>NC_140704.1:92627500-94052500 GCF_050655825.1 Lonchura striata
TTTTGTTTTGGTTTTTTTTGTTTTTGTTTTTGGGTTTTTTGGGTGTTTTTTTTTTTTTTTAATTGGAATAAAAAATAATAGCTCTGTGCCAATTTGGGAAAGTCAATAGGGACACGGAACTATAATTGACAGTAACTACTACCCTGATATTGCTGGGTATAGAGCAGCTAAGGGAACTGGAAACAGTCAGAGCCTCGAACTGCATACTGAATGGACCTGTGGTTTACAGTAAACTGATGCTTTTGTAACAGTGTAAGATGATTCATGAATATTAAAAACCAATGAGAGTTCATGTAAATGCATGCTGAGATAGTTTCTTGAAAATGAACTGAAATTAAAGAAAATATTTACTAGCATGATGTATAAAACATTACACTCACTTTAATGTATAAAATGTTTTCCCAACTTAGTTACTGCAGAAATCAAGACCCAAAGTAGCACAAAGTTTATTTCCAATGTCTTTACTCCCCTTAGTGTGGCTAGGAATAATTCTGTATATATTTAGTTTCTTAAGAAAGGGAGACATGATCCAAACCCTGTAAACTCTTGGGTTCATCTTTTATACTGCTGAACAATTTGGTTCAAGAAGAAACTGGAGAAGATATGGGAAGAAATTGAGCCTGCAACAAGACATAAGAGGATCTTTTCCTCTGATTCCTGTGAGAAGCTCACTTAAGGAACTACTGGCTCTTATTTTATTTCTACTTCATATGAGAGATTTGGAAAGTTCATTATTCTTCCAGTTCCTCTGTCCTGTAAACCCAGAGAAAGCAACTTTTATCTGGAGGGAAAAAAAGAATTAAAATAAAGAATAATTAATTTTTTGTTTCTTTCTGAGGATGTATTTTTTTCTATTTAATTTAGCAAGGATGTTCTGGTTCTAACCAAGAACCAGACCATTTGGCCACCATGACCCGCTCATCAATGCTGCCTGCAGAGCCCCCACTGGCAACTGGTTCGTATCAAGTCCTCTCCATGGGTACAGAGGACAGTGCTTAGGAGCAACCATTTCATACCTCGGTACCTCCACAGCACTCATTCCAGATACCTTTATCCACTGCCAGCTATCAATAGCCAACACTAGTCTGAACAAGCATCTTTCTTAGCATCAGTTTACATCCTGGAACATACCCTTTTACTATTTACTACATCTATTTACTATATGTACTTATGGAGTAAGTATGTACGCTTACAGAGTTTGCACACTGGAGCATATCCTTCTACTATTTACTACATATGCTTATCTCAGTGCAACAGTGGTGCTGAAGCACAGCTTGTACATCAGTTGCAGGTTGTGGATCCAACAGCTTGGTCTGCATTTGCTCTCATCACTTATGGGACAATACCAATTCAAAATCACAAGTCATAAACAGACATATTTACTTGCAGTTGCTAATAGCACTGTAGATAGAAATAAAGTACTTTTAAAAGCTCATTCATTTCTCTGCACTTAAATTGTCCATTTTTTCTTTTTTGTTCTTTTTTACTTCTTTCAGTGTAAGCAATGAAAATGTAAAAAGGTGTCCAAAGTTTTTTTTATATTTATCTGCTTAAAAGCAACTTTAACAGGATTTATTTTTAGTCACCAAGTGCTCCTGAGGGTGCCAAGTCGGGTAAAAATCTTCCTTCAGTAACACGTAAATGTTTTCTGGATTTTGTCAGCTGTTTGAGATAAATGCTACCCGCCGATGGTCCTCATCAGCAGAATGCTGCGAGTGGCTTCCATTTGGACCAGGAAGGAAAATCACCTGCTGGCGCCGCTCTCTGTGAGCCACGCTTCTGTGTTAAAGGCACGGCTGAACGCGGTTTTACTACTTTTGATACGAATAAGCGCAGTTCTCAGCCTCCCGGCTTGTTCCTGATGCTCTCCCCAACGACGCCGAGCGACGTGGATGTGCCGCTGATAAAGCAGCGTTCAGCTCCAAAACGCCGGCTGCCTTTCAGCATGCCCAACTTTCGCTTCCCAGCCCTGAGCTCCCCTTCGCCGCCGGCTGCCGTGGGACGCGCGGCCGCGGGAGCGGGGCAGCGCGGCCCGGAGGGCGAGCCCGGGTCCCGCACGGACACCGCGGGCAGGGAGCGCGGTTGCTCCGGCTCCGCACGGGCGCTTCCCCCGCGCAGCCGCCCGGCTCCGCGGCAGCGCCGGCGCGGCCGGCAGCGCGCACGGCGTGCCCGGGAGCCCCCGCCCCGCCGCCGCCCCGGCCCGCGGAGCCCGCCCGCGCCCCGGCCCGCGGCGCTGGCGGCGGGGGGCGCCCGCGGGCGGCGGCGGGAGCGCGGGCGCGGGGGTGGCCGAGCGGCGGCGGCGCGAACGCGGCCGCAGAGCCCCAGCGAGCCGCGGGAGCGCCGCGCCCGCCGCAGCCGCCGGAGCCGGGCGAGGAGCGAGCGCGGCCGGCCGGAGCCGCCCGGAGCCGCCGGGAGCAGGCTCGGGCCGCGGCAGCCCCGCGGGGAGGCAGCGAGGGGCCCCTCGCCGAAAGCGCGAACACCCCCCACACCCCCGCCCCGCCGCCTCCGCCCGCCCCCAGCGAAGAGAAACAAAACACAACCCCGGCACCGCCACGCTCTCCCTCCTTCTCCTCTCGGCATTTGGTGGTTGTTTTTTGGGGTTTTTTAAAATTTATTTTTTCTTTTCTTTTTTTTTTTTTATTTTTTTTACTGGGGATTCTCCTCTCTCCTGCCAGACTGACTTATACGTTCTTGATAATTTCTCTTCCCCTCATTTTTTATACTCTTCTCCCTACTTCCAAACCCTGTGTCTGTGTGTTTCAATACTATCACAACCTCTGCTAAATATAGATCTTTTTATACCCTTCCTCCTCTCTGACCCCATCCAACACCCCTTGTTAAGGTGAGTTGTGTCTTTTCATCACTTTTTTCCTTGTGTGTTGTTTTTTTCTTTTTTTTTTTTTTAGTTTTGTTTTGTTTTGTTTTGCCTGTTTTTTGATATTTCGGTTTCTTTTTTTATTTGTTTGTTTCCCCCCCCCCCCCCCATCCCCATTTAGGGCAGGTTTTAGGGAGGAGGGGATGTGGAGGAGAGAATTTCACGGGGAGTCAGGCAAAGCCTTATTTTGCCTTCTGCAGCCTCAGCATCATTCCGGACTGCTCCCTTTTATCCCAAGGATGTAGCTAGCTGATGAAAGTGGGGAACTACTCTTCCTTAGCGCTGCATGCTTGGGAGCCACAGCAACAGCAGGAAAAAAAAACAAGCTTCTCCTTTTTCCTTCGTCCTACCCCCCACTCCCTTCCTTATTCCCTCCTCCTTTCTGTGTTGCTTATTTGTTTTGGTTTTTTAAATATTTTGGTGGGATGTTTGGCTGGGATTTGGTGGTGGGTGGTTAGGGTTTTTTTTTTTGTTTTTTGTTTTGTTTGGTTTTTTTTTTTCCTTTCTGTGTGTGTGCTTGGTTTCTGTTTTGAAGCAATACACAGGGGACTTGGAATGAATTGCATGTGGTGCCAAGGGAGCTCTGTGTGTGTGCACGTGTGTCTTGAGAGTGAGCGTGTGGGTGCGTGTGCAAAGTGCATTTGTATTTCGTGCTCCTGGGATGGTGAGTGTTAAAGCTACCAAACAGTCCCTGTGCATAGAGCAAGGAGCACAGCAGAGGCTGCTGAGGGAGAAGCTGGTCAGGGATGCAGGAAAGCTACAGAGCTCTCCAGAGTTCAGTCCCTTGTGCTCCAGAACATCTTTCCATAGATCATTACTGCACCTTCAAGGTGATGGCTCCCATTCCTTGCCTGGCTTCTCAGTAGAGGAGTGCAGAAAAGGAAAACTTTACAGCTAATGTGAAAGGATAGCACTTCTGTTCCTCCAGCAGCCCAAGACAGTGTTATTCCAGAGATGAGTGGGGTGAATACAGTTGTGATCCAGAGTAAATGGATGATTTGCTGTCACATATTAGTGTTCAGTGAGAAAAAGAGAGATGAAACATTATTAGTTTGGTCAGTCAGCTGGAGTCCAACTTACTTCCCAGTTCCAAAGTTGTTTTAGATTGTTTTTCATTCTCCAGTAAACTGTGCCTATTGATGGCAGAAATGTGTTTTTACAGTAAAAACAGTCTATTATAAATCTGCTGGGGAACGATTTTATTATTCAGAGGCAATCAAGTAATTTATATGTTTCATGGATTTCCCAAAAGTCTTTTAGTGTTCCTTCAATTATGTATTTTACCTATGTGTGTGAAGCAGGGTAAATATAGATTTTAGTTGCATTTTAACAATGTGTTAAGGCATAACTTGCAGGGTGCCATTTGCAAAGTGTCACTTAATATGAAGCAAAATAACAGCCTCTAGTTATTTTTCATGGATTTTTCATATCTCTCTTGTTTGTTTCAAAACAAACAGTGATTTTGCTTAAGAACTTGTAAGGAAAACTGGTTTTACAATGATACAGAGTTTCAGCTATTAGCTCAAAAGTATTAACACTTGTCTGGCTGTGAGACTTGAATTTTCTTATAAAATCTAGTTGATACAAAGTACATGAAAGAACACTTGGTATACTTGGTTTTCTAACAGGTTGAATAATTTTTGTATCTACAAGTTTACAAAATAGCTAAAATGGTTGTTGTAATCTGTGTTTGGAGGCCTTCATGGATACAGGAACATTATTGTTTCCTGTCTAGTTAATGCAATTCCAAAATATCCTGTCTTTCCATATGCAGCATAGATAACACTCAGTAAAAATGAGCAGTCATGGAAGTAGTCTTGTGCTATCAAGAGACATTTTATCATTTCTTGTTAGCCTAAATTAAAATATTTTACACAAGTTTGCCTTGGATTTTTTTTTCTGCTGTGGCTGGCTGATTGTGAAAGTGGGAAGCATGCTTTGAGTGAGATGTGAAATTCCTAATGCTTGATAGCTGCGAGGGGAGAGACACCTGATGTGCTGTGTACATCATTCTTGAAGGGATACAGGGTAAGAAAAAGGGATGGAAAATGAGCACAGTGCAGTTTAGATAAATAAATATGGATGATGCATGTTAGCTTGTCATCTGCAGTTCTGCTGAACCCTGACTGCTGGCTAAACATATTTTCTTGGTAAGCCCTGCAGTGTGATACAATTTTTCTGATTTGATAGAGTTTGCTGTTAAAATCACATGTAGCAGAGAACAGTTCTTGTTCTGTAGATAAATACGTGCCACCTTGTTTTGATCCACAGAAGGCTGAAATATCCACTACTCCTACTGAAGTCACCAGGACTTACCTGTGATCAGCACTCTTCATGATTTTTTATCTTACCATGTCAGGAATTAGGGTATTTCCAAAGGATACTATTGACAGCAGATCTCATTTTGTTTAGATTTTATTTTGGGTGCATATTTTATATGTACAGGTAGATATTGTCTTTTAAAAGAGAAACTCTAAAATATATCAGGAAAGGAAAAACTCTTAACATTGTTTTTCTCATGCGCTTTTAAGGAGAATTTTCCCAGTGTCCTTTAATTGTTTCTGGGAAAGTAGTGCTCACTTCAAAATGTACACACTAGGAACCTTTAAGGAACCTTTAGTTGGTTGCTTAGCTGTTGGTAAAAAAAAAAAAAAAAAAAAAAAAGATGGCATGTTTGTACACGAAAAGAGCAAGTCATGTGTTTGGGTTTTTTTTTATGACAACTGAAAGACAGGAGTGCTTTCAGCTGGGTATGACAGTGTTGAAGTGAGGTTAATGTCGAGTTTGATCTGGGGGTTGTTCCCACTGGCATGAGTGACAGCACACCAACACTTAGCTTATTCTATAACACCAACACTTAGCTTATTCTGTAATGTACTAGCCTACATTAAATATCTCTTTAACTTATATTTTGAGACTTGGATATGGCATCAAACTTTGGATTTATTCACTTTTAAAGCCTATTTTGTTTGTTTGTTTTGTTTTTGAAATGAGTCTTTTAAAGCTGTGGACTTCTATAAACAAAGTAATGCAGTGTTCAGAAGTCACTCCAACTTTGTGGACCTTATTGCTATGAAAGTAAGGTGGGATTTCTCTCCACTGCTAACCAACAGAAATTATTTTCTTGTATTATTGCACCTTGTTATTCTGCAATGTCAGTCTAAGATGGTTAGTCAAAGGAGTTTTTATTCTGTGGACCTGGTGGTTCCACAAAAGAAGAGCATGTGTATTTTGTCTTATCCTAAATTACAACTACTCATAAGGTTCAGTGAAATTTTGTTACAAGGCAAAGTTGCTGTTTCATTTGGGTATACTTCTCAAGGAAACTCTATTCATGATAGATCTTCTTAGATTTTTAACAAAGTAAATGAGAACTATCACAGGGCTGCCTTGTAATCTTGGGGCTGGGGCCCAGTTGTTTTATCTATCTCCACGCAGAATGCATTTACAATATACATTAAAAATCAGTAGGATCTGAAAATATTAATCCATTTTTCTCTTTAGATATCTCTTCCTTTACTAGTTTAAAATACTATATTTGTATGTATTTCCATCCAAGTGTATATTTGTAATTTTAAGTTGTTTTGATGAATGATGTTACCTTAAGCAAAGATGACTATTTACTTGCAGTTTGTCTGCTGGAAATACAGTCTTTATAATAAAATAGGTATTTTTCTTCTGTTGTACTTGTTTATGGATAAAAGAAAATTAATATTTTCCTCCTGGGAAATGTGTTACTCGGAAGAACCAGATGCTGAACAGATCTACTAGCAGGTCCCTTCCCAGTCTTGGTGCATGTGGATGAGTGTCAGAGGTAACAAGTGCTCAGGCATGGCAGGGAAAGGAAGAGGATGGCTCTCTGGAAAGCAGAGAGGGGTCTAATGATCTAGTGCTGCAGTGGCTGAGTTGTTCAGGGCTAAGAGAGCAAAGCACTCCCTCACCCGTAACAGTATAAACTCCTCTGTCTTATGGTTTGCCTTCACCAGTCTGCTTGGTTTTCCCTTTATTAGATAGAGGAGACTTAATTACAGTCTGGTAATGCTCACACAGCTCTCTGATGACAACTGTTTGTAGGAGGTCAAGGGAAAAGTAATTCTAGAGAGGGGTCTCCAGCTACAGTGTTTCTTTGTGATAGTTTTTTGTTTTCTCTGGATTTGCATCCAGCTATTATACTCTACTTGCCAGCATAGACTGAAGGTTGTTTTGTGTGCAGAAAGTGTTTGTAGGAAAGGGAAAAGAATATTATTGGTAATTTTGGACAACATGGAGTAACTGCTCCACCGATTCCAACCAAATGCAAGAAGAGCTCTGGCATCAGAGCTAAAATGTCCAGAATTTGCTTGATATAAATATGATATTTCATGTCTCATGGGGAGAGACACATTTTTAAACATGATTCAAAGGGAATGCATTTTTTGGAATGCGTTTTACTGTAAGTCCCAGTGATCACTCATGTCCCAAAGAATCTGCTAGAAGCAGCCCAAGTAATTTCAGATTAAAGCGGGGTGAGGCAGTTCCTCCTACTCAATCCACTGCTGCAGCTCCATGCTGGTAGATGATTACCTGTTCCAGCACTGCCATTGTATCAGTGACAAAACTTAAGTTTTGTTTATAGGGTGATATACAAAATGCACTATTGATTCCTGATAGCCAGCAAGGCTTTTAACAAGGAGTATGAATCCAATAGTTTTGATTATGGATCTTGCAACATCTGACTTTGTCATCTATGCATTAGATATATTTAGATGCTGTGAACACTTAATCCTTGGAAGCAAAATGCTTGTCTTCTGTAAATGACAGAAAAAATACATAATAAGTTCATTCATTTGGCCTTTTGAGGTGTGTATAGCTCAGGACTATATATTTCTTGGTTACAATTCGGCTCTTGGTTTACTGAAAAATAGTTGCAGAAGGATTTATTATTAATAATTTTGACAGGCTCTTTTGTGTGCATTTTAAAAAGTAGTAAGTTTTATAGCAAGGTCTTAGGGCCAACCCTGGAAGTCTGATGAGAACTTACTCCTCTTATTTAATAGTAGATAATATAAAATTTCATTAATATAAGTGACATGTTGTTGTGGTTTAGCCCCAGATGGCAACTAAGCCCCACACAGCCACTTGCTCACTGCCCCACCAGCAGGATGGGATAGAGAATCCAAAGAGTAAGAGGAAAAACTCATGGGTTGAGCCACAGACAGTTTAACAGGTAAAGTAAAAGCCACACACACAAGAAAAACAAAATGAGGAATTCTTTCATTGCTTCCTCTGGGCAAGCATGTGTTCAGTCATCCCCAGGAAAACCCGGCTCTGTCTGCTCTAACAGTGACTTGGGAAGACAAACACCATCATTCTGAACATCCCTCCCCTTCCTTCTTCTCCCAGCTGTATATGCTGCACATGATGCCATATGCTGAGGAATATCTCTTGGTTCAGTTGAGGTCAGCTGTCCCTGCTGTGTCCCCTCCCAGCTTCTTGTGAAGCTTCTTCATCCTCCTCACTGATGGCGTGGGGTGAGAAGCAGGAAAGGCCTTGACATTGTGTAAGCACTGACCAGCAGTAATGAAAATATCCCTGTGTTATCAACACTATTTCCAGGAAAAATCCAAACCCCAGCCCCATACTGGCTCCTATGAAGAAGATTAGTACTATCCCAGTTAAAACCAGCACGTGTATATAGTGGTATAGTCTGTTTCAAACCTACTGGCATGTTACATATAACAGTATATTTTATAATGAGGCTCTGGAACTCCCATAAATATTGTTTAATCTTCAATCAAAATTTTAAATGTTATGCAAATCAAGGTGGTAGAGTTCCTTGAGCTCTAGTAGAATAAAGCACCATGACTGCATGATTCTCTTACCAGTCATACCATTGCCATTCTTTCACCTGGTGAATTCATAAAACATCTACAAGCCAACCTTAGCAGTTTCAGGCAATATCTTTAGGTCATGATGGCTGCCTCAGTAACCTTGAGTACACCAGTATTCAAAGACAATGTGGTGAAAGACAGGGAACATGAACTGGGAAGTAAATACGATCCTGAGTTGGGCTTAGAAAAGCCTTCAGGACAAACAATAAAGCCTGTCTTTCTGAAGAAAACAATTACCTGGCCATGATGTACTTGATGTATTCCCAAGCTTCTTTGGGCTTCCTTGCTGGACAAAATCCGAGTGTTTATCAGCGGTGCAGAAACTTAAGGAAATTTTGTAGAATCATAGAACCATAGAATGACTTGGGATTAAAAAGGATGTTAAAGATCGTATGGTTCCAAACCCTGTGATGGCCACTTTCCAGGCACACCTCAAAGCACATCAGGTTTCAAATTTGTATAACCCAGCTGAGGCTGTAACAGGAACAGAAGGGTAGGACTTAGCAAATGTCAATACTTGTGTTTAAATAAGGATGTGAGTGGTTCCTTCTCCTGTTGTGATATCAGTGGAGAAGTGTGTTCTGTTTAATTTGTGTGCCTTTTGAAAAGGTTTGTACATTTTGCCGTATAATATTGAATGGAGAACAACTTAGTCTATAAAAGTATGGAAGTTCAAAGTTAAGTCTTAGCTTTCACTTAACCATTACAGGGGCATGGTCAGTGTCTCAGGAGTTCTCATTGCAGGTCTTAGAAACATCTCCTAAAGTGGCAGTGAATATGCTGTTCCTACCTGTAAAACGGGATAGCAGAGTTATGGCTAAATTCAGAAATTCCTATTTGTGTTAAATAATTTCTTGACTTCAGTAGGATTTCTTGCCTAAGTGAGAGACTCCAAACAGGCTGGTAGAATACTGACAACGGGGAAGGTGTGAAGTATCTATTATTATTACTTCAGAGAATCTTATCTTGTATGAGATGGCTCATGTTTCAGGCAGTCTGCATAACTAAACCAAAATTCCTTGGCACTTTCATTTGATTTTTGCAACACGACACTGCTTGATTCCATCACAGGATGAAATAAATTGAGAGTTCTTTTTAAAATCTGAGGTCTAAATAAAGCATATGTTAGATATAGGAATATTTTAAATATATTAATTCTATATGATAAAAAATACGATCTTTTAGATGTATGTTTCTGGTTGTCTATCTATGTGCAAGAAATTAATTTGTCTGTATTTAGATTTTCACCTAATATAAAAATATTTTATGAATTCTAGAAGCAGGTGGATACTTCATTGGTTACTCTTTACATGTCAGAGATGAGACATTGGTGAGGCATTGGAGTGGGTTATGCATAGAAGTTGTGGATGCCCCACCCTTGGAAGCATTTGAATCCAGGTTAGATGGGTCTTTGGGCAACCTGATCTACTAAAAGGCATCCCTGCCCATGGCACAGGAATTAGAACTAGATGATCTTAAAGGTCCCTTCTGACCCAAACCATTCTATGTTTCTGGGTCACAGGCATCAATTAATTAGTCATCTCAGCAACCCCCATCCTTGGGTTTTGTAGTACACAGACAAAATATTAAGCAGCAGTAATAGTAAAATAAAAGACTAGGAGAAGGTAATTTATTTTTCTTCTCTTTTTTTACAGTTAGTTGTCAGTGGTAATGTAGGGTAGAGACTAGAAAAGAATTGTAAATGTGACTGTTCCTAGCCACCAGCTTAGTTTTAAAACTGCATTTTGAGTGGGGATAGGTGCCTGTGTTAGCATTTGGGATTGGCAGAATTCTCCTGCCTGGCAATACGGAAGAATCTGGGAAGAGGAGGATTTTGATTCTTTTGAGTTTGAAGGTGAAATCTGCAGTGCCATATGGATAATATCAGATCCTTCACTCCTGTGAGATCTTTCCAGTATGTATTGCAAAGGCAAACTCACGCTTGATCTTCAAGGCTGAAATCTTAAAAGCAACTTCTAAATTTTCACTCTCATGCAGATTTTGCTTGTGTGTGACACATACAAGTGCAGCCTAGAGGTATAAGCAATGTGAGGCAGAATCAGGGATAGTAGAATATATGGAACCAAAGAAATTATTAAACAAAAGGGTAACAAAGTACCTGCATAAGCAAAAATTTTAAAAACAGTAAGTGTGAGGGAGTCTTTAAGAGGATGGAAGAGGGAAAAGCATTGCTCTGGGATGGGATTAATAAGATTTAACAGAATGTGAGATAAAAGGCATGTAACAAATATCAGAGATTTGAGGCTGGATTGGAAGAAAGCGCAACTAATATTAGAAGGTGAAATTGCAGGCTGAAAGGGAGCTGTACACTGTCAGTTTAAAGTATCATTTCAATATCAGCTTAAGTTGGTCTAATTCCAGCTGTTTCTGTAGAGGGAGTCCTGCACAATCCTCCTTCTTTCCTCTGAATAGTGTGCTGCAACTGGTAATATAAGAAAATAAAAATTTAGCCCAGTCAGGTCCTTGATCCGTTTGACTAACTGCTCATATGAACACTACGGCTGCCTCAAGGCACAGTGGAGGGGAGGCAGGAAAAGGCAGCATAAAATTGACTTAGGCTGACGATGGATCTGTGCTCTTGGTCTGAGAGTCCTGGTGAGATTGTGAGTTATAAATTATTTAGAAGAGAGTCTGGTTAGGAAGACATGGAGTGCTAACACAATGGAAGGAAGAAGCCACCTGGGACAGTACTTAGATTGAGCAGTTAAAATGGCTGCATGCAGAGGAAAAAAAGATGTTAAAAACATCTAAGAGGCAAAATAAAGCATTTAAAAGTCACAAAAAGAGAATATTTATCTTGTCTTTGTATTTAATTCATGGGCACACCTGCTGATGCAGTCTTTAATTACATGATCAATCAGGGCATTTTCCCTACTCCTTACAAGCAGCTACCCTGTCCTTCATGACCCTGGTTGAGCAGAGCAGTGCCTGTGACCTGAGGCTTATTTCACCTCCTTGTGTCATGAATGACAGAGTCCAGTGCGCAGCAGTCCTGATGAAAGCTTCAGGCTTCCATCTCACATCCTTAATGTGCATCTCCATCAGAGGCCCCCAGCATATTCCATACTGACTTTTTATTAACCTAGTGTTTATGGCTCCCAAACAAAACATTTTTCTACCCCTTTTATCTCAGAGCTGCACCTGCAGTGTGCCATAAATGTACAGAATGTGTTATGCTTACTTCTAAATGGTAATGCATGATCCAAGTTTTTCTTGCAATAAGAAGAAACTATATAGAAGGATAAAAGTAAATTCAGAATAAAATGCCTTCCAAGAAAAGTAGGAAAATATTAGAATATGTTTTGTAATAAATGAAATATAAGGCTCCTAGGTCTTACTGGTTATCTTTTTAATGACTTGTTTTAAAATATTAAATGGGGACATTAGATTATGCAGAAATATACAGACACATGCTGAACCACATTATGGATTCCATTCTTTAGAAGAGAGGGTTGGAAAAAAGCAGTTTACCCAGCCCTGTGAGAAATAAGATGCAGGCAGATGATGTAATGCTGTCTAGACTGGAATAAAAGATGTATTTTAAAAAATTTTAGCTAACTTACTTAAATAAAATATTTTGAAAGTCTAAGAAATCATAAGCACTAGATGATTATCTTAGATTTTGCTTTGATCGTGTTCTATGGGTTCTGGAGCCTTTTCATAACATTTTTTTAAAATTTATTTTCTCCCTTTAAACATACCTATGGAGAATTGCATGCTCATAAGAAGATATGACTGATTCTTCTGGGTTATGCACTTCAGTCCCTTGCTTTTGCAGCCAAGATGTCATACAATTCCTTTCATGTACTGATCAAACTCCTTCTTACAACTATTTAGGGAGATTTTACTTCCCATACTCCATTTGGAGGCTGTTCCAGTTTTCTAGTTTCTTTTCCCCTTAAATATGTTCCTGGCCTGCTTTTATTATTTTGTTTTTGCACTACTTGATCTGTTGTACTTGAGCTTCAATGTAAGATGTTTACTGACTCAGTGTGGAGCAGTCCTGCTCACTGCTAGACTTAAAAAGCAAAGTTCTTGCTGGACAAAGGACAGCTATAGTGATGACTCCTAAGTTCTTGGGGAGGATAGATGATGCTGTAGAGTTAGGCACAGTAGGTTTCTGGTCATGCTCCCCATTTATGGATGACTAACCTTAAACCAGATTTCACTATTGACCTTCAGAGTGTAAATGATATGTCAAGAGCCTTCCCCACATTTCTCTTTTGGGAGGTTTGATCTTTCAGTGTGCAGCGCTCCACGGGGTTTTTTGCAGACTCATTTTCATTTGGCTTAGTTGTGCTTTCTCACTATAAATAGTTCAAGTAAAACAGAAAAAATCTTTGTTTATAGTTTGAAAAAAAGTCATGTTTCCCCTTTGGATTAAATTTCAGTTGTGAGAGTTGAGTTCTTAACGTTTACACAGATGCAATATTCTAAGCACTAGTCTTTCAAATAGGCAATAGCCATTATGCTCTAAGCAAAGTTATTTTAATATTGGACTATCTAATACTCTTAATCAAGAATGCATTGGATTTCGCGTAGCTTTGGCACTTTGTTACTGATAAGTACTTCATTTGGGAAGCCAGAAATTACTAACTTTTTATTCTGAGCACATCTTCTGGTTTTAAAATTACTGGTAAAGGGAGGATGAATTTTTTATTTGTGATCCTTGAAGTATAATATAAATAGAGGACAGGAAATTCAAGTGGCTGGCATTTTTATGTTTCAAGAATTTATTTCTAATAGCTTTCAAAGAGCTGTGGGTACCAATGTTGACATACCCTCACCCTGAGCACTGTGTACTGTTCTGGGCCCTGCAGTTTAAGAAAAATGTGAAGGTTCTTGAATGTGTCCAGACGAGGGAAACAAAGCTGGAAAATGTGTCCTGTGAGGAGCAGCTGAGGACTTTGGGCTTGGAGTAGAGGCGGTTGAAGGATGGCCTTTCTACAGGTTCCTTAGGAGAGAACATGAGGAGAGGGGTGCTCAGCTCTTCTTCTGGGTACCCAGTGACAAGACATGGGAATGGTTTAGCAGAGGTTCAGGCTAGATATGAAGATATGAAGAAACATTTCTTTAGTGAGAGGATGATCAAACATTTGAACAAGCTCCTTGTAGAGGTGATCGATGCCCCAGGCCTGTCAGTGTTTAACAGTTATTTTGACAATAATGTGCTTGAACTTTTGGTCAGCCCTGAATTGGTCAGGCACTTGGACTAGATGATCATTTTAGGTTCTTTTCAAGTAAAATATACAATATTGCATAATATACATACTCAATATTTTCAGTTTTCTATTTCAGTTCTTTTTCAAAAACCAAGGAGTTTTACATCATTTTACATCGAAGCTTTACATAATTTACAACTTTAGAGTCATAGTCCTCTATGTGTGAAATGCTTTAATCAATTTTATACATTACTATGTTATACAGGTAGTTAGTATTTACCTAAAATGGAATTATTGCATTTTTCATTTATAAGAAACTACTTATTTGCATATTATTTGTCATTATTTTTCTGTTGAAAATTTAACATGGATGGATAAGATACAATTCTACTCATTAGATATTTTTTAAATACCACTATAAGTAGAGTCTGCTATGTCAATGCTATAATACTACTACAAGAAGCAGTATCTGAAACAGTAAAATTCCATAGTGAATGAAGCAGCTGGAACTGTAACTCTCATCAGCTGCCCAACACCAAAAACTCCTTTGAGCTTTCTCCTGACATTTGCCTTGCCTGCAGAATGACTATGCATGTTATCTGCAAGGCATTAATCCATTAGTAATGAGCTACCTGTAATCCTGGTATAGATGTTCTCTTCCTGGAAAAGGGTGTGTGTCACAGCATAAAGATTTCTGTATACCTATGTGGGCAAATAACTTCCCTCATTGGATTTGTCCCATTTAACCTAGCAGGACTTCAGTTTCGCATTTGAGTGTTTGTAGGAGTCAGCTCTGAGTCATATTTGTCCTGCAGACCTGGGCATGGAAAGGATTCAAAATCCTTGCAGGGGAATAAGATTTCCAGTGTGTGCATGCACAAAAGTTGGGGCTGGGAAGGAACCTAGAGTCCTTAGCACTGACTCTGTTCATCAATCCAGGATGTTTATGCTGTCTTAAAAGAGAGTAGCAATGCACCAGAAGTGCTGCTTACATTGCTGTTATTAAAGAAAAATAACAAAAAAAAAATTCCACATGATTTTTAAATTAAAAAATTAATTATAGGTCTGGAAAAAATATAATAATTATAAGTCATGGCAGTGTCTATTCTGTTTTCCAGGGATGATTCGGATGCTTTTTGGTTTCAAATTTCTTTTTCCACATGCTGTTGCTATGGTAAGAATCAGCACATCAGGGAGAGATGTCATAGCAAATAATGTACCTATAAGAGCTTTGTATTTCATGGTGCAGCGTAGGGCCATGGTTTGTAGTTATTACCGAAGCCTTGTCAAAAGTTTTCAGACTGTGGGTGGCATCTCGTTATTCTGGGATTGTTTTTAACATGACCAAAGTAAATCAAGACATTCAACCTTTTTATCGATAAAATTACATAGACTACAAATTAATTCTTAAATTCTTTAGAAAAATATTAAGTCTTCCATAAATCAAGGGGGGAAACTAAAATGAAAAAAAAGAAAAAACCAAAAGGAAATATGATAGGGCAATAGAGATGAAGCTAAGCAAAGCAAAATCAGAGATTTTCTGCTTTTCTGGGGAGTATAGGGGAGAGGAGGAGCAGAGAGGGATGATATAAACCAAGGTTTTCTCAACTTGACTTTTAGTAATCAAGTCATGATAAAATTGGATGAGTACAAGAACGTGGAAATACCAGCTGTGTCCTGTAAGGTTGTGCCAAACTCCTACGTGGTAAAGATTTATCAAAGTAGTCGAGTATTGAAAAACAGGTGGCATTTTCAGATAGTTCCAGACCTAGTTGCTGCAACTCCATTACCAAGAGTACTTGTGTATCACAGCCAGCTAAACAGAGAGCCTGTTGAAGAGAGTTTTGAATTTACTGAACAAAAGTTACCTGTGTTTTAAAATGTGGTGAAATAAGTTTATCACGAGATGAGGCTGTACTTTTAAAATAGCAACTGTAGTTACAGATTAATTATATGCATGAGAAGAGGTGGACAGGGGATTGGAGACTCAAGTTCTCTGAGTAGCCAAAGACATGGGATGACAAGCAGTGACTCTATTGGCAGGTCAGGAGATCAAAGGGAGTCCTTATATTCCGTGTTAGAAGGGAGTGAGTTTGCCACACAACAATTCTAACTTCAATTCTCGTAACAAAACACTGGAGAATGAGAAGGCTTCTGGTTCCCTCCAGAGTTATGGCCTTTGGATATAGGAGACTGTGACCTACCTTGCCCGTTTGATAGCCAGAAATAGGGAGGCTGACCAAGAGAGTTTAATCCGAATTAAATGTTTGTTGCCACAAAATGGAGGTTGTTTTTTTTTTTTATATAAATGGTTCCATCAATCCAGATGTTGGTCTAAACTGCCACCTAAATGGTATGTAGAAGAGTAGCTCTGTAATATTAAACCATTTAAAATGGAAAGCATAAAAAATATGTTTAGTTAATTCTTCAGACTACAATGACTTCAGTTATTTTTTAAGTACATACCTCCTCAACTGCAGTCAGTGGCCTCATGCCAAGCCCAGCATCCATTTGGAATCATTCAGAGTTTGCACTTCAGTAGTGTTTTAGCAATGTGACAGGCTTGCCTTCAAATGTCCTGGCTGCAATTTGCTCACAGTAACTTCATTCAGACCTACCCATGTGTTTCAAGAGTTAGCTTTCTGCTGTTTAGCTGATGTTTTGATCCCACATACCAGATATCACTTGCAGGATAGTTTGCAAACTTGCAGAGCAGCAAAGTTGTGGTGAGGGTGCCTTCTTGGCAGCAGAGGAACTGGTTTTCTCCCAGGGGATGATGCTGCTTGTTTGGTCCTCTTGCCTGTAAGCATAAGTGCTCTCACATAGTGTGATGACAGTGGAGTGCAATAACAGCTAGAATTGAGGAAGCAGGAGGATAAGCTGTCCAAAAACATAGACTTCTTGGAAAATCCCATTCTAGCATCACTCACTGACTTCCATCAGTATTAAAGAGGATTTTACACCAAAGACCTCTCTCAAAATTCTGCTAAGCTTCTGTCTTTGTCAGTCTTAGGTGTGGATATTTCAAATCAGAGAGCAGAATTACTATTATTTTTAGACATATTTCCTGAAACACTGTTGGCAATGTGTTTCTTGCCTTCCTCCTCTCATCTCCTGTAACTCTCGTGTACATTCGCTGATGTCAGCCACATATGCCAGGAGAATGTGAAGCTCAAAATACAGTCTACTCCCTAGAAATTCCTTCAGATGTATGCCTGTACAGATGAGGAGATGCAGACTGTCTGTGATGGGCTCCAAGCCTTGACAGCTCCAGATCCTTGGCATACTCCAGCTAGAGGGGTCAGACAAGGGCTGGACCTTCTTAGACAGCAAAGAGACTTGCAATCAACAGAACCTTGTAGACCCTCTCTATGATGCTTTTGTTCATAACCCTGACATGATTACCACCCACATCCTTCATGGCTAACCAGGGCATTCAGGGATGCTTGGCACTGTGCAGACCTTTGTTTTCTACTGCAACTCTTCTTAGAATTGTGCAAACTTGCATTGTTATTAAAGCTTCTGGTGAGTTTTGAATAGTCATATATTTTACTAAATAATATATTTAAAATGCTTCTTTGAGAAGGGTGTTATTTTGAGGTTTAAAATGTGGATGGTCTGAACAAAAAGGAATATTCTTCTTTCTGGTCCTGTTTTGAGGATGTCTTCTGACACATGAAACTTTCATTATCCTTTAATTATTGATAGGAAGCATTTTCTTACCAGCATAGCACTTACACACAGTAAAGTTACTTTTCAGAGAAATTACTGCAAGCAGTTTTTGGATGAGTTTCAGTTTTGCAAATTGCTTAGGTTTTTTCCCCTTGTTTTTTCTTACTATCCCATAAATTAAGGCACAAATTATAAGCAAGATCATTATGCTGTCATGAATCACTCAAGTACTAATGGCCTAATGCACTAAGCCTTAATTAGTAATATTGTATTTTTAAAAAGACTGTATTGTGAATGAAACTTGAGCATGCACTATTTTATAACTGAGCTTCCCAGAAGATTTTAAATGGATTCCTCTTCTTAGTATGTTTTTAAATAATTGATACAGCCACTTCAAGCCCTTACTAGACAAACGAATTATTGGCTGCTGGTGACAAAATTTGGTTTGGGCATAATAACTTCACAGAGACATAGCACTGCATACATCTGCTCTCTAATTAGAAAGTTTGCCTAGGGTGCTTGTATCAGAAAGAGTGGGAAAAAATAGTGCTCCACAATCTGTTGTAACAGAGTGAATCCTGCAAAATTTGATTTATACAAGATTCCTGTTTAACTCTTTCACTTCTGCTGGAACACTCCGATACCAGTTTAACAAATTTTATACAGGCAGGAAAGTACTGGCTTTACCTGAATGGGCTGTCTGCTTGCAAATGCCTCTTTTGTATGCCAGATTTAGGGCCTGCAAGTGCATTGTTCCATGGTGCAAAAGACCATTTTGTTGTCTTCTGTGTAGAACAGACCACTGTGACCATTGCTACTGTCTCCTGCAGGAGCCTACTAAGAGGCTTTCAGTTGCTCCAACTACAGAGAATAGCCAGCAGCCCTAGTGCTAAGTCCCTTTATTCCAGGTAGACTCAATTTATAGAGAAAGTGAAAATCAGGACTAACATTTTAAAATTAGTTTTAGTGGCCCAGTGATTGCCATATATTTTTTGGAGGGAAATTTGTTAAGCTGGGACAAAAAGCAGTTGCTGTGAGACAATGATCAAGTCCATCTTGTTTAACTGGGGAACATACAGCACTGGAAACCAAGCCCCTTCTTACTGGAGTGGTTGGCATTCATCGAGTTGAACAGTATTCTGCTCAAAAAAAAAAAAAAAACCACAACTGTTTTTATGGGAAGAATTAATTGGAAGTGTACAAGAAAGATTGGCATTTCTTGTTGCTGATTTTAATTTATCTAGTCACTGGATATTTCCTGGAAAATTATTAGTTTCAGCAAATATCATGTGTGTTCCATGACAACACACAGCAGGAGTTTTGGTGTCATGAAACTATAATTTATTGCTGCTTTCTAAAGAAAGTTAGTAGGCTTAGTGGAGAGTGTAGAAAGTGAGATCTTATTCTCCTTAGACCTCATTTAATTTAATAAATAATTCCAGTACAAGGAACTTTAAGGGCACTGAAAATAAAGCAAAGTGGAATGGAATGGAATGGAATGGAATGGAATGGAATGGAATGGAATGGAATGGAATGGAATGGAATGGAATGGAATGGAATGGAATAAGGGAAAGGGGAAAGGGGAAAGGGGAAAAGGGGAAAAGGGAAAAGGGAAAGGGGAAAGGGAAAAATGGAAAGGGGAAAAGGGGAAAAGGGAAAGGGGAAAAGGGAAAAGGGGAAAAGGGGAAAAGGGGAAAAGGGGAAAAGGGGAAAAAAAGGGGAAAAGGGGAAAAAAAAGGGGAAAAGGGGAAAGGGGAAAAGGGGAAAAGGGGAAAAAAAGGGGGAAAAGGGGAAAAGGGGAAAAGGGGAAAAGGGGAAAAAAAAGGGGAAAAGGGGAAAAGGGGAAAAGGGGAAAAGGGGAAAAGGGGAAAAGGGAGGGAAGGGAAGGGAAGGGAAGGGAAGGGAAGGGAAGGGAAGGGAAGGGAAGGGAAGGGAAGGGAAGGGAAGGGAAGGGAAGGGAAGGGAAGGGAAGGGAAGGGAAGGGAAGGGAAGGGAAGGGAAGGGAAGGGAAGGGAAGGGAAGGGAAGGGAAGGGAAGGGAAGGGAAGGGAAGGGAAGGGAAGGGAAGGGAAGGGAAGGGAAGGGAAGGGAAGGGAAGGGAAGGGATCATGCCATAAATGTTTATGCTTTGAAGGAAGTGAAATGTAGTCAGGCACAAGAAATTCCTTGTAATCAGCCAATCAGAATGTTTCAGGGAATAGATAAATGTCTTAAAGCCACATAAAAGTGTTTTGGGAGATGAAACTCTATTTTCTGTGCCAAATTATCTGTATATACTATGCTATTGTTTAGCAGCAAAGAGGCAGAGCAGCTCTTCAGGTATGCTAATAAAATGTTTATGAAAGCAAAATCCAATATCAAAAATTGGAGAAATGTAGCAACCTGAGATGAAGGTGTACTTCGAGTATCTGTTGTTATTTTGAATTTTCCTTATTTAAATCTTTACAAAGAAATGATGAAACAGTATGGTGCTGACCTATATTTATAGACACACAGCTTGACATACAGTTGGATTTGGATTTATTTTTTCTACAGTGTTATGGTCTACCTAATTCAAGTATTTATGTAGGTTGTTAACTCAGTGATCAGTGAACTACAAAAGTATTTTTCTTGTTTTCAAAACCACAAAAGATGATGGTAGAATAGTATATAGAATATTGATATGTATCCACAAATTTGTGGATAAAAAGCATTAAAAGCATTTTTATTTTTTCCAGAAAACATTAGGAATTTTTGTAAATAATCAGATGAAAGTGGTTTTTCACCAGGAGGGAGATAGAAAGGAAAGAAGGAGAGGAAGCTACAAGTTGTTGTCATTTATTTATTCCCCCAGCAGCAAACACCTAAAAATTAAAGAAATCTGATTGGACTTATGAGAGACTTTAGATCACCTGGAGCTGAAGTTAAGTTTATTTTCCCTAGCAGGTATGCTTATAGGGTTCTATTTATGAGTATTTGAGGGTTTTTTAAAGTTTAATTGCTGCTGAACTGAAATATATGGTTCTAGGGAGATCTCATAAGAGACAACTATATAAAATTCCTTTCTTATCCTTCTAGATTACTTTTCCTTTTCAGTGGGTCGTTGGCTTTTATGCAGTGTGTTGTGTTCATTTCAAAATTCATAAATTTTGACATATGTATTATTCATGTTGGGACTGGTACAAGTTCTATCAATGATTGCAGTGTCCAAAAGAACATTAGGATGAATGAGGAACAATCTGAATGCACTGGTACTCTACAAACTTTTTCATGTTGGGCATACACCAAGACTTTTTGCATATCCTTTCTCAATCTCTCTTGATACACAAGCAAAATTGAATTAAGTACAGAATGGTATTTCAGCAGCAAAGACGCATTCCATTCTCATTTGTTCTACTTTCCTCATCAGTCCAAAAAACCATATATACAGTCAATTTCTTTTCTGCCCTTCTCAAGTACCTAGGCAATGGCACAAGACCAAAAACATAACAAGAGGGAGTTTTTATGCTCAAATCACTTCCTTGCTTCAGAAATAATCACTCTTCAAAAATAAAATCTAAAAATCCAGAAAAAACAAGGAAAAAAAAAGAAATTAGAATCAGAAGCTGATGGTCAAAAAGTACAAAGGTGGCTAAAACCTAAAATGTGACAGCTTAGAGATATTCCATGCATCTCATTTCATCTGGAAGCTCAGGAGGCTTACATCTTTTTATGACCTTCCCTTCCTGACCAACCTGGTATAAGGAGAGGCCTTTTTCCCTATCTAGAGGATCATGGGAACCTGATGGCAAGCAGCATCATGGAATATCTAGTCAAGCCAGAGAAATGAATGGGAGTAAATACATTTCAAATCACATGTGGGAAAAACTTTCACTTACAAGTGCAAGTTTGCAAGCTTTGATTAACACTGGAAAAGCTTTTTGGTCAGATATTTTCATGGGAAGCAAGTTTTTCTGCCAGCATGGGGTGATAAAAAAAGCAGTTGGAGGTAGGCATGGAGTGTTGCTCTCCGAGGTATTTTTCTGTTGAAATGACTTTCTGAAACAAAGTATTCAATCTTGTGCCACAGCACCACATGAGCAGGATGTGGCAGAATGTTGTCATAGCACAGCATGATCAGAATAAGAAGGATGAGCAGCCAAAACCCCAGCTACACATATTTTTGGGCACCTGTTAGTAGGCATGAAAAGTTCCTTGGATCTTATCTGTAGCTGTGACAGAGAGCTGAATGAAATACAGACTTGCAAACAATAAGGAAAAAAAAAGCACTAAATATTTTGAGTGTAATAGAACTATATGCCAACAGGCAGCAGGGACTCACAGAATGAGAGTCTCATTAAGTTGTTATATATGTATTCATACAGAGAGATATACAGAAAAAATACAAGAACTTAGATTTTATGTGGTGTTCTAAACAGAAAAGACAGTGCTTGTTAAAAAAATAAGGTAATTATTTTTTATGCCAGATTACATAAAGGTTAGATGAAGAAAAATAAAAGTGATGTCAGGTGACTCTGAAGGAATCCTACAATACTTATTTTTTAGGCACACTGTCTTAACCAGTACCAATTTTGATGTTACTGATTTTTGATAATCCTTTGAAAGTTCCCAATGAACAGTCCTTTGTTAAAGCTCTGTCACTTTTTTGCAGTGCAGCTTATTGCAGGCTACAGAGCTGGACTACAGACTGGAATAACTCCTAAGAAAAAGGCTAAGATCTCAGTAAAGTAGCTCTCAAACAGAAATAGTAGAAGGAGATGCAGGGGGATCACTCAAAAAACCTAGCTGCCTTATTCTAGTTCATTATTATTGCTATTTATATATGCTGCTGCAAATTATACCTTGACTGGTTTGGTTTAATTTGAGACGTGCCCTGGTCTCAACTATTTGTTGTGTAATAAACATCATTATCTGCAATGCACCTCCTTTTCTTTTGTATAAAAATAGAGTTGTGTATGGAAGAGTATAGGAGACACTTTAATGTATTTTCATTATCATTTCTTTCAAAGAGAGGAGCTATCCTCCCTGGGTTCCTAAAGAGTCCCTCCATTACTTGAAGCATATTTTCTGCTGGTTGGAGAGTAGGTTGGGTAGTCACATTCACAAGAACTGAGGACTTAATGAGTAAGAGTGCC
Organism: Lonchura striata; assembly: GCF_050655825.1. Lineage (NCBI taxonomy): Eukaryota > Metazoa > Chordata > Aves > Passeriformes > Estrildidae > Lonchura > Lonchura striata. The sequence continues at coordinate 92,650,214 of NC_140704.1, forward strand.
TCATAGAGATGCTTAAAAGAAGTTTTCCTCCTGAGACTGCTCTTGTGAGATTTATTATGAGAAAGACTAAAGACTGTTCCAGGCCAGTATTTGCTAAGTGCTTAGTTACAGCTGAGATTTTTTCAATCTGCTATCTGCCTAGATATTCACAGTTTTCACAAAACTCAACCCCAAGGAATGCATGTACGTGTGTTGTTACTGTGTCCTTTATTTCTCTGCAGTGATATTGCATGGAATACACTTATATATTCTGTGTAGAGAATCAGGTTTGAATTTCCTTATTCAAGGCCCAGTGTAGTTACACTACAAGTGTTCTGTGGTTTTGATTTTCACTGTTGAACTTCTCACAGACAGCTTTACTGGTATTTTATTATGAGTCATGGTAGTCTGCTAGTCTCATCTGTTTCTGCCTAATCTCATCTGAAAATTCTAAAGTAATATTGAGTTTCCTTTTTACTGAAAGTTTAACCTGAGGGATAAAATATAAAACATTACTAAGATATTGCCATTCAATGTGATTCAGTCTAGCAGTTTTATTTCCTTCCAAATCCACCCCAATAGCTAACATTCAGAAGCACTAAGGTTTCTGACTCTGTGGGTAAGCTCAGTGTTGAAATCCCTCTGTGGGTAAACTCAGGGCTGGAATCCCTTATTTATTTCATCATTTTGAACACTAACATATTCCACCACAAGGTCTCTTGCTACACGGAAATATTTTAAATAGCTCTTTTAGAGCAAGTTCAAAGGATGATCCATTTGACATGCATTCTTCAAAGCAAGACTACATTTCTCTGAAAAAAAAAAAAAAGTGTCTTACCTCTTCCCTTTCCTACTGTGAGTTGTGCCAGAGCTGTAATTTTTTCAGTAGGGATTGTTTATAAGAAGGACCTATATTCTGCTGTTCAGCACAGTAGAAACCCTTGAGTTTTCAGTTTCAGTGTATAAATATTGATTTTTGTACCTCAATGAGTTTGTTAGTTAACTCAGAGGTTATTGCATTTTTTGTTGAATGAATGTCTTCAAGGAAGTAAAATGTCACACCTTCCTGAAGACTAAGTACTTGTTTCAGAAAGTAACCATTTAATCCCAGGAGCTAACTATGGTTTATTTGGGGTGTTCTGTCTTGGATCAGATGGGTTTTGTTGCTTAATAAAGCCCTTGTCAAAAATGACCACAGATGGCTCTTTATGTGCAAGCTATGCAAAATTTACATATAGAAACAAGTTAAAGTCATCAAAGCTCTTGATTCTTGTTAGGTATGTATAGCTATTCTTGATGCATTTCCTATAGCAGTTTGCTTAATTCTTTCAACATATCTTTAGATTAAACATAAGTGTTATTCTTCATTAGAAAGCACTAGATTTTGCAGGATCCTCTTGATTTCACATTTCTGTTTTCAGTACCTCAAGAGATTACAAACAGAGGATAAATTAGAACTGGGAATGGTCCCACACTTTGATCCAGTGAAAGTGCTCTTCATAAAAAAGCCTTTATAGCTGGTTAACCATGGAAAAACTGCACTTTGAACCTCAGATTCATGCTGTGGGATTTGATTCCTAGAAGTCATATTTCTGGTTCAGTGACCAACCTTTGCTCTCTCTCCTGTGAACCTGACTTCAGAACTCCAGCCAGTTGGAAAGCACTTCTGTAACCAGAATGAGAACAGCCTCAGGCTTGCAAAGATTACAGATAGAGGGTACTTGGCAATGTGAAAAATCATCCTCGCTGGTGTATATTTCAACTTCTCTGAAAGCTTACTTTTGCAGGTTGTTGTGCATTGCTCAGCCACCATCAATTTCTTTTGAAGCCAGCGGACCAAACCCTCAGCTTCATAAATCAGGGAAACTGCTGCTGTCCCAAAGATATGCTTGATTACTACACAAAAAGTCACAGCAAGACTGAAGATAGTCTGAATTTTTAGTTCTGTATATTTTAAGTCTTCAGTTCTACCCAATGCTTTTTGATACTAGGAAAACTTTCTGATCAAATAGTTTTATGGGGGGTTTGATGCATAGATTAGGAAGTTCCTTTATTTTTTACTTTTCAGAAAGTAGGTTGGTTTGTTGTATTTTTTTTCCCATAAGCATTGCATGTCTCATTCTTCCTCCATTGATTTGTAAGATGTGAAAAGCCACCTCTGACTTACCAGCAATTCTTCTTTCAAGTACCTTCAGATGACATTTGATGAGTAGCACCGTTGTGCAATAAAAACAGGTAGCAACATTTCAGTTACTCTCTGCAGAGAGTCTCTGCCTCAGACTTGATGAACTGAAGACTTGATGGTGTTTCCCAGCAAATACAAGAAACAGATCTTCATTGCATTGAGGAGATTGTGGAAGAGTGAGCACAGCAATTCTCATAACTCAGTAACACCTGCTTTTGTCAAAAATTCCACAAGTTTGACTAACACAAACAAGAGCAAGGATGGAATGGGACATGAAAGGGTAACAAGTACTCTTGTGTTTGCACTTGTCCTCATCCTGCAGTCTTCCAGAGAGCCTCACAAAGTGCTCCACACCAAGTGAGGTTTTTCACCCTCCGAGCCCTGGGAGCTCACCCTTAGGGTTTCCCAATAACTCCCAGTCTTGCCTACATGGAGAATGACAGCTCAAGGCTTTTTGTCACAAGGCTTTTTGTGCATTAGTAAATCAGAATTTCAGTCTTGCAAGAAGGCACTCCCTGCTCAGAATCACTACTTTCTAAACGCTGCTCCATTCGTATTTAATTCTGAAGCTATTCAGCAGGACAGCCACTCACAGCTCTCTCCTTCCTCTGCCAGACTTTAATTCCTTCCTGTTTCATCATCAGCGTGAAGGAGGTATTTTATTTCACACTTACCTGCAGTGCCTGAGTGGCACAACTGCAGATTTTGTTTGGGGCAGCAATCTGCCTCTAGTTGTGCAAGCCTGTCTTCACAGGTGGTGGCAGTGGTGGCAATTTTATCTGCCTCTTGATGCACAAGTAGGAGCAAATGTTCTTGCTATGCTGTTTATTTAGTTGGAATCCGAGCATTACATCTTTCCCTTTGAATTGTACCTGAACATAAAGAAGGGTCAACTTTTCACAGTTCTTTTACAGTTTAATGTACTGCAGTTTCTTTGGTCACTGAAAGCGTCCACTTTACTATAAGGAAAAAACACCTTGTAAGCTGTCTCAGTGAAGATATTGCCTCTCCATAGCTGTCTTCCTAATCCTTTAAGCCTTTCCCAGCCCAAATTCTTGTCAAATTCATAGGAATGCAAGAAATCTAGGACAACAACTTAAAACAATTACCAAGATCAGTCTCTGTTTGAATAATGCAATAGTTGTATAAATATTGAAGTTAGGACTCTGCATTTCTGTTTGCTATATTTCTGGCAACTAATCCTTCAAGAAGCCAGGGGGTTCATAAGTGAGAACTGCTGATAGCTTACATAACCTTGTTTTCATGCTTGTTTTCATTGTGAATCCTTGCCTGGATGTAGACAGAAAAAAATTGCAGCTAAAATTCCATTTGCTGCATATAATTTTTTTTAAAAAATAATTGCCTTTTAAAGGTGGCACGATAGCTAGCAAAGAAGCTGCATCTGCATATATTATTTGATATAACTTCCTATTTTTAAGGTAGGGATTTTTAAAAAAATTATTTGCATAAAAACTGTTGGGGTATGGCAGTACTACACAAATCTTGTCAATAGAACTGTCAATAGAACCAGGAGGAACAAAAACAATTGAGCTCATTAGCACTCCAAAGTATATACTGTTAGTTCCACAAGAAAATACTTACTGAGCTGACAAACACTGGGGAAGTTTTTCCTTGCTGCAGATAGAGTGCAGCTTCTCATTCCCATTTTAAAACAATATTTTCAATTAAATGTCTAATCAATAAATATATATACATAAAGCAGATTTATTGATAACTGTTTGCATGAGTCCACCCCAGTCTCCTTCTTTCCAGAGTCTTTGCTTCATATTGCTCAGCATCCATTTCCTGCTATGTATTGGTGCTCAGCATCTCAGGGAATTTGGGCGGGGAAGACTTTGAGAAAGAGAGCACTTTTCTCCTTTCAAAAAAAGTAGCAAATGTTATAAAATTCAACCCAAAGCTAAGGCTTAAAAATGAGTAGTTTGGGATGTGGGGCACTGACAAATGCTATAGCCTTCCACAGCCTTGCTCTTGCCCCGTGCTCCTCCCAGGTAAAGGCAGTGTTTTCACAAAGGACGTGCTGTCAAGCTGCCATTCCGAAACTGGTGTCCAAGCAGCAATATTCTTGGCTAGTTTTGAATCTTCTGATGCAAAATACACCTCTTGCTTTTTGATTAACCTAATGTCTACAGGAATCTGTGTGAATCTGTGTTAAACATAACCCGTGTGAGAAATTCTTATATTTGCCCCTTTAGAGTGACCTAAGAAAGATGTACACAGGACTCAGTCTCTCAAAGGCACCAAATTTCCACAGTGTTTTCTGTGAATCTTCACATGAGTACCTTTGAGGATCTTTGTCTTGCCCTTTTGATAATCCAACATGATGTATCTAAATCTTGAAGCAACTAATGCACTGAAATATTATTTTGTGAATCAACATCTATCACAATAAGGCTTCTTTTAATCTCAATCAGATATGCATCTTAGGATGAGAAGCCTCTTCAGAAAATTGTTGACTATAAATACCATGCATTTCCCTTTAAGCTCTTGAGCAGCTCCCTTGAGCACACCTCTTAGTCAATGTAGAGAGCTGGGAATTTCCAGAGGGCCATTCAGTTACTAGATGGATCAAGATACCCTGAATTTTAAGAGGACAATTGCCCCCTGGTAAATGGAGTGTTTTAATTTGTCCTGAAAAGCCTGAAGAAATATTTCTGTAGGGACATAAATAATAATTTTTGCAAGCATCATAATGGTTTTCAGCTATGGTTTTACAGACCCCCAGGAATCCCTCCTTAGGGATCAGTGAAAGATAATTAGCAATAACAACTCAATGTTAAAAATTTTAATTTTGTTACCTAGGCATGCCATGCATTCATCATAAAATTATTGGGAAATATAAATGGAAAAAAACCCTGAAAAACACAGAGAGCTGCTTTGTCACAGCCAAATGATTTTAGCATGCCAGATTATGATACAATCAAAGATACTCCTTAAATATCCAAAACAATAAGGGTTTTTGTTGATACATCTAGAGACAATACTTATCTTACACCGCTTCCTCCTGGGAGCTCCATTCTCCATTTCATTTTATTTTCACAGGACTCACTGAAGCTTCATTTCTCCTCAAACCAATCATCCTAAAACAGGTCTGTGTTTCTGAGTCAGTTCTTCTAGTCTTATATTTATGAGTGAGAAAGGAGATGTTTGAAGTGCGGTGCTGCAGATGTCCGTGTGCCTGTCTGTAACATCTGCTTGCCCAGTAGGTAAAGAGTGAGACCTTGCAAGAGACCAATTCTTTGAGCTCTTTCTGTTCACACTGATGGCAAAGAACACAAGTAGAAAGCCTTGTAAAAAGACAGAGGCAGTTCACCTCCAAAGACCACAGCCAGTGAGAGCAACAGGAAAATTTACACAGATGTTGGAGGAGGTTTTGTGTTGAAGGCATTCTGTTGGAGAAGGGATCACTGATTCACCCTTATTTACTGCCCAGGAGCATTTGGAGACTATTTCCCTTTCTCCTACTTGTATTCATTCAGATCTGTGCAAATCATCCTGCCTAAAGTTCTCATGACTAACCAAGAGGGACAATTTACGTTATAGAGAACTGTGTAGGTAGAGTGATGCAGGCAGTTGAATAAGAAGAGATCACACAAAAAGATTTTGTTCAGAAAATGAAAATCTACGAAGGAAAATAAATGACCACCCCAATAGGTAGTATAACCTGAAGTAAAAATTGTGTTTATGCAACATTTGGCTGTTTAAACATTTTTTTAGAAACACAGCTAGTTTTACTCAGAAGCAAACATTCTAGTGCTCAATTTACAGCTTCCTACTTTTTTTTTTTTCAAATGGAGACCAAAATACCCCCAAGCCTTTTAACTGAATTTATTAATTTGTGGTGAATTTTGCCAGGATAGGCCCACGGGCTCTTTTTCTAGGTGCTCTGGAGAGTGGCATGCAGACCTAATATCTGTAGTGATTGAGTATGGCAAATGCTAATTTTGAAAAGGTCTGTGATTTTTCTTTTCCTCCTTTTTTCTTCAGAAACATGAAAACATTTCTGATCTGATTGTCATTGTCTTAGGTCAAACATCTAGTAACTGGAAAATGGTAAATGTTAGATATGGTAGTTTGAGTCAGGCTTTGAGTCAGGCTGTGTGAATGGCTGTTTAGCTGTACAGAAATAAATAGAGACTTCAAATTAGTATCTTGTCTTATTAGCACATGAAAATTCCATTCAAATTATGCAAAAAGACCATACTGCCTTGTCCAAAAAATGCTCTTAGGGCATGATAATCTGATAATAACTAAACACCATGGAGAAGTCTTGTTACTTTTTATAAAATCTAATTAGTTATGTGAATAAAAGTATGTGGAAAAAGATTAAAGATGAGATTGCTCATTTGGAACAGCTTCTCTTCTGGTTATTAATCTCTTCCCTTAAATGTTGATCAGTTATTCTGAGCTCCTCAGTGAAATCACTTCTAGGAGTAAACTTGCATTATCTGGGAGCAGTGTGACTGGATGGAGGTAAGGAGAATTATGCAAATCTTTTAATTTTCTTAACATAGAGAGTGACAGAGAAATTTGTCATTTTAGTGGTGACTTTTTTCATCTCTCCTTTGCCGTGCAAATTTTGCCATCAGGTAGGCTGAATTTTGAGAAGTTGTTAATCAGTCAAGGGATGTGTGCATGTGTGTATGTGTCTCAGAGATTTTAAGTGCATGTTCACTTAAAATCTCACTCAGAGATTTTAAGTGCATTTTCAAAGGAGCTTAAAACCTAAAACCCCTTCATGGGTCACAGGCTAAGATCAGGGCTCACTCTGGTGAGTTTTTATAAAAAGCTCCACATAAAAGTAAGGAGTCAAACTCAGGCCTTGCATGGTATGCAATCATGTTCTGTAGATTGATTCTGCCGAACCAGATGCAGGAAAACCTTCAGGAGGCAGATACTTCCCTCTAGGGTAGCCCTTTAACAACCCATTATATTTTCATGGAAGTGATTTCTGTTAGCTCTTAAATCTGTGGACTCTTCTTGGCCAATATCCCTTCTCCATTCTCAGAAGCCTCTCTGGACCATCAATATATAATGCTAGAATAAAAAGGGAACAGCAAAGACAGAGTAAAGACAGAGTTCATGTTGCTCGCTTCTTCTCTATCCCTATGTTTGCAGATTATAAAATGTGATCTCTTTGAAGCAATTTGTTATTTCCCCTGAAATTTTCTGAAATCGCCATACTTATGATATGATTCTCTAGGTCTCTATCCTCCAAAAATGTTTGGATGGCTGTGCTGCTACACTGATGTGCTGACAGTGATCTCTGCCATATGTTGATCTTTACATATGCAAGGAGTTCCACATTCAGGTTCAAGACTGAAACTGGGCTGCTGGTCTTCAGCATTTATGGAAGCAATTGCAAGCCTTTTGGTCACATCAGGAGCATGCTAACATTTTGAATCATTAATCCACCTGTTCATCCATCATTAAAAAATCCCTGTTCTTGAGCAAATCCTACTCTGGTTTGGCATCTAGAGTCTCCTCTGAAACCTATGTGTGTTTTGTATGTATGTATGAACAAAGTCAATGGGCATCTTAAGGGATGAGATTTTTTTCCTTTTTGGAATTGGTTTCAGCCAAAGGGAAGGCTCACTATAGATCAAGCAACTGATACGAGTATTTCAATCAAGTGAGGCACTTCAGTCAGCAGTTCCAAGATTCACTGAATTAAGGTCATTGAATGCTAATTAACATTGACCATTAGTGCATTAAATCTTTCCACCTGTAGAGAAGTTCTTCATGAATCATGTTTCAGCATTAAAAATCTTTGGAAGTGAATTATGATAGTGGCAGTGCTTCTGCTTCTTTAGTGGAGGGAAGGTGCATCAGGGATATGTCATAAATAACCAGAGATGGTTTCATGGTTCAGACCATGAAATTTGGCTCATGTGATTACTAGTCTGAGCTCTACCCTTGTCACAGGTTGTTTTCTGTATGATCATCATATCTTAGTTTTCTAGCAATAAAACAGTAATTGGCATTTTCTTGACTGAAAGGGTTATCAAGCACTTGGGAACAGGCTGCCCAGGGAAGTCCTTGAGTCATCATCCCTTGAGGTATTTAAGTCACATTCATGTGACACTGAGGGACATTGCTTTGGGGTGGACTTGGCAGTATTAGGTTGATGGTTAGATTCTATCACCTTAAGGCACTTTTCCAATCTAAATATTTCTGTGATTCTATGATGTATTTTAGGGGGAGTGGCTTAAATTATGTGATCTAAAGCAGTTATCAAAATCTATGTAATTATTTATAGTAATTGGGGAAATTAATGAAATTATTGGGGAAATTAATGAAGAATTGCAGTATTTCTGTCCTTAGTTCTATATTAACACTGTAGAGTTTATCTTCCAAAACATTCAGCACAATCTTTTAAAATAGTAAATTGTATTCAGAAAATTATTTTTTTTCAATCATTATTATTAAACATTATTCAAATAAATTCATGTTGGTTCACATTTGGGGCTTTCACACTTTATTGTTATTTTAGGTCATAAGAACTGTGAATTTATTCTACCTGATAAAACAAACATGTAAGAAGAAAATAACATCTACATCATATACTTAACATTACCTATAAAGGCTTCTGTTTGTTCTTTCATAGTATTTTGTAAAAAGGAAATTTATCACAAATTCAAGGCTGATGAATACTTTTGCACCTTGAGATAGTGTACATACATAAAGTTAGAAGTTTTGAAACTTTTTTCGAGAGTAGGGTTAAAGCTTTTTTCTTGAAGTCTTTGAAGGATAATATGGATCATAAAGGAGAACAGAGCTGAGCAGACATCTGGTTAAATATATTTCAAAGTGACCTGTAGAAGATATATATATGGGTTTTGATGATTTTTTTGTTTGGGTAGGTTTTCCTGGTTTGTTTGGGTTTGTTTTTGTTTTTGTCTTTTTGTGTTTGTTTTTGTTTTGTTTTTTTTTTTTTTGCTTTACATCAGAACATTATATTTCAATATTCAGTCCTGTATAATTGCGATAGCACAGGTTTGTGGGACATCAAAGCTGCATGTCCAGTCCTGAACCGTCACTCAAGTTGATAATTATGTGTCCTGTTGACTGCTTCTGTCAAAAGGTGATGATGGAAATCATTACATTTTTTTCATTAAATAACATTAAAAATATTTAATTGGCTTGAATATTATTTTTCCTGCTCATGATCTTCTAATTTTTAGCATCCAGGAAGAATCTAATTTGACTGAATATCAATATAATATTAAATATAAGTTGGATTCTCACTTTCCAAAGTAACCCTTCTGCAATCCTGCATCAAGGGCTTTCTCCTCCATCTTCTGTACCACTATTTCTTAAAAATAGTGCCTTTCTCCTTATAGTTCAGCTAGGTATTATTCTGTCCTGAACTTATGTCCATTCTCTGTTCAAAGTAGAAATAGCTGTTCTTCATAACTACATTTCCCAAATTTTTATTTACAGAGTATATTAGTACACCGTTTTGACCATGAATAATTCATGCCAGCATGCTGTCTTTTGGTTTACATCTGACTCAGTAGAACAATTCAGTAATAGGGATGCTAAGGCTAGATTTTACTGACAGTTCAAGAGCTATTTGATATGAATTTTAGGGTCCTGAAGAACACTCAGTTTTATTTAACTTCTGGTCAGGTACCACACCTTAGTTTTCACAACCTGTCTCCCTACTGCATTGGTTTTTTTTGTTGCCAAATACCATTCCAGTGACTCGAAAGAAATTTTGCACCATACACCAGGTTAATATAATAGGACATCAGATCCTGCTAAGTATGATATTTGAGATGAAGTGTATAGAGTGTCTTCAACTTAAAGATTTTGTATTAATTGTTTTTATGTGTAATGATGCTTTTATTGTTTTACTGGATTATTGGCAGCATCAGTTACCTAAGGTGTGTTTGTAGGTTAGGAATCAGCTTTTGCTAATTATGATCCAAGTAATATGAAGTAATACTTTAGGTTGAATGATTCATCCTGGAAACAATATTTTAGATGAACTAGAGGGTGGGACAGAGTGATGATAAATGAGCTGATGCACTAGCTTTTTCATGTGGCTAGCTGATAATACCCCTGTGCTGGTTTGCATTGGCTGCCCTAACAAATCCAGTCAGGTAGGGTTACTATTTTCATGTGCTTTTGCTTTGATTTTCTTCTTTCTTTTTTTCACCTTCTTGTGATAAACATCGATAAACTGGAGCTGACTTATATGAGGAAGTTAGTATCCTCATACAAGTTTGTCAAGAGTACAAAAATTAACTATTAAACAGATGTTTGAAGTTCTAACACAAGCTTTATTAAACTTTTTTTCCTGCCTGCTGTGCTCGAGTTATTACAACTGTCCTCTACTTTAAATGATATAGAAAGTGTGATATTTTCTTGAAGGAAGCTTCTATGAGATTTATTATTGGATAGAGTTGTTGACAATCTAGGAGTTTCAATACCTTTTTCTGAAACCTTAACATTCAGATGAAATGAATGACCAAATGTTAAACATAGCCCCCCTTTAATCCTTCATCTCCTATCTCTTTGCTTAATTATGTTTTTTTTAACACTAATTTGGAGCACTTCTTCTGTTATTCTGAGAAACTCTTAACTCATCAGTGTAGCTTTTGAAACTCAGGAGCATCACAGTGTAGTGTAGTTAATAACAACACTTTTCCATTTCATGCATTTAGTACTTTTACTGTGACCACTAGCAGCTTGGTTTGCTAGGTATACAGCATAACACAAAATATATCTCTCTTTTGGTTTGTCCAGAAATTAACATTGTCAGCTGGATTGATTAGGAGCATGCAGCAGTCCTTGATGTCACACATGAGAGAGTGTCTGTGGAGATCTGAAGAGTACCTTGGGAGAAAGAGGAGAACACTGAATTCTCTCTCTTTTTTTTTTTTTCCCTCTAACTCTAATTTTTCAGTGTATAAAGTATTTTGCAATTTTCTATGTATTTCCTATTTGTAAAACAGAGAGTTATCAGTTGGGTACAATCTATGCCATGGCTGGAATATTGCAGGAGATATGTTTTTCTCTGGCTGGTTGGACTAAGTCTGGCCCATGAATCAGTGCATTTGGGTAATGAGGGCAAGAAGTGCATTTTGATTTTGCAGCACTCACCATTTCCCAAGGAGCACAGAGAAAGTTCCTTCTCTGTAGCACAAACATCTTTGCCTTGGTGAAGGCAGCGCATCCCAGCACATTTCACCAACAGCTCCACTCTTCCTTGGTTTTCCCCAGAGCTGAAGCTCCTTGGCTCCTCTTGTTTTGGTGTGCTTTCCCTCCTGCCTCTCCTGCTACTTGCCTGTGGCCACAGCAGGGCACTAGCTCCATGCTAGCTTCTAAGATGATAAGCCATTCAGCTTACGACCTCCTGTTCTGGTCCATGTGCCTATTGCTGGCAACCCAGCTGCCCAGACACGTGTCTGGAGGATGGATGATTCACAGGTATCACACAGAGCAACAAGATCTTTTCCATTTCCCTAATGGCTTTTTGCTTTTCTTTTCGGAAACAATGCTGCTGGTATTTTCCATCAAAAATTTCTGAATAAACACTTTTCCTTGATCAATGTTCTTTTGCTCTTCTTTTGCTTTCCACCTGTTTTTCTTATATGTATGGTATAACTCCTTTCTCCCACAAACAAATCCCAGGTCCAAAAGTCAGGCAAAATATTTTCGGTTTACTTTTTGTCACCATCATTTGTGTGGTTATCTGTAACAGAAATTTACACCATAGAATCTGGAGACTTAGCATTGGTTAACTAATTTTGAACAAGAGAATGTTCTGTGGGAGACCTGGTATAAAAGTTCGCATGTGCAGTGACTCTTGTTAAAATACTTTGGAATTTAGTAGTAGTATTAATAGAACAGAAAGTGGATAAATATTTTCAATTTATAGCCCCTGATGTTTGAATTCAACTTCATTGTGACTAGCAGAAAATGGGTCACATTCACAGCTCCACTATGAAAATTTCCCTGCTCACTCTGACAAAGAGAAAATGAAAAAATGTCAGGAGGAAAGATAAACAGGAAATTTCACTGCAGTATTCGGCACCAAGAATAGTGAGGTACTATTTTGAAGAAAAATGCTGTGGCAACTGGCATTATCTTTGAATCAGTGTTCATGAAGTTCATAACTAATTAAAATGTGTTGTTACTCTTGCAGCTGAATTTTAACTCTACAGCATTTTAGCACGCTCTTTTTTCTTTGACCTAAATCCGTCTAATTTTTTGTCTTCGTTAAAAGTACAGAACAAAACCACTATTGTGTCTTGTGCTGTGCTCAAGAAGATCAACTAAGTTTGCATCGCTAAGCAAAGCCATTACATTTTAGTCATCCCAGAAATGTATGACCCTGACACAATTAGATGAGATGAGTGTTCACGTGATGCAAATGTTAACTGTTTTTGTTTAAACCTGTTTGTAAAACAGACAGTCCAACAGGGGAACAAAAGAAAGGGACAAATCTGAAAATGTTATCAGGCATAATAACACCTAAGTCTAGAGAGGAGAAAAGCATTTCATTTGTGGATGTAAATGAAATATCATTATGATTCAGTGTCTTCAGGAGAGTTCTTCATTTACATTGGTTATTGGTAGCATTTCTTAAGTATGATTTAATATATATAATTGAAAGCTTTTTTTAAACTGGGAGATGATTCAGAAGAGCATGGCTGCATTCTTGCAGATGTAATTCGATCCACACTTCCCAGTCCTGCTATTTAGCTTTCTATTCTAACCAGAAGAAAATGGAATACATTTAAAAATGCTGTGAAAAATAACAGAACACCCTATGTGCTAACACATTCAAGACAATTGCTCGTGATATTAGATTCTGTTTTGGAAGTTCTATTTATTTTCTTAAAAAACTTGATTTTTATTTAAAACTTTCTGGGTTTATTGGGGATTTTTTGCCATGAAAGCAATGATCTTTGATCTGTTGGTAAGGTAGGATCAGCAGCTGCTTTACAAGCTTTCATGGAAATATGTGTTGCTGGTGCCTCATGGCCCCAGTTGAAAGAAATTGTCCTTGCAGCCTTGTCCATAGGCATGTGTCACCATGTGCTCACAAGGCTGGTCCTCTAAATAAACCATAAGCCTGAAGTTCATGCAGTGCCAAACCAGGACAAGACGCTGCTGCCTGCTAAGAAATGGGGGGGCACCCATTCTTTTTAATGTGGCTGAAGATCTGGGACTCTAGAAAAAGGCTGACCTAAAGGTTTCAGTATTTCTCATCAGGAGCATGAACCAAACAGGAGGAACAAAACGAAATAAAAGGAATTTTGAAGGCTTTGGAACAGAGTAGATCCTGCAAACTACAGTGCCTATTGCAATGTTTATTGAAGAACCTTCAGCCTACAGCACAGACCTCTAGTTCACATCTTTTGCAGGATGCAATACTTAGATCCATCTCTAAATAAAATAAAAAAAATCAGTATGTTTTCATTTTTTAAAAAAGATAATTTCTTTTTTCTATCTTCAAAACTTCCAAATGTACCTGCAGTTTTTCAGGAAAGGTTTCACAACACTGGATCTACAATTCACTGCCAAATGTACATACAACAATTACCTATAGAAATTTTCTAAGAGTAGCCACTGGACAGCTACATTCTGGGTTTTGTTCACTTACTACCCTCCTACAGATAAATCTGTGGACAAATAAAACATCCCTGAAATGTAGTGGGCATCAGAAGGCAGAATTGTGCATAAGAAAAATTACTTATTTGGGATCTCATGGCGAAGAGAAGACACGTGGCAAGCTATAAATCCTGCTCTTGGTGTCTTTCCTTCTCCCATCTGGATCACTTTCTGTGGACTGAGATACAAAGGTAGAGAGTTCATTTTATTTTCAGGAGATGCATTTTCCAGGCAGATTTAAGAAAGATGTGACTCCAGACTGAACTTTTTTGGTATCTTGGCTGAATGCACAAACCAGTGGTGTAGCTATAGCAGAGCGAATTCCATGAGGTGGATTATTTCTGAAGGTAGGCAAAGAGAAAGGAAGGTCTGTTCACCCTATTTCAGGATTGTTTTATCACGTCTTTATTCCACAGTGAGTAATGTGTTTATACTCATATGGCTTTAAACTGTGACCTAGATAAAAAGAGGCATGTGTCATCTCACCATACCTAAGCCACTCAGTCTACTTTTCATAGCTTTTGTTATTTTCTTGGACACATTCCACCTTCCTCCATGACATTTCCTAGATTTAGACATTTTAGAAGCATGTTGTTTTTTTGACAACTGGGTTTCAGGTGTGCTGATGATCAAGTAGCCTAATTTTAAACTTTGGCAGTGTTATTTCAAATGGGACTGCATATTTCTCATGAATGTATGTTATTATGCTCTATATTTTGTTCTTTTTTAAACTTTGAATTCTCTGATGGTTTTGTCATCTGGAAACTCCTTTTTTAAATGTGTTTTCAGCCAGCCCCTGGAATTTTTCTAGAGTCAGCCAAGCACAGTCACAGTTGACATTACCTTGTGTTAGTGATAGTCCTTGTTATGAGTGTGAGGTTAAACTAGATGACCTCCAGGGTTTTTGTCCCAAACATTATTTCTATGGTTCATCATGTAGTAGTCATACTTTTTACTGTGTATCACAAGTATCCTTAACTTTACGTGCTTCCTGTGACTTCTTAAGAAGTTTGAGATGGAGCCCAAAGTCACTTCCTGCAGTTCCACAGCAGACAGAGATCTCAAAAGAGACACAAACTCCTGTGAGTGGCAGGCAATGCCACATTCAGATGGCATGAGCTATTAGTGCTATTATGAGTTCTGCTGTAGCTGGTGCTCTGATCTTTCCCTGTGGAAGAGTCGTTGCACACTTGCAGTGATGGGGGAGACCTCAGAAACTGAGTGTTCAGATTTGTTTCAGTGGCTGTCTGAAAAGCTGCACCCAGATCTGTGAGTGTGGACTTTGATGAGATTGATTTGACCTAGCAGAGAGTGGGATCTAGCAGTAGACAGCACATATCGAACTACAGGTTTCTCCTGTACTGTGCCAGCTGCAGTGTTGACAAAGCAGTGTAGTTATTTGACCTAGACCCTTGATATTTGCTTGAAAAGACATGTGCAGAACTGTAAATGTGCTACATGTGTTGCTGTATTTGTTAGGCCAAGGTGTGGTATCTCACGGAAAACTCCAGCAGACCCTGTACCAAGCACTTTCACACAGCAAGAAATAAATAGATTGGTGGTGAGGAATGGAAAAGTAAGAACCAGTTGAGGAATGACAGAGGTTGTATAAGGAGGTGAAGATAAAAAATGAATAAAATTTAAATGCATATCTTGGCTAAGTGAGAGACAGATGGAGGAAATCTACAAATTTTGGGGGTGTGAAAGCTCTCCTGGAAAATGCAGCTCTATTGAAATCAAAATACTTTACAAAGCAGGTCAACTGCAGTAGACTTTTGCTTCAAAAAAATAAAAATAGACTGTCAGACAGAACACATTTTAATATTTTTGAATACATCTTTTTGAATTTTTAGTTTTGAAGTGATCCTTTGGACTAGTTTTTCTATCTATTTTGATTTATTTAGAAATAAGTGCAAACAATAGACAAATAATCAAAGGAGACATGGAATTTTCCTTCCAAGATTATTTGAAGTATTCCAGTTTTGATGTAATTTGGAGCAAAGTCAGAGTATAAAATCCTTGGAAACTGCTGTCATCCATTCAGTTCCCGGGGGTCTGAGAAGGACTCTGTTCAGTATCACACTTCAGCTGGTATCTCTTGAGATGCAGAAGCACCAGTAATTGCCAGTAGCTGTACTATAGCTCGTTTGCTTTGCACTCTGCAGTGCAAGGGATTGAATGTGCAAGTGCTTCCATCAGCTACGCCTGATGTCCAGCTGTAGTGGTGCCACTTCTGTCACACGGCTCTGAAAAGTAGAAGCCTTGCTTTTATCCCCCTGTGCTACACCGAATCTCTCTCAGAATCAAAACAATTTTGTAAGGAAAGATCTTCTTGTTAACACTTTCTGGGGACTTTCCTTTCTCTGCCTTCCTTTTTCCATTAAATCTAGTACAAGGTGACTGGGATAAATGCTGACTGGTATGTCTTATAAGAAACAGCTCAGTTCCACTGTTGGTTATTAACTAGTTGTTGTGGGCCATTGAGAGATGCTTCTTGTATTTGTACATGGAAGGTTCTGCGATACAATCTGGTGTTTGAGTGTTTAAGGTGTCATTTAGTGCTGAAGAAGTTATTGCTCTTGTGGGAATTCACAGAAAAACTGTCTTGGAAAAGTGTTTGCTATCACTGCCTACTTAACAGTCTATTACAAATCTATTGCATTACAGTAAGCTGGTTTGGTTAGTCTTTTTTTTTTTTCTTTTGAGAGACAAATTTCCTTGTCTTTCCTTATGTCTTGTAGGTAGGATATTTGAGGAAACATATAGGTAGGACCTCATTTAGAAGTAAAACAATTGAATGAGCTTCTCAATTGAGCATGAAAACTGGAAAAACCAAGACCTGAAATTTTCATCCTGTTTCTGGTCCTGCAAAGAAACCTTTGGATTCATCTGGTGTGAGAAATTTGCCACAATCCATTCAGCACTTTTCTGCCCACTTTGATGCAGTGCTGTCATTACTGTGAAATCCATGTTCAGGGTTTTTTTTTCCTTTCAGGCATGTACATCGCTCCTGCTGTGGATAATTGGTTATGTATGGTAGCACGGGAAGAAGACTTTTCTAAAGTGCTTACAAAGACACTGCTCTGCAAAACTGCAGTAAATAGCTGCTTTAGCAGTGGTTTTAAAAACTAATTTATTAGTTTATCCTTTTTAGACATGCCAACCTTTATACTAGCAAATACAAATTGCTTTATGGTTTAAAGACATCATCTGGCACTTTTGATTGCTACTCAAGAGCTCTGTGTGCATTCAAGATCAGTTGTAAATTTGCTTTGGGAAATGGAGGATCTAGGTGGTCCACCCAGATATCTTTTCAGCAGACTCCTTACTAGAAAGGAAAGTCAATTTGTCCCTGTTAAAACTTTGGTTTTTGTGTTTCATTCTCAATGGAACCAACTTTGCTCCACTCAATAGGTAATTCCACTCCCATCTGCATCACAGCTGGGGGAGAATAATCAGAAAGTCTGTGGATCCCATGTGTGAAATGGAGACTGATGAGTTTTTCCACAGAAACACCTTTTTATGATAGAAAAAACTTCCATTTTTGTGCTTTGTACCACTTTCACTGACATTTTCTGTGTTTCAAGTAAAAGGGTTTTGTCACAAACCATAAAGAGAATATTCTACAGTACTAGTAGGGTTAAATATTTTGGAATTATAAAGTGCTTTTAAAATTTGAATAAATTACTTTAGGGTGGAAAAGGAAAATAAAGATTTATCATTTTTATATCTATTCAGGGAAGGTACTTAAGGGCTATTGTGTCTTTAACAGATAATTAGCATAAGTAACTCGGAAATTTGCGAAAGTTACACAATTAGAGCTACCACTGTAAATAGCACAAAAACTGGAGCTTCTTCAAAATAAGACATTAAGTTCAGGTTGTTGGGTTTGTTCTTTTGGTTTGGTTTGGTTTGGTTTGGTTTGGTTTGGTTTGGTTTGGTTTGGTGTGTAAATGGAAAAGACCAAGCTGGATATGAAATAAAAAGCATTATGCAAAAAAAGACTCTAATAGCTTTACATAATATCTCTTGAGTGAATGGCTTAGATGTACTTTAGTGTCAAATTTCATCTCTTTGTGCATGACAAAGAGATTTTCTAATAGCAGATACAAAGAAGTAGCCAGGAATCTATGCCAATCAAATGACAAAGCAGGTTATGAATTTGCTTTATTTAGGATTGAGATCAGTGTAATACCAAGTGGAGGGCCATGAAGGTTTATTAAATTTATCTAACATTATCAGTCATACATAGTTTAAAAAGTACACATATTATTTATGAAATATGTAAAATCTGGAGCTAGTTTGCTTTCAAAGGCTCCTGTGAAAATTAGTCCTTTATGATGGTTTCATAAAGCCATTAAATGGCTAGACCAAATGTATTATTAAAATGCTTAAGGATATATTTCATAGAGCAGCAGGAATCCATGTGTGTTCTTGTTGAGATGCTTTTCCATTCATGAGAGAAAATGGGTTTTTTTGGTATGTAAATACTGAATTTGTAAAATGAATGTGGAAAAGCTCTAAGATCGTAGGAGCTCCAGTTCAATGCTTAGCTTGTAGAAATATCTAAAGGACATACAGATGAGCCCTTCAGAAAGAGAAAAGCAGAAGAGTTGTGGTTCATTCAAACATAGTCATAGGTGAGGCTCTTCAAAGTGATGGAGACACATGGCTCAGCTTCCTTCTGACCAGGAAGGTGTTTATCAGAACTTAGCTGTCCTGAGGTGGTCAGCTGAGGTGGGAAGGACTTATCAGTGCTGGGGAAGCCCACTGCTATCTGACTGCAGACCTGGGGGCTGGCTGTGCTGATCTGTCAGGGTGGCAAGTCTCAGGCTGCTGGGTTACACACAAAAGTCCTCACCCTTGGTCTTCCAGTACTACTTGGTTCTGATATAAAATCCCTTCACAGAGCAGACTATGGTGATTCAGAGGAACATTGTGCTTGAATGATCCTAGCCTTTTCTCAAGATATATTTTGGTAACTCCATCAAACACGAGCCTCAGGTAGGCAGAGGTCAGGGTTTTTTGCAAATGTTCTGCAGATGTGTCACTCCTGACTGCTCATGATGGCTGGTCTTCAGTGCTATGCTTATTCATGTGTAGTCTTTTAAACAACAGCAGTCAAAAACACCCCTATATTTCAAAGTACAATGCGAATATAAAGGTAAATACGTAAATTATATATTCTCAAAATGTTAAAAAATAAATTAGTTATGGCACTTTGACCTTCTAGGTGACATTAAAAACCCTGTGTTCTCTCAGTGATTGAGAGCTGTCCTTTTTAAACCTGCATCTTCTGTATCTTGTGCTGATCTTTTCCATGAGTCACTTAATTGCTGCCTCACAGGAACCTTTGTGGAGTGAGTCAAATCTGTGCAGCAGTCCTGAAGTCCATGGATAATCAGAGGGAGCATGCTGAGTGGTTATAATAATAGAGATACCAACTGCTCTGCTAAAAACCTTGGCTTGCCCCTGAGTCAAAGATTTCTGCAGTATCTTGCCTCTTTTCAGTACCCCTAGACAAGCCAGAGCAATAGCACTGAGTAAGCAGAATTCCTTTTCAATGCCTTGATAGACTTTCACTGCTATTTTTGTGCTAGAGAAGTCCTAAAAGGAGTGCTCAGAATTCATTGATTCTGTTTTTTCCTGCAAAACATGTGGAGAGATTTTACAACATTTCAATATGCTTATTTAGTTAATCATACAGAGAGAAACCCATATTTCTGTCAGGGACATTTCCAGCTCAGTGGTCCATCTTGGAGAGTAGGAAAGTATAAAAATAGATTTACAGGAATCTTAATGAGTGACACAAGTATCTACTCCCAGGAAATATATCTCATAATACCATCTTTATTGCATTTTGTGAGCATCAGACATACTTCAGGCCTCATACATTGTGAAGACAGAGCCATGGCAGGGGGATGGGAAGAGGGTTTAAATAGCTTCTGTTACTTTAAAAAATTTGAACATCACAATAGTAGTAATACAGCTTGCTGATTTTATAATATGTTCAAAATATAGTAATTTTTGCTTATGTTCAGTGTTGTCCATGAATCAATGCTAATTTGTTAATGGGCTGAAAGGGCTAGAGTTTTCAGACATAAAAAGAATAGCTTTTTAGTAGGCTGAAGAGTCAGCATTCATTATCAGAACAGTAACCAGGGGTTTTTTTTCAAATTTGATTAATAATGACAATACTAATTTAATTGCAGGAGGAACTTACCATCCCTTGGATATGATGGCATTCAATTCTTATTTACTTGCTTCTTGGTGATTATGGAGCAAAGAATAACCTAAACATGTTGAGTTCTAGGTTTTCCAGAAGTGCTTAAAGCCGTAGTGGGTCAGATCAAGTTTGTTGACAAGACCAACATGTGTTGTAATTTACAGACTCTTTAGCTATAAACTACTAGTTCAGAACAATTTTCTACTTAGATGATTAATTCTTTTGTAAATTTGTGTGTTACTAATATAACTTATGGAGACTAAAATAAGTGGACACATGAAATAAGTAAGGAGTTCAAACAACTGCTTTTAGCAAAGAAATCTTTCAAAATAAATAAAACATAAAAG
The DNA here is from genome assembly GCF_050655825.1 of Lonchura striata. Lineage (NCBI taxonomy): Eukaryota > Metazoa > Chordata > Aves > Passeriformes > Estrildidae > Lonchura > Lonchura striata. Next base: position 92,670,600 of record NC_140704.1, read on the forward strand.
TTAAAATTGTATTAACAAAAAGTCATAAAATTAAATGAATTAATTCATTTTGTGATGAAAACACTCCCTGATGTAACAAAACCACTTGCAAAAATTAGCAAAAGATATGCAAGAGCCATAATTTTGTTTTAGTTTTATGAAGAGGCAATTTTTCTTCACAGGATGAGGAGAATTCTTGTCTTTTTACACACAGTGTCAATTTTGGAAGCCATACAAAAGAAAAGGAAGTGGATGAGTGGGTCACCAAGTACATAACATATTGCATTGCACAGAGATTCCATTAAAATACAATGGTTTCCACTTGACTACAACTATTCCTCATTTTATTATTTTACCTATTAGTTTATGAGTTTACCTATTTCAGTTTGCATCATTCACACAATCTACCAAACAGCTGTCAAAGGAGATTTTTTTGCATAGGCTTGAAGAAGAGAAATACAAAATGACATAATATGAGGATAATTATGTTATACCCTTTGATGTGGGTGTGGCCAGGTGGTGTTATTTTTAGTTAGGGTCAGATAGGGTTTTTTGTCCTACACCCTTCTGTTACAGATCTTGTAGAATTTGTGTGAGTTTTGACAAGAACTACTTGGTTGTTCTGTATTAATGTAGATCATCCCTTCTAGATTCACAGAACTGTTTTAGGCTTTTAGATCCCCTTGTCAGAAGTGCTGTAGGAGCCATGATAAGATGGTTTCCCTGATGTAACTTCCATTTTTCATACCTTACTGTCTTAAAAAAACAGCAGGAGAAAAAAAAAACACTCTCAATCAAAACAACTTGTCCTGCAGAAAGGTATATCCTAACCTACCACTTTAAAAAAATGAAGCATTTGGCTTTTCTTACAAACCATGCTGCCCAGCATCACTCCTACATTAATTTTTGTCACTCTTTCTGCACATGTTTCTATTGTTGTGGCAGTAAATCTCTGCCCGTGTGATCTGTCATGCTGGGGGTTATCTCCTATGGCTTCTGGGATTGTGAAACTTGCTGTTGTGTTCACCCATGACTCAGAGGGCAGTGGGGCCTGTGCAGTGAGCAGAGCTCTTTCACAACCATCACCAGCTGTGGTGAGTCCCTGGGGAGGGCAGTGCACACAATCCACCATCCTCATGGGCAGGTGAACAGCAGCAATGGTGAATAGGGATTAAACAATCAATTTTTTTTTTTTCCAGTCCTGCATGGATTTTTTGTTTCGTTCCTGAAGAATCCTCAGAGAAAGGCATTTCTCTGGCTGGCATAGTCTGTCCTTCATTTCCAGCCAGGTTCACAGCCATTTCCAAGCTGGAGAGTTCCCATAGAGTGCAGTCCCTTTGCTCAGTTCTTTCTTTGAAAGCAGTGACCTTAGATCTGCAGTACCTAAACATGCATATACTTGATTACAGCAAACATTTCTAAGTGAGACAGTTCCCCCACTGCTGGCTATTACAACAATAGTATTTATGCTGTTCATTTCCTGACTCCAAAACCTAGTTAACATAAAGAATATTTGCCTTTCTTTACTTAAAGAGCTTTTTGGAAATCTGAAATTTTGCTCTTCCTTTTTAGACTGACTCTAGAATCCTACCCTTTTTTAAAATAGGTGTAAATCTTACTGAATTTTTTGAGGGACAAAACCTCTCAGTATGTTCTCCTGTCAATTAACATTTTTTTTTCTTCCAGATTGTCTGATCTTTATGTTCCTGTGGATCAGTTGCGCATTTTTTATAAGTTCTGATGGAAAAAATCCAACAAAATGATGTAATATTTTAAAAGTTTTTCTTTCTTTTTAGCCATCTGTGTGTATGTCATTATTCAACATTTTCTTATCAATGTGGTTAGTGTATACCAGAACTGGAGTGGCTAGACCCCTGCAAGATCCATGCAAAGCTACCCAGTATCATGCCCATTTGCAAGAGGCATCCTGTGATTGCTCTGATGTTGTAAGAACCACTTATTCAAAACATAGCCATGACGTGGTGCTCATTCACCTGAGTAAAATGTTTTGATGACTCTGGTTCTAGTCAGAAGCAGAATACATGGTAAATGTACCTCCAGAGGCAAATCTGCAGATCTGGGGTTCCCTGTGGGATTTCAGCTTCAGGCTGGATCATTATGGCAGTTCAGTTCCTACAGTGAAAATCTTGATCTTGTCTAAAAGTTTTGGAACTGCTAATCAGACAGGGATGAGGCAGTAAGAGCTGCTCTTGGTTAAACACTGTTGTCCTGCCACTGAAGCTGACAATACGTGTTTTTCTCCCCAGGAGTATGATTGGATTGTAGGCTTTTGTAGCAAACTACAAAGTGATCCCAATTTCCTCTCAGTGAATTTGTACTAAGATTTTCATTTCAAACAACAAAAGGGATATAGAACATCAACTGATAAGGCTACATGGTATGACCTTGCCCATGGAGAGCAGCTAACTGCTGCTGTCCAGGAAGTTTTACTTTAACAGCAAGCCTTTGAACATCAGAGATGTTGAGCTGTAGCAAAGTAGAACCTCTCCAAAATCTGTGAGATCTTTTGTGTACTGAATGCCGAAGCAGACTGCAGCAGTAGTAGTGCTGTTTTATATAAATGTTAAATATGTTGCTAAATAAAAACTACTCATAGGTTTATAAACAAGGCTCTGTAGGAATGTGACAATACTTCTCTGAACACAGAATTTTTTATTTGATGTTTCTCTTCTGTTGACAGATATATCAACTTAAAAGTAGCCATAAGGTTCCCAGTTGAATATGAATTTGAGAGGGCTGATGCACATTGCTTAGTCTAAAAGTGTAAAATAAGTTACTCTAAAGCTATTTGCTCAAGTCGACAGACTTTACAGGATATCCATAAATAACTTTGTGTGAAACTTGAATCCACTCTCAATGTTAAGCCATATGCCAATTTCAAGATATCCAGCAGAGGAGCATCAGACATATGCACCACTCCCTAATATTTTGGTGGAGCACATGGTTGATAGGAGACTGCAGCTTATGCCTCCTGGGGGTTGAGTCAATGAAGTGACTTCTGTTTACCACCATAGATGTTTGCTCAGGCACCATCTGTTGGATTTTTCCCCATGTTGGTAGTAGATATCTAATTATTTGAAAATACGATCATGTCTTACATAATATTATTGTGTATTTAAGGGGCCATTGAAATGGGCATATTAGCAGTGACTGTATGGATAACAGTCTGAATAAAACAAAGAATGCAACATGTTTCATTAATAATGCAACACTAATAATTAATCGTGAAGGAGTAAATTGACTTCTCAAAGGAAAGCATTTCCTAAACAGATAAATTCTTCAGAAGAATGTAGGACTTACAAGAAAAAAGTATTGGAAAGCTCAAGAAATCTAAGAAAGGAGAATAAAAGGACAGAAAGCCCTCTTTCCTTCTTTCCCCCATTTATTTTCTTCAGAGGGCCACGATGAATTATACATCCCTTGTGACTTGCAGGAATGATCTTAATGTCCAAATGGCTTAAAGAGAGCTTCACTAGGAAGGAAAATAATCAATAGGATGAGATATTAAAAGGGAAGTTTTCCCCTTCTTACTCCAAGCAGCACTCTAAACTCTCTATTGAATTTATGATCTACAGGAAATTAAACATTGACAGCATCACCCACAAAGATAAGCATATATTGCTTAGGGTTAATGACTTACTGAATTTTCTAAATCAAGCTATGTATACATTAGTACCTCAGATTTTTATCAAGTGACTGTTGGCAAGTAACCATGGATAATGATAGCAAATAAATATTCCTTTTATAAATGACAGAGTTGTGCTGTTGCATTTTAAGCTCTGGCTTTCCAAATATCTGCCTACTGTCTTGGCATAACTAATTTACATGTGTGCAGTATTTGGTTTGAATAACAGAATTGTTATGTCATTCACTTTTGCACACACTTATGGAGGCCTAAAAAAGGAATTAGAGATGCTGAAGCAGTTTGCAGCCCTGCAGATTTGGAAACATGTGCCCATGGTAGATTCCAAATTCATAATTAAGCATCTAAATTAATGGCTCCATTTTAAAAATTGCTGGTCTCTCAGGAGTCCCTTTATTTGCTTGAGATATACTGATCTTAAAATTAGGCGCCAGCTCATGATATCTACAGCTGTAATCAGAATTTTTCTTAACTTTCCAGCTTCCCCAGAGCTGCGGGCTCCTTTGAGCTAGAGGAGTAAACAGATTGATTGAGCCCAGGGGTTTTTAGTTTGCTTCTGTTTTAAATCACATAGTAGGGGCAGGCTAGTGGCAGGTCTGTATCCTTTTTTTTTCAGTGATATCAAATACCAGTTGCCTTTCCAGACTTGCCTCACTGACCTACAGGAGGAAGGCTCCTTGATCAGCAGGGCACGGTGTCCTTCATGAAAGCTAGGCCAGGAGGCAGGTGATGATCAGTGGGAACTGGCGGATAAGGAGAGGGCTGTGTGATACATACACAAACAGAGAGCATTGCTACTGTTGACATTTAGGTTATCTCTTTGGAAAAAAAGAGGGAGAGAAGCTCCACGCAAAATGTTCAGAATCGTTTGGAGGAGCTTGTGTATTTCCACTGGCCCCAGAGGGAACCTCATTTGTCAATCTAGACTAGATATCTGAAATTCATGCAGCAGTTCTCTAGTTTGGCAGTCAGAGTTACTGTAGATACTGTTTTCTTACTCTTTTCTGTACACTACAGAATGGGATCTATTCACTTTTCACTAAAATTGAAGGAAGCAGTTGCAAACCAAGTTAATTTTTCTTTTAATGAGGAAACAGAGAGGCAGAGAAAAAGCAGTTTTGCCAAAACTACGGGAAGAATTTCAGAGTGAAGAACATTTTATTTTGGGATGTATAATAATGGTACATGCATCTCTAACTTTTCTTCCTTTGCAGGCCTCTCTTTAGGCACTGGTCAGACACAACAGTCCCTTTGCTTTGTGAGCTGAAAAGATTAAAGCCTAGATTGGTTTGGTGTTCTTGGTTGGTACTGGGGGGTTTTTTGTTTGTTTTTTAAACTCTACTATTAGAAGCCTCAAGGGCTATCACAATAGTAAGAAAAATAAAATCCAGGTCAAGTATATAGCACTTCCAATAATCCAGGGCACCGGCAGTGGATTACCAGAAAAAAAACCAAAAACAACAAAACAAAACAAAGACAAAAACAAACAAACAAAAACCCTACCCACAAATAAACAAAAAAACCAAAATAAACAAAATAAAAACCAAAAAACAGACACACAAATAAGCCTCCCAAACATAAACGCGGTGTTTGAGTAAAATTTCCATGGAAATTGCACAAAAAGAGAGAATTTTTGCAACAAACTTATCCTTCTCTTACTGCTTTGCATGCAAAACATTTTGTGGCTTTAGCTGTCTTTCACAAAAAAGAATTACAAATGTGAAAATGAGGTGGCAGATCAAATAGAGTTAATACAGTCAAGAAATAGACTTTTCCTGCTTATGTTTCTCACTCTCCACCATTCTCATCTTCTCAAAGTCCTATCAGTCAAAACCACAGCCAACAAAATAACTCAGATATAGGATTAAATAGAAGAAACATTGTCCATTCTCACTTTGTAGGGTGCTGAAAGCTTGTTATGAAAGACAAATGCCATGAATCTGACATAGGCCCAAGCACCATGGTAGTAACATCTTTTCCCAGCCAAGAGTTAACCGTGTTTAAACCATTTTGGTTTATCAGCTGGATGAAAAGCCAAAGAAATTCACTTTTCCAAGAGGAACAGTGTCAGTCAGACCTTCCCAAGTGTACCTACCTGTTAGTGAGCCTTTAAAGAAATCTCTCTGGTAAACTCAAATTTGGCATAATTCCAAGACTGCAATTTGTCAGCATCACTGCAAGGGCACTTTGGCTTTAAGTGAAGAACAGATGATGAACAAAAATAAATTAATCATTTTTCATGTGGCAGATTCAAAGTGGTGAAAAGCCAATATTTTATTACAGTTGCATTTTTGGTGGCAGTTTAGATTTGCCCAGTCTTCATGAAGAATTGAACATTTATGGAAACATGACCATCAAGTAATAGTACTAACAAGAAAAGTAGTGATATTAATGTAAGGTCTCCTGTTGCAGTCTTTAACTGTTTTCCCTCTGGGTTTTGGACAAGATAACTAAGTATATTTCTATTTAGAGGCCATTAAGGAAGCTTCTTTCTAAAGAAAACAGAAGTACGTGTTTGCTGAATAAAAAGGTATTAGTCATATTTCATAATAAATCTACAATCCATTTAGCAAGACTAAATGAGTGATGTACCACTCTGATGCCTAAAAGCAAGGGGACTGAATTCTAGACTCACAGAAAAATCCTGAGAATGCGGAGGGGAGAAGAGGGTCTTTCATTAAGTTGTGGAAAAGCTGCTGTCTTTACTGTTCTTTATTCTCTAGTGTCAGGGTTCCTCTTGCTTCTGAGCAGGAGGTCTGTGGTCTTGCTTCTGTCTGTGGTAGACCTCCCTTTTGCATGCTGCAATCTTCTGGGAAAGGCTTTCCTTCAGAACACATACACTGATGGAGAGAGGAGCAATTTCTGTATTTTTGGAAGCTGCATGCAACAGACTAATCACTTGGAAACAGTACATGTTGAATCTTGGATGACCAAGTTATGAAACACACTAGTTTCATAACTAGTGTGTTTCATAACTTGGTCACAGTAGACAGGGGAAAATGCTATATTGTTCTTGAATGTATAATTAAAAAAAAAAAAAGATTAAAAAGAGAAGTTGTTTCAGAAAGTCTTCAAAAAAGATTTTCTAGACATTCAGAATCAACTTTTCAGATAGGTGGGTGATCACTGAGATTTCACAGCCTAGGTCTGTGGAAGAGCAACATCTAAAAATTTGTTTGTAGAGAAATTTCAAGTTGCAACCAGTCAGACTGTAAGGATGTGTTAAGTATTTAGAGAAGCTGGAATGCCTGTAATGAGAGTCTAAAAGTACAACAGTCACAGAATTTAGTCCAAGTTAGTACTAAGTACTGCTAAAAATTCTAGCAAGTACCTACATGCTTCTTTTGACAAGAATAAATATCTCTTAAAATAATTCCAGGAATTACAAAGGAATGTCCTAAACATCTATGAGAGAGAGAAAAAGACTTGATACTCTAAATTTGCAGAGATTAAGAAGAAAGGAAAAGATCACAATACAGGAGGAAAATGGGATCACCTTAAGGGCTGAAGAAATATCAATAGAATGGAATTTTACAGTGAGAATTGGAGGGTTATGCATTTAGGCCTTCATAAAAAGCTCTGATTTTTTCCTAAATAGATACTCAGCTAAGTGGCAGGAAAGAGCTATTTTCTATGGAGCAGCTTAAAGATTGTGGCTTCTTATTCTAGCAAAACAAACACTAAGAGCATTTTTGTTTTAACAGAGTATTATTCTCTGTTATAACACTAAGTAGATAAACATTTGAGATGAATGAAGTAAGGGACTGCATTGGCACAAAGAAAATATGGGCACAAACACGAAACAATGAAAAGGTTTTTAGCTATTAGAGGAATGGGTTTCTGCAAAAGCTTTTCAATCTGTGCAGAAAAAAAACCCAGCAAGTTCTAACATGAAGATTATGGCATCTGTAAAAGGCTTGATCTGGTGTTACTGGGCAGAACTGATGTCCCAGTAGGGGAGAAGTAAAAGGTCTTTAGAGTCTGTAATGCTTGAGGACTTTTTAATTCTTTACATGCTATACTATAGGCTTTAAAGTGTGTTAATAATGCCAGATCTCAGAAAAATCTCCTTAAAATCTACCCGTCTAAATTTAAAGATTTTTCTTGCTCCTAATGTTGGTTTTGCTATCATTATTACTATTATCAGCATCACCATTATTTTGAAGGCAACATGGATAATCAAAATGTGTGAAAAATTTCAAGCAGTGTATATTTTAAGGAAAATTTGAAAGGGCTAAACCTAATTTTTCATATGTTAGTTTTATCACATTTGCATATTAAAGAGGGTTGAATACTTCTGAACTTGATGAATGTCTGCATATGTACTCATCACTAGAATCTCTATAGATGCATAGAACTGACTAGGAATACTGACCTCCAGGTCTATCCTTGCCTGTTGTGTGATGAATATCTACCATGTTACCATGAAAATTATGAACATAATTCAGGCCTCCATAGTGTGCTCTTCTGGTGTATTGCATCTGTGGCCTGTGAGTATTTTAGTCACTGATCTGTCCAGTCATTGCTTGTTGTCTCTACTGAATAAGCACTTTTGTGTTGGGCATGCTCAATGTACCAGTGTTAGGATCCCACTGGTTGTGTTAGGTACAGAACAACAAAGTTGGTCTGTTCGTCAGCTAAAAGATGCTATGAGATCCAGCAGATAAATTTACCTGGTTATTCCTCTGAAATGATTTGGATATGCCTTGATTGGTTGCCTTGTATGTTGATTGCAGTTTCTAAATTATTCCTTCCCCCAATAAAATATTGTGGGGTTTTCTGAGTTTTTACCCATGTTTTTTCTCTTTTCCTCCATCTTCCTGGATGCACTGCTATTTATTCTCTTTTATTCATATATTGGAAGTAAACAAACACTTGCTCAGAAACTACCGTAACACAATGGCATTCCATGTTGTACACCCAATTTTTGACTGCTTTCTCAAAAGTAAAAAGAGCTTGTTAATTTAAGCCAGCATTCAAGTATCGCTGGTAGATAAAAAAATTCCTTATATAGTCCATGAAGATTACTGCAATTTCACTTATACATAGAACTCAGAAGGGGAGTGAAATATCTTTTAGTTGTTTTACTGGTCCTCAGTAAAACAAAGATTTCAGAAAGAGGACTGAAATTCTGAAGTAATTTGTATTAAAAACCTACCTCTTTTGGTAGTTCCAACCCCTGCAGGTGTGAACAAATTCTGACAGAGAGAAGATAATTATTTTATTAAAAAGGAAAAGAAAATATGTTAATACAAAATGGAATTCACATATTGGACACCTAGTGAGAAATGCTGTTATAATGGTAGAGCCACAATCCAAAACCATCTACATTAATAACAAGGAAAATATGAAGAAATAATAATATTTTGCAGTACTAAAAATCACAATATTGCTAGTTTGTAAAAATATGCATACAAAGAAAACACAATGCTCTACGTATGCATATGAGTACTTGCCATTGTTATTTTTCTTCATCCCTCATTGTACAAGTCCTGAATGAAAAAAAGGAATGGGGTTACTTTGCATCGGAGTTGGTATGTATGAAGAGAATTTTGGACATTCGGACTTAAAAGCAATTGTTCCAGAATTTATGAAAATTTGAGAAGTCATCACTACAATAACCTTGGGGAATATGATTAAAATTTTCATCAATATTATGGGAGGAGGGGAATTCTTTGGGGGTTTTAGGATTTTTCCTCAAAACCATACAGTAAAGAGATCTATGTATCCACACTCCAGCTAGCCCTCCACTCATCCATAATATGCATTCATAATAGTCTGGAGAATATTTGCTTTATGGAATAATTTTACCCTTGATTGATGCAGATTTAGGAAACATGCTAACTTACTTGTTATGTTTAGAAGAGATCTGCAGAATTCCTGAGGGCAGCAGCCTGTCATTTAATTAGGTACAGCTAGCAAGATCGTGTCCTAGCATATCACAAACAATAATAGTTAAAATTACTCTTTGTGGCATATAGTGGGACCCATTCTTTCACTTGCTGAATCAATAGATTATCTTGTAAAAATACTCACTGAGAAAAATTATATAAATTCTGTATGCTGAAGTAAAAAAAATCTTTTATAACAGGATAAGGGCTGAATAGTAAACACTCTCTTTGTTGTGTGCAATGAAGAGTGTAAGATAAGAAGTGAGGAAATACAACAGGGTCAAGAGAAGCTACTTTTGGAGGTCTCATCCATGGCCATCAGCTAGAAAGCCATGAAAATGAAAAGTTTTCTTTTGAGCTCTGTTTCCAATGGAAAATTTCAAAGGCAAAATATCACATCAGCCCAGCCAGAGATTGCTTTGTTTCTCACCATTTTTTCAACCCACTATTGGCATGATGTGAAGAAAAAATATTTTCATTTTAATTTTAACAGATCTAACTGTATTTTTAAATACTTTTGGTTCATGCCAAACAGCTAATTGTGCCTGTTATGTTCTGATTTTTTTTATTCCTCTTTCTCACTGTGTTACCATTTTCCTGTCTGCAGCTTGTGTAAAGGCACAGAATTTTGTTTGTTCTCTCATCTTCCTTTTGACAACAGTGGTGTTTAAGCATTCTAAACTGACATAGTATTGCCATGTTTCATTTTTTTTCCTTTGACACCCATTTTAACTTGAGGTTTCTTTATAAAAAGAATATTTTTAGCCATCTCTGTTACAGAAAAAAGTTTTGCCAAGCTGATTCAATATATATTTTTTTAATTACCACAAAGTACCTATGTATCTATGATATTATATTAGATATCTATTAGATATTTTTAATAGTTTTAGCAAGTAAAAATGTCTTTACAGCTCAAAATATTATATAATTTTCTTGGCTTTTTGCTACTTTGGAAGCATTATGGAGTGTCAAGGTGAACAATGTGTGAATCACAGTAATAACATCTCTGTATCTAGAGAGATGAAGGTCTATAGCATTCCTGTCCTATTTTTTTTGTTTACTTGTGCTATGTAGTCATAGCAGTAGTCTGTTGTGACATATAGTCCAGGAAAATAACCAGAGGTCTTATCAGAAGTAGAGGACTCATAGTAGTAAATTTGCCTTTTTTTAGTTACTGTTTTCCATAGCAACTCTGTTGCAATAGAACAGAGCTTCTGATGAAAGTGTGGAAAGCTGTGTCTCATTCCCTTCCCCTCTCCAGCAGCTAGAGAAAATTAGGACGGGGTATTTTACAGTGCTTATATTACACAGCTCTCTGCTTCTGGATTATCATGTCTGGAAATCTAACCAGGTGGGCAGCAGAGTCCTTCAAAGAAGAGTGTCCATCTCCATTAGCTGTGGATGACTGTGGACAGCTGAGAGAGAATAGCCACCTGAAGCTTGTATACCATGATATTCTTCCCTTCCTCCCTTTTCTTCCCTCCCTCCCTCCCTCTTTCCTTCCCTCCTCCCCTTCCTTCCTCCCTTCCTTCCTTCCTTCCTCACTACTTGCCTTAGAAGCTGATCTAGATGATGAATTACAAACCCGTGTGATTCTATTTTTTACCAAATTGCCTCATCTCTTCATATATTACCAGTTTATCCTCCCCAGCACTAATTTGAATGTTCAGGACTTTGGAATTGCTTCAGATGACTGATTTTGTTTTCAAAATAGCAAGCAGTCTAGCACGGTGTTGTTTCTCTCCGTTTAACCCACAGCCGCTGTGTCTATATTCAACAGCTACCAGAAAGCACCATTTGCAAATTATCTGTCTGGAAGTGAGGCAGGTTGGGCTAGCAGCACACCCTGCACAGCTGGAAGGCCACAGCACAGCTGTTCACAAACAACTCACTCCCTGAGCCAGTCAGCATCTTCCCATTCTCCTTCAGCGCTCCACCTCATTGATTTCAAACCGTCAGTATCTTTCCAGAAACACCCCACTAGGGGATCTCCTACACTTAGATGAGAAACCCATTGTAATAAATATCTTGGCCATGTCGTACCACTGCTTTTTTTAAGCAGCCTTCTCCATTGATCTCACCACAGGGTCTGCTGTAAACCAAGGGCATGTCTGGCTCTTCAGGAATAAGGTTTGTTCAAGTAAGAGCAATCTCTGCTGCAGTCACAGGAATGCCTCCACACTGAAGATATGAACATGCCTTCTGTTTTGAGCTTGACTTTGAATTGCCATCTTGCCCATCTTGAAATAAAAGTTTCAACAACTCCATATTTCTTATTGCCTAACACATTCAAGCATAACTGGGACAAGATAGCGTTGAAATGCAAAAGCTTGGGAAAAGGAAATGGTATTTTCTTTCTCAGAGCAACTGCAGTGTTTGTTCTGAGAAATAGCTCTGTGCCCTACCCTTAATCTCAGGAGATAGCACTGCAGCTCTGTGTCATGAAGTCCTGAAAGCATCAGATAATTTGTGATTTAGCTGAGTCTTTATAAATATATATAAATATATATATATATAAAAATACACATGTGAACAAAATAGTGCATTCTGGAGAGGGTATTCATTGTTCTTTCTCTATCCTGGCCTTCTGCACATACAACCAGGAGCCCTGGAGGCACAGAAAACAAAAATTAGCTATGGATATTTGTTCCCTAGACAAACAAGAGGAATTAAATGCTTTACTAAAGATACATGCCTTCAAAAGCAATAATCATAAAGGGATCATGTAGTTTTATATAGATAATGGCATGAAGTGCTTCAAGCAGGATGTATAAGATCCAGTGCAGTTCTTGAGTGAAGAGTACAACATACGGCAGCAGAGTGATGGAGAGGCAAGCAATCTGTTTGCAGCCTTATCTCAACCTCAGCTCCTTATCAGGCAACCTTTTATAGACATGCCAATCCTGCAGAGAAAGGCATCATTAGTAGCTGTAATTGCTTCCTGTGCTGGAGTGGACCATTTAAAGAAATACTGTATAGCAAATATAAATATCAGAGCTGCATCTGAAGAAGAATTGTGACAACCAGAACCATCCTTTTCCATGGGTAGACTTTGATTTTATGTTTAGACTATGGAAAAATCAGTAATGTTCTGAAACATATCATTGCTTGTATGGAGCAGAATATTCTAAGGTAACTACTAGACAAGACAGAAAGGCTCAAAGCTGACTATTCATGGTTTGGATTTGTAATTTTACTGGGAAGTCCTGTATCACCAATGTTTGACTCTGGGTTTTTTTCTTTTTTATTTTTACTTTATTTTGTTGTTTTTTTTGTCTTCTCTTTGCAGTGGCTTTAACCGGGATAGCAAAAACTTTAAACCAAATTTGCTTAGTTGAGATGTGGTTTAAAAATAAGCTGTATTGAAATTGTTGGATAAATTCTGTCATTCTTTTTTACACAGTTTTTCAGACTGTAATATTTACTCACAGGTATAATTTTAGATAAGCACCCAAACACTCAAGTGATAATGATAACATGCAACTACTTCCTTAGGAGTTTCAGAGATATTTTTCTTGTTTTTGCCACTTAGCAAAATGCACTATATTTATTACCTAATAAACCAGTGTGACATCTATTCAACCTTTAATGAAGATCTTCAAAAAGCATTTAAATTGGTCCTGGTCAACTCGCCCTGCTTGAGCAGGGAGTTAGATGAGATGACCTCTAGGGGTCTCTTCCCACCTCAACCATTCTGGGAGTCTGTGATTCTGCAGTGCTCTGATATAATTCCCTTTATTCATTGCCAAGCGTGTCACCACTTCACATCTAAAATGCTCTGACCTGCCAAAGTATTTATTGCAGTATTTATTGCATACTGTTGCAATATAAGAATGGTTTGATTGGAGTTTCTTAAATATTAAAACTATTGCATTATCTTTTTTTAAATAGAGAACATAGATGGCTTCACTTCCTAAGCATCTGATGCTGATCTAAATCAAACCAGCAGAGCTCAGGAGTAACAGACTAATTTCTAGGATTGCAGTAGCCTGTAAGCAGAGAGTGATATAATATCTTGCCTGCTGTATGTATCTTTTTGTGTCATAATTAAAAAAAATCTCTTTATTATTCAGTAATCATTCAAGTCCGCACCATGGGGGTTTTTTTCAGATTTTCTGGGCTGCCTTCAAAAAGAGGAAGACTGCTGTCCTTATTTTACCTCATTTGGGAGTTTCTTTTGTATAAAGCAACCAGATTATGCTTATAATCTTGGGCGTGTTTTTAGAGTTTTTAACTAGTTACCTACAGGTGGAGGAAGTTAGTTTATGTTGAGCAGCTTTACCATTAATAGAGAGTATAGAGTATATATGAAGACCTGACTATATCTGTACTTTAAATTTTACTGATATGCAGAGATATTAAAGTGAAATATTTAAATATCTAGCTTGATTAATAAATGCAGTGTCACAACTTCTGACACCATTGCCCAAAGGGAGAGCAGCTGACAGCCATTAAAGGAACCTCTCTCTCAAATACATTGATTAGAGATGAGAGAGTCCTTTCCTGCAGCTCTCTGTGTCCATAGAATGGGGGAATGATCTACTCATAAATCTAGTCCTAGTGATGTTTTAGTGATGTTTTTAGTATTATAAATCAAGCTTTTGCTTCTTCAACAGGACATGGAACTGTATCTAAAAAAAAAAACAAAAACACATATTACCAAAAAGAGATTTAAAAAATACATTCTGAAAAACTGTGTAAAACAGTGTTATGAAAATCAAGGAACAGAAATATTTATCTTCTGGTCTTGTGAGTCAGTGTTTGGATTTTGGCAGGAGGTCTCAGAGTATGGTGGGTATGATGGCAGTATACTGTGACTTTCAAGCTGAGCAAAATTTAACACTGGGTTGGTGGCTGAAAATCAGATGGAAGTGTTGGTTTTCACTTATCTTTTTACCAGAGAAGAAATGCAAGGACACATTTCTGAGAGTGTGCCAAACTGGGCCCTCATTAGAGGGCAAAAAAGAAAAGATTCAGCAGTAAAATATACTGGACAGGAGGACAGAGAGGTGAGAGTATTTATAGAAGCCATAGATTATCACCCCTGGTTCATCTCAGAGTCTAGCCATGTCTGTGGAGGTAGCCATGTGCTTCTGAACCCAGACTGACAGTACAGCTTCAAGTCAGAAAGACAACATTGTGCTTAATCTTCTGTTCTTTCTGCATAAAACTTCCTAAAATAAGAGCTTCCCCAAATTGCCAAGGTATTTGGAGATAGCAGCTTTGTATCTGTAAGCCATCAATCAATACCAATATTCAATGGGGTGACAAGTCCCTGATGTTTTGATGTTTCTGACATTTAGGTGTCCTATCACACTTATTCTGTGATCTTCTCCAGTCTTTGCTTCAAGGTTTGGATTCTTTATGTTTACTCTATAAGTAATGTTTACATTTTACTATGTCAGTCATTGCCAACCTATAAGCTGAAGAAAAATTTCAGTCCAGCCAACTTGAGATCCCCAGATAAAAAATTTTTACATTTCTTCTTCAATAATGAGCAGACATGACTCGAAGTCCTGGCTTCAAATTTATATGTTCCAAAATATCAGATACCCAGAAATGTCATCTGGGGCTTGTTTTTCCACTTTCACTTTGTGATTCTTTGCATGAGCAATGAGGGATTTTTTTCAGGCATCTGTGAGGCTTAATGGTACAAGCTGGATCCTGGTCCTAGGGGAACAGAAGAACCATTAGGCTATGTGCCAATATTTTTGTTTCCTAAGCTGCTTCCTTGACCAGGCCTAAAATTTCTTTTTGTACATTCTTATCTCAAGCCCTTAAGGGAAATGCACTATCATATCTTTGGCAGCTGCATTAAAATAAGACCTTACTGTCTATATGTTAGGTGAAGGGATTAGCTAAATGGGAGCAATAGAGAGCTCAGCTAACTCCTTGGACAAAAAGAGAGCTCTTCATAACTTGAGTCAGCAGTGTTCTTCTTCAACCCAGAGTCTCCTGTTTCTTCCCCTCTGTTTCAGTATAACATTTAATGTAATGCTACAGGGAAAGGCATGTCCTTGTTCCTTTTATTAAGTCAATACCTTTAGAAATATTAATATCTGTGAGATTTCAGGGTGATGTTAAACTCATATATGCTCTGCCTCCAGATTTCCTGTGGTAAGTAGGATCCCAGTTGATTCACGGTTCCAGCTGTTTGTGGGTGACACTCACATATTTTACAGGGACGTGGAGGTGAAATATCAGACACCTCCAGTATTGAGTGCTGTTGTAAACAGTAGCTCTTGTGCTCACTGGCAAGTGCACTTCTCTTTCCTTACATTTTGAAATCACTTTAAAAATTATTCTGCAAATTCCATGCACTGCAACTCAAATCTGGCAGGTCAGAATTTGTGAGGACATGGGAAAAATAATTTCCTGACCAAGGTGAAGAAGAGGAGGAGCCCAAACTGTCTAGGTCCTGCCAATAATTCCACATTTACTAAAATTGTATGCTTAGGAATAGATTTCGATATATTAGGATATTTGGACTTAGATATATTGGAAAGTTTTGGAGCATCAAGCCTGAACAAGCACTTAAAAGACCATGGAATTGCCATAAGAAGGGTTCTATTAATTCTTCTTTTCACTTGGCAGAAACCCTTCTAGATGTGAGGGTATCCCAAGCACTTTTGGTTGAAAGGAGGAATGGAAAGGCTGTTGCACCAGGGCCCTGACCATTGCCATTAGAACTGAGTTAAGGAGGATTTAGTATGCTAAGCACTAATAGAAGAATAGAAGCCATTCCCTTAGTGGATGATTTTAGCAGATTTTTGGGGTACTCACTTCTCCTGGGAGTGCATTATTCACAGTTGTGCAGCATATTCTACACACAATGGCAAACTTGACTACTTCTGCAGAAGATGGACTGAGGCATAAAATTGTTTAAGAGAAGAATACTCTTCCTTTTTATTATTTTTCTTTTCTTATTACTCCTTCTTTTACCTTCTCAGTTCCATTTCCATATGGATTTAATCCTGTTCCACACCCATTAGCCACTAGTGCTGCATTAATGTGGATTGGCCACATAAAATTCTCCCTGGAGTATGGTCCTAGTTCCTGTGGCATGTATAACTGAAGCAACTTGGTTTCCCTCCTTCACTCCTAATGTATTTACCCACCCTGCCTACTTCTCTGAATGAGTTTTGTCACTGGTTGTATTAATGCTATCCCTGAATAGTGCCTGGATTTGGAGATATGAAGTATTGAAAATTTACTCTGAAAAGACCAGAAGCTGGAAAACAATGGAAAAACCTTGCTGAGAGTGGCGTGCTCTTCTTAAGAGCTGTAATGCAGCACTATTTAATGACTTTAAATTATCTGAATATCAAAAAGAAAAATGGTACTAATAACTGTGTATTTAAATTATCTTCAGAATCCTTTTTTTCCTCCCTCAAGTAATTCATTCATACTACAAGTTGTTTTGGTAACTTTGCAGCCCACATTTTATTTGACAGTCCTATTTTGTGAATGTAACAGTAATACTTCAGTTTGAATACTTTTTAAAATTTTATGAAAACAAAGTATTTGTTTTTGCTTTTATATTGGTCTACCGAATGCAATATAATATTTCCTCAGTATTCATATTGAAATAGTCAGATGTGCATATGCACTGTCAAAATCATTGTAGAATGTTAAAGAAATAGTGACATCTGTGAGCAGCCTAGAATGACAAAAAAGGATGATTCTGTAGAGAATAAATGTAATGTCATGATAGATAGCCAAGGAAACATGTGAAATAATTTTCAAACATGCCTGTTTTTCCTCCTGTTCCATGCCATTGTCAAAATGAGCTTGTGTATTATAGCTATTGCACATTCATCAATGTGTAAAATACAGAGAAAATAGATTCCACTCAGGAAGGAGTTATTCCTTTCAAAACTTTTATAGTTTTAGGGAAGCAAAAATATTTGAGAAGGCATTGTGTATGTAAATATGCACACTTATCTCAGGATCACCATAGCCTGGGGTGGATGTGTGTAGCCAGTTTGCTTGTTCTCTATAGAGGAGACTGTACCAGATCCCTCTGCCGAAGATGACAAGGTTTGGGAGAGACCATGGGGGACAGAGACTGAATGTGACCTGTTTCTGGCTGGTCCTTTGCAGGGTCTCAGCCTTGCAGCTGCAGGGTGAGTGGGCATTGCTGCCCAGGGCTGACTGCCACAACAGGATCCTGCTAGAGAGCACTGTAAGGCTCTCAGCAAAAAGTACCCTGGAGGCCCTGATAAAAAAAAAGCAGCTGGTCCCATCCTTCAGCAGTTCTCTAACTGTGGAGTTTAACAGAGTTAATTCACATGGATAAGTCTCACATGCATATATAGGGTAATGTCCATCAAGGAAACAAACAGGCAATTCTGCAAATTGCACTGAACAGGAAGCTTTAATTCAGAATATGTTGTGGTCCAAATCCCATGAGAAAACTGTATTTTGTACAGTTTATGCTTCTAGTAGAGTTTTCCTTATAGAGGAACCCAGGAGAAAGCTAAAATGAAAGCAATTCTAGCAGGTGTTTTTTATAATGGTGTTTACTACTAAACTAACCAAATCTAATGTGCATTTTAGCAGCTACTGTATTAAAATTGTTTAATCTATGAACCACATTCTGGTTTATGTTATTACTGGACAGGATTCTTCTGTTACCAAAATATTTAGTGGAATTGGTAACCTCTTACATTTCCATATTGTAAAATTCATCACGTACCTTCAGTAGGAGACAATACAGGTTATTCATATTTACATTAGTTTAACCTTCCCTAAGTTGTGTGTAGTGCATCTGTTACTACATCAGGGACATGGTTCTCTGTTGTTCATTGTCCTAAAATAAATGTTTCCTTATTGTCACAAGGAATGAGATGGGTAAATGTCATTCTATTCATGCAAGAGAAATGATCATTTAATCTTGTAAAACCTCCAATTCATATTCTTCCATGGAAACAAAATCTTACCAAGGGCCAGAGGATTCTACTAGGGATTTTAGTACCAAAGAAAGTTAATTTATCCCTTTTATCCCTCTTTCCCTCTTTTTTTTTTTTTTTGGAAGGGTTGGTTGTGGAGTTGAGGGGTGGGAGAGGAGGAGAAGGAAGAGGGAGGCTTGGTTACATCTAACTGTAGCTGTAGTATGTTCTCATTGCAAACAAAGGCAGGGAAAGGACTGTGACATTGAAGAGATAAAAGTAAAATAAATTACTTTTAGTCTGAAGCCATGATCTCATAATGCAGAGGTAGGAACATTTTCTCTTTTTAAATATGCAGAGTGAATAACTGGAGGCTAATAGTAATAATTATTAAAATAAAATTCCATTGTGTTCTAACCACTGCAATCATTACACTCTTACAGATGAATCCCAGACACTGAAGTCAATCATTAAATGCTTTGAACAGGGTAAAATTATTCCCAGGGAGTAGTTTGATCTCTAGAACCATAGAACCACTTTCTTCTCTGATATGGTATCTGGATCAAATTATTACTTCTAATGTCTAGATAATACTATGAAAACCTATGGTAATGTCATGAAGGGTTTCAAACAGCACTATATGTACTTAGAAACCAGGAATGTGGCCTTGAGCATTTTTGTGTGAATGATAGAAGGCTGATATTTTCAGACAGCTATTGATCAGATAGAATATGGGTCATACTTGTGGGAGGCTGTGGAAGAATTGTCTCCACCAGTCAAAGCCTCATGGAACAGACTGTTTGTTAAGATTACACTAAACTGTTTTTTTATTCTCTTTTATGAAAAATTACTCCTACTGTCACAAGGTCAGGTCCCTTGCAGTGCCAAATGCAATATATTCAGCATTCCTTGTAGTCACTGAAAGGTCTTTCTCTGCCCGTTGCACCTAAGTAAAAAAAAATAAAGCCTTTTGAGTTGAAGTTTAAGCATGGAATGGGAACCTCTGTTTGAAATATTTACATTTGATTCACTCAGCTCATGAATTACAGTTCTTGTTTTTATCTTTTGCCTTTAAGACCTTTCAGATGCATAACAGATTTCCAACATTGTGAAACTGAAGAAAGATGACATATATCAAAACAAATTATAATTTTATATATACCAGAAGGCAAAAGAAGATTTGACTTGGAGATGTTCTCAATCAGATCTGAAGAGCAAAGTAAATGCAGAGGATCAGTAGTATAAAGAAGTAATGAATAGCAAATTAAACATAGTTGTCATAAAGCAAGGTTTAAGCTCTTCTGGCTGAAATAGGATCATGTGGCTTAGTAAATGAAAATGCAGAATAATATCATTACTTTATATGCCATTTTTCAAATTTTTATCAAGTCATTGCTTTACATTGCTCAGTCTGTGCTTACAAGTTTGCTCAAATTCAGCCACATTACAGACAGGCAGTAGGCAAGAGTTTCATAGTATTCTGCAAAACAGTGTGAAGGAGGAGGAATTTTGCCAAAGATATTGACATAAACCTCTCAGGAAAAATGATGCAGAGCAAGCAAGGAATGCAGTTTTTAATACATATGGATGCATTCACACATGGGCAGGCTCTGTGTAATCTATTTATTCTGTAGTAAGCTGGTAGGATAAAAAGATATGATTTTACTGATTCTAGGCATCTCAGTCCTGACACATACAATCCTTACATCTTCCTTCTAGTGAAGCAGAGGCTTTAGTGAAAACCACTTTTAGGGCAAAGAGATTTTTAAAGGTTAGGAATATGTAACCTGGAAGGCTTAAATTTATAGATGGAACAGTTATAGCTGGATATGGAAGAATAACCTGCAGACAAAAACAGTGTTCACAGCCTGGCATTTCAAATGTACCACAATGCTTGTCATTTTTTCAAAATGTGGGCTATAGCCAAGTGTCAAGTTTAACTGCAGTCACAATATATTATCAGTATGGAAGCAGATGATGAATTTTTCACTCAAGGTCTTGAGCAGTTAATAAACTGGTAAGTTGGATTTGCAGTGCATTCTCATGTATTTGTTTTAAACTTGCAGATCCCTAAATTTCTTCACTTTTTCAGTTGAAAATGATGATGACTTTTATTTACTTCATTTTCACTTTTACTGTGTCTCTTATCAGAGAAGAACAAGGCAATAAAAGAAAGCATAAATGAAGAAGCATCCACTGACATTTCATGTTTTCAGTGATTCAACTGAAATCTAAGAGTCTAAGAATATTGTCTAGCCCCTTAAAAACATGTTCCATTCATTGACTAAGGAATTTAAAATTTTTTTTTCTCAAGTCCTGTCCACTGTGAGGTTGGCCTTAATGCCACAAAAAGCTCCCAAAATGCCTTCATTCCTTTCCTATAGTAGATCAATAAAGACTGACACATTGAATTGAGAATTGCAACTGTGTTTTTGCTCCACATGAATTGGGTTTGGTGATAGTACATGTATCATGGAAATAACAGGCTGCCTTAATACATAGCTTGACATTTTGCAATGGGAATGGCCATAGACCAAATTTGCTGAATATTTGTATTGGCTTGTGGTGGTGGCAGTAGGTGTTGGTATCATTTTGAGCAAAGGCAGAATATCAAATTAATTTTGTCTGGTTTACTTTAATCTCAGTTGAATCAACAATGACTCACTAGGTTCAACATAACAGTGATTGTTGGAAGTTACTTCAGTGTGCACTTTGCCATATGAATCTGTATTTGGAGTTGAATAATCACATTTCGTATGGATCTCCACAAAACTGAGATTTTATATAGTCCTGACCTTCAAGTCCATGCAAAAGCCTTCACCTTGAGAACTGTCATTTTGTTGTGGTTTTAAGGAATTGCCATTAAGTGGGCAATTCCTAGAAGATATTTTTAAGATAATTTAAAAGCTCATTTAAAAGATCATAATTTGCCCCTTTAAATGTGATATAGATATTTTAAAGACTTCACTGGAAAACATAATGTATGTGGAAAATTACAATTTTCCTACATTATCAGAACAAATAAACCCATAGGCACTTTTTTTTCTCAGCCTGACTAAAAGCCTTCACGAATGAAGTATTGCATTCATATTTGAGAGTGGTAGGTGCAAGATCTTAATTGGGTCACCATTCTTTGGTCACCATTCTTCTTTGGGAAGAACATCTGTATCTGTACTTTTTGGAGGTGTCAAAGAAATACTTATTACTGATGTTCAGCCTAATCACTTCATATTTTTCCCTGTTTTCAAGTGTTCATTCATGTATCATTAGAGATGAGTTATGAACAAGATAAACTGGGTCATTTAGTTATATTTCCACTTTACATATTGCCTGTTTTAAGAGTCTGCTGTAATAATTATATTTCAGAAAGTATTCAGATATTGGCAATGAGAATTTAGTCTAATTCTGCTATAGCTGTGTTACTTTAAGGATCAGAAGTCAAATGAAATTCAAGCTATCCTGTGCATTTTGCTGGAAATTTATTTCTACGTTAAGATAAAAAAATAAAAAAATGCATTGTCTCTTTCTGTAAATGCTCATGCATTACAAGGTGACCATCAGATGATTTTTAACCATTTTAACTTTTCCCTATCTTTGTTGTCTTGCAGTAAATAAGAGAGATTGGAAAAGTTCTTCAAAATGTTGAATTTTTTGCACTATTTAAAAATAAGAAATGTTGGAAACACCTGTTCTGATTCTTATATTTACAATACTCCTTGGAAATACTAAAGATGTATTTCATGAGTTCTCACACTTAAGCTGAGACAAAAGTATTACCAAAAAACCGCTTGTCCTGTGAACTGTCAGTCACTGTAGTTGCAGAAGATTTTAAAGAAAGATTTTTTTATGTCGAACAGGAACAACAAATTCTTTTATTTACCCAGATTTTCTTTCCTGCTTTCCATGCTGTCCTTTTTTGATGAGTTACATTGTCATTGTAGTTTACTGAGGTAAGCAATCTTTGAATTTTAAGTATAAAAAAGTAGGAAAGTATAGCCTCTTCATCCTCAAAAAAAGAAAAAACAAAAAACAAATAATCAAACCAAAAAACCTCAAAATAATTTCACCTCTTTTATTTGTTGCACAAGACAAAGAAACAGGAAAAAACGCCAGTTCTTGTTCCACGTTCTTTGCTCACTTCCTTTACAGTCATCCAGAATGACTTTGAATCCTATTTAAAAGGTTTTGCAGAAAGCTTCCCTGCCCTCTTATACATCCAACCTTGCCATCATTCAGTATCTGAAAATGTGATGGATTTGGATTTATCACTTGCTTTTTGCCTCCCAGGTAGTGGACACTGTGTATTGGTTATGAACTGTTTGTTACTGCACTGGTATCAAATAGAACACAAGAAAAAGTAATGATTTGTTCAAAATTACTTACCACTATTAATAATTCATATGGGATGAAATTTATACTGTATAAATGAGTAGATGCTAATGCTGTAGATATTAACACAGAGTACTATTACCCTAACTATTTTAAGGCTTTAAGATTGATAAGGGAACAGTTAGCAAACAATTTTTTGTTAAAAGACAGAGTATTTCTAATAAATGATAATTTGGGTCTTTTACTTACAGATATGAGATAGGTAGTGCATCGTCTATTTGACCTGTTTTTCCTAAAATGAGGAAAAGATAAAGCTGAAAATAATAGCTTCATAGTGTTCATTGCCTGAGGATTGATTTAGATTTATGCAACATAGCATGCATTTTTAAAGATTAACTTGTTTTTCTTAGTATCAGAATTAGCTTTTTACCTAGCCACAGTTACAGTTTCATCTCTGTAAATAAAACTAGCTGTACAACATGTTCTTCCCCTCTTTTCTCTTATCCTGCAGCTTCAGTTGGATACCAACCAGTTTTTCTCACATACTTTGATCTTGCAGCAGTTTATTCAGATTTTGTGTCCTTTACTCATCATTTTTCTGTGTTGTTCATCTTTCAATGGCTCCTTCTTTATGTTTTGCTTTTTAAATAGTGTGACTCATCTGTACTTGTCACACCAGTTTACTGAGAATGACATTTTATATTTAGAGAAAATAAGGCTTAGAGAAGTTGTGTGATGCAGAGGTCAAAGGCAGCAAGAGATTTCAGGTCTTAATTTGCACACATTGCCTGCCCACTCTTTCTACTCAAGTACTATATGGTAACCTTACAATGACAGTGAAAATCTAGGGCTGAGAGGAAGATTCAGGAAGTAAAATCCTCTAACCCAGAGCTGCATGCCTCTGGTTGTGATAAAATGGTGTGCTATGGAGTAATTAGGAAGAGGTACACCCTCCCTTAACCTTTAATAGTTTGCAGAAGATTCAGTGGAGATACAGAATCAGGGTAGAAGGATGGGGTCAGAATAGTTTGGGACAGAAGTGGTGTCAGCATGCATAGAATTTTGTATTTAAAATTATGAACCGATGACATTAGTTGTAGCTTGTTGTAGCACAGCCAGTGTGTAATGGCTTTTTTCTCACAACAGAGTGGTGAAACACGTCAGGTATAAGTGACCACAACCTACTTGGTATCATAATGTGTGGTGATTTAAGGTACAAGCAAGAGTCCTGCAGGACATGCCATCAGATCACCAGTCACTATCCTCATTTGGCTGATACTGGAACTGGAGGCATTTTTCAACCCACAAAGCAATAAATTGCTGTCTGAGTCCAAATAGTCTTAATTATTTACGTTTGTGTTGTAGCAGAAAAAAAGACTATGTGTGTCAGAATATGCTTATGGATGCTCTTTATGTCGTTCAAGGTAATTTGTCCTTCACTAAATTAGCTTGTAATTTTACTTTAGTTCAGCATCTACCAACAACTCCAAAATAAGTCCTTGTAGAAGAAGAAGTAATCGATGGCTGGACTGTGTAGAAGAATTTTGGAACTACATTGGATTTTATGTTTTCATGCTTGTAATACTTGAATGATTCCTTTTCTGTGCTAAATTTATTTACAACTTGAATCTCAAGCACAGCATTGCCCATTTGGGTATTTTGAGACAACTGCTCACTAAAAATTATGAGGTAGCTAGAGATGGGATTTATGGTCCCCATTCACTCTGTTGGCCAATACATTTTTTTCAGAGCTGTTCAAAATTCATGTAATATGCCATTTTATTCCACAGCAGACAGACAAAGAGAAATACTTAAGAGAGTGTATGAGATAGCCTACATTTTTATGAAAAGCTTTTTGGGGATTTTTTAATATTACATTTATTTTATGTCCCATGATGGACCTTTTAGACTCATCAAGAGTTGTAACTCTGAGTCCCATGTATCTTAACAAATAATATACTGCAACCAGAACTTCACAAAATCATTATTCAACATCTTGCAGAATGCAAAAAATTGTCTCTCTTTCACTCAAAGTCTAATTATTGTATTACAGAATTTTGAGACACTAATAAGGATGTATTGAGCTTTTGCAAGCCTATTGCCAGTAGTCAATTTACTCAATAAATTCCCCACCAATGATCAGATAGCTAATAGAAAGTGCTCCAGACTTGAAGTAACAACATTTTGCTTTCACTATTAGCCCAATGTTTGCATTTAAAACATCAATCAAAATATTAATTAGCACAATATCTACAAAAGAATATTCAGATTGATCCTGGATCATTGAAAAATAATGTATTTTACATCAGGCTTCAAAACAGTGCCTGGGACTTTGGTCTAGTGTTCTCCCTAGCTACATTTTCAGACCAACAATGTCCTTGTTTGGGTTTTTTTCTGTATCTAGGGGGCTTTTCTACATCTATTGCTAATGAATATTGAACTTCTTTCTCAGCAATAAAAATCTGAAGTTTGTCCTTTATGTATTCCTTCTAGACATACGCTGCTTTGCACAATAGCTCTGCAGCTCATCTTCTGTGACATCTGCCCTGCCTATGGGGTCAACTCTCGTATGGTGTTTTAGCAACCGTACTGTCAAGACAGAGCTGGGGCCTGGGGCTGCCCTATAAAGATGTGTGTGTCTCCTCTGTGGAGACAAATTCACAAGGGTGTCATGATATTGAAATCATTGCAGTGTACTCATAGAGTTATCATTCAGTTTCTATATATTGATAAGAAGATAGATTACTTTGATTTTTTTCCCTGTACTAACCTTGAGCTCACCATTTCATTAACAGAAATACCACATGACTACGATTAATTAAATGTTAAATTTTGAATTTCATTAGCTCTTGCTTGCATTGGCAACTTCAACCCACATAAAATGGAAAGCACAAATGAAAAAAGATCTATTTGTTGTCCAGTACTTTTATTAGGACATGGTTACATTTGGCATTAATCTGTTTTCTGTGTTGTGTCTCATCTTGCAGCAGGTAGCAGGAACAGAAAAGCTGAAGTCTAAAATTGCATTCAGCTGTTAATACGTACTTTATATCTTAGCCTGCAGCTAAGATTGCTTCTGTGTGAGAAGTGTTGGAACTGCACTTGCTACTAAATTACTATGGATGTTTCTCATGCATTGTAAAGAAGAATATGTAAGTCTGTGCTATCTTTTGTTCTGAGTCAGAGTACACTATTGCCAAATTATTTGTTGCTCCAGGCAAGGTCCATGATATTTCCTGAGGAATATTTCCCTCCAGAGAGGGTGGGATCCAGAATATGCACAGACTTGAAGAGTGCATCATCTACAACATTTTCTTTCATTATGCTATAGTCTGCCTATGGGTGGAGTTTGAACAGCTACTGACCTCCTTGCTACTTCTGAGATATAAATTCAGACTGTAACTGAAGTATAGTGACTTCTTCCCATGACTTCCCAATGACTGGGGATGGAGGCCGACACAGAGGATCTCTCATACCAGTATGTGAAAGTTTTGCAGACACAAGAGAGGTGTTGCCAAACTGTCAAATGCAAAGAGCAGTGCATGCTTTATGCTTACACACTACTGATAATTTTAGATGCTTAATATAACAGGTTTCTAACATTCTGAGCTCTCCTCTATTTGTAAATATTCATTCCTTAGACAACTGGGAAGATGGATCTGGGCTCTGCTCAGTGGTGCTGAGCAATAGGACAAGAGGTAACAGTGAGAAAATGATGCACAGGAAGTTCCAACTGAACATGAGGAAGAACCTCTTTACTGTGCAGGTGATGAGCACTGGAACGGGGTGACCAGAGAGGGTGTGGGGTCTCCCTCACCAGAGATACTCAAGAACCATCTGGACAAAATCCTGTGCCATGTGCTCTAGGATTACCCTGCTTGAGCAAAGATGTTGATGACCCACTGTGGACCCTTCCCACATCACCCATTCTGTGATTCCATGTTTTTTAAGACACCTCTTCATTCTAAATGAATTCTCAGGAATAAGAGCTTAGAAAAGAAGTGAAGTATTAAAAATTTAGACCATGGCTTCATCATGAACAAACAAAAAAGGCTTAAATATTTGGGACATGCTGTATTGCCAGACCTATAAGAAGGGTGGGAGTGGGTTTTTAAAGTTTTCCCAAGATATCAGAACATACAACATCTTGAAAGTTTAGAGAGATAATAGACCTTATATAGAATACACCTCATATATAGAATATTATTTGGTTTCCTCATATTGTACGGACACTTGCTTTTAGGATTACATTTATTTGCTAAGCAGTACTGAGGGACATAAGGATTCAAATTCTTTCCTTGGAAAGAAGAGTTTCTCATGTCTGGATAATAACAGTCTTTTTTTTTTTCATTAGGGTGCACCAAGTGTCCTCCTGTCTATCATTTCATGTGCCAGAGTTTTCAACATGCCATTAAAGGTAGTGCCAGTAACAATGGGAACAAAAAGAAAAACAGGGATGAGTACAAAAGAACCCCATTGATAAAAAAAGCAAGAGGAAGTAAATCTTTATTCTCACTGTGTTGAGTGAGTCACTGAGTCACTGGGCTTGAAATGAGATCTCTGGATTTGCACTTCACTCTTGTGTCTTGTTCAGTTGAGATGTAAAAGCTTCTCCATACTGAGTTAATTAAAGAACTGCCATTAATGCAAATTTGTTTGAAATTAGCTTTCATGCTGCATGCACAGGAAAGAAAAAGTTGGCAGATTTGAGTGGCAGAAATCTGTGCATGCATCTGTGTACCTCTTCAGGGTCTGAAGTCATCTTTAGAATCTATTTTGTTGGATTGTAGAACTCAACATCATTGCTGATATATAGGTCTCCCATGGAGTACTCATTTCAGTGAGGTCCTGGACTGCAAATCCATAAAAGCTGTTTCTTTTCAGACAGAACATCTAATGCCAACTGGAGAAGATGTAACAGTTTGCATTAATTTGCTACTAGTTTAATGTGTCCCCTGTGCAAGGACTTTCCAAAACTACCTTGGTGTGTTCCTAGACTGTATAGGTGATTTTCCTGCCAGCAATTTCTCATTCCTGATTTAATTCTTTTATGCTCTGTATAAGACCACCAAGACAGGATTTTCCTGCTTCCCCACAATGTGTATTCCTGAGTGGATATTTATTGATTCCAGCGCCATGAGAAAGTGTGGTGACCTTTCCAGCTCCAGTGTCTTTGGTCAGTTAGGGCTTCATTTTACAAGATATGTCCAGCCATTTACCAAGATGAATTTGCCTTACATTATTAGAAAATAATGTGAGATGCAAATTATGGGCAAAAATACTGTCTGAAGACCAGATCCTTTTTCATTCTCAGGCTTAAATGGAGGGAAAGAGATTGACTGTTGCCACCCAGATGAGGATACAACTGCTACACATCTTTAACAACCAGACTGCTTTTTTTTCCATCCTCCATTGTGTTGCTAGGGTTCCTCTCCTGGAATATATTGTGGGTATTATTTATGTTCACTGTGGGATATAAATTGCAAGCATACAGCAAACGGTGATGACCCAGATTGTTTTTCTATGCAAGAAAGCTTCCCATTCAGGATTATCTGAATGTAAATATGATGTGTCATCTGATCAGAATAATGAAGACTTTGAAAATTCATTTATCTATTAAGTGTTGTTAGAAAACCTACACCAGATAGAGGTTTTTTTCATCATTTACATTTTAAAGTACTCTCTCTCTGAAAGATTATACTGCATTAGAAGATTTGCACTTAAGACATCGTTTGAGTAAAGTGATGCTGCACAAAATCTTTGATTTAAAATCAAATTAGAAGAGGAAGCAATATTTTTTTTCTAAAATAATGTGAAAGTTAACCATTTGTAGATAAACTTCTAGATATCAAACTTTTGGTTGTGTTGACAAAATGCTGGGGACAGCATGCTTGTCTTATTGAACCTCGATTACAGGCTTGCAAAAATGTTGTAGTGAAGGTTAATGGTTTGATAACTGAAAATGTTAACCTTTGCACTGCTGTTTCTGGGCTGAACGTGCACCATCCATGCTTTCTGTTAGCACTGACAGCTCTGGTACACACCTCCTAATCACTAGAAGAGCATTACATTTTCATTTCTTCAGTATAGGCTCTGATCAATGTCATAGCTGCCTCTAAGCCTTTGAAAATGCGTTCTATAACTAGGAAAAATAATTCTGTGATTATATATGAACAAGGAAGTACTTCTCTCAGAATAGGGAAGTAGGTTTCAGTGGATGTACAGTGGCTGTAATGAAAGCAAAGTGAAGCCCATTGTCTGACCACTTGAATGACAGTGTCCTTCACACAGTCACACCCTCAGAAGAATGAACTTGCTTTGGACACCAGGAGCATGAAATGCAAGGAGCTGAATGAACTCTACTGTAAAGTGAACCTGTAAGATCTGACACAATTCTGTCTCTAGCATAGAGATATCCAGACTATGGAAAGGGGATTGTGACTAACTCTAACTAGTTCCCTTGTTAGCCTTCTTGCTAGGACCTGTGAGCATCCAGCGTTCTACAGGGTCTGAATTCTCCATTGTGCTGGGAGATAGGAGCTGGATTCCCCTTGCTTTGGTGTTATGGTATGGTGTTTGGTATGATTCTCTGGTATCTGGCCCAAACATCTGTGCTAGCAAAAGGTAAAATTAGAAAGAATTTACCATTATTTTGCATAGATAAAAAGTGCATTGTTTACTAACTGACAATGAAAGGCATAAATGAAACAGAACCAGTTCTTGCTGGACTTGTACTGGTCATAGAGATGGAGCAATCTGTTGCTGTCATTACTCTTGTATGGGTAAAGAGGGGACATTGCATCAAACACTCATACAAAATGAAAGTCAAGTTTTCTTCACTGGGACTTTCATACTGACTTAGTTCTTGATCATCACACTGACAAGCAATAAAAATAAATAAATTAACAGATTAGATCAAGAGAGTGGAATATAATATTTTAAGCACTGAATTATTTCAAAGAAGATAAACTATGATGCTTTCATTTTCTTTCTTGAATCAAAACTCAAAATAGTCTCTGAGCCACTAAATTAGACAAGCAGATTTATGTTTTGTTTCTTGTGTTTTATGAGTGGCATTAATTACATGGGCATTGAACCACTTCAGAAATTGACAAAAAAAAAATACTGGATGAAAAATATCTTTATTCCTTCTGAAATGAGCCAAAAAGAAAATAGTTCTTATATTGTAATGTAGAAATCTTGCAGTGCTATCTAACCAATAGGATGTAGTATCCCAAAGAGGGTAAATATTTTAAGAAAACAGAAAATCTTTTTGTTATTATCCTTTGGCTAATTTTTTTTCTTTTCAATAATCTCAGTTGTTCCAGTAATTCTCAGTACTGCAATATCCAGCAGTACCTTTCTGTTAAAACAGATGGCTATACTATTGTAGGTTTCTCTGCAATGTGGCTTAAAGATGCTGACTAATTGTGCAATACAGTATTTGTTTCATGTTGCAAGAAAAAAAAGGCAAATATCTTTCTAATGTGATCTCATAATATGGGCCATTAAGACTAATCAAATCATGTTATAAAACCACACTTTTTCCCTTTTGCGTTTCTCTGTATAGCAGTTGACTATCTATGATGCTCATGCATTGCATTTAAAATTTTATCTTGGAGAAATCACTGTGTTCTTTCATAGGAATATCTTTATTTTCCTCAGGAGGTTCACTTCTCTTTCTAACAAAAAAAAAAAGCACATGTATATGCACATGGTTTGGTTTGTGTTTATAGTATTTTCTATTGATTTCTTTCTTCACTGAATATGAGTAAATAGTATTTAGTGTCACATATATATGAAAAAAAATCAGATCCACGTACCCTGTTAAAAATAGAGGAAAAGGTTGGATGACTGAAGAAAAGGGGATGATAAGAGCTTAAGACTAATTGATGTTGTCAGTGGCTGAGTATGTCTGGCAGAGTTTGGGAGAAATTTCAGTCAGTATGAATTTGATATGTCCTGTCAGCTTGGTTAGCTCATCTTGTAATTCTTTTTTTGCTTTCTGAGGAGTCATAATTTCATGCTGATCTGTGCCAGCAGGAAACTATACTATGTTCAAGCAAATACATTTCCTCAAAAAGTTAGCAGAAAGCAAAGTGCAACCCATTTGTCAATACTTACGCATGTTCTTGCCAACAGGTCATGTCTTCCTCAAGTCAGGGACTTTTCTTCTTTTTGGAGGGTACCATCACATAAGATACAGCTGGTCCAGCTGTAGGTTTTAGTGCTTAAAATAACAAATCAAATATGGTCACAAGTGGATCAAGCTCTTCTGGATCTCGCTCCCTCAGTGTAAAAGGTTATAGCATCCTGTGGGCTGTGCCATCCATCCTCCAGCAGGGCCCTGGAGTAGAAATAACAGAAGAGAGCATGTATCAGCTTCTTGACTGCAAATCACAGCCCAGCACATCTACTTCAACTGCCTCTGCATTCATATTGCAGGCTGTCAGCTGGAGCCTCTAAAGAACAGCCAGTTTGCTACAGGAAGATTAATGTCCAGGAAAAATGGGAAAAGAGAGAGGGTTCAACCAGTTGATGGTTGCATCTTAAATCTCTGTTGTTCCTCTCTTCTTGAGAATTTGGTAGAAGACCAAAGACTAAAATAAGCATTGTGCTGAAATTTAGTTTTATGATTCATGTCCTCTTTCCTTTTTTTTTTTTTCTTTCCCTATTTGTACTTTTTTTGCTTCTGCACAGGAAAGGCTGACTAACAGGTTTTGGGTTATCATGGCTTCTGCTTGTTTAGAAAGAAAATTCAATGCCAGAAGAATCTTTTGTGTTTTCTTCATAAATAGCTAGAGGAGAACCATCTTCTTTAAGGCTGCAAAATGCAGTTTTCAGGGATAACTAAATTGCAATATCTATCCAGAGCAATAATTCCCACAAGCTTGAGAAGTGCAAAACAAAGCAACAGATCTTTTACAGTAGAAAACTTGTGTGTCCATCATGCCTTAAGAGACGAGAATTTATATAATAATGCTGAATACAGTGACAATGAAAATTTATTTTCTCCCAGTCCAAGTGTTGTATCTAGCGCATACATAGTACTAATCAGCATGTTTTTTACAAAACCTCAGATGTTAATGATACAATGTAGCTCAAATATTTTCTCAAATCTTTATCTTACCTGTATGGTATTACTCAATAAATGTATGAGGATTTGAAGATCTATTCTGGAAGTCTTATACTAGCCTTCAGAGTCACTGAATTAACCTGCTTGAGCAAAATGATAATGCATGATAATGATGATGTTTTCTCTGTCAAATTCACCAATTTGACAGAGAATTGGATTGGTTTTTTTTTAATTTTGAGAATACCAGCATGCTGGTATTTGTTCCTGGATATTGACATCATGACAAGATTTATGAAAATGTTGGTTCTAAAATGCTGCTACCAAACTTTGTGGCTGAAAAGCTTACGGGCCATATAGTGTCCCTATGGATTCTGAGTAAGCTCAGAATTTTAAATGAAAAAATTAGTAGATTCTTCACATGTAATTATGGAAAAGTTCCACTGAAGAATATGTTCAGTTGTGATTTTTCAAGGAATCTAAAGGAATGAAGTGCCTTGTTGATTTATCAGTATAAAATTATATTGTCAATCAGTATTTTCATTCCCACAGCTGTTAGAGAAGAGAGCAAAGCTCCTCTTTAATGCATAAATGCCTTGTAACTTAAATCACAGTCTGTTGGAACACATATGTGAGGCAGGCATGGCTAATCAAATTACTGAGCTCCTTGACTCTGCATGCATTTTGACTTTTAAAACTTATTATTAAGTGAACAAGAACTATGGTCTCTCCTTCTTTATTGCATTTGCAGGATGAGAGTGAAAGGTGAAGGATATAAGAGAGAACTTTACTTGGAGTTCAGCAGCCCTTGGATTTTGCATTGGATGCTTTTCACTCTGCTAATATTTTTTTCATAGAATACAATCACTAATACCTTGTGTGTGCTGGATTAGTTAGGCAGCCCTACATAGCCCTGTCAAAACAATCTCTTCTATGTGATTCTCTTGTTTCAGTCCCCTCTCTGTTTGCTCTGATGTTGCCAAGACAGAAACTATGACAATCACAGGGGAGTAGGAAAGAGTAGGTGGAAAAGTAGATAAAATGTTGCATAAAACCCCTCAACATACAGTAGTTCTGAGATGTTTATATAGTAGAAAAATATATTTAGTCCTGAAATTATTTAAGCCACCTTGTAAAACTCAATTTAAAATGTCTTGTTCCCATTTATGTTAATGGGGAATAATGTTTGACTGATGTTTCGTCTCTTAGCTGTCCTATTCCTCTCTTCTCCCCTTCATACTCATTTTATTACTGACTGACTATCTGAAGGGCTTGCAAGTTAGTAGGTGTGGATGAGACTAGCATTGACAAGTGCATGCAACTGGACTTTTCATTTTTGTTTCTGAGTGCACGTGGACTGGCTGTCACTCTTTCTGGTATTTATACCACAGGTACTGATGAAGATACTGGGCTTACTGCTTGAAAGCTTTTCCATTTAGAGAAGAGTTTTTTTAAAACACTCTAACAACAATGCTATTTTCTGCTAATAAAATAAGCAAACAAGAGCCTTAGTAATTACAGTAAAAAAAAGAGTCCACGTACAAACAATAATCCAAAGATAATTTATATTACTGTGCCCCTCCACTTCTGTGCTGCTAGATGGGCAAATTATTTGATTCCTGTGCTAATCCACATGAGCCAGAAGGCATTTTTAATTGAGCTCTACAGTGCACATTTTTTCATCTTTGGAAACCTCTGTTAAGAAGGCAGGGTGCTGGGGTCCAAATTAAGCAGTCCAATTTATACAGGAAGCTTCTTGAGTGTAACTGACTTGTTGCACAACCACAGCTCAATTATATGAGTTACAGAATACAGCCTGTTCTGTAAATATTTAGAAGGACTACTTGACTTCAGTATGTTAATTTTATTTCACAGTGTTCAGTCAAAGCCGCTCAAGTTCTCACCAATTGATTATTTTTTGCTGTCTACTGGTTGTAGCCACACATTGCATTATGACAAAATATATGTATGTTTTTTTTATAAGTAGGCATTTATCCAAGCCTATATCTGTGTGTAGTCATTCAGAGATTATTGGTAAATTTAAAAAGAATTTTTTCTGTATTTAATTATTGGTCACGTTTAATGGCAGCTAATGAGGTTTGGTTTTGAGTGGGATATTATAGCTTGGGATTTTTCCATGCATCAGCAAATTGAAGGAGATTCAATCACCCCACTGAAATAAGTGGATATATCAAATTATTTAATCTCTTGTCTAAAGTGCAAAAAGCAGCCTTGTGTTTTGTTTATGACATTAAATTTTTTAAAAAAAAGAAGGAATACTGAAGGACTTACCTGGTTTATGGCAGTACATATACAGAATTTAATTTCACAGAATCACAGTATCACTGAATTGAGGTTGAAGGGAGCATCTTGGGATCATATTGAACACCCCTCCTGCTCAAGCAGACTCAAGTTGACAAGGACCCTGTCTAGCTGGGTTTTGATTATCTCTGTAGAATGAGATCCTGCAACCTCTCTAGACAACCAATTCCAGTGTTTTTAGCAATTCCCATTGCTAGGAATTGTTAAATAATGTAATACAACTTATGGCAAGAGTGAAGATAAGTTTTAAGGGCTTTTTTTCAAACTTAAGAAATAATGTCTTCAAATGCATACAAGATCACTTAATAGAAATGAGACATAAAAACCTGCAGATCTGAACATCATCTTTATCTCAAAAAGCATATTATGAAGTCTAATAGAAGTATAGATCATTGTTTTATTTCACATTTTCTACATTTCCTCTTGTTTTGAAGCTGAGGTTTTGCTCCTGGCTAGTACACATAACAGCTCTAAATATTTCTTTGAAAATAAAATGTGAGATTTAGAATAAGAGAGAGGATTTTTATCTGTGTGGCTTGGGTTTTTTCCCCCTAGTATTTATGTTGGGTTTTCACATATCATATTTTTTTCACTATGTGAATAAATAATGCACATGATATATGCATTTTAAGGAGTTCTTTGATGGCAAGCAGTTTTTCATATCCTTCAATTCCTACAGACATTTGGATTTTTGAGAATTTTACATGAGTTTGTAACATTTTCTGGAGTTTGTAAGTTCATTAACAGTATCCACATATTTTTCTATGATAGATATATAGGCTATATTATTCTAGCAGCCAATAAGAAAATGTAATTTAATTTAAAATAGTTTATTCAATAATTTTGTGTTCTTTGTGTCTATATATGAACATGTCAGTGTGGAAATTGGTAACGAAAATATACATGGAATGTTTCAGGGTACCACGTGTCTTGTGTGTCGCATGAAAAATCGAGCTTTTAGGTGATCCAAGAAGATGTAGACAGATAGAGATTAAAGTCAGAGAGAATTCATTGCCAGCCATTAGGCAGGCATTCTGGGATTCCAGTGCAATAGTACCTATGCACAACCCTGTGGGTGTACAAAGCCACATTTCTCAGTGGAAGCAAGAATAAGCAGCTAGTGGAAGGCTTGAGCTGACATTTTGGGCAGAATGAATGTTAGAGAGAAGCTACCCAGACTGTGGCCTATGCTTGGTAGGAGAAATGCCATTGCATCTTATGGAAAAAAATGGTCTGGGAATCTGTGACTGACTCTCAGAAACAGGAAGAGGGAAGACTTCTTGGACACAGAGCTTGCTATAACAGAAAACCTGATCAAACAAAAGAAAACTGTTTGTTTTTCTTCATGTCTTTCTGCTGCATTCAGAGAAACAGAACTTTAATTTTTTCTCATTTATGTGTATATAAGCAGCATTACACTCACACCAAAATGCTTACTTTACTATATAAAACATAATAACAGCCCCAGTTTTGGGCAATGTACTATTTTTGTGTCCACTGCACATCAATGAACATCTGTTTTACGGTCAGATCTGAATAGCCTGTATTGAATGACATTAGAGTTTTGCTGAAGAAAATTAAACCAGTTCTTCCTTCTAGGCGTAACCCTCTGAGGTTAGGAATATCTATACAATAGCTAAACCCCAAGGGCTGCATTTGAAAAACTTTGGCTGAAAAACATTTGCTTATAAATAATGTCACTGACTTTAGATGCTGCTCAGTGACTGTAAGTTAGCTAGCCTTTGGACCAAGATTGGAAACTGTGAGGACCCAATATTTATCTGCATAAAACTCTAAGTGCCTTAAATATATTCTTTAATCTTTCTGAATAATTAGAGTATAGATCTGTGCCAAGCATTGTGCTCCACTTTGAAAGGAATACTCAGATATTAACAGAATGCATCTGAAAAAAAGATCCAGAGCTCTGTGGTTGTTCACTAGCAGCTCACAGACCTCCAGATTGGTCAGGAGGGCTTTTTCCATCCTTTGGACCTTGTTGTGAAATATTATGATAAGGTAAGATGGCAAGACCTCTCTCAAATCCTGCCAGGGTAACCATTGGTAACTGTTCTATTTGGGCATTGGGTCTACTTGGGAAAACACAAGCAGATTACAATTTTTGTTCAGGAACAGGAGCCAAAACAGAGAAATATCCATCCACAGATACACTAATCCAGTGGGACTGAGCTGAGGATAGTCTGAAAAGACAGTGTTCATTTCTATTGTGTAGAACTGGATGCCTGAAATAGCAAATACAGAAAATGAATAGTTCAAGAACAGTGCTTATGAGCCAGGATGACTTTTGTTGTGTTCCTCTGGGGTAGATGAAAACTCAAATTCAGTAGATTCTTTCCAGTCAGACCATTGTAAAAAGGAGCCAAATCAAATTTGCTTTGTTTATTTAAGAGCAGTTCTAGGAATGCTGTCAATTCACTTCCTCTTTTTGTCTCTTTGTATGGCTAAGTGATTTGTATCTTTGTTCTGTTACACAGCATCTGCTACAGACTTCACTGTGCAGTGTTTATCACCTGAGAAGTTCATTACTTAGAAAAACACTTTATTTGATCAACATGAAACTGTCAACAAAAGGATGTTTTTTCTTCAGTGTGAGATCTAAAGTTTCATTGTATAAAATAACCATGTTAAATTGAAGAGAGGAGAGATGGCCAATTTACCATTAGCAGTTTAATAGAATTTTTTGCCCTGGAATGCAAATGAGAGGGAAAGGACCATCCTTTCTCTTATAGTACATTACACCAAATCTGTCTTCTATATTCTTGGACAGTCTCTAGCCCTCAACAATGATTTACCACTGTCTATATTTACTTTGGGTAGAAAGCAAGTAGAACACTTAAAAAATTGTTTAAAATCTCAGAGAGTTGTGAAAGCTTATCTCTAGCAACCAAAGTGTCAAGTGGCACAAAGTGGATTCACTTGCTCCATTCAAAAGTACAGAGCAATTTAAGCTTTACAAAGCCCCCAAGGTTTAGCAAGGAAAAGCTGTGTGTCAGCTAACAAATTCCTTCACAATTCACACAGAGCTAGAAACTTTGTCTTTGAAGCATTGCACACAGGGAAAACACCTCTCTCCCTTTTTCCCAGAATCACATGATATGTTAATGAGACTTTTTGCATTTGGCCTCTTTGGACTTCATGAGATTTGCAAGGCATCACCTCTCAAGCCTTGTCAAGGCCCTTCTGGCTGCCACCCTTTCCCATCAGTGTATCAGCTGCTGGGTGATGATGGCAAACTTACTGAGGATGTGCTCAATACCATTCTCTCTGTTGCCAACAGTCATGCTGTTCATCATCAAAAGATGTTGAACAATGCCATCATTGTCCCAATGATGTCCCAGTGCCTATCCCTGAGGATACCACTCATCATTGAATTCTACTTGGATATCGAGATATTATAGCAAGTCTGAATGTGACCATACAGCCAATTCCTTATCCACTGAATGGCCTGTCTGTCAAATCCCTTTCCTTCCAGTTTAGAAACAGGATATTATATGGAATAGTGATATGCTTTGTATAATTCCAGGTAGATGATGTCAGTAGTTCTTCCCTCATTCAGAAATAATCAGCATATTTTCAGGATAATCTTTTGGAGGTATCAAATTCTAGAGTATCAAAATTTTCAGTTTGCTTTAGTAAACGTCCATGGGTTTTTCTGTCACATGTCAAATAAAAGATAACATTGAGTTCCTGTACCTTGTTGAATCTCTCTGAAAAAAATGATTCTTAAAGGGCTTCTCTACATATTTCCATCTATAACATATGTTTGCGGTGTTTGTATTAGTATTTACTTGATTGAAAGGATACTGTGGATAAATATATCTGCAGAATATCTTCCACTTATTATATTTTCTTCCAGCATCTAATGCACCATCTATATTTTAAAATTTAACTCCAGAGAGCAGAGAAGTACCTCATAAGTGTAATTTTCCCATCTTCTTTTTTTTTTCTTCCTTTCTTTGTTCTTTGGCTTCTGTAAAATTGTTTAATGAAATTTGGAGCTGATCTCCTTCTAACTATTACCAACACTTAAAGCCTAAGCAAAAGTCTTGATCCAGTTCATCTTCTTTCAAAGTCAAATTTTATGAAATGGGATGCTTTTGTTCAGAAAAATCTTACTCGTATACTACTGTGCTTCTCAAATAAATGATTCTCTTGAGATGGAAGGGGAAGATAATATAATGAAAACTGCCTTTGAAATTTCACAATTCCCAGGATTTTGAGGGGTAGAGTTACTCATGCAGAACATTCATTTTATCATTGCTCTTCATGGTGTCTTTCAAACCAAAGTCTTTGCTCGTTTAGCTGCTGCATCAGACTAAGAAATTTATGTGGCAGTAGCAATTCTGTGTTGAAATCCACTACAGCAGATTTCTTTACCTATGTGACTTGGCTATTGATGCTGTCAATATGGTAGCTTGATACATGGCATTTCTTATAAATTGTTATTTTCTAAGATTGTATTACTGTCTACAGTCAGTATATCACTTCTTGAAGGGAGCAGTTTAGTTATGCACCAGAGGAGAAACACTAAAAATCTTTGAAAGACAGGTCCTTTGCTAAACCAGAATAATGCTTTTCCATAAATCTTTAGATGCCACTTAAAACCTGCCTTTTGAAGTAGCCCAGCTGCAGTCTGTTCTCTAGCTAGTGTGACTACAGACATTTATCCTCACAGTTTTCACATCTTGGTCATAGGCAACTTTATTTTCCACAAGACCAGAAGGTTAGACATTATTCTCATTGTTGTGAATCCAAGATATGTACCACAGAAAATTATGTACTGACAAAGTCTAGAAAATTATTTTCTTTTTCCCAAGGAGATTTTTTTTCATTCAGGTAAGTCATATGTCTTATGGACTTTCAGGTTGGGTTTTTTGCCTTACCATGGGAGGTTTTCAAAGACAGAAGGATGAATCAGACCTCTCTGATTTTCACTGAGATGATGTATCCATGAATAGGATCCTGAGTTTCCTCTAGGTCTTTGAAAACCTTCCATGTGATTATTTTCAATTTTTTGTGCGTCTATTTCCCTGTCTCTGATGCTTTTCAAGCCTCTATAGAAACACTCATGGGAACCTGGAGGACGTATGTGCTCTACAGTCAACTCCTAATTGCCCTACTGGGTCCATCTCATTAAATGTTATGTCTTATTATCTATCTGTATCTTGGTGTTCAAACATTAAATGTGACCTTGGGCTGTGATCCGTCTACTTAACTAGACAAGATCAGATTTCACTACAGCTTACACAAGAGATCTTCAAGGGGAATCTAAGGTATCTAAAAAAGGTTTTTAATGATTGGGTAGGTGACCTCAGGGAGCCACAGGATCAAAGAACTTGATATGTGCTATCTCGCAATTTTGTGAAAGAAATAGCTGCATTTTACACCAGTTCTGACCATTAAATGCTGATGCCATTTTTTCCAAGAATTGGTTAACAAAGAACATAAGTTTTACCTCTGCACATCAAATGCTCAAACCCATGTGCAATGAACCCAATTGTCATTCTGTCTCTTCAGGAGAAATAAAGCCAGTGACTAGGTCCCATAATTGCTATGGTTTTGGTAATCATAAATTAGTAAAAATTATCAGTGATTTCTGGTGAAAGAAAGCTCCTCCATGGGATAAGCAGTAGCCTCAAAAACCTTTGTTGATAGCAGCATCAACCACTTCTCCTTGGGTTTGTCCATATGAAATGCTCACTACATGTAATTGTTCACATAGAATACCTTCATGGTGTTCTAATGAGCATATATTTGGCTTCAGGAGACTTAAAATATGTAAAATTATGATTTAAGAAGAATTGTGGCTTTTTTATCAAATACCTTCTAATGAATAGCAACTCCCTCCTCCAAGTGACATACTAAACATGATAATGCTCCTTTACACAAGTGGCAAGATTGACAGCTAGAAAAATATCTTCATCATGAATTCTATTTTAAGAATTTTCATTCTTTAAAACTTATGAAATATTGCCTTATTAAAAAACCATGTTGATAATCAAGGCTAACAACATAAATGTTAAGAACAGTATTTATTTTTATGTATAAATGCATACACATATGCACACACACATACAGACAAACACATACTTGTATAGACACAATAGCTATCTAAATGAAAACAAAATCAAGCAATCAATTTTATTAATGATAATCAATTATCAATTGAAGAGTTAGGGGAAAAAATCATAGATGTGGTGTGCCATGGTTGAAGAGTAATGATGCACAATAAAATTATTTTCTTTTCCTCTTGAATCAACTAGCCAAAACATGCTGTTAAGCCACACACATGACACATTAAAAATAATGCTTCAGAAAGAAAATACTTCCTGTGCATCTCAACATAGGAGGTAATAACACCAGCATACAAAGGAATGGTGCACTATGTCTTAGAGTAGATGATTCATTAATTACTCCTGTAGTACTGTAAAACTATAGACTCAGAGTCATACAGAAGAGAGCCATGTGAAGGACTAGATTAGCTGGATTTCTCCATACCTTTCCCATGGTGGTAGGTCAGACACTTGCAGTAATCCTCAGCATTTTATTACACACTGTAACCCTCATGGATGACATCGTAAAACTGCTTTTTTCTGTGCCTTTTAGACCTTTCTTCACTTAGTTACCTTTAAAGGTAGGAACTGATTCTGTCAGAAATCATGTATTGTAGGGAACTGCAAGATGTGTTAGGGAAAGGGTTGTGAGAAAAGTCTGCTTGAAAGGTGAATGAAGCACTTTCTACAGTGGATACTTTACAGTTGTCTTCTTGAACTCAGCAGAGTAGGAGATGTTCCCAAAATAGCATTTAGAGCTTAACAGATACAACTGGTCCAATTCAGAGGTGACATAAATAGGAGCAGACAGAGGGAGTAAGCAACACTCCTGGTGTACGTGCTAGAGTTTACAGTGATATCACTTGAGTAGCAAAGCGATTGGAGAGCAGAACTGAAACAGGCAGGCTGACTTGTGAGAAGAGAAATACAGAGTGCAGGACTGTTTCTGGAGGACAAGCAGATGAGAAAGAATATATGCTCTATACAGGCTGGAGACTCATCCTTGAAATGTTTGTGTGTTCAAGGCCAGGTCAGATGGGACTTAAAGTAACCTGGTCTAGTGGAAGGTGTCCCTTCCCAAGACAGTGGGGTTGGAAAAAGATAGTCTTTAAGGTTCCTTCTAACCCAAACTATTCTGTGATTCTGTGATGAGTATCTCCATATGTTCTTCCAAGTTCATCTTTGTATAAGCAGTGATCTTATTTCAGTGGCCTTTTCCCATGGATCAAATTTGACTCACGGGCCAAAGAGGAAGCCTGGCACAAGGGTATGAAAACCTGGCTGTGTGTTACCTAGATGGAAGTGCTTATGGTGCCAGTCACTGCTCCTTTCTGGAAATACTGAAAGAGTCTTTCTCTTTTATTGAGGAAGAAGGCCAGTTTTGTTTTCTCCTGTTTTCTGGAGCTGAGATCTACAACTGTTTCCAAATTAATGTATGCACATCCCTGGTCACAATCTGCACCCCTGCTAAGTTTGAAACTTTAAAATTATCTACATGCAAAAAGAAAACCCCAGTGCATAACATTTTTTATCATGCTTAAAAATTGCATGGAGTGGTTTCATTTGGTGCAGTATTGCTTCTGACAGCCAAAATTAAATCTGCCTGTAGTGGATGTTGCCTGTTACTGGATAGAAACATTTGTTAGGTCTAGTAGGTGCTGATTCAACAGACAATGAAAATGATAAACAATTGATTGCAATCAGAAGCCAAAACAAAAACACTGCAATAATGTTGCATATTTGCATAGTTATCATGAATCTGGAGATAATATTTTTAAAAATCCCTTTTAATGCATATACAGATGAGAATTAATTTCAGAAAAATGCCTGGGGAGACAGATACCAAACACTATCAGATTGTGCAGAGACTTTTGACTGCTTTGTACTGAATGTGAAAGTCATCCAAAGCTTGGAAAAGCCAAAAGAAGAATTTTTATTTTAAACCTGATGTTGAGTGAACAACTACTTTTGGGTAAAAATGTCAGTTTGTTCTCAGATGAAGGTCTTGGTGGAGTTTCTGTATGAAAATCTGCCTCTCTAATAAAGATTAGTTTCTTTCTCCAACATAACTGACTGGCAGTAAGAGTCCAAGCCAAAGTCTTCATGGCACTTACTCCTCTCCAGAACGCTTTGGAAATTGTAATTTCCATTTCACCATCAACTCCAATATATTTGAATATATCAATTTCCAAAACAGAGTACAACACCAAACAACATTTTGTCATTCTGTCTCAAACAAATCTGGTGGAAGAAAGAGTACAGAGAAATAATTCTATAAATACTTCATCTTTTTCTCTTCATGACCATCTCTGGCTTTAGTATGTACATATCCCTCCCTATGTGTTGCTGTTCAATGGAAGTGCTCTGATGGGATGACCACTTTCTACCTGTATTCATCAGGAGTAAAGGATATAATTCTGGAAATTTAAACCTGTCCCATCTCAATCCTGTATAGTTTTTTTGTCCTACTAGTAGCTGCATTGAAACTCCCAATGACTTCAGGGGAAGCAACACTGAGACCTAAATTCCCTAAAATGTTAAATTTAAGTGAAACTTCAAAAATAATGCTTCACCTCCTTCTGTTCTCAGAATGGACTAATACATTGATTTCAAAGCCATAGTCAGGAGATTAAATCACAGATTAAGTGTGAGAGGTTTTGGAGACAGGAATTAGAAGTGTATCAATGGGGAAACAGTTTAGACAAATTGTTTATATTGTCTGCCAAGAGCTGCTTGGTTTCTGTAATTCGGCCTTACTGATGTTGCTAACTTAGAATTAGATACTGTAAAATGACATGATGTCTGTTCTGTGGGGGTAGAGGAATGCTGATGTGAGAGCACCTCTTAATGAGGAGCAGTTGATATATATGTGGGCAGTTTTATAGTTTTGTCAAACAACATAAAAGTGTTTTTCTGGATTTACTAGCAGGAAATAAAATCCAAATCAAAATTAGATTTTTAAATGACACAAAATTCCAATGCTTTTTATGTCACCACTTAAAAACCCACACATCCTCTTAAATAGGAAGCCTTAAAGCTGCAGTAATATATTGAAGGCAAAATCAGGGATATTTTTTACTCAAGAAAAACTTTTTTCTGTGTTACTTCCATTGGAAAATGAATAAGTATTATTCTTTATATTGTCTTTGTTATAAGTTGGTTACAGTTATCAATAGAAACACTGACTTCACCATATTCTATTAAATATGACTGTGAGGGGTTCAATTCTGACACCTTTTCTTATCATACTTCCATCTTGAAATCTCAGTGAGGTTTTATCTCTGTAACAATTCACTTGAATTTGAGTCAGTTTCAGGAAATTTATATCAAACCTTAGAAGTATAATTCTGAACATTCTCATAGGTCAAATTATGGTTATTGTCTTTTGAAATAGAGGTAATAGTTGTTGCTTTTTTTCTGTGTTGGAATGGAATATTTATGACCTAACTCAACTTCTCCCTCTTATTTGATCCATATCATCAACTTTAATGGGAAGCAACAGAAAGGGTTTTTGGCCACATCATGTTGAAAAGTGGACAATTCCACCATTATCATAGTTCACATTCTTGCTTCCATGTCTGCTGGCCAGTCAGTTGTTTCCACTCAACTTTCATGGTTCACCATTGCTTGTAGCTTCATACAGTCCATTTTGTGGTTTCTTTTAAAGACAAATTTATCTCCCAGGGCTCACACTTGCTCTTGCTTTAACTAATTTTATGATAAAGAAAGGTGATGCAGGCAATAACCTTTTTAGAAGCAGGTTTGCTTGTTTGA
The DNA here is from genome assembly GCF_050655825.1 of Lonchura striata. Taxonomy (NCBI): domain Eukaryota; kingdom Metazoa; phylum Chordata; class Aves; order Passeriformes; family Estrildidae; genus Lonchura; species Lonchura striata. Next base: position 92,714,594 of record NC_140704.1, read on the forward strand.
TATGTTGCTTGTTTCTCTGTGGAAAAGTAAATCTACTTACATTTACCTTCAAAGGAAAAAAAAAAATCCTGTTTTCCTCTTCCTCATTAATATAGAAAAGAATCTCTTAGTAGAGTGTGAGGTGCTTGGGACAAGATAAATGATGTTTTTTATTAAAATTAACCAAGAAAACCATTTTTTATAGTTTGGGTTGCATTAAAAAATATTTTTCTTCCTAAAACACATGTGCAGTGACTCCCTAATCTAGAATGAAAATAATTTTAGATATTGCTGGCATATTATCAATAGACATAGAAGAGAGCTTGTTTACCAGTTTGTAAAAAGAATCCAAAAGTGTAAGAATTGGACCTAGCAGTCTCTTTTCTGATAAGCAGGAGTTCGCTGACTTTGGCATGTAAATCACAAACACTGCTGAGGATCACCTCTTGTCTGAGAAGAAACACTCAGTATGACTTCAAAATTGAGTTACAATGGAGTATTTAGAATAATCTATCTAAATCACATTATAGGTATTCTTCTTGCCCTGTGCAGCAAAATATATTTAGAGAGAATGAAAAAGAAGCTGCATTTAAGCTAACACTGCCCTGCTGTGATATCCCACATCCTGGGACCAAAGGCTAGCCTGTATCCTGCTCTCCTTTCTGTCCCTTAATACAAAAAGGAAGGAAATTAGCAATTCCCTACTGTTTCCCCCTGTTGTAGGAGGATGAAGAAAGCTCAGCTCATGAAAGAGGGTAGAACTGAATTGGAAGCAAAACTGTTGACTAAGAGAGCATGGCATGATGTGATTTAAGGTGAAAAAAAGCAAGGGTTTACACTCCAGAGCATTGAGCGATCTGCTGTAAGTATTCGTAACTAAAAAGGTATTTGTAACTGGAATATAGCAAAACATTGTGGTCTGAATAAGGTCAGTCAGGCAGGAAAATCTGACCAGAACAATTTACTTCTATCTCAGACAGTGGTCTGTGTCCAGGCATGATTTCTGATAGCCATGGCCAAGCTAGCCTGTTGTCTTGCTCCAGCCTCAGGTTGCCAGAGAAGGGAAGTGCTGAAGTCAAAGCACAGCTGAACAACAAATAGCTGGGAGATCTGGGGAACTGCACTGTCTTCTCTTCCAAGTCTGGACAAATGTTGCAGTCTCAGCCAGAGTGCCACCACATTATTTCATATGTGCAGCAAGACTGGATTAAATTGTGCTAGAAAAGAGCCAGCTCAGGAGTCAGGGAAGTAAGAATGCTCCCACTCAGACTCTTTACTTCATATGTTCCTCTGATTTATAGATGTAGTGAGGGGATTGACTTTGTCATGTTTGAAAACACAAAATCCCATAAGAAATGTCAGGATACTGAGTTGCAAACAAGCCAGGATGAAGTAGAATTTTAGATGCTGTAGATTTCTGTATGCATGCAGGTAGGATCTGTCCTGAAAAGAGATTGGCTTCTGCAGTTACACTGGATAAAAGAACCAACCTAATCTATGCTCCACGGAATTTAACTTACACTGATCAGAATTTTATCACGTTGATAATGCAATTTTGAATATAGAAATCTTTCAACATTCATAATATAGTGTTCTAGTTGAAATATGAAATTAAAATAGCTATGAATACTGCACATTAACCATGCATACATTTTCATAACCTAGCATTTCAGGTCTGGTAAACTCATTGTGTATGATCTGAATGCACCCGTTGTTTTAGAGTAATCAAGCCTGATTATAATTTTCCCTTTTTAGTCTCCTTAAAAACAATCCTAAACCCAAACAAAAATAACAATTTTTTTGTCTTCTGGGGCAACATGGAAATGAAATGCTGACTCATAAGTACTTGTGTTAGCCACAGATTCCCAGCTTGAGAGAAAATGATAAGAGAATGTAACATTTTGTAGTTTTTGAATTATGTGGATGCCAGTTCCTAATATATACACGGTTTGATGTTAGTGAAAAAGTCAGTATTTTATCCTCTAGGCCTTCCATTTAAAAAATTAGCTTGTGATTAATTGCTGCATGCTTCCATTACTGCAATGTAGATAGATTTTAAAAGCCATTTGACAAAAAAAATACACCTTGGAGTGTTTTAAATGCAGCAGCTGTAGAGCACTCAGTAATTTTATTTTGTGTTTTTTATATTCATAGTGACTGAAAAAGCAACTTGAGTTAGGAACACAGGATAATAACATCAGTTCTGTTCTTCTCCAAAGTTTTATTTTCTGTTTGTGTTTAAGAAGCTAACAACCATATCTGAAACTCACTGATTATCTGCTTATAATAGCACATCATCTCAATGAAATAGATCAACAAACCTTTTCCACTTTGTCAAATGTATTCCAAATAATAGCAAAATGGGAGCAAAGATATTTGAAACTGAATTAGAATATTGCTAATCTGGTTTGTTTGTTCTGAAAAAAAAGCCCATTATTTAAATAATAATTTGTGATCAATTTAAATGGATCCTAATTTCAGATTAAGTTAATTGTTCTCTTCATTTGTCTAAAGAGTATATTTAACTAGTCTATATTTATGTAGAATATAGGATATAGTATATTTATTTATTCTATCACTGACTCATGTTTTTATAAGTGATAAAAACATCTTAAAACAGTGCATGAATTCAATTAACATTATCTAATGTACTGATTCTAAGGTTTTCTCTCCTAGATTTAAAAAAACTTGTAAAATCCATTGTCCCACACACCAATCTTTCATGGTCATCCACATAATCTCACCAGATTAACATTGTTATTCAAGTGTGTGGAGTTGGATGACTTTCTTTTATTTTTTTTTTTTTTTTTTGCATTTAAAATCCTCATAATCTGCTGGATAGTCTTGCTCCAGTTCCTTGGCCTAATCAAACATACCAGAAAACAGAACCATATCCCTTCTATGATGAAATCAAGGCAGCCCAAAGAATATCTCTGCTGAAGTTCACTATTGCCCATCACAAATGAAAGCAAATTGATAAATTACAGTTTGCAAATGCCTACAATAGGAAATTAATTTAGTGGTTTGAAATAAAGCAAATTTTAGGACTTTTAGACAATTACTTACAACCATCTGCAAAAGAAAATTCTGTTTCTTTTTCATTGAATGCACAGAGATTTTTATATTAATAGAATTGAATCTTTTCAAGACTCAGCATTTGATCTCAAGAGAATGAAATGATACTTCACAATGAATCTGATAAATGAGACAATTATATATGAACAGGCACATTGATTGACCTCTGATTTTTTAAGAACTTTTAAAAAGCAAAGTAGAGAGAACTTTAGTTCTCTGCTATTTATTTTGGGAAGCAAGTGGTTGATCCATGTGCTATAAGTGACTCAAATCTGGATGTTTGAATTTCTTATCAATATTTTGACAGAATGATTTTAATACACAGCCTTAAAACCAATTAAAATGTTGGGCCAGAATGCCTGCGAACATAGAAAGTCGTGTATCATCCTACAAAGTTGCCATTAGATTTAGATTTTGATATTCACTGTAGCAAAAAAAAAAAAAAAAAAAAAAAAAAAATCAGTGAAATCTGGACCTCTCAGAAACAGATTTTATTTTAAGTAACAGTTTTAGTAGCCAGACTTTAATGTTAGCAATATGTAAAAGCCTAAGGAAATTGTGGTATCAGTACTTCTGCCCTGCATAGTTCATAGAAACACTTAGAATAAGAAACTATGGCTGAAGTTAAACCAGTGGACATTCTTACTTTGATCCCAATGGAGATATGTGTGATGGCTGTCCCGTCCTACACCCTTCTTGCTGTGGCTGAGCTACTTACCTACCCTTAGCTACCTGTGAATTTGTGTGACAGGGAAAATTAAGCAACCAGAGCTCTGCTGTGATGGGGCAGCATTGCAGCATCATGTTCTGATCTGTTTGCTACCAACAAAATGCATGCCAGCTCATCTTTCACTTTTAAATGAGTCAGGTTTCCCTTGGGGCCTTTCCATTAGAAGAAAGAAATAAACACTTAGCAAAGGCTACTGATAAAATCTGCACTTTTACTACTTTTTAAAATTATTATTATTTTTAATAGGAAAATTTGCAACCTCCCTTCTAGCAAAAAGATGTAAATTGTGGATTTTAAGAAACAAATCCTGCTGCACAGCAGGTTTAGACAGGCTGCTACAGTCAGGGCCTTAAGGCATTCTGTGGTTTCCCTGTGGTAAGCCATGGTTCTCATTTGTAAAGCCAGGAGAATTCCCACTGTTGCTGTAATCGTATGCATGATCCTTCTTCCAACTCAGTACTTCGAGCATCAGTTAAAAAAGGAAAAATAGGGCAAATAGTGGTTGTGGTAATAATAATAGTGGTAGTCAGCTATCCAAGAGCTTAGAAACTTCATATATTTTGTGGGATTTATTTTTGTCTTCAGGAAATAATTAAGCTTTTTAGTGGAAATCTTAACAAAATATAACTAGAAGAAAGAAAGAAAAAAAAAACACAGAGAAAAAAAACAAACAACAAGAAAAACAACACCAAAACATGTCCTCATTCAGACATGGCAGGGAAGACATCAGAATTTTTTTTTAATGTAAAATATTCTCTCTGTAAATTTTTTTCCCATTTACTGCTGTTTTCCAAATATGTAAAATCCTTTCAGAAAAGGCCTGACTCCATCCCATGAGCCTTATTATCATATAATCTCTGTGTTCTGTCACTTCTGCATTTGGTGAAATCCTGTCCAGTGTTTGATTCTGCTGTTTCTTTATTAACAGCCCTTGATGGACTAGTTTTAGCATGTCTTTTTGATTCTCTTTTTTCTTTTGATACTCAGAAAATATAAATCAGTGTGTTTCACAGGTCAGTTATGTTTTGTGGGTAAAAGTACTTTGGTGTCTTTCAAGCCTTCCCTTTGAAAATTGCATTTTTTTATCCCCTCCTTCCTGTACTGTGAAAAAGGCTGAGTATCTGTTCCCTACTTATCTTCTTGGGGTCTTTCATGATCCTGTAAACCTCAGTTTCCACTCTTTCTGACCCCTGTCTTTTTATTGTTAAAACATGCTTGTCTACTGCTTCTTGCCCACTGTGGAAGCTGCTTCAGAAATTTCTTTGTGCCTGCTGCCCTCTCATCTAGAAGCAGGGAAAATTCTAGATTGGAAGGAAGCTCTGGAGGTCATCTGAGTCCACCTGAGCTGACAGCAGAGGCTTGGATTAAGTTATTCATTGGCCCAACAAGACAAGCCTTGAATTACTTCCAGTAAGGGAGATTCCACAACTTCTCTAGGAAACCTATTCCAATGTATGGTTGTACCCACAATGAAAAACTTTTTCCTGTAGTCTGATGAAATTGTCTTTTGAAGCAATTGATGCTCATTGCTTCTTTTCCCCTTGCTGTGTCCTTGTGTAAAGAGTATTTCCATCTTCTCTATAACCTGTCTCTAGATATTGAGAATGTGATTAGACTCTCCCCTCCCTTCCAGTTGAGTAAGCTGAATTCCTTTCACCTTTCAATGGGCATCAGCTTGGTGGCCCTTCACTGAACCATTTCCAGTTCTTCAATGTCTCTTTAGAAGTGGGAGTCCAGAACTGGACATAATATTCCAGCTATGACCTAACAAATATCAAACACAGAAGTGCCAAACTTTCATCTGCTGGGTTTACTTTGGCTGCTGCAGTCCAGGCCCCAGGGTGGTTTCATTGCTACAAGGATACTTAGCTCAGCCAGTCAGTCCTTGGACTGCTACTCAGGATTATTCCATCACAGATGCAGGATCCTGTAAATATCTTTGTTAGATATTATGCAATTCCTGTTGGCCCAGTCTTCCAACTACACTGTTTGCTGTAGTGTATAATATATACCTTGTTGTGTCTTACTCAGGTTTTTTTCACAGAGTGTGGAGCAGATCTCTGTGTATCAGTAGATACGGAGCCATGCTATTTGTTTATGTTAGCATAGCAACAATGACAAATAATAACAACAATAATATTAATATCAATATGAATATTATGACAAAATTATTTTGATATAATTTTATATTATTATTTATGTTATTAGTTTATTATTTCTTAGTTGATAAAAATCTGGTTTCTGTTTTGTTTTCTGTTCCTTTATAGGCTATCAAAACTTATATATTTGCTTTTTTGACCACCACTGAAACTGAGTAGATGTTTTCACTAAAAGGTCCATGATGATTTTGAGATCTGTTTCATCAACAGCGATAGCTAGTTAAACCTAGCAGGGTATTTGGAGAATAAAAAGGGCATTTTATTCTCTGTACATATTAATTTGAATTTATCAACACTGAATATCATCTATTATTTTATTGCCTAGTTTTCACCTTTGAAAAAAGAAAAATGAGATATGACATGGTTGAAATGGTACTGTTAAAGAAAAACAAGTATTCAGTGTTTCTGATAACACAAGAAACAGAAGTCATCAAAAGTAGTTGCAGAATTTTTAGAACATACAGAAATATTCTTATTTCTACACTATTTTAGCTGCTGAAAGTATATATGTTTTAAAATTTAAAAATTTTAACAATTTAAAAATAAATTGCTTAAAATTTAAATTGTAAAAAAATATGTTTTAAAGTGATGTCTCAAGACTGAACAAAGATAAAACATTCCAGGCTCAGAAAGTCCGAAATATAATAGTACAAATTTTTTTATTGACTGATTCTTAATTGTTTTTTCACCAGAAATATCTGTTGCATGCTATTGTTAAAAACTGAGAACTGAACTATATGTTGTGATCAAGTACAGCCATTTCACATTATACATCTGAAGAAAACATTCATCAACTGCTCAGTCCATCTTAGATTGAAGTTTCCTGAATAAATCTTTCATGTATACTTCCTTCTGTTTCTAAAAGTGGCCAGCGGAAAAAAAAATGGGTTTTTTGAACTGTAAAACATAACCTTAGAAGCCTGATGAATAGCATATAATCCATTCTAGAGGAATATATTGTGAGAAAGCTCATTGCAAATAGCCAAAGGAATGTGCAAAGAAATATGTTGGAAAGATTTATAATCAGCTGCTCCTGTAGAAGTGCTCGTAGTGTAGCAGTGATCAGTCTGTGTACAAGGAGCAAGCTTTTCCAAACTCACTGAAGTTTGAGATGAATACTAGATATTAACATAATTTTAAAAATAAACCCTTGGAGGAGTACACACACTGTATTTCTGAGAAGTACATGGCTAAAATAACTAGTAATGCTTACATGACCTTATGTTTCATTTTTGGGATGTTACACCTAGATTTGCACCTTGTGTCTCCATTTTTTGTTTCTGCACAGCACAACTCCATTTTTAAAATTCCCTTGTCTTCTCACAGATATAATTCTCCTTATTTGCTAGGTATTTGTTACTCATCCTTTGCTATGCTTTCCTCTAAGAAGGACTTAAATTCTAAAATGTTTGTTGCTCTAATTTCTGACAAAGTGTCATATTTTCTTCTTTCACTAGCAAATAATTGAAAGTACACTCTTGGTTGGGTGTGGTAAATAATTCTGGAATGTAGAATGAAGAGTTCCTCTGGTTTCAGGTTTGCTCACTTTCCTGCTTCTAGGAGAGAGGGTGAACATGAGATTAAGAACCTTAAACTTCTACTGCCACTGGAGGAAGAGATCCTGACCTCCTTCCATCCAACTGCTTTATTTCTCAGCCTGTATTTTCTCTGATGTTACCACAAGTGTTTCTGGAAGGAGCCAGCATGGCTTACGCCCACAGAGGCAGCAATGTTAGCTGAGAGATCCAGGGCTACATTTGGTAGCAGCATCTGTTCATGCCAGCTTAGTGTTGACACTTTCGCTTAAACAGGCTTTATTTGCTAATATTTGCAACATCAATGAACAGCTTTTACACTTCCAAATGGCTGTATAAATGGGTAATCTCACATATCTACATCACAGCTAATCTCTTGAAGTGGTACTGACTGACTACACCAGTTAATTTTTTTTCTTTTGCCTTTGATAGAGAAATAATAAAAAAAATCGATTTTAACAGTACACCCTCTAAGACCTCCAAAAGTAGTATGTAATAGGTTAATTTGTTATTTTTCCCCATTGAGCAACTTGGTAGTGTAGAAGTCAACTTCTCCCTAAATAAAATGGTATCAGTAAGTCCTTGTTAACTGAAGAGATGGCCTGTAACTGCACATTTAAGTTAATTTTAGCAACTATTCAGACAAATTCTCACCTCCTCCCCTTCACAGATATGTTCTAATTCCCTAAGAAGAAGGCATAAAAAAGCCTGAAAATTATGTTTCCCAATTAGTGGGGCTTTCTCATATTTAAATTCTGTGTGGTTCTGCCAGATAATTGAAAAAAAAGTGATACATTCTTTTGATCTTTGTTGAGATGATGTAGGCTGTTAAATATTGTTTTGTTATACTGTTCATGTTGACATAGACTGTATTGTGGCACTTATAGCTTCTTTGGCACAGCTCTGGACTCAAGTGTTCAGCAGTGATTAATGACCAAGAATACACAGACCTACTGCTGAGTCTAAGAGCTCTCTAATCTCTGCTCCTGTTCCTTCTCTCACTTCCAGCATTAGCTAATGTGGCTTCTGTGAACACAGTGGTTCTGGTGACTTGTCATACAGCTTGTCCTGCCAGCAGTTAGCATAGTGGTAGCATAGAGCTAATGATCATCAAATTCTCACTTTTCTTAATTCTTGCTTATTATTGCATCTTTGATGCTCTTTCTCATCCTTGCAATATTTTATTTAGTGTTTGGTAGAGAAATGGCTTTTAAACCTGTGCTAAAGCCTTTTTTTAGTCCTTGCACCCTGTAGAATAATTTAATATCCTTTGATATGTAATGCCAATTAAGTGATACGTGTGTTAACATAAATATTTAATTGTTAAAAGAGAGATCACTTTGGCCTAGAGCTTTAATTGAATTAGATGCTTTTCAGATGATTGTCAAGATTAAACAGTCCATTATGAACATTTGCCACTGCAGGAGATTTCTACTTATTGAAAGACAAAAGGGTAATTTCATCTAGTTTTGCTGTAAACTGTACGGGTCCTTCATACTGATAAGGGAATTCTCCCTCTTTTAACCTTGATATGTACTGTAGTAATGAATTTATGAATCTTTAAATTCAGTCACATCATTAAAGTGGGGATATGATATTAGCACTGCCAAGTAAATTAAAAGGATGAAAATTTATCTACATAACTGCTAAAGAGATCAGAGTCAATACCAATTTGTCAATAATTACTATTGCTTTAAAAAGCAAAACTAGAACGATAAAAGGAGGCAGCTGTGGATCTTTATTGCATACTAACTGGAGTTTGATTAATTTCAATGACAGACTTCGCATGGCAAACTGGAGTTTTAGGGAAAGTAATTTTCCTTGACACTGGGCTGCTGAGGCACCTAAACTATCACTTGCTTGTGTTAATATGGAATCCAACTGTTTTGTTATCGACCCAAAATATTTCTGGTTTGGAGCAAAATGTTTCTGTATTGCAGTTTTGCCTAATTATGTGAACATCTTCCACAGATCAGAATCATGGTTTTTTGATGTGCTGTGGACTGCAGTCATGCATATATCTCACGCTGAAAACACGTCACAGCAGTTTCCTTCAAAATATAGTACAGTTATGCATAATGCATGATAAGACTAGAGAGATGTGCAGTGTGAATCAAAGTTTTAATGTCCTAGTTTTCCAGATATTATTATCTATTCACTGTGTTTTTAAAGGAGCTCTGATTAAGAATCATGTCAGCTGTGACAAGCCATAAAGACAAGCACAACATTCAGTGAGAACCTGAAAAAAACTCTCTCTGAACAAATTTTAATATTAAACTCATTATTGGGGAACCTTGCTCTTATTTTGCCAGGAGTGGAGGACTGCATCAATAGAATCCCAGTTGCTGCCAACATTTTGTCACCAAAGGTCATAGAGCAAAGACATTCAGAGCACAATACCTTTCCTCTTTGTGTCTGACACACCTGACGTTACTCAAATGGTTGGTCTGTATTTACTCCTTTGTATTTGTTGACCAGGTCTTCAACAGAGCAGATGCAAAATTTCAACCATCCTTGATGTCTTGGGACATGCTCTAAAGCAGCCAAGTGCCAGCTTGACTTGAATTCATATCTTCCCCTTTGGTCTGCAAAGCATCCAAATGTCAAAAAAGCTGTTTGAATGTAAAATGTACATCTCAGCTTCACATTTGAGTGCGATCCTGATGGGGACTGCACATTCTCCAGCCAGCTGTTTTTTTCACTTACACAATATCAGACTACTAAATCTACCTGAAATTTTATGCTAAATGCAGTCTCCATTTATGCTAAATGCAGGCTTCAGGCTTATGGGCAGTCCAGACACACCCTGGGTTTCTTATTGTCTGGTGTAAACAGCATGAAATAGTCAGCAGTGTGACTGATGCTAAAGCTATATCTACACAAGTGAGGGAAATCATATCTAGAGTAAAATGGAAGTGAAAATCAAACACCTTGCTACTTCTGCAGGACTACTGGGAAGGGTTCTTTCATTAATGTGAGAAGTTCTTCTCATTTTGCTGTAGGGCAAGTGCTTGCTTAAGCAGGCAGGAGGGCTTTCTCATGTTCCTCATGAGGGTCAGTATGAGGAGTAGGTTGAGAAAGTGGGAAGAAATCAGACCAGTGAGGGGAAATGCAAATATTTACTTACAAATATGTTGATACATATAGGAGAGCAAGTGCTGGAGGACACTGCAGTAAGAGGTGCCTACAAAATAAAGGAGCAGACTCATGTAGTGAGGGGGCATTAAGAACAGGCAATTCTTTATTCCTTGTTTCTCATTGGTAAGGGTGGGCTTTGCAGCCATGTCTCTGTCCTTGTCGAGTGGTGTGGCTGGACCTGAGGCAGAATTGACAAGAGCAAGAGGGTCAAGGAAAACCCTTCCAGCTTCCCTTCCTCCTGCTGCCTTTGTCCATGCCTGCCCTTACCAATGGGAATAAAGCTGAAGGGCAAGGTGTGTCCATTCCCTGGAGGAGGTGATCCTTACATAGCAGCAGCAGCATTGTAAGAAGGCTGGTTTGGTCAGAGAAATTGCACAGTGGGAAGTGAGCTGGGCAAGACCAGCCTACAGTAGTCATTGAATCTAAGTGCAGACAAGACTGCATGTGACAGCCTGTAGAGAAGATTCCCTCAGGCCACTAAAAATGCCATTAACTTGGACATTTCCTTTACAGATGACCTGAGCTGTTAGCAGAGATTCCAATCTTCAAAGACTGTGCTTGTCCATAGCATGTGAAAGGCTGCAGTAGGATTGCTTCTGTCAGTGAAGGGGGAGGCACAGAGCACAGTCTAGTGTGTGCCACTTTTGCTTTCCCTCTGCACTCCTCTCCAGGATGCTGACACTCAGCAAAGCACCATAAGGGTTAGAGGGGCAGATTCAGTGAGCTGTCACTACTGGCTCCAGACTGAGTGAAAATGCACCTACCCAGGGAATACTCTGTACAGGAATGCTCATGCCCTTCTTTCTTACACCATATTATCCTCGGGTTGTACAGAACATCATAAGCACACATACACTGCTTTTTGCTCAATGCAGAATCTAATGCTAACTGTCCTGCACTGTATAATCATGAAATGTGGGGAAGCATAGTGCTTCTTGTGTTCAAAATTCAAGTTAGAACTTCAGGCAAATGAAACAAGTGACTTCTTTAAGAATGAGCTTGTGATCCTAAAGTAGCCTTACATAACCACATAGAGAATTGGAGTAACCCAAGTAAAGCAAAAAACACAACTATGAAGAGAGATGATATTTGGTATTTACAGCCATTATTCCTGCCATGTAGTTTGGTTCCACAAAGAAGAGGCTTTGTGAATACAGTTTTTGCAAATAACTATAAAATCCTTCTTTGCAAATTTGGAAGTCAGATGAAAATTCAGCATTAAGCAAATTTCTTCATAGCTGTGTAGAAAAAAAATGTCTGATAGCCTACAGATGTGCAATAAAGAAGCTCAGGAAGAATACTGACCTGCACTGACAGCATTTGTGTTTTTTCTAGTTACTCTCCTGGCCCTGTGATTTAGTATTATGCGGGTGAGGTATTTGTACTAGTACACAGGAAACCCTTGAACACAGAAAATAGTACTTACTAAAATAGATAGCATTCCCAAGGGGGAAACAGCAAAATTACATGAGATTCATAGAGTAAGGAATAACTAAAATTGCCCAATTATTTAAACTGAGGTATCAATATAATACCTTGCTGAGCTTGTGGAGCATAATTTAGAGTAGGCATTTTGCCTGCAGATCATGATATAAATATTTTATATTATCTTCCACACTATTAGAATAATAGAGGTAGTGTTATTTAATCCACTCCTGGCAAAGCAGATGCTTGCCAGAATGCATAAAGCACTCAAGGACCTGCTTTTGTTATCATTGAAACTGATTGGTAGAATGATTCATCGAAAGTTTGATTCCTTATCATGGAAGTGGATTTGATGGTGCTTGTGAGACACAATTTAAGGTTATGTTGAAGCTTCATAAAAAAAAATGTTGTTGATGGAAATATTAGCAATATAAGGATGAAAAAGCTTCTTAAATGTAAGCAGGTAAATCAAGAGCCATGTCTGGGTAGGGAAGAGGGCTGGGATAGACTGCATGTCTGCAAATTGTTTGATTTAGACTTAATAAAACTTGTGACCACAAAAACTGAATTTGAATACACCTCTTAAAAAGCGATTGCAAGCAAAGAAACTACAGGCCACAACAGAGAACATGCAAGTGCTGCTATATCTTCCTAGAGGTCTCATAAAGTATGCTGCAAGTCAGCAGGGGCAGAGAAGTTCAAAGTGTAATAAAGCTTTTCCTAAGACCACAGCCTTTAGAGTGTAATTAAATGCTTCTCATGACAGTCATTGTTTCTATTATTTTTAACCTGCAACACATTTCATTTTTGGTATCTGATATGCCCTGACCACCGTCATTGGGCCTGAGGTGGACGTTCGGGTTTTGCATGATTTAGGGTAGGTGGTCCAAATATTTCTCTATCTTCCTTTTCTACAAAGTGGATGGGAGATGAGTATTCATTGCTAATCACCATAATCTTGCACACTTGAGCCAGGCTTTAGTAGTCAGAATGCTAAAATCCTATGGAAAGCATTTAAACCTATGTCCTCTCCCTGAGGTGATTGTACCTAAAGCTGATATGCATAGGGGATGATGAAATGACCATTGTTTTATGCATTTATATGTTAGCACTTCCTCTGTCTGTTTATGCTTTGTTTTTCATGCTTACTATGGCTTTTATTGATGTGTTTGATAACATGGCATCAGCTGCAAGGCAGAAATGTTTATTTTGTTGGGGTTTTTTAAAAACTTTTCAATGTAGATTAAAAAACTTCAGCAGCCCCTGAATGGATAGGCTTAAGCTGAAAATTTACATGTGACTAACAAACATTATAATGCAGATGAGCCAGACAGAGAAAAGGAAATTCATAATAAGGGACTGTTCTGGCAGTATTAATCTGCCTCATGTAGATTGTGTGATGAATCATCCCATGTCGCCACAGGGACTGCCACTGCTGCTGCTGCTGCTGAGCTCTGCCAGCAAGTGGGACAAAAAAACGTGTGCATGAAGAGTGGAGGGGAGGGTACCCACAAGGGAAAAGGAAAGGGACAAAAAAAGAACAGCTATTTAAAACTGGACATGTCAAGCCTGGCCAGTAGTTCATGTTATATATAATTCAGCCAATTCAATGGGTAAATCATTTCATATGCTCCATGAAATGCAATTTGCTTCCATGGCCAAGCATGACAAAGGTTTCAGAGAATTGTAGTTGGCAAAGAGCTCTTCTTGGGTAGTTAATTCAAGGCCTGTGAGATTGCTGAGGCATCTTGTCAGAACATTAAATAATCACACAATGTCATGAGGGAATATCTAATTAAGGGTCCAATTTCTCAAGGGTCTGAGTACCTGTTACAATGTGCCGAGAACCTTTAATTCCCACTGACAAGAGCGGCAGCTTAGGGTGTTCCCAGCAGGTATTTAATAGGATTGTGCCCTTACTTCATTTGGATGGGATAAGTCCAGGCCAGTCAGGTGAAGCAACAGTAATGAAAAAAGACAAGATAATGACACATAGGTTTACATTCCAGCAGGAATTATTATGTATTATTATGTATTATTATGTATTATTATGTATTACTTGCAGATGACAAAACATACTCAGGTGTGAAGTCCCTGTGAAATACAGGAAAATATATAAGGATGCATTTTTAGGGGTTAAATTTGTGCCTTTGAGAAAGATCTGCCGGTATTCACCTCATGCAAAAAAAGATCTGTAAAAGGCAACATGAACCCTATATCACCCTAGACCATTATTCTGTGTGAAAAAGTGACAGAATTCCTATTCATGGTTTGGTTTCCAAGAACTTTAGTGATTTAAACAACCCCATGAGGGCTGTCTGCCTTACAAAGGCAAGTAGATTTTCAATCAGTGTTTGGGAAGAAGAAAGCTTGAGTAGGAGAAATGTGGATGCTGAATTTTCCTAAGCAGCATTCTTGGTGTGACTCAAAAGGTAGAACAAAATTTGAGGTAGACAGATGAAGCCTTACCAGCAAGACTTTTCCCTCCTTCCTGTATACCTACAGTTATATAAAGGAGAAGAATGTTAGATGCAGCAGAAGAGAATAAACATTGAATTTTGGCTTATTCTCAGCGATGAAGGTAGAAATAGTATTCTGTTCTTTGTTCTGAAGTGTTACAAAAAGGATTAAATGAGTAGGGAGCATAGCATTATGTTAAGCACTTTTGGAAGAGTGAAAAGTTAAAATTAATCTTTGTGTTGTCAGTCTCTTAAGTGAGGAATGATGCATTAGACAACCTGATTTTATTTGATATGTTGGGAAACCAGAGCTGCAGTGCTCTTTCTTCAACAGAATTACAGGCTTCTTTTAAAGAGAGAGGCAAAGTGAACACATCACTCTGGAGTAGATCAGCATAAGCATTTTCTGTATCATGAGTAATGTTTACTGGAAGAAATCAAATTACTGTTACACAGACCATCTGTTTTCTTTGCATGCAATCATGTAAGTGTTTTAGGACAAGCCATCCTTTTTAATCAGTTGTAAATCTCTTACGGCAAGACACTGTTTTCTGTAATAAAATCTATTTTTATGATCAATGTAAGGGTTTTAAATACTGGTTTCTCCTGCATAAATATAGTGTACATATTGTTCATAACATAAAAAAGTAGGGGTGTACAGCACTGGTTATTATCTGTCAAGAACATAATTTAAGGGCTTTTTGCACAGCCATTTTTGGATATTTGTTGGATCTGCAACTCATTGGTGTTCAACTATTATAGCAAATAACATAATGAGTAATACTGTCCATTTATAGCCCAAGAAGTTGATTCCTATCTACATTTAGTAAATGGAGTATAATAGAGTCTCTATTTTGTAGCATGACTGCTGTGATAAAAGTTATTACTGTGGAAGATGATTGTCCATTGCCTAAATTCGTACCCTTGGAAATACTGAAGAAAACAAAGCATGGCTTATTAAAAATGAGCCTGTGGAATGACATAAATTACATTAAGGAGACTTGAATTTATTGTTCAAGAAGGAGTCAACAATAGAGTGTGATATTTACTTCATGTTGAAGGGTAGCTCATTACAGATGTAATTGTCCCATTCATTTTAGTGGGTGCTGAATTGAGTCTACTATTTTATTTTTTTATCACTGTCAGCTGTCAACTTCCCTGATTCATGTATTGTCTTTGAGTGCTCTTGAATTCAGAGCAAGCTGAAGGTCTGCCACTTTAGCAAAGTCTCCTCTGATTTCAAAAGCAGTTGTGTGATTGCTTTGCCAGAATTTGCACTGTATTGCATAAAATGACCCTGAAATAAAAGAAAGAAACAAGAACTGTAAGTAACACAATTGGAAATTCCCTGAGCAGGTTGGCTGTCCTTCTCAATGAGGTTGGCAAGCCTGAATTTCATTTGTTCAGACACTTTCAAATCAATGCTATTCTGTCTGAATAATTAAGCTGCTTACTCAGGCTTGAAAAGTATATGGTGCTAAATTCTTGCACTTTTTTGGGTAAACATGAAAAGGCAAAGAGGGAAAACAGATGGACCATTCACCTGGAAAAATAATAGTGCCTACAGTCTGGTGCCATCCCATGGTACAGTGGAAGCTTTCTGCTCAGGGAAATATCAGATTAAATGAAGGGCCCCTACAAGTCCTATTGTGAAGGCTGGACTCAGAACGTCCATGTCCTATGTATTGCAACTTACTTGCAGTGAAAGGAAAAAAGCAGAACAAGGTGAATGGCTTACAAAATCATACAGGTGACAGACACTGAAAGATAAAATAAAACCATAATTAGTAACAGTCTAATAATTTTACTTGTTTTCAGTTTTTGTTGTTCAAATTCAGTATTCTTTCTTTTAGAAAATTATTAAATATGACATAAATTTTTACTTTTTATTCCCTCTGGTGTTTCTTCTTATGTTCACCCTTCTTTTATTCACAGGGAAGAAAACTGTAGGCAAATTGCATTATGTCATTGAATCACAGCAATTTGTTTGTTAGAATAGACTTCCGGAGGGCTCTGGAGGGTATCAACAATGTCCTAGTCTAAGCAAGAAAAGGTTAGATAACATCACTAGCAGCCTTGTTCTGCTGAATTTGGAGCATCTACAAGGATGGAGATTTTCCAGCCTCTCCTAACAACCTATTTCTCAGACTTCCTTATGTTCCCCTACAAGCTCATCTGGTAGTTTCTCATGTTCCTCACCAGTTTCAAATCCAGCTGAGGCCTGATTTCCCCAGTTTCATCCAAGCAGTCCAGAACAAGGAAGTTCTGCACTGCTCCCAAGTAGACCTCCCAACCTCTTTATCCTGTGCTATCCATCTGCTGTGCCCGCATGACTTTCCATATGGCAACCTGTGAGGTCCCAGTGCACTGGGGGAGCTCTTTTCAGAAAGCAGCTTCCTCTTCTGGGCCCCTTTTACTGTCTTGGGTCTCAGGAGACACATTTCCGTAGGAGCTATCAAAAAAGTTGATGCAAATATTTGGTTTCTATTTTTCATGTCATTCTTCCTACTCCCATCTTCATACTCTCAAAGCTTTTTCAGCAAGATATATAGGGTAAGGTGGAAGATATCAAAACAATCTATTTCCACAAGGGATTTTTTTAGCATGATTTTTCATTTGCATATAAGTAAAATTACTACAGTATTTTGATTTTTTTAAAATTTTGTTTGTTTTTTAGGGTTTTTTGCCCAGAATTTATGAGCAAAATGAGTTCTTTAGTAGCTTCAGTAGAATAGACACTGTATTTTCCAGCTTTATGGTCTGTTTTTATCTCAGAAAGATTTTTTTGGTGTATTTAAAATTGTCAAGAAACTGGCCTAGTTCTAAGAACAGTAAATGCTAACACTACTATTATCACATTTTCATTATCAAGAAAGAATTCAGCAAAATTACTTAATTTGCTTAGTGTTAAAGACAGTGGTAAACTATGAATTACTGTTGTCATAGCTACAATGTATTTTGATATAGTAGATTTGTTCATTGAAATCATAATAAAATAATTTGCTCTACAGCAAGCGTGATGCATATCTTAAATTACAATGAATTACTTATTGTAATGAATATCTTCATTACAAGATATTCAGATATAAATACAGAAGTTCTGACTCCTTTTTATGTGCAGTAAGTAGAGACTACTGCTGTTTATTTTAGGACTTTCCTGTGTCTGCAGTGCTGATTACACTGAAGTGGGAATCAATGACAATGTGCCATATAGGAGACTTTATTTATAGTATCTTTATAACTGATCTAAAGTGAGACGATAGATTCTGATACCCATGACCTTTAATAGAAAACTCCCTGAAGAGGTGTTTCAAATTTTACCTCCAAAGCAACCCCTAGTGAAAGTCCTTTGTATTTTATACTTCATGAGGCAATTAAATAATGACCTATTCTTGGTTCCTTTCTCCCTCAGTTACTTCTGTATCTTGGCTATTCAGTTGACAAAACAGAAAAATTATTCAGGAGAGCTCTACAAAGCTAGACATTTAGCCATTTCAGCTTTTTATAATGATATTTTTAAGTGCAGCATGATTGGGGTTTGCATGTTTGCTTTCCTCTCCTTGACCTATTCTGGTCCAGTGGTTATAGAGGATATAATCTGTGCCTGTGTTCCAAAGTCTCCTTTTCCACCTCTTTACTAGATGTATTTTTGAAGAAAATAGAGCAGGAAAGTGACATAGATGGCTTTGGTGTCCCTCAGCTCACTTGGTGGTACAGGGAGGAAAAGAGGGAAACAGAAATGCTTGGTCACAGTTTTGAAATATATTTATGTCTGAGCAGTTCATCCTTGAAGTGGGAAAGTCTATAGGTATTCAAAAAAATAGCCATAAAACCAGTAAATAATTTTCACTCTGGACATTCTGGAGTGAAAAACAGTAGGAAAAATAGCTTAGAGAAGGAACAGGGAAGACAATATGTGTAGAATGGTGAGATTGAATTAATATTTCAGAACAGATCATTGTAGTATCTGAACAGTGAGATAGAAAGTAAAAGTGGATGCGTCAAACTAAATGCATCTATTTGAAACATGATCTGTTAAACAGTAGAATTAGTTAAACCATTGAAAGTTTTTCTTGCACATTTATTTCTCTACAAAGGGCAGCGTAAAAGATTCTGGCCCTTACTAAACAGTAATTCCTCCAGGCTGCTTATTTTTAAATCAACTCTTGGGGTTTTTATTCCTCAATATTGGTTACTATGGAAGGCAGGAGGTAAGAATAACCTGAATTAGAGTATGATTGGAAATTATTGTTCTGGTACCTTCATATGGCACATTTGGTCTCTTTATCCTCTCTGTCACAGGTCTTACACCCAGAGCAAGAAAAGTAAATTCACTTGGCTTACATATCTCTAAGGAACCTGATGCATGAGTGGACTAGAGAAGAGAAAGAGAGAAAAACTCCCAAGACCTACAGATCATCTGGCTGGCAGGGTGAGTAAATGTCCTGTCATCACAGTCATGTGTTGTCAGGTACACAATGAGTGAGCCTGCTTTAAGCATTGCCTAAGAAATTATTTATCCAATAATTGTTGAGAAAAAGAAGATCAAAATGTGTCATGTTTCCAGGACTCTGACACTGGTGCCTCACATGCATTCAGAAGCACTAAGCCAAATATCTCCTATATTTTCAGTTTAAGCACTGAACATGGATTTAATAGGCAGGCAATTCTATATAGGAAGGAGAGGGTTAATGTATGCTGTGCTGTTAAAGCCATTTTCAAATGTGGCAGGTGAAACAAAAATATCCATTACTGAATCAGTCCAAATGCCTCATGATTCATAAAGAGATTCAGAAAAGGAAAGAAAGGAGGAAAACTCATCTGCACAGTGCTGACTGTACTTAGATTGCTATTGATATGGGTCTGTGTTCCCTGCTTTTCACATAAGCAACTTTTTATTGTTTACAAAACACAATTACAAAAAAAATTACCTAGCTGAGAAGCAGACATGCAGTAGACTTATGTAATAGTCAAAATCTGATTAAATTATCCCCTTTTCCTTCTGGCTTTGCCTGTTCCAAAAAGTGGTAGAAGCAGAAACTGTAGCAGGTTCTGGACAATTTCCTCCAGTTCACAGCAGTGAGTCAGGGGTTCTGTCAAGTATCAACAACCAATGTAAGGGAATCAAGAGCCACATGTCCAGAGGATGACTTATTTTTCAAAAGGATGATGCAAATAGAAATAGACAAACACAGAAGAAAATATGACTCGAAGATTACCTCCGAGTTCTCTGTCTGGTGGTTTGTGTCTCTACCAAAGACATAATAAAAATGTTTCCCTCCTCCATTGGAGTAGCTGATGCTTCTCCACTGTATTTGGTCCTGCACATTTCTGCACCCTAAACACTGGCCAGGCCCTGTGTGCTACGGTACCCTCTGCTGGGGTGAAAAGCACGAGTACAGCAAACTTATTTTCCCTGCGACCCAGGCCCAGTCTAAATTTATTTTTAGAAAGGAAAAAAGCAGCTGAATTACAGTTTGGCTGTGTGAAGATCTACCCTGGCTAGGAACATAAAACAACTTACTAAAGCCGAAAACATGATACAATAAAATAAAAGGCACTCCAGGGTTTTTCCTTCAGCTCCAGCTTCAACTGCTGTCTTATAGGAGAAGCAAAATCTAGCAGTACAACAGTGCCTTTACAATTCATATTAGGAGATGTGTTCAGTACACTGGGCTGTTTTTCTTAGCATATAAGCAATATTCTGACTTTGGCAAAAATCTGCACTTTCTGACTCCACATTCTTTGAGAGCATCTGTCTAAATGCAAAGGTTGTCTGGACTTTGCCTTATGTTCCAGTTAGAAGAAGGAGAATTTTGCTATTTTTGCTTTTTGTTGTACTTTGGGTTACTTTGTTTTCAGTAAGTACTTCTCTGAGTGTGTGGCAAGACAACTTTGGTGCACAGAATTTTTACAAAAATCAGGCAATTCCCGTGGCCATTCTGAACCAAACAGCAACAACCAGCCCTGCTCTCTGTTTCTGGACTCTGAAATCCATAGAAAAAGATGTTCAGATCCTGATGAGACACTTTTCTGCTCTAGCAGCTGCTTCTTGCCTTCTTGTGGAAAAGGCAGTGGAGCAGATGATGCAGCCCGGGGGCACAGGTTTGTCCATACTTCTCAAATAACAGCGTCTTCTACAATGTTATTACACTCTCTTGCTTTGATAGAGTATCTTACTTTTTAAGCCATCACTTCTTTGCCCTTTAGTTTTCTACTTTATTTTGTATAGTATCAGTGCAATAGAGATGGGCTTGATGTGTTTTGACACAGTGATGTCACTAAATGAGGGCTGGTGTGACTGAGAGCAATAAATGTGTTCAGTAAGTTGTCAGCATAGCTGAAGATTAAAGTTGACATCTTTTTTTAGTCTTTAAACCATTTCTATTTGTATTGCTTTTGCAGTTCACACATAAAATCAGTCTCAAATCCAAATCTTCATGTTGAAGCTTCATGAACATTACTTCAAGAAAATAAGACGTTGGCAAATGATTAAATGTGTAATTAGAGGTTTCACATTTAATCTTGTCCCTGTAGCGATTTATGGTTTATTATTTTGTCTAAGTAATGTACTTCTTTTCTAGTGTTTTTTCTTTCCTTCATTGTTGTTAGAGTCTGTATTATTACAGTAAGGGAACTTGTCAAAGGACAATACTGTTGTTCTCAGCTGCAAGGTACAGAGGAGAAATAAATCAAAGCATAGAAGATGCAATACACTTCCCACTGCAGTTGGTGGGAGAATTGTGACATGTTTACATTGTTGGGCCAGCAATGCTTTAGTGGTGAGAACAAAGGGCAGGATGCAGCCTCTGTGCTTCTCTGCTGTCATATTTAGGGCTGAAACAGGTGTCTTCAGTAGTCAGTCCCAGGAAGGCCCAATAAAGACATGGAGCTGGGACACACAATATCCCTCTGTAGTGCATGCCAGAATTGGGTGGAAACCTGCAAACGCAGCAGAAACAGCCTTGAAATAGCCCTTAGCAAAGGGTGACCAGAGTCAGTGCCTCCAGGCGTGGAGTCCAGGCCCTTCTCCAGAGGTAGGTCCTCATAGCAGGATTTTTAAAAGGACTCATCAGGATTTGTGCTCACCACAGCTGCCCAACAGATACGTGGGGCCTTGTTGCTTGTGTGAAACCAATGGCTCTTCCCTCCCTTTCCAAGTTGCCCAGCCACTGGGCTGTGCTATCCTCTCCCTCCTTTCCTCCACCTGCATGAAATTTGCAACTTCACTCTGGCAGGGCTGTAGTATGTCTAGGGAAACAGTCCACACTGCCCCAAGGTGGGGAGAGCCTGGACATGGGATTCCTCACACTCAAGTGAGTGTTCCAAGTTATGCTTGTGTAATACAGGATACTACTTATTCCAGCTGCACCATAGAAAATAAGCCAGATCTGAGATTTTGGAACTTAGGTGATGTTTCAGGCTCACAAGGGCTCTTGAACTTGGAATGTCTTGTTGCTTGTTTGTGGGACTTCAAAGATAGAGTGAAAATTTTGAATTTTTTGGTGGCAGTTTTCATGTGTAGACATGTAAATTTTTATGTGTTCTTAACTTTCTCTTGATCAATTACCCACTAAAAAAAATAAGATTTATTCTCTTATCAACATATGGTACTAAGAGTCTCATCTTACAGTAACTTCATGCCAGTGTTGTTTTCAGAATATTGCAAGACGAAATAGCTTAGATTTTATTTCCGGTTGGGAGTTTGAGTTCACATTCATGTTAACTTCACCTAGTACTGTTAATGTGAGCAGAAAAAATACATTGTCATTTTCAATGTTTTAAACTATGACTTACAGACACACTTCACAGCAATGTTTAACACAGTTTAATTATGCTCTGTTGAAGGTATTGTATTTTACATTCTCCTTACCATTTTGTAATGTTATTCTGTTTCTTCATATTCTTTGTCTCATTGAAAACACTGGGGCCATTTCTTTTAATATTCTGCAATGACTACAGCAGAAACTTCCAAGAGATCTTTACAAGATTGTAGCTGAATATAAAGTCTAAGAATTGTCTTTCTTGAGAAATGGTTATGTAAAAAAAACTTCTGCTTTGTCTTTTGTTTTTAGTATGTCTCTTTGTCTTTTGAGCAAATTTTTCAGTGCTGTAATATTTTTCATTTATTATTGCTTCTTTTTCATTGCTGGTTTTTTGTTTGGTTGGTTTGGTTTGGTTTGGGTTTTGCTTGTTTGTTTTGTTTTGCTTTGTTTTTAAGGTAGGTAATCTGTGAGAAAATGCTGTTCTAGGCAGTTATAAGAAGCCATAACTCCAGTACTACCTTTCTTAATATTTTTTGAGGCTGATATTGATGTATTTTGAGCAAATGTGTTTTAGGAAAGGAGTTGTTCACATTAAACTTTTGATTTTTTTTTTCCCTGAGTTATAATAGCTAGTTTAAGATCTGACAATCCACATGAGAAGTTTCTGTTGCTCTACTCTATCACCAGATCTTTTAATTGGTTGTCTGGCACTTTTCCCTGCTATTTCAGTCCCCATTTGAATCAGACAGAGGTTACTCAAAATTTCATAACAGCTTTCTTTATATCTGATTAACTTAATTAGTGATTGGGTATTATCTCATCTTCAGAATAATCATTAAATATGTACAATAAATCTAGGCCTACAGAAATACTGTGTTGCACCATCTTATGCTGATGATACAAAACTGGGGGGCATGGCAGCTACACATGAGGGCTGAGCTGCCATTCAGCAGGATCTTCAAAGGCTGAAGAGTGGGGCAGAGGAAACCCAATGAGGTTCAGCAAGGGCCAGTGCAGGGTTCTGCACCTGGGGAGGAAAAACCCCATGTCCCAGCACAGGCTGGAGTGTGACCCACTGGAGAGCAGCTCTGCAGAGAAGGACCTGGGACCTTGCTGGATGACAAGTTGGCCATGAGCTAGCACAGCCCTTGTGGCCAGGAGGGCCAGTGGGATCCAGGGGTGCTTTGGGAAGAGTGTGGCCAGCAGGTCAAGAGAGGTGATCCTGCCCCTCTACTTGGCCCTCGTGAGGCACATCTGGAGTGCTGCGTCCAGTTCTGGGCTCCTCAGCACAAGACAAGGAGATAATCGGAGCCTCCAGCAGAGGTCAAAGAGATGATTTGGGGTCCAGAGTATCTCTCTCATGAGGAAAGACTGAGGGAGCCGGGGATGTTTAATCTAGAAAAGAAAGGACAGAGAGAGGATGTCATCAGTGCGTATAAATATCTTAAAGGTGGGTGTCAAGAGAATGATGCCAGCCTCTTCACAGTGGTTCCCAGAGACAGCATGAGGAGCAATATCTGCAAATAAAATCACAAGATCCACCTCAACATGAGGAAGAACTTTACATTGAGGGTGCCAGAGCATCTTCTGCCCAGGGAACAGACTGCTCATGTATGTTGTGAAGTCTCCCTCTCTGGAGGCATTCCAAACCCACCTGAATTCATTCTGATTTAGGCAGGGGGGTTGGACTGGATGATCTCCAAAAATCCCTTCCAACTTTAACAATTCTGTGATTCTGTGATTCATATTTTGCTGGTATTTAAAGTCTCTTGATGTAATTCAATTTATAGGTACAAAAATAACTGTGGTATCAGCTACCCCTTATGATGCTTGAGATTTATAGTCTTGCACTGTGAAGCAGAGGTAGAGGTCACCCCACAGCAAGGTGAATGGTCCTGGTGGCTTCAGTGGGTTTTTAGCTTTGCATGAGTCACAGTTTAAAGATTTCAGGATTTGCCTTCCTTATGACAAGCTTCTTGAAAAGCACTGCTATGGGTTACCATCCCTAATATTTAGCTCTGTGCTTAGGATTGAATAATTTATATTTTGGAACCCTCATATACATGCATATTTTGACAACACTATTTGTTTGGGTTTTTTAATTTTTCAGACAAAGTCCAGCTTTTCACAGTAGATTGAACAGCTTTTGCTTTTCTGAGCCATAGAAATCTAGTGTGTAAATTCATTTGAGCTTGAGGATTACTACCCTTTTAGTGTTTATGATCAAAAGTGTTAGCAAGACCCTTGGGACAAACTCCTTACTGGAATGAAATAGCATCGGCTATTTGAAGTCAATTGGTTGAGCCATTCCAACACTTAGTAGAAAGGCAATTGGCCTCTGGTCCTTATGCCAGTGGAATGTACTGGAGTTTTTACATACAGTACTAGCATATAAAAGAGTACAAAATTTGGAGGTAGAGTTTATCTCCTGCTGTCTGCCTGACTTGGTATTAGAATCGCAGAATGTTGGAAAATATATTTGAGGTCATTTAATCCAGCACTGCCAAGTCTACCACTAAACCATGTCCCTCAGTGCCACATCTACATGTCTTTTAAATACCTCCAGGGATGGTAACTCGAAAACTTCCCTGGTCAACTTACACCAGTGTTTTCAGTGAAAAAATGTTCATAGTATACAATGTAAACCTCCCCTGCTATATAATATAAGTGCTTGGATGGTCCATAGCAGATTCTCACCAGGATATCTGCCCTGTTGGCCTTCCCTCTAAACACTCACAAACATTCAACCCATCATAAAGCTCTAGACAGTCAAAACACTTCCTGTCATACATGACTACCCCAACTACGTCTCCTTCTTTGACTATCCCTTCTTAGGAGTTTATAGCCAAATTGTTTGGACTCCCTAGATGCTACAGTGCCATAGAGCCATTTAATATGCCATATTTAAACTTCAGAGCTAGAACAGATATTTTCATTGACTAGGAAATACTGTGTAACTTTTGAGGCCTGTAATGTAGGTGCAAAAAATTGCAGCTGAGATCCCTGGAAATACAAGTTCAAAACAAACTTTGTAGCTCAGATTGAAGTCCTATTTAGTTGAAATGGTCCTTTTTTATTCTCATTGTACATATTTTTGCATTTTTAGCATGGAAGTGCTATGTTATATTACAGGCGTTCCTTCAGAAAACTTGGGCAAAACCTGCTTTCTCTAGGTCACAAGGAAGAATAGCCACAAGGGAAATGGTGCTTGTTTTCTAAAATGCATATATTCTGTTGTGCGTTGCTGAGTAGAAGGGGGCAAGCAGTTAGGAAGAGCTGATTCACTGAGATGTTTATGTAGAAGAGAGTTAGCATTGTGAAGTGAATTAATGTGAAAATTTTTATTGCTTACTTGTTTCCAGGCTGGATTTCTCCATCACACAAAAGCCTCAGGGCCGAAATCAGACAGGTTTTTTTGAGAGGGGATCACTTTTTTGATCACTGAGTTATTTAGGAACTTTGATAGGTATCACATAGAGCTTCTGGATGAAGCAGAGCATGTGCAATTTGACTGGATAGACAGAGACACGCAGGGAGCTGAGTTCCTGCCCTACATCTCTGACATGGCGTCAGGCAGACCTGGTCCCAGGGTGAACTATTCACAGCTGGCTTCTGTCATTTCTAGCACAAGACAACAATGCATAAAACTTGAAGCTGTTCCTCTAGATTGCTCCTGTTCTACTCTTCTGTACACAGATGATGTAATTTATATGCTTATAATTTTATAATAAATATATAGCATATACTTGCTACAAAGGAATAAAATGCCATTCCCACGAGCTGCTGTAGTCAGATTGTCCTGGAATTCATAGCAAGGACCAAATTTTTTGTAGTATCATAACACACCAAGGCCGAGGACTTTTAACAGAATGGGATGCATTCAGAGAGCAAAATAAGTGATATTAACTTCAACAGTTGTGTGAAGTACCTTAAGTCACATGTCCAGATTCTCAATAAAAACATTATTTAAAGTATGGTAAACACTTCACAAATGTTATAGAGTAAATCTGGACTTAGGGAGGAAGCCCAAGTGTACTGGAATTTACCAAAAGGTAGCAGACCTTTTGATGTAAGAGAAAGGCATTTCCCTTTCTAACCACCTAATCCATACAAGAGAAGACTAAATTTATTTCCCACAATCCAGTAAGAGCCACTTCTTGCTTACCTCCTACTGCACCTACTTTGATGAAATAATTGCACTCACTCTTGCTAAAATATTATCATGGAATAATTAATATTTGCATTTAAAGCAGTGTGTGCGTGAGCTTTGTGTTAATACTGTGTTAAGGTGGAAAATGTGATTTCATTCACTGGTTTTGTCAGCCCAATGCTGTGCATAGAACTGAAGTTTATTAAGTTGCTCTTCCAATTGTGAGAAACAAAAATGCTTCTGCTTTGCAAGACATATAGTAAATTTGGAATACCATTATTTAGTATCTTTTGAAGATTGACAGCAAGGTAGCAATTTCTCTACAATATTTTAAAGTTTTAATACATATAATAATGTTTCTTGATGTGTGTGAACTGAGACTCAAAAGGATGGCAGCTTTTTTAATAAGGCTCATTCTTTTTTCCTGTTAGAGACTTTTTTTGGAGAGGAAGGTGGGAAGTAGGTAGGGTAAATGGAGGTCCCTATGGAATTTTTAAGCTGAATGAAAGAAAAACAATTCTGGTGAACTTCATAGGAGAATGACTGGTTTTCTCACTTGTGTGATTGCCTCTGGCTGTTGTATTTAAGAGGCAGTAAAACTTACCTACAAGCAAAAATAATCATTTAGAGCAATAAAGATTGGAGGTTGATGAAAATGAAAAGCAACTTAAGAAAATAAGGAAAGCCAGTGGAAAAGGCCAGAGTGACTGAAGTAATATTCAAGTGAAAATAATAAATTTGGAGGATGAGAAGAAAAAAATCGATATGGTGGACTGATAATACTTTTGTTCCCACAATCTGGCATTTATTCACTCTTTTGTCTTTATGCACATAAGTCTCCTACAAGTCTGTGTCTTAGTGCATCTAAGTCCACTTAATACATTAAATTTTTCTCCATGCTTACAAAAACATTTTGAGAAAAATACTCTAAATTGAAACCCAAAGTAACTTAAATATTTTTTTATTAAAATGGACAGCTCCTTAAATAAGCAAATGAAATATTAAATCTCTATCTTCAGTGTTCCCTAGCCTTTTGGCTTTCTTTTTCCTCAAGCAACCTGGGACTAAGCTGGGAGATTTTACTGACTTTAAATGCATTAAATATATTGATCTTTAGAAAGCTTTGGCGCCAGGCTGTCTGTAGCCTGTGTCATACTGTCAGAAAGGAAATGCTCCTGATTATGTCTACAGAAAAAAACAAAATGGAAAACATTTTACTAGGTTCAGGTTACTGTGAGAGCTGGTGAGGCCAGGGGAATTGGCTAATAGCAGCTGTATTGCAATTAGTGGGGAAGAACTTGGCTAAGAGCAGCAATGATCCCTTTTAGCATCTCAGAAAACATTAAATGTGTAATTTTTGAAAAATCACTTGTTCAAACATAACCTATGTATTCACTATATACCTACTCACCAGGCTCAGCAGCATTTTACAAATTTACTTTACAAATCCTGTTTATAACATCATACTCTTTCTTCATAATGAGGTTTGCTTGGTGTCAGTACAGTCTTCCTTGAGTTCTGGACAAGTTACAAGCTGTGAGTAGATCACATAAAGCCAGTCCTATTTATCTTTTCCATTTTGGTAAGTTGCTTAGGTTCAGTGATTTGCCTCCATGAGCCTCTTAGTGCTCAGTCAGGTGAGAGGTTATTTATCCAACCGCACACTCCCCCTGCAATTGCAACTCACACAAATGGTCCATCAACATCTTCTCATTGTCTCAAGGCTTCAGCTTATTGTAGCTTCAGGCTATGATACAGATTGAATCATTGTTGCTTTATGACACAGAGTTTAGTTAAAAGTAATGTGACTTTCTTTGGTCAGTGAAATCAATCTGGGTTCACCCAAAATAGTTAAAGTGCATGACTGCTGTCCTGAGCCACTTCCTACTCCATTGAATAATGACTTTTTCCATCAGTAATTGCCTGAAAAAAGTTGTCCTTTAGTCAGACTTAAATGGGAATTCTAAACACCTTTAGCTGCACTGTTCAAACACATCCTTGGTGTTGGTATCCACCACCTTAACACCACTATTAAACTCCTGTTCCTACCAGCAGCCACCCACTGGTCCTATCACACTCCTGTCTCCCCTGCCAGACCATAGCTGAGCTATTTTCTGCATTTTGCTATACAGAAGAACATCTTCTGCCCCTGTTACCAGCAACCCTTGCACGTGCATCTCCCTGGGCAGGTTTCATGCAGCCTCAGGCACCTTAAGTCCCTGCTCTCCCCTCCTGAAAGATAAAGCAGTGCAAAGCAGTGCAAGGAGTGCCAAGAGGAGTGGCAGTGGCCTGGCACCCCTCTCCTGAGTTAACCGTATTGGATCTGAATATTAGGCATGCTTCTGAATGCTGTCTGCTCTTCAGATATGGGAGTAGGTTTGAGGTTTGTGGGGTTTTAAAAAATGAAAAGTTGCTGTATGAAAATTCATGCTTTTTTTTTTCTAAAACACTTTTGAATTATTGTTCTTATAGTAGTCCAGACCTCACTGCAGAGATTGCAGCTGGTTTATATTTTTATTTTACTTAGGTAACATATACTATTATACAGTATACAGTCTTGCCTAGAAAATTTCCTTAGGGATCCATTTTTCTGAATGGCAGCACCACCTTCACAGGTGCTGCTGCTTTAAAGCTTTCATTAATTCTGGTACTTGATTATCCTCCTACAGAGGAGGCAAATTTCAGCTGTGGTCCAGGTGAAATATCTCTTCTCATTACAGCTAGTTCTTAGCTGGTGCCTACCAGGCAGCACTGGAAGTTTATATGCTGTGGAGCTCTACTGAAGTGAGACAAGCAAGCCCTTCTGGTAAGGTGATACTGCACTACAAATTAAAGTAGTGTGTGTTTCCTAGATTATCTCTGATTGCTATTTCTGGAAAATATATATATAACAATGTATAGCTTCCTAAAGGAAGTGTTTTACCAGAGTTGTCTGTGTTGTCCTTCAGCTTTGAAATGAGGTATTGTATAGTACATTAGTAAGGGTAGTGCTGGGATGTATTTAAGTTATTTTCTGTTGTGTGGCTGCATAGCATTCTTTCTATGCTAAATGAAGGAAGAGGGATTGGAAGCTGTATTTTTCGTTTATTTTTTTTTTTTTCTATCGGGACACAGGTGATTTAATTGCAGAAAATGACAGGTCTGCTTAGTCTCCCTGGCACTATTGTTTCAGGATAAGGTAAAGGAAGAGGGAGTTGAGATGGGAAAAAAAGAGAGGTTTGGAGTTGTTCAATAATGTTTGAGTCCTGGATACTGTTTCCTCTTTGATCAGCTTGACCTCTGCTCCTTAGTAGAAACTCAAATTAGGAGCATAGGATTGGAAGGGACTTCTGAAGTAATCCTGACTCTCCTCTTGCCAATACAGCTGCTGTAATATATAAATCTCTGAGAAGGTTCTTACAGTAGATCTTCAATTTAAAAGGGCTCTTTGCTCTTCTATAGGCTGGCTAGTGTGTAGTTGAGTTTCTGTGAAAATTGGACACCTAATTTTTTTTACTTAGGCAAGTTCAAAGACAGTTTATTCATATTTTTTTTACTGTTGGTATTGCCTTTTGTCTTAAGTGGTTTTTCCTCTTTACTGCATGTGGAACTTCCTTAGGTTTAATTTTTGTGAGAGTTGACAAACTAAGGTCTTTGAAAAGTGTCTTTTCAGATAAGTGAGATGGAGAGGTAGGTTTTGTTGCTTGACAATTTCAATTAGGTGTTCTGTCTACTTTCTTCATTTGTTAAGTTGTTCTTGTTTTAGGCTGTATAAAACTATTACAACTCAGTATTTCAAATTACTTTTCCAAGAGTTTCTATAGAATTGATGCTTCCTAATATAAAAATATGTATTGATAAATCTTGGGTTCTCCTATGGAGACAGAGCTTATTAGACTTGTAGACTTGAGCTTGTTAGCTTGTAGACTTCTTGACTAAGGGGATATTTTTTTTTTCTTCCTATGTCCATGTTGGAAGTGGCCACTTTGGGCTGTCTGTATTGTCACTAGAGAAGCTGATAGAGAAACAGACCTATTTTAGTCATCCCATTTCAGATAAAAGGAATTGTACCCTAAATCTCAGAACCATTGAAGCCTAAGGTGGCTTGCATTGATGAGAATTTCTGCATTTTATCAGAATAATCTTACTTATTCTGAATGGCAGATTAGCTCCTGGTTTATAGTGGTAATTCTTATTGATGTCTATGGCTGCATGGGAACCCACTAGAATATAATCTTACTGTTTTAGTTCCTAAGGTATGACAAAGACAAAAGCTAAGACCTGCTTGTACTAAATGGATTTATTTTCTATATATTTCTGAAACAGTAGCTTTGGAGGGCTCATTCTGCTCTTAATCTTGCAAAAGGGGAACTTTGAATTTCCTCCAAAACTTGAAGGTGGGAGTTCAATGTTGGCAAAATAGTAGTCTTTTGGAAATTAATTTGACTTTTTTATGACATCTATTAGGTGTCAGGGCAGTGGGACTTGGCTGCTGTCAAGGAATAGGGATGCAGACGGACGACCCCAGACAGCATAAAGCCTTCTCTTTAATGATTTTAGTAGAAAAGTGTTTTCTGTTATCTCACCTACTAGATAATATTGAAGTAGTATTATTGAGGACCTAGAGCAGCTCAAGAATTTTCAAGCTTGGTCAGTGCTCTGTGAACCTTGAAGAAAGTACAAAGGTGTTCAAAATGCTTGAAGCCTGGTTTTCAATCTTGCACTGAAGCCAAGGATAAGCTTGGACTTGTATCGATTTAATGTTCTCCATCAATCTTTTTTCTAAGGAGGCAACAATGTCTGTAAAGTCTTACTGAATGACAGCTACTCAGAATTATTTGTAACAGCCTGTTTAGAAATGCTTCACAGCTGTCTGCAAGCCTTGTAAGCACTACATCAGGGAACATGCTCAAAGCCAGCACAAAGCTATGAAAAGTGGCTTCTCTAACACATGTCCTGGTAATCTGTGGTGATCGTAAGACTTAATGAATCTACTTGTACTTTAAAATTTGTCTAGCCTGCCACTCTTCTGCCCAAAGTGGAATTCCTCACCCAGAGGAATGACTGGTCCTTAATTCAAGAAATATTAATCCTTCAGGACTGGAGGGCAGTTCAGGCTAGGATACACTTTTGACTCTTCTGGGGAAAGGGAAAGCATGCTCCTTTGTTTGCAGAAATGTCTGTTCAGAGCTGCTCAGATACAGAGAGGGGAGATGGGTAAGAGGAGCAAATGCAGCTGAGACAGCCCAGAGCCTATGGGCCAAAGTGGGACAGACAATTCTGTTCTGTGATAGGTGTATTCAAAATGCATGGAAATGCTGTTATTGCAATGAAATGTAAAGGGAAATAAATTCCATAGTGTTGAAAGCCCTTAGGATTAGCTATTTTGTCTTGTTCATACCATCCTGTGTAAGTGGAGGTCCCCACTGATAGGTCTGCCAAGGTACAAATGAAGTGTTGTCTTGCCACATTGTAGGTTTTGAAATATTGAGTTGTTTATTTTTGAGACAGTGACACTTTCTGAAATAATGTTAACTTTCATCTAATTTACATCTGCTGATATGATGGCTGACCACCATCTTGATGGTTTATGAATGGGCAAACCAATTTTATGATTGAGTCACCCTAACTCACAAGTCACTCTGCTGTTTGATTTGGCATGCATGGGCTTTGCTGCACAATTATTTTTGTGGGGTCAGAGCTGATGGATGCCAACCAGAGTCTGTGTTCCCACTTAGAGGCAGCTGCCAGAGCTTTCTCATGTAATTACAGAATTTCTCTACTTTTTCCTTGTTGTTCCCATAATTGTAGAACTGAGGAGTTATTTTTATGGTAGTGTGATTCATATAATACTATGTTTCTGCTCAATTTGTAGACCCTGTGTAGGATCTTGTTAATTACCATCACCACCCCTGTAGTCTAATGTTGTTGTACCAAATTCATCTGAGTCCTTCACTATCATTTAAATCACATTTCACTATCACTTTATACCACACTTTTCATAGTCATTCTATTGGCATCCTACTTGAAGATTTTAATCTGACTAAAAATGATGAGAGCTCATTTTGTCTTATTTGGTTGTACCTGCATGAAAGCTTTATGGGTTTATGATGAGTGAATGTTCAGCAACAGCCAGAGAGAACTGTCTAATTAATTTTAATTATAATTTAGATTTTTGGGGTTTGGGAGTGCTATTGTATCTTTTACCTTGGGAATAATATCTGTTGTAATCATGAGTATTGTAAGGATTGGAGTCTCCCAGGATCATAATGCTTGTGTTATCCATCTCTTCTCCAGTGTTACTTGTATTGCAGTCCAAGCATCACTATCTACCCTTCAGAAGACTACCTTTGAGGTCTATCTTTGACAAGACAAGCCTTTACCTTGAAGCCCTTTTCCAGACTTAGAACACTGTTAGGAACATACTGGCTTTGTTTTGCTGGATTTTAACCAACTCAGGGAAGGGAAGTTGTGTTTATTAATGAACTTGTTCAGTGTGTTTTAAAACTAGCTCTGGTCTGAGCTCTAGACTCTGAGCTAGAATCATCCTACTCATTGTGAGTCCAACTTGCAACTGCTGGTTTGTGAGATGCTGTCTTGAACAGAAAAGGTGAAATACTTTCCTTGCTTTATGTAGCTCAAGCCCTATCAAGTTATTTTGTCATATCCTTTCTCCTATGGTATGAAAAAAGGGGTTTTCTTCTTACCCCATGGATAAATATAACAGTTTGGGCTTCTTGCTGTATTGGAATCTCCACAAATCCTACTCATCCATATAAAATCACCTGAAGGGAAAAATAAAATCCACAAAGGAGATATCTGAGAAAGGGAATTGGGTACTATCAAAGCTGAAATGCATACTTCAGGATGTACTTATGTAGGTTCTGCAGTACTGCTTCATTTCAAACTTTTGAGATGTAAAAAATTTAAAATATTTTCTGCAGGTTATGAATGTGTAAATTCAGAATCATGTGTCTGTATACATAAATATGAAAATACAGGCTAAATGTGTAAACTGATACATCTGTAACTTGAAGATCTCCTAAGACATCCCAAGTCTGACCATGTGAGAGTCTTTCTTTGGTCCTTCAGCAGCTTTCCCACAAACAATGTGCTCTGTTTCTTTCTTGTGGACTCATTTTCTTATTTTTGAATATCTGTAAAGGTGCTGATTCTCCTCAGGAACATTGTGAAAGCTAATGCAGTTATGAAATAGGAAGGAAGCCAATCCACAGAGTCATTTTTTTATAAAATATAAGTAATAATTTCTTACTGAAAGAGATGAGGGCAAGGAACTAAAATAGCTACTTCAGGTGTAAAATATTTTGACTACTGAAGCTTTTAAGTTATGAGTTTAAGAAGATGTAATAGAAAACCTCTTTGCAATAAGGGCTCCAGACATTTTACAGAGGAACAGTGTGGATGATTCTAGCTGACTTCTATGTAACTGCTAGATATTTTGAAATACATCATTTTGTGCTCTAAGAAAAACAAACCTTTGGACAGTTCAAAATTAGTTCATGTCAAATAGGCTCTTTTCTGTCCTGAGTCCCATTGATGAAAGATAAAAGATGTCAGTCAAAGTATTATAACATTACTGAAGCATGTCAGCTTTTATAAAACAGTATGTTTGGCAGAATATTTATTGTGAAATTTCTACCCAGAACCTTGTGGTTATAAGATGAACTGTCTAATATGGGAACTGTTGCTAACAGTATAGGATGATTAGACTACATGCTACTCAATTATTTTGATTGATTTACAAATGTAAATAAGTGTTAATCCCTGTTATATATATATATATATATAAAGATTTATTCTTTGACGTGTTAGTTTGGATATCAAAGGTAACTTTTAAACAGATTTAGTATTCATAAACTGTGCATTAGCTGAGAACAGTATGAGACCCTTGCTGAAAAGGTTCATTAAGTATTAATAAGAAAAATACATTCTAAAAGTAAGTCTAATATCAAAGTAAAAGATAAGGTTTGGATTATTTGTAGCACATTAAACTTCCATGTGTACTCTTAAATTTTTGAGGGATCACCACATGAGAGACTACTTACTAAATTGTGGTATAACTATTGTTTTACACTTCCTTCCTATATATTGTCAAGGGTTTTTTATCTCCTCAAGATGAATTGGAGTATGGGACCTACCTATGAAAACTTCCAAACAAGAATAGTGCTTACTCACTAAAATATATATCTGCTACTTGCTTGTTATAATCAAGGCATCACAAGTTTGAAAATGTTAAATGCAGATTTTATCAGAGTAAAATTAAAAGACTTTTGACAGAATCTTGTTGTGGTCTAATCCCAGCTGTCAACTAAGCCCCACCCAGCCACTCACTAACCCTCGGTGGGATGGGGGAGAGAATTTACAAGACAAAAAAAAAGACCTCATTTCAAACTTCTAAAGGCTGATGGAGCATAGTATATATGTGTGGATTTTTGAGCCATATAAGCCCTTAACATTTGTAATTGTAAAATTTTGCTTTTAGTACAGGGAAAATGTTTTGTACAGGTAAAATATCTTCTGGAATTTCACAGCCTGCATATGTCATTGCCTAGATATGTCAAAGCCATACCTGAAAAAAGAAAAGCTGTAATATTTTTCTGTTCCTTTGGAAGTCCTGTGACCAACACTTAAGAGCTGGAGTTTTTATTTTTTTGTCAGTTCACTAGAAAAGATGATATTTTGAGAATGTATGTACCAGGCAGAGGGAAGTTAGCACCTAGCTCTTATTACATTAAATACAGCATTCCACTGTTAATTAAAAAGACTTTTCTAACAATTCCAAGTATTGGTGACCCTAGAGACTGAGAGGTTTTGTTCATAAATGTTGCTGTATGAAAAATCCCTCTATGTTGTGCAGTCTGGTCCCATACCAGTTTTTAATTTCAAAACTTTACTTTTAGAAATGCTTCAATGACAGTCTCTGCTGAACAGAAATAGATTCACATTGCTTTTCTAGGAGAAAGACAAATGTTATTACCTCTGCTTTGCTGCAGAGCCTAGAGCCACCTTTTGCTCTTAGAACTGGAAATGTGGATCTCTTTCAGTTACCAAGGATGCCTATGTTTCATGTTTGCACAGGATCAAATATTGTGGGGTCTCGGCCTGTGATTAGGATGTCTAAATGCCGTGGTATATAAACAAAAATGGTTATGAGTGGAAATTTCCAAATAGGCTGTAGCTTAGCCTCATTCCTAGTGGCTTGGTGTATTGCAAGTGCTCATCTTTGTGATTCTGAATTTCAAACATGTGATTCTTATACTGCTTAGGTCATAACAGTGAGTGACTGGCTCAGTGCCAATCAACAGACCTAAGCCAGAGAGAGCTTGTATGAGAGTAGGCTTCCAGCTTGTTTAGACCAAACATGCAGTCTAGGGCCTTTCTCAAAGTAGCCACTGCCTGTTTCCTTCCACTGCAGGAATGAGAGGCCTCAACAAGTAAGATCTTTTTTTTTTTTTTAAATATATAAGTTCAATCCATTCTGGCACATCTTTGCCTTTTCAATGAACAGCTTGGGACATGATGTTAAAATGTATTACATTTTTCCTTTAAGACACTGAAAGAAGACCTAAGGAGAAAAATGCAGATCTATTTCAATCTTAGTTAAGACAGCAATTCTTACCAAGTATGTGGACAGGTTGCATTTGGAAATAAAAGGATGGGTATTTTTGATTTCTTTTGGTTTTGTTTTTTTAACAGGTGCTATATAGTATACTTCAGGGCCTCAGTAAGTGTTCACATTTCTATTTTTATTCCTATTTTCAAGTACAAAGAAAACAATTGTAATCTTTTTCTAACTTCCCTTCTGGCATTATAATAATAAATTTCCTGGGAAACTTCTGAGATGAATGTAACAAGTGTTAGCACATAGCTATTAAATCCTCTAAGACTGTGAAATAGCTTTTGCTGTCTGGCCACTTGCAGCCTTGTTATAGAGCATGTTTTAACTATAAAATCTATCACAGATATAGAAAAGTTCTCAGATTCTATTTTCCCATAGTACTCCCTGTTAAGCCTCAATGTACAAAATAACATCAATGTCAGCTCTAACTCTAGATTCACATATGCACAACTAAGAGCATAATAGATATTTTCTTTTCTGGTTCTGGAATAAGACTCAATTGATATGATCTTTGCTGTTCCATGCTAATTTTGATACTTGTCTAGGATGAGATCTAGAGCACAGGTGTTTTCTATCATGTTTTCTACCTGCTATTGTAAATTATTATTTGCTTTGGTTTAAGCTTAGTCTTTGTTCCACATTGTACTGTTTAAAGTCTATCCTCTCTGTAAGATCTGTTCTGCACTTGGCATGCAGCACATCTTTACCACAAGCACGCAGCAACTTGTTATTTCTAGTCCATTACTCTGCATAATGCAGTGCATGTGATTATGATATTTTGGAGACAGGAAACAATCTAATGCTAGTTTGAGGCTCTTCTGTTGGTGGGGATTTTCCCTTCCATTAATTCTGCTACAAAGGTGATGTGATTTTCAAAGCAGTACGATGAGGATGTAGATGAGGAACTTAGTCCTGCTTTATCTTCCAACACTGCATACCCACTTCCTAAAAAACATGGTCCACTAGAAATATGTCTAGCAAACATGAAAGTCTCTGCTAATTTTTTGAAGTCCCTAAGACTTTGGGGTTTTTTCATCCTGCAGCTTCAGATTCACAGATGTTTTATTACAATGCTTTAGTTCTTTAGGGCAAGCTGAACAGTTGTATTCAATGTTATCTCCCACATATTCTTGCTTTCCCGTTCTCTTCTGCCTTTATAATTGAGAAACAAGGTACTTGCTGAGTTTCTCCAAGGGAAACTTTTATTTTACCAATAATCCCTATTTCGGGAAGCTTTAAAGCGATGTTCCCTTACTGTTTTGTAAAGAAGTAATGTGAGTATTACTGAAACCAAATAAAGTATTTTTCTATATTGAATTTCTCAAGTTAGTGTTCCATTAGTTAATTGAATAATTCCACACTACCTTTTGCCTTTTTCTAATGCCTTTTTTAGGCCAGATTTTGTGTGGAGTAAGAAGCTGTTGTTCCCTAAGCAAGTAATTTTCTTCTTGATTTACTTTATTGGATGAATTTATAGAGTCCTGCCATTATGCACTCTTCCCTCTTCTCCCTGGCAGTAGCTGTATCTGCTCGAGCCAGATGTGCAGCACTGCTGCCCCTGCAGAGATCTGAGCCATCTGCTCTGTGTCAGTTGGACACACCATCATTTCTTAAATAATTAGGTGGTCTTAACAATAATGTTAAGATACAGTGTTTGAGGCAAGCTGCAGGGAAAATAGGTTTCAGACTGTGATTTCTGCATGGAGTTTTGACTCCTTTATCACCATAGCAGTCAATTACTTCTTCAGTGAACTTGATATTTAACAGCCTGGTGAAAGAGCAAGTGTGTTCTTCTCACACAAACACAAAAGCAGGAAAAAGCCTGGCTTTTATCCACTCACTATCCTTCCTCATTCTTCTTAAAGGGCTTAACCCTAGAGAAAGAGTCTGATTCTGCCTCCAGCTGTGAGCACAAGGCCTGGTTTGGGGTTCAGTGGGATTATAAATCACAATAGCTATTTATCTTGTTCTTCTTACCTCCCTTCTAGCTGGCATGTGATGTCAGGTGTTTTACGGACCTACAAGAACAGTCTCACTGATGAGCTGAGTATTTGTTTCCATCTCAAACAGGGAGAAAAATATTGGTTTCTTGGCACTGCGATGTTGCAATTTCCAGAAAAGTAATTTTGAACCATTTCAGGGAGTATAACAATGTATTAGTACAAACTTCTTGACAAATTGTAGCTTGGGTGCTTGCAGAATAGAAGACAAAACAACACTAGATGATAAAGAACAAAATAGTGCTGGTGCTGAAGCATTTTTCTGTTGTTACAAATAAATTATTTGGAAACATTTCTGGAATGGAATATATCAATCTTAATTTTTCTCCTGTGGTGTTGTGGATCCACAGATTAAACATTGAGTATTCCCTCTTGTTTATTGCAGAACTGAACAATGAAAGAGCCTCAATGGGGTCTGAATTGTGGCACTCATTGGAGGTAACTCCTATGATTTGCTTCAAACTTTGATGCCTTTTATGTAGCTAATAAGGTATTCTTAGACATCTTATTTGCCCAGTATGCCCCTAAAACCTGAATACAATCTCTAGGTGTGACTCATGATATTGTTTAAAGTAATTCAGCAAACTAAAGCCAATGCTAGTTAGATCTCTGCTCACATAGAGCCTCACGGAAGAGTTGAGGCTGGAAGAAACCTCTTGAGATCCTTGTTCCAGTCCCCCTGCTGAAGCAAAGTGTGTAAGAGCAGGTTACCAGACCTGCTCACACCTTAAAGCAAGACAGGATGCTGTTGGAGTTTTTTGCCATGAGGGTATACTGCTGGCTTTTGGTTCACCACATCCCCAAGTCTGTCCTCTGCAAATCCACTTTCCAGACACTTTGTCTCTGGCATGTACTGGTGGGGTTATGCCTCTGCAGATGCAGAACTTTATGCCCTGCCTTGCTGAGGTTAATTAGATTCCTCTCTGTCCAGGTCCTGCTGAATGGCAGCACATTCCTGCTGAATAGCACAGACTAATACCATCTGGTGCATCAGACACTCCTCCCAGTTTTGTACTCCACAGACTTCCTGAGAGTACGCTGAGTTTTGTTAGCCAGGTTTTTACTGAAGGTGACTCTATTGGCTCCAGGGTAAACCTCTGGGGTACGTTACTAGTGGCATTTCTCCTGCTGGACTTTGTGCCACTCATCAGAACTCTCTGGGACTGGCAGCTCCACCAGTTTCCCACCTACCCCACTGCCTGCTTACTTAACCCACACCTTGTCAGCACATCTAAGGATGTTATGGAAGACTGTGTCAAAAGCCTTACAAAGGTCAAGGTAAACAATATCCACTGCTCAAACAAAATCCACTGAACTGGTCACTTCACAGAAGGTGATGAGATGCTCAGCTTAATTTCCTCTGCATTAATATAGGCTGACTACCTTCATGCCCTTTGTCTATTTGGAAATGGTTTCTGAGAGTTGCTCTGTCACCTTCTCAGGTGAAGCTGACTAGCCTGAGTGCAAGTCCTCTTCCAAGTCTGTAAAATATTTCCTCCTCTATGCAAAGCACAGATAACACCAAATGTTTTGACATAAGAATAGTAATAACCATCAAGTATTTAGGTGTAGTGACTCCTGTTTTTCTAGCTAGATGATTCTACTCTTAGACACAGCACTGCGGACCATACTGGTTTGGCAGCAGGCAGGCATTTCACCAAAGGGAATTATGGTTGTTCCTAGCATTTGCCAGCATATATGAGAAGCAGGCAGATTTCATCAGTGGTAAAAGGTACCATTAATGTCTTCATTATGATATGTTCCTCTTCCAAGAGAAAAAACTGTAACAGGTTGTTCTGACACTCTGGCCCTATGTGTTGTTACCTCTAAGCATGCAGGTTATCTCTACTGCAGAGATGGAAACGGGTCAGCGAGGTTTCTTTTTTTCTGCTTTGTTTCTGGCTCGGGCATCTCAGTCTTGAATGTTTTCTGCAACTATAATTGGTAAGTTGATGTACTTGAAGGAAACTTCCCTTCAGGCGGAGCGTTGTGCCTCATTATAATTCATTTCTAGCCCATTGCAGCTGTTCCTTGTCTTAAAAATATGGAATTTAGTAGTCTTCTGGTGAATTGTGCTTCTTATACAATGAGGGGCAGGTGGGGGTGGGGAGAAGCTTTTAAAGGCAGCTATTTCATCTGTGCTCACAGTTTTAGCACAGCAGCACGATGTAACAAAATTTAAGAGGTCAGTAAACAACTTGGCAGTAACTAAGCAATTTAAACAAAAGCTTCTCCTCAGTATTTGATGATTGGATGGAGAGGAGGAGAATCAAGATTCTATTGTTTAATGTGTTACCACAGTTTCTCCATTTCTAAAGAGTTGTATTTAATAAGAATAGTAATTTTGCATTAAAATAGTAGGGTTTTTTCCCAGATCATTGCCGAATTTCTTTTTTGAAATTGATTGTTGACTCATTGCCACTAATGAGTTCTGTATCCTCCAACACATGTAAAAATTGTGTCTGCACTGGGGAATTTACATCTGAGTTGGTTATGCCCCACTTTTTAACAATTAGCATCAGGAAGATC
This sequence comes from Lonchura striata, assembly GCF_050655825.1. NCBI lineage: Eukaryota > Metazoa > Chordata > Aves > Passeriformes > Estrildidae > Lonchura > Lonchura striata. The sequence continues at coordinate 92,755,158 of NC_140704.1, forward strand.
TATGATCTGCATGCAACTAATGAAGGTACTAATTAATATTATTTTTCTCTTTAAGGCCTTTCTGTGCTCTTTTCCTGACCTATAAATATTTTACAGTATCCAGTCTATGATAAAATTTGCTTTCATTAGGGGAGCACTGCTAATAAAATGATGTGGCTTATTTTATGCAAAAAACCCCTCCTGCATGTTAATTATTAGACACGTGATTGTCTTGTTTGTCTGTACTACATGGTCAAGAATTTATTGGATAATGCTATAATTGTCTAACAGATGGATGGTAGATTAACAAAGTACATGGATCTGAATTCATCTATTTGCATCTCCACCTGCAGTGATGAATTTCTATTTGCTTATTAACCAATATTAAAGTAAAATTTAAAAATCTATTTCATATTCTGATTATAGTTTAATCAGTTGAATAATTTTTCTTTAATAAATGAATTCATACCAATAATAGATTTGAATTCGGCATAATAGACCGTATTTGTTTTTGTAATTCGGATAGAAAGACTAGCAAATATCATGGACTAAAGTAAATATCACTGGTTTTGGAAACAACCATAGAAACTTTTCCCAGTGAAACTGAAAATTCAGCTATGTTTGACTCTGAGTATTCTGAGGTAAGGGTAAGGTCTAACCCTTACCTGCTGTTTCACAGTCCTGCAAACACACACTGGTGTGTGTGTGTAGAGATTTGGGGCAGCATCTGCTAGAGCAGGGCTGTACATGGAGGCAGCACCAGGAGAGAAGAGATGAGGGGCTCAGTCAGGGCAGGCACTGCAGCAGCACCACACCCAGCCAGTGACTATGCACAGCCCCCATAATATCCTACAAGCACACCAGGCCTTCATCTTCTCCCCCATGGGAGCACCATGGGGCCCAGTCAGTGACATGGGGCAGTTTCGGAGCCATTGATTTTAATTGGCTTTTTCAACTCTAGATTTTGAGAGAACAATTTTGCTGCCAAGTTGCTCAGGTTTTGCTTTATTTCATATGTGTGTGTGCATGTGTATATATATATATATATATACACACTTTAAGTTTCATACCTGCTGTCTCTTTTGTTATATGATTGAAAAAAGCAAAACTATGTATTTTTCAGGATGGGAGTAGTTTTTTTTCAAAATACCTTTAGTGTTGGAACTTGTTGGCCCTTAACATGTACCATTTACAGTATTTGTGCTTCTAGTTTGCCAAAATGATACAAGTGTGGGGAGTTGACACGGGTCAACAGCTACCCAGACACTGCTCATTCTCCACTCCTGCAGAATCGGGAGAAAATATAAGGAAGGCAAGAAGACTCCTGGGTATGGAAAATGTCAGTTTAATAGGGAAAGTGAAAGCTATGTGTACAGCCCTTACAAGAGGAGGAGTTAATCCACTGCTTCCATTGCTGGGCACATGTCCATCCACTTCATGAGAAGCAGAGCCTCAGCATGTATAATATCTGCTCAGGGGGAAAATTACCACAACTATGAATGTATGTGTGTCCTCTTTGCTCTCCTTTCTATGTGCTTCTGTTGCTGAGTTCTTTAAGGCACACACTGAATTCCTTCCTCCTTCTGTGTTTAATATCAAGTGCACCTGGGTTCTTGACAGAAGGCAATTCTAGGAATGGACTTGGCTTTTCCTAGGAGAGGAGAAACCCATGCTGCTTTTTAGAGCTGTTTCCTTATATGCACTGCGAGATCTTCGTGTTCTCACAATATATAAGCACTTTGACTAGCTGTCTGGGTCTCTCCTGCAGTAGCCTGAAATTTTACACTTAAACAACCCTGAAACCTATGATTTGTGAGTTGAAGCTGAAGAGGCAAAGTATAATACTGCCTTTTTTATGCATCTGTTTTGGAAAAAAGCATAGCAGTGGTCTAGGAAGGCAGCTGTCATTTGACAAATCTTGGGGGTTCCAAACCCAAAGCAAAAATTAGGGGGAATTGAGGTCCCACCAAAAGATATTTGAATATCCCCATCTTGTCCTCACTTATAATTGTTTACAAAGCAGTTTTCATGTATGCAAACAAGATTATTTGAAGGAAAGCTGTACAAAAACCACTTCCTTCCAAGTTCAGCCCCAGTGGGGATGGAAGACACTGGTGGTCTCTTTCAGCAGCTTGGTATGGCTTCTGCATTGGGACCACCTATCCAGGGAATCAGGCAAAATGTAATGTCAAGTAAAATACACCAGCTGCAGATAGATATTGTGTCTTTAATGACAATTGCTTCGTTGTGCTAATCTGTTCGTCTTGCACTAATTTTCTTTGAACAGACCTAGGGAGTACTACAGAGATTGCCAGGGGGTTTAGCTTTTGACGTGGTCTGCAAGCTATGACATTTCCCTGAGGCCTCTGGAAGCAGCTTATTTCAAGTAGATGAGCCCTTGGAGCAGGATTCAACTTTTCCTTGTGAAGCACTCCAACCTGAGTCCTCAAAGGAGTGAAGGATGCTGCACTGACAATTCTTAATTTCTGTGTGATGATAATGCGCTTGCTGCTGTGTGCCTTGGGTGCCAATTGCATGACTGTTGGACTCACTTGAACCATCTAACCACAGTAAATCCAGAACTAATGGTGATTATGCCTTGGATTAATCTGATACCTATTTAAATATTGTTTGTTCACTTAGGGAGGGTACATTGTTTTAAAATAGAATTGTTTTAAAACAAATTGCTCTAACCATGTTCTGAAGGCAGGAGGCCTAGAAGAGAGGATGTGTAAGCATTGCATGAAGGGTTTTGCCAGGCATGAGACTGAAGGGAAAGGGTACAGCTCTAAGGACTGAAGTTAAACCCTTTGAAAGGAAGATGTGTTTGTAGACTGAAGGGCTGACTGAGCATGCAGGAGTTGTGGATAGGGCAGCTGTGACCTGTCAAGGCACATGAAGCTGCTTGCAGGGAAGGTGCTTGTTTGTGGAAGAGAGGGTACACTTAGTGTTCTTTTGTGTTAATTGAAATGCAAGAATGAGGGGGTTTTAAGAAAATATAGTTTTGCAACCACTGGTGAACAAATCTGTACAATGCCTTGCATTGAAGAGCCTTTTTTGGCTGGGCTGTGGAGTACCATGCTAGGTGGCTATAATGTGATCAGTGCAGCTCTGTCCCCATGGCCAACATGGTGGCATGCCACATCTACTGTGAATGGCAGGAAAATGGTGTAAGGAAACTCAATACAGAGAGAATTACAATAGCTGGTCTTTGTGGCTGCAGGGGCATGTGTTTTGCTGTTGCGAAGCTGTACAGGGATAAATAAGGTGACAACCTGTTCAAACTATGCAGCTGCATGACTTCTTTTCATGCTGCATCTGATGCCAAGCCTTTTTGGTGGAATGGCCAAGGTCAGAAGCATTGTGAGGGTTCCTGAAGTGCCATGTGGCTTGCACATATCCTGAGTGGCAGGCATGGTGTTTCATGTCACATTTCCAGAGGCAGGGTGTCCCTCCACTGAGGAGATCTTCCTCTTGTTATGCAGATGTCTTTTGGCAAAACAACTCAGTGGAAGTTGATCCAAGTTAAGTAAGCAGTTCAGAAAAAAGAATATCTAATTTTTATACTGATTATACAGAAGATGATCTGAAAATGGGCTTTTTTACAGGTTTCCCATGGTTCTAAAAAATAGTGGTTTTAATGGGAGGTGGGTGTGTTTCCTTAGTGCCAATAGTTCTCATTTTGTGGAAGGAAGTTTCACAGGCATCAAACAAAACAATCTGGTGCTTCAAAATAAGATCCGTAGTAACTGGAAGTGGTAGCCAGATCTATTTATTTTTGTATTTATTTTTAACCTAAAATTCAGGAAAAAAATAGTTTCTATGTGAAAATAATCCGTTTTCAGCTTGAAATTTCTGCTGAAATGGAAGAAACACTGAGTTTCCATTGGCTTTTTCTTCTCTGTTCTTCTCTGTTCAGCTCTGTTGCTTTTCCCTGCCCAAGCAGAATGTACACAGCACATCATAAGCAGGTGATTATTGCCTAGAGTTGCAGATTGCTCAGTTTAGTCCAAAGGGATGAGTGTTGCTGTAGAATTGGTCCCCTTCACTGTAAGGAAGTGTTATCATTAGCTTTCATAACTTTGCTTTTTCTCTAATACTCTGACATCTTTTCCACATTGTTGAGAAGAAAGCTGAACATATTTTTCCTGATCACTGCCATGCTGAATCTGACTACTGACAGTATAAGGCCTTTTGTAGGTCATTAAGATCTTTCATTTCTTTCCTTAGCCTCAATTTTTCAACTCTCCTAAGTAATTTCTACATCTCTTTTGTAGCACAATCCTTGTTAGTACAATCTCTGTTCCAGCATTTCTCATGTATGAAAAGAAGGAGCAGGAGAAATTAGGCAAAGTCTAGAACAGTACAATGAGTGGTTTTCTTCATTGGTACAAATCTTATTTTTTTTAGTTTCATGATATTCTGTGAGGGGTAGGAGGTCCTTGGGGCCCTTAGAGCCTCATCTCAAACACATGCAAACTTTTCACTGTTCAGAGATTTTGATGTTAAAGCATGTCTGTTTCATTCCCACTTTGGGTGGGATTTGGGGAGAGAGGACTTAACCACAAGAGTGCTTCAGGGAACAAGCAGACTGAGGTCAAATATTGGTATCTGAAGAAGAGAGAAATCATTCAATGCAGACACAATTTCCTATTTTTCTCCCATGTACAACACAATGCATGCTCTAGCATGACCGAATGGTAATAACCTGTTAACTTAGACTGAGTTTTACAGTTATGTACCTTGTACTGTCATTGCTATTTGAAACTTGTATGTGCCTGTGATGTACAGGAGTTAAAGCCTTTGTATAAGAATGACTTTTATAGATTATTTTCCTCTTGATATTGGTCATACTAATTATCCTTCAGTTCCCCAGGGCTGTTTGAGGGAACTAAAGGGCATAAGAGGATTCCGTTTTAATTATGCAAAAACTGTTCTCTTTGAATGATGATCTGATGCTTGAATAATTCTAGATTAGGGATTGAATAGGAGAATATGCCTTACTTTGTTGCATTGCAACTGTAACTGGTGGTCTGGGACTGAGGTCTTGTCCAAGTTGAGGAGGATAAGTAGATATGTGGAAGATTCAGCATTTGAGCAGTCACTTGCTGAGAATAGACTAGGAAGTGAACACAGGAAAAGTACTGTATCACTGTAAAGCCATAAACATTAACCTTTACTCTCTTCTGAGCCTAAAAACTTGATTTAACCACTGATAGATGGAAATTATTTTGCTCAGTTTTGCCTCTAACTTGCCTTGTGGTTTAGGAGGGAAACTGCCTGATATAATTCTGCTGACTCTCCAAACCATTGTCCTCCCTTCCCCTCCCCTGTGGAGGAGCAGAAAGGAGAATTGGGGGCACAAAAGGTTAAGACCACCATTGTTGAGATAAGAACAATTCACTGGAAACAGCAGTGAGAAAAAAAAAAAAAAACAAAAAAAACAATAAATTGTAACAGCAACAGTACTAGTGGCAGAGGGTGCAAGAAAGAGGGGAACGATTCACACAGAAACCCCCCCACAAAAACACAATTCCTGACCACTCCCTCTGCCACACAACACCTATCCAGAAGGAAACCCCCTCCCTGGAAGAGATTCCCTTCCTACTGATGTGAGGTGATACAGAATAGCCTCTGTCCTAACCATGCTCCCTCCCGGCTACTGTAAAAATTAACCCTGTCCTGACTGCAACCAGGGCAGTTGTTTCTTAAGTTCCTCTGCAGAAACCCCAGTAATTAAGCTTATTGTTCTCAGTATGGAAATCCATTTTCATGGCTGCTTGCTAATTCTTCTGCTCTTGCAAATCTTCAGGTTTCATTTGCTTCTATGAACAAACATTAAATATGCAATTATGGTATTGTGGACTTTGTAGATCTGTGATTTCCATCTTCATCTCTGAATTTCCACGCTTTAACTTTCTGTGATATCATAATTTTAAAGAAGTGGGATACCCTGCTGCCTGCTCTCTCAATGCTTGGAGGAAAGGGGAAGAGAAGATATATTGCTTATCTTTGACTTAATGGATGCAAAGTCAGTTCAGGAGTCTGAAGAGTTGCTGAATGACTTGTGTGTTACCTCCAACATCAGACTGAATGTATCTCAGTTTTGGCTCAGAAAAATTCCAGGACACTCCTATTTGTGGAAGTGTGGAGGGAGGGCTTCTTGATTTTTGTTTGTTTTTGTTTTCACAAAAAATATCAGGATTATGAGAACGATCCGTTCTTCTGAGCTGCATAAGACATTAGCTGAATTAAAGTTTTTTCCCTGAAAGATTTGAATCTGTCTGTCTTCTGTCTATGGACTTCAACGATGGAATAGCTTTCCAGATCTGCAGCTCTGTCATGCAAAGATGAGATAGTTATCAAGCAAGTAAGCATTTATGTTGTCTGAGTGACTGAAGATTTTGATTTGCACATCTGTTCCAATGCATGTATAATAGCAAAACTAGCAATTCTGTCTGAAGAAATTCTGTCTCTAGAAAAACTGATGTGCTAGCAGTGAGATTTCTCCTGGGATGTAAAGGGTTTAACTTACCTATGACTAAGGAAATGCTCTATGCAGTAGGATATTGGTTAAAATGGAACATTCGGTGCTTTCTACTTCTGTATTCATGTAGTTCCTTTCTAAGTGCTTAAACCTGAATATTTAATTTTGATTAGATTTGTCAGAAACTTGGCATTTGAAATGAATGCAAACAAAAACATTGTGAGGTTTGTGCTTTCATGCTTGCTTTTGTTCAATGGTCAAGCCAAGAAATGTTATCTATGCAGCCTTCATTTGCCTTTCTTTGCAGGGACAGTAATGAAATACAGGGGAAATGTGAGAGCTCTCTCACTGCAGTCTTTTGCCACCAGCCACAGTTACAGGACATACTAAGCTGTGTAACACATCCCTTGGTTTTGTTTTGGTGTGGATCCAGATGAGGGCAGGATAGCTTGTAGGACAAAAGGTGCCTTAGATCCATGTTACATTAAGCACAAAGGCATGAACTTTACAGTAACAATAATTTTATTACATCTTAAAAAAAGATGTAATTGGACAGCTTGTCTAAGGCATACTTTACTACAAGGACAGGAAATATGAATTTATGATAAACCTGTAAACACTAATCTTCAATTTACATTTTAGAATATACTGTTATAAGGAAAATGCCCAGAGTAACTCTTTGTGAACGAGAAGTTGCCTCAGTCCTCAGTTGCAAAGTGTAACTGTCAAATTGCTGGTGAAATGTTTTGTCAAGGCTTGTATAGAATTTTTCAGTTTGCTAAAGAGCCTTTAATAACTTGCCTGATTTTAGAGCATTCTGATTCCAAATTGTGCATACTCTGAGAGAATATTGGGATGGGTAAATCCAAGTTATTTCTCAGTCAGAGTCATCCAGAACAAAAGGACCCTTTTGTTTTATTTTTTGGGGAAGATGTTGAATGGTAACTCTGAAGCAGTTTGGACTATTCTGTAAGCCAGAAGTATCTTTGAACTGGCTTCCATGCATTGGGAGCATTAAAATAGATTTACAAAAGAGGATACAGCAAAGCTGATGCAAGTAATGAAGAAAAGAACCACTTAAAGTTCATATTTATGCTCACTGAATGATGTTCTCAATTTCAGTTTTTTTGTTTCATGGAGATGTTCCAGAGCTTTCTTCCACTGCATCACCACTGTTTTGCAATTTGCCACTAAATTGATACAAGAGTCTCCTAATTATCTGTTGTGGAAGGATGGGGAAGGACAGGGACATGGGTGGCAGTGGTTCCAAGTCCAAGCTGGCTATGCCTGGAGCCAGCACAGGTGTGTCTGTACCTATAGCCGGTGTAGTCCAGCACCTGAATACTCTGCCTGTGGCTTGTGGTAAACTCAGCTGAGTTTGATGCAAACACATTTTCTCAAACTTTACCAGGCCCTTTTGCATTATATTTTTGCCCTCGGCTGAGTATTTTTAACCCATTCTTTAGCTTATAAAACCCTTCCTCTGGTAGAGGATTTCCTGTCTTCAAAATTGAATTTGTGGCTTTTCAAAGAATGTTATGACACTGCTGTCTACAGGATGGTGATATCCTAAGACTTCAGTTTTGAATAGATATGACTGTATATAAGAACTGTTTGGAGGAAACTGAGGAAACAAACCCATGAACAATGCTTTCAGATTGTGTAGGAAAGTTAGCAAAATAACGTAAATTGGAGATAACAGGAGAGTAAATGAAAGCAATAAGAACTGATTGCTTTTTAAAAAAAAATCTGAATTCCCTGTTCATCAAATTGCCCCTAATATGTAGATCCCCATAGATGATTTCAGCAGAATATGATAAGTCTTCTAAACTCAACAAAACAAAAGCAATCTTTTAATGATAAACTAAGGCCAAGCAAGAATTGGCTGTGATCATGAGTATGTGTTCTTTCTGTAGTGTTAAATATTCCATATAGATTCCTGACCGAAGTGAACTGAAATGTGGGGTGGCAGGGATGCATCCCTGTTCCCCAGCATCTGCTGCCAAGCATAGGCATCCTCTGACCACTACAGCCGCCTTTTACTCTTTTATTTTTTGCTCCATAGTAAGCTGACTTTCACCACAGCTTTGGAGCAGATGGGTGGTAGCTTGCAGATGCTCCCTCACTTGTAGAAGTAATGGCCTTTCCACAATTAGATAAGCTGGGGTAAGATTTTAGCATAGATAAGGCAGAAGCTATGTCTCATGCCTTTGAACTGCAGCAAACCTCCATCTGTTCTCTGAAGGCCATTTGGAATGCTTAACCCCTGCCAAATCCTGTTGTCTTTGAAGTTCATGGGAGTATTGCCACTGACTCCAGTTGGGATAGAATTTAGATGACAACATTTCTGTTTGCCTTTTTTCACATAGTTTTTATGTGAACTCTAACAGATTTATCAATGTATGATCAGGGCTGGATGAGGAGAGAGGAAATTTGTAAGCAATATGTCATGGCCTAGTGATGGAGAATATTCTAGTTCACTGATTTTAAGAGGTTAAGTTTTGATGTTGTCCTTTCTAATTCCCTATTAGGAATCATTTATTGGTGGTATGTCTTGACAAAAAGAGTTTTAATTACATGAACTTGGACATCATACCAATTATTTAAAAATCAATTATTCATAGAGTGCTGCTTTCCTGAACAGTGAAGAAATATTTACTCTTGTTAGAAAAGACAGATGAATGACTCCAGACACTCATCATAGTGAGTGGTTGTATGAAATATTTAATCTTTTGGTAATATGCAGTTCCACACTTGTGGAATTTATTATGTTTTATTTCTGGGTCACTTACATACTTGTGATGTGTAGTATGCTTTTAAGCATCTGCTTAAGTATTGCTTGCTCTTAATATTTTCAGGATCTGTGATTATACCATATGCTGCCACAGAGAGGATTATACTGTCAGCGTTGTGTCAGAGTAGCATGGAATTGCAGTCTGATGTATAATTAGAAGGATATAGTCAGGAGTGTTTCTTAGGTGACTGAATTTATATTGATTATTCAGAAGAAGTGCACATCAAATTACAGACTTTGCATCTATGTAAGAAGCATGCATACACTTCAAATGCCACAGACTGGTAAGGCACCAAAAAAAAATATGAAAGGATGAGCAGAAATGGATGTGGACCAGATCAAGCGCTCAGAACAGATTAGGAAGAGGTGTTTTGTGGAAAGTGATTTTGTGCTTAGTGGCTCCTCATATTTCTTAGTGCCAGACTGCTCTGTCACACAGATTAGAGATGGCTGGAGGGAGGATTCAGAGCTCTGAAAGGCTTTTGCAGCAGCAAGCACCTATGAGACAAGGCAGTGACGGGCTAAGCAAGGAGAAGCGAGTTTCATGGAGAATATGTTGCAGATGGGAAGACACTACACTGTTCTGGTACTTGCCAGATTTATCCATGGTGGGATACCTCAAAGCAGCCCTAGATGTTCAGGAAAACCGGCCCTATTAGCTACTGCAGTTCTCGTGCTGGACAAGGAAGATGAAAGGGTCTAAATTGCTCAAAATAAAGGCTGCTTCTTTTTCTGCTGAGTGAAGAAAAAAACAGGGCTGAAGAAAGTCTCCCTTTTGCCTTTGTTTTTTTTTTTTTTTTTCAACCCATGAATGTAATTGATAATAAATAATGTGAGTTTACTTCAGAATCTCCAGAATACCTCATGTTGGCTCATGTTGGAAACATAATAGATAATGTAAAATAGATGGTTCCATGTTGTGTGACACTCTAGCTTATTGTTTAGGGTCCTGCAGAATTTAACATGAAATCTCAACATACTTCCAAGTGCTATAGTTCAATGCCTTGGGGTCTGTACCTTGCCAGAGAAATGCAAATTCCTATACATAAAGAGCTTGTTCTTAGATTTCTTCTACCAGATGCAAAATAGGAGTTTCAGGTGTTTATCAATGTGCACTTTGACCAAGAAAGAAATATATATCTTGAGAAGGAATTGTAAATGTAGAAACAATAACTACTACTAATTTACAATGGATTGTTTATACCAGATGGATTGTCAGAATCTTGCTTGACTTTTGTATCACTGTGAAGCTGTAGAACTCACTGGAGTTTCTCATTTGCTTCTGTCTTTAAAGTTGTGTGTAAAAATGAACATGGGACTTGTTATGGTTGCCCTTTGCAGCTACTAAATATTGCATATGAAGTGCTATTTTGAGTATTCCATTAATTATTTAAAGCCAAACATGGTTTCTCTTCACGACATGTGAGATTTGTGAGCAGCAAAGGCTAAAGTGTAGAGAATACTTTTGCCAAAACAATTTTTTGCAGTAGTCTGCTAAAATCAGATCTATTTGAGCAGTCATTTAGGTAAGATTTCTCTTAGTCAAAAACTAGTAATTTTAACAGGGATTTATGAGTGACCATTTACACCAGCTAAGTTACCATTTAGACCTGTAACATTCAGTGTCCTGTCTCTGCTTCTAGCTGCTCAGATTCTTCCCAAGGAAGATTTAATAAATCTATCTATAGAATTGAGATTTTTTTTTAATAGTGTAGTTAAAAGTAATTCATCGAAGTAATCTCATCAGTTCTCCTTCATCTCCATATAGTGCTGATGAATTTCAGCTATGTTTTATGCTGCTGAAGTTATAAGTAAATAACACTGTTACTGTTTATTGTAAATATACACTTGAAAAACTAGATAAAAAACCTATTATAAATATATAAACTATTGAAGCACCAACTATGAGACACCTACATGCAAAAAACCCTGATATTTTAATGCTGAGAAATCTGGGTTTACTCAGTCTGGACAGGAGGACAGCTTCAGGGAGACTTTCCAGTACCTATAGGGGGCTACAAAAGAGCTGGAGGAGGATTTTTTTACAAGGATGTGTAGTGTGAGGATGAGAAAGAATGGCTTCATACTGAAAGAGGTTTGGTTTAGATTAGATAAACTGAAGAAATTTTTTTGCAGTGAGGGTAGTGAGACACTGCAACAGGCGACCCAGAGAAGTGGTAGATGCCACAAATTAGAAAACATTCAAGGTCAGGTTGGATGAGTCTCTGAGCAATCTGATGTACTTAAAGATGTCCCTATTCTTTGCAGAAGGGACATGCATGACCTTCAAAGGCTCACTCCAGCCTAAACTATTCTATGATTTGATTCAGACCTAGAAGCCCAGCTTTTTTTAGCTGTCTTTTTTAGCTGTCTTTTACTGGCAACCTCCTATATTAACCACATCACATAACAGGTTGCATTATGATGTTGCTTTTAATTCTGGTAACAATATTTTCAGATGATTACCCCAGTTAATTTAAAACTGGAGTACTTGCAACACTTTTTATACCTTTTGCATCATAAAAGAAAATAGCTGAAGTTTTCATTCACTTGATAATTTTGCTTTGTACTGCATACTTTTAATGGTTCAAGAAATGTAGGGGGTTTTCCTTGACAAAAAAAAAAAAAAAAAAAAGCAAGACAGTAGTGGTATATCTAAAGAATTCTGTCCAAGGATATTTTCAATCTGATCTAGAGTTTATGTGAATAGTTCAGGCTTGGGATGCTGTAGTTAAATTCATGCTTGAGAATTATGGGAGAGCGTGGCTCTGGTTTTAATATGTTATACCAGAGCTTGTAAAACTCATTCTTTACTGTCACAATCAGTGATATTTGGATGTAAAATTAAGCTGAAAAGCATTATTGCATCCACACATTTCTTTTCCTTCAGTGGGGCTTACATTAATGTCCCTGTTGCATCATAGTTAATGGTTGTGGGTAGGTCTGGTCCTACAGTTCCCTGTGTAGGATCTGTAACCTTGCTGCAACAGAGAAAGAAAAATCAGGGATGGTGCACCAAACCAAAGAAATTATGTGGGTCTGTCACTCTGCTTCCGAGTGGCACTTAACAGTTTGTGAAAGTGGGTGACCAGACCCCTGGGATCTTGCCTTTCCCTGCCTGCCTTGGTGGCAGGCTCTTTCCTGCAAGGGGGCACATTGGTCCTTCTGTTATCCCATAAAAAGAGCACCCTATGTTTCTTTTGGATTGGCCTATGTCTACTTAGATTAATTTTGAAAATTAATCTATCAATGGGTTAGAATCGTTAAATTTAATATCATTATCTCTCAAGTTTTGTAGTTGTAACATTGCTTTTGTTGGTTATGAACAGTACCTGAAAGACTGCAAAATTAAAGTAAAGCAAGACATGCTTTGACCTTTTCTTCATGCATGTTTCCTAAGCTTGAAAGAGCACGTGTGGACTTCACAACATTCCTGTACACATAATTTGTACCGTTACAGAAAACACACTAGTCATGTATATTTATTCATTCATGTAAAATTATGCAGTGGTTGTCTGCTGATCCCATTTTTTTTTATCTCTGAAAATATTTGGCAACAGTTGTGATTTAAAGGATATATTTGTTATAGTATTCTTAGGAGGAGTTTAGAAGAAAAAAAATATTACTTGGGTTATATTTTTTTTTCTTGTAGCTAAAGGAGCCATATGCCTTTTTTTTTTCTAGCCACTGGTGGTACATGCTGCTTCTCAGGGCTTCTGAGAAGTTGCTGAAATATGTGAATATGAACTCTTTAAAATAAAGTTTCAACATCTTTCCTGTCCTACTTTTGAAGACTTTGGCAAAGACTTATGCTTGCATGCTGCTCTTGGGATTCAGTGGTACTGTCTTGCACTTGGCTTGTTTCATTCAAAGTGGAGTCCTTCTATGAGCAAGGAATTATTTATTTTGCTGTGATTCATCCAAACATTCTCAGTGATAGTGCAGTGGTTTTGATGGTAAGATGTGGTGGCTGGGGGTGTTGTTTGAGAACATGGGGCTGCTGCCAGTTCTGTCAATGTTTTATTGGAAGATTTTCTGTGCAGGGAGGATGCAAGTCATCTAAAGCTTTCATACACTACGGTAGTAGTGGCTGGATTTCAATATTAAAGTGAGATTTTTGCAAGAAGTTTGGGTTTGTGTCATTCTGTATATCTGACAGTCTTTAAGATTTAATCATTCCTTCATTTAGAAACTAGCCCCATGGTGCTTGCAGCACCTGCATAGTCCTGTGGGGAAAAAAAAATGAGGACATTTTCCACATATTTGTCCTCTGCCTTTTCTCTTTATAGTTTTCTTTTTCACTTTCTAGTCTAGCCTTTTTCTGCCTTTTTGCCTGTGAAATTTCTTTCCCTTTCTTTAATCTGTATAATTTCTTTCACTGGTTGCCTGCTAGCTGCTATTTGCCTTTGAGGATGGGGCATCTGTATATGAGACAGGTGAATCTGCTATGTGTTCCCATTCTAATATGAATGTCATAGGAGTAAGAAGCAAAGCTGGTTTTGTTTGTATTGGCCTTGTAAAAGGTCCCTTCATGGTCAGGAACATGAAAATATTTTGGCTTCTTTTGTGTTAGGCTGCAGAATAGGGCACACTGTAAAAACCTGGTTTCAATTTGGGTTGGGTATGATTTCTTATCAACAAAACTTCTTGCAGCAGCCCCTTTGCTGAGGACTTACAAATCTTCTCACCTTGCCATCTTCTCTTCCCTTCTCCTTCCCTGGGAGGACTTGGATACAGCAAAAGGTACTCACACTTGAAATTATATTGGCAGAAACTCAGGAGGGGCTTCCTTCCTAAAAAGCAGGCAAGGTGTATATTAAGAGAGCTGTACAGTGAGGATAAAGTCTAACACAACTAGGCAGCTTTCTGTTACCTCTCAGGTTAGGAATTCATTAAACCTTGCCCCAGCAGCACCAGCTGCAGTGCTGTGTTGCTCACTTTTTGGAACACAGTGTGCATCAAGTCTTGCTTTGCCTGGTTGCACTTGATGTTTCCTTTGTTATTTACAGATGGCTGGAAATGGATCATTCCAAATGTGGATGTATTAAGCATATTACAGCCTAACACTAGCTGTGTTTTGTGCTGTCAGTGTGGGTGGAGGACTGCTTTTTTGGGTTTTGGAGGCACCTTATTCTGTTACCCCAGATCATTGCGTTGGCTAAGTGCCATCTTTTGTGGAGAATTGTGCTAGGATTTAATAATAGCAGCCAGGCATTCCCTGTTGGGTACTGGGGATACATCAGCTTAGACCTTGCACAAACACATCTAAAGCACCAGTGATGCTAACAGGAGTTTTGTCACTGACTTGCCAAGTCCAGGATTTTCTATGTGGCTCTAAAGAGAGATCTGACTTTGCCATTGTTCTCTGTCTTTGTTCTTAGCTTGTGCATGACACCTGAGTGCTCTTGGTATCAAAATTTCTATAAAATATCTCTGGTTTCCTATGTCTTAGTTTGTCTGGTTAATCAGAAGAGGATTTTTAAACAATTCTTTAGGCATAAGAAAAAAAGTGTGCTTAGCATAACAGCAAGTGTGAAATAAGCAACCTTGTGCTGGAAGTTAACATGCCAAACACAGCTAATCCACCATATGTGTGACCTAAAAAGTACAGACATATGGATATTCTTCCCTCCCTCTGTTTCTCAGCCTTTTCATGGCTGCTGCAATTGTAAGTAGCCCAGTAACACTATATGCTTGATCAATGCATGTGATCTGTGATGGTATTTTGCAGTTGGGATTACTGCATTGCATAGCATGCCTCAAAGTGAAATGAAAGGAATACCACAAGCTTTTCAGCTGTGACATGTCACCTCAGTAGTCATGTGCCTTTTGAAAATACATAGAAGTGACAGTTTTTCAGTAGCCCAGGGAGAATGATGTGTAACAGGAAATATTCTGGTTTTGATTCTTTTTTAAGTGGTTTGTACATTCCTGATGACTTTCCCATATAAGGGGCATGTCTCTTTCCTTGCCCTCTGACAGCATCTGCTGCAGCCCCTGGAGTTACCTTGCCCTGGCATGAAGAGAAGAAGACTTCTGGTAGAGGGAAAATACTATTACATACTTTTAGAAAAGGATCTATTTCTTAGCCATAGCATAGGGAATATGTAGCAGTCATACCCTTGGGATTTGCTTTCTTGCCTTCAGAGACCAGTTACAGGAGATTAAGCTGTTTTCAGGACTGCAACCCCCAAAGTCATTTGAGACTTGATCCCAATCAGACCTCACATAAGTGGCAGACTTTTTACTCCATTTCAGGTAGGCTGGTACTCATCATGGGTCCAGTTTTGTGACACATAACTCATGTCACTTATCATGTTGCTGTGGTCTGTCACCCATTTAGGTTAAGATTAGAAAAGCAAGCACAGTATGATCCACTTCATAACCCAAGTGTAAGCATGTGCTTCACAACTCTGTTGTAGACAGAGCACAGTTTGGCCAAAGTGGATATAATCAGTTCATTTGTATGCAGAGCTAAAATTAGTGAAGAGTAGCTTCCAGATAAGGATGCATTTAGGGAACTGTGGCGACTCCATAATTAGCTATAGGTATGGCTTTAATTTGAAATCTGTAGCCAATAAAGAATATATTTGGTCTATAGAAAGAAGCAAAGGAATAGAATATGTGCACAAGGCAGTTTAATGCTTAAAGTACTGTTTGCAAATACAAGCTATTAAAAAAGTGAATCATGCTGGAAAATGGTCCCAAGCCATAAAATATTAATTGATCTTTAAGCCTTTGTAAGAGGCACTGATATATACTTTGTATCTAAATGTGTCCCCTTTTAACTTCCATCTGCTTTGTGTACACTAGTGAGGGAGAAAAAGGCACATTTTGTAGGGATCAGGATGTAACAATGTTTGCATTTTACATAGTGTAAAATGCAGGTGTCCACAGACTGACTAATATTTCACCAATGAGAAATTTTGTTCTAATGGAATGATCATGTTAATTTTTTTTTTTTTTTTTTTTTTTTTAATCAAGAGAAGAGAGAACCATGTCTCTTTTGGGAAAGTGGCAGTTATGGAATATGGAATTACTAATTTTATAACAAATCTCTAGCTAATATTCTGGTATAAGAGAATATACATACAATATAGATATATAATTTAAGAGAGGACTTGAATTTTTGTCCACCTTGGGGTTGAGTCTAGAGAAATTTTTATCTTGCAGGCAGAGAGCTGGAGTGATGATGATTGTAAGGTCTGGGTTGGGGACAGTTCTTCAAGAGACAGCAGAATGCAGGATAGCACATGTGCCTGTACAGGGCAAGCATGTCAACTGATGGAGAGTATCTGAAGGATGTAGCAGCAGATAGATAATTATTTGGCAATGTACTGATGATTCTTCACAGAACCCTAGAATTATTTAGGTTAAAAGAGACCTTAAAGATCACCTAGCTCCAACCTCCTGCCATGGGCAGGGACACTTTTTGCTCAACCAGTTGCTCAGAATTCCATCCATCCTAGGCTCAAATCCTTCCAGAGGTGGGATATCCACAGCTTCTTTGAGCAACCTGTTCCTGCACTTTATCATCCTCACAGTGTAGGATTTCATCCTAATATCTAATCTAAAGCTGTGCTTTCAAGTTGAAGCCATTAGCCCATATCCATTATATGCCCGTGTCAAAGCTTGCTTGCCGGCTTCCCTTCACTTTAGGTGCTGGAAGGCTGCTATAAGGTCTTCCTGCAGCCTTTTCTTTTCCAGGCTGAACAGTCCCAATTCTCTCAGCACAACTTGAGAGGAGAGGTCCTCTAACCCTCTGCTAATCTTCTTGGTCCTCCTCTGGATTTGCTCCAACAGGGCCAATCCTCATGTTGCGAGCCTCAGAGCTGGATGCAGCCCTCCAGGTGGGTCTCACTGGAGCACAGCAGAGAGGCAGAATCGCCTCCCTTTACTTGCTGGCCATGCTGCAGCCTGGGATACATTTGGCATTCTGGACTGTGAGAACACATTGCCATGTCACACTGAGCTTCTTGTCAACACTTAAGTCCTGCTCCTCAAGACTGCTCTGCCCAAGTTGTATTTGTGTTTGGGATTGGCCAGACCCCTGTGTGAGACCCTACCCTTGTCCTTGTAGAACTTGATGATATTCACGGAGGTCCACCTTCCAAAGTCATTCTGGATGGCATCCCTATCCTCCAGTGTGTCAACTTCACCACACAGCTTGGTGTCTTAAGCAAACTTGCTGAGGGAGCCCTCATTCCCCACTGTCCACGTTGCCAACAGAGAGGTTGAACAGTGATGGTCTCAATATCAACCCCTGAGAAAAACCTCCTGCTGCTCTCCACTTGGACTTGGACTTGGACTTTATGTGAAAAAAACATCTTCCAACTGAAAATTTCACTATATCCTGTTGTTTAAGCATTCAGAGAGGACAAGCTAGGTAGATGCAAAAGCAGGGAGTCAATTAACCAGTGCACATGGCTGTGGGTCTGTAATATGCAGTACATGGTATGTGAGGAAAACCAGTGGAGTACATACTGAAGTCTGCTAGATTTTCCTTTTGCTTATTTTGTGTCTATACTTGACAACTGTCTTCTGGGAAAATTTGAGTTTGATAACAAACAGTCTGCTGTGAAAACATACACAAAAGAGGATGATATCTGCATTACTTAAATATTTAATGTGCTAAAGCAGCACTAAAATACTACCCAATAGTACAATATATACTGTATTCCTGTACATTTTCCAAAACTGAAGTCTGATGGCCTTATGTTAAAATGAAGGAACATGGCTTTCCCTGGAAGGTAATATTTTTTACTTCTAACAACAGATGTATGTAGTGCTCTCTGCCAGAGAGAGAAAAATGTCACAGTTAGGAAAGGGGTTGGAGCTGGGTTTTATTTGCCTGCTCAGAGTGCTAGATTTCTCTCTAAACTTTTTCATGTGTGATTTTCTGAATAGATCCTAATAATTTCTGATGCATTTCACTTCTAGGGGGGATTTCTGGTAGTGTTGATCCTTCCATTGAAGAGAAAACCTTGATAAACTCTTCTAATGTAAATAATTGACCTAGAGAATTTGAAAATCCATATTCCTTAATTTTCTAAAATACAGTGTACCCACCATTTCAAAATAGTCTCTTGGTCTTGAGGGAGGGAGAGAGGTTGTTCAGTTTCTCTCTCCTTAGTGACTGCTTTTACCACAGTGGAAAAGGGAATGTCTGTAAGGACTGTTTCCTTTTTTTTTTTTTTTTTTTTTTTTTGCAGAGCATGCAAATGTACCATATTTAACTTGCTGCATGGTATGCACCTGTCAGTGTCAAAAATGGTACAGTGAATAGTGACACCAGAACTTTTCCTTTTCTCCTTTGAACCAAGTGTAGCCATGTTATTCCTCTGTAGGTTTCACTAGTCTTCCACAAATAAATCAGCTACTGTCTGTGTTGTCAACTGCATTAGTGCCACCCATGCAATACAAATTAAAACTTGTAAAACACATGGATCCCTTTATTTCTTTGGCTTGTTTATACCAATAGTTGTAGGCAGGACCTTTCATCACTATATTCATATCAGTCCCCATCCAGTCCTCTGCAATCACAGGGAATTCTGCGCTGCTGTGAAGCCCATGTTATCTATTCCATGTGGGCAATACACAAGGAGACATAAAGCATCTGTTTTGTCACAGATTTAATCTACAGTAAAGATGAAAGCCAACAGTTACTATTTTCTCTCCCCACAACAGAGTCATTGCCCAGAGAGGCTGTGATGAATCGAGTGCATTATTCACACTCAGTCCTTGTGCTATAGCACAAGGCTTGGTTACAGTAAAGCTGCTTGCTTTGGACCCCATACACACTTTGTGTTCATACACCGTATTATGTGGAGCCTGTTTAGAGCTCCTGTCTAGTCCTGAAAGAAACAGGAAAGGGTCCTGAGGAAGTTTACCCCATGCAAAAATTGAAGGCGAGATGCTTGAGGACTTTGTTATTGTCCAGTAGTTTGTGTTGGAAGGACAGTAAGGCTTCTTTCTCTGGGATTTGAAAGCAGCCTGTAACTCCCTTTCATGGTCAAGTAGGGGATGGTTGTTAAACATTTCTAACTCATCTAGTAGCTGGAAGGACTGATGTCATGGGGTCAGAAATCTGGTGGAAGACAGCAGGGAAACTGGAAGGCTGAACACAGAGAATTGGGTCCTTTCTCCACGGACTTTCTGCTTTGTGAGAACTACTGGTGTTCTGGTACTCTTACTGCGAGCAGAATTTTAGAACACAGTGACTGAAGTTGTCATCCACTTAGTAGCACAGAGAAAGAGGGATGATTTCTGCCATGAGGTGCAGACAATTGCAGGGAGAAAAAAATGGCCACAGATCAGCTTTGCAAAATTTAATGCATCTACCCATAATTTAACTATTACTTAACGAAGTTCTTCACCTGGTAAAGATGATATATCCTCAGAGATAGAGTTGAAATAACATTTTGAAATTTCCTCCTAGTTAAATAAAGCATTATGGCTTATTTTTTGCCCTTTATGTCTTTTTTAAGCTGAATTATTATTTGTTCATCAAAAGTTTGGGTTGTGTAGTGGTTTTTTTATTTGTTGTTTGTTTGTTTTTGGATTTTGCTTGGGGACAGGTACCCTAAACTTATAAAATTTTTCATACTTTGATTTCTTCATATAAGGGATTTTTTAGAAAAAATAATGTAAGGAACAAGTTTCCAAGCTAGCTAGTTGCATTCTAGCTCTGTAACTTTGCTTCTGAGACCCCAGCTAGACACGATGCACACTTTTTGCTAATCAGAGAGAGAGATCCTAATGAAGGACTAAGGAAATTACCCAGGTAGTTAATGTACTGGCATCACACTTGCCATCTAAAATAGTGCCTTGACATGTTTAATTGATGTATCTGTTACCTCTCGGACAAGCAACACTAGCTGTAAGTCAGTGTAGTTCATCTACCTTGATGAAATTCCTGTTCACTGTTGAAGGGGAATATTTTCTGTTCTCTGCTCTATGTTTAGGCTCTTGTTCTGAAACGTGAAGGTGCACAGGAGTCGCTGGTGCAAATTAATCTTCTGTGGTCTTCTTTCAAGTGAAACTAACTCCCATGCTTGTCTCTTCTGTGCAGCTGTCAAGCCATTTGGAGACTTATTGATCCTTGCCACAATAGAACAGTGACACTTGAGCAACAGCAAACTGCTTCTGAATGTTTTCTGATGTATTGCAGGCATTAATGCTATTCAGGTTAGCACTCAGGCCAGATATGTTGTTTTGTTTCACTTGCTGTCGCTCTGTTCTTTGTTTATTGTCTTCAAATATGGATATGCTTACAATCTAATTTACACAGCAACCTAGAAACAGCGCTCCACTTTTTAAAGTAGGCTGCTGTTTGTTACCATTGTTTTTATAAACAGACAAGCAAATAAGCTCTAGCATTGCAGTTTGTTCCAGTGCTGAAAAATGAGAGGAAGAATTGCTGGAATCTGTGTTATACATGAGGCCAAGACTGCTGAAGTGTATGGGTTGCTGAAATCCTCTGACATGGTTTGGCATGTGGAGGCAGGGCAAGTATGGATGGGTGTATATGCTTTGTGTTTTGGAGGATATAGGTAATGGAAGCCATATGGCTTCACTTACCTTCAGACACAAATGAATTGAAAGAAATATTTGTAACAACTGAGACCTATGATCAACTTGTGGCAATGTAGAGAAGTAGAGCATTGCAGAGCTTGTTTCACACTCCCAGTTCAGAGATTATTTTATTGAATTGCACTGAAAGATGGATGAAAGATTCAGTACTGTACATACAGAGAATGTACAGTAATAGCAGAATGCATATGACAGCAGGAACAGCAGGACAGTTGTCATACTTGGGTTGTTGGTATCAATCCTTTCCAGAAAAAGAAGCTGCATATTATGTCAAAGTACAGGGGGAAAAAAGAAATTAAAAATGCAATGTGTAGAAATAGGACACAACTTGAAAACACTTCCATTGGAGACAGATGAACTTTATTCTGATATGCCAAATATACTGAAGGTTTTATGGAGAACCCTGTAAGTTCTCTGTAATTTCAATCTAAAATTTCAGGGGGTTTAGCTGTGATTGTTTGATCGAGGGCATTTGGGGGGATCTTGAGGTCACAGAAAAGTAGCTAGGTGTAGATAGATAGTGCTTACTCTCAGAAACTTATGTGAGAGACTTGAAAATTTTTTTAGAAAATAAAGCACTGATGAAATCCTATTTGAAAAACCATTTGCAAGAAGTATATCATAGGGTGCAGTCACAAATGTTAGGTGTTTGCAGCTGTTTTTGCACAGCATGTGGTAAATATACTGAGTAATACTTTTAATAACTAATCTACTATCCCTCCAGACGTACAAGAAAGGTGTCTTTTGTTTTATGCCCAGGGCTGGGAACAGTCTCAGAGTCACAATTTGGCAAAGAGGAGATAGGTGAGAGTCTCAGCATCTCCTCCAAAGACTACTCAGCAATGCTGTCTGCTGTCTCTCTCTCCACAGCTGGTAGCCCTATAAATAGCAACAGTTTGACAACAGCTTTTTTCATGGGAAATGGTTGTGGAGAGAAGAGGAAAATAAGGGAAAGAGGGTGCAAGCTCTGCTGTGTGGCAGCTGAGCACAGATTATACAGTTTATTGCAGACTTTTCCTGAGGCCAAGGTGAGGCATGTGTAACAGGAGAGAAGAGGACCAGGTATTTTAGAAGGGAGCAGAAGGTGATGAGACAAAAAGAGTCTTTGAAGGGTTCTGAAGATGGGCATTCTGAAAAAATAAAACTATGTTCTATCCTTCCTATTTTTTGTTTGTTTTACATTTGTGTCTTTATCAACATATGACAAAAAGAGGAACATCATGGATATATTGTTCCTGGGTTGTGACAAAGCAGGTTACTTATTCTTCAAATGAAGTAATACAGATGTTTTTATTTCCCTTTCCATTATGCTGAGAAACTTGGAAAAGTGATAATCCTAGGGAATTTCTTGTGTCAAAGGAAAATTTCAAATTTGCATTTTTCAGTCTATGGCAGTCGAGTGTGTATCCTGAAGTGGTGTGTGACAGACTGTCAGAGAATGAGTACTTTGTTAAGTACTAGTTAATTTATTGTGACATTCATCTCTTTGCAGTGATTAGGTTTTTGACAGATGTTTTTCCCCTTTTCAATTAACACCTGTGCACGGAAAAACCTCATCTAGGCAGGTTATTTATTTGAGCCAGCTTAGGCCCTGTTTTCACCTATGGATGCAGGAATACACAAAATACACTGAAACTGAGCTCTGTCTCTGAGTCAAGAAAACAAATACTCTTCTTTCCAAGGCTAAGGCAACCCTCCTCTGCTGCCTGCTTGAATCTTTTCTACTGCTTCCTTTGACAAAGGCTCTGACCCTGACACCACTCTAAAAAGTGAAAAGCATTGTCTACAAAAGGATGCAGTGTTCCTACAATGCTGTCTGATGGATTATTATATTCCTGCTTCAAATCTAAAGCTTCTTTGATATTTCCTTAATCAACTTTAAAAATAAAGGGTTGTTCAGATGTCTTTTCTGCAAATATACTTCCATAAAATTCTATGATTTAAAGATAGAAATAAAAAAAATTTGAAATAGCCCTTTTGTGGAATATTCACATCTAAAATATTTATGAATATCTGATTGACTATTTATTTGAGCAAATTAAGTAATATATTTCAGTCTTGGATCAAAGACCCAGGAGTATTGGGGTTTATGGAAGCCCATAAACCGTTCTTTTCATGGAAAATGAAGTTATTCAAGTTAACAAACTTTTGAGTTGAAATACATCTGTCCAGAAAAAATGGCTGAGATGTCAGAAAGATTTGAATGTGCTGAAAGACAATTTGGTAAAAAAAAGAAGACTGGCCTGGCTGAGTGGGGATATTTTGCAGGAATTACAGGAAAAAAGCAGGGTGTATCCTCTTTGGAAAAGGGGGCAGGCAGCTCAGGTAGTGTACAAAGATGTCATTAGATCATGTCGGAAGATGAATGCTCACTCAGAACTTAATCTGACCAAAACTATAAAAGACAATTTAAAAAAAGAGTTTATAAATACATTAATAACAAAAAGAGGGCCAAGGAAAAATCCCACTATTTTTGGATGTGGAGCAGAGGAATACAGTCACTAAAGGTGAGGAGAAGGCTGAAGTACTTAACACCCTCTTTGCCTCAGTCCTCAGCAGTAGGAGCTGTTGTCCTCAGGACCACCGGCCTCCTGAGCTGGTGGGCAGGGACAGGAAGCAGAAAGGACCCCCTGTAATCCAGGAGGGAGCAGTAAGTGACCTGCTGAGCCACTCAGATACCGAGTCCATGGGAGCAGATGGAATCCATCCCAGGGTGATGGGGGAGTGGTGGAAGGACTCTCCAAGCTGCTCTCTGTCATTTGACATCAGCGCTGGCTCACTGGAGGTTCCCAGATGACTGGAGGTTGGCCAGTGTGACACCCATCCATAAGAAGGGCTGAAGGAGGATCCAGGGTGTAGATATTCTCAGTTCAGTCAGAGAAAAAAAGAGAGACATTTCTGCCAGGCCAAGCCTGGGAAAAAGTCTGAGAGGAATGTTAACAATCTATTATCTTGCTTTCTGTTTATATTGTTTATAGATGTGTTCTACCACACTGACCTAAGTCCAGTGTACCAATCAGGTGCAATGTTTTTACTTTAAGACAATGGAATTAATGTTCACAATGTTCTCCATAAAAGAGAGAAGTGCTTTTGAATAAATGCTCAGTTTACCTTCTGAAATCTTACGAGTCATTTTGCCCATCTGTGGCTCAACAGTGTCACCAGGGAGCTACAGGCCTTGGAACAGATCACCTCAGGTGTGATCACACAGCCTGTGCAGGACAACCAAGGGCTGAGATCCAGCCAGCACAGGTTCAGGAAAGGCAGCTCCTGCCTTTTATGATCTCCTTTTATTGACCAGATGACCCACCTGGTGGATGAGGGACAGGCTGTGCATGGGTTTACCTGGACTTCTGCAAAGCCTTTGACACCATCTCCCACAGCACCCTCCTAGAAAAGCTGGCAGCCCATGGCTTGGACAGGTGTTTGCTGGGTGAGGAGCTGGCTGGATGCCCAGTGGTGAGGAATAATTCTGCCACCAGTAGGAACCAGTCACTGGTGGTGTCCCCCCAGGAATCAGTGTTGGATGCAGTCCTGCTTAATATCTTTATTCATGATACAGATGAGGGGATCTAGTGCAGCTTCAGTAAATTTGCTGACACCAATATGGGTGCAAGTGTCAATCTGCTGGGAGGTTGGAAGACTCAGTGAGAATCTGGACAGGCTGGATTGATGGGACAAGACCAATGATATGAGGTTCAACAAGATCCAATTCCTGGTTCCTAGACTTCAGCTGCAACAATCCCATGCAGTGCTACAGACTAGGGACACAGCGTGGAAAGTTGCTTAGTGGAAAAGGTCTCAGGGATGCTGGCTGAACAGTGGCTGAGCATGGGCCACTGTGTGCCCAAGCAGACAAGAAGACCAGAGGCATCCTGGCCTGTATCAGCAATAGTGTGGCCAGCAGGACCAGGGATGTGATTGTCTCCCTTCCTTGGCAGTGGTGAAGCCACACCTCAAATCCTGGGCACAATTTCGGATGCCTCAGTTCAGGAATGACTTTTAGGTACTGCATCGAGTACAGAGAAGGGCAACAAAGCTGATGAGGCATCTGGAGGGTAGGTCTTCTGAGGAGCAGCTGACAGAGTGGGGTTGTTTAGTCCAGAGAAAAGAAGACTTAGGGGGAACCTGATAAACTCTCTACAACCACCTGAAAGGAGGTTGTAGCAAGGTGGGGGTCAGGGTCAGCCTCTTCTCCTGTGTAACTATGTGACAGAAGAGGGGAATGGCCTCAAGCCAGGGGAGGTTCAGGATGGACATTAGGAAGAATTTGTTCACAGGAAGGGTGATTAAACTCTGGAATGGGCTGCCCAGGGAGGTTGTGGAGTTACCATCCCTGGAGGTGTTTAAGGAAAGACTGGATGTGCCATGGTTTAGTTGACATGGTGGTGTTCGGTTAAAGGTTGGACTTGAATATCTCAGAGGTCTTTTCCAACCTAATTGATTTGGTGATTCTGTGAATGAAAATAAGAGATTTTTTTTTAAACTGAGTTTGCTAGTTAAAAGTCTTATGTCACCCGTGTTGGTAATGAAGTAGAAAAGAGAATATCTGAATATATAGAGCTGTAATGCATGTGATGTGAACATCACTTTGGGGATAGCTGTCTGCTAAGCTCCAAATTCATCTGTCCTGGTGAGGCTGCAGCTGGGCTAGATGGGCTGGACAGGGCATTGCAGCTGTGGCCTGGCTGGGCTAGAGGGGAGCTTGTGTCTGCATTTGATGTCCTTTTGCTGATCGGCAGCCAGCACAGTATGGTCCTCAACCCCTTTCGGGAGTGTAGGGATCACGGATGGTGGAGGCCCTGCTTGGTGATATGAAGCAGAAAGAGCTGTGCTGAAGGAGCAGGGAGATAAGAGGGTCTCTGTCTCCCACAGCCTGAATAAAGAATCCCCTTTGCGCTCCTTAAAACTCAAATACAGTTTTCACTCTACTAAGAAGGATTCTGCAGGCACCAAGCACAGGGAAGGTGCTTAACAAGTAATAAAGAACAGCAATAACAACTGATTAGGTCTGGGCAGGTAAGAAGAAGGGGAATACTTTGTGATTATTTAAAATCTTAAAATGTATTTGCAAGCAGGTCCCTCCATGCACTGTTGTTAATTACCTAGACAGCAGAAGCTGTGCAATCACCTTCAATCATAGGCTTCTATTTAATAAGCTTATTGTAATGTATTGCAATTAACACTCTCCTAACAGTTTGTGCAAATTTTCAACTTTTTCTCCTAGAGCAGCATAGTAAATCAAGCTATAAAATCCATTGGTAAATCTATTTTCTCCCTGGTAAAGTGGATGAAAATATGTGGTGGCAGAGCTGAAAGTGGCACTGTCTGGTAATGGGATGGGATTGCCAGGCAGGGCTGGACAGCTCCAGCTGTGCCCCCAGTGTGTATGGGTTCCACAATTAATTGTGAAAACTCTGGGGGAGATCTCCCAAATCCACTAGAAACATTTGCACATTCACACTATTTAAAATACTTTCAGTGCCAGAAGCAGAATCCTATTTATCTCTCATCTATAGTTAAATCAGGCAAAATTCCGTCTCTGTTCTACCAGTTCTATTCAGAGCAACAGCTAATTGGAAGTTGATCCAATTTACATCAGAAAAATGAGAGCAAACTTAATCCTAAAAAAAGATCCCTCTAAGTTTAGTTTGTCTGTGTATGGATTTGTTAGTAGATTTGTTCCTTAGATATATCTGCAATATATGGATTTATGTGTGTGCACTTGTGAGATTCTGCTGGCAGACAGCTCTGGTGTGTGTGCTGCTAACAGCTACAAAAATAAAGTAATGAGAGGGAACACTTGAGAATGATTCTGCAATGATGATACTGCCCAGGAAGCAATTCTTTGCAGGCAGGATAGTACTGTTTAGGATATTATTCCTTGGCTATTCATGATCATAATGATACTTTTCTATTCAAAGTTACATTTAGGCAGTGCACTAGAATGCTGAAATGAAAGAAACAGTGCAGTATTTTGACAGACACATCCCCAACAATAAGCATTAAATTCTGAGAGATGTTGCTCATTTCCTCATAAGTTTTTCAGACTATTTACAGGTTTGAAAAATATTTATGGAGGTGAAATATCTGCAACAGTGTTATCAATGACCAGATGAGACACTTAACTATTTAAAAGATGTTTATCTGGGGTATCTGAAGATACCATGCTGTGTAGAATAGGACAATATAAATGCCCTGTGTGATGTTTGTATCTGTAAGACTCTTCAAGGTTGAGCAGATGAAGAGAGGAAATTCTAAAAAGATAAAGCACAGGCAAATAGAGGCAGTTATCTCAATTGCCTATTCTCTCTTTTTGCAGTGTTTTCTCTAAGCACAGAATTGAGTGCAGCTCTCACAACAGATAGACACTTGCCAGCCCCTTCTGGACACCCAATGAGGAAAAAAAATCCTCTTACAGGAAAAGTTTTAAAGCTTCAAAATTAAAATATTTGGTTTGTTTGTCTTATTACCTGTCGTCATCTCCAAGTAACCATGCTTTCAAAATGAACTCTATTGGTGGGGCTTTTTTTTGTTTGCTTGTAAGTTGTTAGCCTCTCCACTGTTTAAGTCCTCAATCAGGTTTGTTTGAACAGTTCTTGCTCTGCTACAGAAATTGACAGAAGATAGATGCTTTAATTTTTTAGAGGAAACAGACTCTTCTCCACTTAGGTGTAGTTTTAATCCCATTCCCTTTCCTTTTCTCCGCTTTTTTTTTTTTTTTTTTTTTTTAATATTTTTTTTTCCATCTGCATTTGTGCATTGGTGAGAAACAGGCAGAGAATAGCTTTTCAGCCCTCTAGGGAGTGGTGCAACTGCAGCCTGAACATGGGATGCTCAGAGAGACTTATTCTGAGCCAGGTCCTGCTCCCTGCTTCAAAATACTACAGCAAGCAGGTTTGTGGTGCAAGCAGCCATGGCATTTGCAAGGCTGTTGTTGTTCTGTTCACATGTATGAAACATTTTGATTTTTCTGGGTTATGGGACACCCAGTGCTTCATTATTGCGTTCTCAGACAGTGGCAGTGATGCTGTGTTGCTGCTATGGGTGTGCTGTCACTTTGATTAGTGGACTTAAGGGGCTCAGCTGCATTCCACTTCCCCTAATGTATATTCCTATCACAAATGTTATCTCAAGTTTGCAGCATAAATCAGGAACATTTTTAACTGCACAGACCAAGGGATATGACAACAAGGCAAAGTGCTTGGTAGTGCTTTTACTGAACAGTTATCTTATAGTTCAGAAAATGCTACTAGCTGTCTACTGAAACCAAGCCCCTGCATGAGAGAGAAAAATAAGTACTGTACAGATTATTTTCAGTTTTGATCCAAACTAGGTCTGTTTAGCCTTGTGTTTGTGGAAATTGGAGGCAGAAAATAAGTTAATTGTAGTAACTACAACAAAAAACTACTACATGTAACTGTGAATGAACCCTGTATTCAGACTTCCTTGAAGTAAGGGAAAAAATATTTCAAAATATTTGAAATTTGCTTTATGGTCTTGTTTTTTAATTAAACTTCTGGGAGAGAATAAAAACATAAGAAATAACATGGGAACAATATTCTGAGAAAAGATTGCCATAAATAGTAACATTCAAACCAACAAACTCCAGCCAGAGAAATATCTTCTGTGTGGCTCACATATTTTTGACATTTCTTCTGGGCTCATATCATGTTGTTTGATCACTGAGCTTTTCTCCCTGTGCCCTTCATTATGCATGTTGTTTCAAGAATATTGAAGTGATCACTTCCTTTTCTTCTTTTGCTTAAAAGAAGAAAAACAGCAAGCAAGTTTTTCGTAACATGAACAGGAAATGTAAGGTAAAGTAAATATAAGGTAAATATATATATATATA
Source organism: Lonchura striata (assembly GCF_050655825.1). NCBI lineage: Eukaryota > Metazoa > Chordata > Aves > Passeriformes > Estrildidae > Lonchura > Lonchura striata. The sequence continues at coordinate 92,783,865 of NC_140704.1, forward strand.
TATTAGTAAGCCTTAATTCTGCTTCATGAGACATTTTGGTTGGAATATGTCTGCTTTCCAATAGAATCCCCAGAGGAGTTTACACAACTTCATTCAGTAATATTTGTTTAGAGGTTTCAAGGGAAACTTTAATTAAAGGAGATTATCAAAGATTAGAAGGTATCACTTCCAAAGCATCTATGCAGATGTCACCACTACAGTCAACCTTCACATCTGCACAATAAAACTCTTCCTCAATCCCTTTTCTCTTTCCTTTCTTCTTTTTTTTTTTTTAAATTTTTTGTGGGAAGGAGTGTTTTTTGGTTTTTTTTTGAGAGCAGAAAAGGTAAATGTCTTTATTTTTTGCAGGTGTATAAAACTAGGAATGATTCAAACACCCTATAGATTTGGGAAGAAGAGGGATGACTAACACTTATTACCGCTTTATCATAGGTCATTGATTAAACCTGTTTCTTTGCAAGTTTTGGTTTTTTTGCAGTAGAGTTATAGTACATTTTGTCTTTTCTGTTACATATTTCTCTCTAATTATTTATACGGAGAAGTTATACATAAAATTATACAACTTCTGTAAGAGACAAATATTCAGCGAAAAGAAAATATCTATGAGGGAGTCATAAGAATTCTCAGATTTCAATGACAGATCTTTCAAGTTCTTTCATCTTCCAGTTTCTGACTTAGTTGAGAAACAGTGGTCTTGAAGTATAGACTGTATGTCTGTATCCGAGAACAGTAACAATTGATATGTGTTAATATTGGTGTCCTAAGATGGAGAGGAAAAATTTCATAACTCTTCTATGCTAGGGTTTGAAGTACAGGATTTGATTACTTTCAATATTTAACAGATGAATGTTCAATTATGTCTGTGCAAAGTCCCTGGGATCCTGATGTTGATGCACATAAATATAGACTGCTTTGCTGCTTAACAGAAAAATAAAATTTGGCATTATGTAGGTTTTTAGGACATCTCTCTTGATACATACCAGATACTCAGATTTCCAAAAAATGCTGAAATAATTTTGATTGAAAAACATCTTTGTCCATTTATTTGGTTTCAGCATTAATGCACAGAGTCCTATCTGGGAAGTGCATGGAAATGTATGTAGTGCGACCGTGTTTATTTTTGCAGTGCAGAAATGTCCTTGAAGCCAAGTGAAGAAAATATGCCTACACTAACTCCTTCCATATTATTATTCACAAGCTTATTTGCAGCTGAAAAGATAAAACAATATTGAGAATGCCTTGAGCAGTGATGCTTGCCTGGCCTGTGGGATGTCATGGTTCTTTATAGGTAACATTGCTTAAAAGATCTTGCAGAGTAACTCAAAGTGAAATGCTGCTTTGATACTGGAATCACTTTGGAAATTGCTTTTAACTTAAATCTCTGAGTAGCTGCACAAAGAGGTGGTACTTGAGAACAAGCTCTGTATCATGGAAAAGCAAGGTCTGGCATCTGGAAGCTGAGTCTTCAGACTGGGAATGCAGCGTAATTTCTCAGCAATGAGGGTGGTCTGCAAGTAGAACACAGAAGTCTGGAGGTAACTTGGCACTTCTAGATTCTTGGCACTTGAGGTCAATGTCATGATTTTGGGGAAGATACTTTTGGTTCAAACACATCTTTTTATTCAAAAGGAACTCTTGTTAAGAGTATTAAGGTTGAACAGAGGAATTAGGAAATAACATTTTTGGATATTACATTAAGAAAGGGTGACTAGATAATTTCAGTATTACAATGAATTTTTATCTTAATAAAAAGGTATTGTAATGGGCTTTTTGTTTTGCTTTGCAGTTTAATGGCAGCTTTCCATACCATATTATAGTGTGTGCATCAACTTATTTGATGCTTGAGAGTTGGAGGCATGTCTTTTTTACACAATGCCATTGATCCTGTTAACATCTTCTTCTATTGGATCCCAGACTGCTGTCTTACAAAGGCTTTGACAGAGATTTTAGGTTTTCACTCAGCCCTAAAGATGTCATTTCTTCTGCCACTGACACCAGAAGCCAAACAGAGAACAGAGGCAAATGTCAATGAGTTTTTATGCTTCTGTCACTGCTCAAAATAGAACACCATTCAGGACAAAAAAGCTTTTCTTTATTTTTTTTTTTCCTAAGTCAAAAGGATTCATCCAGATACTGAAACTTCCTATAGATTTTGAATACAATTAGTGATAGCAGATGTTTTAATTTCAAGGAGTTTATTCAAGGAACAGGTCTTGAGCAAAGAGCACAAGCTGTAGGCAGTGCAGAAAGGCTAAAAGTCCTTGTGTCTCCATTATAACCAATATCCTCTTACCTTTCTATCTGGGAAAGGAGATGGGCTAAATTTGCTCTCTTGGCTCAAGGCAGAGTCTTCTGTTTCTGAGTCATGGGTTTTCTTCCCTTATTTAATTTCCGTGATCTCCCCACTTCAGAACTCAGATGACAAGAACTGGTTTAGGGTAAGATAATTTCTGTAATACCTCTAAAGCCTTGTATGTGTTTTTAAAGTATCTATTTGACTACAATCTGAAAAGGACAAAAATTATTGTGATGCTTTTTGGGCACTCATGAAGTCTTAACAGATTATTTGTGTGTAGTACCAAATACTTGACTATATTAAAAAAATAAAGTCATCAAAACAAAATAAAGCATACTTATATACACATGAAATAATGCTATAATTTATGTCAAAACTTATACTGAAAATATCTATTAAAACACCAAGTAAACTTCATTTCAAATTTACTATGTCCAGAAATTTATCTTATCATTTGCTCTCAGTCAAACGTGATGAAGGAACACTGGAAACATAGAAGGTGCAAAGCTTAACTTACATTTCTAGGAATTAGCCAAATATGCTGGGGGACCATGAAAAAAAAGAAGATAAATAGAAATTTCATATATAAAACAAGCATTGAGTCTGTGTTTGCTGAAGGTATGCATCTTGAATGCTACTGAAAATCCTTAATGTCATTATATAATGTAGTCTAAACAGATTTGGATTTTATTACACTTGAGCTATCATCCTGCATGGAATTAATTGTAGGTAATGATGAAAGACAAGGGTTTGAGTTTTTAGGTGTATCAGAGCAAACTGCCTCATATCTGGGCTTGCTACAATAAATTCAGCTTCAATTTTGGGGAAGAAAGATGATCATTGGGAAGCTGAGAGAAACAGCCACAGATATGAACAAAGATCAGTTTGCAGCAGTATCAGAGATCCCAGTGACTAAAGAATCCTCACTCTGGTGATGAGGGGTTTTGCTTAGAGCTTTCACAGAACATCATCACTTGCACAAGATCATTTAGCTGAAAGGGCACTTTTCTTTGGCTCTGAACTGGGAAGAAGGGTAAGTTTCAGAGACAAGTTTTAGATAAGAGACAGGATATGTAAAATAGATGTGTGTTTTTGTGGGTGAATTGAAATATCTGAGATTCATAAAAGTAACCCATGTCTTTATTTCATTACCTATTAAAAGAAAATGAGGGGATTTTTGCTTCTATTGCCTGCTAATTGGGTCATATATTATGGAAGATGGGAGCCTCTTTAAAAGTCACATGTTCATTTAAGCTAGTGGAATTTGGAGTGGGGAAAGTCATATTTGTAGTATAGAAGTCCTCTTTGTGTTCATTGGGGTTTTATTTTAGTTTTGGGAGGTCTTTTATCTCTTCAAAATAACATATCCAATATTATAAAACTTTATGCCTTACAGCCAATTTCAGGAACCTGTTCAGTTTTATATCTAGCAGGCTATCTGTAGGCATCACAAAGACGAGGTTCCTGTGAAAAACTGAAAATGAAGACATTTATCTTCACCTGTCAAGTTTGCTTTTTCTTTTTTCAGAGGGAAGTGTTTTTAAAAATTGCATATATGTCTAGAAGACAGCCTAAAGTCCACTTAAGCAGCATATAATTAATCTCAATTCATTTTTTATAAAGATATTTATTGCTGTATGAGCACAGCAATAAATATCAAACAACGTGAATAAAATATTTTTTCAGTTGAAAACTCATTTGCATGTTATTGTAATAATTTATTTCAGATACTAGTTAATCTGCTTTAAGTGCAAGTATGCTTTTGCACCATCCATACACAATGAATTATTTATTAATCCATTTGTTTTAAATGTATCATAGTAATATTATTATCTTAATTGCCATCTATTAAAAATATGTAAATCTCCTCTAGAAATTAACAGCAGAAACAATGACTATGGTATCTCAAATTCCTCTCCCAATCCCAAAGCATCCTTATCCTTGGACTACAACATATATTTCTAGAGAACATGCAGACTGGAACCAAGACAGGCTCACTGGCTATGCAGTTCTGGAATGGGCTAGAGGCTCCCAGCTGTCAAAAATTTTTTTTCTGTAGTGCCCCTTCATGAAAGTCTGGGTTCAGAAAAGATCTGGAAGCACAAGGGGGAAAATAAATAAAATAATATTTAGCAGAAGTTCCATTAAAGACTTTTGCTTTCCTAGGGATACTGAATGTCACCTGTGGCCTGCTATGGTCAATTTAAGCTATTTGAGCTATGATCCCTTAAGCTTTTGTGCAACTTAAGGAAGAACCGAATTACAGTAGTGAAAAGATCAGACTAAGCTTCCTCAGGTAGTACAGCAAGACATCTGTGTAATGAAGTTTTACCAAGCCAGCAAAATTAGAAGCTTATCCTTCCCAGAATGGGACTTCTACACTTTTTAAGGGCTTGGGATATGATAGAGAAAAACAGGATTTTGTCTGTGTCTGGTCAATTCTAAATTTATGTGAGAAAGGGCATGACTGAAAAATGGGACAATAGACTTAAAAAAAAAAAAATCTGCAGACTCTGATGCCCTCAATTTTTGCAGAGGTTTACAAAGTAAAAAGGAAGCTTACCTTAACTCATTTATCCATCAGATTAGTTCAAATTTATTTTAGTCTGCCACTCTTCCCTGCCCCCCTCTTCCCACAATTGTCATGGAAGGATAATTAGCAAGACACTTGACCTAAAAATGTATTCACAAAATATTTCAACTAAAATAAACTATTCTGCTTTACACTAATATTTTGTCTATATTATGGGTTTTGGTGGTTGTGTAGTGGATTTTGGTTTCTTTGTGTTTTGGTTGTTGGTATTTTGTTATTGTTAGGGGACTACTGGTTAGGAAGGATGGAAGGGTAGTCAGGTTGATATGCTTATCTTTTAAAAGCAATAGTTGCCAATATCTCTGACAGGGCCACTTGAAAATATGTAAATATGAGGAAGCAACTCTACTGAAATGAATGAACAATTTGTTCTAACTGAAGATTTGCTCTAGTATCTTGTTTTTAAAATTCTATAAGCCTGCATGAAAATATGCTTATTTTAACAACCCAAAATAAACCTCTTTGCTGATTCTCTGCAGGCTCATAGAAAAGCTTAAAAGCAATTCTAAGAGCTGATGTTATTAGCAACTGGAACTCCGTTTTGATTGGCTGGGAGTATTAAACCAAGACCTCTCCACCGAACCTTGTAGCATTACATCAGTAACTCTGAGTAAAAATGAGATCATGCCATCATCCTTCTGCAGTCTGAGCTTTGTAATGTACCTGGTGCACAAAAACTCTAGTTTGGTTAAAATTGTCATCCTGTTGCTTTCATGGGAAGTGATTACACTAATAGGTTTAATGTACAGTAATTGTGCAGACTGTTTTCCATTGCCTTGTGGGTTTGGTTTTTTTATTTGCTACATGAACTGTGCAATGTGAAGTTAAGACTATAATATAGCAAACAGGGAGTGAAGAATGAGCTTCTGATTTTATTTACTTTATTTTAGACATATCTAACAGTCCTCTGATCCCTTCTTAGCAGTCAGATTTGTTGGGGGAGAGTAGGATGATTCAGTAATCATGACAAAACAGGCTGACTTAAAGTCAAGGTTCATTTCTTACTTATGCCATCACTGTTATTTTGAGATTCTTAATCCTTATGCTTTTAGTTCCCTTGTGTATATAATGTGGATAGCAGGACTTTCTTGGTGAGGTGATTTTAGGGTAAATTGATTTATTTCTGTAATGTTTTGTTTGCAGCATTTTGGTTCACAGATGAAACTGTAACAGGAATTTCAAGGAGAAAAGTATGCAATAGACTATGAAGGGTAAAAAGGTGTCCAATCATCATGCAGTTGTTGCCTGTAAAAATAATACCCTTTACATTGTTTTTCTCTTTTACATATGCTCAAGATCTACCTTTTCAATGCCCAGTGACTTCATTGCCTGGAGTTTTTCTCTTGTAATGTCTGTCAAGAAAGAGTGAAGCATTTGCCATAGCACATTTAGCTAACACCATGCCTTCCTTCCACTGGCATGGTGATGTGCCTAAATCTAGTCTCCCACAGATGCAGCTACTCTCAGATTTGGAGTATTTCACACAGCAGCTCTGAGAAGACATTAAATTGTATATAGAGCATAAAAAATCCTGGCAGGATTACTTTTTGCCTTTATTTCTACCTGTTCATAGAAGAGAGATGTCATGACTAGTGTGTCATACATACAATGGCAGCATTTTAGGATGGAAGTTGTTGATATTTATATTGAGAAGACTTGTAGAGGAGACATAGAGCTAACATATAGAGATTTTTATCTAGTGTTGATTTTGACTGTCTCAGTAATTAGTCATATTTGTGATCCTCTAAGGAAGTATTTTTTTAACAAAATCAGCATACTTGATGAAGGATTAAAATGTTGAAAAGCCATTTATTTTGCTCACAAATGAGCAAGGATCAGTGAAAACTGTGTTTGCAATTTAGACAAAGTTTGACAAACGGACCTCCTATCTTTAAAATTATTGGTAATTTTTCATGCAACTTTTAAGGAGGGTTTAATTCTTGATGTTTTGTGCTATGGCTTTTCCGATAATTTTGACAAAATGCGTACTTTTTGATTTGCAAAAGGAAACTTTGTTTTTGTACTTCTTGCAATTTTAAAACTGAAGTATTGCTGAGCATGATACATGCTTGGCTGTCATAGACCTTGGGGAGGATTAGGTAGAAATTCAAAGGCTCTGTATGAGCCAAAGGATGTGCCTAGAGAAAGCTGATTTGGAAAGCAGCCTTCTCTAACACCTCAGGAATGGCAGAAGCAATTCCATGGGACTTCAGCAGCAATATCTGAAAGAGACCTGTAAGAATGTGTCATTTGTTGCATGACTCCATTGCTTCTTTATTTTTAAACCACAAAGGAGCATTAAAATATTTTTTCCACAAAGTACTGATTTTTTTACATTCGTGATCAGTATGTCTAGCCCCCAAGTTAAATGCAAGGGACACCACAATTTCAGATTAAAAAAAAAAACATACCCTTATTTGATGCTGAAATAATTCTCAGGGCTTTTAATTGTTCTAGTAGTTCTTCATTCCAAGCATGTGTTTTGGAATGTGGGGAAATGTTAAGTTTGGCATTGCAGAATATGGGGTATGACTCAGCCTCTTCAAAGTAATAGTATTTAAATGTGCTTGTTGTCTGACTGATCTTTTTTTCCTAAAAGTTCATATCAAGGGAAGATACCAAACCCCATATACTTTAGTTTATAATTCTCTTCCATATAAGTGTTCTGTGTTGTCCTCGGTTTCTTAGTTTTCATTCCCTCTTCTGTAATCATAGTGCTTTTTTTACCTGCACCAGATTAGAGGCCAGTATCTTCCTGCTCTTGTTTAAATTCTTAAGGATAAGGTTCAGACTTACAAAACCAGTGAGTGTTCTTTTATTTTATGCCAAAAGCTATGCAAAATAACATTTCCTGGATGCCTTCATTGGTAATGGACTTGGTGACAAGTTTAATGCTAGGAGAATAGGAACTGAAACCAGGCAAGTTGTTGTGCTTTCTAAAGTAAGTTTGTCACACTGCATCAAAAAGATTTTTCACCAAATTTAAGTTCTCAACCTTGATTCTGACTATATCTTCCTGTACCTCAACAATTTCAATGAATTCAATATTGGAATGCATCTGCTGTAAAACAATAAAACATGATGTACAGATTGATTTTTTTTTTTTTTTTCCCCCCTAAAGAGCTGTACTTTTCTCACTATATTTGGGAGTCTCCATAATAGTATTTTTTAGTTCAGTTTTTTCTGTTGCTGATAGACTATTTTTTTTCTGCTTTTGGTGTCTATGGCCATTTTTAATCAGTAGAAGGAACCACACTATTTCTACATTAACGTTCATCAGGGATCATTTCTTAAGCTGAGATTCTTGGAGAGACTTTGCTAGTGAATAGGATTTGAGGCTCAGATAATTCCGCTAGTGATGAACGAATGGCTCATACTTAACAAATGATACAGCTGGAGAAGCTGTCATTGTTACAGCCTTAACTGCCCACAATGCCTTTTTTCTGGAGGCTGTCTGATGTCAGCTTTCTGTTGGAGGGAGTTCAGTGGTCCTTACCTCCAGTTCCTAGGCCCTGCAATCTTGTCAGCCTGTGGTCGAGAGTAAACTTCTGCTGCTTTCAGCACACATGAGCACAATGTGGTGGCTTGTGGCTGCCCTCTGAGGAAGGCAGTCTCTCACAGGTTTGTGACCTCTTTCCTAGGTTGGTTAGGAGTGCTACAAGACATTGGTCAGCACTGTTCAGGGTGTTACCAACACAGTAACATACTCAACCCTTTTGCTCCTATAGCTCTAAAGGGGAAGCAGTTGGCACCATTTAGCAGTGCACAGGGTTGCTGTCCCACTGTGGCTGGTCTGCATTGCTGCCTGTGGTCCATTCCCTGCACTCCAGGGTGGAGGTTTTTGGATTGCATAAGAGCTCAAAGTAACCTTTAGTAAAGCTTTAGGGGTCTGCTGTGGCTGTGCTTCTCTCTTGCAGGGTTCAGAGAAAAAAATCACTTCAGACTATTCCTGCAGTGAATGGGAGTAGAAATCAGTCCTGAGAGGATGCAGGGCTTCACCAGTTCTAGGACGAACTCAAATTCATGCATAAAACCAGAGAGGACTTTTAGGTGTCTTTAACACTAAAGAGAATTCATGAACGTTATGCATTTGGTGACACTCTTTGGTATAATCGGAGAAAGTGGACAACAAGGACATGTAAGGAGGAGTGAAGGGGGTTTATTTCCATGGAAGCAACAGCATTGGGGCACCACTTTTTAATTTTTTTTTTTTAAAGCCACTTCCAATATATTCTCCAATCAAACTTCTGTTCTATTTTTTTCTGTTTGAACAAAGAGGAAATCTTTGTAACCATTACCATTTTTATTCTTAGGAGCACCGATTAATTTGTTCTCATTTTTCAGATACTAATATAGAGGTCTTTGGGTAAGGGAGAGAATATTTTTTTTTCTCACTTGCATGCAGTACAGCCACTCACTCAATACAGCAGATATTTCCAACTGGCACTTGCACTTGTATCTGCTATCCCAATGGAAATAGGAATATTATCTAAAGCTTTTATTCTGAGGTTTTTTCTTACTCAAATTTTTTTCACATAAAGAGGAGTCTCACTCACTGACAAGCTGGTTTTGAGTAGCATATTGTATCCATCACCCTAGATAGGTCACCTGATTGGTCAGTTAAGGAATCCAGTATTTTTTATTAATAAATACATACCCCAGTAACATGACTCATCACAGTTATTTGTGTTCCTGGGTGTACAGCTTCAGTTCTTTGTCAAGTTGATCCTTTTGTCATCAAGTGGAGTAGGAATTTTGGATGTGGAGTCAGTCTGCATATACTCCCTTACCCTAAAATAAGCAACAGAAGTACTCGCTTATGCAAGATTCCTGGCAAATGCTTGCTATCTACTCATGCAAAATAAACATATCATTTCCATAAACACTCTAGGTATGCAGCTTCTACCCCGTTTGAGATGCATGGCATTTTAATATGAAGAGAAGAGGCATAAATCAATCTTCACTTTGAGGAGCATGCCTCTCTTCCTGATAGACACTTTTTGGGTGTGCTGACTTGACATGCAACAGGTTATATATAACACACTCTAAATAGGAATATTTCACACCAGAACATGGCACTAGACCAAAACTAATCTATTTGAAAGGCAACCAGGAGACGTGTTAGCATTAGAATGAGAGGATGGTCTGCTGTAAGAGGAAATTAAGAAGAATGCCTAGATTACATTTAAAAACAACAAAAGTCAACTATTCGTGTCAACATTTCAAATCTTGTTCTTTTTTTAAAGGCGTAAAAAAATTATGGCTCTTGGAAACTGATATGAGAATCATCAGCAGAACACTAGCTATTGTAATGTGCAGAGCTATAATTAGCTTCAAAGGCAATTAATTCTATGCAGGACAGGAACTTTGCCTTTTAGAATAAAATAGCACAGAGGTGGGCTTTCTATTCACATTTCTAATGTGGTTAGAGCCCCTCCCATTTCTCTGTGTTCCATAACCCTTTCTTTATATACTACTTTAACTGTCATTAACCACATATTGGAAAGCATTATTTTTCATAAAACTGCTAAATATAGTTTGCTTTCCCCTTGCCTTTTGTATTTTCTAACCTCAGCACCACGAATGTTTGCCACTTGCCTTTGACAGTCGATTGGGATTTATTATGTAAGTGTAATCAGGTATGATAAAATGAGTAATTACCAGTAACCCCCTTCCATTCTGAGATGTTTCTATCTCAAGTACTCACTACTGTCTTGCAAGTCTTCCAGAAGAGTGTGTGTGTATACATATGTACATATTTTCTTATAGCTTTAAAATAAAATATATTTACTCCAATTTTAAATTGATATATAGCAAGTTGCATTTGAAAAGGATCTATGAAAAATCCTATGAGAACTAAACGTTTTTGCTTCTTGCTTCAGTCAGTGTGGTTATTTCTTCTGTCTAGTGGAATCTATATATAACTTTTTTAATACTCAAAAACTTGAGATTAGTTGAAGGTTGCAGTTAAAACATCTGAATTTCTCTCATACTTTTTCTTGTGATACAAATTTCCTCTTGAATATGTCTTTTACATTAGAAGTACTTTGATGGGTTTTTTTTTCGTGCTGTGTTTAATGTCTTTGGTAACAAAAATTTTAACAGATCGCTCTTGTGTTCAAATTTTTGAATATCAAAATTACTCTTCATTAATTTCCCTTCATTAATTTCCAGCTGTATTAGAGACAATAATGAAAATTAAAATTCTATGTAAGAACTTAATTGAAATGTGTGTAGAGTCATAAAATATCTCATGTTGAAAGACATCTGTAAGGATCATAAAATCCAGCTCCCTGCTCCTCACAGGGCTGCCTAAAAGTAAACCATCTAAGATCATCATTCAGACATCTCCTGAGCTCTGGCAGGATTGAGGCTGTGACCACAATGGAGCCTGTTCCATTGACCAACCATCCTTTCAGTGAAAAACCTTTCCAAATGTCCCATCTGGACTTTCCCTGACATGGCTTCATTCCATTAGAATGTGTTTAGACAACTGAAGACTATGCTGAGAACTTTAAACCATTCTTCACTTTCCAATTGCCTTTGCACATTTTCCTTATACATGGCCAAACTTTGCAGGTCTTTCTTCTGAAAATAAAAATCTCAATTTTAAATTTACTGTTTAAATGCAGTCTTTCACCTGTTTCAATGATATACAATTCTGAAAGATCTCATATTGTTTATTTTTTTCATACTTTTGAAAATTCAGTGGGTAGAGAAGCTCTCAGCTTCAGGAATGTCTGGATTTTGGTGGGGGTTTTATGCGTGTGTATATATATATTTAGATGTATTGTGAGAGTGTTTGAGCAGGCTTGACATCTCTCTTCCTTTTATGTACAGGTGTACTCCACAGATATAAGAATAAACCTGTTTTTTACAGGCTAGTCAAAGTATGTCCTTTATTGTTTTTCTCATTTCTGTAAGTGTTGAAATGAAGTGTGCCTAATCTGAAATTAATTTTATTTCTCAAACTTGTTCTGTCTCTAGACTTAAAAAGAATTTTTTTCAAATTAAAAGGATATTATTTAAAAGAATTTTTTTCCTATGCAATTTTCAAATGAAAGACAAATCAGCAGGAGGCATGTTCTTTAAAAGTGCACAGAGGGGTCAAGAGATCACCATGCCTTTGCTTGTCCTGCAGAGGTTAAGCCAGCTTCCTGACCTTTTCTGGGTGACATTTCAACAGTGACACTCAAGAAGCAGACCCTACTGTTTGAAGTAGCTTCTCAGATTGCAAAAATTTACTGATCTAATCTAACAGCTGGCTGTCATCTAAGCTGGTAATCCTGTTTACTCCTCTATCCCAAACTGCCTATCTGGTCTTATCTTCTCTTTCCCTTTGACTCTGCTACTTACTGTTCAGCCAGCCTGCTTTGCCAGCAAAACAGACAATGATGGCTTTTATTCTTTCCTCAAAAACTAAACCAAAAACTGTTTCTTGCCAATTTATTGAGGTAAAATGTCCAGGAAATGGCTCAGATAAATGTCTGTGTCAAAGGTGAGGATGCAGGGTAACTGCTGGCAGGTTGGTCTCTCTTGGAACTGCAGCATTTCCTAAGACCTGAACTCGGAACATTCTGTCCTACTTAGAAAGTGCTGATCTCCCCCAAAAGAGACCTTTAACATTTCTTAAGTCCTCTTTTGCCTACTCCTTGTCCTGTTAGCTTGATCTACCAAAGCTTACATTCTGATTTGCAACACGTCCTTGAGATGGATACTGGTGATATTTCTGAACCAGCTACTATAATTCAAGAGAGCCCATCTTAGTCAAATTTGTGCTGATGCAACTCAAGAGCCACCCTCTTTGCACCTTAATTATGCAGAATTCCTTGGGACTTCAGCAGGAGTCTTGACTGTGCAAGTGATGCTGAATAAGGTCTCTAGTTTACAGAACTAATTACCCCATACTTTGATTTGGCTCAAAGAGTGCAATTACTTCAGGAGAAAGTAGTACTGGAAGAAACCATCTCAAGGCAAAATTTGTTTAATTAATATCTTTATAATTAAAGCTAGTGAATCTTTGCTCTGTTTTTTACTATGCTTTTTAAACTATCCCAAGACAAAATTTGTATCCAAACTGGTATGAAACAGATGAAAAGAATCTGTGCTTTATGCTGCAACATTTGGCTCTGTGGTTTTTGTTCACAAATGTTATCTGTAGCTGCCAATGAATGTTGTCATGAGATACTTTTTTACTGTTATATGTTGGCTTTCCCAGTAGACTTTTACTTTTGGTTTCCCCAGAAGGTTTCAGTGTCTTTTTTAGCATCACTAGCAATAAAAAGATCTCCCAGAAGGACAGATTTTACTTCCAGCTGGGTTCTACAAGTGACTTGAAAAGTCTTAATAACTCATGCAGAAAGTGGCTTATATACCCAGGGAATTACTTAAATTACTCCTTTTCTTACTTCAACTCTGAGTTCAAAGGGGATTCATATGACACCCACACCACAAATTCTGTCTTTAATTCAGAGGCCAAAATCACATCAAACAGGAATGAAAAGCCCCTCTGCTGTCCTCACCAGCTGCGCAGTGAGCTTTTAGCTGGGGGGAACTGTGATACCCAAAAACCTTCTAAGAGGCCACTTGTTCAGCAGCTCTTTCAGCTGCCTGCAGGAGCAGCCTGCAGAGCAGTACTGGATGCTGGAGAAGTCCCATTATGATAAATTATGCAAGATAGTGGTACCTGCTGCTCCCATATCTGATGCACTTTGAATTCAACTCGAGTTTATCTGAGGAAGTCAGTACCTCTTGCAAACTGCACTTTCATAAATTATTACTAATTAAAAATAGCTTAATGTTCAGTGGTGCTTAGAACCAAAATTCCCATCGAAGTTGGCGTGTGCTTAGAGCATTAAGTAGGTCTTGCAGCAAAACTTGTAGACCAGGTACCAGATTTAATTCCTGTATGGTTTTGCCTTCAGGAGTAGGTATGCTGGTGTTATAAATATATTTTGTTTCCAATTATTTTGTGACTTTGTTTTTTAAAAGTATTAAATGTGCTGTCTTTTTATGTTGTTAGTAAATGCTCTTTTCTTCCTCATTTCAAGTAAGTGACAGTAGGTGCAAGTAGCTCCTATAAAGAATTCATGCTGGAGTAACTAAGTATTCATCAGGTAAATGTTGTAAACTGAAAAAGGCAACAAAGCTAGTGATCTTTATCTTTAGAATTTTCAAAAACAGGATCTTTAGCAAATATTTATTTTTCCTCTTTTTCCTTCCTAACAAAATGCAAGCTGTGAATTCCAATCCATTTCCCTACCCCTAGATATCAATGACAGATCTTAATATCTTTAAAAAATGCAAAATTGATTTTGTCTTTTTGAGCTTTTTCCTCTTTAAACTCGGGGTGGGAGGAGATCCTTTGTAGATCATGTATTTCTTTTTTTAGTCTTGGTAAACTGGCCTTTTGCACTATGTTTTCATATGGAACACTTACAATAGATAAATTATGCTTTTGACATTTACCTAGATGCCTAATAAGTTATACTAATTTTACTGGTTTGATTCAATTTAGATAAAAATCTCTGCTCCTTTAAGAAAATAAAATGTGATGTGTTGCCTAGTGCAACTGACTTCTACAAAATTGGGAACACAAACACATACAATTTGAATTTTCCCTTGCTTATTTTTCTTTTACTCTGTCTGTCCAACCTGTTGCTATTGAATACTGGATGAAATAGAATTGATGGCTGTGATGTGCCAGTGGTTGATAAGTTAAATGCTATTTTAAAGACTATTTTACTCCACATTGTTTTCCTGGTCAGTTGTTCCTGTCAGTTAAATTATGATTACAGTAGATGTTAAAACAATCCCCCCAGTACTGCAGCTCACTTGATATATTTAACTTGATTTATTGTGGTTCATTGTCAGGATGCTTTGAGGGACACTTACAGATCCCCTTAGCCTTTTAAACATCGTGAAAATGTATTCATTGTCTTCAATGAATTCAGCTGGAATTTTCAGCTCTGTTGCAGTTAGCTATTGAGAAATACTCTGAAAATTCATTTTAAATGCTCTTTTATCTTGAGCCTGATGAAAAGCTAATGGATATTCACCAACAGGACCAAATCCAAGGGTTTCTTTCCAATTTTGGTTTTGTTTGCTTTTTTCCATCTTCTATCTGCATGTTTTGGCATAACATGGGACAGGCAAAGCAACATGATAGAATCAGTCTCTGCATCTGCACTGCTGGCAGTGCAAGGGCAGGTGCTGGCTGGCTGGGGGATGCTGCTGGTATTTTACCTCATTCACCAAGGCTTCTAATTTCCATTTCTCTCAGGTACCATAAAGAAAATTAAATACTTTTAAGATTTTTTTTTTCTGAATGTAAGCACATTTCCCTTTGAAAACACAAAGCAGGCACGTCTCAGTGTAGAGAAAAGAAGCTTGGTCTGTGTGGTAAGGGTTGTTCAGTAGGATAGGGTGTACCTCCTCTCAGGTTCTCTTTCTGCTCTATTCAAAATAGTTTTTCATCCTGTATTGCTCACTGAGACAGAGCTCACCTCAGTGACAGAACCTGGGCTTCCCACTTCCTAGCCTGTGATATTTGCCTTAGTTTGCTCTTCTTGTTCCTAAAAAATAATTTCATTGAAAGCATTCTCAAAATGGAAGTGTTCGCATGAAACATGTTGAGTTTGATGAGTTAGAACATATTTGACATACTGTACAGATCAATCTTAGTGCCTAAAGTTGGCAGGAGAGAGAAAATGCATAAAAATAATTGCAAAGAGACTACAATGGAGTGAATGCTGAACAGGGATTTTTGCAGAGAGTGAGGGAGGTGCTGTTTATTTTGAGCCAACTCATGCTTTGTTAATTCCGTTACTGGCAACTTGTCTGGGAATTGAGTCTCTCCACTTTGACTCATGAAAACTTAATCTTGCCTGACAAAAATGCAGAATGATGAGTATGTGTTTCCAATTTTGAGAAGGCTGTTAAGGAGGATCCAGTCCTGTGCTAATGGAAGTCCTGCTGCTACTGTTGTGTAGTGGGAAAAGCAAGACTTGAAGGGCTGCACAGATAAGTGCTCCATTTAGCATTACATAGGGGATAGCATTTCAGCTAATGTGCCAGGCTCATTTCCTGCCAATTCCCACTCCTATTCCTGGTTTGTTCTCCCATTTCCCCTCTTGGTATATGAGGGAAGGCTTAAGAGACTTTTATTGCTAGTAACCATAGCCCACTCCTTGGCCTTCCTTGCTCTTGGTTACCTTGTGCTGGTACTGGCATGAAGAAACTAGAAAATAGTCTTATTCTATACCTCATAAAGATTACTGGAGTCCTTGAAACCCTTGCCACTAAGGAAAGGGGAAAACAGTGATATTGCAGTATACCCAAAATGTAATATTTTTATATATGAGTCTTGCAACCATTGCTGAATTGGAGGGGTTTATCTTCTTTAATATACTCAAACTATGTTATGAGTTGGTGTACTTCTGAGGACTTTTTCTACACTTTGTTCTGCATTTCTAGCTACTGGGCCAACTTCTATAAAATTGAGAGTTTCAAAATCAGGTAATTACTATGCAAAACAGAGCTCTGTCATAAAATGTGTCAATGTTGTAAATGATGTACAGGTAGAAAAAAGGAGAAGCTTTTTTAAGCTGGCCTTTACAGGTTTTAGAAGAGGACTGCATGTGTTTATTTGAGCCAGTAATATTTAAATAAATTTTAACTGCATGAAGAAAAATCCTGTAAAAAATAACAGCAACAAGACTGGATGCTAAATTGTGGGAGTACAGTTTGAGGGATGCTGCTGTCAAGGCTGTTTTGTAATTCCAGTTTTGAATATCAGAGTTTTGTTTTTAAATTTGGGACTCTATGTGGAACTTCCAGGACTTTCACCTTTCCACTTCCCAGCTGCCATGATTGTTTTCCCATGTTTTATTCACCTTTTTGGTGGCATTGGCTTGCCCTCTCACTGCTACAGAGCCAATCAAGCAGTCTGCTCAGCAAACACCCTGCAGTGTGCATTCCTTCAGTGTGGCTTTGCCCCTTTGCACTGGTCAGTGTGCAGTGGATTGCCAGTGATCCACTCTCTTCTGCTGCTGGTTCTGTGGTTATGCCACCCTGGGATTCGTTCATTGTTTTTGTCACAAATGATGCTGAAACTTCTGTGAAATGGTTAGAAACTTTTCTCAAATGTGTAAGAAATGAGAAATCATTAACTTGATTCTGTTCTCTGCTGGCTTCTGTTGCACTTGCTGTTCTGATTTCCCTGCCATCAATGTTTCTGTTTTACTTACATAAGTTCCAAGTTTTTGCCTTTTTGTATAGTTCATAATTTTCCCAAACACTTCTTAGAATAATACTCCTGAATATCTGCACCATCTAAATGGGATCAGGCATGTGTCCACTAATCCCTAGTGGATACAAGCTTTGTGAACCATTTCTGGCACTCAGTTAAAAAAAAAAAAATGTAGTGCAGTCATCTGCACGTCAAAATCCTCACCAAGAGACATACTCTGGTCCTATTTGTGTTGGTGTAAATCCAGAATCCCTTTATATCCATTAGTGGCTTTAATATAGATTAACCTTGTTTTTAAATGGAATCAGGATTGGGCCAGTTGCATGTTGACTTTACATCTTAAATTATGCTACTAGATTAATGGGAATTTCACAAGTGCTCAGTTTTCTCAGGTGGGAGCACTCTGGCTGTATTTGTGTTATGAACTTCAAAACTGAAAATGTACAACATTCCTTTAGGTTGCAGCAGGCTGATCCTACCTTTGGAACTATGATCCCAGCTTAAGTACCTTGTGAAGTTTCATTTTTAGCCCGTGCACTAAATTTTGCTCCCAGCTGTGCTCAGATAGCAATATAGAGGAGTAACTTGTAACACTATTTGGATCCATTCTTGAGAGATAACAATGGGTATAATTTGGAGCAGAACCTGAGATGTACTGTCTTATTACTAAGACTGAGAAACTTATTTTAATAAATGCCATTTGAAATATTTAACAAATTATCTGCAAGCTTCATTACATATAATAGGTTTTATTTGTGTAATATGTGTAAACAATAAAATAATAATTATTTTAAAACCTGTTCAGCTTTGAAAAGTTAAATATTAGCAATTAACAATAAAGCAGATTACTAAAAAATTCACTTCTCAATGAGAGAGCATATTATTTGATTAAGCTAATGTTCCTAATGGCTTTACTTCTGTCTGGTATCAATGAATTAAATAAATGCAAGGACTGATTATCTAGTTCTGCTTATGGTATATGGCCCCCTAAAGAACCCAGTATTGCTGCTGTAAAATTAGGATAATTGGAAATGGAGACTCAGTACTGCCTGTGTTGTTTGGTCTTGAGGGCGATTCTGGTAATCTGTTTCCCTGTGGTTTGTAAGAAACAGCCTAAATCTAGGTGGGGACAAGGAAAGAAATGAGTTCCTGGGATATATGGTTGCTTCTGTGAGCAGATTATCAGGATGAGTACTCTGATGTAACTTGGAGTGAGAATAGTCCATCTTTTTCATCAGTTATGTGTTATTCTGAAAATAGTCCTCAGTGGCTTTGACCCTCTGTAGCCATTTCATTTAAAAACTGCTGTGCTAGTTTTTGATGTAAGGCTAGTGAAGGCTCTAGAGAGGGAATGAGAGTGAGTGCAGCCGGCATTCATCCCACAAAAGGCAGGACTGGAGAGGCATTCTTGAGCTCCACCTACAGTCAAATCGATGCCGTGCCTAAGCACCTGTGGGTTTATGCAAGCACCATTCCCACAGCTAAAGCTGCTTGTGTATTTTCCCAGCATGGTTATGTTAGAGTGGTGCTCCGGGGGCTGCTAGTCCCTGTTTCTCAGCATAGTCTTGAGCGTTGTGCTGATCACTTTATAATGCTGGCAGTGCTCCTGCTGGCCTGTTCAAGTCTACCTTGGCTATCTGCATCTGACTCTTACATGTGGATGTGCCCAGCTTTGACTGCCTTGTACTGAGAGCAGATACAGTTTGAGAAGCTTTGCTGGACAGATCACTTAATTTTTCTTCCCCTGCCTTTCTTGTGTGTGAGTTGAAAATAATGCTTTTGAAATTGTAAATTTAAGCACAGAGGGTGCTATATAATATGGTATCAGCATATTTAAATGGAATAGTTTATATGGTGAGGAGGGTGCAGGTGGAAGTCTAATGTCCAACTGAACAGTATCCAACTAGAATAATGAGCCTCTGAATTTGGAGGAACTATCATTTGGGAGGGGAACCGCCTTTCTTTTTAAACTGGATGTGCTCTTAGAGTCTTAAAGGCTCATAATGCAATCAGGCTTTACATTTCTGTCAGTTTTCTTCTTCCCCCTACATGGTTTTGAATGTTTCCTTTCTCTTCTCTGTTCCCAGCACATGCATGTATACCTCGCAATAGTCAGAGAAGACCAAAAAGAAGTAAAATTTAACTTTTTGCCTGTCTTCTTCTCAGGCACCCAGGGGGTATTTTATACCTTCTGCTACTTCTTACCCTACTGAGATTAGTAAGAGTTATCTTCCTGCTATGGGTCCCCCACCAGACCTCTGGAAAAAGGATGGATTAGTGATTCCTTCTTCTCAATGTCATTAGAAGATATTGCTCCCCAAAGTGATAGAGGAAGGGTGGGAGACAAGAGGTTATCCAAGGGGTTATTTGCTCACTAAGTGCATCAGCTGCTGTCCTATCACCTGCTTCATCTGAACAGATGTTGGATTACTATTCTAAGACTTCAGAGGATTGCCACTTTCTTTTCCCACCTTCTCTCTCACCCCCCTACAATATGGTGCTTTGTACCTCACCCTTGTCTTTTGCCCGCCCTGGTGTTTAAGGATAAGCTGAGCAACATGACTCCAGAACAGGAATCTGAAGATTCAGCATGCATTGTTTGGATCTTTCGCTATAGATGCTGGAAATACCACAGTTTTGACTTTTTCTTTTTTTTTCAGATTTGTTTAGTTGCTCTAAAGCGAATGCTTAAAATAGACTGCTATCTCCAAGACTTGTTCTCTGTTAATC
This sequence comes from Lonchura striata, assembly GCF_050655825.1. NCBI lineage: Eukaryota > Metazoa > Chordata > Aves > Passeriformes > Estrildidae > Lonchura > Lonchura striata. Next base: position 92,803,734 of record NC_140704.1, read on the forward strand.
AGCAGCAAAGTAAGCCAATGTGGACTATGTGTGCAGAGAAAAATCAAATGGATGAAGACATAATCAGAGCTATTCTTCTACTCAGAGTAAATATTAACAACAGTGTTTTATGATAAACTATAATTGAGGACATTAATTTACTAGGGAAAATAATCTTCCTTGATAAACAAGCACATGTTGCTGTTGAATCAGGTGCTGACAGAAGCAATATTATCTAGATTCCAGTAAGTCTGCTTACATGAGTATCTGTCTATAAAAGGGTGGTTTTTGATGTAAAAAATATTTTTGTGGAAGTGTTCCTGATTCCAATTTGATTTTCCCACTTGCTTTCTCATCTTACAGCATTAAATAGGTTTCATTTCTATTCGTATTTTTGCAGCTACATGAATAGCCTATATACATATTTATCTGTACCCATGCATGTTTAGCTAGATGTGCTTTTCCAATTGAAATACTATCAGAAGGTTTTATGCAAAGGTAAGCCTTATTTTTGATCCAAATTTATATTTAGATTATTCTGTCTTTTATTCTTGTGTGTCTGGATTTGTGTAATTCTCTTTGCATCAGTGGCACTGCATATCAGATTCACAGTTGAAATAGAGACAAAGGCTATGCACCTTAATGTGTTTTATTTTTGTGTTATATTTTTAATAGAGAAAAGAACTTTAGTCCAGATTATAGCAGTAAAAATAGAAATGTTAATTTCATTTTTAAAAAAATCCAAACCCTGACCCCCCAAAAACCACACACAGTTCATTAATAGCAATGGAAGAAGATTAGAAAGCATTGGTTCTATTTAGGATTATACAGAAGAAAAATTGTTTGTGGGATTTGGGAGACTTTTGTTTGTCTGCTTGTTTGTTTTCCAATGGAACTTGCTGTACACATGAAAATTAAATTGTTGGATACAGCAGGAACTGATCACTGTGAATTCATGTACTATCAGAAAAAAAGAAAAACTGAAAAACATATGCAGTACATTAATGCAAAGATGGGAATGAGCAAGAGCCTTGATCCATAAAGGAAATCCCAGATATCTTCAATTTTATTTTGACTGTGGTGATTCATGTCTCTTCAGAAGTTTCTCAACAGCAACAACTGTTGTATGCTGCCTTTGAAACGCACATGCTCCCACTGAAGCACGGTTTGAATCAGCATGGAATTTGGCTTATCAGACTGAGTCTGGGAAGCCAGCAGTTTTTTTCATGCCAGATTGAATCTGGATTAAAAACTGAAGAAAAATGTAGTGACACATCGTGAAAAGAAAAAACAATCTTTATTGGCTTCAGTGAAATCTCATAATCAGATAAATGCTTCATACTTAGGATATAATAGTTATTTAAGCAGTAATTATATTCATTAAATATGTGCTTTAAAGTTAATATTCCTGGAGATATTTCAAGTATTAGAGATGTTCATGTAAGTCACTTTTCATATTTAGAAATCTTCTGATCCTCAGAAGAATTTCATGCTTTTTGATGTGTTTGTATGAAAATCAGGATGGAAGAACAGACTATTTTGTCTGGAAGTCACAAACACAAAATAGTTTGTGATCATGTCTTAAGATACCGATGCAACATCCTAGAGCAGTATGATTTTAATGGAGCAGCAGCTTTTTTGTCTCACCCTGAAAAAAATCCTGAATGTTCTTTAAGTGTATATTAGTAGTCTGGGCAGAAAATCAGAAAATAAAAATTCATATCTTTATTTAGGAGGTTAAGTTGGCTGAAATTGATTCTCTTTCCTAAATGGAGTCTGATCAGCAGTCCTCACCAAGGATAGAGAGCACATTGGTGACTGCAAATTGAATGATGACCTAGGAGAAAGTGTATGATTGCCAACACCCTCTCCTGAACATTTTTCAAAAGCATAGCTGTGGAAATTAGCTATTTCTAGCTAATCATAGCTAGATTATAAGGAATGTCAGTTTGATGGAGGTGAGGAAAGAAAGGGGCAGGAATGGGACTGTCAGAGTTAATTCTGCAAAATGACATCTGGCAAAAAAGCAATTAGTGTTATTTGGACAGCTTGCCCAGAACAGCATATTTCTCACCTTTGTCATTCACAGAAGTAGTAGCTGCCTGTACTAGATACATTTTTGTGTAAAGCTGCAAAAAATAGTCATGTGTAAGCAAGCTGTTGTAAAGTTTAAAACTAAAAAGGTAATCCTAATATAACAAGTAGTTGGGTTGCTCACTACAGTACTAAGATTTTTATTTTTTTAAAAAAAGGTGACATATCAATCTATGTTTTGTGTTAAAACACAGCACAAGGCAAATAAAATCAAGTTTTATCACTGCCTGTGCTAAGTGCACTGGAAGAATGAAGACTGAGGTGTTTTGACTCTGAGAAAAGCATGTCAGCTTTGCAAGAGTCTTGCAGATATGAGAAAAGATGGAGAAGGAAAAATATAAGCTCACAGTAATCTGAAATCTCAGCAGTTTGCCCCAGTTTTCTAATAAAACAGAATGAGATGACCAACTCTCACAGCATGCCACCACCAGAGTTAATACATTACTGGCTGATGACAGTGATTATGTTAAAAACTGCCTATACAAAGCACCCCTAGGATTAATTAACAGAGAAAATTATGAAAATTCATTTTTGTAAATATTACTGGGAAATGTAGATGAAAATATTGGTTGCTGCACAGGCTTTTGGAAAGGTCTGGCTGATAGAGTTAGAATAACAGCTCACATGGCATAGAATGGTGTGCAACAGTGGAGGAAGATCTCCTTTGGTTTCCTTGCCACCAACCAATTCCTGAACATAACTGAAATACATGTAGCCATGTGCATGTAGCACAAATAAAAGGATTTGCTCTGCTATTTTCCTGTAGCTCTGAAGCTCTTCTGAGGCTTTCTATAAATGGCAGTAAGGTCCATCAGGCTCTTACTCAATTTTTCAGGAATATGGTGACTCTTGGGATGCACAGGCTTCTGGATTTGTCTCCCACTAACGTTAGCTGTAATGAGAGACAAGGCAAACAGAGGTCATCATCTAAAACTAGCACAGTTACAGGGTTTGCAATACAGTTTCTTGGCTTTTTTTCCAGATACGTTTAGCATGCCCTATCCTTTTTTCCTTGCAGTAAGAGTAGATTTTCCTTTCACTTTCCCAGTAACCAGATTGATACTGCAGTCACAGAGCATTTCAGGCTCACCTGGAGTTAAATTGAGAAAACCATTTAACCAGATTTAAATTCAACATTGTTTGTTTAGGATTCTGTACTCAGCACTTTGTATTAGATGAGAAGAAGCCCTGCATTTAAATTATTCAGTCTTTAGGACTGATGAAAATTGTCAATCAACTTCTAGCATATTTAACTTATCCTAAAGGATGCTTACAGGGGCAAAAATTCACATCCAGTTGCATTTATATATCCTTAGTTTATTTGGTCACTGAGCAATTCTGTCCTCCTCGCTTTCTTATGTATTCTTGTGTTGCCCTACAGACAGTGGGCAGAAATCAGTTTTTGGATATAAAAATAATAAATTCCATTTTTCTCAAGCTGATAAGACTGACAGAGAAACAAATAACATGGAAACATTACACATTTCATGATGTTAAATAACAATGGCTGGCATATCCTGCCTAAAGTAGAAGTGCCACTACAGCAGGTTATTTCCTTGGCACTAACTGCGGAGTCAATAAGTATTAGAATTATTTCTGATATTTACATTCTGTCCAGGCATCAGAAGAGATGGTGTTAACTGTGAAATGAAAACAGGGCTGAAGTGAAGGGCAGATGGGGCATGCAATATGGGAGGGTGTGTGAGACAGACCTGAAACAGAGAACCATTTTTCCCATCCCACAGTGTCAAAATGCTTCCACCCCACATCAGGAGCGTAATATTTCATTTAAAAAAAAATAGTAAGTAAATAGTTGGCAAGATCCTTCCAGGACCAACCTTTTCAGAAGCCACACTGGGGTGCAAGGCCCAGGTGTGCTTGGGGTGGGGGAGAGGCACAAGGCTGGCATGCCTGTGACAGCATGTCCCAGGTGTCAAATCATCATGGGGGCAGAGGATCACTTGGGCATGGGGGTGACAGGGACAAGGGTGCATGAAGCCCCTAGTCAGCACCTCCTGGGTGCTCGGAGTGCAAGGAGAGGCATGGACAGTGTAGGCTGCCAGGTGAAATGTCTCCTCATGGAGGAGCTGGAGGCAGCACTACCACAGAAACGGGTAGGCACTGCATTTGCTGGCTTGGGGTTTGGTGTTAGTTGGGAATTCTTCCTGACATGGAAGAAAATGAGGAAACCATTTACCTAATGGTTTAATTAGGAAAATCCCAGCCTGCTCTGCCATTTGAGAAAAAGTTGGTCAGGGCAGCTGTGTTCTCCCTCCTGAAGGAAACCCCATGGGCATGGTGAGCCAACCCCACAGTGAGAGAGGTTTGTGCTCTTGAACTTGTTCTGGGCTTGTGGATACTTTAACCAAAAGAGACAGTCCCAGGGAACTGGCCTGGCTGAAATTCATATTCATTCATTTATTTCACATTTGCCCTTCTGCAGATAAGATCATCAATCAAAAGAAAGCAGTTGTCTTTATGCCACATTCCAGTCTTGAAACAAGATGAAAGCCAATTGGTGATCTCCATATGGTAACAGCCATTAGTAAAATGATGCTTCAAAGAACAGTGATGGTTAAAGCATCACCACTGAGAAGTGGTTACTGAGCCAACACTTTGCACCTCTTTAAGATCATCTGAGGGAAATTGCCACATCCAGTGCCCCTCAGAGCAGACAATGACTTCATACAGCCTCATGCAGGAGTGTTTTTACTGAGCTTGTGGTTACTCTGTCCTTTTATGGTGATATGAATTTTTGTGAGAACCTCCTTTGGACTTTAAAAATACCCAAACATAATAATGAGAAGGTAGAAATACCAACCTCTGACCAGACATTGCGTGCATATGCTCCCAGAAGGACAATAGAGATAACATGTTTTATTTCTTCATATTTAGAAACTTTCCCTAATGCTACTGAGCAAGGTACTCAAATTCAAAGCTATACATTTTTTTACTACATCCTGCAGGTCTCTGTACTCATTTTCTTTTTTCTTCCTTGTGAATCTGGATAATTTTTTTTCAATATCATTTTCTGCCTGACTCAGCAGTTGTCTCTATGATAAATCTGAGGGACAGGAGAGGGGACAGGCTCTTTATCTGGCAAAAATTTAATGAGGTATGTGTTTCTTTCAGCTCTTAGTGGGAATAAAACTTTCTTTGTAAAAACCCCTGAGAAATTTATCCAACTGGGGGTTGTCAGATTTACATGGACTGTTTTATTCATTTGCTAGCTTAAAAAAGAAAAATCAGGCCCAGCAGTCAGGTGTACCATGTAGGTGTGTGATACACCCTAGAGGACTATGAAGCTATGAATAGTTAGCTTATAATGCCAAGTACCTCATCCATAATATATAATAATACCAATTTTTTAATTCTTCCAGAAATTCCCATGTAAAGGCACTCTGCAAAAGCAAAGAATCCACATTAAAAGGCATCAAAATGCTTTGGTTAGACCTCCATTTTTCTTGTTTATGATAAATAGTTGGGAGTAATTATTTTTATTTTATGTAATTATTTATGATGTTTCCAAATGAAGAAGGGTTGCAAGTACATAATTTGAATGTAAAATTGTGGCTTCCTCATCAATGTTCAGTCCTAAAGTATTTTTTGGATGATTTTTAAGTGCATCAGGTAAAAATAAAAAAAATGTAGGATTGAATCTTTAAATTAGCATGATGTCTTGGGGGAATAGCTGGCTAATGAAAGCCAACAGTAGCATGCCCAACAATCATTAATTGGAGCTACAAGTGGCCAGCTGTCAGAGAAGTTTTCACTGAAATACTTGCTCATTTCTGAAGATCTTTTCTTTTGTTGTCTTACCCATTTGAGGAGAGGGGATCATGCTGTCATTTTCATCACTGAAACTTTTTCTTACTTGTAAGTCTGGAGTGTGCCTAGAAATCATAAAAGGAATAAATCCTTGCAATTTGCCAAGAACCTGAAACCCTCACTTCTGGTAATCTGCCTGTCATTTGCAACCAGGGAGATATTAATATGAAAGGCAGGGTTTTTTTTAAAGAGCTTGGGAAAGAGAATAAATTCCCATCACTTGTCCAGCTGCTGTGTGCAGTCACCAAATATCTCTGAAGATACCTACACTGTTTAAAATCAGTCTATGATATTTATGTGTTTTTGGAGGAATGCCCAAACCAAATAAATGGGTAAGATTCTACAGAAGCCTTCTTATCAACTGTGTGTTTCATAGTTAAGTCTCCTACCATACTCATTCCCTGTTGTGATGTGTCCTATCTGGGCTTTGGTACTTACATACACTCCCTTAATTTCATCATCTCTCTTTCCAACACAGTAGCAATGTTAACAACTTTTAATATTCAAAGGGTGGTACCTATCTCCTACATTTACAATTTAAATTACTAGATTTTAGGAATTGGATTTATAATTTTATTACATTGTCTATACTTGCTTACTCCTCTGCTGAAGCTTCATTGTGTTATCCACATGCCTCAGCACAAACATGTATTCTGGGGCAAGGTCAGAAGAACCAGATTTGTGAAGAAGTGTTGCACTAGAGTTAAAGCCTAAGATGGAAGGTGAAAAATGCTTCAAGGACTCCCATAAGGCCTGAAGAAACAATGGTGCCCTGGGGAAGGTATTTGTATATTTGCAGGCTGTTTCAGTATTACAGTTGGTATTGTCAGGATGCTGGACTGTGTAAGCTGAATTGGCATCCTTGCACTGGTTCACTAGGTCACTCCTGTAAATAATAGAGCTTTACCCCCTTGTTAGTCCTGATTACCTGCTAAATATAGAGATATAAGTTTCTCCCCACTCCTGTATTTATCAGCTTCATCACCACCACAAGGCAGAAAATAGCCTTTTCATTTTTAAGAAGGTTCTAAACAAAATCTGTCACTGACACATGGTCAACTCTCAGAACTGGATCAGAATGAACAAAAAACTTTTCCATGTCCCTGATTGTCTTGCAATCAGTTTTGATGGGAAATAGGAATAGGATGTTTGATCTGCATGAAAACTGAGAAACCACACATACAACCTCTGGGCATTTCTCTGCTCTGCACATACTTGTCTTACTTCTCAGCTGCAGGCAAAAACATCAGTGAAAAGAAGCACATCAAAGATATTCCAGCTGTCTCTGCACAATCCAGCTCCATGGAGGAATGGAATATCAGCTGAAGCAGGCTGGGGCTGTCATCTAGTGACAGCAGTGTTGTCCCCTGTAAAGTAGCTGGGGTTTTCTGGCAGAGCTCTGCTGCTCACTCTAAGCTTTGCTGCAGTGCTGGTTTGGCTGCTGGTACCTGGCTTAGGCTAAGTGTGTCCACCAATGATTTTGGTTGCTCTTTTGGGATACAGTCAAGCCACACTTATACGTTTGTTTGTGTCTTTGCATATGTCTGAGAGCAATTTGCTGCAGCAAATTACAGGTGGGCTAATAATAAGGGCCATCAGCAACTTAGGATGCAGCCGGACTTTTCTGAATTTGTCTCAGAGGTACTCTCAACATCTCTGTTCAGGAATTTATTAAGGATGGTAAGAGATATTTATGAAGCTTTGATTCTGTGTTGTCACGCAGAAATGAATGATGTTTTCAGGGCTAAAGAATTAAGCTGAACTGAACACTGCCACTTGTAAAAGTGTTAATCTCCTGCAGCTCACTCGTGCTGTGATGATTCAACTCTAGTTGTTGCTGCTTAGCTGACTACAAGATGATACTGTAACACCATATCATTAATTACTACTACAATAACTCAGGAAGGGCATGGCTAAAATATTTAATTGTTACTGTTTTGTGTTTTCTTACCTCAGAAGAATGGTGTTTCAGAAGGCATTTAGGAATAATTTAAGCCCACTATCCTTCAGACTGATTTTGTTCTGTTTGCTCAAACACACCAGTTTTTATTTGCAATTTTTGAACTAGGATAAATTACAAATGTATCTTCTATATTCATTTACTCTTTTTAAGTAATGGAAAACCTGTGACAAAAGGTGTGACTTGCATGGGAAATGTGTATAGGGCCTTTTATGCATCCAAAGAGACTTGAAACATTTTGGCTTCTACAGTAGAGATGTAGTCATGAAACATGAAACAACAAAATAATCATCTCCTTAATTTTGTTTGCCTGGAGTATTTTTATTTCTACACCGAGAGCAAAGATATACAAGAGTAGCATAGTATAAAAGCATATGAATGTTTCTATTTTTTTCAGAATAAGCGGAGATAGTTATGTTCCTGATGCACAGTGCTTGCAGCATTAAGGCCCTTTGTGCTTCTCACCCTACCTCAGCAGAGGAGAGGTTGGGGGTACCCAAGGATCTGGGAGGGGACACAGCTGACCAAAGGGACATTCCATAAAGCATCATGCTCCAGCCTACAGAGCGGGAAGGAGGGGACGTTCAGAGTGACAGCATTTTTCTTCCCAAGTCACCATTGGGTATGATAGTGTCCAGCTCTCCTGTGGATAGAATACCTGCCTTCCCATGGGAAGTGGTGAATGAATTCCTTGTTTTGCCTTCCTTATTAGATGGTCTTTGTTTCAACCCACCAGCTGTCTCACTTTTACTCTTCCAATTCTGTCCCACATCCCACCCAGGGGAAGAGAATGAGTGATTGCAAAGGGCTTGGTTGCTGTCTGGAGTTAAGCCACAATAGCTCCCTTCCTCCCTTTATGTAGCTGGGGCTACAGAACAAGGCTGACAGACAAGTACAAGTGCAAAATGGACTGTGGCAGGGTGAATTCATTGGAAATATTCTCCTTTGCTTGGACTAGGGGAAAAGAACATTGTCCAGTCAAACCTGGTGTTGGTGATGACCGTGACTGCATTGCAGTGGCAAGCTCTTCCACCATAATGCATACATTTTCACTTTGGGCCTGTATTTTAATTTGAAGTCTTAGTTCTATCGCTTCAAATAATCAGTGGGACAATTTGACTCCATATTGAAGTGTTCAAATGGTTTAAAAGGTTTGGGGCTGAAGTAATTTGGAATAATAGCGTTTTTCTTGCCATGTCTTGAGGAATTTTTTTAAGTAGATATGGTGTATTTTTTTTCTCATTTAATAGAAATCGCAAGAAAAGACAAACTAGTCATAACTTAAACTTTTCTGAATAGTAATTTGAATTTACATCGGATCAGGGATGCTTTTGTGTGTCTATTTTATTTTTTCTGAAGTACAAAATATTCAAATCAAGAACTTGGGAAAAATGAGCAGATTTCAGATGAACTGGAAAACATGGACAAACAATAACTTGTTTTTCAACAAGAATAGTAAAGCTACATAATCAAAGGACAGCAAATTGTTATTGGCTTGAGGTAGAACTAGATAGATGCCCAGTGGTGATTTTTAAGCGCCTAAACCACAATGTCCACAACAGATTTCAGATGTTTCAGATTTTACTGTGTATGTCCACACAGTGTTCATTCTGATGACTCCCATTCCAATTAACATCTTTGTTTGTTTGTTAGGAATTTTTGGTGTGTTTTTGTTTAATGAATAATCTATTACTCTGGAGTTCTCCTTAGCAACCCAGAACATAAACTGTAGTTTGTTGAATGATCCTTGCAAACTCAGACCTTTCCTAGTAGCATCACACGTGTTATTTGATTTCCCTTCAGCTAAGCATGTCTTTGAAGTTTTAATGGAAACCTGCCAGAAATTCTGACAAGGTAAAGAACTGCTTATTTGCAACTTCTCCCATCTCCATGCTTAATTTATAGATAGATCTTCATGTTTGGGCTTACAGAGCCTGTCTTAAAGTTTATGGAATGTGATTTGATAACAAAAACCTATGGCTCTGTATTCCAAAGCAAGTGAGCACTGTGAGGTTAAGCAAAATGTTGGAATCCCCCCAGGATACTGCCAGAAAGCAGTGAAGTGGCTTGGTGCTCCAAACTCAAGTTTTACCATCATGCTCTCATTGCTCTGCAGCAATGGTGGGTTATGCCCCTACCAACAACTGACATAGCATTTATTCACAAGCAAAAACTTGCAAATGCGTTTTGGGAAAAAAAAAAGGGGGGGGGGGGGTGTTGGAAAAATACTAATTATAATCAAACACTTTTAACTATGGAAAATCTTTACAGTCTCCATCTTGTAGCTGTCTAAACTTGCACCAAAAAATAATAGTATTTTTGTCACCAAGGTTATCATAACGGAAATTTTCAACTACCATTTTCAAAATACATAAGATTAAAATCCACCTAATCTTCACAAACATGTCTATGATGCCTGAAAATTATTGTGAAGGTTTCTGTTATAGGCAATACTCTATTAGCTTTACAACTTGCTAGTGCATGTATGTATTTCTTCTAAGAATTTATAGAGTTGTAGACCTTAGTCTTGGAAACATTCCTGATTTTTCTTTTCTATACTAATCAATGCAAATGTAAACTAGAGCATACATAGGACAGAGGAAGAAACTGAACTAACTTAACATAAAATTAATTATATTTTCATGACACCATAAATAGTAATAGTAATCATCATTACTAGTCGCCTCATGAATCAGATTAGGAAAATAGTGACAAGAGCCCTGTGGATTTGAAGAATTGAATTTTGTAGACTGAGAACAGAAATATTTTTGGATTCTATCTAAAGTTCTCTTTCACTTAAAAAGGATATTGCATCTATAAGATAGATTTTTTTTTTTTTAATCTTTGCATTATTTTTGCTGCCCATGGTTTCTCAGCTTTTGTTCACTTTTGGGCCAATCTCATTAAAAAGCAGGGATCAAAACTATAATTTTTGACCATGGGATGTAGAGCATCTAAATTGCTATATGGATAGGGAAAACAGATACCTCTTATTCTAACAGCTTCAATATTGATCTCATTAATTGGTTTATAATACACTGTCACTTATGTTTTAAAAATAAACAAAAAATTCTGTTCTGATATTAAAGACTCAACCTTGCTTTTTGAATAACATTCATGTGGCAGGTGAACATACAGGTTAAACCAGCTTCATCTTTAATCCAAGGTACAAGGTGTTGTATTAATAATGCCAGATTTTCTTCATCATTCATTCCTAGAATGGTTTTCTTTTGGAAAGGATAGTAAGAAATTCCTGACATTGTATAGGTCATGTTTCCAAATTTTGTCTTGCTAAAGATTATCTTAATAATCATCTTCTTGAGGAAAGAGGTGTGGGACCAGCAAAAATATTCCATCAAGAAACATCCTGATATATAAGCATTTGAGACACGTGAAACCTTGTTCATCTTAGAACTTTTGTATTAAAATAAATGTGATCCATTCATGTGTTTCAAAATAGAATTAATTAGGTTGGTACATGAAGTATAGAAAGAAGCATGTTTTTAGGGGATTCAGAATCCCCTTAAGCTCCTAAACATACTTGTATTTAGAATTTCTAAGTGTACCATAACTGTACTACAATATCCTTCATCATCATTTTGCTTGCAGTAGTTTGCCTCAATACACAGAATATCTCGCCCTATTTTCTGATAAATTAATGGGTACTATGGCCTCAGCAGACCTCATTTCATTTTTTCTTTCCCTGAATGTTCACAGAGAAAATATGAGATACAAAAGACCAAACTCCCCCTCATCCTGCTTTCTTCCGAAAATACGGGGCTTAGAAATGAAGCATCTATGTGGGTGTAGTTTCAGTTCTAATTATTTTGATGATGTTTTCCCACCACTAAGGCTGAGAATAAGTGCACATCCCCATTCTTGCTAATCTGATAATTGGCACCATTGCTGTCCGCTGGCACCATTATCCATAGCAGACAACAGGGAGCCATCTCCCATCGGACACATCATGTTCAAATCTTTGTGGAAGTGGACAGATTGCTTCTAGGGCCAGTTCTGGGGTGGAAGAACTCTAGGGTGGGTCTTGCAGTCTGAAGTCTGGGGACATAAATCTCCCTGGGTGCCAGACTGTTTCCAGGTATGTCTGTGCTGTACTGGCTTTCAGAAGTCAGTAGAGACTGAAGTGGCTTTCTGTGGAGATAGCAATGGTCCTGCACAGCCTTTTCTTATCCCAGCTGCCTGACTGGACATAGTCTTATTCCTAAAGAGCTACTTCAGTACAACACAGGCATCATCTTTCCTAGCTTTGCTGGTCCTTGATAATATTTTGGATTCATGGAATGAGTTATACTGTGGGTATATGGAACATCTCAGTTCCTATGCAAAACCAGGCTTTATCCCCTGGTTGTCAGCTCAGGAGATACAGCACAGTTAGAAAAAAAAAGAAAAAAGAAAAATGAAGTGTCCTATTTCATACAAGGGAGACCTGCTAAGAAGTCCAAGCAGAATTCATAAGGCTTCAGGCAGGGAAACATTTGTATGAGGAGGCAGAGCTAGAAAACTGAATCTGTACTATTAAAATGAGAAAAAAAAAAAAAGGAAAAAAGCATCAGATGAATGGTTTTAGTAGGCTGGTGAAAAATAAGTATGAGAATTTAACAACTTCTGGAAAGTAGGAGACAGTTAAGGCAAATGCCTCTTTTTTTTTTTTTTTATATTATCTTCTGCTTTAGAGCTGGTTGACAGCCCAGAGAATTACTGGTAGGCCCAGAAGGGAAACTCTGCCTGTCTTAACTGTGACAAAATCTTTGAAAGAAGACATAGATATTATGTCAGCATTTCCGTAAAGGAGAGCAACACTCCAGAGTCCTGAAAATGCTTCAGAGCAGCTTCGCAGTGGGGCTTTGTGAGGAGTTCAAAGAGGCCATGTGAATTCACAGAAGGGAATTAGGTTGTCCTTTCTCCTTTCTGCAAGGTAGGGAGTTACCTGTTCTCCCACTGAGCCAATAAACTGCTTGTAGATTTGAATAAACAACATGAGGGGAGGGAGAAGCATTCAGTGATGGATTTCAGTTCCTGCAAGAACAAGCATTTCCTCCAAAAAGCAGAAGATCCTTTTGGGCACTGGATCCAGGCATATGGCCATTGGCATTTTGGACTCTTGAATAGCTGCTAGATGATGCAAGATCTGATGGCATAGGTGAAGCTTGAAATTAGTCTTTAAACCTCCTAAGATCAATCATTGCCCTCTGAAGTAATTCTCCTTGCTCATGTACAAGCAGAGGGCTCAGAAAGCACAGCCAAAGAACAGCCCTTCTTAGTGCTTCAGAGGCAGGAGACAGCCCCTGTTTTCTATTAGGTAACAGAAGTAAAATATGCCATTGTGAAAAATGGAGATCCTAGAATGCCAAAGAGGCTTCTTGCAGATGAATCTCATGTCGAAAATGTTTCCTGATATCAGTGTAACACCCAGGGATTCAGGCTTTGGAATCAGCCATGTATTTTACACATGAGATGGAAAAGATGTTCACTTTCAAGTTCTACAATATTTGAACCTATTCCTGCCTGACATGCACAGTCAAAATGTGTGTGACCAATGGATGAGCTATGTATTATTATATCTGTGATATCATGAATGACTGCCTGATTCTCTATACTGTTAAAAATTAGGCTAATAAAATTTTCACTGGGTAATGAAACTACTTTTTCAAGGAAAGAAAGGATTGTGGGGAGAAAACATGGAGAGCAGGGTATTTTCAGCAGGTATGAAATTATTTTATAAAGAAGACATGAACATTTAAATTCCTGTTGTGGACTTGTAGTGTTTTATCAAAGGATGTATATTGGTTACTTGCAGTGATGTATTTACCTGTCAGCAAGGACATGAACCTCAGTACAGAACAAAATCTAATATTGATGAAAAAACTCCTAAATTTGACTTTTCTTTATTCATTTCAATTTATTTTAGGAAATGTTTTAGCATGTTCTGTTAAAACGTACCTCACTGATTTTACTTTTTCTTTTTTTTTTCCTTTTTTTTTAGCTCTTTTGCCTATGCCATTATGCATTCAAATACATTGTAGTATCTACAGGCTCTTTTCTGAATTAGATTAAAATATACCATGTTTGATGAACACATAAATAAAGACTTCTATTTTCACTTCTGTTTCAATGTATATCTGACAAATAGGGAAAGAAAACAGAACACATTTTGCCTTCAGTTGTTCTGGGTTACCTGGAAGTTAGAGATGGAAAAATGTGTTTGAAACCTCTTTTTGTAAAACTGAATAAATTAAAACAACCTATTGTGCAAATTTTTGGAACAACATGTTTCAAGGAAAGGGGAAGAAACTTAAATTCACAAACACTAACATATTTCTTTTTCTTAAATAGAGATAGATTTTTGCTGAAGCTGTTTAAACTAGAGTATTTTACTCTCTTGTAATACTTCAAATTTGTGCAGGAAGCTAATGTATATAAAGTTTGGTAACAGTTGAGTGAAAACACTTTTTCAAAGCTTGTTTGAGATGGAAGTCAAAATAAGCAACAGCTCTTTTCAGCAATACAGTTGCTGGGCACATAACTGTGTGAAGTCCTTCAATTGTGCATTTTATCCCCCATATTTTAGGAAAAATAATGAATTAGAGAAGGCTTTTATTGCTCAGATTTCTTTTAAGCTTTGCAAATTCAGAGCTTAAAGTACATACAGTTTGGCATGCTAAACATACATTTTCCTGGACTTTTGCATATTGAAAAGGAAGATTTTCTTTTCCCTGAGGTAACTGGAAAAGCCAACCTGAAAATTGCTGTATCTAGTAGTAGTGCCTGTGGAAGCACCAGGTCACAAATGTATGTGTAGTAAGATGAGAACCATTTGAAGTGTTTGCTATGTCTATCATCTACAGAGTAGCAGGATTTCTGTTTCTCAGCAAAATTTTATTATCCAAGACATTCTCTTCAGGTGCTTTCTTATCTACTGTCAATTTATACCTCTGAGTGGTAGAAAATGGCCTTTATCAATGGTTAGGACAAGAAGATACTCTTTTCTCTCATATTTGATGTATTGTTTGCTTTTGTTTTTGCCTTTTTTTTTTTTTTAACATTTGAAGTGTACACTCTTATTTAAACATTCTTGCTTACAAATACTTTTTATTTCTTTTTAAGCTATGACTACTTCAGTAAATGATGCCACTTCTCCAGAGAGAGGTTGTAAAAAAAATTAACACTTAAAAAAAGAGAAAATAAAAGGAAAATTTATCTTCTGAAACAGTTCTTGTACAGCATAAAATTTCCTATATTACATGGATATTCTGAAAATGCAAAACAACATCAAATCAGTAATTTCTGGATTCCAAGGAGTCCATGTCAAGCAGTCAGGAAAACACCCCTTAAAGAACATGGACAAAACCCAGATCACTATGACAGTTCTGAATTTGTAAAAGTGCAGATAGATCTACTGAAAAAGCCTTTTAAAAGTAATGTTTATATGTGTGAAAGAAAACCGATCAAAAATTTAAGATGTAGCCTGCTTTGGTTTGGGGTTTTTTTCTCATATCTATTTTTTTTCCTTAGATGGTAGCAAATTTTTACCTGTTTTGTTCTGGCTCCCATGGCATCTTTAAATTTGCCCCTGCCCTACCTTTTAATCTCCTACCAAATGCTTCCTCTAACTTTTGCTGGGATCTAATTTTCTGCTTGAAAACAAGCCATGTGAAAAGTGTGAAAAATACTGAGATACATGGGGGATCATCATTTCATGCAGCAGGCACTGGTCATGAACAGTGAGGTCTTATGGAGCTGTTCTAGGTAATGTCCTCAAGGTTCCACACTCAGAATGGTTATTTGTCCTTACTGCAGATCATACAAGACTCACCCTTCCTCCCCCTGCAGCAAAGTCAAAAAAGGATGAGAAGAACACTTGAAACCTTGCTACTCGTTCAAAGAAACCAAAACATGCAGACGTTATTTTTGCAGAGGAAAGCTTGTGAATGTAGAACAGTAAATCCCAGAGACTTGGAAGCAAGATAGCGAAAGAAAGTACTCTGAATTTTAGAAATACCCTATTTTATTTAACAGCTTTAGCAACTTAAGGTGTATTTATGTTCTCAGGTTTTAGCAGATAGTGTCTCTTCTATGAGTATTATCATTCCTGTTGGTGTAATGAGTGCGTGTGTTCAAGGCAAAGTGCAGATGCCCACCTAGGAAAAGGCTGAGCACCTAGGGAGCACACAGTGAGAAACTGCTAGTTATTTTAGTTAGGGCAGCACAGCAACTGGAAATTGAGTCAATACATTTTAGTAGCTTTGGAGATCTGGAAGCTATGGAGGTCATTGTGCTGGGAACAAAAGTGGTGCTACATCCTCTGCTGACAGCACATTGCTTTTCCCCGTGGCCTCATCATCAGTGGTGTAGTGGCCAAAAGGACCAGTGGCTGGGGGAACACTGAGTGGGCTGGCTCTTCACTGCACCTTTTCCTTCTGCCTTTGGATGATTCCTTTACTTGGCTTCTGCTTGGATTCTGTTTGACAAGTTTGCTTGGCTATTAGAAATTATTTCCTAAATCTAAATGCTTGTTAATATTGGTGTGTCTGTCATTTATGTGGGATGTTTTGCTGTGACAACCAGTTTTACAGAACTATGAGACAGTAATCATGTTTCCCACTACCTGATATTTTTCTATTGAACACAATACAATCCTTTGTATTAAGATCAGTTCAAGGAATCTTTATAATAAATGTCATACCAAAGTGGGTTGTTTAATAAAAAATGGTAAAACGTTTCCTCAAGATCAAAGAAAGTGATGTAGTTATTATTTTAATATAACTACATAATTATAATTCCATGTTGATTTTTAATTTAGTCTACAGTTCCCACACACCATCTAAACTGAAGAGAAGTTCAGATCCCTTGCTTTTCTATAGTCATTGACTCTAGTTAAGGGGCTGTTTAGGAGCTGATGAGGTATATTGAAGTTAATGGACCTGAAAAGGGGTTTGCAGTAGTTTTATTGATAATGTGGAAAAAATTAATCCTAGTTTTAAAACAGCTTCCCCCACTTTAGTAAATTGTCCAAGTTGTTACAGTAACAATAGTAGTGGATTTCAGAAGACAGTGATTTGAATCACCAAGTACACGGAGAGGCATCTTGCTGTACAGGTGCCTGCAAGTGCAATAATTCTAAAGGGAGGAGGACAGACAGCAGTAGTTTAGAATATGTGAAGCCCTACACCTGAAGTCCCCTTTTAAGGGCTCAACTATTAGCCACAGAATGACTCAAATGTTAAAAAGATCAAAGTTTCAGATTGTCAAAATTCAGTGCACTGGTTTGGAGTAAAACTAAGCTGCAAGCTTTAAAAGTCAGCATAGGCCAATTCAAAGTTGGTGCTTTACAGGCAGCCAAGAGCAAAGAGAAGAGAGGGTGAGTGTAGCAGGTAGTTGTGTGCTGATGGGAGCCCTTCTGACAGTGGATTGAAGGATTGGAGCTTCTGATTTAAAGGCCAGGTGGTATGGATGTAAGAACTTAAGGCCTAAAAAGAAAAGAAGAAATTCCTGTGTGGAGAGTGTGCTTGGAGACAGAGGGCTTTGAGCCACATTTAAAAATGAGTATTTTATTACTTTGGAAGGTGTGTGTAACAAAGCTTCTTAAAACAAAGAAATGGCATCCCTATTAAATCAGAATAGAGTTCTATGAATGACTGGGGCTTAAATTTCTGTGGCAGGAGTTATAATTACATGCTGAATACTAATGTGATTGGAAGTTAGGTTACTTCTCAAATGATGGAAGAAAGAGCACAAATTTTGTTCTTTGAATTCAGAGAAAGATGAGAGGTTTCTGTAGGTGTTTAACAGCATAATGGTGTGTTTGCTAGTAAGATTTTTGCTAATTTAGTGTCATTATAGCAGATGCCTCAATACCCATATAGGAGTAAGAATAATACAAAGAACATTACCTGCTAATGTTAACTGCTTTGTACTTGTTCTCATGAGTATTTTGAATAGGCACAATATCTGAAAGCATCTGCCAACAAGAAGCACCATAAGAAGTAAAATTCACAAACAGGATATAGAGTTTTGAACCATTTGTTTTTTCTTTTTGTTTCTTCCTTGTATAGACAGTACCTTTCTTTCCCCTTTCATTTTTGTGAGCTGACCACTTCTATTACTTTCTTATTTCTGCTGAGGCTGGTAAGCTGGTTTGATGCATTCAGCAGTCAAAAGTGCAGTTCTCTGTGTATTTGTGTTGGCTGACTAAGCAAAGTGAAAGAGGCTGACTGTGAAAGTGAAAAGGTGATTTACGCTGGTGTCACAGTGTTGTGCAGTAATAAAACTCAGGGATTGTTGGACACACATTATATTGTACAATTATATAATTATAAACAATATAATTGGAGGCAGTTGAGCTTGAATGCAGCAGGCTGTTATTTAGCAATCATCTCTTTCAAGGCTCATTAAACGCAGATTTATATAGAAAACCAAAGCTTTGCTCTATAAAGGCTAACTATGAGGTGGCATTTATTCCCCAAAATGTAATGCACAGATCTAAAGCTGTCAGTTTCTATAATGGATTTACTCAGCGATTGTGAATGAGGTTTTTCAGCAGATATGACAATCCTGAGCTCTTTGCCTTTATTTGAGGCATTGTTTCTGAGAGTTTATTTGTATGTCTGGTTTGGAAGGCTAAAGAGCCTACACACACATACATCTGTCATCTTAGATTTTGAAATCTCACAAGCAGGGACACTACAGATGGTAAAGTGTTTAGAAAGGTAACAAAAATCTCTTGGAGTCATCCATATTTCAGTCTTACTTTAGCCCTTTAATATTTTGTAGTTCTGAAATGATGAATGAGTTTATGGGGAAGAAAAGTAAGATGCAAAAGAACTTTGTTGCTCCAATCCTAATGAATTTAGTTTTATTACCTGATATGAAATAAGTTTTATTTTAAAAAGTAAAGGTATAAGAATTTTATTGATTTAAGAAGAAAAGCCACAGAATTAAGAACATCCTATCATGAGGAGATCTACGACACATATGTTGGTCCAGTCTGACTCAACATTTTAATAGTTGGCAGAAGTTTGTAACAAAAAGTTGTATTTAAATATATAAACTGAAATTTAGGTGTTTAAATCTTTTTATCTGTTTTTTTTTCAGTATATAGAAGTCTATCTGATTTTTAAAGAGAGTTGTTAAAGAGCTGTATAATAAACTAAGACATGTTCTTGAAAGGAGAAAGGAGAGCCTGCAGACCACCTCTCTCTGCTCCACCACAGTCCTGTGGGAGCACAGCTTGGCCCTACCAAGTATCTGGCCCACATGTGCTCAAGACAGTTTTGCATTTGTTATAATTTTGTACATTAATTTCTAAATGCATCATTTTAATGCTGTCCCTGACATGCAGTGTGTTTCATTTCCATTCCTTCTCTCAGTGATCCATGGGAGCCTGACAGATGCAAGGCTCCTGTGAGTTTTGTCATGCCTCTGACTGCACAAATGCTCTGCCATGATGCAGGTGCTGCATCACTGTCTCCAGAATGCAGTACCTGACCTCAGCAGCTTGTGTCTGTCAGCCTTTTAGTAAATTAGAGCATTTTGCATCACTGGCTTTCACTTTGCTGGGTCAGAAATGTGTCTTCACAATAATTGTAGTTTACTTCAATTCACCTACGATACTGGAAAATGTTAATTATTCAAGTATCAATTATTGTAGATAGATGTTTTGAATCCATGTAAAGCATTGTGCTGTTGATACCTTTAGCAACTGTATCTTAGCTTTAGCCTTTGGTAACTGTGATGTAGAGCTGTGCTTCAGAGCTCTTTTCCCCCTCCCACTTGTGACTTGTTTGCTCATTTATCTAAATGTGTTAACTTGCAATGTTTCTCAGGATCACATTAGAGAATTAACAAGGTCCAACTTCTTGTAGCACTATTTTTAAAGTTTAGAGATAAAGCATTTCAAAACACTAGCCATAAAATTCAATGTTTTTTGGTAAGACTAATTTTTTTTTTTTTTTTTTTGCTTTTCATAAAAAAAAAATAAAAGTTGTGTATTTTCTTAGGAACATAAGGAGCCATAGAGCAGTTGTCACTGGTTCCATTGTAAAATGGTCTCACAACATTATGACAACGGTTTGATAGAAAGGTTTTTGCTTTTTCCCCCTCTTCTCAATCTTTCCTGAATCTAACCAGATAATCTTGGTAGTTGATTTGGTTCGTGGATTGTGTTATAGCTTTGATATCCATGTTTTTTTCAGAAGTCAGTAGATAATGAACCTTAGCTGGAAACAGGCTTGGAAAAGCTTGACCTGCTCATGTTAATTCTGTATCTTCTGAGTGCACAAGCACTGCATAACTCAGGTCCCCAGACTTTCAATTTCTCAGTTACATTAAACTCTTTTTAAAAGAAAATACTGAGTTACATTAATTAACATTGCCTTTTTTGTTTCTATCTAAAGTCCTCTCAGATAAATTGCCTGTGGTCTCCTGGTGCTCTGGATGAAAGAAGCAATCCTTATCTAGTGCTTTACAGAATTTCATGGCTAGAACACAGTGCAATGTGAAAATGTATCTTGGCTAATCACTATAGTATAGTATGCAGACTTCTATGATTTGCAAAATATTGAATTTAGACCCCAAATCAAGAGCTCATCTTTCCACATGTGTTTTGACTTTTGGGTACTCTTTTCTGATGTACCACAGCTATGAAACAGGAATTGCTGTGTCACAGGGTTTTATCGCCCTATGGATGGCAGAAAAGAGAAGAAGCATCATGGGGCTTCTCTTAAAATTTGTGTTAGCAACATCTTCCCAAGGTGCCTGGCTCCTTGGGAGCCACAGACACGGCAATCTCCACCACAGGGATCCCACATTGTCTTTGCCTTGCATGAATTTTGCTGTCTGTGTGTCCTTCCCATGAAAGTGAACAGATTATCCTTCAGGACATGTAGTTTTGCTCTGCTTATCCCATCATGGCTGACTCATTAGGAAACTCTGCACAGGGAAAGAACAGTAGCCAAACAAAGCCAAATAAGCCTTTGTCTGTAGAGTCACAGTGATACCTGAGCCATTGTTCTTTCCTGTACTTGAAACAATAAATTAATATCTTGCCTCAGACATTAGGGAGTAATAACTTAGAGCTGAGGGTCTTTACATTGTTACTTGAGGGAGAATTAAACAATACATAGCATGTATGATAAGTGTGAAACAGCCTTAAGAGGAAAACTAAATTACACTGCATGCCAAATTGTTTGCTCACTGAGAAAAATGCACTTTTTTGAAGATTTAACTCTTTTAAGAAATTTGATATTGGTTTGTGTGACTTGCACATTTTTCCAATTGTATTTGTATCAGCTTTCATATAGTACATTACCTTCTCTGACAGGTTAGTCCAAAGATAAAATATTCCCTATTTTAAACAGCCATATTGCAGACAAACAGCATAGAGCACAACTAATAGGATTCACTCACAGATCTTTTCCATCATTAGTATTGCATAACTGTTTTGTGTGCTGAAAGGTGATGGTCTTTTGAAAGAAGGAAGCAAAGAGATAATTGAGACATGAACTCTTATCTTGATGAAAAAAGGAAATGCTTTCAGTTCTGTATATAAGGAAATACATTTGAAATTGAAAGAAGAAAAACACTGTGTGTTAAACCTGCTGAATCTTCAAGCTAATTTTTTAAAATCTAGATAAACATATGTATCAATGATTGAATATGTTGCTAATATATTTCCATTATACCAATTTTGCTTCATAAATCTTCCTCTAAACAAAAATGCAAATAGACAAAAAGACACTATAGATTTTAAACATAAAGAAATTATGGATCTTAAAGCATTAAAAAAAAATCTTTTTTCTTTCAGACTTTAGCAAATTTATTACAAAGATGAGATAGATATGCCAGTGTGTATCCTGCCACTCGTCTTTAAAATGTTTTCAGACCTCATAGAAATAGGCTGTGAAAGCCTTTCTCAGTCACGGATCTTCCCATGGCAGAGCCTGCTCAAATGCCTGGGCCACCCACAGGACTTGTGCACCTTCAGGGAAATGTAGAGACCCTTCTGAGATCAGCAGGGGACTAAAGGAACTGGTTTCATTTCCTATTCCTGATAGTTTCAAAGACAGAGGTTTTGCTGCTTCCAAGGAACTAATGCAAATATTACTTCAAAAATATTCAAGGCTCAGGAAATGTAAAGCAAAGTGAAGTGTAATTCATAGGGGTGGGGTGGAGAATCAGCTTTGTGTTGTTAGTTTGAAAGCAGTGGATACATTTAATCTGAACTGCAAATGTTGTCCAACTGGTCCTTCTCTTTTAATTATTGAAATGTTCCCTAGGAAAACTGTTCTAATAGAAAACAAGTGCTGCAAAGCAGCACAAAGGCATGTGTAACTCTTCTCTCGCATGAAGGTGTAAGTGCGTGACAAATCAATTTGCCTGCAGGCAGTAGCAGAAAGTTGATGGCTTTGCATCTCTTTCCTCTTCATATCATGCAAGTATGCTATGACAGAATTATTCCTGAGGAATTTCCTGATGCATTATAAAGCCGTACTGCTGGTTTGAACCTTGCAGCATGTAATAGTGTTAGAGTTTATTTTCTTGTTTGCACTTAGCTATGTGCAAACATGGGTCACCACAAAACAAAAAAAAAACATGGAAATAATTGACCTTTCTCAACTCTCCCAAACAACTACATTTTTAATTTTTTTTCCTTCCTGTTATATCCTGAAATATTGATGGACATCATGCTAGCCCAGGGCAAGAAAAGGGGATCTAGAGGATAACATTGGCCATTCAGGCACTGCTATTATTCTCTATCAAGTTAATGGAAGTTCTGCCACTCAATTGAGTAGAAATGGGATTGAGCCTTTGCTTACTGATCCCATTCTGATGCAGTTGAACTTCCTGCATCTGTATCACCAACAGAAATCAGGAAGGCCAACGTTGATAGATATTGCTTTAAAAACAGTATCAGATGTCATAGGTTAAATTATCCTGACTTGTGTATCTTTTCATAGCCTACTCTAAAACAATATTTCTTTTGCGGCTTAAATGTAAAACAATGTAAGCCATCAATTGTGGATTCACTTTTCATTCTTCAATGAGAACTTACAGTTCTGTGCACCAAAAGATGGAGAATTGTGTGTTATATCATCTCAAGTTTGCATTCATGTTATATTACTGTCAAGATAGTAGAAAGTTGAAGCTGTTTTCTTTTCAAGAATATTAGCATTATAAATATGTTCTGCATACATTTATGAGTGTTGGACACCTCTAATTTCTGCTTGCTTTCTAGTGAGTGCAGGCTGATAGGGAGTCTTGTTTGTCTGGCTTTGTAGCTCAAGAAATTTCAGCAAAATTGCTCAAGATCTTAGGCTAAATATACGAGGACTAAATACTTGACAGGTAAGATTTTTAGAAAGCTGATTTCATAAAAATGCAATTGATATAATGATACTGTTGACAGAAAAGAGCTCCCTCATCCCCCTGACAGTCCTTATTTTCTCTTTCCATTTCCCTTTTCCACCCCCTTCTTTTGTTTTTTCTCTGAGAGAGAAAATATGGAGCAAAGATGAAAAGTGGAAGTAAAGGAAGAAAAATGTGTCTTGTTTTCTGGTCTTTGAAGATTTATTCAAAGGACATCATAATAATTTGTGCATACCAATTCTAGTTTTTCAGTAATCTCTAGGGGGTTTTGTACATCTTCCTGAGATACTTCTTAGAGCCCAGTGCTGGACCCCAGTGAGCACTGTATAAAGATTAAAATGAGATCAATCACTGATTGGGAAGTCAGTGATTTATCAGTTCATATTCAAATTGTAGCAGAAAGTGAAAAGAAAGTTTTGGGATCCTATCCTAAGTTGTCTGTAGTGCTAAACTGCTTTTCACCTTTCCCCACAGAAATCCATGTTTTTATAGCCTGTTCTAAAAAGGGCAAGACTTTATCATGAGTGAAAATATGTTGCTTCATATTCAACAGGTCAAGTTTTCTTTGGATTGAGGTGGAACTGTGGCTCATGGACATCTGATGTGATAGGTAAGTTGAATTTTATGTATCTTATTACATTATTACCACATGACAAATATTGATATTCATTATGCTAGTGTAAGTGCAATTTATTATCTTCCTTATTTTGCATTTTCACCAGTAGCAGTGAAATAAAATTTGCCTTTCTTTCCATTTCTCCCAAATGACATGTCAAAAACAAGGTTTAAATTATTAGAAATTGCCATTTTATTTAGAAATAATATACCTCAGGAGCCATTTAACAAAAAAAAAAAAAAAAACCAACAAACTTCAATAAACCTTATTTCTTGAAATAAGATGTTAAGATATTCTATTGTGAAAAAGGATAGTTAGGGTTATGAGAAGACAGTTCAGAAAATCTGGTGTAATTGATGTACAGCCCATGTGCTCATACATTAATAGATAATTGTTTAGTGAAGTAATGGTCAACAGCACTAAATTACTTTATGACGCTGTTTTCTCTTTGACTTTTTAGTCATAGTACAGTGTTTAAAAAAGGGTCCAAGAATGCCACTAAAGTGAGACTAAAGTAGAGGTAGAACCATATGTTGTGCTGCTTGCTGAATTTTATTATTCACAGTAATTAATACTTAAGGCATGCATCTACAGATCTGTTTGGTCTTATGAAACAGTGGTGGAATCAAGCAGGAGTTTTGCTTACCATGAAATATGTGAGGCTGCTCCAGTGCTAGAGAAATAGTGAAGAAAATGGAAAAGCATTTGAGTTAAGGTTGCATAAGGCTCTAGAAACACTTTGTCATAGGGACATCCACCATGGAAGCAATTCTTGAAAAGCTTTTGTTTATCAGAAGCAGTTAGGCAAATGGTGTCATACTCTGTTTGTGTCAATCAAATAGATGCATTGTAGAAAAGTGTATTTAATTGAGAGAGTTGAGCTGAAAAATTTGGAACGGCAACTTAAAGTTGCAATAAAAATTTCTAGGTATAAAAGAAGAAAAGGAAATGATAAATTAGTTTGCCATCTCTGAAAACCAGTTTAGGACATTGACTAATCATGTCATTTTTCAAGTAGCAAGGTAACTTTTTCTGAAGTAATCTAGACAAGATATATATAAATATATTCCTGATAGGCTTTGAGTCCTATTTACAGTACCTGTTGTTGTTTACATTAACTCTTTTATGGTTAAGATTTAAAAATTAAGGTAGGGAAAAAAAAGTCCATGCATTCTCTACTGGTCTGAAAATAATGATACTTTTCTGAAACTTCAATATTCATACTTCATAGTTCTCTTTTTATGAAGTTGTGTGGGGGCGAATTTCACTCCTTTCGGACTGTTTCACTTTGATCACTTCATTCAAGGTATCAAATATGTTTGGGGATTTTAACTTGCATTTTTCACTCATAATGATACAGACCAGCAAAGACAAACTGGTAGCACCAGACTAACACTGAGATGAGGAAGTGGCAGTAAATTGAATGACAGGGAAGGTAAAATATATGATAATATTTTTAGCACCAGAAGAGTTTGCTACCCAGACCTATATATCATGCATGGATGGAGCAGCTTCTAAAATATAAGTACATTGTAATTTACAGCTCAGAAATTTGTCCTTTCCTAGATAAAATGAAGTTTAGCTTGTGCGCATGAAATACCTTGCAATTTATTATACAGGCAAGCACTTAATGTGGTCTGAGACTGAATGCCTCAAATGAGAGGGGCACTCATACTGCAGGAGTGCTTGAGAGAAATCAGTGTTACACACATGTGTATGTAAATGTGGTTGAGAACTCTGGATCAAATGGATATTTTTTTCCATGGCTATGTTGCCTTTTATCATGAGTTGGAGAAATCCATTCTTGCTTGTAGGAAGCAAAAAAAGGTAAAAATGGTGCTTCAGAAATATGTGGATCTCTCCCTCCCGGCAGAAAGGGAAGGATTCATATCAGAGAACTGCATGAACTCACCTTTTCAGTAGAGGTTTTCTTCCTGGTGTTTGTGTGTGTGTATGAGTATCTGTTACATAGCATAAAAGATCAATGCATTTCATAGCTATGATCTTTCCTTAAAAGAGGAAAAATCTAAGATCTAAGAGGATATTTTTTTTCCCTCACTGTGACAGGAGCAAGTGTCCAATGTTCTGGAAGGTCTGATCCTGAGGAGATGGAATATAGATTGTACCACAGGTTTAAGCCAGAAACAGTCTGACAGAGTCTGTAAAACACACACAATGTTGTCAAGCCATGAACATACTGAACATTTTTTCATAGTAATATAATTAATGTCCTAAAATCCACCAGGAAAACAGATGTCAGCCACTGGATTTGATGTGTATACAGCTCATTATGTGGGTAGAAGGATTGTGAGACCTTTATTGTTGCAAGAGGAACAGCACTTTGCTTAAAAAAAAGAGGCAGGCACACAGGCAACTGTTTCAGGAAATGACATTCCAGCAAACTGGAAATATGGAACTGAGAGGGAAGAGCCCAAAAGTGAGAGTTCAGTGGCAGAGGTTATAGTGGGGGAGCTACAGTAAGAAGCTGATGGGGATGGGAAAGTGAACAAATAAGATAAAAACACCCTTCATTATCCCTGGTTCAGTACCTTGGGCTTCTCTCCTTGCTAGTGCTTAGTTACTTGTGATGGCAACTCCCCATCTTGATTCATTCTGCTTTCATTATCAGTTATTTGGCTTGAACACAGCAAAAGAACAAAGGAGATGAAATCGGCATTATAATGGCCAGGTTCAGACAGGTCCTCTAAGCATGGCAGAGAAGAATAAAATCTGCTGAAGGTATTTGGGAAAAGTTGCTTCTCTGTTAAGGAATAATGCCAGTTAACTGGTATGTAGAGAAAATGAAGGAGCACCATCCACATGTAGTTAAAAAGTACAGGAGAGGTAAACTGTGCTGTGAACATGCACTATATGTGTAAAAAGTCAAGCAAACTCACCTTTAAAAATTAGTCATCATATGGCTTTGCTTTTAAATTAATTATTATAACTATTTATTACAGTGATATCATTATGTATGGTTCAGCAGCCATACATTGGATATGGTTCCCCCCCAGAGATTAATTTGGAGTTGAAAAAAATTGAAATGAAAGTTTCAGTGGAGCAGTGGAGATAGAGCTGAAAATGAAGCTATTTCTGTTCTGACAGCGTTGTTTCTAATAGAGGGTACTACAACGTGCAGAGGCTCAGAAAGATGTCAGTGAAAATAACAACCTGACATTATATGTGCAGTAAATACTGAAGACTAGAGGCTGGTTTATTACTTTTTTTTTTTTTTTTTACATGTGGGTTGTTCATTTCGGTTTTAGTTCATGCTAATCTGCTTGATAGCTCATTATCTTTCTCCTTTGGTTTCATGGCAATGTACCAGTTTATGTTAATGGCTGTTTCTTTATCCAGTCTCACAAGGTCATAATTTGAAAATGGTAACAGGGCAGAAGTTTACACAGGTTAATATCTCTTTTCATTTAATATGGGCACATTGCAAAACTGAAGATCGCTTACTTTCACCAAATTGTACTAATAATATTATGCAGTCTTTTGAAACTAAAATGCAAAATTCAAAGTCTATCAGATTGGCTATTTAATCAGAGTTCACGACAACAATAAAAAAAGAAAAGCAGACAAGAAAAAAAAAAACAAAGAAAAACCGACAAAACAAACAAAAAATAATGACCAGTGAGGATTTGGCCAGTTAAAGAAAAGCAAAAGTGCTTCTTCATCTCAAAAAACCTCCAGAGCTAGAATTGGCACCAGTATTGTCCCTGCTGCAAATATAGAGGTACATAGGTCTTAAAAAGCTATATTGTTGTAAACACTGGACTATGTGCTTTAACAAATGTGTGGGTGGATGGGAAGTGGAAATGGTTGCTGAATTGCTCAGGTGGCTTTGAGCGACTATGTGAGCAAGGATATGATTTATATGACAAATGTCAGCCAGCTCTTGGATATAAATGAGGAATCCTTACTCCACAAATGAGCCACACAGCGTTGGCTGAGTTGCACTGGCAGGAAACTCAGTCAGACCTCAACTAAGGTCAGGAGCCACAGTGCCAGCTCTCTATTTATTGAGTCCATTTATTGAGCAGAACTGAAAAACAGTAAGACCTCACCAGTAGCTGGATTGCTCCAGTAGTAGCTCCAGTGCTGTAGCATTGGAAAAGAGGAAGAGTGGAGAGCAGAAAGAAAGAGAAAAAGATATAAAGTGATTCTTGCATGATTGGGTTTCTGCATGAAACTTCAGTGTGTTTTCTCAGCAGTATCTCATCCTGTGGAATAACATACTAAGCTAGATAATCGTCAGCCAGGAGGGATTCCTTGTTATTCTTCCTACTTTGTGACATCAAACATAGATTTTGGAGCAAGGCCAGGGTTAGATTTTAATAAACAAGTGGAGTTGTCTGTATTTTCTACAATGAGGGCATCTGCGGTACTTTTGTCTCTCATCGTGTTCGCTAGGGGGAATATTTGACTGTGACTTTTCTCTGATATACTCTTTCACATTTTTTATACTGTTCCACTCCTGCACTCAGATCTACACCTGTAGCAATATTTGTACTGTAGTGAATTAGCAAGAGATCTTCTATGAAATTCTGGTGTCTCCTCTAGCAGTAATTTTAAAGGGAAAAAATAACATCAAATCTTGATGATTATTTAATTTCCTACTAAATTCACCACAGAGCAAGAGAAATCTTCCTCAATAGTGGAGATAGTGTATTTCACCTTTTCTCAGTCACTACTCTGCTGTCTTGCTTCTGTGGTTATTCTGAAGTTCCTTTGAGTTTGGCTGTTTGCTCATGCCATGGCTCAGCAAACCAGAAGGCTCTCATTCTTGAGACTTAGTGAGACTAAAACATGTGCTGAAATGCTTTTCACTGAACAATCACATAAGCACAAGCAAAGATGGCTATGTGGCCTTAACTGTTATCATAAAATTTAACTTTGTGTTAAATATTCTGGGTTTTAAATTTGAATATGTTTTAAAAGCTCTAGCATTCATTTACACATATATGTCCCATGTATACATCATGAGGAAATGTCATTTTACAAGTTGCTACCACCACTTGATCATTACCCTTCTTGTGCTCTTTCTTTAGTTCATGGTAGGAAAAAAATATCATGTGCTATGACATTTTGGTGTAATTTGAGAAATCAGAGTATGCAAATAGATATAGACTTATTTTCTGTAACTGCATTGAAATTTGCTTTCTGCAGCTGGGGAAGAAGAGAGCAACTGTGGGAGCATATGTGTTTGAAAATGTGTAATTTCACAGTGTGGCAGATTTGGCATGTAACAGGAGGGTCTTTCCCAGAGTGGTTGTTCTTGTGAATAAGATTTCCTTGACCTGCTGCTTCTCTTGAATGCCAACTCACTTTTGCAAACCTCAGAGTAAGGGATGGGGGAACTGGAAGCTTAGGTCCTCCTGAGCTTGTGGCATTTATATTGTGAGACAGTTGAGACAGAGTTCATTTTGCTAAGCTGCTCACCCATAATGGATCTGTCACAGAGACTTGACAACATATTTGTATCCATTTTGGACAGCATTTGCTGCTCAGCTCTCTCCCTGTGAAAGTTTCCAGCAGACCACTCAGATTTACTGTTAGCAACCCTTCCTCTCCCCCTCAGAATACAGCTATCCTTTCCATACGTTGGGATCACCTGATATCCTTCCCAAAGGCTTAATATGCAGTCATCTGCTCCAGCCATGTGCTACCATTGAATTGGTAGAGAATTTTGAATTTGAGAGCATCTCTTAATTTGATCCAAATTTTCTCTTGTTCAGCTGGCATAAAGATGGCCCAACCAAATAATGGAAAAAATGGTATTTTTATGTCAGAAACTCTATTGTTTCTTTTTCTCTGGAATTCAAAACTTGTTTGAGTTTCTGGTTTATTGGTAATTTTCAGAGTTGCTGGTTTGCTTCTGATGTAAATATGTGGCAGGGCTGGTAGAAATTAAAATAATGGTATCTCATAAACTGAAAATCTGACTTTCCTGCCAACTGTGTCTGGGAAACCAAGTTATCTTTCAGAGCCTGGAGCTGCTAACAAATGGAGAAATAAATGACTGCTTTTTTGTATCCAACCAAAAATTCTGAAATTATGCAAGTGTATTTAACTCCAAGTTCTGAATCAAAATTTGGTGTCTTAATCTACTGAAGACTTAGTTGAATCTGAAATATAATTTCAGATTTTATGGCAGAAGGGGATATTTTACCCTCTTACTTTCTCTTCCCGCAACAAGAGAATTTTTTCCAGTTCAAATCACTGAATAAACCTACAGGAATGAAGAGATCCATTTCTAAATATAGTAAGCTGAGCTATAGGCATTATCAAGGCCTGGGGTGACAAGTGAAAATGAAACCACTGATTCTTCTCTACTAATTCATCCCCTGGGTCTTTACTTTCCAGATTTCTTTTTCTTTCTTCCTTCCTCTTCTGCTTCTCTGTTTTTCCATTCACTGCTGCTTTTTCCTTAACAATAGTTACATAATGCCATCTTTCCTTTGGAATGCATCCTATATAGTTTAACTTATGTATGTATTAGTAGATCTGTTCAAATCCGTATCCTTTCAGTTCACTTTAGAGACCTTTTCCAAGCTTGAGTTCAAACAAGCAGTGGTTTCCCCACTCCCACTCCAGAGAGGGCCAGCTCTCACAGCATTGCCCAGGTTCCAGGTCAATGCATAGAGTTTAGGTTTAATAGCATGTCCTATTATTTTCCTTCTTCAACCTATACAGCCCTATCTCTAATAAGATAGCATCTAAACTGCTCTTTCTGTGTTTCCTCAGGCAGAGAGAAATAATAATACTGGTCAAAGGGTAATGCTTGAAGGCACATTTCTTTTAAAAACAGACACAAGTTCAATGAATTCTGCCACCAAAGTGTGATGGTCGCAACTATCAAGAGAGAGTGAAGCTCATTTCATTCTCAACAAGGTCCACTTAGCAAAGCTGATCTTTTCCACTGGTCTAACTTACTGCAATAAATAAATAAATTCTGTATCTGGTGCTTCTTTGTGGCATGTCTTTTTTTTTTTTTTTTTTTTGGACTCTCCCTTAAAGTTGTCTTTGGCTTTCTGATACTTGCTGTTGGTCTTCCATTACCTCCCCTTGAAAATGCATGTGGGAGACAGCCACAGCACTCGACAAATCCACTGCTCTTCAGAGACCTTTCCAGCACTTCCAGTGTGCATGTTAATTGTAAAAGATGAAATGAAATACCTTGGGCTGCACTGACCTTGTAATCTGTTTTTTAAATAGCATCTCCATTCCATAAATCCTCTTAGAAATAAATTAAAAATGCCTGTAGAAGAGATATAGCCTGAATGTAATAATTAAGCAGGTGCTAAGAAGCAGCCTATTATTCATACATCTGAATTTTGTATGATAAAAATATTTCTAGAAAGTTATTACTGCTTAAAGAGAGACTGGATCGATCACCATCTCCAGCTGCCCAAACACAGAATTGAGTAATTGGAGAAAAATCTTCTGAAAGGGACCAACCATCATCAGAGCAGAAGTTTCCTTCTAACCAAATCAGTTTTAGGAGTAGCTTCTTCCTTGCTAGGCTGTACCACTTATATTTTTGTCTGAATGAACCCTGAATGAATTCTGAAGGGGTAAAAACCTTCTTTGAGAGAAAGGTGTAGGTGAAATCAGCATTGCTTCTATACCAGTGCCACTTAAAATCCATTTTTAGTTATGCCTAGAGGATAAGAGGTATTTAACCACAAGCCTGTGGTTAAGCAGTGGTCTATCAGAAGCTGTTGTTGATAGATCATTCAAACTGAAGATTATCTGTCGAGTCCAACCTTGCAAATGAGTAAGCATGCAAAAATTCTGATACCAGTTTTAAAGTGGAAAATAGAGGCAAAACTAGGACATTTATGTGTGGCAGTAAATTCAGATATTTAGCAAGCAACTTCAAGTAAGTAGTAAGTTTACTATTTTCTACATAGGGAAAGTAGCGAGCTGGGGTTTTTATTTTGTTTGGGTTTTTATTTTTTTCACTTTCTAAACTGCTTCTCATGAAATTATGATCACTTGCAATTTGGGAGGAGAAATGCCACACAGGGAATAAAAAGCCTCAGCTGCTTTTTCAAAATGAAATAGCTGTGTCTAAAAGGACTCTGCCTAGACAGCTTCCAGAGGGCTGCAGAGCATGCTGGCTCTGTGCATGCTGTGCTGGAGAGAGAAGAGCCTGGAGCCTGGGAAACATGGGGTTTCCTGAAAAGTCGGTGGCTGGAGAGATTTCAAATGCTTAATTGCCTTCAGAATGAAATCTTTCTGGGTGGGATTGATAAATATTACTTTAAACCTGTGTGTGAAATCATAACAACACTGGAGAAGGGCCCATCTGACAGATGTGGTTGCATCATCATCCGTCAGCCACGTCTCCCAGCTGCTGGATTAGAAGCAATTTGGGGCAGATAAAATGTGAGCCATTGTATTCTGTACCGTGGCTGGCACAATGAGGCCCCACTGCTACCTGGCTCTGCTGGGCACTGTCAGTCTGGGAGCATTATAACAGCTAGGGAATTTGTAAAGTGCACAGGCAAGATGTTCAGATAAAAAGGGTACTGGAGCAGTGTGAAATTGAAAAAGCTTTTGAGAGATTTCTCACTTAAACATTTGCTACTCTTCTGTGATGTTTTATCCTCCCAAAAATGTTCTTTCTCATAAAAATAAAGAGTATGCATTTCTTTCATTCTGTAGAGAATAAACATGAATGCAAAGTCACAGTCAGGCCTCATTCAAGGTGGATATTTTTCCCCCTTCCAATTTTCACATTGCTGAAGACATCATTTTCACTCAGTATTATGCAATGTGTTAAAATCAACAAAAAAAAACGCCCTTGAGCATTTTTTGATTTACAAAATATATCCTTTCAGATTTTTTTTTAATCTAGTTATGGCATTCTCCATTTTATGAGTGGAGTCTCAAACATTCTAGGAGCCTTTTTTTTGTTTTATTTTTTATGAAAATAAGAGGTGGCAATTCCAAGGT
Organism: Lonchura striata; assembly: GCF_050655825.1. Taxonomy (NCBI): domain Eukaryota; kingdom Metazoa; phylum Chordata; class Aves; order Passeriformes; family Estrildidae; genus Lonchura; species Lonchura striata. The sequence continues at coordinate 92,836,559 of NC_140704.1, forward strand.
GGAAAATTGTTTAAATTACTCCAATGTCTCTTTTAAATCTTGAAATATTTAAGATTGTCATCAGTTAATGAGCTTCTTCCTTTTGAAAATGTTGCCTTTATTTATAAAACAAGAACTCACTATTTTTTTATAGTTAAGATTAGCTTTTGCAAAAAAAAATTAAAATTTAAAGCACAAGAACAGTATTAACTGTTTCCTTGTTGTCTATCAGGAGTTTATATTTTATCAATCTCTTGAACTTGCAACGTGGTCATTTTCTCCATTTATATCATAGTGCAAATCTGTGTGTCAGCAATTAAAGATAGTTTCAGTATTTTCCATACAAAATGTCTACATGTTGATGACTGTCTTTCCCATATGTATCTCTCCAGTTGCCTGAGCATTTGAGTAAGAGCTAAATCCTTTAACTCCCCCACAGTGGCTTGGGTGGTCCCCCATTGACTTGGGCGGGATCACAGTAGCAGTCTTGAAAAACCTTTCTTCAGTAACTGGCAAGGCAGCAGTATAGGGATTTCAGGGAGGCTGAGGGCACCAATAAATTTGATTTACAGGAGAAAAAAGTTTGGAGTAAAGTTTGATAAAATTGTGTGGTTGACAGCAGTTATTTGATGTCCTTAGTTAAGTCTCTGACATCTTTGGGCAAGGATGATGCTGGAAGCATAAGTCAAGCCTAATTGCCTGTGGCACTCACCTAAGACTAACACAATTTACCCTCCCTTCCTCTCTCCCTCCCTCCCACCCCACCCTCCTGGGAGCACCTGGAAAAACCCCATATCTGGGAACGATTAGTGTAGGGGAAACAACAGTTGCCTATCTGAAGAAGGGCTGTATTGTATTTTAACTTTAGTTAAATGTATGCTTGTCTTTGCCAGGAGCATTTCTCTTAGCTGGAGTGGTCTCCTACAGATGCTGTGAAGGCTGGAGAGACTTCAGTGTATGGCATGTTTTTTGAAATATCTGTAGAGCCGTTCTAAGAAAAAAAAATATTTAAGTGTATCAATTATTTCAATACATGTAAAACATTTTTAAAGCCTACCTTTCACAGTCAGTGTTGTTTTGTATGCTCTAAAATTGTTAGCAGAACTGAATGTGAGCGTTTTTGTTTGAAGTGATGGAGAGGTTGAATATCCTCCTTTCTTTGCCTTCCAAAAGACTACATTGCTTTTAATTAGCTGTAGTCTTTTTGCTAAGTAGAATGAAATTTCCCAGCTGTGTAGGAGATGTGGACCAGCAGAAGGTGTTGGAAGCTGGGAGCACTGAGACTGTTTCCAACAAAAACATTCATGAGCCAATCTCATGTTGTGAGTAAAATAGTAGTGAAGTGCTTAGCTCTGTTTGCAGATCTGGACTGCAACCACATCTTTCTCTGGCCAAAATGTGTTGTTTCTGGCTTTTAAACTTAACTGTAATAAAACATTATTATTGAGAATTTTCCTATTTCCCAGTACAATTACACACTGTGATCTGAGCAGCAGTGCCATTCCTGTATTTACCAGGAATACCAGCTAGTGTTTTAGCTTGATCTTTCCCTGGTGCTTGCTTGGTGGGTTAATTTGGATCTTTCTCTAGAACTATTTGTGGAAGATCAAATGGCAAAATCAGTAAGGCCCCTTCTGCAAGCTGATGGTCTTTTACTGTGTGCATCAATTATGTTTTCTGCTCTGTTGTGTAGCCATGCTAGAGCTGCACTCAGACTGAGACCACACAGTCTCCTCATGCTCACAGCTGAATTTACTGTGTGTTGTAACTAATCCATAAGTGGACTGCATGTTTACCTTCTCAGTTGCTTTTTGCAACTAGGGCTTCATTTGGAAACATAAGGTGCAAAAATGTGTGGAGAGTGATATAGCTTCTAAATATAATTTCTGAATTATGATTAGATTTTGTCTCCTCTTTTTGTTGAGTGTAGTTGGTTCACCTCCTCAAAATAGTCACATGCAGTTATTTAGCACTTCTGCACAGAAGGAGATGTCTCTTTAGTACTAAAATCAACAACCACGTTCTCTTAGATGTGCAATCCCATCATGGCAGAAACAAGATAAATGCTACATTTCAGAGTATTTTGTAGGAAGAGAGCAGCCTAGACTTAAGTCTTTACTATTCTTCTTAGCACATAAAGCACATGGATTGAATGCTATGGGGTTTATTTAATATGTATGTATATATGATCCTACAGTAAAAGAAAGGTACACTATTCTGCTGATTAATAGCTCCATGAGCATTAGAAATGTTATTTTAATTTACTTTCTGCATATCTACCTATGCAGTATTAAGTACTCTTTGACTTGAAGCAAATCACTGAAAAATGTTCTCCATTTTTCCTGTTTTTCTTAGTTATAAAAGCACTGTAATCCTAAAAAAAAAAAAGTGTGGTTTTCTTACTCTACAGTTTGAGTGGCAGAAATCAGGTGTTGGCATGTCAAAGACAACAGAAAATAATTCTCGTATATATGTGTTATCAGAACAGTTAGTACTCTAGCTCTTTTTTTTTTGTTCTATAGTTCAAACATGAATTATTTTTTTGCTACATTCCTTAAAGTGTTAAAATAAGTACTTTAAATGTGGATTGTGCAGAACTGGCCAAATTATTGGACCAGATTGTTAAGGGCAGTGAGAGTTAACTCTTGTGGCAAAAAGGGTCTAGGAAAACTTGATGTTATAGAGTGATCTTTCAGAAAAAATAGATGAAATTTCAGATTCAAATAATAAAAAAAATTCATATTTGGAACCAACTTAAACTGCACATATTGCATTAATGGTACTGAAATTAGCTACTAGCATTTAGAAAGTAGGTCTTGGAGCATAGCTGTATATTGGTCCTTTAAAATTTCTCTTCAAAATTGAGCACCAGTAAGAAAGAATAATGAATGGAAAATGTCTTATGGTGCTGCGTATCCACTTGCAAAATCCATGGTGTGTTCATGTACTGAAGTTTGCATGCTGGTCTGGATTTCTTTCTCAAAAGAGAAAGATGGAAATTACAAAGGGAAAAAAGGCCAGCAATTAAGAGTACAACACAACTTCTATATATGAGGAACTGAAGTTCACTGACAAATTTCACATTAGAAGAATCACATCTGAACAACATCCCAGAGTTTTATATAACCTTAAATAGTGTGGAAAAGAAGGCAGACTGTTTATTCTCTTCCTTATGGTGCAAGGAATCAGGGTATCAAAGACAATTTTTCAACCTGAAAGATTTCAAAGAATTTTAAAACTGTTGGACATTCTTTCACACAAGTGTGAAATCACTCAATGAATTCTCGGCAAAATCCCCCTGAAGCACTATTAGAACAAAGGTATAGACACAGACTTTGACTTGGGAAGTCCCTTGGCTGTTGAGGAAATATTGCTGCCATTCTCTTGTTTATTTACTCTTTCCTTAGGCGTCAGTTGCTTACAGTGGTAGTCAGAGGCAGAGTTGTGAAAAATAGACATTGCATCTGACTGATGTATTTCCTACCAATATCATGGCCCATGAGTGTATAAGTCTTTTAAAATAAAAACTTGTTTTAAGGGCTGTTTGCAGTACTTATGTGCTTGATTTAGTAGATGAAAGGAATTTGTTTTGTTTTAAATATAATATCTGTATATGTCTCATGAAAAATTTTGAAAATCAAAAGTACACTGAAAGTGTATGTCCAGGCAGAAGTTGTATGTTATTGGCTACGGAATATCTGTCATTAGTCTGCCAGTCTAGATGCTGATTTTCTTTACTATCAGCTTCACTATCCTAGTTTTACCTTTTGAGCACATAGGGACCAGCAGTTCTGATAAAAAGGGTCAAATTGCATGGGATACAGCAGGAGCTCATTTGCATTCAGGTTGCACAAGACTGAGGTTGCTGTCCTTTCTGAGAAAAACAATAATGTTTTACAAGACTGGTTTTTAATTGCATCTCTTACTTGGGTGAAGAACAATCTCTGGAGGATGCCTCTTCCCTCCTTAAAATAAAAAAAAAAAAAAAAAAGCAGTGTAAAATGATCATGTTCAAGGTAGAAGCAGTGTATGTTTGGAACTTGCTTGCTGGCTTATCTTCCTTGTTTATTTTTAACAGAAGAAATACTGTGTCTGAGAAAACCTTTTAAGAAAACAGTGGCTTTTAAAGAGATCTTTCAGTATTAGAGAATAGGATTTTTTTTTATTCTAGTTCTACAAAGCAAATAATCATGATTATGGTTTCATAGCTTAAAGTGAGGTAACTGAAGTTTTATTCCCATTTGGGAGCTCTTGGATAAAGAAATTGCATGTATCATACAATTATATTTAATTTCATTAGTAGTATAACTACAGTACACTTGGTATTAATAAAAAACAGAATGCATGTGACAGGGCTTGAAAGCAAAAGTACTTCTAATTCACTGAGATTGTGTTTCATTATATACCTTGCATGGAGATCCATGAGCTACTACTAAAGTCTAAATGAAAAAAGCATATTTATTGTCAATGAGTTTGAACTTAAAATGCTTCCACTGTGGAATTTTTAAAGTTTTTTTAATCTCAAAATGGTTGGGAAAATTGGGCACTGAGTTTGGGCGCTTTCTGTCTTCAGCTGTTTTTTGCCAGTAAACAATAATGTTCTATTAGACGAGAAGTAGCAACAAAGTTTTCTGTTTTTGGTGCATCCACACCCATCTTGGACTCGGTGTGGTACAGTGCCAGCAAGTCACACATGGCGTCACTGATGTTTCCAGTGCATGACCTGACCTTAAATGGGAGCAGCAAATACATTAAAGTATTGTGTGGTGTGGGTCCCCTACACCAGAGTGTAGGTGTGGATTGACAGCGCCTAGTGAAAGATGGTGCTGCAGCTGGGAGGCAGTAGATGATGGAGCTCTGCTGTGGTGCTGATGTCCAGTGAATTTGCTGAAGACTCGCTCCACCTACTTTTGGTGACTGGGCTTTGGTTCCTTGCATTCCTTGCTATTCAGAAGTTAACTTTGTTCCTTTTACTGATCATTTTCAGGGTGCAAGATGGTGGGCTGGTCATATCTTTTATTTCATCCAATCAGATTTCGTCTACTTGGAGTTATGTTCTGCATAGTGAAGCAAAAGGAAAAAAAATTCTCCAACTATCCACATATAACTTCTCCTATGGGTGTTCACTTACTTGGGAAGTTGTTGGATGGTATTTGGGTTGAAAGCTGGAGGTGGCTCCAACAGTTTTGTTCCATTGCACTGGTAAAAACCCTAACTATTTTTTGGATTTGTGAGGAAAAGGAATGAAACACATAATTTATAGTAGTGATTATTCTTCTCTGAAAATTCAGCTTATGGCTGAAAGATTATTTAGTGGCTTATGCCAAGTGGAATAGCTGCAGTGGAAGGCAGAAAAACAAGTAGAATATTGATCAAACCAAGGCAGCCTGGAAGGTACTGTTTCATAAAAATTTCTTGTCTGAGAAAATATGTTTGGAATGTTTGGATATTTCCCCCTGGAAGGTGTCAAGGGACAGAGAGAAAGGTTGATTGTAAATATTTTTTCTTTTTTTTGGAAAAAAAAAAATTGATAGGAAGCTGAAATGTATTTTGAAGGAAAAACCTCCCAGCCAAGTTTGGTAACTGATGTGTGAGGACAGTAATTCAAAATTGGGCCTCTCTCTGTCCAGACATTTGAGGCTTTCAATTTGCATCATATAATAGTTTGGGTTAAAAGGACCTTTAAAGGTCATCTAGTCCCACTCCTGTGCAATGACCAAAATCAACTAAATCAGAAGGTTCTCAGAGCACCTTCCAGTCTGATCTTGACAGTTTCCAGGGAAATCATCTCTCTCTGAGCCACCTGTTCTAGTGTCTCACTACCCTCCTTATAAAAACCTTATTCCTTATAACTAATTAAATTGATCTAAGTTGGTAAATTTAAGTCTTAAAGCTAAAGGCAGAAGTTCTGAAGGATACCATAAGAATTCTTTATAAAACTTTAGTACCAAATATGTAAATACTTGCAACATTTTGAAAAATACCAACTTGTAACTCTTACAGAAAACAGATGCCTCCTATGCAGTTTTGCCAATGCTCATGTACTTTTTTGGCTGTCATTTTTCAGGTACAGTGATATTTCTATGCCTGATAATGCTACAGCTTATGTGGTGATATGAATTACTCATTCTATTAATTTAAAACATGGATACCTGAACCTGAGTATATTATTCAGTCCAATATGGTTTCCCTTAGTTGTATTTGTAAGGACTCCTATAAGGTTATAAGCCTCCTTGCAGGTTACAAACTCCCTGTTTCTGTCTGTGAAAAAGGTGTTCAGGCCTTACTCTGAGCAGCTTCTGAAGCAGACACCTCAAAGAAGGTTGCAGCATCTCTACCACCCCCCCACACTGCAACAGTGTGGTATGAAGAGATGAAAGCACAGCACTGTCTGGCTGCTAGGTTATACTACAATGCACATTATTGATATTAAACAAGAGATGAATGTGCAGCTAATATTTTCCCAGTTCTGCCCTTCCTTGTGTTATATGGATGAGGTCAGCTCTCCCTGCTGAGGCAGGCTCTTTGAAAAGTCAGAATGGTGTTGCCCAAGAAAGGAAGAAAGAAGAACATCAGAACTCTGTTCCTGTTCTGCAGAATACTAACAGAGAAATAATAATATGCCATTACAGGAAGACCTTGTGGCTGACGCTCAGAAAATCAAAGTAAGTTGAAAATTACACACAGATGCAACCTGACAGTCTTGCTTTTTAAAAGCAAGGCTGTCCAAGAGTCTGTTGGTTGTGTCAGCCTTAGAAGGGAAGCAGCAATAAAAACAAATAATAGGCACTTTTTATGATTCTAATAAAGGCTATATTTGAGATTTCACCTATTGTTTTAAGGAAAGAATAATTACGTAATTGGAAATTTCATTTATTTCATAGTACTTGTTCTCAACCTATCAGGTTTGTGTCTGAATTTTAGAATCCATTAGAAACCTAAGTGCTGTAAGAGACCATTAAAAACATTAAAAGAATTTAATGGTCACTAGACAGTATGATCTGTATTTACTGTAAATATTCAATTGCAATTAAAATCAAAGGCATTTTTTAGAAATAGAAGGCATTGTCAAATATACAAGCTCTGAAAGCTATTACTATTTTTTCTCTTTGTTAAAGTTTTATCTATAAGGATATACCATATGACTTGATGAAATTCCTCTGATATATGAAACTGGAGATGGAATGCTTTTTAGATCTAACTCTAGTTTTTCACTGTGCTATGTAGCATCCAGAAAAGAATTTCTGCAAGCTTAGAAATTTTAGTAGTAATCTTCTATAATTTGGGTTCTTTCTGACTGCTCTTATTGGAATATCTGTACATTTTCAGGAAGGATTTAGTATGATGGAAACAACACTCCCACCAAACTTAATTAATCAGTCCTTTAGGTAACTAATTACACATGCAGAATTTTCAGTCAGGTGTGTTGTTTCACTCTAGGTCGACATGCCTGTCTTACCCAGCTGATATCTCTAAACTGAAAGAGGATGTTGCTACAGTGCATGGTTCCTAATAAAATTCTAATTAAATAATCGTCTCAATTATAGATTAGAAACTCAGGTTCAACAATTATCTAAAGAGCTTCACTGAAAACCCACATTCATGTAACTACTCCTTTCTCTTTCTCTCTGAATTTATAGCTCTCTCACACAGGCATACTTTAGATTTAGTTTAAATGGTGCCCTAAGTTGTTTCCATTATCTCAGCCTGAAGCAACCTGTGTCTATTCCTGGAATATGATTTCATTATTCTTGAACTGTGTTACCTGCAGTGTACACTATCTTTTCTACGCTGAACATTTTCCAGGAAAAGCTTTTTCGGTTCCTGTTAGTGCTTAGACATTTGAGTCAGCTAACTGTGGAAGGAGGAGGATTGTGTCTGATGTATTCATTCTAGTTATGGTAATTGTCTTTGAAGAACATTCTTATTTATTCACAGATTATGCCAAGTTTTTGGGCTGTCCAATCTAATATTTATAATACAGAATTATACTGTGTTGTTTAGATTAAGATGGGTGCTCATATTGGGTGGAAGAAGAACAGCCGAAAGCTTTTCATGCTCCTGAGTCACTGTCACTACAGGAATACTGATTTAATGGGATGACATTTCTGGTGAAAAGGCTCAGGTTTTTAGAGACTTGATCGAAAACACATGGAAATTCCTTTCTCACAAAGGCATTTCATTTTTCTTGTCAAATAACCTTGTGTCTTATATGATTTTCCCTTTTGTGATTCAAGCTCATTTTGACTTGCTGCTGTTATCTGGAAAGTCAGATTTCTATGAAATAATGGGAATTCTTTCTCCATGCTTAACCAAAAATGCATGTTTGAAGGTTGCAACTATGCAGGAACTCTGGACAAAAGCCTTTGCTTTTTGGAGTTAGAGGCTAATTTGTGTGGCAGAAGAAGAGTAAACAACATTTTAGGATCACAGATAATTCACATAATAACCAATGTGAATTTATTATTCACATAATAAATCAGGCAGTGCTTTCCTTCTAGTAAAACTTCTGAATTATGGTTTTCCTTTGTATTTTGTATCATAGTGTTTTGAGATTTTGTAGGTACAGCTGAAGTACTAAATATGTGCTACAGACAATGTGCCTAATGGAAAAGGTGTGTACTGGCTTCTGGGTGCTTTCAGAAGAAAATTCTTCCTTGGATTTCAGTGGAGGTACAATGCTAGCAGTGACTGTAGACTGAAAAATCAACTTATTGATCCACAGTGGAAGCATAAATTCCTGTAGTTTGGGTTGGAAGGGACCTTTATTTAAAGGTCATGTAGTCCAACCCTGCTGCTATGGACATAAACATATTTAACTAGATCAGGTTGCTCAGAGCCCCCATCCAACATGTACTTGAAAATTTCCAGGGATGGGGCATCCACAACCTTTCTAGGTGACCTGTTCTGGTGTCTCACCACACTTCTAATAAAGAATTTCTTCATAATATCTAATCTAAACTTACCTTCCTTCAGGATCATTCCCCCTTGTCCTGATCACTTCATGCCTTTGAAAATCCCATGCCCAGCTCACTTGTAGGCTCCTATTAGCTACCAGAAGGTGCCATAGGGACTCTCCAGAGCTGGCTCTTCTCCAGGGTGAACAAACTCCCAGCCTTTGCTCATAGAAGAGATACTCCATCCCCCCAGCCTTCTCTGTGGCCCTGCTCTGGACTCGCACCAACAGACCCATGTCAGATTTCGCAGATTAGCCGAGCTGGGTAGAGTGAGGTGCGAACAACACCAAGGTCATGGGCTTGATCCCCACATGGGCCATTCACATAAGAGCTGGACCAGTGATCCTTGTGGGTCCCTTACAACTCAGAATATTCTGTGATTCTGTGTCCCTCCTATGTTGAGGACCCCATTGCTGGAGGAAATTCTCCAGGTGGGATCTCACAAGTATGGAGTGAAAGAGTCTCCAAGGGATTGCTAAAGCCATGGCCTTACTGATCAAAGATGAAGTGCTGAGGCTGGAGCAGCTTCTGGGGCTGAGACCAAGCTCAGGAGAATGCAAATTAAGAAAAGGCTGGAGGGCTAATTTGATGTTCTGTCTGCAGCTGGTGCCTCAAGTCTCTGCTGGCACAGGCAGTAGGAACAGGAGTAAGAAAGGAGGGGGTTAGCACTGTCTATCAAGGGGATAGTACAGTTAATTGGAAATTAATTTACAGGCAGTGCTAGCAGTCTATCAGTGCTGCCATCTGCATAAGTGACAGGCCAGATCATTCAAGGCAGAGAGAATTACTTATCCTGGGGCCAGGAGGCAGAGTACAAATATGAGACTAGTCCTCTCTCTTTCCTAACAGGACAATTCTACAGAAGCCATAGAGTTTTTCCAACTATCCCTGGAATTTCAGATCCGATCTCATCCAGCAGGTTGTTCCCGCTTTCTCTTCCACTTCAGAGAAGGCTGAGCAAAGAAGCATGTGGCATCAGGAGGAGTCAAGAGGCAGGGGCTTGGCATGGCACTGTAGAGTAGCTGCTGCTGGGTTTTTTCAAACACAAATTGCTCAGGGGTAGGGGATTTTGCCCATGAAGCCAAAAAGATTTAAGAGCTAGTGGAGTTCACAGTGCTAACACAGAAACTGGTGTTTTGTTGTGTGACCGTGTGATTTCCAAAACTTTAAGCTTAAGATGTGAAACTCCTTAAGCTACCCAGCATGATGTGCTGTTTGTAAAGATTTATTAGCTTTTCAAATTTTCCACACTTTCCCCTCCATTACTCATTAAGGATTTTGAAAGAGCAAAATGAGTGCAACTCAAGACTGGACAGGCAAACTTACCTGTCTTACCAGCAAAGAAACAGAAGTGATGTCTTTGCCTGAAATCACTGGATCTGGAATTTGATAATTTATGAAACTTATGTTTTTGTCATGGTTTGACAAACCATGACAGTTTGTAGTTGCCCTTTATGTTCATCTTTCATGAGAATATGGATAGTCTTATATCTGGCATCTACTCTCAAGCTGCTTGTTTGAGAGACGTATATGGCTCTGTGGGGTAAACCAGTTAGAAATTGCCCATTTATAGGAAGGCAGGTAGAGCCCCAGTGCCTTCTCACATGTTGTATTTACCTCACTGGTTGGTTTGAGCCACAGTGCAACACCAGAGACCCAGCTTCAGTAGGCTGCTCAGCTCCTCATGACCTGCTGACCATGAAGGCAGTATCAAATTAATACTAATCATGCATGCATGTACTTTTCTAAATTAGACTAATTGATTAAAAGCTGTGTGGGGTGATCAGATGTATTTAAGTCGAATTCCTTCTACTTCACTGTCAAATTACAGGGGTTTGTTGTTCACTGAAAATTATTACTCCTTTTTTTACCAAGGCTTCTGCATATTACACAGATGTTTGTATTTTATTGCTACTATTATTATTTATTTAGCTCACTAGGAAGTAGAAAGGGTTATTTGGGGTTTTGGCAGAGAAGAAAAACAATTACTCTAAATGCAGGAAAATATTCTCTTTGCCTGATACATTTGAAATATAATTTTGTCTGGCAATTAGAGCCTATGAGAGACTTACTGGCTGGGTATATCAGGTAATAGCCATGATCAAACAGAATCCACTTTAATTAATCTGATTATTGTACATTTTGTGGTACTCTAAAATTGTTTAGATTCTTTGACATTTATTAAGAATAAACTTCTCTTTTACCTAGGGATGATTGCATGATGCAGAATTATTAATGGTTAGTCATAAGAAACTAATCAAGTTAGAGGCATCATGAAGTGAGGGAATGAGCACTGAAGCCTCAGCTAAGTTCTTATGTTAATTTGATACATGGTCTTGGAAAAAATCACTTACTGCTCATCACAGTCTCTTGATTTTCCTGCAGCTAAAGAAAGGACTATTAATATTCATCTCCCTACTGTATCAGTTTGAGGAGAATTAGCAATGCACAAGTTTATAGATAAAATATTAGTGCTTCAAAAATGTAAATTTTGTTTTATCAAATGTTTATATATGTATAGCTATATATGTGTGTGTGCAGCCAAATAATTAATAATGAAACTAGTGACCTGATTATGCTATTTCTATCTGTAGTTGCCAATCCATCAAATAGGAAGGAACATTATTTATTATCTAGTTAAATGGCTTCTATCAATAACAGGAGAACTAAAGAGAACTTCAAGGAGAATCCATTTTTTTTCAGGCCTTAGGTATACATGCAATTCATAATTTTACTTGCTCTTAATTGTTCACTGATTTATTTAGAGTGATAAAAAATTCATGTCTATTGAAATATTGATGTTTTGATTGTGTTTTTTAAAGTTGTTTGCTTAAGGTGACATAGTCCAGAAGGAGTCTAGGAACAGAATTTGTTTCTCCTGGAGTCCTCATTTATTCCATGTAATTGCAAGGCTCTGTGAGTGTTAAATAACTTCAGTTCACCTTTAATGTAGGCTTATTTAAATTGAAGGCTCAGACTCTGAGATAAACTTCTTTTATTTGTGTAAAAACTCATGTGTTTTCATTTCAGTCAAGTACTGTAATCTTTTGACCACAGGAATTCTTTCCTCCAGTATATGAAATGTTCTTTAAAGAAAGCACTGAGCCTTGAAACAAGACAAGGCCTCAGGTGTGTTGTGTGTTCCCTATTAAGTAATTGTACATTTGTGGTAGCAAATATTAAAAATCATGGAGCCATAGAATTATTTAAGATAGAAGGGACGTCTGAATGCCATGTGGTCCAAGCCACTGTCCCCCTCAGCATCTGGACTAAACAAGGCTATCTTCAAAGCTGGAACTAATTTCAGACTTACATCGTGTTACTTGAGCCATCTACAATGTCTATTATTTCTGTCTTCCTCAAAATTTATTGTGGTGGATTTCTTATCTAACATCATCTGGATGATGATTAATCTATTAATCCCAGTAATAGTGTAATCCAATTGAGTCAGTCCTTGATCATCTTGTCTAGATTTTCCTGGACACCAAGCTTTCTCAATATGTTTTGGAAGTAAATTTTGGGCAAGAGACAAAACAATAACAAAATATTTGCCTTGAATAGTGCCTAGATCATTTGACTGCATTCCAAGTAACAACATCTGAAATATTGTTTTGTTATAATGCAATCAAAAACAGAGTTTAGTATCCTATTTTAAAATAATGTTAATGCTCAGAAAAAGAATGTTTATATTCTATCTCTTAGAAAAGGACTCGTACATGGGGAAAAAAAAAAAAAAAACCTAAAAATGAACAAAGCAAGCAAAAAAAAAAAAAAAAAAACCACACATATTCCAGGACTATTTTAGGCCCTTTTTTCTTATAGTTTTTAACTTTCTGGGCTGTATCAACTTACTGTGCATGCGTTGGAAATACAGGTTTATCACTTACATAAAATTTTGGAGATTGTAAACTTTTCCTTATCCTGGTTGACCTTGCTTCTCCTTTTGCATGATGTAATTTAAATTTGTATTGTGTGTATTCAAAATATAGATTTGGTGAAAATTACTGCATTTGTCATCCATTTCTTACCTCACAATATACCACTCCACTAAATCTGAGCTTGAATCCTCTTCCAGAGTCTTTAATGCATTGTGGCTTTATCTAGACAATAGTTCAATTTTTAGATGTAGAAGAAACATAGAGCAATCCCATTTTTGAAGACTTAACAGGAGGGTGACAGGTCAGGAGAATCAGAACATACTGAATATCAGTCACAGCAGCTCTCTGTAGGTTTCCTAAAGTCTTCTTCCAGTGTCATTCCTTGGGCTGAGTCTTCCTTAGCAGGGGATTGCACTGAAATGTGTACACTATGTATATATGCAATATGTGGAGCATGTATTTTGGCTCATAGACACATTTAGGTTGGAAAAGACCCTCATCCATTAATCTAACACTGCCAAGTCCACCACTGTGGACCATGTCCACAAGTTCCATATCTGCATGTCCTTTAAACACCTCCAAGTATTGGGGGCTCAGCTGCTTTCCTGGGCAGCCCGTGCCTGACAATCTCTTTGGTGAAGAAATCTTTCTTATTATGCAATCTAAACCTTACCTCGTGCAACTTAGGCCATTTTCTCTCATCCTATCTCTTCTTCTTTGGGAAAAGAGACTGACCTCCACCTCACTACACCCTCCTTTCGAGTGGTTGTAGGGATCCATAAGATCTCCTGTCAGCCTCCATTTCCCCAGGCTGGACTCTGTTATCTCAACCCTTCACCAGCTTCATTGCTCTTCTTTGGCTGCAAAGACCAGGAACCAAACTCACAAGTTCTGAGGTCCTTTTGTGAAATGAACCCAAGTACAAAGTGGAATATTTGCTTCAGGAGTGTGCTACGGTTTCAGAACAATACACTATTGCAGGTGCATGTTAGACATTTAACAGATTCCCTTGAAAGATCCCTAAGTACTTACCTGTTAGGTCAAGTACTTATTTTGCCTCATGACCAGTCCTAAGGTGATGTATGGAAGAAGTCATCCCCTAGATTTTTGTTAGCATAAGGAACATTAGAAGTAGGCCCTTTAGGTTTGTTATCATGACCAATCAGAACTACAGGAAATCTGAACTTCTGTGCAAAGGAAAGCAGGCAAAATAAATAATTCTTCCTAGAAATTGGGATGAACTATTAGTTAAAATTAAACTGAAAGTTGTGCCAGAAATGCTCAATAAAACTGGTACAGAATATCTCTTTCTGTCTTCTGCCAGATCAAGCTCACTGCAACACATGACATGTTTTCTAAACTCAGATCAGCTCACAAAACATTGACAGGAGCTTTGTTCCAGCAGGCTTCATGCCTCATTGTGTATCATCTGTTCTTCTGCAGCAGCATAAACGCATCTACAGTGCACAGTGTGCCTTGGTGAATTTCAGGGCACTCGGAGCTGCAGCCTCGGTGCTGCCTGATTTGGAACATGCTCCTACTGCTAAGTAAACCAGCAGTGCACAGATCCAGCTCTTAGGACTGTGGCATTATGACTGTGGGATTCACATATATCTGCTTCCATTCTTTGCTCATGCTGCTTATTAAACATAGAGTCCTAATTTCTCAGAATAATGTTTGTTAAAGTAAATTTTAATGACACCAGGGTGGGCTTTTCTTTCCAGTTTTTCCTTCTGTGGCATTTGCAAAATGGTTTTTTAATGACTTCTAAGACAGGAAACTATTATCAGTATTAGTAGTTCATACTCTCAGAAAATTCTTTTTTTTTTCCTAAACAGACGATATGCTGCTTTCCTTAGGTGTAAAAAGGCAAGCAAAATACTCTGCCTTCAAAGCATAAAATGATTTCTGCTCTGAAACAAAAAAAAAAGCAGAAGGCAGATGTAATTACCAATTTGAATGTTGAATAGCTTATAGAGTGAATAAAATTAACATTTAAATGCATGCACTTTTTCTGAGATGGGTTTTTTCTGAAGGTATGGTTTTAGTCTGAGTTGTTAAAATATTGAGTGTATATATTAATCAGTTTGGACAGATTTCCTTCCTTTCCATACACATACAGTACTGGTTTTACTTAGTTGCATGGATATTAAAAAAACATATTTTAGAATCACCTATTATTTATGTTGGAAATAAAATATTTGTTATTTTCTGAGGGCTCCTATAACACAATAATTATGGTACAGCTAATACAGTGACATCTTTCACTGGTGATATTTTGATAAGTATCTTCCCTGAAACCAATGCAATAAGTTATTTCTTAAAAAATACATTGATATATCTGCTGACTCTTGGGACATTGATCTGTGAGCCCTCAATAATCCTGTGGCTTTTTCAAAGAATTCCATGAGCCATTTACTCCTACACTATATCACAGTTGCATGTAGTGTAATAAAAAATGATGCTCCTGAAAACATTTTATGAATATTAAAAAACTTACCTAGAATATAAATATATATATATATTTTTTTTTTTACTGACCACTTAAAAATCAAGGATTTGTTTTCTCACTTCATTAGCAGCAGAAAACAAAAAAATAAATCTGAAATTAAAATATGTTTCATCTCTCTTAAATTATACATTGAAAGAAATGGAACACAAGAAAAATAACTTTTTTCCCCTTGTTACATAGATCTTATTCAGTCTAGTATTCCCCTAGAAGCAATTGTAATACTTCCAATTAGATGGTGAAACGGCAGCTGAAAACAGGCTGTGAGTAACACTATGCAGAATTAGTAAGTTCAAGTGAAAGCTCGAACTTTGGGCAAATTTTAATCCTTTCTAAAATGAAAGACTGATGCCTCTGAAGCACAGTAGTGTGGATATGTAACCCACTTGCTTCTGCTTTACACAAATGTAGCCACTGTCTGACAGTCTGGTCACTGTGCATGGTTTTGTACCTGTAGTGTCTGAACAGTCTACGAATATACAGTCAGGATGCAGAGTCAAAAAATCAGAAATTCTCTGAAGTGTTTCATTCTAACTACATTTCTCATATTTTTTTTTTTCTTCCCTTTTCTTTTTCCTCTTTATATAATCTTTTTCCTTTCTTACACCTAATTTCCTAAGGAAATAAGACTCTCATGACCATTCTCTGGATGTGTCTGAGAGCTGTCTCCTTTTTAAAACAGCTTAAGGCATATTTAATAGAGGTGGATTTATAAAACTCTTGAGTAACAGTGACTGTCACAAGAAGAGGAAGCCAGGCTACGCTTTGTGCCCTCACTGGCAAGAACAACTAAGAAAGATCAATCTATATTGAATAGATTACTAGGTAATGCACATTCACCTTGAGAAATCCATGCTTATTGGTAGTGATTCCTCTGATTATTTTGGTTTTTTATTAGCTGCATGGGACATTTTCTTCTTGCTGCACACAAACTCCAGTTTCACATCAGTCTTGGGTGTGTGTTATACATTTATAGTATTTTACCAGTTTCACATCAGTCTTGGGTGTGTGTTATACATTTATAGTATTTTACATATATATACATAGATGTATATATATGTCTCCAAATCAGGAGAACTCATCCTATTTCCCCTCTGACTTCAGACACTCTTAATTAATTTTCTAGTTTCCAGACCAAAAGAAAGCTAATGAGCTTTCCGTGAGCTCACTGGGTAACCCAGTACTAGGCCCAACTGCTTTGTGTAGAAAATGCTTATTTTCATCACCCATATTTAACCTCTGATGAATGTTGTTACAATGATTGAATTAATGTGTTTTTGGCAAGAAAATAATGGGGCTAATAACATAGAAATATTTACAGAAAAAAGCGCTGGTGTTGAGACAAAAAGAAAAAAAGCACCAACAACACTTAAGTTTGGACAGACTGCCTAATCTCCTCATTCAGATGCTGAAGCAAAGTAGTGCCTAAACAGTTACATGGATGGCAGTATTTATTACACCTTCCTTCATTTAAACCATTGAAAAGTTATTCTCACTCAGTAAAGATTTTACTGAACAGCAGAGAACTCTTGTAAGCCTTGCAGAGTTTTTTAGCTGAAATAATTGTTGTGTTTCAACCCATATTGCAGTTCTGGTAGAATTAACTCCATACTATGTTGGTGCTGAGGTTGAAAAGTAATTAATTATTTAGTCTCACTAAGAATATGTGTGAGCTCCATTAAAACAGTCAGCTGAAAATTCCTCTGTTGCAGCCTGTCAGGAACAACACATGCTTTGGAATAGACTGTTGCTATTTATCATTTGTATTTGTGGCAATGCACTGGGCTCATTGTTCTGCAAAAGGACTCTCTGGAACTGAAGCAATGTCCCCAAGATCTTTTGTGGAGGAGCCTCCCCTCCTGTAAGTGGAGATTTGCATGTGGTAGCACACCAAGCTGTATTACTGCCTTTTAGATTTCCAGCTCTGAATTGAATCTCACCAACAGTCTGTTTCTGTTTTCTCTTGGCTTATTGCTGAGCACAGTTAGTGCTCTCCTTGCCATGTCCGAACTGCTCATGCTGACACCACTCTTGAGAACTACAGCTGCATCTCCAGCCATGGGCTGAAGGAGGTGAGAAGAAGTTGTGCAAGCAGTTCAATGACCAGCTGTCTCTTAACTGCTGTGGTGTAGATCAGGATGAAAAGAATTAGACATGGTTGGGTTCCGCTCTTAACACTCCTGGCTAGTGCAAAGGAATGTGAGCAAGGCTGCGTTTGCAGTATAGAACAGGGGTGCTTGAAATGGGACAGGGGCTGGCAGTCAGCCCAACTGGAAAGCCCTCTGCAAGATGCACAGACACATAGAAATACGTTTAGAAACAATGGACAGGGGGAGAATCATATGCACATCCTCTGGATCTCAGATTGAAGATGGATGCATGGGTTGTGTGGTACCTACTGTGACTGTCTGGTCTGCAAGCACAGCTCAGGGCACTGACTGGAGACAGACCTGAGTGCCTTGTGTTTTGGCAGCACTCCTGTGGCAGTAATGCTAATACTGGGTAATGTTCTCCAGTGTTTTTTTTTTTCTAAAAGAACAACTCTGGTTTTAAATTCCAGCTGATTATAAACTGCATAATTTCTTTACCTTGGAACTAGCTTATTAAAAGTGGTGATACAGCCCAGGGGGTAGTATTTTTAGGACCAAGATTTCTAAAAGGAGTAAGAACTTGTTTGTGTGAATTGCCAGGCTAGTATGCCAAGTATAGGAAGAAAAGTGTTCTGGAAGAATGACAAGAGTTCAAATATGTTTTGGTTTTTTTTCCCAACTTTTTAATCGGTGATGTGTTTTGAGTCAGGAAGTCATGTTTCTGTGGAAAGAAATATGAGACTTGACAGACATTCAAACTATTTGGATGATTGGTGGGTGGAAGAGTTTGAGTTACTTTTGTATAATTTTGACAAATATTTTTGTGTGTGCATGCACACAGATTATACTTTTGTTTTTATGGTAAAGTAAGCAAAGCAAAATATTAACGTTCTTATTTGTAGAAAAAAAAAAAATTAGAAGGTTGTAACACTGAAAATGGCTTCAAAAACCTTTATATTTCCAGCATTGTTGCATCCCTGGTTTAGAACTGATTCATGGCAGATGTTTTCTAAGGAAAGCAAGCAGGTTCATGCATGCATGGATATTGGTTGGGTTTTACAAGCAAATGTAAAACCACAGTAATTTGTGTGTTCCTGAACTGTTTTATGACTTTCTCACCTTCTAGAAACTTGAGCTAAAGTGTGATACAGAAGATTGCATGAGAGGTATAAACTTGGGCAGAATTTGATGTGTTTTAGACATGGAATTTACTTCTCCCACTTTGCCTCATATTTCTCCAATCTAAGAGATCACAGAAATTGGTCAGTTGCTTTGTGTGGGGCATAAATCACTATGCAAAAGGAAAAGGCTATAAGTGAGGTGAAATTTTACAAGAGAGAAGAAAAGCACCAAGTTTACTGAGGAAGGTCTGATATCTGTCAAAGTATGGACCAGTTGGAATTATGTTACATGTTTTTTTTCATTTAAAAGCATATGTGAAAGGTATCAAAGGGCATGGCAACATCTGCTGCAGTAAACAAAGTAATTATGGCATGTATCTCTCTTATTTGTAATTATTTAACAATGAAAGATTATGTTGAAATTTTTTTAACAGTTTCTGAAGTTTCTGGCTGAACAAGATGACACTTAATAATGAAGTCAGCATTCTTGCATTAATGAGTGGTAGACTTTTTTACAAGATTTCTGACTGTGACTTACATTAGTGCTGTTCCAGATAGAAACTAAAGGGTTTGGCTGTACTTGTTATATCTCTTAAGTTAGAGGCATTGCTTTTCTGGGATTGTGTCCTCACTCAGGGCAACCAGTATGTGTGGAAGGGAGAGGCTGTTACTTTACATAGCTTTGGTTGAATGCCTCTTGCAGAACTAGAAATTTCAAGGTCTGCAAAAAATGGTTGGTGGTTTTTAAAGCAGCTCATGGCCTAGTCTGGTGAAGCAGTCTACATCTCCAAACACAGTGCAGATTCACAAACTATAACGTGATCTCTGTGACACTGATTTCAAACTTATAGTTTAAAATAACATTAGACAATAACTAGCCTTTTTCATGTACAGAAGAGTTTCCTCAATTTGTTGTGCCTAAAACAATCTCATTCTCTCTCTCAGGACCATTTTTTCCTTTTCTGTATGCAGGAGCAAGCACTGTCACACTTGGCACTTGCACTTAGAACTCCAAGAGCAGGTGAACAGAGGCCTGCAAAGCCAATGCAAATAGCAGTGATAAAATCAGGTTTTCGAGGGAATGTTGAGTAACATGAAGGCAATGGGTTTATCCTCTCCACAGATCTGCTGCCTTCATTGGCACAGGATAACAGCTTGATATTTGCTCTCCAGTTCAAGTTTCCATCTTGTCAGGTAGTGTGCAGCCTCTGAGCCTTTGGGGCAGCTGTCTGACAGACTGCACACATCAGGCTTGCACAGGTGTTTCTTACAGGTGTTACTTTACAGTAAATCTTTTCCTAAGTATGCCACCTTATAGGTTCTATAATTGGGACACTCCCTGTTGAATGTTTTTTAAATAATTGCTCACTAGGAATTATTTAAAAAACAACAAGGTTTTGAGCTATGATTGGAGATATTCCTTTTTAATGTAAGAATAGCACCAATATATGTTTAAATAAGTTGAGACCTAATTATCTTAGATGATGTTATGCTCTGTTTCAAACTACTCCTTTCTGGGATATGGAGTAATAACAGTCACCTGAAAACCAGTTTTTGTTTCAAGATTTGAATTAGGATTTACCAAAAATGTTTGGTAATCTAAATTTTTGTTTAAATTTTCTAAGGTTTTCTCTTCATTCTGTCATTATCTTGTTGTCCTTTTCTGTCACTTCTAATATCTTCCTATGTAGAGGGCAGCTTAAGTGTCACACCTCAGGATAGCCAGGGAGCTGCCAGGTTGATATGAAGGCAGCTGGGGAAATCTCTTTTCTCTGAAAGGCAGTGATGGTGGGTGAGGATGCTCAACCAGATGAGCCGAGTATGTGGAAAGATTTCTGAAGAGCAGGAATCCCTCAGACTCTGGGGACAGGATCTGGGAATCTGAAATAGCAGATGGACCTGGCTACCCCACCAGGATGCAGGGTCAAGTCTTTGGGCTATAGAGAGGAAAGGGCTGATGAAACAGAACTGCAGGTTGTGCCTACTTTATTCTCAATTTATGGAGTCATGACTATGATACTAGGATGCTGTAGGGGGTTTTTTGCTATCAAGCTCCCTTTCCCACACACTACCTTAGGATGAATTTCCAAAATATGTTTTAGAAGTATGAATTTGTAGACATAAAATGTCTCTCTGTTCCTCAACTTGATCTCTCATCTAACTGGGTTGCTATTATTACTCACACTTCTAGAGAATTTCTTAGCAAAACTATTTCTTGGGTTAGCTGCACATAATTTCTCTTTGCTCTTGTGAGCTTCTCCCAATAAATCTCTCATTGCATGGATGTATTTGTTCATATTTTTATTCTGCTGAGACTGCCCTCTCTTTTTCCTAGCTCACTGTTACGTGACACCACACTTCCACTGAAGTATATAATACCAACCAGTGACACACATCAGAACTGGATGCTTTGTTCTGTCTTACCCAGTATTTAATTTAATGTGATACATTAAATGTTTGGGTGATTATTTGGAAAAGCAAATGCAGTATTTTCCCCACTGCTTTTGTTCAACAGATGAGTTACAGTCTTTTCTCTAGTTTTTAGCCTGTTATATGCAAAATTACCTACAGGCAGAGAGTTTTCATTTCAATAGTAATTAATTCTTATAGCTATTTTAGAGATTCTCATTCAAGATTTGAAACATCTGCAGTGTGTTCTTTCCAAGGTCACAACAGATTTACTGTACATCTTGGTTGTGATCACAGCTTAAATGTGCAAGTAATGACTCTGCTGAGATGCAGATAAGTTTCTCTGCCTTTGAGCATGGTGTCATCACTGTCACTTGTCTTAGACATCTCCCAGTTTGACCAGAGAAACACAAACACTTTCAGCAGCAGGATAAGAAGAAACTAAACGTGTGCTAACCAACTGCTAAAGATCCTGTGGTCCCTCTTTGGTTTTTATGGTAGCACATTGGTGTCACTTTCAGACTAAAGCAGAGTAGTGCTTCTGAATAAGCCCTGTACCCAAATTATTGTAGGTTCCTAATTTCAATTAATCAAGCCTCACTAAGATAGTGAGCTTCCTTTGCAACTGTCTCTAAAAAATTACATGAGTAAGTACTGTGGGAGCATTGGATGATTTTAGTTTTATTTTGGAAAATATCACCACTGTTTTGATAGATTATTTTTTTCCTTTCCTACCTACTTCACTTGCACTCCTGCTATTATTTTCTCTGAAAAGCAATATTGTGTTTACCTAGTAACAGTGAAGGATAAGTTGTTCTCAGCTGTCAAATAGGAAACTACAATTTGTGTGTGACCTAGAAAGCTTTAATGGTAATGTCTTTTTCAGTGTCAGATTGGAAGGTTGGGGAAGCTGGGAGCAATCTGTGAGATTTTAAAAGGAAGCTGCTTCTCAATGCATGGAAAAGTAAAATTGTGTGAGAGGAAAAATAGATCTTTCATTACTTGATAGGAAGCAATAGGGAAAAATAGAACTTTCTTTTCTTCAACAGGTAAAAAGATTTATAAAAGCAAAGTAACGTAAGATAGATTCTTATCTTAGAGTACCAGATATTGCTTTTTCTCCTAAGTGGACTACCTAGGAACTACTGTACGAAATTTTTTCTCTCTGCAGAAGAAGTTATGGGGGAGAGTAAATTCTATGCTTGCAATTGCAATTGGATGGCTTTAGATCTGTGGGTGGAGAGATGCCCAAGTTACTCATTAATCACTTTACCATATTGAACAAGTCAGTCAGGCCTTTGGTCAGGCAGTCATTGCTGGGCATTAACACCCCAGATAATTGTCTATTGCTGTCCATTCTTGGTATGAATAAGTACAGGGAGAAAGTCACGCTTGTACCTTATTACCTGGTGACAGATTTGGGTTCAGCATAGTAATACGTCTTTAACATTTCACTTATTCTTCTCTTTAAACCATGAAGTGCCATGACATGTATTTATTAAAGTTGTACCTGAATAGGAAAAACAATAAATAATCTGCTTTTCTTGCTTTGACCATGAGTGCTGTTATGTCATGCTGCAGAGTAGAATTGCTAGGACTCTTGACTGTGATGAAGTGTGACTCTTGTGAACATGTTGCTTAGACATACTAGTTGACTGCACTAACTTCTGCATATAAGCTTTTCTAGTCTGCTGAAGTACTTATTCCTCTTTAACATTAACCTTAATTATGTGTTAGATTAACTTTGTTGTAGTTAATAACCTGTTTTTATACTGATACATAATTAAGTAGCAAAAGATGTTTGTGCTGTTTTTTTCTATTTTTTTAATTTCCTGGTCATATAAATATCAATGCCTCTCGTTGTGTGGGTCCTCTGCATTTTATTGTGTGAATTTTAGGACTTATTACTCTCTGACACTTCAGGGCATCCATATAATTCTCTTCTTTCTCAAGACAATGAACTTTATACTCTTTTCATTATACCAAATTGATGGTTTGTGCCTGTAGACATAGACTTATATTACATAGATACAGATATCATTACAGGAGTTTTGTATTTTTTGTTCATTGAAAGGCTTTTGTCTTAAAATGCAGTAGCTGTTCAACTGATATTCTCAAAAGAATAGTCAGTCTCTCAGACAAGGTATCTGATTTTTTACAATGCCATTGACTGCCCATGAATAATGCATGATTATGTCAGTCCACCTCTAGTATTACTTGAAGGCTGAAGTACTTAGAAAATCTATTTAATGACATTTTTAGCCAAGCTGCATTGAATGCTGTTGTGGATGATGCAATGGTTCTTGATAGCATTTGGAAAGTTGATGTTGTTAATTTGTATTTGTACAGCTTCCAGCCACCCAGTATGTTTAAGCCAGCTTGGTTATCTTACTGTTGGGACTTTTAGCAAACTCTAACAATCAGGATTTCCAAATTTAGTGCAAGCCAACCCTGATTCCACTGACACATATTTGAGTAGAATAACTCTAGATTTCCTTAGAGATGCTCTCCACATATTATATGACTGAAATCTGACTCTGCTAACCCTAGCACTTTAGTCAAATAAACAGCAATAATTGTAATGCAATTCAAGCTAGAATTTGCTATCTGTATGGCACAAAGTCTGAAGAAAAGTAGTGTTTTAATGTAGTCTTTGCTTTAGGGATTATTTATAAATTTTACTAGAAATCTGTGAGCAATAAATGATACATCCATATCTTCAAACCGTATCTTCAAAGCAGAGCTACATTATGAAGGCAAAACAATTTTTTTTTTTTTTTTTAGTTTTTAATTGAGGACATATAAACAGGACAGCCTTAAAATGTTAACAATATGAAAAGATAGTAAGATAGTGACATTCAAAATGATAGGTATTTAGAAAGATTATATTGACAATAAAATCAATGCCAGAAGAGCTTTGCATCTTTTAAAGAAGTGATAGGAACTATTACGTGAGCTTTTCAACATAATTGAGGGATAAGTGATTATTAATGAAGATAGACTGAGTTTTCACTGCTGCTGAAGATTTAAAGGTATTTATCAGGAACATGGCAATCAATTAAAAAATGCCATACTTACTGTTGACAGAGTTCTGCTCTGGAGCTTTGCACAGCCTGCATGGGCATAAAGAGTTCTTACGATAGTAACAGCAGAGAGGACAGTTTGTTTAATAAGACTGAGGAAGAGGCAGGGGATTTGACAGTCTCCAATGTCCTGAATAAAGAATCTTCATTATGTTTGTCATAACTGAGTTGTATTCCTTCTGCTGCAACTTGCATACATCTAATCACACAAGGAGACAGGAGGTTTACCCTGCTCATTTCCTTCTTCACTCAAGAGCAATTTGGTCTGAGATGATGATGATTCACAATGCACTTTATTAGAAACATTAAATAGAAAAAAGGCAAATTTGTGTCCCTGTATACAGAAGCCATTAGAAACTGATTCTCCAGGAGCCCATGAAAAGATAAACAGGAACAGAATAGAAAATTCAGGAAGCTCTCTGAAGTGAGAGAAGTCTGACACAGTACAGTAAGGTGCAGATGCACTCACTTAATATATGCCATGTGCATTGAAGGTGAAAAGATTTGGAATTAAGTTCCCTTCACTATAAGGATGAGATCTGAATAATGGTGACCTTCTTGCAGAAGTTAATGTAATTCCAAGACTGGAGGTAACCAATAAACAGACATGCTTTTAAGGGAGCGTGCAGAGACCTGGGGAAAATGTGGAAGTCTCTGAAGAAAGGCATGCTATCAAATAGGTATTTTGAGTTCAGTATAAGTAAGAAAAAACACATAAGAAATTGCCTGGTTGCTATGACCTTAAACAAGGACTTTTCAGATGAAAGTCCACTTTGATACCGTCAACCCACTTTGGGTTTAGCTTAGCTTTAACCTAGTAGAAATGGAATATTTAGTACTGTCTTTGTGCAGGTCAAAAGGTTTTAGAAGTTCTAAAAGATCTAAGAGTCTGTGCCTTACAATATGATAAAATCAATGCTGAACCCTCAAGTTCTACAAAGTGTTCTTTACTACTAGCAGAGAGTGATTGTCTAAGCAACAAAATTTTCTTACGTAAAGAAAAAACTCTTACGTAGCATTGCTTGTTATCAACCTGAAGATTCTTAAAATCACATTTCTAAAGATGACCAGGGCCACGGATTCTGAGATGCCTGTACCTCTGAATCAGTGATGTTAAGTTAAACAATTTTATTACCTTCACTCCTCAATGCCTTTTGTGTATATTTAGCACTCTCAAAAGAAAAAAAAAGGTCAATAGATCCTAGTTTCAGCAGAATAACTCTGTGGCAAGCTGAGTGAATGAGGGTTTTTTTTCTCCTTGTCCTGTTGAAACAGTTGAAATATTCAACTATTGTTTGCTATAAGGTCCTAAGAGTAATTGTCAGTAGAAAAAGAACATCAATACTAAAGATTAAAAATTGCCTGAGGTATAAGTGACTATTTATCTTGTTTCCCTCCTCAGTAGTGTTACCTCCTCAGTAGTATTTTTCTTACATTTGAAAGTAGATGTTATTTTATTCTTCCACTTCTTCCACATCCCTTCCATTGCAAATATGGATCAAATTAATCTATCGTTTATGTCTTTTTTTAACCTGCCTGGGACTGAGATATGCTTTCATTGTGTAAGTAAAGGATTTGGATGGCTATATTAGAGACTTGTAGCATAGTGTATTTAAGCTATTTATGATCCTCTTTAGAAAACCACTTGCTTTGCTACCATGATGCCATTCTTGGCACAGCTTTCAGGAACACCAAACTTTCAGCCTGTCTTCTTGGAAGAAGCTATTAGCATTGAAAGGAATAGAGGAGGGCCAAGCAATATGTGACTGATCAAAATTTTGGTGGAGAGGAAGCTGCTTGTGAGTCAGCAGTGTACCCTGGCAGCAATGAAATCAGGTAATAGGTGGGTACACATTAAGAGGACTGCAGTAAGATCAAAGGAGGAGATTAATCCTTCTTTTATTGGGTTGCTAATAAAAGGGACATCACAAACTGGAGCACATTCAGTGAAGAATCAACAAGATGGCTGGGAAACTGGTGCATTTGCCTTGTGAGGAAGGGCTGAGGGTATAGCTCTTGTTCACCCTGGGGAAAAATGGAAAGCTAACACTGACCAGTCAACAGCTATTGAGGAGGCTAGCAAGGAAACAAGCCAGATATATAAACACTGAGATATATGGTAGGAAAACGAAGGGGAAGAAGAAAAGGGAAGATTTAGACTGCTAGATATGCAGTCATATTTTGAAATAGCACAAAGCTATTTCATCTTGAAAACAGCTAAGCATGAGAACACCATTGCTGGGAAGTTTTCATTGTAGGAGGACTTCAAGGCCTGCCTAGAATAAGCCTGGAGAAACTCAGTCTGACCTTATGGCTGACCCTGCTCTGAGCAGGCAATTGGCCCAAAGGCCTCCAGTGGTTCGTCCCAATTTGACTGGTCCTATGAGCCTGTAAAATAGAAGTTTTCTGCAGACAGTCTTAAAATGCCCTGTGAGCCATCTTGTGGCAAACTGGGTCTCTTTTCCATATTCTGCTCTTGCCACATTTAAGATAATCTAAAAATGTAGACAGATAAACTTTAAAATGTTTATCTGAACACTGAACAAAAGCTATATGTGCTGGACAATCTCGGCCCCATATTTTCTGGCTGCTTCCTAAAGGTAATTTAGGCAGAAGTAGAAAAAGTTTGGGTCAGATTCATTTTTCTTACTTGCTGTCCAGTCTTTTTCAGACAGAAAGGGAACCAAACACAGTAACATATATCAGTGATGCATTGGAATAGCACACTAATGCACCAGTCCTCACAGGGATCTGGTTACTTGGGATGTCAGTGGACTGAGGATTTTTAAATGTGTTTGAAATGCAAACAGTGTGATTAAATAGACCAGGTGTCAATTTTGGGACCACACTTTTCTAGCTGTCTATTAAAGTGTTGTAAGCCAAAATGTGAAACTATGAGTTACACAAAATTTTGCAAAAAAGCAATTAACTGATTCCTATCCTACCTCGATAGAAAATGAAATGATGCTTTGTAAGGGTGTTTCAGAGAGGCTTGATACTGGTTTAAAAAGACTCCATATTCACACTTTTTGGTATTTCTCTGTAGTCTTAATATACTTACAGCTTACACACTTACTTACACACTTACAGATTTGTCCTTCTCTAACATTTGCTGTCTTGGTGGCTGCATCCTCATACTACCTTTTTTTAATTCTTTACTTTTTAGCAGTGAATTATTTTATCAAAAAAACTCACATAATTTGCACCCTATTAAGAAACACTGAACTCATTCTTTAGTGTTAGTGGTGTCACAATGGTGACAATCATTTTCATTTGCACTGAAATTAATTTCAAAGCTTTTGACAAATTGGTATATGGTGACAGGTGAAGAACTGTAATTTCATTACTAAATTGCGGTCATTTCAAAGGGTCAAAATAAGCATCTGTCTAATAACCTTGCACTTGCAGAAAGCAATGTGAAAAGTTTGAAAGAGCAATTTTAAGGGTTTCCTTTTTAATGCATCTTAATATAAGGAAATAGTCTTGGACTAAATAATAGTTTTCAGAATCCTTATGCAGTTATGATTAAGTCCTAGCAGGATATAACAATGCCATGCTGCATAGGTATTTGCTGGAGATATTAATGTATCTGTCTTGCAGTACACTTGGAAAAGAAGTCACCCAGCAAGCTCAGATATCATGGCTTCTGTGTGTAGTTCCTTCAGTCATGTGTGGGCAGACTCAGGGAATCTAAATAAACTAACTGAGGAGACTTGAAGATGGCCTATTTGCTCACAATCTTCACTCAGAAAGGAATTAAAAGCAGATGGTAAATCAGAGGTTGTCTTTGCCTAGTCACTGGGAAATTATGCTCAGGAGTGATGTCTTGAAGACGCACTTTTAATCAGAATGATATTTCATTTCATCTGCTGAAAGTTTGACTACAAAGTAAGTACAGGGATGGAAAGAATAGATAATTATCTTTAAACAGTGGGTAATACATCAACTCTTCTCTTCAAGCCAGCTCAAGTCTTTGTGAAAGTGTAGACAAAGCTTGCTACTCCTGATGCTGTCAAGGGCAAGATGTCAGCTGCAGTTGCCGAGTGAGACTTTTCCTCTCTCACAGTAAACATGTTCTCCAACTCAGCCTCCCCCTCTGTGGCAGCAGCAGAACTGAAGGGCTGTTCAGGGGAGAGAAGCTGCATGTGATGCTGACATTGCTGGATCCCTGCTCCAGCCACAAATGTCTCGGCATTCTGCTGCCAGAGACTTTTACTTATACCTACTGTCTCCAGGCTGGCTGTTGTTAAACCAGTTTGGACTCTGCATCATGGAAAAATTAGAATAGATAGTTCTTCTCTGGAGGATATTTGCTTTCAAAGGCACTTCCTGTGAAGTTTTTTCCCTATTAGATTTCCCTGGTTTTGTGTGAACTGAAATGCCTCCATGGAATTCCAAGGCATGAAGGGGAACAAGTGATTTAATTTATAAAGTAAATCTTGTTGTGTCAGGTCATCTTTCAGACACAGAGAAGCAGACATTGTTAGTGAAGTTGGTGTAATTTTCTTTTTAAATCTCTTATATAAATGCTTCAGAAACCTAAGTACAATGGAAAAAGTCTAAGAAAGAGCTTATCAAGCAGAAGACAGCCAATAAATTCTTATGCTATGACTTGTCTCCCAGTGTAATTTCTCAGAGCTTTATTAAAACAGTTTGCATGTTAAAATGAAGGTACGTAAGCCATTTTTCTTCCCTCCATGTTGTATTGAACCCTGAACATTTTTCTGTTTCTCACATCAATAGACATTGTTCCAGCAGAATCATAGACTGTTTAGTTTGATGGAAGTTAAATTTGCTATAAAACAAGAGAAGTCCCTATTTCTGGAGATTAACTGCCTTTAGATATTGTTTTGCCATAATGCTAATTGTATACTAGCCAGCTGATTTAGAAAGCAACTTTTGTCTCAGACAATAAAAGAAACTACTTCATATAATTTCATGATAAATAACAGATTCTGTTCATAGATGTCTGCATGTCTACTTATTTATACTTATTTGAATATCCATATACAAATTTGGTTTATGCAGTTGAAGAAATCCTCAGGATGATACAGCTACCTCTCCATTCCCTCTCTTGCTCTATCTACTTCCTCCAAGGAAAGGCTACTACTCTTTCTTTAGCCCAGCTGATATAAAGGCAGGCTTTAGGCTTTCATTTAGGCTCTCATGAGACTCTGAGGCATTAACTTGGGTTTAAATGCATATAACATCTACATTTTCTGATGCATTGTTTTAGAGCTTTGAACTAGAGCAAAAGAAAAGCTATACATTAGGAGGAAGCAGTTGGGCAAAGGTATGTGGTGCTTCTTACACTTTTTGAAAGCTGAACACTTCACAGCTGCTCATGAATGCACCATGTTTCTATTTCAGGGTACACCTCCTGGCTATTAAAATAGCTGCAGAGCATGCCCAACACAGAGTTCAAAGGCCTCGAGCTTTGCTAGGTCAGAAGTCTTTCAAAAGACCAGGAGAGCTAAGTGATGACCATGTGCTTGGGCAAGGAGCATTTCTCACATCTCACATTGTTTTGAAGTAGCCTTGTTGAAAAGGAGTAGAATGTACAGTCCGGTGTTCTCTTTCATATAGAAACAGATGGTGGATTTTTTTTTAAGTGTCCCCTAAAGATATGGATTTTATAATTTAAGCTCCATTATGCAGCCTCTCAGTTTAACAAAGTTTGTTTTGTCTTTAATTTTGAGGTGTATATTGTACCTACAGTGCATTGGGGCTGGAGGCAGAAACTGGGGAGAGACATTGTAAACTGTGTCACTCCACTGAACTTCTGTGGAGTTCTGTTTCCTATTGAGAAGGATGTGACATCACATTTTAGAAATAATTTTGTTTTGCTTGTCCCAAATTTCAACTCCATAAAGTAGTCATAAACATTAAAGCCATGTTTCATTTCAGCAGGGATCCAGCTCAGTCTCATTCTATATTTAGTCAATTCAGAAGGATAAAACACAACTCTATTTGTCTTATATATAAAACTGAGATCCACAGATGCTCC
Source organism: Lonchura striata (assembly GCF_050655825.1). NCBI lineage: Eukaryota > Metazoa > Chordata > Aves > Passeriformes > Estrildidae > Lonchura > Lonchura striata. Next base: position 92,866,592 of record NC_140704.1, read on the forward strand.
AGCACAAGATGTAGTTACTGTTCATGATAAAAATCTGACAGAGCACTCAGAGCAGGCCAAGGATGAAAACTTTTGCATTTACAGTTTTGCTTGTTATTTCTTTACATGGATTCAGATTGCAGAAATCAATGGAATAACATCAAGGTTTTCCAAATGGAAGATAACATCTTTGGTTTGGAGTGTCCTTGAGTTACTGGAGTCTGGGAGAAGCATATTTGGCCTTTACTCACAATATTCTAGACAGCTACTACTGACACTGGTAGCAAGCATTTTTTGACTTTTGTAAAATTATTTGCAAAATTGCTAATAATACCAAGCATAGAAGAACTGAACCTTTTTCAGATCATAAGTATATGCTATTCAGATGTACACAGCAGTTCATTACTCCAGTTGTAGCATTTGTAGAAAACAGTATGCCAGGCTGAAGAAATTATGCCTTAATTGAAATACATTGCTCAACTTTTAGCAAAGCAAAACAGAAACAGCCAGAGACTTCCCCCAGGTAGTCCTTGGGATGTCCAGAGGATAATCACAAACTGAGATGCTGACATTTCTACTGGGTACAAGAATAGAAGTTTGGGGTACTGCTTCTAAGGCAGGATAGAAAACATATCTTTAAGTAAATGTTTGGTTGTCTACTTTACCAAATGTATAGGAAATTAAAAACAAGTGGAGTGTCTTTTAAAGAGATTGACAAGTAAGGAACAGGGCAGTGGTATATGTACTTCTAAAGAAATTGTGTCATCTAAGACTTCAGGTGGATTAGGAATTCATAACTAAATGAAGACATGAATATAATAATGAATGTCCACATCTTACTGGAAAGAACACAATCAAATTGTCACTAATGCCAAATATTTGTGTAATATTTAATACTAATACTAATATAAGTGAATGAGGAGAAGATTCAAATTAGGGTAGTTGACTCAGTACTGCAATTTATAACATTAGAATTAATGTGGACTGAAATTCCAGGTGTGGACAGGAAGAATATATTACTTGAGCTGCATTAATGACTTCTTGACCAGAATGGTAGAACATACAACTCCTTGATGGAGGATATTTTAAATGCAAAATGTAGACTCAACAGGAAATTGGAAAATCCCTTAGACAAGAGACCTGTCAGAGACTGCTTTTGTTGACATTTTGGTCATTACACAGGCTCAGCTGTGTCTCAGCATGGATTATCAGCATTTTGCAGAGTTCATCCTTCATTATTTATATCCTTCACCACAAGTTTTTTAAATTTCCCTCCTGTTTTATAAAACTGAATGAAGAACTCCAAATAACATGATGTTGATCTAGTGACAATCAGACTGATGACTGATTAAAAAGAAACTGCTAGAAGCAAGTTTTCCTGTGGGAGGCAGAATGAAAGCTCTCCAATCTACATCTCTTAATAAACTTCTGGGTAATGAAATAAAGTGCTGTTTCATTTATAATGTGGTAGGTACAGTTCTGATTCTTAGTTCTCTTAGAAAAAAAAATACCTAGATTTGATTGTAGTAGAAATAGATCAAAACCTAATATTCAAATTTTCATCTTTATATAATAGCAACATACTGAAAAGTATTTATATAATTTTTGATTTGGGAAACTATTGATATTTTGGGGTTTTAAAGCAGAATAAATTTGTATGTGGTACAACTAGAAAAACAAATTCATTCTCTTTCAAGTAAGTCTTAGCTATTATTATGATTGAGGATACCGTTCTCTTGCCAAAAGAGGAAGACAAAATAGATTCATTTAAAATTGAGTAAATCAGGAAAAGCAGTAACAGCTTCTGAGGAAAGTTGTACAGAAATATAAAAAGCAAATATAAAATATGATGATTTGGATCTGGGGTGAGAGGGTTGTCAAATGTCTTATAAAAAAAGACATGTTGACACTGAGTTGTAGAAATTACAGCACTTTTTATGGGTGGGTGAGAAAATTCTATCAGTACCTTACTGAAAAAATCCTTACAGTAAACCAGCCGCAATAATAACTGTGACTGCTGTGTTACAAAGAAATGGAGTCCCTTATGAATCACCATGGATTTGAGATGGGGGATTTTTTTTGTGAAATCCAAGCTGTGTCTCACAGCACCTAGAAACTGCAGCATACAATGAAGTCCACTTAGGAATAATATAACTTTTATTACTCCATCACACAAATTTTTTCTTAGGGTTAAAGCACTGCTTGTTTTCTTGTAGTTTTGTCTTGATTCTCCTGAGTTACTAATGTGCTTTTTAACAAGGTCCTTTCTTTTTCACAGATTCAAATTTTCATTTACTCATATCCATATCTTAGGAGGTCTGTAGTTCCCAGGAGAAGTTCTTTTTATAATGTCTGGCCCTGTGCTCTTTCATTGGCATTTTTATGTCTAAGCAAAGTTTAATAATGGAAATTAGGGGAATAGAACACTGCAGTGTGGGAGGAAGAGGGAGAAAGACAGTGTTCTATTCTGAAAGGGAAAAATATCTTTGTTGTCATTAAAAGATTGTGGGGGAAGGATTTTTTTAGTCATGTGCTTCTTTATATCCCTGGTGCTGTAAAGAAGGTGCCTGCCTACAACCCTACCATTTCTTGTGCCATTGACAGTCAGTCCCTCCTAAAAAGTGTCTTGGACTGTCACATGCATAGATAATTTTTTTTCTATTCTTTAGCCACAATTTCTGTAGAGAAAATAAAAAAGAAAAAGAGAAAAAAGGAAAGAAAAATGAAGGGAAGAAGAATGAAGAGGGGAGGAAGAAGAAAGGAGCATAAAATTTTGTCAGGATCCTTCTATCAGGGAAAAGATGATGCCTTATAAGAAAAAAAATCAGCTTCTGGGTAAGATTTTCTTTGCTGTTTTGTTTTGGTGGCATTTTTTAGGTTTTTTGTTTTGTTTTGTTTTGTTTTTTTACTAGCCTACAGCTCTGTTTCCCACATTCTCATCAGCATGTACTAACTTATATGATCTTGGTCTGTAGCCCCAGTGGTTGCAAAAAGCAATTTTTAAAGCAATTACAGAAACTCAAAACCCAGATGCAGCTACAAAGAATTCTCAATGCATTATTTAAAAGGCAGGAGAAGCTTTAATTTTTAATTAGTTATTAGACTTGAAAATACCTATTTAGAGGAAGCCTCGGGTTTTAACTTCCCAATGGTGTCAATGTTGGAATCTAGTGAAACTAGTCTAGAATCCCTCCCTCATACTAAACTGCAGCTCAAAACAAGAACCAATGAAACAATCCTCCCATGTGAAAAAAGTTACTTCACCTGTTAAGTCTGTGTATGCAAACATTGATCTAGTGAAAGGCATTTGAATAATTGATTTGAAGCCTTATCTTTGCAAGGCAGTTCAGAAAGGTTTTACTTGATGCAGAATTCTTTCCATCATGTCAGAGTGTTTTCTACTTCAAAAATTTCAGCCATTGCCTGATTCCCAAAAAACTCTCTGTGATTAAGAAATTTTACACAAAACTTCTTCTCAGATGTAGGAAAATGAATAGAAAAAAGACCTCAGCCAAAAAAAAAAATATATATATATAAAAACCATCGCTCATATTCTTTCTTTTACACTGGTAAGGTTCTGAAGTTCTTTGTAAATGTTACCCAAATGACTTGGAAACATTGCCTAATAAAAGATCCCAAGAAATCCATCCAATAGATGGGGAAAAGATGTAGCTTCCCTAACCTCCCAAGCAAGGTATTGATAGAAATAAAAAAAGAAGAGCATCCAATTTCTGCAGATTTGCGGAAATGGAGACTGCTACTCTAAGTCAAATGTTTGTTGTAAGCCCCTTTGTTTTTATCAGCACATATTTTAATTTGATTTTTTAGTGATTACTGCTTGGATAGGAGATCTTCTGAAATCTATTGATTACATATCAGAAGCAATTTTAATGGAGAAAATAAAATTTTGCATCATTTTCAAATTTTCCTGAGTAAATATGTTCTCTAATCCACTTTCTGCTTGAACTTGCAGGAGCAGTAACACTTTCTGCTTGTCAACATTTCCACAAAGACCATTTTATCAAGCTGAAATACTGATTTGGACTATTCAGGCTGACTCTGTTTTGCATAAATCTCATGACAAAACTCCTCTCATCTGTAGTGGAAAGATTAGGATTCATAATCTAGTTCTCTGATTATGTAATGATGCAGGAGTTATGATTGCAGTCCTTTCATAATAGCAGAGAGTGAGTTAATACAGCCTTTTCTGAGATACTGAAATGACAAATATATCACTTAATTCAAAGTATGACTACAAAGAATTGCTACTGGCATGGCTCATAAATACACAGCATCTCTTTGACTTTCACAGGGTTATCAATGTTTGTTATCCAGGACTTCCTTTCTTGCCACATTGTGTGTTACTATGAATGCTTTTTAATTTAGTTTAGGTTTTTGCTAACCTGTAATCAGTGGGTATTAGTTGCACTAAGTATCTTATTTACTGGATATGGATATTTTCTTACAGTCTTTTCAGACCTCTGACTTCTGCACATTAGTGTGTTTCTACTGCATTGAAGAAAGTAAATCAGAAATCAGATAGTCTAATACTATAATATGCTGTACTATCACCTCATCAGTTTTTAATTCTGTCGCTTACTGTAAGCCCAAATTGAATTTCCAGCACCAGGATGGATGATCTCAAAAATTATCCCAGTGGTCCAAATCTGCAAATATTGTATTCAGGGGTTAGCAATATGAAGCACATTAACAAAATGCAAGTGGAAGCAAATCTGTGGTCACTCCACAGTTGTTTAGTCAGCCTGAGTCATTACCATGTTAAACAATAGGGATCCAAAAAGTGTTGCTTCATAATCAATGCTGGAAACAAGTTATATAAAATATTGGACTTAAAAAGCTTGCAGGGAAGTTGTGACCATCATGGCTCATGCAGTCCAGAAAATTTTAGTAGTAACAGTTACAGGAACAGTAATCAAAGGATGCTATGGCATCATACACAAGGGAATGGACAAAACCTGCCATTTTCCCAGAGCATGAGGACTGCTTGCTGGTCTGCCTGCTCAGGTGGCTGCTGTTTAGGCTGTGCTGCTGGCTGACCTTCCCCTTGGTGCAAGGGTGCAGGAGAGCACGTGTGTGTGCAATGTACTGTGAGCCATGCCACTTCCATTCTCAACGATGTATGGAAACATGGATCCAGCATCCACACAGTTCTCAGGGAGAACCACAATGGTGGATAAGCTTTGGGGTGTTCAGCACCCCCTGTTGCCAGTGTGGTTGGACTGGAGAGCAGCTTAGATCCTGGAAAAAGGTTTTTTTGTGGGTTTTTCTGTGCTACTCTGCCCTGGGTCTGTGCCTTAACATGCAGAGAGACATTGTCTGGGCTACAGCAAAGGCTTGAGGATGTAATACAAACCCATAGTATGAAGAAATAGTATAAACTCTTTCTATATAGGCTATTCTGAGACAACAGCAGAAGGAAAATATTATCTTACACTTAGTCTGGTGATACAGAATTCTTTTGAAAGAATTCTATGGTCTATTATTTAAAAAATAATAATAATAACAAGATTCCTGTTGCCTGTTTTTTCATAGAGGTGAATCGCACCATGTACTTCATTATCTTTTCCCAGAAACATCTCTTGTTTTCTGTTACTTTATGTTGTTAGGGCAAACTTTTAGATTCCATTCACTACATCTTTGCTTTCATTTCACTTTGCAGCTATTCCCTTTCTGCCTGAGCCTTGAATATAAAAAGAACTTTAATACTGTAGAGTTTCATTTAAATCAAAGAAAGAAAAATAAAAAAAAAAAAGAAGAAAAGAAGACATTTGGAACACCAAGACAAATGAGTATTTATTTGACCATTCCTTTAACCATATTTCTTGAATGCTATGCTCTGCCTTCTCTGCATATGCAAAAAAATATTCAATTTTCTGTTTTTTCAAGTGTTCACCTTTGGTTGACAGTGAAGTGGTTTAAGCAGGGAGAGTGAGTAAGGTGACTTCACTTCTGACACGAAGGCATGCCTTGCTGATCACCTGTATCCCTAGCCTGGGAGGCATCTCAAGGAATGTTGGAAGGAAATGTCCCATAAGCCCATTCTCTAAAGTAGAGATAAAGTGCATTAGCTGCAAGGATGCAGCAAGAGCAGCTTGGGGAGCCACTGAGGAAATGTTCTGATGCTCCCTGCTTCACCTCTGGCCTGCCTCCCCCTCAGTCCTGCCCCTAGGTCTTTGGAAAGAAGTGTCTGGTAGGCAATGTTCTGCAGGCAGTTTTGGTTTCAGAGTAGCTGTTGGTAGGTCTGCAGTGTACACAGAGCCTTTCGGAAACAGCAAAGGAATAAGCAGACACATTCAAGGAGTTCAGATAAACATGGTTTCATCCCCTTTTGGCTATTGTTCAGTCACACATTTTATTGTAAGCCAAGGCTTGAGTATCAGCCTGTAGGCTGGTGTCCTTTCCTGCCTGTGTTATGTAAAAATAATTTGATAGGCTGAATTAATCTGGTGTACAAAAATCAGTATGCATCTCTTGCCATACGATAGGATATTAACCAAATACCTGTCTCTCACATAGGGTAGTGGGTACCAGTCTGTCAGAAAATGGAAATGTGTTGACTGTGTTGTCTATATGAGCACAGGGAAGGTGAGGAGAAGAATGGAAAGCACCTTGAGTTTTAAATATTGATTTGTTCTTTAAGTTCTGTTGCTCTGTTTAAGAATTTTATTTCAGACAGTTAGCCTCAACAGCTCTCTTTTGTTTCTGAATGATTTGCTGAATGGAAAAAAAGTATTGTGAGTTTTATATAAATTACAAAAAAATGGATTTGTGCATAAGTATTACTAAGCTTGTATTAGAAGAAAGCTGCTTTTTGCCCTTCTCCAGAAGATGAAACATTTTTACAGGAGGCTTTCATCCCCATTTCTAGATTAAGCCAGTTCACAAACAAAGGTCAAACAAAGCACCTAATGTTTTGTTTTTTCCTGTTGCTGAGACGATGTACTCTTTTAGCCTTTCCATAGATCAGACTTAATGAATAAACCTGGTAAGTTCATTGGCATATGTTCACCAGCCAAAATCCTTAGTAATGGCTGGTTTGTCAAACAATTCAGTAAATACTCTGTGGGAGAAAAGGTTCTTCTCTCCAGGGCTGCTAAGAAAGCTAAAATGTTTCTCTCTTCATCTTTAATTTTTCATTCAGTTAATGAAATAATTGAGAATCGGGCCTTATGAATATGATTGCTTTATTAATAATGGATGGGCACCATTAGAAAGGGCTAATCAACCTGTTAGACTATTTTTTTAATAACATGTGCAACATAATGTTAGCATTGTAAAGCTCTCATTTGAAAGGATATTTTCCCCAGCTGGTTGCATTTTCATTATTACTGATTCATCAAGTGCAAGAGTGGTGATTTTAAATCTGTTTCTCGTTGCTATCAACTGAAATACATTGGACTGGATTTTCAACAGGCATAAGGTAATATAGCTTTATTTAAATGAGATAAATACACTGATTTATAGCTGCAGTTCACACCAGGTCTCAGCAGGACTCGGGATCCCTCAATCTGGCTGTCTCCAGGGTACTCCTCATCCTGTGTGCCCGCTTCCTCTCCTCCACTGCCTGACCTGCAGGGCCACTGCCTCTGTGTTGTACAACCACTGGTATAGCTCTTCTGGTTTTCTCCCTAGCCTTCATTTCAGTTTGTGTAATTAAGCTAAGCTTGGTGCCAGCTCAAATTTAGCTATAATCTCAGCCCAAGACTGACTTTTCAAATTCATTTTTCCTGTGTGTTCTTGTGTGTCAGCCTCTAGCACACAGCAGTAGTTTTGAAATGCTGTATATAATTAACAGTTTGGAAAAGGAGCATTGTAAAATAGTAAAATTGAACAGGACTTTATGATGTGTTTATTAACTGTAGTGAGAGCTGGATGGCATTCCAGAGATCTCCACACATTTCCCCTTAATGTAATTTTTTTAATAAACAATGCATGTGAGTTATACCCCATGTTGGAAGAGAATAAGCTGGAGCATGCCTTTAACTAGAAATATGTAAAATGGAAAATAGGATGAAAAGCAGAATGGGCTGAAAGGTGTTTGGTAATGGATTTGTGCTTTATCAGTCTCACTTTTTATTTGCAAAGTAGTCAGAAGAGACCTGGTTAAGTTATATGCTGCAAATATGCTGGTAACCTCATGATTTCCTGTCATTTCTGCTCTAAATTGCACCCTAAAGTTCTGGCAATATAGCTCAGCAATAATAAAGCTTCATTTTATTTTATATATATATATGTATATAACAGGTGTAATTAGAAACAGTAATATGTGCAACACATATGCACACGTATACATTCACTGTAGGTGTGTTTATAAATATATTTTAAATAAATACAGTAATTGCAAGAAACTCTGCAAATCCAATATGTCAAGTTTTGGCAAGACTTTCAGAACCATTTTCTTAATATTTGTGTTTTTCATTGTGGTGTTCTTTGGCCACTGGGATGAAGTTGTTCCTAGAAGTGTCTGTGCCAATGGACCAGTTTCTTTTCAGCTCCCCCTGAGTGCTCTGATAAAAAACTGCAAGATCTCATAAAGCACTGTCCAGGAAAGGGAAAGCAAGACACCTTCAGTCAATCAATGTTTCAGCTGCCAAAGCTAAGTCAGCAGTGATATTAATGTGTACACCCGAGTGTGATGCTGGACCTTACAAGAGCCTGGGAGAATCCCAAGTACAGGGCCCTGTCCATCTGTGCAGAGTGAATAGCAGAGCAAAAAAGTCAAGTGCCTCCTGTCAGTATGTCAGTATCTGCAAGAAGGGATTCTTTGTGAGCTTTTCAGATTATACTCTGAAATCTTGCTTCCTTTAATCTTGGCCACATCACCTCTCTGTTCTGCCTATGATGTCTGCCTACAGGTTTCCTTACCCTTCAGATCAGAGATGAAGTGAAGACTGAATACTGGAAACCTCAGGTTTCCATCCAATACAATGCGTTTATACAAAAAAAAAAAAAATATTTGGCTACCAACAGTTATAAATCCTGTGAACTGAGGTTGGGTGACCTTCTAATCTATCTGCACACTCACTTTGATGTTAAATGTTGGGAAAAACCCTTGACAGGCTGCATAAGAAATCCTGAATTCACATGAAAATGTACTTTTCACAAAGTTCAGTTAGAATAAAACAATGAAGGAAATCTTTTCACACCTTTCACAAAAGAATATATTTCACCTGTATTAACATTCCACTTTTGCCCTTGCCTTCTGACTTAACCTTTTCTTGGGCTGTATAAGAGAGTCTTTTGTTAAAGCAGATAGTGGAAACCTTTACATCAAAAGATAGTACTGTAATAAGATACAGTGCTCTGTCTAGCTCTAATTTCTTTCTACTTTCCTTCATGTATTTTCAGTTCTTCCTTAACTCTTGCTGCTGCTTCTCCCATTTTTTTTTATCATTACACTGGCTGAATATATGAATTGTACAGGCTAGTAAAATAACTTTTTCGTAATCTTTTTTCACATCTCAATTTTATTCTTTAAATCTCAACCCCTCCCCAAAAAAAAAAAAAAGACCTGCAACCAAACAAAAATCAACAAGAATATAAAATTACTTATTACACAAAATAAAGCCAGTTGTGAATGGTTTATTCTGTTTGCAAGCCCCATTCTTCTCTCCCCTTCTTCCCTTTTTTACACAGATTCTGCATTTGCACATGCAACAGTAGCAGGAAAAAAAAAGTTCTTTTCTCCCATGAATTGTTTTTAAGATATTGCTGGAAGAGGTTTCCCTTGAGACATAGTGCACACAATTAACACTGCTAATCACTGAGGTTATTCTAGAAAATCTGCATTTCTCAGCTCTGATGAAATCCTATCACAGAGCAGTGCAAGCCCTGCCTGCCCCCCTGCAAGGCGCACCGTTAGCAGGGTGTGCAGTCGGCGTTTGCTGTTCTGGGGTCTCTGCATATTGCTCAGCCAGGAGCAGCCGACTGTGGCATGAAATGCCCTATGGACTGCTCCATGTCTCTGCTTGTTCCTGCATTTTCTGGGCAGAACATATCTCTGAGGCTTCAGCTTGAGACAGGGGTATAAGGATGGCTAGTACAAGGAAGGGTTTCCAGGGTCTGGAATGTGTGCCTGTGCCCAGAGCCAGAGCCTGAAACGCCTCTGCAACACCATCCAGGTGAAGCGGCCTGACTCCTCCTGAGTCCAATTAGGACCCTTGACAAGCAAAACTCATTGAAGAATCCCTGTAATGATGTAGCAGAGCTGTAACAACACCTGTATTTTTAGTGAAGGTTAAAGGGTATAACATACATAAAGATATATTAGAATATTATCATTATTTTCTGTCTTTGTACAGTTTGAAAAGCAATCCTCCAGAAAGGCTAATTTAATCTTATGCTTCTTAGGTGCTCCTGGCTGCTGCCTTCTCCAAGAATATGCATTTAAAATCTGAAAAATCAGAATATGATTCTGTGTCCATTCATTTACCCTGACATGTTGTCTCTGGCTTCAGTGCCTCTACATGAGTCAAATGCAGCAGAGAATGGCAACAGCAAAACATCCCCTTCCTAGCTGTAGCTGTGTGCTAAGTGACTCTCACCTTATTTCCTCCTTTTTCTTGCATACCCACCCGGCACACCTGATGTGCACCTGCAGCTGCCAGGAACTGCCCCTGCAGTTCTCTCTGCAATGGTTTTCTTTGAAAACTTAATTGTTTTTTCAAAGAAAAAACAGCCGTTCTTGCTATTCCAGATCTTGCTTGTTATTGATGACCTGCTCCTTCTCAACTTACCTGGTCATCACAAGCTGTTAAATTGCACATGATTCTTCTCTCAACTTACAGTAAGTCTATTAGCTATAATTGGAAAACTGAACCTCTTCCAACTGTGGGTAGTTTATTTAGCCAAGATAGGTTTTGCATGTAAATGGAGCATATTACGTGTCAATTGAATTGAAAAGTGACTCTTAAAACTCTGTTTACCTTTTATTACATTTCAAAATGATTATGCCCTCTGCCTAAATAATGTTTAGAAGCATTTTGTTTTCATTTTTGTTTATCTTGCCATGTAGTCTTATTTAGCTAATTAATGTCTTTTTTGCTTATTTGGCATTCCCAGCAATACTTTCTCATGCAAAATACAATTGAAAAATGAAAAAATAAGATTTCAATTAAAGATCATTATTAATCTTCTTCACCTATTATTCTCTAAATTTACATATTTGGGGAAGTTTTTTTACCAATTTAAGCAAAATAACTCGTGCCTATAATCATAAATTTATGGGGGATTTTTTGTGTTTATTTTAGTCAGAAGTGATGCTATGTGAATTCTTGGTGTTATCTTTCTGGCTTTCATGCCGGAGTAGCTACAGACAGAATTTTTAGAGCTTTGCAGATTATCACTTAAGGGTGTGGAAATCTTGGATTGTTAGTGCTTTATCACATCTTCCATGGGGCTTCAAACAGTAATTAAGGCACTGTAATTTCAGTACTGGCCCTGTGTCTATGTTATAGTTGGTGGCATCATTAGTCAATTAGAGTAATAAGATTCTCTAAAAGTGTCAAGCTCGTGTAAAATTAAGACAAACCTGAGAAATTTTGAGTATTTTTTCATCTTGATATGTGAATGTACCGTAAAAAAAGGAAATTTAAAAAATAAAAGCATTGTCTCAATAGAGTCTGGGGTTATAGTTAAATAGGATCAAATCAGATTCCATTCCACCAAATCATGTGATTTGGTTTAGGATTGTAGATGAGCTTGAAGTGCTAAATAGCTGATGATCTCACTAGGGACATGGGGAAAAAGCCATATTGATGTAAACATTTAAACCACTATGAAAAAATTTGTGGTAAATACCCACTGCAGGAGTTTTCTATATTGGTTTCTCCTTCAAAAGAAGTTGGTGCTTAAATCTATTAAAGGTTATTTATATGGCTTTTATTCTAAATTAAAATGGAATGCTTTAGTAGAATTGAAGTTGGAATACATTTGTCAAAATATAAAGCAGAACAGAAATGTGCATCCATAGTGATATCACGCTAGTATTTTATGTATTTCATAGAAACTGCAGATGTTGACTGCAGTACCTGATATCAAAGAGGTTATCTAATATCTTAGGCTGCAAAAATAAACCTATGCTGCTTCTGTGAATGAAACTACTGTGGCTATCCAAGGGGTGTACCCTGTATATATATATATATATATTTATTTATTTATTTATTTATTTATTTATAATTCCTTCCAAATTAGAGGAAATTCCTTTCAAATTGGAGGACTGGGCAATCACCAGCCTCATTAAGTTTAACAAAGGAACATGACAGATTCTGCAAGCTGGGGTGAGGCAACCCTGGATGTAGAGACAGACTGGGGAAGGAGATGGTGGGAAACAGGACCTGGGGGTCCTGGCTGAGGGAAAGTTGACCATGAGCCAGCAGTGCCCTGGCAGCCAGGAGGGCCACACACGTCCTGGAAGGCATCAGGCACAGCATCAGCAGCCAGGCAAGGGAGGGGATTGTCCCACTCTGCTCTGCACTGGGGCAGCCTAACCTCGAGTGCTGGGGGTAGTTTTGGGTGCCACAATGTAAGAAAAACATTAAACTATTGGAGAGTGTCCAAATGTCCAAAAGAGAGCAACAAAGATGGTGAAGGGTCTGGAGAGGAAGCTGAATGAGAAGAAGCTGAGGTCACTTGGTCTGTCCAGCCTGGAGGAGACTGAGGGGAGACCTCACTGCAGTCTGCAGCTGCCTCAGTAAGAGAAGAGGAGGGACAAGCCCTGATCTCTGTGGTGACCAGTGACAGGACCTGAAGGAACAGCCTGAAATTCTGTCAGGGGAGGTTTAGGTTGGATATTAGAAAGAGGTTTTTCACCCAGAGGGTGGCTGGGCACTGGAACAGGCTCCTTAAAGGAATGGTTACAGCATCAAGGCTGACAGAATCCAAGAAGGGTTTGGACACTTCTCTCAGGCACATGGTGTCCTGTGGGGTAAGACTTGGACTTTGATGATCCTTGTGGATCCTTTGCAGTTCAGCATATTCTCTGATTCTGTCATTTGGGGAGATTTTAGTTGCAAATATTTCTTTAAGTCTTCCTTCTGGAAACTGGCAGTAACACACGTGTACACTAATCAGAGTTCTGCACAGTTTGGTTTTGTCCCAACTTGGATTAGTATCTGAACACCAAAATGGTTCATCTGACAATGCTGAAATGGTGTAGATGATGCAGTTGTTATACTTGACCCTAACCATCTGTTTATTTAAGGTTCTACAGTATTATAATAATATTTTAATTTGACGTCTTTAGGAAATCCTTTTCATCTTCCTAATGATCTTTAACATTGTCTATACTATTTAGGAGTCATGTTTTGTAGCCCTCATCATCTCCTTAAGTGTTAATATTTTCATTTTTCTCTTGATAGCCGATCTTCAAACCCACTAAAAGTTCACCTTATGTGCTTTCTTCTTTTTCTTTTAAAACTGTTTTTAAACCCTGCTTTTGCATTACTTTTTTGTTTCCTATTTCCATTTTTAAGGTTTTGTTTAATTCCCTAAAATGTCGGCTCTGTTCACCTGCTTCTTACAACATCTCTTGTTATAATTTAAATCTTGTTTTTCAAGCAGGTACAGTCTCTGAAGCTTTATCTCTTTTTTTGTGTGTCCTGAGTTGCTCCTCTTGTGAAGATATGCAGTCATCTTGTTTTTAGCTTTCTATCACTTGACCTCTGCATGACCATTATTTTCACTTGGTTTCCCACATTTTTCAGCTTTCTAATGTTTATGTTTATATAAAACTGAAGTTACTTCAAAAGAAACATCTTCCACCCTGTAATACAGGGGTTATACAGAGGTTATACAGAGGTTGAACTTCTTGTTGCTCTATTATATATATCTTAGGCTTTATATCAACAAAAGTAGAGTAGAGTCAGAGCAGCATGCACATACAAGAGCAGAGAAAAAGCTAGGGGGAAAAACATTCTCAAAAATGAAAGTTCTCTAGAACTTGATAGTCAGAAGAAACCCACGTATATCTGTGTGAGGTCTTGCATTTGACAAGTTTATGAACTCTGAGAATCTTTTATTTTGTGTTTGACAGAGGATACAAACTGCATAAGTAAATTGAACACTTCATAATATCTAGAAATATTTAATTTCAGGGTTCACAGATTTTAAAGGATCCATGAGGAAAGCAGCTGAGTTAGTATTTTACGTAACTCTGTCTTGCATCTATTACCACTTGGTCTTTTAACTTCTTTTAAAATATAATTCCTAAGGTCACTGATCTTGAGAGAAATTGGTGAATTAAGGTTCTATTACAAAAACAGCTTTCCTGGTACTTCTAGTGATTGCCACTCTGAATATTACTTGAGAGTTCTGGATACTCAGATGTCCAATGTAACAGTCATAGACTGAAATTATTGCAGGCTAAGTCATGAAGTACAAACTGGAGTCTTTCAAAGCTCTTTCAAGTTTGTTTTGTTTTGTTTGGTTTGTGGGTTTTTTTGAACTTTTTTTCCCCCTAGATCAGTGACAAGGGTAACTGATTTTCAACTTTTACAAGTTTTGGTCATACAGTTGAGGCACACTGTAATACCTGTGAGAGTGAGATCCAAAGTTCATATAAGATAGCCAAACAATTTGATGTGACTAACTGTTGTTCACTGTGAACATTTAGGGATGCTTCTATGTGATTCCTATTAGTGCAATATTTGAGGGTTATGTGTACATTAATGTTTGTACATTAATGTTTTTATTTTTTTAGTCTACAGCAGGTAAGTGCTATATATTTATTTTTGAATGAGCAGTGCAGATGAAATGAGATGCTCTAGGGCTCACAAGAAACCCTTTGGTAGTGCTGGGAATGAAACCGTGCTCTTTCCAAGTTCCCTTTCTCATGGGACACTGTTAAAACTATGTGAGCAGCACATAGGCATGTGCCCAAAGGCGATGAGCTATAGAAACTGAGCCTGAGGAGTCAAAAGGAGGTTGTGGCCACAGGCATGTTTTCTCTTTTAATACAGGAGAGAATTTCCTCTCTGAATTCTGCTGGCCAAGTGTCAGCAACAGGAATCAAACTTGTTTCGGATATTGTTTCTAAGAGAATGTAAATGCTTTGTCCAAACTCACTCGCAAGTTTCTACTCATTCCCCCATTTCAGGAGCTTTAAAAATCTGTCAATCATCTTGAAAGAATTTTTTCTTACTGCTTGATAAAACTTGTTTCCTCTTCTTGCACTTAAATTGAAAAATAGCACAAGCCAAGTGGTGCATTGCGAGTGGCACAGCCATTCCTTCTGCTCTGGTTTTAGCTGTGCAGATCTGCTTCAGTTTCATGAAATGACCTTTATCAATGAAGCTGATGCCTCATGTGGTCTACTCAGAACCTGTTGCTTCCCTGCTGATCATGTTTGGAAAAAACAACCTTCTCAAAGAAGTCAATCTCTCCAGAAAAAAAGTAGAGACCAAAAGCAAAACACGATTGTTACCCAACTTTCTGTTTTTTCCAAGAGAGACTCTGGGTGTTGCCCTGACCAATGTAGTTGACCACCAAGTGGAGGATATTTTTCCATATTTTACAGGTAAACCAATATTATGGCTATATTAGGAAATTATTTTTATTCATATAATTATGTCATATGATCTGAATAATGCATGACAGCATATACTTCAGTAACAAAAGATATCATTTAAGTGTCTAGAAAGAAACTTCTTTCTTTTGTAGAGGAAAACAGGCAGTTGTCTGGGGGCTTATGTTTTTCCTCTTGCATTCACAGAGGAAATCTCTTTGCAAGTATCATATCTGTCTTCTTCCTGTGCATCCTTCAGGAAACATTTTTTTTGAAGACTAGGAAAAAATAAAACTAAATATGGCACAATAATATCCTCTTTTAAGCTCAACACAGTAATTTATATCTACTATCAAGCATATATTATTTTAAATACCAGAAAAATTATACCCTAGAATGAGCTGAGCTGCACATTGAGTTTTAATCTCCTTCTCCCTAGCAACAAGCAAAAGAAATGATAAGGGCAATAAATAGACAAATAGGGCATAAGAAATGAATAAAAATAGTGTCTCTGTTTGGGGAAATGGATCTTTAATTACTTTTCCTCTGATGTCCCTAAAATTGAAGATTAGAACAATTAACAGTTTCAAATAGAAGTTTCAAAATATCCTCAGAAATGGTCTTAGTCTCCAAAACAATAGTCCTTTTCTAAAATAAACATGATAATACCCAGGGGATCTTGCTGACTTCAGGAAGTTCAAAAGACATCCATGCTCCCACACACAGAGAAGGGAGAAGCAGCAGCCTCAGGCCATGTCTTCACTGAAAAAAGGGATGTCTTTACACTGCATTAAATTTAGATGGTGGAGGTGTTGCTTTACCACGACAGTGGGGGCAAGATTAAAGTAGTTTTAGCTTTGTCATAGGCTATTTGAGGTTATCCTTGAGCTGAGGTACAAAGACAAGCTTTATGAGGCTCCGTAATTGTTCAAAGCTAGGGGTTATCTAGTTTCAATTGCTATCCTGGGCTATTTATTTAAATAGAAAATGGAAATGGTTCCCCATATCCACGTGAAGTCAAGCCTGAATTTGTCATAGACCAGCAAGCCGGTAGCAACCCTATAGCAGGAACTAAAACTGCAGCTGCTCTGACTTTCTGCGTTTTACAGAGGTTATATTAAAATAAGTGCCTCTTTTGGTGCAGGCTCAGAGGGTGGGTTTTATATGTCCAAGGGCCAGTCTTCAACTGAAAGGCCTAAGTTGTTGAAAATATCTGTATAAATACACGGTAATCTAGATAGTTCTCTGGTGCATTGCTCTTTACTCTCTACACTCTGCAAGAGAGCTGTAGTACGTTTCAGAGGTTTGCTTCAACACTGAAGCTCTGTTGGGAGAGCAAAGTGTCAATGCTGTTATGTAAAAGCAGCAGAGAGCCAGGACTGTGGCTGAAATTTTTAAATTTTAATCTTAATTTTGCTAAATGTGAGAGCAATTGGAGCCAACTGTTATATATCACTATTACTTGACTACAGAATGAGTCTAGGAAAACTAAATGTCTGCACAGTTGGCTGGCATCACATGGTCCAAACATGAGCTACTCTCCAAATGAACTGCAGAGTTACAGATGTCATTTTACCACTCTGAGTAAGCAGGACAGTGTTGTGCCTCCCAGAAGTTTAACCTTCAGTCTCTCAGACTGCTGATGGTTTTGGGTTTTTTTCACAAAGGCTCGTAGCAGCTCACAAGAGTCAGTGGAAATTTTGCCACTGACTAACAACAGGAGCTTCTCAAAGCTCCACTGGGGCTTACACACCTCACTCAAAGTGATGACTTGCAAAGTTAAATTCAAAGATATGAGGATGAAGTTCATTCTTCACAAACAACAGCTCCAGAGCTGTTTTCTGCGTAAATCAAATATTCATTGTGTGATTGTGTGGGTTTTGTCCTGGTCTATGGATAGGAATCAATGCTGCAATTAACTGCACAGGTTACCTGGACCACCAGTCCAACCTGAATGTGCTGTGTCATTGGGCTTCCAGTGGGCACCAGGGAAGATGAAGTTTTCAAAGTTGTACAGAGGGAACTGAGTACTAGTTGCACCTTGAATAATGTTTTTGCTTGCTTCAATAAATTTTCTCTTATTTTTACTTTTTTATTATTATTTTCTCAAATTTAAAAATAAATGGGTCAGTAGGTTCACAGTACTACAGAAAAAAAACATATTTCATGCTTATTAAGAAATACATTTGACAGAAAATCACTATGGCTGCTTTCAAAACAAAAATTCTGGTTTCAAAGATTCTACAGTTTTTAGGAGATTTCTTATCCTTAAAATAATGTAGAACTAAAAGGATTTTTCAAGGAGAAATGTTTCACCAGAGGAAATTTTTGTATTATTGTTGTAATGTGTTACAGGTTTTTTAAGAAAGTCTGAACTTTCCAGCAGGAAAAAAGGGTAAATAAAACTAAGAACTGTAATTTTTATCTCATCTTTTTAGAGAATCTCCCCTCATTTGTTGTTCTGAATTCAATACAATTTGGTTTTTTCTTAGTTTTTAATTTAGTCTTGGAAGTTTGCAGGAGAAAACTGACACAGAGAGTGTTCTCCTAGATTGCTATTTGCCCGTGTGGGTAACTTGATGAGTTAGCATGTGCATTTCTATTCAAAGGTGTGAGCCTCAACATTTTCTGAAAGAGAGCAGTGTGGTGCAGTCAAGTGCCCTGTTGAGAGATCTTTCCTTATCTATTATTACCTCAGATTTGCTTATTATTATAATCATTCAATTATGACTAATTTTTGTGCATTAAATGAAAATATTTTCTCTCCCATTTCACTGCTCATGACATTCCAATACTTGAAACTGATTTTCATACCCTCTAGCTCCATAACTTTAATTTAACTGTGCATTAATCTTTTAATCTTTACCCATAAATCACAATGTCCTGTTCTTTAAAAACGTGCTCCTCTTTTCTAAAACTTCCCTGTATTTTTTATGATACAGACTTTCCAGAAACAGGAACACAATATTTTAGAGGTTGTCTCAGTGCTATACTCACTGGGTTTTGTTGTGTTGGAGGTAAATAATACCATGTTCCTTGTCCTACTATAAAATGTTATCTGTAGCATGCAGCTAAAATGAGTATTTTGTTACTTCTCTTCTTGTTAGCATTGGATGACCATGATATAAAATAGATCCTGCTGACAGAATCCAGCATGGTCTTCAACTGTGAACCATTGTGATAGGGAAACTGCTTTTACCTCCACCAGCCACTGGTGAAGCAAACATACTGCACTTGTTCTTGGAGAGCTTGCCATCCCTGAAGCATCACTTTGCCTCACTTCTCTCTTCCCAAATGACTGCAAAAGAGGGAGACCTGAACCTGGATGTTAGCTGTGTGTAGATAGCTGTAAAGCTATAGCTCTGTATCTTTAGGTACCTATCCATGGAAATCTCCAATAACACCTGCATGTCACTTGAACATCACTGATGATCCAGAGGTAAAATTTTGTCAAGTTTTCCTTCAAAGAAATTCATTTGAAACATGCAACATGTAAACGCACCATTGGTTTTACTGGTTGAATATTGTCTCCTTAGGTAGAGATTTGAAACAATGAACACACTGCACACAACATTTGCAATCAAATATTTATAGCTACCCTTACAAAGAGTAACTTTGCTGCCAGAGGTGGAAAAGAAAAGGGCACAAATTTTTATTTAAATTCAGCCTTTCTTCTCTATTGTGAATAATTTTCAGGCACAGCTTCATTTCTTTAAACTTGGTTGTTATTAGTGTCAGAAGCCCCTTCTGGGTATGTGCTGTAGCTCTGTGGCAGCAATTTGTGCTCTGAAAAAGCAAAACTACAAACATTTTAGTGTGACTACATTGCCATGGGAATATATAAATGTTTCTACAGGCTGGGGAAAGAGTGGCTTGAGAGCTGTTTGGCGGAAAGGGACCTAGGCATGCTGGTTGACATTCAGCTCAATATGAGCCAGCAGTGTGACCAGCTGGCCAAGAAGGCCAGTGGTATCCTGGCCTGTATCAGCAATAGTGTGGCCAGCAGGACCAGGGAAGTGTCCATCCCCCTGGTCGTGGCACTGGTGAGGCTGTACGTTGAGTGCTGCAATCAGCTCTGAGGCTCTCTCTTTATAAAGGACACTGAGGAGCTGGAGCATGTCCAGCAAAGGGCCACAAGGCTCATGAAGGGACTAGAGGATGTTTCATGGGGAACAGCTGAGGGACCTGGGTTTATTCAGCCTCAGAGCAGGAGGCTCAGGGGGGACCTCATCTCTCTCTACAACTCCCTGAGAGGAGGTTGTGGTGAGGTGGGGCCTGTCTCTTCTGCCATGACTGCAGTGAGAGGACAAGAGAAATTGCCTTAAACTGAGACAGGGGAAATTCAGATTAGGTATTAGGAAAAAAAAAAAAAAAATCAACATTAGGGTGGTCAGGCATTGGAATGGGCTTTCCAGAGATGTGGTGCAGTAACCATTCCTGAAGGGTTTAAGAGGCATATGGATCTGGCACTGGATGATTGTGATTTAGGGGTTACAGCGATAGTGCTGGGTGAAAGTTGGACTTGATGATCTTAAAGGTCTCTTCCAACCTTGATAACTCTATGATTCCATGGTGTTAAGTACATCAGTGACAAAGGTCTTTGATGTACACAGAGAACTTGTCATAAATGCATTCATTCTTGTTAGCCCTTCAGAAAACTCAGATTTCTATTTTTCTTACTAAGCACAGACTTCTTACAGAAGTTATGCTCTCTTTTGGAAATTATGCTTCAGCAATCACATCTTCTAATCTTCACCTCTTCTTTTTCTCATCTTTTTCAAAAGTCATCTTTACCTCTGAATAAATAATATTCACCTGGCTAGCTAGCCCCACCCAAAGCGTTTAGGCTTTATTCTCCTTTTCTCCCTCATAAGCGTCACTAATCTGTAGCACACAAATTCTTTGCATACATGTTTGGAGTTGTTTAAAAAGCTAAAAGGGAAGAGGGTAATTACAGAGAGGTACTATTGAGGAAAAATTCTTTGTCTGTGTTTTCAGAGAGCAACCCCAATACCACGCAGCAGAGTCAGAGCTTTTGAGGAACTGGAGGTCTTTCCATTCAACTAATGGATTCCTATAGTCCTGTTGAGATGGTCAATGTGATGGTGCAATCAAGGTTGACAGATGCCCAGTGCCTCCCAAAGCAGTGATTTTGTTTCATCTAAAGAGATAAAAAGCAATACTGCCTGACACAGCAAGGTCTTTGGAGCCTTTCTTAGCAGGATACATCTTTCTACACTTTGCTCCTAAGCGCTCAGTATCCCATGGCAACCTCTTTTCTTCAGGGAGCTTTAGATTTTGACATATCATTAATACATGAGTTGAGAAAGCAACGCTGCAAAGCTGGAGATTTGTTCATGGATTTAGCTGAGGTAAATAGCAAGGAAATTTAAAGGCAGGCTGAAACCAATTTTATGGTACTTCCTGTGGGATTAATGCCTAAATTTGTAATGAAGAAAAGTTATCACCTGCAGGTGCAGGTAGAAATTGCAGAGGAGAAGTGTTTTTAAAAAGAAGAGCTGCAAGATAACACCAAATACTTTTTAAAACACTAGTATATTTTAAAGCACTAGCTGCTAATTGAAGACAGATAGTGAAATTCACTCAGTATGGAAGTACTGTGGCCTGCTTGACTACAGCATAGATATTATTGAGAGAACAGAGAGACCACTGGGGGAAAAAAAGTAGGGTGAAGTATAAGTGACATATATTAATGTATACTTTGGTATATAACAGACTGAAACACTTGCAATTACAACTGACTCACTTCATCCTTTTAGTATGTTGAGTATTCATCTCCTGGAGGGTAGTTGTTTACTTTTTGGCTACCAGTTGCTCTAGCAGAGAGCAAAATATGAGATAAAATTTTAAAAAGATAATATGGGGACAATAAAGAGAAACCACTACATACACTGACTGTATTATTCAGGAATATTCATTGACTAACCTCAAAATTTAATTTCTGTCATGCTCAGAATATGATGATTGACCACCAGCATCTAAAACCCCTTTCCTCTAGAGTACACCGGGCTTTGCTTAGCAAGAAAGATGCAAGTGTGTTAGCACCTTCACATGATAATTGCCTGCCTATGATGGGTTATATTAATATTTGGATTATATAAGGAGGAAAGATGCATGGATACAGGCATGGAACCTTTTATTTATGAGATGCAGATCTTAGTTTCAGATGCTGATTCACCTGAAGGGAATTTTTGAAGTAAGAAACAGATAACAAAGAAATACAGTGAGATAAAATACATTAATGAATTTTATCTGCTGCTGTCTCTTGGTGCAAATTTGGAAGAATATGGCTTCAGATTTAAAACATAGTTGATTGGGTTGTGTGTAGAAGGAACTCAGGATGAAACTCAACTTCGAAAAGCAATACTGTGGGATGATTAGGCTCCTGCACGGTGGGGGTGTAGGGAGGCAGAGATCTCTGAAGCTTGCTCTTGGGGGAAGCGGTTTATTGGAGGATTCAGAAATGCCCAAGCCTCGTGATCTCAGGCGTAGCACGTGGCTGGGCTTAGGAGGACGGGGGAGGGGAGAGAGAAACGGAGGGTTTAGGAGAGGGGAAACCCCAGGGGGGGAGGAAGTCCAAGAGAGGAGGAGAGGACCAAGAGAGGGAGGAAGTCCAAGAGAGGAGGAGAGGGCCAAGAGAGGGATGAAGTCCAAGAGAGCGCATGGCCGCTCGGAGCCCCCTTATCAGGGGCTCCCAGGTGGGCTGGGACAAGGCATGGGCCAATGGGGTTACAGACTCCGATGCTTCAGGGGCAGGTACAGAGGTGCGGGATGAGCCACAATCTTTTGGGGGGTAGGATGGAACAGTCCATTTCACTCCAGGATTCATCCAAGGGTAGAAGTGACATTCGGCTAGCTAAGATAACAATCATATCTATCTACCCTCTGCAACACAATACCTTGCGGAATAATTTTACATGGAATTGGTAGAAGTTAATTTATTCCAGAGTAGACATGAAAAGAAACGTGCATGCTTCATCTGCAGAGAATACAGGATAGGTAGCATAAATACTTTGCTCTTATTTTACCAACTCTGACACAAAACAAAGTGTTCAAATGCATTTTACAAGGACAAGCTTCTGCTCATACTTTATTACAAGGACACGTCTGAAGTTGCTGATCTAGTAAAGCAAGCAGAAGGTCCTGCTTCCTTATTTGTGATTAATAGTTTAAATGTAAAATGATGATCATTTGGATTGACACTGGTAACTTCAATTAGGAGATAGCATTAGCAAAGACCATTCTCTCTGAATGCACTTGAGCTACAGAACATCTGAGAAATGGTAAAAATAACATTTTTAGATATTGAACTTTCTAAATTAGATCTGACATTTTGCATTAGTTCTTCAGCCTTTAATTTTATAAATGCATCTAGAAGATTCTGGGAGATAAATGTCATCATATGTTCTGATATCTTGCCCAGTGTAGTTTTCATTAGCACAAAATTATGTTTTAGACAGTAGGACAGTTAATTTGTCCATGTCCAGCCTGAAATCTCAACTTTCAGATGTTAGGGAAGGATGACAGGGCACTACTTGCTGGAGTATTCAAAAAGCCTGTCAGAAAAGAAAAGAAAACCAACAATACTAAAAGGGAATTTCTGTATGAAAAACCTTGCCTAAGCTAGCATTTGGTTTTATTGATCTTGAATAAATGATGTGTCTAGTCAGAGAAATGCCTCCAGCAGACATGAGCTCCCCTCTAGAAGCAATGGAAATGCTGTGGCTCTTCAGAAAGTGGCCATAGCCTTGGAAGTGCTGGGCACTTATATAGATAAAGGGTTACTGATAGCTTTTCTTCAGTTCACCATATCTGTGTATCTGGTGCACCATTTAGAACCCTGAACACGTTTTTTGCACAATGTTGTCTAGCCACAGTGACACAGCATGACTTGTTCATTACTCATACCCAAACTCTTAGTGATTAAATCTGCTGATTCTGGGAGGGTTCACTGCAAGACATGTAGTTGTAGTTTTTCCTTAAATCTATAGCTCTTGTGAGAAGCCAATTGAAGAAACTTGATAGTTTTCATGACCCAGGGGAAGGTGTGAAAACATGGCCTTGATGCATTTTGGAGTTTCAGAGTCACATTTAAAACTTTCTATTTCATTATTACACAGCTTATGGTTGGCTATTAATTATTGTCCTCTTTGGAGCTGATGATGGAAATGAGATCCTCAGCTGCAGATGGAGGCTGTAAATGCAACGTTGAAATAAGCAATGACAGCTACAGAAACCTGAAATGTGTTGTCCTCAGAACATTAGAAGTGACTTACCTGTGGTGGCTATCACAGTCCAGCAATTACCCTTCCTTCCATGTTTTCCAAGGAGTGACCTCTCACAGATGGAAAAAGATATTCACAAATCCTTCCACCTTTGGGAAATGGCAGCTTTTCTGTCCATAAATGGAACATTCAGGCCTGATCTAATGAGGTGTGGGGAAAGAGAGACTTCACAGAGACTGTGGATTGCTTGGGTGTATGGGAAAGATGTGAGACTAAATGAAGATGATTGACTTAGATCTTGATTTATAAAAATGTGCTGTGGTATACTTTAATATGTCTCCAAAACACATTCCTCGGTTATTTTATTCAGCAGGACTTCCTGCTGTTGAAAGATATGTAAATGATAAAAGGCCCAGAAAAATTGCAACAACTGAAAAAAATCAGTGTAAGTATGCTAGTTTTGTTGTCAACCCATCAATATGACTTGTCTGTATAGGAGAAGCTTTTTTGCTCTTTATAAGGGTGGTAACAAGCAATCTCCTACAGGCCTTGATCACATTAACATCAAACAATCATACAGATACTGGGGATAAAGAAGGTGCAGCTGTGGGCAAGTAGTGCATTTCATATCTTGATTTTTTTAAGAGTCAGGCTCCATGTCAGAAACATCACAAACAACAACAAAAAAGGGGCTCTCGGCTGTGACCAGGCTTAGGTGAACTGAATGTCTGCAGATGGCCCTATAGATAAGAAAACAAGTAATAAAAGCATCTTCAACTATCTTTTCTGTATTAAGCAACATATACTTGAATGGGTCTTGCTGTCTTTATTCATTTTAGTTTCCCAGACACAATATGTGACTGAAACTCCCTTGAGATATGACTGGTAATTTTTAATTTTAAATTCATTTTAAAGGTACTGAATGCAAGCACATAGAAGGAGTGAGAATGATGATGTGTCACATACTATAGTTCATCCCTCACCACTTCCTACCATTGGAGATTCTCAAATAAATGTTGTTACATTAATACCTCTAATTGGTGCTATTGTTCATTTGATTGAAAGCTGCTTACAGATTAAGCAGAATAAAGATGTTGATGCTTGTTGCTCGCACAGAAGGGGCAGCTGGAAGATGCCATGTGATCCCATATTTGCCCAGAAAGAGGGAAAGGATGCTGAGTCAAGCAGCCTTGGTCCTACTTCACTTCCATGGGCCTCAGAACCTGATTCATTTGGAGCAGTTAAGCAAGCATTTAACTGTTAATATCTTCTGTATGCTTTATCCACCCTCATTAATTCAAATTTCCTTTCTGATACTTCTATGAGGCAAAAGGGAGCATGTGCTCTGTGTGGTGTAGCACTTCATCAGCTGGGACTGTCCCTCCAGTGCTTTCCCATTTGGGTAACAACGTGAGACTCACTGTCTTAGATATTTTTTGCAGCAAAGCACAACTCGATCAAAAC
Source organism: Lonchura striata (assembly GCF_050655825.1). Taxonomy (NCBI): domain Eukaryota; kingdom Metazoa; phylum Chordata; class Aves; order Passeriformes; family Estrildidae; genus Lonchura; species Lonchura striata. Next base: position 92,891,804 of record NC_140704.1, read on the forward strand.
AAGATAGCAAAACAGAGGGGCAGGTGTAAAAGTTATCTTCTTTATCTACGCATCCTTCTAATCTCTCTGAACTGCTCAAAGTACTCCTTGTCCCCAGTTTTCTTCTCCTTGTACTGCCTGGGCAGCGACAAGACAGGAGAGATTTTCTGCTCTGATCACAAGATGTGTGTGGTCTTTCTCTGTGAATGATCTCTATCTATTATTATTTTATAATTTTATAATAGATAATATCTCTATCTATTATTATTTTGAAGTAAGCTCAGAAACTAGGAAGCAAAATATTTGAAACTGTTCAAAAAACCTAAATACTTAAATTTGGGGTAGCTGCCACATTTGGTCTTAACCATTTTGCGTTGTTTTTCAAGCAAGTAAGCAGTATGCTTCTGGCACAGATGAGTAATGCAAGGTGTCCAGGCAGGGTTAGCATCTTCCATTAAATCACTAATAAAATCAAAAGAATGGACAGGATTTTGACAACATGGTTCTTTATCTATGTAAAATATACAAATGAGTATGCAATAACAAGTGCATTTAGTTTTAGTTTTATCTTTTAATATCATTTTAGTAGGCTAAGATTTAAGCAAAGTTGGAAGACATTCCTATTTCTGTCTGGCAGAACCTTATCTTCTAATAGCTTCATTTTTTCCAATCCCTCTTCAACATATATGGCCCCTACGTGTTTATGATTTTGCTTAACATGATTGTGTTACCTGTGCATGTAACAGCACCCCAGTGCAATTTTACAGAATTCTGATAGTTATGAAAACATGACTAAAATTTATAACCTGTTTGCAGGAAAGATATAATTTTATTTGTATCTTAGATGCACAGAACCAGAAACTTAAACAGAATGAAAAAAAGAAAGCCTGTAACTATTTTCTTAAACACATATAATTGAAAAACAGACTTAGGCTCATGTTGATTTAAGTGGGATACATAGCATCATCAGAAAGGCCCTGGCAGGTAAGCCATTTTATGCTTTAATATTCTTCAGTGGTCACAGTCAATCTGTGATCCAGACCAAGGCAAAGAAGAAGAGGCATACAGAAGGGAAATAACAATTTTCTTCATGTGTCTAGTCATTCCTTTCTCTCAAAGGTGTCATTGAGCAAGATTATCTTCATTATTCTTCAAATTCTTTTAATATTAGAATAGTTGTCACAGAAAGACTTTTAAATTATACTCTATCTGATACTGGATCTTTTTTTCTTAAATGCTGTTCACTGTCTCAAGCTGTCAGTTAGTTTTGCAGAAGATATTTTTCATGTCTGATCTTTTCAATGACTTTGTCATTTACCTTCACCTTCTCACAAAGGTCTTTGGAGTAGTCACAGTTAAACATGCTTAGGATTTCTTAGAGTTCAGGAGAAAGAAGACAAGTAACAGAGTTAAAACAGCAATGAGAAATCAATACTACAGTGCTGGACTCCTGAAGATCTATGGACCAGGGAATCAGGAATTCTCTGAGGTGCTGTGCAAACACTGCACTCCCTCTACACAAGTGTTCTGCCCTGTACCTTCCTCAAAAAGCTGGATGGGAAACAAAGCCGGAAGGTCATGTTCTGCTGTCCTGCAGGCATGAAGGCATTCATCACAGGCCCAGGGCTTTGTCTGTGCTGTGCCAGCACTTCATCATGTTTCATTCCTTTCCTTGTCTCTCCTACCTGTTTGTGTGGTCAGAAATATTTGGAAAAAAATATAGCTTCTGTTTTCTGACTCTTGTCCTTAAGCATGGCAGATGGCAGCTCAGTTTCAGAGCGTGCTCCAGCAGACTTTGATTAACAGTTAGCAAGCAGGGGCGTTCAGGCTTTGCTTCCAGTTGTTTGGCAGTTCCCCATTATTAATTGTTGCTGTTTTCACTGAAGTCCTTTTGCTGAATCAGCCAAAACAAATTCCACGGTGACAGTCTTACAAGTGGAGAATATAGCTTTAAATAGAAAATATTAGGATCCTATCACAGATAGGTGATCCTTCTGATAACCAAATTCTTAGTTTTTGAGACAAATAATTGCATCATCATTGCAAAATAATGTCTTTAGCATACTTTACTCCTAGTCCAGTTCCAGTTTCTTTAGAAGCACCCTGTAACACCCCATATAACTGATTTTCTGGATGGTTATAAGATGGTGTTGACAGCCCGCTGAGAGTCCTCCTTCAAGCTCTGCATAGTGGTAGCTGATAATTTTGTGAAAGTAAAATGGACAGTGTAAGACTGGGAGAAAATCAGGGAGCTATAATGTTATTCACTGGACCTCTAGAATGGAACAAGTAATGCCAGAAATATTACCCAAGGGGTCATTTAGCATCCTTCCTGCCTTAAAGACTCAACTCTTTTTCATACTTCATAAAACTATTTATCTCTCTGTAGAGTTTAACAGCTCTAGGGTTTATGGTTATTTTTAGAGAAAACAGAAAGCAAATGTCACCTGCTTTCTCTCCCTTGCTTCTCACCAGTATTTCTGTCCAATGCACTGTGCATTGCAAAGCTTAATGTTGATGGATACTTGTAGAGTTCATCGTGGTTTCCTACACATTTTTGCTAAAGCTATTCCCATTCAGAGGAATGGGCTGACAGAAGCATCCTCCTGGAGTTCTTCTAAGTTATATGGCAGCAGTTGTGGTGGAATTCTCATCACAGAAGTTTTGTAGACTGTTGTGGGGCTCCTCATATCAGGAGCATGGCAAGCTCCAGCAGTGGCATCTTTGCTGCTGAGGATTTTTCAAACCGACCCCAGCTTTCCCCTCGAGATTCATTGCACAGAGGTTGTGAGGTGCACTGTGAACCTCAGAAGTTTCTGGTCTTCTTACATGCAGGACCAAACATTTTATCATTCCTAGATGAGTGGAAGGTATACATGAGTGGTTCAGCGAAGACTCTCCTCCAAGGATTTGGGCTAAAATCTGGTTGTACCTTGTGAAGAGTAGACAAAATGGAAGGAGAAGAACAGGGGATATGTTTAAAGAGGTGGTTTAAACCAGAGCCCTGGGGACTTCCAGTGGTGTATGGTAAATGAGACAAATGCAAGAAGTGTCCTGTATCTGCACGCTCTGGTCACAAGGAAGATGTTCCCCAGCCAGCTCACTCCCCAGACCAGTGTGCAGTCACAAGAGGGGCCACCCCCAGATCTCTACTTAGTCCCCCCGGGTGTTGGTGTGTGCAGGGGCTCGCAGCTCCCTGCAGCGATGGCTGTGGCGTGGGTGACACAGCTACAGCAGCACAGTACGGGAAACCGAGGCAGAGGAATAGAGAGGGGTCACCTGTTTGGATTCCAGGAAAATTTTATTTCCCTGGATTATTCAGGGAAAAATGACAATAATTTGGGGCAAAAAGCTGCTTTTAAGGAGAGGCGGGAATAGGGGGAGGACACAACCTTTTATCAATAGGAAGGCATAAGGGGAGGAGTGCAGGGTAAATGCTATCCAATAGAAGCCAACAAGAAGAAGGAGCAAGTCCTGCACCCCAATCTTCCTTCAAGGAGGGGATGAAGGACAGGGAACATTTCAGAAGGGAACAAAGGAGATACAAGGAAATTGACAGGTGTATTGACATACACTTGGCGAGAGAATCTTGGGGCAAACAAATCAGGACTGAACCATTAGGGAAGCCAAATGGAGTACATGGAATGAACTGTTACAAACTTATAACAAAGAATATTTAAAATCTACTAAAGAAAAACAAACTGCAAAACAACAGACTACCACAGTGTCCCAGGGGGATTGCCAGAAATTAATTGGAGGCAGAGCTTGAGGATTGAGCTCTGGGATGAGCCCTCCCTCTGGCTGAAGCATTCAGCAGGGTTCAATGGCTCAGGTTGTACCGTGGCTCTCATCTGGAAGCCGTAATGGCTCTCCAAGGTCTGGGGGCTTTGCACAGCTGCAATGTGAGAATCCCAGACATGGATCCTTATAAAAGATCATAAAACTCTGAAGGCACTGAAGCATAGCTGATTGCAGAGGTTTTTGCCATCAATACTGTAATCTCTTTGGGAATCATGATTCTAAGGCAGTGACTTGCCCGATCAGCATTATTGAGGGAGCAGCACTGCTCACCTGGCTCAAATGGTTTGGCCTGTATGTGGCTACAGCACTTCCTAAGTATTTACTGATGTTTACATTTTTGAAGCAATTGAATAAATGTTAATGTATCTAATTTAAAGTGCCTATTACTTGAGATAGCATGATTTTCTCCTACTCGTAAAAAAAAAAAAAAATTATGTGTAATTGATTCTGTTTTAATGAATATTCTCATACATCACTTCTAGGAATAGTCTTTAAAGTAATGGAGTATTAAATTCTGCTTGTAAGAGGATACACGTAAATACTTCCATCAAAGTCCAGGAGTTAAGTCTTGTTTGATCTCATGCAACTAAAAGAAATGAACATAGAGTAATTTTGTTCTAAAACTGGGGTTTTTTTTGCCTTTGTTCTAAAACTGTTTTTTTTTTTCTTCACTAAGCTGTGCATTCAGGTTTGCTAGATAAAACAGCCTGTAAATATATTATTGGGAAACATATAAAGTCAAACATTTCTTACTCAATTTTGAAACTCACATTCCATTTAAATTTATAGACCATTTTAACTTCATGTTCAGAAAGTACTAATCCACAGTTCTCAGTTTTCTATTAGGTATAAATCAGCTAAAATGTTTCAGACTATCCTATCATGCCTATATTCATGAAACTTCATATGCATTTCAGATTAGACAGTTTGAAACCTGGAAGTATTTTCATGATGTTATTTTCCTTGATCATTGCCATTTGCAACTTTGCCTCAAAGTTTGGGCAATACCTTATTGTGAGAAAAAGTAAAGGAAAAAAGATTTCCAGAAAGCTGGGAAAAACAAGCCTTAAAAACAGAAAAAGCAGAGAAATGTAGAACTAGCTGCAACTACAGAGTGAAATTAGAAAAAGTTACAATAGTACAGCAAGCAAGGACATGAAACAATAGTTTGAGCTTTAGGCTTGGCTAAGATATACCTTAAGACTGCAGGAAAATATGCTTAGCAAGATAGTAGAAGGTTTTAAGCTTAATAATGGAGCATTGTGTTCTGTTAGTAGAAAGAAGACAAGCAAGCATTGTGTGAAGCAGATGTATATGTACTTTTAGTGATTGGCTAAAACAATTATCTATAAGCTTTAGCAATATGCTATTGGCTAGAAAGTTTTTTAAATGCTCTGTAACAAAGAAATCTTTGGCTGCTGCTGGCAGGACTTGAGCTTTGACATCTTCCTATTGTCTCAGCCATGTAATGAGGCTGATGCTTCAAGTAAAGCTCAAGGAACGTATCCCAGCAGTCCCATCTCTTTTGTGAATGAAAGAGAAAAAATAAGCACACCAACACCCTTTGGTGTTTCTGAAGTGAGCTATTGCAGCTCTTTCAATTAAAATGGCAAGCGATTGGCTTTTATCTCAAATCCTTGTGTTATTACTGAACAGAAATTCTGCTTATTGGTTAGTTCAGATCAAAATACTTGGCAATATTTGGATATAGCTTAAGATTACATCTCTTCTTACTTTTAAATAGATGAAGAGTCACTTGAATTAACAGACCATGAGATATAATGAAACCATACCACAAGTAACGTCCTATCACAGCAATACTTCCCATGCTGTCATTTTGTTGTATCTCTCATATAGTAATAATGCAGGCTCACTCTGAGAAAATGTCAGTAGTTTGGATGAGATGGGATATTTCTGGACCATCCCATAAAGATATAGGTAATTAAGTGTAGCTAGATGTCAGGGTGACAGATGCATTCACCATGTAATGACTGTGACTCTGTCTTGCTGAGAGCATTGTCACTCCTGACTTTCTTGCTGAATGTAAGTATTCAAAATGCATTATTTTCTCATATTTGAGTCTACACTTGCAGGTGTTGCGAAAAATAAGATATTGAGGAATACAGGCTGTTAGAGGCTGAAAACTGAATTAGGATTACACAGTAGGGCTCTTATATTTCATCAGCATGTGTGTGTTTATGTATCTTTCAAAGACATAGAAGTCATGTATTCAGCTTGTTGTTTATTAATAAATTTCTGTGCTGATCATAAGTCCAGTCACTTTATCTCACAGGACTTGCCCCCTTTCATCTTAGCTAAATTCTTACTATTTTCATTTTTTGTCTATGATGGAAAAGTTAGGGTCAATGAGAGTACTTCAGAGAGCAAGAATTGTGGAATTGAGTCAGTTTTACTTAAGACAGCAATTTATATGCTCTGATTGGCATGGTGTTCATGGACCTGGGCTTGGAAAGGACAATGAAAGCTCTTTCCTGAATGGATGTGTAACATGTCATTCAGCTGACAGGCAATTCTACCTCTAGAAGAACCCAGCGGGGACTTGCAGCTCCTCTGCTGTGCTGGTCAAACACACCCATCCTCTTCTTTCCTTTCAGTTCAAGCCCTGATAAGAACTTCTCCATTTCTGAACAATCCTACTACCACACCGTTAACGACAGGAAGCAATATTCCATAAATTTTTCTTTTCTTGTGGTCGCTTTTCATTCTGCTGGGTACAGGGAGGCATCTCTACTAAGAATCACAGTAGGGGACCATAGAAGAATGACTGAGCAATGAGAAGTTTTTTGGGCCCTTTCAATCAATATAAGGTTGAGCATACTGAATCAGGCAAGCTGCGAATTGAGTGGGCTTAAATATATGCTGGACAACCATAAGCTTAAATTTCAATTTTAATTTTTGCCACTTGTATGTCACTTCATCTAAAAAAAAATAATCTGCAGAATAAATCTAGTTAAGAAAATTCTCTTTAGGGGTTAGTTTCTCTTTTGTCACCAAAAAACCAAAACCCAACCAACATGTTTTTTCCCTTGTTCTTTTCATTAAACACATATAGCTAGCAAGTGTTCTGATTAGGTGATTCCACTTTTGACTAGCTTGTGGCAATTCAATATCTAATTCAGCATTGCATTTCAGACTAGAACAAAAATCTGAACTCTTGAAAATTAATAAATAGAATATAGGACTTCAATGTGATTCTTCAACAAGCTATGCCAAGTGCAAATTAAAACTGTGCTTTCTAGTAGTTTTGCTGAGAATTTGAAATAATATTCAAAATTACAATAATTTTCTCTTTCAGTGATCCCCTGGAGGCATTTGGGATGATCCATCCTAGGGCAAGAACCTGTTTCCAACTGTCTCTCATATTGTTTCTTTGTGATGCAATTTCTCACTCCTTTGAAATCAAAGTAGATAACTTGCCCTATCATAAACAAACACAAGAGCCACACAAATGTTTTTGAAAATAACAGATTAACAATGTATTAGTTGACATATTTATTTAAATTTAAAACCAAACAAAAATTATTTAGGTTGCTTTACGTTATTTTTGTTTGCCTGTTTCTATTTCTTTACTTGTAATGAATGAGAATGTGCATTCCATGTTTTTAAATCTTTGATTAAAACCAAAAGCTTTTTGATTACTCATTTGATCAGTTTCCAATATCTCCTTAGTCACTGGTTGAGTAACATTATTTGGCAATATGGGTGAAGTGTAACTGGATGAAACAGAATTGGAAGAAAACAGTTCTTGGCTGATTTTTCTTGAGAAATGAGAATGATCACAGTCTTGTCATTCTCAACTCCAGATACAGACACATGTCTTTAGCACCACTTTTTATAATGAACAGATATTGAATACTATGCTTATTATATTATTATCTAAAGCAAGAAATACTGTTTCTGAATTGGGGACCCCTTTATGCTGGGAAGATAATAAGTTAATGAAAAGCATGTGTCAAATGTTATTTAATACACTGTTGGAAAGTGTTGGCAGCATGTTTTGTAATGATTTTTAATTCATTTCGGAGTCAAATTACTTGAAACTAAATCTTTAATAGTTTTTTTTTTTTAAAAAAAGCAGCTCATCACTGACAATCAGTAGTGTAGTGGCTCATACCTGTGTCATATCTTATTGTCTGCAGCAAGAATCATAACTTTAAAGAAAGACTGTAAGTTTGCTCTCATTTTTCTTTGCACCTCAGTTCCCTCTTGGCCTGCACTGCCAAACTTGGAAACTAAGCTTCCAATTTTCTCTTTCCGTCCTGCATACAGGAATAAAGTGGCAATTTAAATAAAATATTATTTCTATATGAAAATCTGGTTATTACAATTCACAGATGAAATCAGAAATGAATGATCTGACTGAACTCTATCTAATATTTATGGTCACAGGGAAGGAAGTCTTTAACAGAGCTGCAGATGAGAACAATAAAATAGTTAATTTTAAATCGTATTTTGAACTTTATATTTCAGAATGATGGCAGAAGTCTCCATATCTACTGTGCTGCCATGATTAAATCATTTGCCAAATTCAGCTGTGGAATGGGGATGGTTTCTGTTTGCTATAGGAAATAATGAGTATTTGATCCTGAGAATTATACTTGTTTGCCTTGTGATATTAAAGTCTGGGGTTTGTGCACTTGCATGGAACACACTGTATAAAGCAATACTAGGTCATACTTGCCACTGAACAAGAGGAAGTGACAACAGGTGTGAGACATGTCCCTGAGAATTGCCAAAAAATCAGAATTCACCTGGAGGAAGGGAGTGAATTTTTAGAAGAGAGCATGGAGTCAGGATGTTCATGCTTCTCTAAGAAAATGGAAGTGGTAGTGTTGCATTATGATATAAAGGCACTGAGTAGACAACCCTGCAGACCAGATGCTGACTACCATGGCTGTTACCAAATCTGTGTGATAGCATGAAAACTCTGGCACTGGAATGGCCACTGACAGTTAGCTAGAAATTTACAATAACATGGCACTGCCTCTGGCAGGTGTTGCCAGAGCACCACTTTTAGTGGTGCAGCGTGCCTGTCTGCAAGGGTGGTGTGTTAATACAGGGATCATACCTCACCTTCAGGTGGAGAAAGAATGACAAGAACTGCATCTCTTTGACACCCCTTGGGATACAGAGCACTGAAGAATGCTGCTTCACACAGCAGGGACCAGTGGTGATGTGCAGAAAGGCTAAGGATAGGCAGAGGCAACCAGATCTTTTGTCTAAAACCAGGTGCAAGGTAGTGACACTATTATGATTCCTTGTTCATTACCCAACAAAACTGAATTTAAGATATTTGTTTGTGATGTGGCACTAGTGATGGAAATCAAACGCTTTTTTCTAAATAATCTGGATTTAATTCCCACTCTGCACTGAGCTAGGCACCAGGAGGCTGCTCTGTGATAGCTAGGACAGCAGGGAACAAGCTGCCAGTAGTCTCTCAAATATCACAGATCATCAAGTGCAAGAAACTCATGAGAGTATTTTTAATTATTGCTAAAATGGTCAAGGAAAAAGTGTGGCTGGGAAAGCTTGAGGTGAGCACATATGAAAGTAAATGTCTGGACTGCAAGCCTCACGAAGGCAAAGAGGTGAGTGCAGCAGTATAAGTGAAACACCCAAATGGCTGTAAAACACCTGTAAAAAGGAATGCCTTTGAACCACAGGGTCAGCTCCTTCCAGTGTTTTCATGAACTTGCAGCTGCCACTGAAGCAAAACAGGGTTGATGAATGTGTAAAATATGGATGGGGATAGCAAACAAAAGGTGACACCTGTATAAATTATTAATGCCTTCAGCATTTATTGATTTCAGGACTTACGCAAGTCCTGCTGTAGTTTGTCTTGTGATGGTAACTGTTGAAATTGCTCAAGTCAAGGGGCTTTACTTTTATTTTGCTGAGTTTTTTAATGCTAGCTAACTGTGAAATGTGAACAAGTTTTGTTAGTGAAGGGACTGCTTAAGGAGGTGATAAAACCCAAGTTTTCTTCTAGTTTCTTCACAAAGGCTTGGCAGTTCTGTTGTGATGATAGTAGGAGATGGTGGACTATGAGGTCCAAAAAGTGTATTTTTATTCCCACTGAAATATGAGAGTGGGAATTAGAAAAATTCTAAGAACTCTCTTGCTTGAGAAGGACCCCTGTATATGTGATAGAATTGAAATGTGTGCTGGTTTAGCCTCCCAATGCTCTGCTTTGAGGTCATTGTAGGTAATGCCTTGTGCTTGCTTGAGGTCTTGTGCATAGAAAATTATTTATCCAAAACTGGGACAGGATTAACAATTTAACATGGTCTGAAAAAAGAGAGTGGCTGTGAGGTATGAACATTTGGCAAATACTGATGTAAAAACAGCTTACTATATATAAGTTCTGCCATTAGCAATAGTACTAACATAATAGTTTTTAAAGCACTCAGAGAAAATAAAGACCTGCTTATGAGGCATATATCAGTGTATTTTACATTTATCCATTATTTATTGAACACAGCATATTTAAGACATAATCTTGGTTACCTGCTTGTTCCAGGTCAATATAGGAATGCCTCAGCAGAAAATTACTATTGTGTATTGCTTATGATAGTGAAACTGCATTTTACTGGTTTTTATACAAGCAGCAGAGGGAAAAAAGAAACCTGTTTTGCCACTGTTTTTCAAACTCTTCTTATAAGGGCAAATATAACTTTGTGGGGAGTAGAAAGAATTGTTTAATGGGAGACTGAGGGAAACTACTAACTTCACATCAAAGTTTTGAATTTTATTATAATTAAATTTATGATATATTTTATCCCCTTCTGTCTTTAGGTATACACTTGCTTTTATAGAGTCAGTAAAAAAGCAAAATGAAAGCAAAATATTTCTTTTTAGCATATAAATAAATGCTACTTCACTGAAGTCATATTCACCATAGAACTAGCATGTCTACTAGAACATGTTTTACTTATTTATATAGTTTTCATCTGGTGACTTCAAATTCTTCAGTGGATTTATCTTCACATTAGACCCTAGAGATAATGAAGAACACACATTTCCACTTCACAAGTGGGAATAACTAGACAAAGGCTATCAGAGGTATTAGTCCTAGTCCTTTTATAAGCCTCAATCACTGTTTTCCTCCTACCCCAATCTCTTATCAGATTAGTAGAAAAAATCAGAAATGTGAATTCACTTTCTGCTGTGCAACACAATTCCATTTGGGGAGGGCTCCTTTGAATCTCTAATATTTAATAGTTTACTTGCAATATAAGAGCAGTAACACCCTCCAGGCACCATAAAAAGGGTACCTGAAAGATTGTCATGAAGAGCACAAGTTTTATACTGAGATTCAATTAAACTTCCAACAATGTTAGATTTTGTTCATTACCCATATTTAAGTCCACCAGCTTCTGTGTGCTGAGTGGTGGAGAAGAAGAGGTAGAGTTGGTGTCCTCAATTACACTGTCCTGCACTGCTGCAGCCTATGGGGATGAAGGAAGTTTATCCCTCTCTCCCTGGTGGAGCAGTTTGAGTTCTGCAGGGCAAGTGATAGTCTGGTGGAAAGTTCAGTCATGGAGAGGGACAGGGAAAGAATGGAGCTTTCCCAGCAAGAACAAGAGCTCCAGGCATTTTATCCAGCTCTGAGAAACCTCCTGTAAGTACATAAGCATTTTTGTAACAGTAATTCCTATTTTTATAGTTTAGCCAACTTTGGGACAATTTGCATAAGAATAAGGAGTATATTTCTGACACAAAATCTTACTCACCAATATTCCAAATTGCAACTTACTCTTTCAGTGCATGAGGTGCTGCAATTTCTCAGGGAAAAATCATCTGAATTGTGTGAAATTGCAGAACATTGGGTTCTTTGACTTCTTTCATGGAAATGTCTGAACAGTTGTGTCTGAAATTGGGTGATGTGATCATGTACAGGAAATCCAGACTGTCAGGAAATAACAACCCAGTTATTTATTTTCCCTTCTTTTCAGGGCTTTGTAGGAAGAATCATCATGTAACCCTAGTGACTGGCAAAGCCATGAGTTCTGCCAGTGATAATGTTATTGATACAGCTGCCAATGTTGTTGGCTTTCTAACAAGGCACATGGGCTAAATATGACTAGTGCTCTTCTTTCTGTGTTGTCAGATCCAGTGTAGGGTATTTTAACTCCTAACCAAAGAGTAATCTTCATGATGCCCAACATAAAACATCTGGCACACAAATTTGTTATTCACATTAGTAATAATGCTGGAAGTTGAAGGTTTTGATGTGTCTCTCAACTGCTTACTTTATATCTATCTGAACATTTAATATACCCACTCTCATGATATAGTTTGCTCCTTTGTACTGGGATGCACATGAGAGTTATTCTAGAAAAATGCAGGAAAGCAGAGTTTGTCAACTACTGCAAGTGGAAAATTTAAACGTGATTCAGCTTTTAATGAAGAGAGTAATTCTCTTTCATCTCTCTGCTAGACATGTAATTCTAGCTGGTCCTTCATTAGTACAGCTTTCATCAGTATGAAGATAAAGCTGTGTTTAAGAAATTACTTAAGATTAGAGTTCAGTATGAATTTTGTTTGCCATCTAAAAATGTGTTGCATTTTTCAAACTGGAGTTTGAATATGTCACAGAAAATGGGCTTCTTCTGATTTTTTAGGTTTGGTTTTTGGTTTGGTTTTTTTTCTTTGAGGGTAGTATTCTGGATGCCAGAGCCACTGAGAAACTCTTCAAATTGACATGATGTCTGTCACACACAGTTATGAATTAGGGAAGGAAAGGTTCAGAGTAAATTGCATTAGCAGAGGTGCATGTAATATTACATAATTCATTGCAAGCAGTGTTTTGTAAAATTAATATAAAATCTAACATAGTCTTTAAAGGTTTAAAGTGAAAAGACTAATTGCACCAGATCCATTTTGCCCTGTTTCCTGCTTACTGAATTCCAGCTGACAGCCTAGGAAACCCACACCTCATTACCATATTTTGAAACATCTGTTAAGGAAAACAGATCTGCTTGCCAGAATTCATCTTCCTTTCAGAAGTGCCAAGTATGTGAACAGAACCATTATTCCTTAGGCAAAAAAGACCATATTCAGCTTTGCTGTCATCAGCCACAGTAAGGCTTTATTTGGTTCAGAATGTATGTAATTAATTGAAGAAAGCTATTCACACAATGTCACTGTAATTACTGAAACATGAATATTTCTCCCTTGTATTTCATCTGAGAAATAATCCTTAGGTATCAGCTACATTTATTTTAATTCTACATTTTAACAGCTTGCTACCTGTTAATATAATTATGACATCAGAGCTACTGCTCTGTAAATGAGCTGCCATCAGGAGCCAGATGCTGAAGTTATGTTTTACATGGTGTCCTTCAGTCCATGGTTCTGGATCGGTGGCTCAGATACCTCCTGTACACTGTAACTACCTGTCTCTCAAAATACCCCTTGCAAGAACAGTATCTCCCTTAACTGTAGTCATTAAAGATTCCAGTAATTCTTGTAAAAGGTACTTATTTAAGACCAGTTTCACAAAGCCAGTGAAATGTTAGCCTTTTATATTTGCATACTTTTTTTCTTTTTTTTTTTTCTCTAGCCTTGCTTATTCCAAGTCTCTGTGGCCTTAAAGGGATTCAGTTATTGACATGTAGGTAAGTAGAAGATGACAAGATTTGGAGGACATCAGTTTTCTTCTTATTTCCTAGAGTAGACAGCTGTGTAAGCACACTGTGCCTATGTACTGCTTTCCATTTCCAGTTTCCTAATTAGAACAGTTTGTTCTGAATGAAAATGAAAACCAAAAAAATTAAATATAACTTTCTCTTTGTGTCTCAATGAGGCAGTGGCAAGTGGTAACAAGGCAGAGAGCCACTACTTCATAACTTTCCAGCTCTCCTGGACTTAAATACTTGCCTTATGGAGTCCAGAATGGATGGCACAGTTTGGGGCTGTGAATATATTGCAGTGTTGTGTAGGTAGCAGAGTGATTGATGCTCTGAACTCATCTAAGTACAAGCTGCCACTGCGCTAATACCATTGCTGATCACACAACCATGTGATCAGTTAGATTCAAGGAGGGATCCAGATGAAAAGTAAGAAGGGGATGGCCTCACTTTTCTGCTGGATTAGTCATTGTTCAGGCTCATCACACTGCTGGTGCTGGTATGGGGAGAAGGAGGGCAGGGCATTAGCACCTGAAAGTTTACTTTGGTGAGAAAAGCTTCATGCTACACAAAAGTTCATTTTCTGATGTCCTTTCTAATTTCCTCTTTAAATGTATTTTTATATACTGTTGTAATGCTTTTCTCTTTGCTATTTCCCTTTATACTTTCATCCCTTTCCTGCACTTCTTGATCAGTCAGATGTAGTCTGAATTTCTTCCCTTAGCTCTGCATGTATATCTAGTCCCTGCTAGAATTAGGGTACCCTTCTTTATACTGCATGTTAGATCCATACCCAGACATATGGATTACTAACCCACTCCTGACCTTTTACCACCTGCTTAAAACCAGGCATCGCCTGCTCTGGAGCCCTCAAACAGGGTCAACTCAGTGAGATAAATCAAACCTTTACATTGTAATGGGAGCATATTTGAAGGTGTGAAAAGAAAGAAGCCTTGAACTGATCTAGCAACTTCCACAGCCCCTGAAAAAGGATGTTTTTGTACCTCTTCCTGTCATCTTCCCTGGCTGTCCTGGTAACACAGTTCCGTGCAGTACCTTGGGCCAGCTCCAGTGCCTGGTCAGCCTCTCCTGGAAACGCTTTGTTTCTCTGGCCTGTTAGGAAATTCGCCCAGCAGAGGGAAGGTAGACAGGCAGAGTCCAAGGAAAGGAGCAGTGTCTTGAGACTGGATGTGGAATAGCAGATGAAAGCAGGGGAGGACAGATGACAGCAATCAAAACCTTAAACTTTTGACAGCAGTGAGGTTTGAGCATCCTTGTTGCCAGACTGACCTCACTTCTGGAGTCCCATTTGACAGATTATCAGCTGAGTGCTGAAGCAATCTAGTGCACAACAACTGTATGCATTGGTGCTTACTGTTAGACTACAGCCAAGCCTAACCTACCTTGTAACTGAGCAAATATTGGTGAGATGTTTTCCTATTGCTCTTAGGAAAACTAATGACACTCAGTTGTCACTAATCCTTGAAAAGTCCAGCATAAGTGTAATCCAGAAGACCCTTGCCCAAACTCTTAATGTCCTCAGTAAAGTAATTGCACTGCTCTTTCCTTCCTACTTTTCCATGCTGGCTGAGTAATTGCTGCTTCTCTTAACTCAGCTGCAGTCTCTCAGGTGAAGCACCTAATGCAGGTAGTAGTCACCAGATAGCCTTCTAACTAGATGAGTGCTGCTCATCAGTCACCTGTAAATTACTGTCCAAACACCCACTGTCTGTGCATCTGTCTGTGTGGGTACTCTGCCTCTGGTGTTTGGACCCAAAGGACCTGATACTATCACCAGAGTTTAGGAGAAGGTATCCATACCTGCAGATCAGGTGGGCCAAGGTCAAGGCTCCTGGCCTGAATTTGAAGTGCCGTGTCATCACATCCACCAGCCTGTTTTTCAAAGCTCTGCGTTTGGACTTCCGAGTCTTTGATCTCCATAACAAATCCAGGGAGAGGCTGCTAATCTCAGATATGCTCTGTGTGTGCAAACCAAGCATTCGGAGTGGTTTAGCAGCATATTGTTAGGCCTTGTCTTTATGCTCTGGTTTACAGTTGTAAAAAAATTTATCCTTCCTTTGTGATCCTCTTCTGTAAGCTTTCCTCCTATGGTGAAAAAAGGTACTGGTAATGAACTGCTGCTCCTGTGACATCCAGAGCCACAGGAGAGAGGCTCTAGTGCGCTGTATCAGATGTTGGTTTGCCTCACTTTTCTGGGTTTGGCACTTGCTTTGAAATATTATTACTATCTCTGTTTCACTAACATATGTGAACTGGATCATCTCCAGTAGCATCATCACCATTCAAATATCAAAAGTAGCCAAGATGGGAAAACATTCATACGTCTTTCTTTCTTCTGTATTAGTGGTGACCAGTGTCACTTGTAACTCTGAGCTTATAGTAAAGATAGGTCACTTTTGTTCAAAAGGTACAAAGCACATTGTTTGACATTCCTCAGAGAAATGTACCTCAATGTTATAAGATAAATTTTTAAAAGGGAGATAAGGAGAGAACGTGCCACAGGCAAGAGGCTTGGAATTAGATCCTTTCCAATACAAAAAATTCTATGATTCTATGATTTTTTTATACTTACCACTGCTCAGATATGGGATGTAGGGAGATGGAATGAGATGGCAACTTCTAGATGAGCATTTACCTTGTAAGAAAGGATGGTTAAAAGGAGGTGGTTTGCTTATTTATCTGATTATAAGAAAAATGAAACATGCTGTTTTGGACATGGAGCTGGAATGAGAAAAGCATGACTCACCAAGACCCATGGTTTTCCAAATTTTTTTCCAATGGCAGTGAATTCTTCATCTCTCTGCACCTGTGGGAGCAATTATTCTTCATTTGTCTGCCTTTTTGTGTTGAAAATTCTTCCTTTAGTGAAAGCTATCTGTTACTTTTGTAATTTACTCCAAAATGGGACTCCTACTTCAAGAGGGACTCATTAGTGAGACTGCTTTTTAAATACTAGATAGGATTAATAAAATCAGTCTTATGGAGGATGAATGTGAAGGCTGGTGGAATTTCAATAGCTTGATCTCAGCTGTATCAAAAACATAGAGAATCTAAATGCAAGCTCATAACTGAAAAAATGAAGCTATCACTTCCCTGTATCAATGTAATGCTGGCATCTGGGAGTGTCAGAATTTGTTATTTGTGCCTTTTGAACATTTTTCATGTTTTCTGGAAAAAAAAAATCCTGTTCATTATCTCTTCCTCTGCATTGCAGTCTTACTTTTGAGAGCTTTCTCTGCCTTCCTGTGCATCTCTCAGGAACATATTGCAGGAGGGCATGCATGACTGACAAGTTTAGCATGTACCATTCACCAGGAGTAAGATAAAAACAGGCCACATATAGGTAAGGTGGCAAATTTTGCCCAAGAAGATGATTTCCATCACTATCATGGCTCTCATTTGATTTCTCAGAGGCTGAACTTCCTGAGAAATTCTCTTTTATTATTTCCTTCTTACTTGGATGCCTGAAAGTTTGGCAGTAAAATGTTGTTAGTCCTTTTACTTTGTTCCCCATTTCACATTCATGTTACCTGTTTCTCCCCTCTTTTTCCTTCTCTCTCTAAAGGTTGAGAGTATCTAAAGTAATTTATGCTCCTGCATTTTGAATTTGTCTGAACTATTTATAATGAGATTGCCAAATGCTTTTGTGACTGAAAAAAACTACAGAGAGCCCAAGGGTGTAATATAAAACACTCTAAGTGACTTGAAACCAGAAAAGAGTTGTGTAGTTGGGTTCAATTTGCCATCAAGATTTGACCTTTCTGTAATTTTACAGGACAGTGAAGGTCTACTGGGACAGAAACATTTTCAAAAAAAAAAAAAAAAAATCTGTTAGTAATCCAGTCAGCACACTAGGGTGCAAGTCCATTCCTGAGTATACTGCAGCTCAAACAATAATAACCTGTATTTGTATGTGTCTAACCTGCAGGTTACCTGCTTGAAAAGCAGGATGTCATCCAGCAGCAGAGTGGGTTGTATATGTGTGTGAGTAAAAAAAGGAAGAAAAATTTTCCTTGGAGTCCCTCCATTGTCTGTTCCCTCTCCTCCACCTTCACCTTCCTTACCTTGTATTTTGTTTGAGTTATCCCAGGGTACAACATGTATTTCAAGGAGTAGTGCTTTTAGACGTATGTGTGGTTATCTGAGCACAAGAGCTTTGCATATGAAAATACAGTACTTCTGATGATATTGTCTGAGTTTGTTTTAATCTAGTGCAATGAACTATTAGATTCACTTTAAGAAAAAAATCTATCATCTCTCTCTCAACTGGACTGAAAGCAGGAGGAGTTGAATGCTTAGCTGTGGCAAAGGAGAATTGCTCTGAGCAAATTTTCATTACCTGCTTAATTAGTAATGTTTTGAAATATTATTTAACATTTGTCTGCCCTGTGCAGTAAAAGTCACATGGTTGTGCAATGCTATAGGACACCCTGTGGCAAACTATATCAGTAAACATGCCATAGCTGTGTCCCTACTTTTATTCTTGTAGAGTGAAAGGGAGTCTCTTACTGTCTCTCTCACTCTTTGTGGAGCCACAAGGGCTTCTCTATAGTAGAGCAAAACAGTGAGCCAGATTATTTGGGGATAAGATTTGGCTTCTGCTAACATGGTGCAAGATCCCAGTGGCCTGTGGTAAAAGAAAATTTTGCCACTACTTTGTTGGGATTTATTCCTTGGTAAGGGAGAGCACAGCAGTATTAAGATTCCTTATCTAATCTCTGCAAAATGTTATTGCCTAAGGGATGCTTCAGAGTGTCTCACACCTTGTCTAAGCTCCATGAACCCTTTAAATTTGGATGCTTAAACTTTTTTTGTGTTGGAGACCGTTAAAATTCAGCTGTATGTACTGTGAGAGCAAACAATACAAATGTTTTGTAAATCCCTTTATTCCTCCTCTGGGGAAGTTTTCAGAAACCTTAGGCTTCAGAGGTTTGCTCTGAGCTCGATTAAGCTACAGCAGTAAGGACATTACTGCTTCCAGGTGCCCACAGCCTGAGCCTAGAGAGACCAGCAGGTACATCTGGAGTGGCAGAAGGGAATTCTCTTCTGCTCAGCATCCTGCTGAGGACCAGTTAAATGCTGCAGCTAAATTCAAAAGACTGAGTGTAGTTTAAATTAATTCACTGAACTTGTGAACTCCAGTATCCAGAGAGCTATTGCCTTTTATTTGCATGCCATTTCTGCTGTCCTAGCTGTGAAGACAGTAATTGCTAAGAGGGTGGATGTCCAAGAATGTAATATCTTAAACCTCAGCACTTTAACCCCACAGAATAAGTCTGTGGGAGCACTGCAGGAGAATGTATTCTCTGTTTAGAAACATTGGTGAATTTGTTTCTTTTGCTTATAAGATCATGACTAAACGTTTATGTCCTTTGGGATATGTTTGTTTTTGTTTTAATTTTCACACTGGATATATAAATTAGTGTGCAACTCTATGATTGCTTTCTTTGAAACACATTCAGTGTGTTTGCTATGAATACAAATGTACAGTGCAGAAAATAAATGCCATAGCAGACAACAAAACCTATCTATCATAATTTACTCACTCAGCAAAGCTATAAAAAAGTTTAGTACATAATATTTTAAAGCTTATCCTTTCGTTCCACCATTTGTTTTAACTGAGTTATATCGGGGTAAATGTGAACCAATAAATCTCTGTAACAGATCCTCACCTGCTGCAATGTAGCACAATTCAAAAATTATTCAGATGTATTTCAGTTGATGATACCAGGCTTTGCTGTCTCTGACTGTGACTCTTTCATAGCTGTCTGATCACGCTTTATTTAGTTTCATGAAGCCAAATGACAACTAGTTTTATGTTACTAGTTCCATTTTTATATATCTTTCTATGTCTACCGGCTTACATGTTAATGCAAGATAAAATCAACCATGAACTACAGGGACATTTATACCAAAGATTACACCAGAGGAGCTAAACCTTGAACTAAGGCATTGTTCTCCACTTGAATGCATTTACAGCTGTGATCAGACTCAGAGAGGGAGCTGTGTAGCACAGCTGTTATCCAAAGAAACCTTATTTCAGCACTGTGTGTACTCCTGGAATATCCCACATATATGCCACTGAGGTGGGGTTAGTACAGATGGCAAGTATTTAGAGAGAAGGATTGAGGAGTATTCAAGCATTAACATAGCAGGCACTGTAGAAGAGCTTGTGATTCCACTTTGTATTGTTTCTGTTTTGTGGAAAAATCAGAAAGGGGATTTATGCCATGTATTTGCAAATCCTGGCTGCAGTACATCCTATTTTTTAGAGCCAGCTAGACAACAATCATGTGCATGCAAGATGTTGTGATTGTTTTTCCTTCACTGCTTGCTTGGAAGCAGAAGTCTCTAATTTTATCTTCATGACATGCAGGAATTCAAGATTATCTTCCGTTTTCCCCATGATGAAAATGGGGACATTCTGAAATGAATATTTTGCCAGTATTCATGATCCTTGCAGACATCAATCTTGGCATACACCTTTTTTTCTGAATCCTTGCCTAGGATAACAGATACTCTATGAAGCTGGAGAGGTATGTGGCAATGAAATAGAAGTTAAGAATCAAACCAAAGCACTACTCCTTTCAAAGGACAAACTTTTAATGTGGGAAATTTTTCCTTTAAGAGATCGTTTAGTGTTTGTTGGGAAGACATGAATGGCTGATAGTCTATCAGGTATCAGCTGAAATATCTGGATTCATTTTTGTAGGCACCCAACAGTTGGTATACTAAGGCTTGTCTTATTATAGTTTTGTTATTCTGTGTATGGCACTTATCTTAATAAGGTAGGAGGGTGCTTTTTTTTTTTCCACAGGGTATTTTATTCAGAGATGAAGCCTCTGTGTGTTGTGAGTCTGCCCACTCCACTTTTGTGAAGGTTGAATGTGAATAAACTTAAGCTGAACTGCCTGATCTAATAGACAGCACAGTGCTAACACAGTTAGATGAACTCGAAGCCAAAGATCCCTCTGACTCAGTAGTTCCTGATGTTACTTTACCACTTGGACCTCAGGACCTGTAAGGCAATCCTTTTGAGTACATGAAATTATAATGGGTTATCAAATCAAAGCCCAGGTAGTCTGAAAAGGAGAAGTCAAACTAAAGCTGACATATCAAAGCCTCCAAACTATATTGTAAGCTATAACCTTACTGTAGATAATAAAACCATACGATGAATAAATGAGGCCCATTACTTCCTTTTTTCTCCATCGTCAATATGAAATTCTGATGATAGTCACTTTATTGCTCTGCATGAAACTGCATATATTATTTAACCAATATTAAAGATTTCCATCTATTCAGCTACATGGGCAGCTTTCATGCGATAAAGTTTTATTCTAGCAGGGGAGTACTGCCAAGCTTTACTTTAGTTAAATACATTAAAAGAAACTCTATCATCCATGTGAGTCTGCATTGTAAAATTCTGGTTTGCTCCCTCGATATTATTTTCACTAATGTTATCAATGCAAGAAATCTTTTCAGTAATCTTTAGCACATGTTTGCTATGTAAATCAAATTATAAGTAGCAGATAAAACCTTGCTAGGGCTTCTGAAACTGTAGGTGTAAAACGGATTTGAATTCAACACTAAGCTAACTTAGAGAATGAAGACCTTTGCTGTCTTACAAAATTCTGACTATACAGCTGTTAAATCTGCAGTTCCTGCCACAATCTGTTTTGGTGACCTTGTCTCACTTACTTCAGGTGTGTTCTTCTCTCCCATAAGAATCAGTAGCATATGATTTTCCAATCTTTATTACAGAAAGGTAACACTTTGAGGCACTACCACCATGAAAATGATAAGCAGGAAACAGAATTTCAGGAAACAAAGAGTTTAGACTACTTTCTTATTAATTTCTCAGAGGTAGAACTGCTCATCCTTTTAAAATCATACTCTACTCCCTGGAAAGAAGAGGCTGACAGTGGGGCAGAATGGCTCATTTTGAGTTTGGGATTGAGATTTGCCTTGACTGCAGTGGTGTAGTTCTTGTTACTTTCGATCAGATAGTTCTCTGAAAAATTGAGGGGTTCAAAGATGCCCATTCCATTTTTTCTCATAATGACAGCTGCTTTGGAGATCGTGGTGGCACAGCTCAGTATTTCTCAGGTCTGCTAGATCTACAGCTAGAATACATTTGATACATCACAAGTCCTTTCGCACTCTTTCTGTCACTCTTTCCCAGAATTACTTTAGGTTCAAAAATCTGATACATCTGTTCAGTATAGTCCAGTTATCACCAAGATCCTTTGCATTCTTTGAGAGGGACTGTGCTTACCTCCATCAGAATTTCATTTCTCTCAGCCTCAACCATACTGCATCTGCTTTTCCATCACTTCTTAGATCAGCCACACAGCTTCACTGCTACTTCTGCTCTGCATTGTCTTCAACCTTTGTCTTAACCATCTCTTTTCTTTTCTTAGTTTGTCTTCCCATCTTTGGTTTCTTCTCTTGGCATAACTGTTGTCTTGTGTTCCTGCAGCTGACCGTCAGCCGTAGAATGCGCCTCTGGGTTTATCTTTGTTTTATAACTTTATCTTATCTCTTTAGAGCAGCAGCTCTAACAGTGCCTGCTGCTTCTCAGTGCTAAGCCATAATGGGTTGTGTTTCCAGACTTCTGGTAACACATTATTTTCAGACACTGACTCTGTAGGTCCTTGTTTTCCCACATGTGATTAAGGGTCAAACTTTAATCTTTAAATTGTTGCCAAGAAGTAAGAAGAGCAGTGATGAGTCAGAAGCTCCATAAAACCAGCTGCATAATAAAGTTTAAGTGTTCAGTGAATTAGAACAATGGGAACAGTCATAAAGCCTTCAGTGCCAAAATGGTCTTTTTGTTTATAAACACCTGCACAGTGGGATTTCCCATTGCATGACTGTAGTGCTTTGGCTCTTTTTCATTAAAAGGTAATAATTTTTGAAAATAGCACAAGCACTCAAGTTGAAGATTGAGAAAGTCCATGGGGAAACTGCATTTAGATAAAGAATCCTAGCTAGGTAGCATACTCTCATATTGTTTTTATTTTTCCTGTTTGACATTCTCTATTGGACTTTATGGAAATGAAATAAGTGAAGAGGGGGAAATTTAGGGAGTTATTGTTGTATTTCTGAAATAGATGCTTATGTCCTGCTCTAAACTCTGTTTAGAGATGTGGATTATGTCAATCCATGACACTGGACAATAAATCGAGGCATGGCAGATTCTCTAATTTTTCTACAAACAGGTGCACAGCATAACATTAACTTCTGTACATATCCCTCTGCTTTATTAAATAAAATGAACAATGCCAAAAAATGTTTCAAGAATGAGCTACATTTCAGATCATATTGATGGGTTAAGCACTCTGAACTGTGGTGAAGTTACTGTCACAGCACTCCATTTTTGGTTACTTCCCTGTACTTTTCTAAAATAGGAATTAAAGCTATTTTAAAGAGCATAATAGGTATGCCTAAAGGAGGGTTTGGCATTTCCAAGGAGCTCCTACTTTTACTGAGAAAGTAGCAAGAGAGAAAAGACTTCAAAATAAAACAGCATATTTTAAAAGTTTCAAATTGCATGCAAATCTATTTACTATCAATATCAGGAAGAGCTAAATCATGCAAAGGCAATATACAATTGTGACTCTGCCTTCCCAAACTTCAAGCATGCACTTAGTAAATCTCCTTGAGAACCATGCATAGGATTTTTCTAGGGTATGAATGAAGGATTTTGCAAGGGGCTATTGCAGACACTGAAGAAACAAGAAGTAAAAATATAAATATGTTGAAATTCCTTAGATCACCCTCTGAATTTTGCCTAATTAACTTCTGCTGCAGATTTTCTGTTCAGCATCTTATGATTCTCTTTTACTGGTATGTTTTTATGTATAATACTGGCAAGCAGCTATAGATAGAAATCAATACCTATGTGAATGTCGAGGAAGCAGCTGAAGGCTAGAGCTGTTACAGAGATGGGGAAATGTCCTTTGCAAGTACAAGGGAGGAAAGAAGAAACAGAGGAAAGTAAGCATCTTTCATCTGATCAACAAAATACACACAAACTTGAAGAAAAACTCTTAATTTAAAGCTGAAAACAGACACAACAGCACCAAGTGCAATTATGAAGAGTTTATGTTTATTTAAATAAATTCTACTGTTTATTAAGATAATTTAAAAGACAAAAAATCACTGGTACTTGTGAAGAAAAATGATGACATGACAGTGATTATTCTTTCTAGAAGGGACAGAAAGTGTTTGCCACTTACAGAACAAGATCTGGATAAAGAGAAATGTTTACAGCCCTTGAAAGAAAAACATGCTCCTTATGGAGGCACACTCTTTCCCAGTTATTTTGCTCTTAGACCTATTTCCTGTATCTTCCTAGGAGATCAGAACTAAGCCAGAACTGGAGCACTGTGGCAGTGGTGTGGTATGATATTGCTGTCTATCAATTGTGAATTAATTCTGATGTGTAGAGATAGTTTATTTTTGCACATGTTTTCTTTGAAGGTGACTTATATGCACATTATATTTGGGAATATAAGGTGAATAAAAGCACCAAGTCCTTCCCATCTCCATATTCCACCAAGTATTGACAACGATCAGTTTATGTAACTTAAAGCACCTTAAATTCACATAGAATCTCATTTCAAAGTTGTGTTGGCATTCAGGAACACACATAATCACAGGATATGATTACATGCAGGTGCCTTTATTAAGAGCTCTGGGAATCAGGGGTACAGACCCAAATCTGACTCCGACACGGCTTTTGAGCTGAACATATTTTATATTCTATAGTTATATAACTTACATATTAATTATTAAACTTATATTGTTCTATTGTATACATTGACATGAGTTTCTCATGATCTTTCTTAGGCCCCTGACCACAGTTTCTCATGATTATGCTTAAGATTAAACAGTAATTATATTTAATTACTAAACAATCATCACATCTAACAATTATATCATTTATCATGTTCTAGCTAGTTGTACCTTGCAGTTCTAGCAAGGTTCAAAGTCTTCCTGTACTTAGGGTATTTATTTTCTTTTCAGGGCCTACTAAGCTTAATTTTCCTTTTAACCCTAAATCCCCATTATTTTAAACCCTTTTACTATCAGTTGAACTCAGTACAGTTTAAGCCACATTAAATCAGTCACAAACTGGTTACCTCTTTCACTGCGAATTCCTTGAAAGGTCTTCAAATTTTTCATTGATTTTTGTCATCGTTTTACTTGTGTTCCCATGGAGAAGGTCTTACTATTTTATTTGTGAACTGTTCTGTGAATATATAATTTTTTAAATAATTCCCACATTTAAAAGACTATTAAATCAAATTAAAGTATGCACAATCAGAGAGAGCACTGAATCTTTTTCACACTGGCTGCAAGCTATCTGCACCTGTGAAGCATGTCTGCTTCACAGACCTATGTATCTGATGAAGTTTCCAGCAGGCCCTCCAGTTTTTGCCCTGTTATAAACTGGCTTGCAATCAGAGTAAGAAAGCAAAAGCATATGCAGAGATCTGTTCTAAATTTGTTTGACCTTGACCCACAAACTAGTCATTACAAATAGAAAAAAAATCATCTTTACCATGAGTGTATATTGCAAGTAAAGAGTTTTGCAGAATGCACAAGTTTAGAAACCTCATCTCACATCATCTTGGATTAGCAAAAGGTTTTGCCTCTGTGAAAGGCCACTCAGAGAAAACCCATAACTTTCTGAACACAGATTTGTGGGAGAGGCAGCTAGATATTGAAGTGATATATTTTCATTTGCTGAAGTTTTGTGTTTGCATTTGAATTTCCCTGGCACTGTAACTCCTCAGCTTTCCTGAAAGTTGAGATGAAGGAAAGAGAATTTCACCTGTAGCACAAGCATGGTTTGGTGAGATGGGGTATGCCTACATTAACTTTTTTGCTCAAATTAGGAGAGTACTTTTCAGTGCAATTCTCCTAACTATCCCTACACACTGTGCTTTGGTTTACAGTGCAGAGCTGTCTCAGAACATGTGAGATGCTTTCTTTTGGGAGGAAACAAAGCTGTAAGATTCTCTCCAGAGGTGTTGGTAGTATGTTCTGGTTGAAAACAATTATTCAGCTACTGGAATCAGATCAGGGCCTCTGAAGTGAAAAACTGCAAATTGGGAAAATTGCAGATGTGGGATCTCTAGTAACAAGTGTTTTGCTCCAGAGAGCTGCTTTTGCTGGTGTGCACAACAGGTTAAGGTAGGGTCAGCCCTTGTGATCTCAGGTGTGCAGCATGTACATGTGGGCAGAGATTTCCCCAATTTCCACTGAATACTAGAAAATTATTTACTCCCACATATGCTGGAACAAGGGATGTATAGACATATATAGGCATATAGTGACATTAAAAGCTGCCTGTAGGCTAAGGAAGAGCAAGAAAGACTTACTTGGATAGATTGTTTGAGGTACACTTTTAAAAAACAAATATGTGCTGTGTGTCCTGGTTTGACACAAATGAATCATTCCAAGCACTTGAGGCATTGGAAGACACCTAATCCTAGAGAGTCGGTTGAGCAAAATTAAGACCTAGTTATTAAGTATAATCACCAATGTTTACAGAGCAGATTACTGCTTTTGGGTGCTGCTGATGTAGATATCTGATATACCACCACTGACATACCAAGTGAGAACTTGATTTTTCAAGGTTCATTATATAATTAGTTCATTTTTTTGCTAGGTGTTTCTTACTGTAATGTCTTCATATCATCTGCAAAATCTTTAGCATAATTTTCACAGATAAACTATTGGTGCAGAAATTGCGTCGTGCTAATTAAATGTGAGAAATGTACTCATTGCATTTGTGAATATGCATATTATTTCATACAAGTTGGCTAGAAAATGTATTAAAGGAATTTCTGTAGGTATGTAATTCCTGTAAGTAATCGTGTCCTGGAAAACTCACAGTTGTATTTACTATGTTCTTGTGCTTCTTTTTCTGTAAATGCGGGGATGCATTACACATGTGCGGAATAAATTATTTATTCATATGAGAGTGAATTCCTCTGCTCCCTCAAGCCTTCAGATAGAAGGTAGTTCACCAAAATCAACTCTTGGACTTCATCTTCTGGGTCTTCTCTGGTCTGTGCCTGTTTCTTTCTGTGCTGTATTTGGAGAGGGAAAAGGGTGTGGCAGGAGGTCAGAAGGATAGCCTGTTATGAAGTGGACTCTGACAAATCCCCTTTGCTTGACCTCCAAGTTGAATGTAATCATGTAGCTTATTTACTCTGAGTTAATAGAGTCTGTGTTTAACATTTATTGTATTTGATTAATGAAGGTTTTGCTGTTCCTTTGCTGAAGGAAAGGACAGATGTGTTTGCGGTCCACTGCTTCCACTTGAACAAACACAAAATCAGGTTTCAAATCTTACTCAAGGGTGTACTTCATCAATGGGACAATACACAGCCTTCAGTCTGACATCAGCTGGCAGAAGCAAAAACTACTGTGTGGTTTTTTTTAATCATAGGTGAGAGGGTAGCTGTCTTTGAGCATCTAGCTTTCCATACCTCTGAACACTGCCCAGTATTCAGAGACAGTGAAAGAAACAACAGGCCTGGACATCCAAGGCTGGTTTGGCCTTCGTATTCTTCATGTCTCTCAGAATAAAATCCCACATTCCCTGCTTCAGGTTCCCTTTCAGATGCCCAGTGCCCACAGCAGATGCTGTCTAATCTGAATGATAACTATCATGTCATGTTCAGTTTGATGTACAGTACTAACTGTCAGAAACCACATGTCATTTAGATAAATCAAGCCCTGTATATCAAATATACAAAAGTTTTAGTCAACTCCTCCCTTAATCAACTTTATTTACTCTGTTGAATTAGAGACAGTAGAGATCTGAGTCATTGTCTGCACATCTATCTATTTGCCATAAGGACAGCAGTAGTTCTTTGACATTCAGTCTTGTTTGCCCATTCAGGGCAAAATCAGAGGGAGAATAGCATGGTTGCTTGTGGAGCCTCCCCATTCCGAGGAGGCTGTAATCTGATTTAAAGACTTCTCCCATATACAGTTGCTTACTGTAGGATTGACTTAAAATTAAGCAACTTGGTTTGAAGCAGTAAGATGTGGATTTGTTCATGGAAGAACAATAGGATGATGGGAGTATTTTAGTAAACATGAAGCACATCTCAAAAGCAAAATATCTTTGTTATCAAATATCTTCCATGTGTAAAATATGAGTATTGTACTGCAGAAGCTTTGTATAGTAATGAAATAAAATGTGGTGTGATTTGTGTTGCTTGTAGGTTGATGTCCCCATTGGCCACACTTGAAAATCTTACACCAGTGCTCTCTCATATTTGTAGCTCCTCTAGTAAGTACAGACCCTGTCACTAAAGTAGCACGTTCGACATATTTGTTTGATTTGCTACCTCTAATGCAAGCTGCTTAAGCTGAAGAAGTTCTGACTTGATTTACAAGAACACAGGCAGTATTCATGATAGTGATGCTGCTGTGACTCTTCAGCTGATGGTGATGGTCTGCTGATAGCAGAACATTTTGACGTAAATGTTTTTCAGGACTGTAAGATGTGCTGTGCAAAATGTTTGTATTTTTGCTGCTGAAAACATTTAACTGGAAATGACAACTGCCTGGCATTTCTCAGGTATTATTACTAATGAAAAATGGTAGAAGAGTGATTTCATGCAGGTTTGTGCTGGGTGGTGTGACTTAGTCTCTCTGCAGAGATAGCCAACCAGTTTGTTCAGCCAAGGCCCTGAAATGGTGTTCATTCCTTATGTATGCCTGGAGAAGGGTCAGTTTATCCAAGTCCAGTATTTCCAGGTCAAGAGATTGACCTGGAAGTTCCAGAGAAATTAAGTTACTTAAACGGTTCGTATCAGTAGCAGCTTTCTCACAGATTTTGACTGATAACAGTTCCTCCTTGGTCTTATCTCAGCAGAGTGTTATGCATGCAGTCGTGTGAGGCTTATGGAGCCTGCAGCTTCCTCCATTGAGCCAAATCTATTACTGGGCTTCCTGTTGTTGAAAGGAAAAACAAGCTTACAATGCTTTATCCAGAATACAAAGGCATTTTCCTCCTGGGAAGAAGAATATGTAAAAGATTTTCCTAGAAAAAAAAAATTATGACCTACATTCTAGATGTGGCCAAGGGTTTCTCTTCACTTTAAGGTAAATGTGCTTAAACAATCCTAAATCTATTTCAGTATAGTAGGGAACATATTATAGACACATAACCTAAGCGGCTTTACAGATCATTGTGGGTATACATAAATGCCAATTCAGGTTTACACTAAACTTTTCAAATCATTTCAACAGCTGCTAAAGCATGGTAATGAATTTATATAGGAAAAGGATCACATTTTCACTTTATGTGTGCTTACAAGAATCCTTGTCATACGGGAATTGAGTAGAGAACTTTCTGATGACATCTTTATTCTAGAAAAGCAGCTGACTGTAACTAACATATCTAGGAGCCTTGGTGTATTACTGCATTGCATATCAAAAGTCATTCACCAGCAGAAGAATCAGCAAAAAATGCAAAACATTATATGCAGCTTTATTTTTATAATGAATTTGCCAAGTCAAAGTCTTTACAGGAAATACATTAAAAGCATAAACCACCATGTGTAATAAACCTAATACATGGCATTCCTGCTTTAGGCTACTTCTCTAGTGATAGTGTAATGTGATTCATTGAATTGTAATGGCTTCTTTATTCTATTCTGCTTTATCTAATTTCTAATGATGAATCCTAGCAGAAACTGAGGTGCATAGAGACAGATAGTGTATGACATAATATGCTAATGAATCTGGTAAACTGCTTTCTGTGCTAAATAAAGTTAGACCTGGACAGAAACTATTAGCAAACATTCTGTTTTATGGATTCTTGCCAATTTTCAATATACATGACAGCTGAGAACTGCCTGTTCTTGAACATGAATACTACCACAGTTGTTGTTTCCTGTTTCTGGCAAGACTATCATGTCTGTTCTGAATCTGTGGGCCATAATCTTATTTTACCACAATGCCAAATTCCAAAGGTTCATAACAGGACTCCCCACTGCTTTTAGTGCTTAGAGCACTGCTATATATCCAAAGCAGGCCTCCACCCAGCAGCTCTTATCACAGCCTGTGGAATAGCAGGACAGCCTGCACAGAAAATGGTTTTGTGTGAATCTCTAAGCACCTGCTGCATTACCACGGCAGTACATGCTGCAGACATCATGTGCTTCTTGCTGGATCTATATATAGCTATATATCTAGGCATATATATAGATAGGTATCTATATACCTCTACTATATAGAGGTATAACTCAAGTGTAACTGTGAAGGTGTTCTTGTCTTTAAACAGTTAGCCCAGACAGTGCTGAAACAAAGCCACTTACATTTCTCCAGTTCTATATAGCCTTAGGAAAAGAGGACCAGAATCAAGTTCATTTCCCTGGTGTGGTAGGCAAGACGGTTTTTGTCTCTTCCTTGAGCATTGCTCTTGTCCCTAGCATCCCTAATACACTGGGCTTCTGCTTGCCTTCCAGGGGATGCCCTACTGTAGTAGAATTCTTTAAAGTCTTCCTGAGAATCTTTATGATACATCCATGCTCCATGTATGTTTGGTATCTATCTCAACCTTACCAGAAAGGGAGAGGAACATAACTTTTTCAGCTGCATAGAACATATTGAATCCAGAACTGTGATAAAGCACAGGTATTTCTACAGATAACCTGAATGCAGGAAAATACGGTGCAAGACAACCTTCACATTTACATTTTCAGTAAGTGTATTGGAGTTGTCTGGTGTTCCAGAGGTTGGTATGCAAATCAGGTCCTGTGATGCAAAAATCCTAAAAGAAGCAGCTAAAGTAAATTTTTATATACCTGAGAGGAGCTTGTCTTTGGACCTAAAAGCATCCCACGTTGAAGCAGAGGTTAATTATCAGCCTTCCACTTCAGCATGTAGCACAGAACTCAATGAACAAACCAATGAAATGGTCACTGCATGGCTCCAGACTCAGTATGTTTACAAAGCACCTGACAGATGTTTAGGCAGGGTGAAAAGAGATTAGGTGTCATGAAAGTGCTTTGATAGCACTGGAGAAGCTCATTCATCTGTTTCTTACTCCTAGTCATATTTCTTTAACCAAATCATGAGACTATTCTGGGGTTTGACCTGCTTTTCAGCCTGGTTTTCATAGGGAACAAAATAGCCTAACAGGTGTGACCAGCATGACCTTAGTGCTTGGGCAATTAAAGTAAGTAAACTATAAAATATTCATAGCACATGATACTGTTGTGATTTTCTGGCAGATTGATTGCTTCAGTCAGGCTGAGGGGACTGGCTGCCAAGGATTTACACTGGCTAGCAAGAAGCACTCACGAAAATGACAAAACCTGGGGGTCAAAGCACATAGAACAAGTGAAATAAATATTGTGACTCTGTTGTGACTCTGTTCTGACATAGGTGGCAGCAGCAAGTTCAGCATGCTAAAATACCTGGCAAATGTTTGGTTGTTTTTCCCAGTGCGGCACTCCAGATAGGGAACTACTGGAAGAAAGGTTATAAGGTTAAGCTAAAAGCTACTTGATAGAACTTGTTCTTACTAAAGAATTAGTTTAAATTGCATACACCCAAGCTAATGTCCTTTAAGTTAATGTGGCTTGAATGAGGAAAGCCACCCTGTAAATTAGCACCATAGCAATGCAAAATAGCTGAGTTGATCAGCTCAGGAGATCAGTTTCCTGAGCTGATTTCCACTGCTGGGTAAGATGTTCCACTGTTGAAAGTGTAGCTATTCTTGAATGAGAGTTACTGGTTTGTTGGTGGGTATTTTTTTTATCATTTTAATACTGGTGGATATTTTTTTCATGAATGGGACCTGAGTTATCAACAGCATTAACAGCATTAACTGAAACTAATTCTGCAGTGAAAAACATCATGTCTCCATGCACTCCCCAACCCTCTTCACAGGCTGGGAGAGGAATTGTCCCTGTCTGTGGCCAAAAGCAAATTTTGGTAAAGATGTTCCCACTGAAATATGTTGTGTATCTTCATTTTGCTGAGGACATCTACAGTTGAAAATTTAGTAAATGGGATTCCATCTTCTCACTGAAATTCACGAGAGCTTTGCTCAAGCAAAAGTGAGAACATACAGCTTCCACTTTGTAGATAAGCTTGTGATTATATTAGATGCAAGGGAAATATACATTTAAATAACAGAATGGCTGTCACAGAAATGACAAAAGACAGACAGGTGTATGACACAAAGGAGGAACCAGCAAGTGAGATATTAGCTACTGCCATAAAAATACAAAACAAGGGCACTGCTGAGGCACTGAAGGACAGAGTATTACTTTCTATTTCTTTCTGTCAGTGGCTACTGAGGAGTAGTAGTTGTAGATTTAAATTCCCTTTAAAAATCATTTATGAAATTATAAAAATTGAAAATACTTTCCTGTGAAGATGAAATACCTCTTTTGGATGCAGCTGTATCTCTGGAGTAAATGCGCCGTTAGGCAGTTGTTTAAAATGTGCACAATTTTCCCTCATAGCTGCACAGCTCTGATGGTTAGAAACAAGTTTACAAGCAGATTAAGGGCACTGCTTTATAAATTAGATGTAAAATAAACTGTAAAAAGGACAGAAGGGAATCTCCCTTGTTGAATTTCCATGTTCAGCTTAATTCAAGGCAGGGCAAGTTTCCACATCAGATCAGAGAGGATCATAAGCTTCTTTGTGTAATGACCGGATAGCCAGACTATCTCGTGTGCAAGGTCAGAAGTAATTTCCTTCTTTCTGAAATACTGACAATCTCTGTCTCTGCTTGGGACAACATGGGGACCACAACTTGCTTTAATCCAGCTAGTGGCCTAGCCTTTCATTTCCTTTTCCTCTCTTTTCTTTTGTATTGCTTTCAGAAATTAAGTAACTACACTTATATTTTGTATCCTTTAAAATACCTGGGACAGGCCTGTGTGAGTGTAGAAAATCTAGAAGAAAGAAAATACAGACAAAGCTAATCACTAAGATCTGGTGGTTTTTCTCATTGTCACTATTTAAATTGAGCACAAGGACTTTTGTGGGGCGGTAGGGGGAATTTATTTTCTTTTTGGATCAAAATATTTTTACTCAGGAAAATCTTACATTATATTGATGTAAAACTCCCTAAAGCCAACACAATGTGTTCCCCACCCCAGTGCTGGTCATTTCAGCAATTTCATACTGATGTATTCTGCTCCACTGATCAAACTGCTTTAATAGGTACAACCATCAATTATGTTATTTTATTATGCTGATCATATATCAAATATTCAGAGCTGAGCCTTGTTCAGCTATGTATGTGCAAATCAGATGTAGCACCAGTAAGCACAAGAGAAATATTTCCCCTTGCACCTTACTTTGCTGGAAGTAGTATTTGAGCCTATGAAGTAATGCTGGATCTTTGGATGATGTCATATTTATATATCACTTCCAGTGTGTGAGGTCACCTTTCTACTGTGAATTACCTTTGATGTCCTAACTCACAAGAATGAAAATGGAAAAAATACAATTTCCCTCCACTTGTCTTACTATTTATAGCTATGGAGCTAGCACACTGGCAAAAACTTTATCATTAGCCATTTTGTAATTTAATTCCTCTAGTTAATGCTTAGTTAGGTATTGGAGTGGTTCTATCGGAACCTTGATTTAGAGGATAAAATAATTATTTTGGTTGATGAGTTCTACAAAAATCTCTGCTGTCTTTTGGCAGTGATATGGTGTGTTGGGTTTGTGTGGCCAGGTTTTGGTAGTGGGTGAAGAAGTGAGAAGCTGCCAGAAACTTGCTCATATCCAGTGGAACCAACCCCTGGTAGCCACAAAGATGGACACGCTGGTGGTCAAGGCTGGGCCAATTAGAAATGGTAGAAATGCCTCTGTGATTTAAGGAGAAGGACAAAATAAATTACTGTGCAGAAGTTATTGCAGCCAGAGAATAGCAGGGTGAGAATGTGTGGGAGGAACAGCCCTGCAGACACCAAGATCAGTGGAGAAGGAAGGGGAGGAGGTGCTCCAGGCACCAGAGCTGAGATTCCTCTGCAGCCCATGGTACAGATCATGGTGAGCCAGCTGTGCCTTGCAGCCCATGGAGATCCACTGGGATACAGATATCCACCTGCAGCCTGTGGAGGATCCCATGCCAGAGCAAGTGGATGCTTGAGAGGAGGTTGTGGCCCTGTGGGAGGCCCATCCTGGAGCAAGCTCCCAGCATAGACCTGCAGACCCACAAAGAGAGGAGTCTACACTGGAATAGGTTTCCTGGTAGGACTTGTCACCCTGTGGCAATCCCAGTCTGGCGCTGTACCCGAAGAACTGCACGCAATGAAAAAGTGACCAATGTTGGAGCAGTTTGTGAACTGTTGCCTGTGGAATGGACTCACATTGGAGAAGTTCATGGAGAGCAGTCTCCCTTGGGAGGGACCCCACATCAGAGCAGGAGAAGGACTCCTCTCCCTGAGCAGCAGGAGAAACAATGTGTGATGAACTGACCATAACCCCCATTGCCCATCTACCTGCACCACAACAGGAGGAGGGACAGCAAGGAGGGAGGAGTCGCAGAAGGAGTCTTTAAGATTTTATTTCTTGCTATCCTGCTCTGATTTTGTTAATAATAAATTCAGTTACTATCCCAAATCCAAGCCTGTTTTGCCCATGACAGTATTGGATGAGTGATCCTTCCCTGTCCCTATTAAACTCATGAAACCCTTGGTTATATTTTCTCCCCTCTGTCCACTTGTAAAGCAGAGTAATAGAGTAGTTTTTGGTGGGTGCCTGGCATCCAGCCAGGGTTAACCCATAATGTAAATCAATTTCACTTATTTCCCAGTACAGAGAACATACTGTTCAAATTGCAGCTGAACACCCAGTTTGGACATATGACAACCTCAACACATTTTTTCTCCATGCACAGCTGACAAAAACCATCATTGATAATTGTGCACTAAAACATGCAGAATGGATACACTGTGTATCAATAAAATGGTACTACAACCAGTGCCCACAAGTGTATTTTTACATCTTTCACCTTGAATATCTTGATGCTGAGGGACCATAAACATTGGTGGAACATTTCTGGAAACGTAAGAAAGATCTCATCTCTATTGTTCTCAAGTATCCTTTGGTAGCAATTCTTGCTCCTCTGGAAGGTTCAAATTACTCCCTGTTTTTTAAGCAATTGAGTTTGGTGGTTTGGGGGGCTTTTCTTATTTCTGTGCTTCAGGACACATAAAACTAGATTACCTTAATCTGGCACACATAGTCAGAAGACCTCCTTAATCTGTTGTCTGTTGTGCCCTTAAGATGATGTTCCCTTTGTTGTTAAGTAAGGAAAAGGAATTCCTGTAATTTCAAATAGTGGAAATTGAAAGCATGAA
This sequence comes from Lonchura striata, assembly GCF_050655825.1. NCBI lineage: Eukaryota > Metazoa > Chordata > Aves > Passeriformes > Estrildidae > Lonchura > Lonchura striata. The sequence continues at coordinate 92,926,635 of NC_140704.1, forward strand.
ACTCTATGATAAATAATTTCCCAGTATCATTTTTTGGTCTGGAAAAAGGAAGGCCTCCAGTGCTCTGCTGTAAGCTCTGAACGTTCAAATGTATTTGCAAATTGAAACACAAAATGGATTTATGTGCTAGGTCTTTCAGACAGGTGTTTTTCTTCTCTATGTGAGACAAATACTTCTGTATCACATTTCACCATCCTCTCACAGTTCCCAGTGGTTGGTGGGAGATTCTCATTATCATTTCAGAGTGCTTTTACTTATTGAACTTCTGCAGGTGAATTTTTTAAGTTGGTAGCATGGTAGCATGGCAAAGTTGCAAAAGATTCAGTTGAATATATCTATTCTTGCAGAGCTACAAGTTGTGTTTCCTTTTGGGGCAGAAGCTCTCAATGTTCTTTTTAGCATTTTATGGAAGTTTAACAAGCCAGTACAATAAAAATCAATTAACCTGTAAACTTTTTTCTTTTACAAAACTGATTACAAGACTAGTACAATTAAAAAATCAAATTTGGAGTTGCATTGATTGTACTTAGTTGATTAAATTGATTGTTAATGAATTAGTATCTGTGTGAAATTAAATCTACAGCATCTAGTTGTAGATGGAAGGAAGATTCAAATTATGAAGTTGTGCAGCACAGCTAGAGAACTGCAAGGAATTTAACAACTTTCCAGCTCTTCAAGACAGTTCTGTCAATCAGATTTGCTTCAAGAGTTGCTTTTTTATTTTCTTTTTTCCCTGTTTTTTTGTTCTACTTTAGAGAAGGTGGGATTCACAATGCCAAAATAAATGTTTACATTGTAAATGTTGACATAGCCAAGGTTCTCAGTTAGCACTTTTTAGTTCATAGAAAGTAATAAGCACTTGTCATACGTACATGAGCCCATTTTAAATTGTATGTTTAAAAATGGTCACATACATCATATAGTCCAAATTTTTATTTCTCTTCATTGACTCTAAAGAAAGTGCAGGGTATTAGTTTGACTGTAGACATCTTCATCGCACATCTAAAATATTAGCTGGAAATTATCAAGATGGCTCAGTTTCTTTTTTCCAGATTAGTTCCATGCAAACACACTTTTGCTGTCCCCAGTGAAGCATGTTTATTGAAAATAACATTTGCTAAAATGTAGATACTGCAGTGTTAGCATTTCTTATACCCACAGATGTGTATTCACACTTTGCAAAGTGTTACATCAAAATCAGTAATTGGGAGGCAGAAAACCCCAATGTTATAAAATGCAGAAGAAAAGGTATTTAGAGAAGAAAGGAGAAGCTCCACTGCTTGCAACAACTGAGCTCTTCAGAAGTGGTAATACAGATGAGGGAGGCTCCAAGAAAGCCTCTGGTTTGCAAAGCAAACTTGCAGTTTTCTCATTGCATAGATCCTACTGCATAAAACTAGCAAGCTACTGATCATTTTTCACCATAGAGGTCTAGAAGAAATGCACTGTCTTTGGAGCAGGTGGACACATATTTCCTTCTTAAAGAGGAGCTAAGAATAAATCATTTTATCTGGTAAAGTGGCCCAGTTTGGAATAAGAGCTAAGAATATAACTTTTAGTTCAGGAATTTCTTCTACTTTCTCCTCTCTGTAAATTAGATATCATATACTGGGTTTGGGGTTTCTTTTTGATATACATACATTCTAACAATCATCATAATCAAAGAAGTAAGAAAGGGATCACAGTAGGAATTTGCAAGTAATACAAATCCCTCCTTAGGGAGGGCAGTGGGAGTGCCATGAGCCCAGTTTCTTCGCTTTCTGGTTTTGGTACAGCCAGTTACTTTTCCATCCTTTTGGTTATTTGCAGTTACCTTTGTTATTTATCCTTGTTTTGTAAATGGGAGACTTGATAGATTCCTGGTAACTTACCAAGCAGTAGAGATACCCTTCAATGAGTGCAGCCCCTCTGCTGCTTGCACCCTGGGAGAAGATTCCATGGGAACTCATACTTCCTTAGTGAGTCAGCCCAGTGCCTCAGTCCAGAAACCATGTTGTCCTGGTCTCTTTGCTCATGGAGCTGTTGAAGACATTTCTTCTTGTGCTCAGACCTCGTATCTGTGTTGAGGTTTTACAGGGCCACCCAGCAAGAGGACAAGGAGCAGAGGAGGAGGCCTCTCTGATAATTTCCCCAGGAGCAGGAGTTTTGGTATGCAGCAGTGATTCTAGCAGAAAAAAAGATGATTTCACATTTTCTTTTATGTGACTTGACGTAGTGACTGTCAGCTCTATTGGTAGAAGTCTGCTTTGCCAGTTCAGCTGTGCCTCCACGAGGGAAGGCTTACAAGCTGTATCAGTTTTGTCAAATCTTAAATTATTGGAATAAATGTATGTAAATCTTCAGATCCATTTGAGAGCTCTGGAGTAAATATTCATCACTCCTAAGATTAAGGAATCTAATCATGTTTAGTAAGAGATACACTCTTGAACTCTATCTGTTTCTTATCTGGAACAATAACTTTGTAAATGATTCTGAATAGGAGGTTCTCATTCATTTGGTTAATGCACTCTCTCAGATACAACTATCCTTTGTGAAGGATGCTTACATTTTCTTGACTGTCATTCAGCTGGTCAGCAGATAACCTTCTTATCCTAGCATTCTCTAAAATTTTCCAAATAGAATTTACCCATATCTAAATTGGATGTTCCAATTGCTGCTCTGACATCTTCATGCAGCTGAGAGCTAGTGGCAGCACCTTGCTGAAGCCTTTTTTTCTCCAGAAAAATGATCCAGAGAAAAAAAAACAGGATAAAATAATAGAGCATTTGAATCCTTCAGATCTTAAGTTTAATTCACATGGACAATCTTCATTAAAAGAATATTAATATTGTAAGCTAAGAATGTGAAAGGGTTAGGGTTAGGGCTAGGAAGGGAAGCATAGGAAAAGTTTAAATAGCAAATGATTATGCATGACAGGTAATGCAGGTTTTCCATCATTCCTAGCCATTGGAGATGTATCCATTGGTAGTTTTAGGTCTAATGATAAATCATAGGATTTATAATTTAGATGGGAATGCTTCAGTTTTAATTTGTTTTAAGTTTCACCTTAAACATAAAACAATTGGGACCAGAACTGACTTCCAGTAAAGAAACTTGATCTGCCTGCTCCACTTGGATTATAATGCTGCTCTGAGCTTGTAGAGTGTTCCTGTGTCGTGTTCCCTCTCCTCCTGTGAAGCAGAGACCCCATTAGACCTCTGTTGAATCATGTAATGAGGAGCTAAAAAAACCTCTTACTGAGAGTTAAAATAGAGTAAGATTTCTGAGAAGGACAAGACCTTCTTTTAAATTAAAGAAAAACTTCCTGGCATGTTTCTTATTTTTGAAATTAGCTTCTCTGCCAAAAAAGTAGGGAAAACAAATGGTAATATACTGAAAGCTAATATATGTGCATTTACATACTCTGATTGGTTTAATTACAAAAAATTTTAAAAGGGACTGCAGGTCTCTAGCTTTATATATATTAGACTATACTCTTTCTACTTTTTATTCCAGCATAGGGATTAATGGAAACCTTACAGAGAAAATCTCCCAGTGAAATAATTTTTGCTCCCTACCAGTGTATTTTCCCTCTGCTACTATGTAATTATATTTATTTCAGTTACAGCTCTACAGTGCAGTATCTCCAAGTGTTTCATTTTTAGATTGTTGAAGTTTTAGAAAAAATGAAACAGGGAATTCAAGAATTCCTTTAAACAAAAAACAAAAAACAACTCGATGTGGTGTTTTTCTTTCTTTCTAATAGCAAAACAAGGTATTTGAGGTTGTTTCAAGTTGGTTAGGAGGATTGCAAATTGTATCCCCAGAAAAATAGCTTTAACAGAGAATGGCTACAATGGCTCTGTGTTTATAAGGCAGCCTGCAGAGCAGGCTGTCACTTGGGAAATTTCTACCTGTTGTTCCATTAACAAGCAAGGAAATAACAGATCATTACAAGATGAGGAAATATTCAGAAAAGGTTATAGGTAAGACTTCCAATTAACTCAGCTAACACAGGCATTAACTGAAATTTGGAATCTTTGACAGTTTTCCCCATTGGACTTAGATGCAGTATATCAATATTCAGCTTCTTCACAGTGTATATTCAGACACATTTTTTTGCTAGGTAGTAGCTAGTTTATTCTCTGTAATGAGGTTTCCTGTGAGCATACTATTCATGAGACCTTGGCTTTAACAAGTAATATGGTATGGCATGCACATAACACATACTAAGTTTGCCCCTCTTGGCACAAAAATTTGTATGTGGGCTTTTCATTGATTATTATCTAGTAAACAGTTTTTAAAGCTTTAGTTTAAGGATAGTAGTTGTAATACCTCCACTATAAATGGCTAAAAATCATCAACTTGATGTTAAATTTGCATATTTGTGTAACTTGGTGGGGAAAGAATTTAAGACCTGTGTTGTTACTTCTCATGCAACTTGAATGAGCATGTCTCTGCTGTGTAGCAATGTATGCAGTGTCATCCAGTCACACAATTTCACCCCTAGGCCCCAATGCATACTGACTTCACATTTTTCCTTCTACAGAAGGATGTCCCTATATACATTACTGATTCTGTGGTTGAACAGCATCTTTCTGGTTGCTATTGCTAGGTAGGGCTAAACAGAAACCTCTAAAAAAATCTTGCAATGAAATGCTTATTTCTCTTTAACTGTCTATCTGCCAGAACACATTTTTATGCTATGGCTCTGCCACACAGCACCTCTGAGCCAGCTGTGTTCCCTTGCTTTGGCTCTGGTGTTCCTTTGACTGTTCAGGAGGACTGCTCCATGATTCAGTTCTCTTAAAACAGTAGGGGAAAAAACTCCTTGAGACTGAGTTTCAGGGTATGACTTCATCTGGTTTGTTAGTGCCCAGATGCAGAGCTTCAATTCTTGCCCCTCAAAGCCTAATGTCTTGCTCACACCACCCACCCTCTGCCAACTTGAGTGCCATCTACAGCAAACCAGTTCAGATCACTGAAATGGTACAAAAATAACTTGGTAAAATCTGCTTAGACAGATCTTGCAACTTCACCCTTTGTACAGTACATATCCCTCTGTGAAAAAACATCAGAAAAAGGCTCCTGACTCTTGGTAAGTTGCCTTGTTCACCTTGCCATGATGGTGAGGAGACGTGTTGTGCCCACAATAATTCATTAGAAAATAGCACAATGGAGCAGGACGGGAAAATGTAAGCATTTGTCCCAAGCCTATCTGGAGGAAAAAGACTGCAAGAGTCTATCTAATGTAAAAATATTCGGAATTCACCTTACATTTTCAAAAATATAGCTCAGAATTATACAGAGAATCTGTGTCATCATTTGTTATTGTCCCCTGAACTTTCAAAATTAAGCCTGATCCTCAAGGCTTATGGTATTGCATCCCACTGATTTAAGCAGTTTAGAAATATACAAACATACACCTCCACAGCTGTAAAACATTAAACCTGTAAAGCTCTTACTGCTATTGCCTAGGATCAATGTTTCATTTCCTAAGCTCTATAGTAACCTGTATTTTTTTTTTTTACTAACCTGGATTGATGTAGATTGCTCAGAGAATACTGGCTGCTTTAATGTCTCACTTGATAAGACTATCCTATTATTAGTATGTAGAAAAACAAAGGGATTTAGTACTAAACTTTTCTAAAAAGATAAAATCAACATACAGCAGTAGCATAAAAAGAAACACAATATGTTGAAAAAAGAACTCTCCTTCAGAGCATGGACACGGTTTAGGTGTGCAGCTGGTTTAGATCTGTCTGCATGCTTTGGACAACAAGCATTGCATGGGCTGAATTTGTTTCAACTGCATGCAGTCATGCCCATCTCTGCAAGCTCATCTGGGGCATGGATGTGCGACATGAACCTCTTCTGAGCCCTAGTGCATCGTGTCCATTCCCCCTCCTTTTGGAAAGGCTCTGGAGAATCAAATGGAACATCAGCCCTAGGCAGTGCTGGGTTGCAATGTTATTGTCCTGCTACTCATGGCACCTTTCTGCTCACTAATCCTGTGATCCCAGCTGACGAGACAAAAGAATCTTCCTCTCACCTTTAACTGTAAGAGAATGCTGAAAATGCTGTAAGAATTCAACAACATATGCCTGCTAAAATGAGAGATAATGTATTTGTAATGTATTTTAGATAATTTTCCCAGGGCAACAAAATGTGAAGCCAAATCACTCAGTAATAAAGAAAGTGTTAGGCTGTCTCTAGTAAAATCCACTTTTTGTATGTCAAGGCAACAGTATGAATCTGACTCCTGACTGACAACCATTTTTCCAAGCTTGACACACAAAAGGAATAGACAGTTCTGCAGTCAATATTTTCAGGTTCTGATAGGCAGATAATAAAAGTCAATCTGAGTAAGAAACAGGCAGATTTTGGCATACCTCCAGGTTAATATTAAGGCCTGTCAGGTTACTGTAATGTTTTCTTTGGTCTACCAAAATGTTGTTTACTAGCTAATACATTGTAAAGAATACACTTTTTCATTTATGAAATTTAGGCCTGCAGGTAATTGGTGAAGGTGAAGGCATATACAAAGGAGGTTTTTTTTAGGATTAGAGCAATAGCTGTTCAATTTTTATGTTGTCTTTTCCCAGTAATGTCAGACATGTTCAGAAGCTTATCTGTCAGACAGCTATGGACAATCATTCAACTTTAAAGCATTCATTCTCATCATCATCTATATCAGAGTCACATTCATCTACTTCAACCTTGCAAATCAATAACTGGGATTTATTTGGGGAGCATTGTGGCAAAACAGGCTCTCAGAATATATACCTTAATGAAGTGGATATTGTGTATGTTTTTTTCAGTTTGCTAAATTCACATTCTACCTACAAGTTGCTGGTAGTTACATCCTTTTAGTAATGCAGTTTTCTGTTTGCATCTTTTAAAATTCAGTTTTAGACAGAACTAGTTTTGAATTAAAGGACCTACATTCAGAAATTGTAGCAATTCTCTTTAGTACAATATGATGATTACATTGTTTCTGTAAATTCATTCTGTGTTATTTAAATCACTCAGTAAAAAACTTATCCAATAGCTGAACTTGAAGTACAGTGTAGTTTTTTAGAAAAGCATCAATCTTAATTTGATATTACTGGCAAAATGTAGCATGTTTTTGTTTTTTTTTTTTTCCCAAAAGTGAGCTACCTTTCCTGGTTAAAATTAAATACACTAGTAAACAAACCTGCCTCTGTGTTTTTTGAATTTGAATATATTTATACTCATCTTTCAACCACTGGACCTCTGAAAATTAGGTAGAAGATAAACTCTTTCACTGTCAAACTTCTGCTTCTTATATTAGATGTGAGATTATGATTAAGGCCCAACCCTTCACCTTCTCTTTGATGAGCTAAGTAGATTAACCTTCTGGAGTCTTTCACTAGAAGGCACACCTAATTCTGTAATCAATCCCTAGGCTTTGCTATGAACCTTGCCCAATTTCTCAGAATCCTTCTTGAAATTTGGATGCTTGATATAGGTACAGTGTTCCAGCCACAGTTACGCTGGTGCCAAATACAGAAGTCATATTTGGTCCTTCTGTTCCCCTCAATAAAGCCTTACAAGTAAACTGGGAGTTGGGCTGCCTCATTTTAAACAGTGAAGAAGAAACCCAGTGACACTGTCTTACCCTTGAGACTTACTGTCATCCTTTTTGTCATGCTATGTGTGTGGTAGCATCCAGGTTCTTCTTCACAGTACTGCTCTTCTGCAGGCTTCCTAGGAAGGGGCTTGGTGTGCTTGGCAGGCTTAAAGCTAGCTTTCACATGGAACTCTCTGCTCTGAAAAACACATTGTTTTTTTCCTTTGATGATTCTCCATCCTAGAGAAGATGTGTAACCAGCTGTGGCAGTGAGGTTACATTTTAAATAGCCACACTGAGCTTCCCTCGAGTAGCAGGAAGTGTGTGAGCTATGAGAAGAGAGCACCCCAAGCTGTTTGCAGCTGTTTGCAGCTGCACCCAATATGTTCCTGGATGAGAACAGCAGGAAAACACTTTTTGCATGTTGGACCTCAGTCAGCCTCATACTTCAAAAGAGAGCAGTGGCTAAATCAACACCTAGAATGGCATACAGAAACAGACCAGAGTTAATACTTTAACCTTTATTTTCTAAGTTCTTAAAGAGATGCAGGTGCTTGGTGGTGCTCTTTTCCAACAGTGCCTCATATTTTTTAGTGATTTCTCTTCCTATAGTATTCTTACCACCCACAGATCTGTCAGCATTGAGAATTATTTAGGAGGTGCATTTTAATTCCTGTTGTTGCCACATGGTCCCTTTATATTTTGAGCCAAATTCCCAAGTTGCTTTATAAGTCTGAGGGTGAAATCAAAGCTTTGAGAAAGTCAGAAGGAGCTTGCTGTCAATATGGCTAGGGCTAGACTCTTCTCTCAGGCTTTCTCTGCAAGTTCTTAAAGTCATTTAAGTAATTAACTGTCTTTGGCTCTGATATTTTTTTCCTGTGCATTTTAAAATTGAAGACCATATTTCTCATGTAGTCAAGTTTTGACCCTTACACTGCCACCATCTTTCAGGGGAGTGATGTCACTCAGTCCAGTACAAAGATCAAATGTACAATAGAGCATTTTACTATTTGTTGACAAACAAATATGAGTAGTTTCAGAGACAGAGCTTAAGGAAGGTCAGTCCTTGTCTTCATTCACCAAAAAAGGATTGTTCCCACTGAAAGACAAGGATAGAGTAACTTTTATCAGACTTACACAAATCTGGCATCATAGAAGAACCTTTCTTCAAATACATGCAGTTAGGATCCAATTAAAAATACCAGCATAACTGAATAAATTATGAGTAGAGGAGGAATATCACAAATAATTTTGTTAGAAGTTGGATTGTGGTAGGATTTATTTTAATTGACTTTAACGCAAGAAAGCATTCACTAACCTTCTAACATGTAATCCAGTTTTACTAGATACATTTGTACAGTTGTACAAATGACTTTTCAAAGTTTTGTGAAAATATGTTCTTGTTTTGAGGTTGGATATTATCCATGATGGAAAACTTAAAAGAAATCAAACAATGATCAGAATCATAAAGCTGGAAAATGCAGTTGCAGATATAGCTAATCAAGTGTATTTATTTTGTCAAGCTTGGAATTGTGAGAATGAATGCATGTATCTGTGACCAGTAAATGTATCTATATATGTATCTATGACCGGTAAACGGAACAGACATCAGATTTTCAGATTTTTTTTTAAATGATAACAAGAAATGCTAATGGAATTTCACAGGTAAGAAATATTGCTTTTTTATTTTTTCTTATTCTTATATCTATAGATGGTTCGCATTTACTGTATATCTTATACAGGTTATGTTTTTCAGGAAAGCATCTGCCTGACCTGGATTCTTCACCATTTTTCATTAGCAGTTAAGCAGCAATATTTCTGTGTGATTTATTTTACTATTTTCTTTTCTCAATAGTAATTTCTTATGAGAAAAAAAATAAAATTAAAAAAACAGTTATCAATGTTTATCGGTTTTGTATGGATCAAAACTAGTATTTGCAAGTGGGAATGGTCAATAGTTTTACAGAAAAGAAGTCCAAATGTATGACAATGAGCTGTTGATTAAGCAACATTATAAACTGTGCAATCATTGTATCTTAAAATTATTTGATAGTTCAGATACAAATAAAACATTGTCATTAGTAGTGCTGTTAAGAGTTAACACTGTCACATTTGTAAGGTACTCCAGCAAGGGGCACTGCAGGACACAGAAAGCAGTTATTGATTTACAGGGAGTTGATTTACAGGGTAGTAAATCAACTCCTCCCTATTGAGATTTGAAACATGTTTATTTCAGTCATTTTCTTGTATTTATTTATTGTAGAAGTTCAAGCAAATTAAAATAATTTTAAGTTGACCAAACACTCTTGTTATTGATCTACATTTAATTTCTGAAATGATGTTTAAAAGGCAAAAAAAACCTTCCTCAAAGTCAATTAATGACTGTATATCATTCCTTGGAATATTTATCTATATTAAGTATAAGAAAATGGAACTCAAGGTCAAGGCTGCAGTCGAACCTGTATCTTACTTCTTACTTTTTAAAAAACAGCTGTTCTTCCAGACAGATGAAATTCATAAAATACCCAGTTAAATATACCCTGCGTATATATCCTGTTGCAAGCAGAAGAAAGGCAATGATTTGCAGCTTTATGCAAGTCAACAGAAAACAACAATCTGACCAAAATGTCATTCAAAAGCATTTATGTAGTTAAAGAAGACCTGCAAAGAGTTGGGGTTTTTTAAAAAAACAAAGTTATTTTCTATAATGGAAAGAATCTCAGCTTTTTTCTTATTCTTCTGTTTATTACATCAGTGAGGCAAAAAACAGCATTGAAGAGTGCAAAAGTTGTTCCAGGTTATTTTGCACCTTGGTTTACATTTACCTCCTGAGCAATAATCAACCTGATGATTGATAGTGAATTGAAACACAGGTGTCAGAATCAGAACTGTATTTCTCTGTTAAATTCAGAGCTTGACAAAGCCATTTGTTAAAAGTAGCAACCTATTTGCTAATGGCACAGCAGTCTGTGAAATGTCATCAGATTGAAAAGATGGAATAGAAAAATATAAGCATGTTCTGAGGTAAATTTGACATCCTGGAAAGCTTGGATAAATTCACATTGTCAGAATCAGTAATGTTGCTGCCCTGGAAATCTAATTCTACTTGTCTCCTGTATATTTAGCTATACTTCTTTTACTTTATTTTACTTTATGAATTAAATTTTGCAAAGATTCTGCATTCCTTAGTTCCTGTTTAAGTGAACCTTATCTTTTTTTAACCTATGAGCTTGCATTTTCCTTCTGAGAACTGCAAGTGGTGTGAGTTTAGAGTAGTTCTAGGAGTGACAAATCCAGGCGCCTTATTTTTTTAGGATGTAGAAGCTATTTTAAAGCATTTGGGTGTTTTATATCAATTGTTTGGAAATTTGAGGAAAAAAAATAGTCCATCGATTAGCTTGTTCCTCATTAAACTTCGCCTGCATTAAATACTTTGCAATGTTTAGGTTTTAATATGAAGTGTGAATGACCTCAACAGGCTGGGATTTAGTCCTGTGTGTTGGTAGAGTAGATTTGTACTCTCTTATTTATTCACTAATGGGTAGAGGAGCCTTTCTAGTAGCAGAGCATTAACACCACTCAGTTCTTTTGACCCCAAAAAAGAAAAAATAACAAAAGTCCATTAAATTTATTCCAAGTATTGTGTCAAATCACTAACGCTTCATATTTAAGTAGATATTGAAGACCAGCTAATATAGAAATCCTTAATGGACTGAGTTAGGCAAGCTCCAGGCCTCTGCCATGCTTGTACAAAGAAGTTGTCTTATTCCCACAGTTTTATTAAAATAAAATGCAACCAGCAGTGGAGCTGTCAGCTGAGCAGTCAGGTTACAAATCAGCCTGTGATGGTAGGGCAGACCAAATGAATATTGCCATGCAGCTTGTCAAAGGCAGGGTGAAAAACAATGATGAATGGTGGAGCTTGGTCAGTAGCATGAGGGACGCTGGCCCACAGCACCTTCAAAAGGATGTAAACCAAGGGAGGGGAGCGCCCTAAGCTGTTTGCAGCTTTGTTCCTGGATGGGGACAGCAGGAAAACACAATTGCTGTGTGTTGGACCTCTGTAATACAGTCTCACAGTCCAAAAGAGAGGAGTGGCTAAATCAACACCTGGAATGGCACACAGAAGCAGACCAGAGTTAATATTTTATACTTGATTTGCTTTCTAAGTTCATAAAGAGACATGAGCACGTTTATTTTCACATCTCATGTGGAACTGAGGCTTTCATTAACATATTCTGGAAGTCAGGTTCTGGATGTTCAAAAGGAGAGGTATTTAAATAATACCTGTAACAGTGACAAGCAATGACAGAAAAGTGAGCTGAACCAAGACCATGAGCTTTTACTTCCAGCAAGTTAATGGGCAAATGAGAGTCTGCCTGAATTACACTGGTGTGTGGAGATGTAACCAGAAGGATCATTTTAACCAACAACTTTTGCTGTGATCAGTTAATGTTGATAAAATGAGTTCTCAGCACCTATTTAGATCAAGTGATAGGGGATCCTTTTGAGTGATTTTAGCATGTAATTCTGTCTCTTCAGGGAGTGCACGTCTCTGCAGCCTTGCCTGGTAAATGTAATTGTCAGGGTAGTAACTTCTGTCTTCTGATTTTGCTTTCTTATCTTGATACATACCCATGGAAGGTGCTCTGGAATAGTATTTTGGCCTCTCAGAGTCTGAAAAGTAATAAATAGCTTTAAAAAGTTAGAAACTTTAAATTTTATTATCAGGGATATACAGAACTATTTCTCAGATCAAGATGCTTCACATACAGAACTGCAGCGCTTCACAACAGTAGTAAATGTCACTGAAAATAAGAGCAGATGCAGGTTAGAATAAAGGTATCAGCACCATGGAGTATGATCTGGGGCTTTTCTTTTTTAATTAAGGTTATTGGAAAGCTACATAATTATTACTTGCACACAGAAGAAAGAAGATCAATGTATACTATAGAGGAGTTCAATAAAATAATCTGTCTTTAGAAGCTATAAACTTACAGCAATTTAAAGAAAAAATGAACAGCAGTGGAGAACAGCGGTGAAGCAATTATAAGAGCTGCTGCAGAAGAGTGTAAGAGATGTGCACTATTGGCCTTGGTTTCTCTAAGTTTTACCATTTGCAGTGGCTCTGAGATAATTAAAATGCAAATGTATATTTCTGCCTGGCAAGAGAATTGCAAGCACCACTCTCTGCTGTGGGTGGTGGCTGCAGGCTGGTAATCCAGGACAGGCACCCAGCAGCCCTACAGGGCCACCTTCACCACAGCCCACTCCATGCTCCTGCCAACAAGGTAACGTCAGACCTCTTAGGCTTCAAACCAGATGAGCCAGCTTTGTCTTGGTTTGCAGCCCAGGCATGTACTCTCTGCCACCACTGTTTCCATGTTTTCCAGTGCACTTGGAAACTGTCACAGAAAATGGAAACATCTAAAACCCTCTGTTCCTCAGAATAATTATTGTAATCTCAATACCAGTCTCCAAAGTGGTTTTGTCTCCCTCCACCTGCCTGCCGTCTTCATAGAGGAAGGAGATGCTTTAACGATATCTTAACAGCAGAATATTTTAGAGGAAAATCAATAAATAGAAATATTGCTTGGCTAGTGTCCCTTTAGCTAGTACACTATTACTTTTCTATCATGTTCTTAATAAAATCCATTGTACTTGAATAGGTTAGAGCTATTACTATGTTGTTTTACACATATGCATGCATGTATATATATCTATTTATCTATCCATCCTCTAAACTAAGTGTTCTATAATAATTATTTATTTGGTCCGAAGATGCAGTAATATAAGATGAATGGAATTGCATTCTGGTTGAGATTTCATTGATATTTCTGAATACACTTCAACAGTTGAAAGATGGTACAATAACATTTTATTACAACACTGATCAGAAAAAATGTATTTCAATTCCATATTATCCATTTAATTCCTCAGAGCTGTAAAATACTAAACCTTAGTACCTTCAACCTTTTCAACATGATCCACTCAGAAGAAAATTGCATGTTTGTATTAATTGTTTTAGGATGAGGTGTAAGAGTAAAAAATGGGATTTGGTGCAGTTGTTAGATGACATATGAGTCAAATATACAGCATACTTTATAAATAAACACAGAAAGTCATGCCTTTGTCTGATTGCACAGACTGTTAAATGAGATCTTCCTCATTTGTAAAGAGGCTTTTGGAAAACTTTAGTTTAAATGCAGGAATGAATTGAAAGTAGGAAATAATGTGTTTAAAGCCTGTGGAGGTTTATACTTAGTGAAATGTAGGTCAATCAGATTGCACCATACAGTCTCAGCTGCTGTGTTTTGTCATCTGCCTGTAATAAGAAGAACCAACGTAGGTAGCAGTTATACTCAAGAAATGTATTTTTCTCCTAAGGAGAAAAGAGTGGTTGATAGGAAAGTAGCCATGCTGAATTGGAGTCCAATGTTGATGCTGAGCTCTGAAAAACAAGGAATAGTGAGTGACACAGTGAAGGAATAGACAAAATAACATAGATTTATTTTTCTCCTCCAAATATCCTTATTTTCTTTGACTCAGAGAAAAATACAAAAGGATCAGGAGGTAAAAACCTGAAATCACAAAATCAAGGAAACAACCCTTCCTTCCCCAGTGCAATTTCTGCTTCTGAATGTTCAGTCTCTCACGTGCCATGACAGCGCTGGGCTCTGATGCTGTCAGGCTCTGCACCAATACCCACATGCAACATCTTCCTTCTCTCTGAGGTTCATTGGTAATTTTCCTCAGTAAAGTGGGTGGACACCACCACAAAAGACACAGCAGCTGATAGGGGCTATTTTATATTGTGCTATCTTAGGTGTAATGTTTCCCATCAACAAAAGCATTTAACTCATAAATTAGAATGGCTGTTATTAAAATGTTTCTGAAGTTATATCAGAGCTAATTAATTTGTGAATATAGTTGCTGAAGATGGAGTTGTCTTTTTCTGTATTGCATACTGTCAATTTTCCTTAAACCTGACAGTTACATGCGTTGAACCTTAATACATAGTTAATTTATGACTATTTAGGGATTTTTTTTTTTTTTTAATGAGTGGGAGGTTGTATGTGCATTTGCTAATAAAAGTAGCTTCTTGAGAGCCACTCAGAATTTTTGGACTCTCACAAGATTCCCTTGATTTTTCTCACATGGCTTTCTGCAAGTCAAATATATAATTTTGGTTATAATTATTCAAGAAAAATTCAGCAGCTGAATCTGTTTTTAAAAAGGTAAGCTGCTTGCTATATTCCTTCAAACAGTGTGGGAAAGGCTGATGTTTATCTCTGAGAAGGAATTTAAATGGTGTTCACATGGGTTCACATGAGCCTAGAGAAGTCTGAAGGAGGGAGATACTGGACATAGTGAAATCTGTGGTGCAGGTGGAAGGGAGTGCGTTGCCACAGATGGTGCTGAATCTTTTTACAGTAAACTGGTGGGTCAGGAAAAGCTCAGAGGGGACTGACTTTCCACAGGAGAGTGTGGGAATCCAGGGCTTCCCTCTGGCTGCCCTGGAAGGCCTGGGACCCTGGCAGGGATCAGGAATCCCCTGTACAGAGCCCCGAGAGACACTGTCTCTGATGTCTGTCCATGGAAAAGAGTTTTCAGTCTTACAGGATGAATTACAAGCTCAGAGTGTTTGATATAAGTAATAATTAAGTGTGGCATGGGTGCAAAAATAAAATTATAGGATTCTAGATTAGGGGTTCAAAGGGGACAAGATGGAGGTAATTGGGTGTGTCTTGTCCTTTTTCTCCTTCTTCATGCCCTCCATGTTTCACTGTAGTGTTGGCACTTTTCTATTGGTTTAGGCTGGGGACACACTGTTCAATGTAGAGGATAGATATTGGCACATTATTGTAAATATAGCACACGTAGTCTCTGGTATATATGTTTGTAAATCCCACTGAGGGCAGAGCCCCACACGCTGCCCTGCAGGACAGAGCTGCGGCAGGGCAGCAGAACATGTTAGAGATAAGCAACAATAAACAACCTTGAAAACAGCACAGACTATGACTTCTTCTTTGGCAATGGGGCAGAAAGACAGAGACTTTTTACAATCTCGGAATCATCAACACCTCAGATTCCAACAGGAGAGAACTTGCAGTGGGATGTTGAGGTGTGAGATGTTTTCTAAGGCTCAGGTTGTGCAGTCAGTGCTTCCAGTAGGTCCATGTCTCTACAGGCACCAGTACTTCACTGTGTACTTCACAGACCTTCTGTGGATTTTCACCTTCACAGGGTATTCCATACTCTGTCTTCCTTAACGACAGCAAATCCTATGTCAGAGGCAAGCAGACTGGTTTGATTAAAGGCTATGTTTAAGGGTATGATTTCACCTCCACTTTTGCTGTAGCCTTCCTGGGAACAGGGAACAGTGCACCTGTCTGTCATCGCCGCTGGCAAATTATTCTCTCCTCGGCATCTTTGCTTTCCCTGCTCCTGCCCCCTTTGGAAAAGGAGCTGAAGGAGCTGGCCTTAGCCCTCAGGTCTCTGCTGGTGCTCTGCACCTCCTCTTGTTGGCTGCTCACTTGAGCTGGGGGCAAGAGGACTGACAGGTTCCTGATGTCAGACTCAATGTAAGGCATTTCTTACATCCCCCTCAGAGTAGTCAGGCTGCAGACACTGCTGCTGACAAGTGTTTGGATGTTGCACAAGGTGCATGACATTTGGCAGCTGTCTCAATTTAAACAAAAAGGAGCTTCCTGCTGCAAACAGATGCATGCAAAGATAGGCACTTCATGATGGTACCAATTCATATCACAGGAAATTCCCAGGCTTGTTCTTAAAACAGGCGCTTCTAATGTAGAAAATTATGGTATCAAGTCTGTGTGTTACGTCCAGGGACTGGGACAAGTTATTCCTTCATTACACATTTATGATATTGATTATTCATCTGCTAATGTCTCTAGGAGTACAAATGCCCATTTACTTAGTTGGTGTCTCAAGGTATTAAAACTCTGTAACAACACAGTTACAGGGAACTTAACGGTCTTATCAGCTCTACTAGTAACATAAATATGTTTCAACTCTCTTTGCTTTTGTGTATCATGGAATTCATTGGGATACAACTGAACAAAGGTTTTCACAGTTTGTAAAGGTAAAGGGACTTAAAACAATCAGGAATTCCATGTTAGTTGCAGATTATTTAGTAACATTTCTGATGGACTACTTCCCCATCCAGGATCTTTTCTTAAAAGAAAGTTTTTCTTTGTTTCTAGCCTGAATCTTCCCTGTTGTGGCCTATGTTCATTGTTTCCTGTCCTGCCCATTGTGGGCATGAAGAACTGATTTTGGTTTATGCCCTCCCCTGAGTATTCCTGTATTGGGAGAAGCAGAAGGATCCTTCCATTTCTCTTGCAGTCTGTTCTTATGCTGTGTGTCTCCAGGCAGAATCTTCCTTTCTTACAGCAGTGTGAAACTCAATGGCAATCTTTTATGAGTCTTATACCCTTTTTCCATTGTTTTCTTGCATAGGCACTAGTTTTCCATACTGCACTTGCAAAGACACTCAGGGAGTGATTGACAAACACAAAAAAAAAAAAAAGAATTATGAGGATCTTATCATAGAGGGGAATCGAATCTCCTCAGCAAAATAGTTGGTGTTTGTCTGGAGGTTAGTGGAGTCTCTGCTGTAAGGACACTTGCAGCAGCATTTTCAGGTGTATGGGGTGAGCCCTTGAACCCCTGCTCTGTTCACTTCTTGTAATCAAGGCATCATCCACCACTTGTTTAATTCATAGCTAATTATATATCATAACTACATAAGAAACTCCTATTAAATATCTTACCTGCCCATAAAATACTGTCCTGCCTGACCATTTATGCAGGAACAATTTGATTACTTGAAAATGTCTTATTTACACAAAATTCTGCAACCAGCAAGAGCAGTCGTTGGGACACAGGGTGTTACCACAACCAGCTATACAAACTGGACTTGGCAGAGCATGACCTGGGAGGAGGGAGTAATTTCTGGAAGTGTAAAATCTTACCAGGAAGCCTCCTGTAACTCTTGTGACTAATAGAATGGGAAATCTTTAAAATATTTTTCTTTGGAATATCAATATTTAATATTTTGTGTATTTTGTGGTTAAGGCAATGCCATCTGGAAAAAAATAAGTTTCTTTTAGAAGTGACTCATATTACTTAATTTCTAACTTTTCAGATGTATTACATAAATTCATTTCTTTCTGCTTGAACAGAGGCATGATGACAGTTCATTGATATTCTTTGCTGAAGGTATGATTCCCTCCCTTGCTTTCCCACTGAATCCCTAATTCTTTTTCTGGGCAGAAGAGGAGAGTAGGAGGTTTAATGGTGCAGTGGATCTTCTCTTAACGTCTGAACCAAAAAGGATCATCCATGTGCAAGCCTTGGTGCTCCTCAATTTGATTTTTTTCTTTTAGTAAGCATTCTAACCGAAGTGACAGTTTTGCATCCAGAAGGGTTCCTAGTTACAAAAAGATTTTTTTATATATTTATCTTGGAGTCTGGACACTTCAGGAACTGAGGTAGACTTTGAAATTTCACAGAATCAACAGAGAATGACCTGATGTGGGATTCCTCTTCAGGCATCAAACTGACCTTAGTGAGCAAGGCATGTACCTTGAAGTATGTGGTAGACTCTCTACCGTGCAGAAAGAGCTCACTGGTTCACTGAAGCTTGATTATTTGTTATTTGCTAATTTTTTGTTTTGTTTTGTTTTTAAGGAATGTGAGCATGAAAACTTTTTTATGATTATATGATGAAAATAAAACATGGCTTAGATATGGATTCAATACCTTAGAAAGGTACAGGAGAAAAGGGTTAACTGTTTCAAATATTCTTTGGAAATAAGAGTGAATTCTGATTTTCTGATTTGTCCTGATGGATTTTCTCTGATGACTGGGGGTTTATTGATAGAATCTGCATCATTCAAAGAAGCAAATTAGTGCTTTGCTGTCAGATTCTGAGAGTTCCATGCTGTTATTTGATCTGTTTAAACAAGAAAACATCTTTTTTTTGCAGTCTTTTCGTACTTGTTTTACTCCTGATGCACAAGAGTAGTCTTCTTACCTTATTTACAGCAGTGCTTCAACACATTCATTGCTCAAATAATAGAAAGTGATCAATTATAAGGGATGTGCTCACTTCATTTGTGCTGTAGAAAAATTAAAAGTTTATAGAAAAGACTGTATCTTGATTTCTGTTAGCCAGATTTGAGCACTAGTTGAAATCCCTGGAAATGTTAGTGACTAGGAGTTGTGTGGGCAAAGGGTGGACCATGGCTCTGGTGGTCAAAACACATGTGGGTCCTGATTCCACCCTCAGCTGGGCTGGTGTGGCACCATGTTATAGCTTCAGCAGGGAAACCTCAGTAGAAAATGTTGGTATTAAATCACTGTACTGGGAAACCCAAACAATCTTTGTGAATAATAGTGAAAGGCATTGTGGTTTTATTTGCAAGCAGTGGTGTGTATTTGCAAATGTACCTCAATATAGATGCATTTCTGATCATTCTTTCTTGATCTTTTAAATGTAGCAAAATGAGACAGATTAAGCTTTTACTTTAATCTATATATATCTTGATACATTTATCAGTGCCAATAATTTCTCTTTATATAAATCATCCCTAAAATGTGACCTCTGTCAAAATCTTACACCTACAACTGATGAAAGCGAGGAGCATTGTGGCTTCTTGAAATTTAATGAAAGAGAAAGTATATTGGAGTGAATGGAGGAAGCCTATTACAGTAAAATAGAGCCTGTTCTTACAGATGGTGTCAAATTCACTTGGCTTTGTTTCTCATTAGTGCAATCAAGACTATGGCCTATGCTGGATATAAGTAAATTTATAGGCAGTGAAAAATAGCCCTATCACAGAATTTTAAATTAGCATTTTAAATTGACGAAGGTTAAAGGAAAGACAATTGTAGCTGAATAAGCATTTGAGAATTAATTCTATACGTCAATACACCTGCCAGAAAAATCAGTGCTTCAAGTTGTTGAAAAAATATTCTTTTTCCTCCCCCTATTTTTTTTTAATGCTTAGAATTTTTTATACTATCCTCAAGGATGATGTACCTTGGTGCTTAAAAAGCTGCCCTGGTAAATGCTGGGAAGGCTAAAGGCATCACTTGATCCCTTGATCCAATCTGTTTACAACTGGGGAGAGGCTGTGGAAGCTGTCCCAGATTGTCTACCAGTGTGCATAATCCATGCTGTGGAAAGGCAGAGCAGCTCCAGGGCTACACACCAGATGAGTTGCTCAGGTTTTCTAAGAGTGCAGCTTGTAAAATGCTAGCAACCCCTCATGATTGTTTTCACAATTCGCTTTATAGAATATGCAAACCACCAAAGCTGAGCAATGTGGGAGCCCAGCACTGGAGGTTTTTTTTTCCTTTTGCTACATCACTAACAGGGTGACAACCAGTGTAGCTCTGAGATTAATGGTCTTAAGGTTATTTCTACCAATTGAATATGTGACCCAAAGTGTTCAGATACGTCTTGACCATGCAGCTCAAAATATCTTTTATCTGTCCACTTCTTCTGCTTTTGAGTCCCTCACTTTACTGCACCACTTCATATTCTCTGATCCACTGTAAACTTAGAATAAGGTACTGGGGACAGCTATTCAGTACCCAAAAAATCATGGTAATATGCTATTGCAGGTGGCCTGGGCTTGGAAGGTTGCATCTAGGAAATTCAAACAGTTGAGAAAAAATATGAAACCTGCTTTCTGATGAACATCCTACCAGGAGAGCAGCTGGGAGAAACACTATGGGTGTTCTCTGGCCCTTTGTTTTTATAACTCTTATGTTCTTGGCTCTGAATGTGCAAAGGCAAACAGCAGTACAGGAAAAAGACTTTCTGTGCATGCTAGGAGGTCTGTATGTAGGGAGAGGACTGCATGGTTTCAGTGCGGTATATATGTTTCTTGTATCAAGAACTGGTTTCAGTTCAGGTAAGATTCTTTTTGAAGTTTGTTTTGGTTTTTTTCAGTTCATTCACCCAATCATTAAAGTGCATTTCAGAATTACCTTTATGCATCTGCTATTGCAGGAATCAGCTTTCACTTGGTGCATGGTGAATATACTGCTACTTCTTCAGCTTAGTACCCAACGTTCAAAACTGAGCAATGTGAGCCTGGATGGGCAGCAATAGCCTCACTTATGTTAAAGCTCAATGTGTGCAGTTGCACAAATAAACAAAATAAGCTCACTCAACAGGGGAAGTGTGAGTCAACGAAGCAAATCTGCACTAAAACAGAACCAAAGCATGCCTTGCCCATTGCATTCCAAAGCCAGTTTTTCCAGGTTCTCTGAGTACTGGAGAATAATGGAACTCACGGTGCCTTTCTGGCTTCTATTTATTTTAAAAAACCAGAGAGTAATAAATTACCTTTGTTTTCAATTAGGTTGACAATATCTTAAAAGAAGTCACAATATTGCACACGGAATATGTGTTTTCAGATGGCTAACCATGTAGTTTAATACCTAAAAACTGAAGGTCTTTGTTTATGTTCATAGCCCATAGATGTGGCTTCTTCCATGCAGTTAAAAGTAGATGTTTTCACCACTTTTATTTGGCATCTTTCTGTTTGTTCTATACTTTCCTAATCTACTCTCCTAAGTGGTATGTCAGCTACATGCAACTCTTCAGTCAGTATTTGCAGTTTGAATTCTTCTAAGGGATGCTCTTCCATATGAACACAAAGTCATACAAGTAAAAAAGATAGTAAATACTTTTTAAAAAGTATAATTTTACTCAAATTAATATATTTTTACTCAATATATTTTTGCAATATTTGTTCAAGTATAGTACAGTGTTCTACATGCAGATGCATACACAGGTACATGACCTTCAGATTTCTCTTTTTATATCACCGTTAAACACCAATTTGTTACTAATGCATACTTTCCAATTAAAAATTTATTGCTTTAAAAGCAAAGGCAGCTTCCTGCCTAGTCCTTAATTAATCTTTGTTTAAGACACTTAAATATTTATAGTGACTTACTTCTTTTTTTTGTTATAAGCACTGTAGTGCTTGAAAGAACTTTTATTTTTCTGAAGAATTTTCACTATAACTGCAGTGGCTACTCATAAAGAAATTCAGCACCTGTCTCAATCCATAGACTGTGATGTTATTGCAGATGTAGGCACAAAGATGTGAGGTTTAACAGTGGCAGATTGGTACAGAAAGGGTCAGGTTTCCCTTAGGCCTCATTCTCCCTCTGTGAAAAGTTGAACAAAGTGCAGATAAACTATTGCTTTGCCTGCTAGACATAAGCAAGGTCCAACTAACTTCAGTGCATGCCAACTGCACAGCTAAGGGAACAAAGAAATACTGGATCACTTGCTTAACCTTCTGCCAGCATCAGCATTCATCGTGCCAGAGCAGCACACCGCTCTCTCAAAGGACAGCAGCAGGCAGTGGCAGGGGGCACTTTGCCACACCAAGGCACGGTGTTTCCTAGCTCCTGTGCTTAATGAAAGCCACTGTCCAGTATCTGCACAGAGGGCTGGCTTATGCTTCTACCCTTGGCCCACCAATCGTCTGTGCTGTGAACCACTTGGCCCAGTCCCCAGACAGTATTTTAGACTATCTCAAATTTGCTGAACCCCTGCTTATCTTGCAGATTTTCCCAAGAGTGCATGGACCTGAAATCATCAACTAAGCCCTATTCAGTATGCAACTTTTCAATTCCCTCAACCACTTAGTGCTTTTGATAATGATGTAGCTGTAGATAGAATAGATTCTGCTTCCTTTTTTTACAAACAAACCTACCCTGGAGCAGGATGGGAGGAACTGGCCAGTAGTAATTCCACAGCACATTTTCTCTAACCTTTCAGTCTGTAGAACCATTTGTTCTTCATCAGCTTTTCTTTTTCTATTCTGTTTTCTCTTTAGAGAAGAAGGGAAAGCATAATTTATAAGAGGAATCCTATTTTCATACACTAAAACAAAACACTTTGCTATTGAAAAGCAGGATAGAGGTGGGAAGGGAGTAGTTTAGGCTCATAGTCAGGGATTTGCAAACTCAATGGGATTCTGCATCACGTATTCTGCAGGAGGTCACACTTAGTGTTCAAAGAGGCCCCATAAGAAGGTCTTAATCTGTAAGCAATGGGAACAACCATGCATTTCCTTTTGGCACAAGGAAGGGTAAGGTGGACTTCTGTGTGCAAGTTAAATTAGAGAAACATCACTGTGCCTCTGCATGGTCAGATTGCCTTAAACAACAGGATCATCACAGTGTTCTGGGAAACAGCAGGAAAAATTGCAAAGCACATATGAGAAAACTGAAATCTGAATTGCAATACAAGAAAATGACCTGCTGCTATAAACTGTACCCTTACAGATTTGCTTACTGAATGCAACATGCTTTTTATTATGTGTATAAGCTGTAGATTGATCAAGATTATTTGTTTCCATTTATATCTTGTTGGAAAGCAATGGGAGATCACTATTTGAATGAGGTAGATTACTGCCAATCATTCTAACATGAAAAATTAGGAATTTTGTATTTATTAGGAATAAGTATTATTCTTGTTACTTTCAGCTGAGTTATTTAACTGAAACTATAGCTTAAAAGGTGGGATTTTTCACTCTGTTTAACTGGAAATATTTAATGTAGCCAGAGATCAATACTGATGCTTGAATGGATGAAATATCATTTTAAGCATTGCAGTGCTGAGTAAGGATAAAATAACAATATAATTGGTGATGTGCGGTATGCATCAGGAATGTCAGCTGACCACATTAATTGAAATCTTCCTCATCTTAATCATGTGAATTATTTCAAGGATGTCACTGAATGAGATTCTTTTATAAAGCAAGACCATGTTAATATATAAATGAAATGGGACTGTGCCCACAGATTCTTTTAACAAGGTATTAATTTATTCTAGACCTGCAATAAAAATAGCTGATTAAATTGATACTATGTTAACAGTTTTTTTCTTCCTAGTATGCCTGTATCTCCTGTACAGAGTGTTCTCTGTGCAAATTGCAAGTCTGTGTTATGATTGTCCTGTTTTGCTTTGCTGGAGAGTGGTACTTTAATGAGCGTCACTTTTGTGATGCTAGCAATAACTTCCAGCAATTCACAGTGAGACTTTTATTGTCAGTTGCCTTCTGATTGCATCACCATTTCATTAGCCTTAACTTATTCCTGAGGCAGAGCAATTTATCAGATAATGAAGGCTGAGTAAGCCTCACCAATGTGACATGTGGAAAGTTATGTCATTTCTCTGCCCTCACCTGTTAGATGTGCCATCTGTGTATCAGTCTGCAGTGATGGTGCTTGCACAGCACCTAGGACAGCTGACATAAATTTTACTTCTAGTTCTACCCCTTTCATTGCAAGACCTGAGGCAGTGGCACAGCCTCTTTGTACTTGCACAATACTGCATCTGAAATAGTAAAGGATTTTGATACCTACTGTGGAGAAGAATGATAACTCTGAAGTCTTTAATATTCCTGCTGAGCAGTAAGGCACAATAAGCATGCCAAATTGAGATGGTGCATGAACTAGACAGTCTCTCAGAGATTCCCTGTTCTTAACCATTACTGATCAGAGTCTACTGCATAGAGGAGAGGCTATCTCCTAGGGAGCATTGCAGGGAAACAACCCTTGTTCTTTGCTATCTGCACAGTTTTCCTTAAGTGTCAGTCCAAGCCTGTAAAACAAGGATACCATACTAACCACCACACCCATTTTTGTCCATCCCTCCCAAGGCAATGCTTACTCAGCTGTGTAATGTTCCTCACACACATCTTCGTGTTGCACATGTCCTTATGAAACTAAGCTGAGGCAATTAGAAAAGCTTAAGCATGTAAGTATTGCTTGTTGACACACCATGGAAATCTTCAATGAAAAACTAGTTGGCTCCTGGATAAGGTAGCACAGCGTCTGCTGTCTCTAGAAGAAGAGCACATCAAGAAGCAGGTGGGAGATTTCTCTAGCACAGCAGCCACAGGAAATCTCAGTGCATTATGGACAGTTGGGACCAACTGAACAATCAGTATCAAATTAAGGAGGAAAGAGCTGGGATGACTTGAAATCTTTTGCACTCTTGTCATAGATACTGTGATATTGTGATATTGCCTGTCTCTCTAAATGAAATAACAATAGAGAAGCCTCAGGGCAGATTGTCTGCTTCCCCTCTCTTGGGGAGTATGCCTTATTTTGCTCAGCATATTAGAGGTGGCAGATCCATTGTAATACAATGTCAAAGGCCTTTGGGATTTAAAAAGTGTTGTGTGTGTGGTATTGGAAGGGCAAAGAAAAAGCATTGACCCTACCAGATGTGATCTTTTCAGGTGGTATGTATGCACTTAGGTTGACCAAGCGTAAAGAAAATGAAATCATTACAGATGATTGTCCAAACTTAGAGCAAATATAATTATTTTAATTGATTGCATAGCTCCATAGCCTTTAATAAAAACTCCTTGAGGAATATGGCAAACTTTGCATTACGGATTACATGATGGCCCCAATAAACTCATTTTCTTAAAATCTGATTCACTTCTGCTTTAACATTTGACAAAAATGTTGGTTAGATCCAAACAGCTATTTGAGAAATACTCACCTGTGTGAGGAAGTACTTCGCCATGCTGACTGTTTTGTACTCACACACAAACAACAAATCCAGGTGCAAACTAGCATGGTAAATTTTTTCTGGTTTGTATTCAGTTATTTTTTACTCACCTGTATCTGGCAGAAAGTTGTTTTCATCTGTTCAGCAAGTAGAAACATTCTGCTTTCTGTGAGGTGGCCATTCATGAACAGTATCATTCTTCCACCACAATAAGGCACATGAGATAGAATAGAAACAATTGTTAACAATGCACAGCCAATAGAAAACATCTGACAAACCACCCACATGCTAAAAGTGCCTTGTCCAAACGATTCAATGCATAATTAACAAATGTGTCTGCAGAAATCTGCCCATTAACAATTTCCAAGTGGAAAACAGGGATGGATCCTGCATTTTCAGACTATCTGTACTGGATGTAGTAGGACAGTAGGGTTGCATCCTCGTGCTCCCAGAGAACAGAATCATTCTTTGTCTACATATACGTTGCTCAGAGCAGTTCAGTTTAAGTTAACAGAAGGTATGGAATTGGTGAGTATAAAGGAGGTGCAACAAACCCAGTCTGGGCATTTTCACTGAAAACAAAGTTGCATAAATATTTTGCCCACTCCAAGGATCCAGTGGGTTGATCTTGGCCAGTGGCTAGGCACCCATCTGTGCTCTCTCAATCCTCCTCAGAAGAGGAGCTCAAAAATTTCATGACTCAGAATGAATTAGATAATTTACCAATTACTGTCACAGAGAAAACAAACTCAGCTTGGGGACTTGAATACCTTGCAGTAGACCAACAAAACCCTGCTAGCTGAAATACCAATCAACCTGAGTTGTGACCTTTTAGAATAGACAGGTGTTGGAGTAAGTACATGACTGCATAGAAAAGACTTTTTGTTTGGACAGAATAACAATCATTATTCTTGTTAATTGAGGTAAACTTTGAAGGAACTATGCAGACACACTGATTTGTATGTAAACATCATTTGTTTCCCATCAGTTTTGAACAGCTACTATTTCTCTGTATAGAGTATGGATTTTAAGCAGTCACTGTTCCAATGCAGGTAGTTAGAAGTAGCTTTTTCTGCAATATCTCTTGAGTCTGGTTTCCCTTTTTTGGGCAAGACTCTTAGAAACTGTTCCAGCTAGTGTGCAAGAAAATTTTTGATGGCAGAAAATTCTGAGTTTCACTGGTACCTTTGTATTATTTCACATTCTAGGATAATTAGAATAAGCAAAGAGTTTATTTTCAGAGTTATTTACAAGATCATCCATAGTTCAGGAAATAAATAATTAATACAATTATAATTGTAATAATCCTCTGTACAGACTTGTGATATTCTTTTAGTGTTTTAGGATTTTGCATAAATGAGTAGCTAAAAATGTCTACATGAGGTCAGATGGGTCTGTCTACCTAAGCCAGTATCCTATCTAAAACAGTAGCCAAAATACCAAGTTAGCTTGGCCTAGCATGACATATTCAGCTTTCAGTATATGTAACACTCTAAGAAGCCATGCAAACATTTTCTGTCCTGAACAGACATTGAGTAACCACTATGAAAGTACTGGAAGAAAATCCTCCTCAGGTTTCTGCCTCACTTCCCAGTGACTGGGGTCACACCAGGCTATGCCCCATCCCTCCTCCCACCTCCTGGTTTTCAATGGAATAACATGGGTCAGTAGCAGAAGGGAATAGTGATAGTAACCAAGGTTAGTGATCTGGGCAACCAAGAGCTGTGGGGCAAGAAACACCCCACAACTTGGTTGCCAGCTATACAAACAGAGACCTAGTCAGCCAAAGTCAGTCAGAACATTTCCATCATAGTCCTCTAGAAGCGTTTCCTAACCATGGCCTTTTATCTGTTCAGAAGCATCGGCCATCCCATGGTGGATGTCACAAGCCCTTCACTTGTAGCATAAGAGTCTCAGGGGGAAGTCTTTAATAGATCTGCATCAAATGAACAGTAGATGGACACAGAATTTAAGCAACCTTCCTTAGTCACTAAAATAATGGTATTTTATCACCACAATAAACAGGAAGTGACAACTCCATATATTCTCTATCTATCCATTTGTCTGGGAAAATCTCTATGCCTCCCATCATGAGACACATGAAACAGTTAATATGAAGACCACTAACCACACAGGAATGGCACTACCATTTTATTCTTTTTTGAGGGGAGAAAATTCAGTATCGCCTTTTATTTCCATAAAATTACAGTTTTGTTTACCAATCCCTTTAGTCTTCAGTAGTAGTTGGATGCTTGGAGGCCAGACCTGAGGATTCTCAGAAAATCCTAGCCTAAAGCCTGCCTTCCTGAGTAGGCTGCACTATTTAAACTTTAAATGGTCCATAAGCCCCTCTATTAGATATGTTTATAGAAATCTAAAATCACATATTTGCACTAATACTTTCTAACATCTGCATGTTGCAAGAGATGACTAAGAATTCAGAAAAAGAGCAAAATTAATGAGAAGAATTGGAACAGCTCTATTTAAACCAGACCAAAGGACAAGCTCCCTTGGTATCACCCTGCAACACTCTGTTAAGCTTCTTAACCTGAAGGTTTATACCATGCAGCTTTGGGTAAAACAAAGGCTAGTACTGGTCAATGTTTCTTTCACCACTACAGTGGCTTGCTTTTTGAAGCCCACACATGTTTGCAGCTTCCCACTACATCCTGTGGCAATGAGTTCCACCCTTTAATTATGATCCTTGTGGAAAGCATCCTCTCTTGGATTTCATGTTTTAAACTTGTCAGCCATTCATTTTATTGTAACTGCTTCCTTTGCTATGCAATAAAGTGAAAACCCTTCTTTATTCACTTTCACAGTACTGCTCATTATTGTCCTGGGGCTCTCTCACAGTCTTTTTCCTCATTTGTCCCTCTTCCATATGAAAATCCTAAAGCCTTTTCTTTTTCTTTCTTAGTACAGAAACTATTAAATACCTTTGATCATCCTGTCACCCTTTTCTTTATCCTCCTATTGCTATCCTGTCATTTTTGAGATGACTGGAACTGTATTCAATATTCAAAATGCTAGGTGGGCAATGGATTTCTTTGGCAGCATTATCATGTTTCTTCTGTTTTCTGTTCTATTCCTAGTATTTCCTAATATACTGCCTTTTTTTTTTTTTTTGATCGTTGATGTGAATTTAGGTGACATTTTCATAAGGCTGTCTAAAAGCTCTCTTTCCCAACTAATAGTTAATTTCACTGTGTGTTTATAGATTTACCAGGGTACAGGCAGGACAGCTTAGTCATTTAACCTTGAAAACGCAGCTAAATTATAAGAGGAGTTGGGCTGTAAATGGAAGAATGTTGGTACAATTTCATACTTGCTCAGTTCTACTGGCAACTTTTATTCTTCTAGGTTTTGTTATACCAGAGGTTTTTCTCATATATGTGAGGCAGTGTGAATGTTCACCACAGATCTCGCTGTTTTAGTGGGTTGTTGATTATTTTAGCAGAACATTAATTCTAACAGAAAACTCATTCAGTAAAGAGTTCATTCAATGACTTTTAGAGAAAGTTTAGCTAATTTTGCCACTGTAAGGCATATCCTGACCAAAACCAAACTTCAATATCAGGTAGAGATGCATGGCACTTCAATCTTTTTCATAGCTGAAATGTTCTATTAGTATCATAATGATTGCTAAAATGTAGTTCTGGAGCTTAATGAAATCTGGAATTTAATAAATCACTTCGGTACTGTAAAAACCTAGCTGTGACAGAACTTTTAATAGTTGTTTCTAAAAGGGTGCTGACAAAATAAATATATTGCTGCAAGTCGATCAGTCTCATCTCTGACTTTAAAAAAATTGCAGTTATATTTTAATGATTGCTGTCAAAAATTCCTTAATGGGCCAAAGACACCTCAGTATCAAATTACAAGTAGAGATCTTTTCTAAATGAGGTTTTCATCTGTCTCCTTTCATGGAGTGGTAGTCATTTGACTTTGTCCTTGTTACTATAACCTTTTGTTTTAAAATTTGTGGCTGCACTACAGTACAGAAGGTAGAGATCTATGAAGTTTTCCTGTTAATGCAGTTTTCTCTGAGGAACATTTCTGCTCCTTACCATTTCTGTTCATTCCTATGTGTTATAGGCAGAGTTTTATTAGTATAGATTTTATATCTCCATTCTAGTCTAAGTCCTGGGGATCTTGGAAAGATTGACAGTGGAAACATTATTTCATAGCTGAGGTGGTCTGGCTTTGGCCAGCAGCCAGGTGCACATCCATCTAGTCTCTCACTCCCTCCTCTCGGCAGAACATGAGGAGAAAATATGATAGAAAATCTTACAAATTGGAATAAAAACAAGAAGATAATTCAGTGATTGCTATGATAGGTTAAAAAAAAAAAAAAAGGCCAGGCAAATTTGGGGAAAATTAATTTAATTTTTTCCCAATTAGAAATAGCATAGGAAAGTAAGAAACAAAGACAACACTAAAGCCTCTTTCCCTCTGACTTTTTCATAGGCTCAACTCCACTCCTTAATTCCCAACTCCCTTTACTCCTTCCATCACAGCCTGCATAGATGGAAGCACTCATC
Source organism: Lonchura striata (assembly GCF_050655825.1). Taxonomy (NCBI): domain Eukaryota; kingdom Metazoa; phylum Chordata; class Aves; order Passeriformes; family Estrildidae; genus Lonchura; species Lonchura striata. The sequence continues at coordinate 92,956,342 of NC_140704.1, forward strand.
TCAGTCTTTCAGTTACATTTTGATTTGAAGAGCTAAGAGGGCTTCTTGATACAGGCAACTCCCCTGTCTGTTAAGGACAATTGGAAATTACAAAGCTAGACTTTAATGAATATAAGTAGAATAATGTTTAAGTACAAAGGGATAGTCTCAGCTATTAGACCATGAATTAGGAAGCCAAATACATTACAACTAGTCCAAAAGATAGCAAATGAACTCATAGTCATTTGTTTGAAAGACATTTAGTGATATGATTTTCTGTGCTTGCTTTGGAAAGTCATTTACTCCAGTATATTTTTATTTAAACAAGAAAGGAATCAGACCTTTTTCATTTTCACTGTTGTGTGTCAACTGTAAGAGCTTAGAAATGTAGGTATGCAAGAAAATAAGTTATATAATTGCTCTTCTCATTGTTCTGACTCCCTATGCACTCCGGGAAGTTTGATCTGAGCAGTTCAGCTTCTGAAAGCCCATAAAATCCCTACAAATCCAGTTGAGAAATAAAAACATATTTTATGAATTAATAATCTCATAAAATGGGAAAGCAATCTATGTTGGACAAGTTTTGGTTTAGTATTTGACAGGTGACAAAATTACTAAATCCTTGATTCTTTTCCTTTTCAGAGCATACTCAACACTTTTAGATATCTTGAGATTGCAAAAGCTGACCATCAACAGCAGGTTTTTAAATATCACTGCTCTTCTGACAAGTAAGTTCTCCATTCCAGGTTGTTGTTTTTGTTTTTTTTTTTTTCTCACTGGTATTCCTGACTTGTATTTTATTCTTGTATTTATTATATGGACTATCACATTCATTTTCTGGGCCAAGTAAACATGAGTGCAAATTTAATAGTATGGAGCTGCTCTTAAATTTCCCAGTTAGAATGAAACCTATCAGTATTACAGATAGAGCTGAGATAAAGCATTGACTCACCTGTTTGTCCCAACTTGTAGTGCTAATGGAACTGTGGTCATATCTCTGGATCTTTTAGGAACATCTTTCCCATTGAAATATTTTAGGGTGGAAAAATTAAATCATTTAAATATTTGTATGTTCTTGCTGGACCTAGGGAAAGGAAACTAGAAAAATTTGGAAACTGCTGGAAATAATTGTGTCTGAGGATTGTCTCTACATTTAGAGGAAAGAGTATTAGAAGAACTGGGAAGGATTGGGAAAAGTGGAGAGGGAAAAAAATTTGCATTGGAATGAGGAGGAAGAGGGTCCTTACTAAGAGGAATAGAAAAGAAAGTTCCTTTCTGTTCAGCTCTTGTTGAGGGAGAGCTTCAGAACTTATTAAAATTTTAGTTTTCCTGTGCATAAAGTTTAACTTTCATAAGAGACTGCATTATAAAGCACAAAGTTATTCTAAACAATGAAGTTCACTTATCCTAACTTCTTAAGTGAGAGATCTTATATATCCAGAGACTGCGGCTCCAAAAATGTCAATGGAGATTCTCACAGCACTACCAAATTTCATCTTTTTTTCTATTTTCATAAAACTGCTGTAATTACTATGTTATTTTCTACTTCTTGGAATATATTTCACTTATTTAACTTCAGTGTATCCAGTAGATCTATGAAATGCAGTTCTTGGTTACAGGTTGGTTCAGTTTTGACAATCATGTTTTATTACTCTGTGGATGATTGGCATTGAAATTTTAGGATTTTCTTTCTTTTTTGCCACTGCATATTTCTGAGATAAAGAAGAGAATACATTGAATTTAGTTCATACTGCATTAAACATTTCATGACCTTGTATATCATAATTAAGCATGTTTAGCTACCAGCAGTCTCCAAAAGTCTTCTGATGTATTATTTTTTACAAATGAAAAAAAGTATAAATAAATAGTGCATATAAAGAATATGCACTATTTAATAACTGCCCATGGGAATTAAAATCTTTGCCTTTATATTTATAAAACATCTTCTTTCTTATTGCTTGTTTGGTTGCTTATCAGGCATTTTAGCAATAAGCACACAGCCCAGCTTTTGAGTCTTATTTGGGGTCTTAAAGGATCCCAGGGTCATGGTTTCTATTTCTCTCTTCCCAGGAAGCAGAAATCCTGAATATCTCACGTGTTACTAAGTGATCCACCTGTTGCATTTCTGTGTGGCTCACTTTCCTATTTGGTCCAGAACACATGAGAGACGTGGATAACAATACAAGTTTCCATATCTACTTAAGTGACCATTCAGTTGTATTTTGCTAAGAGGACAGACAGGCTAGAGCAGCTTCCATTCTTCTTGGATTTGTCTGTGAGATGCAGTTTTGAAGCTCTGTCCTGTTCACCATGAAAAGCAGACCATACAGAAAATGAAAATGTTTGGCACAATGAATCCAAGCTTAATAATTGAATTATTGAATCTCTGTGGCATTAAGCATGTCAGGACTGTGCACAAAACTGATTTATTGGTTCATCAACCCAGGAAATAAATAATAAATTGTGAGTCAGTCTGAATGGAGAAAACAAAGGGTTTAATTTTGAGATGAAGCAGGAGGGGCAAGTTGCAAGGAAGAAGTTCCATTTCTGCTTAGACAAAATTAATTTATTTTCATTAACAACATTGTGTTTGAGGCAAATGCTACAAAAGCAAAGGAGAAGGATAGGCATATACCCACAGGTTATGCAGTGGTGGTAGTTTTATTTTGTAGTACAACATTGTAATGGTCACAGGATAAATCTCCTCTTCTACTAAATAATATGGGAACATAAATCCCTCATCTCTGATCATAGTACCTATCAGCTTCCTTGGTTCTATGGTATCCCCAGCAAAGTATTTATTAGAGTTTATTTCAAACTATTCAGTGTTCTCATAAAACATTATCTCTACACAATGTCAATGGAGCACGTGCTAAATGAAAACATTGTAGAAAATACTTTGCAAGAGGAGTCGTAATTGAGGGAGAGTTTTTGCTGAAGATTTCATCAAGGTTCACAATTAGAGGTTTTCAGTATTTTGCAGACAACCTGGAAGCTGACAGAATATCCTTGTCAATGAAATTTGCAAATGATACCAACAGTCCGGACCACTAGCTCTATCAAGCACCTGGGTTGCTTGGTAACCTCAGCCCATCTATGTATAGCAACATACTGAATTTAGGGCTGAAGAGTACTAGCTTAATCAAGAGAAAGAGGAATTGTGTTCTCAGTGGTCCTAACCTTTGAGGGAATATATCAGGAATAACAGCAGATAAGCAACTTCACTGTAAAAATTGATAGCATAGAACAGAGGTTGTTGTTTTGGTTGTGAGTCTGACTTTGGTGAGACTGATACCAGAAGGATGTGTTTTGGTGCCTCTGCTTTAAGAAAGAGTGCTGTAAAAAACATAGAGGGTTAGAAGAAATCATCACTGCCTTTCTTCTGTGCATTTACTTTGTAATTAGTTTTCTGGAAAAGGGTTTGTTCCCCTCAGTTGGTATTATTAAAGTATTCTGGCTTTCTGCCAAAGTGTAGCAGTAAATAATACAGTGGTTGACCTCACTAGTTGATAATCTAGACTAGTACAGTATTACCCAAAAAAATAAAGTGGGTAACCTCATTTTATATCGTCTTCTCCCTGCTTACTGTATTGTTGACTGGCAGTATAATTCCTGTAGTCAAAACAATGATGGGAGAAAGGACTTTGATCACTATAATCAGTCCTGTTCCACTGCTGTGAGAATATCATAGGACAGATCATTTTGACTGCTACTTTGTTTACATCAAGTACTTATATATTAGTAAAAGTGGACCTGTACTGTTGCATTTAGAGAAGTTCATAAAGATTCCTGATATATTTATTTAGATTCTTGATATTTGCTTTTTGTTTTCTTGGAAATCAATGAATGACATTTCACATTTTATATTTATTTATTTATTATATATATTAAGGGGATTTATTATTCAAATTAGCCATTCTTTGTACTGAGTTAACAGATCAGTGTGGTTTTTTCTGTGCCCTGCAAGATTTTAGAATTAGCAAATTTCAATCTCTGCCATGGAGCTTTTCCCTACAGTAGAAAGTAAGATTTTCTGCCTTTATCAGCTCTCAAGAGATAGCATTGCATGAACTAGATATTGCATAAAGCTAACCTGAATAAAGTGAAGAAAATACCTTCTTTGAACATGCAGAGAAAGCTACACATATCTAACTTGGACTAAACACTTCTGTCAGAGGCTGTTTTCTCCAGTCTCCCAGATCAGTGGTTTGATAGTCAGCAAATATTTACCAACAGACACATAATACTTGAATATTGCATGTTATTTAATGTAAATCCAGATATTGAATTTAAGAAGTTTGGCAGTACATTGTTAAAAATTCATTTTAATTTTAAATTATCTTGTATGATATTAAAGGATAATTTAATATTAAAAATATATATTTAAATTGCAAAAAATGCACCTATTAAAAATACTAACAGCAGTTTCAGCAAAATCTATTCTTGTATTTAAAATTATGCATGACTTCCTATGCAAGCTGCCTGCAGGACAATGGAAAATGAAGCAAGCAGCTCTACTTTGCATGGCTGTTTGGAAACCCTTGAGGTATTAAAGAAGTGAAATAATGGTTTGCCTAAGGCAACAGCTGTGTTAAACTTACATGTTGATTTGTTTATTTATTAAGCATAACAAAAAGGCAAAATACTAAATTAATTATCTTAGTGAAAATAAACAGAAATATTGCCATTAAAAATATATATTATTTCTTATTTAGGGAATTTCAGAAACAGATGAAATGGACACTGAGATATAAAGGGAATATATATATTTTTGGTTCAGCTTTTGAAGATAGCATCCAGGCAAATATATTTGAGTTCTGTTTGGTATTTATACAATATGAAGAAAAAAAGAAGCTAAATGTGTATTTGATCTTTCTTTTTTCCTAGAAATGCACCTTGAGTCTTAGACACTACTCCAGCTCTGTAATGTAAAATTCTGTTCAAATGACTGTAATGCATTTACTTTCAGATATTTTTTTTTCTCAGATTTCTAGCAGAATTTCTGTAGTAGAAGCCAAATGGTACCAAATTCTTTGCTGTAGAAAAAGGCACAGCAAAATTCAGATGAATGTAAAAAGACTATAAATAAAAAACATTAGCCTCTGACCCAACAATTGTTCAGAAACAAGAGCAATTATGTAGACAAATGGTGCTGATCACAATCTTTCCCCACAGTGTGGCAATTGCTCGGCATAGAGCAATCCTGAATAAATAGATGTGCTTTTGACATCAGCAGGATGGAGTATGCCTGCCCACAGTGAGATACAGCAGTCATTGACTGGGCTGACAGCTATAACAAATAAAGATCTTGGCTCAACGGGAGATGTTGAGCACCTGTGACACTTGTCTTTGCTAATTCAGATTTTTGCAGTTGAATGCAAGAGTGAATATGAAGAGTCACAATCACCTGGTTGGAGGGGAGTGGGCAGCAGAGGGGACTTCTGAACAAGGAAATCAGTTTTAGGGAGCCTCTAATCAGTCAAGAAATGCCAATGGCACCAGACACAAAAAAAAGCAAAAATTCAGATTTCAAATTGTATTCAGGGATTACCTGTGTCCTCAAGATTTTGTTCTGGAGCAGGCATTGCCTGCTTTTGCTGCCCATACTGAACCCACAGGAAGCACCTTCACTCCCTGCAGCAGTGGAAGCTCTTTGCAGCCCTCCCTTCCTCCCTAGAAATGTGTCTGTGGCCCCAGGCCTGATCCTGATCCCTCAAAGGGACCCTTTGAGGGGACTCTTGTGTGATCCCCACTTTGAGGGGACACTGCAGGGTGCTCATGGCAACAAAAGGAGTTAAGTGGGCAGGGACTGCTGGGGTATTGGGTGCCACAGTTTCTGCTCTCATCCTCATGGATTCTCATTCCTCAAAAATTCCTTGAACACAGGTCTGTCTAACTTCTGGCATCTGATGGATGGTTCTAAGTCATGCCATCATCTCAATCTTCCAGCTAATACAGAGGAGGAGGGCAAGACCTTGAGGGATTCTGGTCCTTTCAAGGGCTGAGTGAGCCTTCCAATATGTCTAGTTTCTTTATGCTGTTGGCCAAAAGCACCTGTTCTCCAGAACTGGGAGCTTTGGGTAAGTGCCTAAAGATAGGCAGGATCACTGTGAACTTCAGTCCTCCAAGTGAAGCGTGGCCTCAGATCCTTACAGGGAACTGGAGGAGGCTGCTGCTCTGCTCCTGCTCTCCAGCAGGCAGAGGCAGCTGAGCCTCCCAGGTTCAGGCTCTCCCAGCCTTGCTCCCATGGGCACAAATCATGGATGCCCCAGCAGCAGCCCTTCCAGTGAGCACTGGATTCTGGGCTGAAAGGGTCTGCAGGGTCAGTGTGCCTGTGCCAGCCCTTTGGCTGAAGAACAGGGCTGCAGCACTCACAATATTAAAAATAGAATAAATCAATGTCGCTGCAGCTGGGATCCCTGGGGCTATGGTTTGTGTCTGTGACACCCTGCCCACAGCAGCTCCTCCTGAGGCTCTGGCAAAGGGCTGTAAGACAGACCAAAGAATTTGGGGCACAGAGAGAGTGTTTAGCATCTTTTTAAACAGGAGTGCCACTTTTGAAGTATGATTGTCCCATTCTGATAGGACAGGGCAGATTCAGTCCAGCTTAAGAGCAGTTTGGCTAAATGCAGTCCTGTGTAGCTCAACATGCACAGTATTTTTGTATTGTGGTAGCAATAACCAATTAAAAGACAACACTTATTAGGCAGATACAGACACATTATTTGCCTGTCTTGTCAGGATAGAAATGAGCAAAAAGCCAGAAGTACAGTTCATTAGGAAGGAACTAAGCCATATAATTATCCTAAGAAAATTGTCTTTGTAATTTTTTTCTCTTTTTGTTTTCCCCTAATGTTCTTACTATTCATCGAGATTTAGATATTGAATAGAAAAGCAGATCATCTGTCTTCTGGCCTATCAACTTCATCAGGCCTGGGGAGTAGAGGGGGGAAAAAAGGAAAAGAAAATATGTGAGTACAATAGGATGAATTATTTTATTCTGCCATATGGAGTTCAAGTGGCTTTAAAAAATAGGAGAAGATCTCCACTTCAATGCTATTTGTTTTATAATAGAAACTTTCTTTTTCATCATCCTCCTACTTCCACAGGGGTCTTATTCAGTGTATTCAATCCTAGCTGAAAGGTCACTGTTGTCCTACAAGAGAGAATCCCTCCCTTTCCTGTCACTCCTGGATGCTGTGAATAGGGCTCTGTTTCTCTGAGGCTGAGATCCATCAAGGGAAGGTGCACTGGGAGCAGCTGACTATTGCCCTCCACTCCTGGAGGTCAAGTGTGCCACCCCTGGGTGCTGCAAATATTGTGGGAGGAAAGGTATGGGCAACCCCACAAGTTCTACCAATTCTTACCCTGCAGCACTCAGCATCCTGATCACACTTCCACTGCACTGCACCATTAATTTAATGTAATTCAGTCTCTTTGATAAATAGTTCCCTAGATAGGTAATCTTTAGTTTATATTACTTTTCTTAGTCTAGGCATTTAACATTTGTATTTGTATACACATTTTTCTTTGTGTAATCCATCAATGACTTTGACGAGGCATTGATGAAGTAACACATCTTGCAACATGAAGCAGTCAAAGGGCTGCTCATTCCAACTGAATTCTGACATTTCTAATCACAGTAATTACATTTTGTTTTAGTTTTGTCTTATGGTATTCAGTAAAAGCTCTTATTGAGTGAAACTCAAGTCTATGTGAATAATGCTCTGGGCTTTTTTCTGTGATATTGGGAGAGGACATGCAGGAAGGCTGTTGCCATTCCAGCATGTGCTGTGAAGAAATAAGAGACTAATTAACCAGTATGAAATGGAGACAGGACTCTGCTTGGTGATTTCATTGGTTTCTGATCAGAGACCTTCGGCTGCACTGGACTGTTTGAGTCAGAGTAGAACAAAGAGCAGCAAGCCCAACACTAGAGGAGGATTTGAGCTCTAGGAGGAATGCAGTCTCAGATCCCCTGGCAGACACATTTATGAAGAGATGGCCTGTACTGCAAGAAATGGCTGTGAGGGCATAAAGGGACTTTTTTCCTGCTTGTATTTTCATACTTCTTAAATTAAACTGTGCCTATGTGCCTTTACAAGCATCTCTCTTCACTTGCTTATAAAAACTCAGACCAGCTCCAAGATCTTGCTATTAATAGGAAACATTAAACATATTTGAAGAAAAGAAACAAGAAAGACTTATTACTTGCAGGTAAAAGCTCAGAGGGAATAGGATATAAAAAGCACAGAGGAAATCTTTAGAGAGTCTACCTGCTAGTGCTTGGCATGCTTTTACTCAGTGTCTGCAAAAAGAAATTTGGGGCAAAGCTGAAAACACTCAAGAGACAGAGTAGGGATTGCACGTGTAACATCAGGGAACTCCTGTCAAAATTAGAAGAGTTTCTGAGGAAAAAGGAATGAAAATAGATAAATACTGTTTTGTAAAACAGCTACATCAGTTTAATTGTAGCCTTTCAAAACATCTAACCTCAAACAGACAAGGAGCCTCAGAGTTTTGATTTGAAAGTATGATAAGGTTGCAAACAATCTGTTAATTTTGGCTTAACTGTAGTCTTCTTTATCCTTAATTACTGGAAATATTTTCCATGTATTGCCACAGAAAAGGACAGCCTAGAGACTCGAAAAACGTGACTCTTGTAAGGCAGTGAGAGTGTACATATCAAAATGACCAGAAAGGGACAAGTCCCCAGCAAATTAAGAATGTGTATACACTATGCTTGTAGTAATGATAGTATGTTTTATAACATTACATTTAAGCAATAGTTATTTCAGTCTTATGGAGCAAAGAGTGCAATCACTGAGATTTAAATAGTGGGTTTAATTGACACTGCTTGAAGAATATTCACAGCTCTTCAACAGTTTGTATTCTTTCTCCCCTTATCCTACATGATTGTTTTAATTTAAACTAGCTCCCTGCTTTGTGCAAAGAATTATTGACGAAAATATGTCTTTCTTCCACAAATGATTAGCTAAATCATCCTTTTATTTACAAGCAACACTGTGTCCCTGTGCCCTAAATCTTGCTAGTTGGAAGAGTGGGAGGGGAAGCAATTTAATTAAGTTAACTTTATTGACACACTGGTGCTGTTGTTTAATAGCATGGCTCCTTGGAGTGTAGTGCAGGTAAATTGAATGAATGCCACAGAATATCACTTCCCTGCGTTGCATATTTCAAGCCTCTGCCAGGCAGTTTGGGATGAGCAGCCAATCAGGAAAAAGGTTTTTCCAGCCTTGCTGGTGCGGCTGGCATTTCCCATTATGCTCCGAACAAGGTGCCGAGTGTTACCCGTGCGCTCCCCTGAGTGCATTGAGAGGGATAACTCTGGGACTGTGTGATGTGCTCAGCTGCTGCATTTGGAAGGCAACTTCATGGATTGGCTCTGCAGCCATGTATCCAAAAATGCCTTTTTATGAAGGAGGAAAACTAGCGTGTGAGTCTGAATGAAAGTGCTGTGAGTAAACGATTTCATATTAAAACCTCGATACACTCTTTCTGCATGAGAAATCACACTCTAGAAGGAAAAGACATATTTTCTGGAGCTGTGCTTTTCATTAAATACTTGGGAATAAAATTTAAATTGCAAAACTTCTTTGTTTAGCAGTTTTTCGATAAAACAAAAAATGTAAAGGCTTCCACTATGTATACTCATATACAATCGTGCCTGGTACTATTTCAGTTACTGTTTCTGTTGTTAAAATCTTTGTCCTAATATCTTATTGGTATATAAAATGAGTACAACTGCTGTTATGCATCTGACTGGAACATACACCCTTTTCTGCACTGTTCTTCAACACTGTCCACAGAATCACAAAAGACAGTATCTCAATCTGTTGCACCTGTACTTTCAATCACTTCTTTTAAAAGTCAAGCCAGATACGTAATTCTGCGACATAACAGCAACTTCCTACAGCTTTTAACTCTTAAATAATTTAATTTTCCTTGATTAAGGCTGAGACCCAAAGACCAGTTTTACAGTTTTGCACGAAGAATCAAACACAGCCACTCAGCTAGTTTATGTTTCACTACGGAAAATAATAAGAGGTAGAACTTTAATTACAATTCACGCTTTTCTCATACTCATTCAATTCAATATTTGAAAAGGTTTTTGTGTAAATTTTTATCTAGAAACAGGGGGTTTTTTTACATCAAATGCAGTTTTTAATTTTATATGAAAGTGGGATGATAGAGCTAGGTTGTAGGGGAGGGGCACTGTTCTTTCTGATGTGGACCAGAGCAGTTTAGAGACACAGGCAAGTTCCAAGCATGTAAATCCTTCTTTACGTCAGACGTGTGCACCTTCTAACAATCACATTTAAAGAGTTACACTGATTTTTGCCCCTATGGCAGGCTGATGATGAGACTGACTGTCCTTTAGAATATTATTTCTCATGGCACACAGGCACTTTTGGGGATGGATGGCCCTTGGGACAATCATGTTCAGTTCCTCTCCTGACCTTTATGCCCTAATATGCCACCGACATCCTCAGAACTGCTGCCAGGTGCTTTTAATATAGAAACCCAAGCTGTGGTGCAGCTTAGTGAAACTCCAGGCACTCAGAATCTGGCCGTCTGCTCTGAGCTCTGGCCATAATGTGAAGTCCAGAAGGTTAAACTGCATTTAATTCAATGTTAGGATTAACGTGGCTTTTGACTGGCACTGTGTGTTTGTTTGTTTGCAGAAAATGATGATGTCTTGCATGAGTAACCCTGAGCAATTTACTAGCTGATATTCTTCAGTGCTCTATTAGTTTACTTTCATTAAATGTGTGCTTTGACAGCCATTGCTTGAAGTCCATATTCAATATTTGTGCAGAAAACTGCAGTTTCTATGCTAATGATTGTGTCTGAAATAAAAATATTCTGAAAGCCTTATTGTGTATCTAACAGAATAAGAAGAAAACATATTTCCATGATGTCACCCTACAGATCCTTCCAAGTACAACAAAAAATCACAGTGATTTTCATAAGTGACTGTTTTCCTGCGTAAGAATGCATATTATATTTTTAGGTGAAGTTCTTTAAAGGTCTTAAAATACAAATGCATTATAAACACCTTCATTTTAGTTTTACTTGATTACAGTTTTAAAGGACTATTAAATCAAGGTTTCTAATACTAATATTTAGTATTAATACACCAATATTTATTTAGTGTGTTTAATTCTTAACTTATAATTATTTAATGTATGTGTATATTAGTACTAATATAAATAAATATCTGCTAATTTATGGTTCTGGGTGGGGCACAGAACTCATGCTGGATGCTGTTTTAGACTTCTATGTGTATAATTTTTAGTGTTAAAATTCAACTTAAGCATCTCCCACCCCTCTCCATAGCCTTCCACCTATCTCTGCCCCTTTCTTTCCCTTTGTGCTGGCATAGTTTTTTGTAGGACTGAACTCTCAACTGGGTTATTAACCTTGGAAGGTTACCCATCTTCTTTCTTTTTCTGAAATCCTTTATAAGACAGAACATCTGGTTTGAAGTGTAGCCTCCAAATCATTGCTGCAGTGCAACTGAACAAGCATGATGGGGAAGTGAGCTGACTCAGTTCAGGCAGGCCAGGGAAAGTGCCCATCAAATCACCACTGGATCTTAAGATATGCTACTTGCTTGATGCTTTAGCCTATAAATTCTACACTTAAGTAATAGCAGTGGTATTTTTTTGAACTAAATTTTTGTTGAATACTATTGCCAGTACAGAAACAACATTTAGGGTTAGATTTAGTTTTTGAAATGTGAAGGATTTTATGAGTTTGGAGATTTTTAATGCCAAAAACTAGGGAAAAGCTTATTTTTGTCAGTGCACTTGTACCACAGATAAGGGTTATCTCGTGATCTTAGAATTGGCTACAAGAAATTTATACTTCCTATGCTTAAAAGAGTTTGCTGATTTGCTAGCTGGGTTTGGGTTTGGTTTTTGGGTTTTTTTGGTTTTTTTTTTTCTTTTTTCATGTACAACATGTATCAAGTGGATAGAAGTAACATACTCTAACATTTTCCCCCCAGATACTAGAAGAAGTTTTCCCTGTGGCAGGTCTTTCCCACACCTAAGGGACGCTGAGGCAGAAGTTTTACAGCTGCAGAGGGATGGTATCTTCTATGCTCCTGCTGTTCTGCCTAAAGACATTCCTGATTTCCTCTGTCACTGCCACCCAGCAGCTGGCAGTACTGCCCCTCTGGTTTTGCTAGTGGAGCGACTTGCATGGCTGCTCCTTAGCCTGAAACCTGCTAACTCAGCCAAGCCAGTTCAGATCCACAGTTCACACAGTTTAAAATAATCTGGCTCGTTTTGCCTTGAGCATTTTAGACAGTGTTCATGCAAACCCCTCTGTTGGCACAGCTGTGGGCAGGGTGTGAAAAACAGGGAGAAGTAATGTAGTCAAATCAGTGATACATTTGCTATTACTTAAGTCTGAACCACTTTAAACACAAGAGCAGGTGACAGAAGTGGTTGCAGCTTGGTTGTGTCCAGCAGACTTGCATTCAGGTGTGATGCTGAGCATGCAGTGGTAAGTAAACCCATATGCAAATATTTTTGTGATTTAAACATTACTGTGATTTAAACATTCGTTCACTGTTTCCTCCCTTCTTAAGACTAGAGCTGGCTTATGCCTTCATTTTGAGATTGGTTTTCTTTACTTCACATTCATTGATTGTTCATTTATTTAAGTAAGTAGAGATCAATAATGACGTGTCAAACCATTGCTACACAGGAGACAAAACTTTGATTTAGACTACAACATCATCTCTAAGTCAACCATTAGAAACATAAAAGTTGATTAGGAGGTACTCTCAGCAGCTCATGAAGCTTAACCTGGCAGCAGACAGCTAATGCTCCATAATCCCAGCTATGGAAAGGCCTAAGGAGTTTGAAGAGTTCATTTTGGTAATTTAGTAGGAAATCCATGATCATTCCTCCAGAAGAAAAATTAAGTCTATGGAGAAGATAACATGGCCTGGACACCTCAGGAGGAACCCAGATGCTGAACAGAATTGATTGGTTTCTTTGACCTCAGTCAGAAGCCTGTTGTTGCAATATCTAAGTGGATTATCTGTCTTACTGTGTATTACCATGAAAGGTTGGCAGCACCAGTGTCACAACAAGAAGATCCATTCACTTCTGCAAGGTGTATCATCAACAAAATTGCTGTTTAAATTCTCTACCAGTAGATGACAATACATTTATGACTAGAATTAACAGGAGAAACAGGAGAAGAAATGTAGTTTCTCAGCTTGGAAGTCACATATGAGAATTAATTAAACCCACTGGGTTTTGATCTTAAATAAAAAAAGTTAAATAAAATCATTGAGAGGAGCATTGTTCCCTTGCATTGTAGCATTTCAAAAATGCTGTCCACAGGAGAGAGGAAAACATCACAGGAAAGAAGCCTTGTTATTAAAAAATCCAGGAAGTCTGAATGGAACGCTGTATTACACTGGCAGTGGAGGTATTCTGAGTAAGAAACTACTTCAAAAGCACATCTGTCAAGTCAGACATGATATTTGAAAGACTTTTATTGAAGCGCAAAAGGCTGGCAATAACTAATATAATAATTTCTGCCAGAGAATAGGAATGAAATAGTCATTTCAGTATTTTATTTTATGATAATCATTAACTGTCTTCTGCACCCAGGTTATTAGATATCCCTCAGCTGTTGTCTGCATCCACAGCATCACAACATCAATTAGTTTGGAAAAGGCCTCTGAGATCATTGAGTTCAATCTTTGGCTGAACACCACCATGTCAACTAGGCCAAGGCACTGAGTTCTGCATCCAGTCTTTCCTTGAACACTTTCAGGGACACTGACTCCACCACCTCCCTGGGCAGTGCATTCCAATCTTTAATCATGCTCTCTGTGAAGAAAGGTTAATTGGACACAAAGAGAGCTGCCAGGTTGTTCTTAAAACCTGTCCCATTCCTTGACCTTGAGGAGAGACTGAGAGAATGTTAGGGGAAGAAAGTCATATTCAGATGGCCTAATTTCCATGTAAATTCCTGTGTCAGATGTTACCTAAAGTTTTAAAGTCAATTAACAGGAAAGAATGAGATGCAGAAGCTAGTGTTCTTACATAGGCCCTGTGACAATGGCTGATAGCTGGTACATAAAGAATAATACCTAAAGGCAAGCAAGCATCACTCCTCTACCATCCTCTTGAATGGGTTTATTAATGGAAGACATGGGAAATGTAGGAATATCAGTGGTGCCACTTTAGCACAGCAAATTCACAGCTTTATTTGTGTTCTAGATTACCAGTCACAGACTGTCATGGTGCTCTGACTGAAAACACAAAGTATTTTGTTAATCTGTGTGTGCTAATTAATTTTCTGTGCTGCAGAATAGGAATATAATCTGGAAAAATTCTGCTCTCATAATGTGTATAATTTCTACCCTAAGTAATTACTTGGTCTTTTAGGAATAATTCTTGATATTTTTAAGGATACAGGTTATAACTGATATTTGGGAGTTATAATTACTTGCTGAAAAAAAGAATCCACTAAAATACCTACCATAAGAACTTTATACGTTTCCATGTGGAGTGGATGCAATTGCCATAATTCTAGTTAAATTTGAGGTTGCCTACATACTAATCTATTTAATGGGTTTTACATCTAAGAATAATCAAAAAGAAAAATCTAATGTTCTGTCTCTAGATTTTCTGCTTTTTATATCAGATCTCACTCTATGGCTCCATTGTGTCAGAAAAGAGAAGTTTTTATGCCTGCGATATAATTGTATTTTGAAGCCCCAGGCTTTGCCCAGTAGAACTAGCTCTGATGAGTAGCTTCAATAATTTAAAAGCAAATCTAGAACTGGCAGAGGAGGGGAAAAACACTTTTTGTCAAGTTTGACCCGACATACGCATCCAGCAGTCTAGAAGAGTTTTATGGATGAGCACGACCCACTGCTTACCATGGACCTGCAGTTGTGTATGTCACAGGATGTGTTCTTGGCTAGAATAGTTCTGTAGGTTACAGGACAATCAAAAGAATGGTGGCCCTTTGCTTCTAGGGCACCTGCTGAACAAACATTACTGTAGATGGTGTTTAGAGCATATTTAATTATAAAATAATAGAATATACTGGGTTGAATGGTACCCATCAAGATCAAGTCCCACTCCTGGCCCTACACAGGACACCCTAAGAATCCCACCATGTGTGATTCTTGCATGGCAATGATTTTTCCCTGCATTAAATACTGGAGAATATAAAAGCTGATGTTTTTCATCCTTGTTCCATCAAAAGAAACAGCAGAAACAGGAGTCTGGATGAGATTAAAAGGAGAAGCAGGGAATGACTGGTAGTTCCATGTAGAAGCAGAATAGCAGAGACTATTCTACTTCTACTATGTGAAGAGAGAAGGTGAACAGGAGAGAGGGCAACTATATGAGTAGCAAAGAGGAGAAAAGAGATCAACAGACTGGGGCAAGGGAAACATGCAATGATAGAAAGACCAGAAAACTGTTAATGGAAAAAGAAGAACGGAGAAGAAAGAGAGATGGCACATTTTGTGATTTAATGTAAGGCCTAATGTGTCAGATACTCAGAACAATTTTTAATCTAAATAAGGCAACTGAGTCATCTTCTTAACCTGAATTCTCTAAGCGTTCCCTTATGACCAGATGAATGTATGTGTCATCTCATAATGTGATTATGACAGAAGAGACAAGCAAAGCAGGTTTGAACCCAACCTCTGTAGAATATAGGGACAGCTCTTAGGAAGTTGGGAATAGATGGAAAGTCATTGAATGTACCCAACATTTAAATAAGAATGCTTGAGAAAGCTTTTTTTTTTAAATACTACTTAAAGATCAGTGCACACACACACAGAAACACACATATACACATACACATACACACACACACACACACACACACACACACACACACACACACACTCTCACAGCCCTTTTCCCACTCAAAGAGGGAGAATTGATACCTTAGTCCTTTGGGTATAGTCACATTACAGCTCAAGCAGCTGTGCAGATCTAGATCCTGTAATAATTTTTTAGCCATAAAGGATACTTTTTCTACTCACCTTATAAGCAGTCGGGCGCAGGACAGATACTATCAGTCAATTTTTTTGCAGAGAAAAAAATAATAAATTCCTGCCAATGAGCAAAAAGAACTTAAGGCAACATCCATTTACTTGTGTTCATTTAATGTGGCTTTATAAGACACTGTACACTATTGCAGCTTGTTGCTCCTCAGTAATGTTTCATATCTCATTTATGTTGTAGTGGTGAATTTGATTTCTCTATCTGCTACCCTCCCCCTGCACCCATTTGTGACATTCAACTGCGTTGCTTTGGCCAAAATTACCAAAAGTAATTTCTGTAATACAGTCCTTAATGGTACTCTCAGATTTAAGGTGAGATTGTTTCTAAAAATACTTTTATATAACTTGAAGAAGAAAATGTTATAGAAACTGAAATTTTGACTATGTTTCCTACAGGTTTCCTTGCTTTAAGGCATACATGTTGCACTGTTTGCTTTTCATGCTTTTCATGTGAAAAGTATAGGCACAGATTAGTTAAAATAATTTTATTCATCAGCTATGTGTGAAAACACAGGATACTGAGAGAGTCATCAGTAGGCTAAGAGATTATTTAAAGTGATACTGCCAAATTCTCAAGTGCCACTTCAGTATGTTAGTAGATTAGTGTTTAATAATTACTTTAAAATGTGTTGCAGATTTCAAAGTAGTCTGCTTTACAAGGGGAGAATTTTGAAAAACTAAAAATGTGAAGGCTAGATAACAACACTGCCTAGATGCTGTACAGGTTGTAGCACAATTCAGAATCTGAAATGAGAGCTGGTTCCCTCCCTCCCAATAAGGTTTGTGTGCCTGTGTGAAATAACAATATGTAGTGAACTATAATGTCTGGGAAACTAAAGTAACAAATTGATGACTATTGTGATTCAAAAGTCCATTGATCTTTCTCCCTGCCCAAGATGGGGATGGCAATGTGAGCTATTTTCAATGCAACATTTTCTGGAAAAAAGAAGTGCTAGGGGAAGTTAAAATTAGAGCTATCCTCACTTTTTGCAATATTAAAATATAGATGATGAATCACAGTCAATGTAGATAAACCACTTACCTTCATAATGCTGAGGCAGGATGGGAGCAAAAGCTCTCCATTCAAATATCCTGTTGGATGCCTGTATCCTAACCGACAGGCAGTAATCAGGGAAAAGCACTACTGAAATTAATTCCTATAATACTGAGGGGTTTAATGAAAATCCTGATGACAAATTGTCTTTGTTGTTCTGCTCACCGTTTTCTCTCTTGTATCCTAGGTTAATTACAGGGCATTTTAAGAGAAGCTTTTTGAGCATACTATACATGGAGAAGGAAAAGTAACATGCTGTCACTTTCTGGAACTTGCCTAGACTCACAAACACATATGAATTTAATTCTAATAGTATTTTAATCTGAGGGTTCATAGTTTATATTTTTACCTGTCAAACACTCATTTAGCTTTTCATAGTATAACAGGTGGAAGCAAAAAAACAGTATTCTCCCTCTTGCTTGTCTTTCGTAAATAAAATGAAAGAAGCAGTAATTGCACATCTCACAACCCCATTTAGGACTAAAAACCACAATTACAGAATGTTTAAATTAGGCACTGCTGTGAGTTGCAAAGCAGGCAAGACAAGGTTGCTGAAAAGTGAAACAGATGTTGATAGGCAGCAAGCAAAATTCATGGGATGCTGAGCTGGGAGGGGTTCTTTGAAATCTCTCTTGTTTCATTTTCCAGCCATATTGTCAGACTTAGTTATGGATCATTATTTACCAATTAGTATTTGAAATTATAAATAATCTAAATTATTTATAGTCAATAAGCCTTGAGCATCTCTACTCCATTACTTTTCATTTCACCTTAGTGAATGAATACAATTAAGTGACTATGGCTCCTTGTAAAAGTTCACTTGCATCTAAATTGACTTTGATAGAGAAAAAAGTTTCGTTTAAATTCTTTTTGCACTTCGTTTTTTCTGAGAATCTTTTGTCTAAAATTAACAAGTACGTTGAGCAAAAACTCAAAGTTTTCAGAATGATAACGGCAAATGAAAACAGAAGGTTAAACAGCTCATTCTGGGAACTGTTCAGCAGGTTCCCATGGGAGACTGTATAGAAGGGGAAGGGGAAGGGGAAGGGGAAGGGGACGGGGAAGGGGAAGGGGAAGGGGAAGGGGAAGGGGAAGGGGAAGGGGAAGGAAATCCTGAGAGAATGCTGCTCTCTGAGGACAACCTCCCTAGACCTGGGCTCAGCCCAGTCCATAGCCCATGCAGTCACACAGGCACAACAGACAGGCAGGGAGCTCCATCTTCTCTCCAGTCCAAAAGGCAGAGGAGGCCAAAGAGAGCTACTCAGGAGCAGAGTGTTGTCAGTCCTGTAGGCAGGGAATTACGAAAGTCAGAACTCAGCTGTATTTGAAATTGGCGAGGAATGGAAATGGCAACAAGAAGAATTTCTAGAAGTAGAATCAAAAGGAGGTCTAAGGAAGATGAGGGGCTATGAAGCAAGGAAGCAGAGTTGAAGCAAACATAAAAGGCAGAGCAACTCAGCATCTTCTCCTTGGTCTTTCATGGCCACTTCTGTCCCTGTACCTCCCGGGCAGAATCTGGTAATATCGCATTAGTGACCAAGTGAGCAAACTAGACATATGCAAGTTCATTGGGACACGAGAGAGTGTATCCAGTGATGTGAAAAAAAGGAGCTGAGGTCATTGCAAGGACTGCTTTGTATCTTCTTCAAAAGGTCCCTAGGAATCAGAAGACCCTGAAGGCTGGCAAGTGTTACATGGGTATGGGCATGGACACCGATCTGGGGAACAATTTGCTGATAGAGCTCCCTTCAGTTTCCACAAGGATTTTGGAGGAAACCCTTGTGAAAACCATGTGCAATCACATGGAGGACAAAAAGGTGATTTGGAACAGCATGGATTCACTAATCACAAACTGTGGCTGAATAGTCTGAGTGCTTGCTCTGAGAAGATGGCTGGCTTGATGGATGAAAGAAGAGGTTATTTATCTTGGCTTCTGCAAGGCCTTGTTACATGGTATTCCTACAGCCAAGTTGGTGAGGCATTGACTTAAGCAGTGGACTACAAGGTGAACCATTGGCCATATCATGAGACTCCAAGAGTTGTGATCAACTTTAAAAAGTCCAACTGATGAGTGATTTCTAGTAACATCTTTCAGAAACCATCACTAGTGTGGATATTCATTCATTCGTGCCTTCACTGCAGATGTATCCAGTGGGATGAAATAAAGCCCTCAGCAAGCTCACAGATGACACCTGACTAGGGGACCAATTAATGAGCCAATTAATGTGCAGGGCTATCATTCAGAGCATTCTCAACAAGCTGGACTATAAATCTAGCAGAAACTTTTTTAAGTTCAACACAGGCCAATCCAAATTCCTGATCATGCAGCACGACAGGCCAGACACCAACTGGCTCCAGAGCAGCAGTGCATAAAAAGTCCTGTGTGTCCCAGTAGACAAAGAAAATCCAGTGTGAGTCAGCAGTGCATCCTGAAGGTCAACACCATCCAAAGCTCTACTAGCAAGAGAATAGCCAGCAAGCTGAGGAAAGTGATTCTTTGCTCTCTGTTTGGCACTAGTAAGACTACTTGGAGGACTGTGTTCTGTTTTGGATTCCCCTGTACAAGATGGACATTGACGTAGTGGAACGAGTCCCTTGGAGCACCAGGTGGCCAGAGCACATTACATACATGGAGAAGCTGACAGGAAAAGTGTTCTTCTGTCTGAAGGTGAGAATAAGGAGGGAGCCTAATTGTTTTCACCTGCCTGTTGGCAACACACAGATAAGATAGTGCAACACATAGATAGTGCAACACATAGAACTAAAGGCAGCAGCCTCAAGTCACAACATAGGAAATTTTATCTAAGTATCAGAAAAATCTTTCCTTTCTTGTGTGTGTATATGTGTATATATATGTGTATGAAATACTAGCACAAGTATGAAGACACTCTGGCATTTCCATTCTTGGAGATCAGCTGAAGCTCTCTCTCTGTGCAAGCTCCTGAGCAACCTTTGAACTCAGATGTAACTTCAAAGCTAATCATGTTTGGGTAGGTCCAGATGAGCTCCAAAGACATCTTCCAACCTGCTAATTCCAACAGAATTTGGTTACTTAAATGGCTGCTTTAATGATTAAAACAATATTCCTGGGATACTTCATATTTTGAAGAAAAAGGACGGTGAAAATACAGAAATGTATGTCATTACTGCTAAGAAATATTGTAGGAAATTGAAATTACAGAAATGTATGTGTATTGAAATTACAGAAATGTATGCCATTACTGCTAGGAAATATTGTAGGAGTGATCATGTAAACCAGGATCGATTGTGGGTTTTTAATAACAGAAGAAAAAATGTCATTTATCCCAATCTACTTATCATTCCTCACACAGATACCATCCCTTACCATTCATTATCTTACTTATCCATAGAGCCTTGTTTAGGTATTTTTACTTCAGGTGAGTCCCTTGGGGCTGGCAAAAGATTCACAATAGTACAGCCAGGATGAAAACAATCCCCCCTACTGGCTGGACAATGCCCTTACCTACAGATAGGTCCAAAAGTCAAATGGACTGTTCCATCTCATCTCCCAAAATGTACAGTTCATCCCACACCTGTAACCCTCCCCTGAAACATCAGGTGTCTGTGACCCCATTGGCCCAAGTCTTGCTTCAGCCCACCTTGAAGCCCCCTGATAAGGGGTCTCCAAGGGGCCAGACGCCTTCTTGGATCTTCCCCTCTCTTGGAACTTCCACCCTCTCCTAGAGCATCCTCTTGTCTCCCTCTACCCCTTGCCTCTCCCTTCCCCCACTCCCTCAGCCTTGCCATGTGCTGCGTCTGGCAGCTCCAAGCAAGACCTTTCACCATCCCTAATAAACCTGATATTCTAAGAGCAGCATTCAGAGATCTCTCGTCTGCATCCATCCAAACCATCCTGGAGCCCAGCATTCCCGCAATGTATAATTAGGACTCGTTTTTTTTTTTTCAGTTCCAGATTGAACATTTACCAGCATTATTCTTGGTCCACACTTTTATCATCAATCACAAAGAATTGAGATCATTTTGCAATTTTTCAGACATCTCTGGCTTTTACTACATGGAGTAATCTAGTATGATTTAATCTCACCTCACTATTCAGCTTTAACCAAATTACTGAGGACTATGCTGGACAGTACCTTTCCCTACACTAGAAATCTCTTTGAATTGTGAAGAGTGACCATTTAATTTTCTGCTCTGTGTTTTCTATTGTCTAACCAGTAAGGCGGTTGTGCCCTGTAAAGAAAGTTTCAGCCTGGGAATCTCCAAAGTCTATTCCATAGTATTCTTTACACCTATATAAATTCTTTTCACTTTTCTGAGGTAGAGTCTGATCTCATTTGGGTTCCCCTTTCATATCCAAGTTGCTTATCAGCCCTACAGATATTCTGGCAGACTTTCTGTTTTGGAAGTGCTTAAAAATATTTTATTATTAGTTTTATGCCTTTGGAAACATGCTCTTCAAAGTAAGTTTTTGGCTGGACTTACTAAATTTAACTTTCCAGAGTTTTCTGATTGGGAAACTTCCACTTTCAGAAGAATTTCTAATAATCACAATTACTGTGCTGTGTATTGAAACAGCGTAGAAAAAATCAGAACTCTGGGCGTTTCTCTTTTCACATTTCCTGCCTTTACCTCCAAAATGACCTGACATTAACTGAAAGAGGGTAGATTTAGATTAGCTATAAGGAAAAAATTCTCTACTGTCAGGGTGGTGTGTGGTAGTAGTGGTGAGGCACTAGAGCAGGTTGCCCAGAGAAGTTGTGGATGCTCCATCCATGGACATGTTTAAAAACAAGTTGGATCAAGCTCTGAAGAACCCAGTTTACTGAAAGGTGGCCCAACCCACAGCAGGAGTTTTGGAATCAGATGGTCTTCAAGGCTCTTTCAACCCATTCTATGATTTTATGTCATTAGAGTTCTTAATTTATTTTACTGCTCTTTTTCTGAATTGTTTTCTCTCTCTTTAGTGCCTCATCGGAAAAGGCCCTGAAACGTACAGGGAATGCTCATAAAATTCAAGCCATGGGAAAAAAAAGAAAAAGATAAAACATTTGCAAAAATGAATAGAAAAAGGAGCAGAATGAAGAAAGAACAAGTTGGGAAAACTTACACGAATAAATAAAAAAGTGATCATACCAAAATAATCCCTTCTCAAATGCCAACAATTTCAGTGCAGCTTGCTCTACAACTCAGTGAGATGAGTCCTAGAAATATTCTGAAACTATGAAATTGTGCTTTCTGAAACTTGTACCCACATTTAGGTAAAAGTGTCTAAATGGATATATGCATATGTGTGTATGCATGTTCTGCCTCAGAAGTGAGGAAGACTGAAACAGTAAAGTTTCCACCTGCTTTTATGGGATTTGAATAGTGAGCAGAACCCCCTAAATAGAGGCAAATTTCATCCTTGAGCATCTGTGAGGTTTCATCAGCAGGTTCCAAACAGTGGGATCTGTCTCCTGCAAACAGATGTGTACAGATGTGATTCCTGGCTATATTCTGGCAATGGCCCAGCACTGCACACTTGCAGAAGAAGCCAGTGATGGTACCAGATTATGTCAGTGCCTTTGTAGGACTGGGTCCTGTGAGCTTTTCCTCATGAGCCACTCCAGGAGAGTTGCTGATTTCTCCCAGAGGCAGCTGCTCTGCACAAAAATGCTGGATCTGTTTAGAGGCTTACCTCTAAGGTAAAGCCTTCCAGCAATGTATTGACAACTTTAACATTTCTCCAGATTTGCAGGGAGAAGATACCTTACCTTTTGGAACTGAGCAATTATCAAACCTTAGAAATGCCCTGACCACCCCTTAAAGGGAAGTAATACAAAAACTAGTATCATTCTACGTATAAATAACATATCCATTTTTACTCTACAAGTTCTGCTGGATTCCGAGTTCTTATTTGAAATGCCAAGTTGCATCTGCAGTTGTAAGCATTTTTATAACTAGGCTTAACAATGAGACTTTTAATTTATATCTTTGAGGACAGATCTAGGTCTTCCAAATGACTGACATCAAGGTAAATGACAGCACTGGTTGGTTTTGTCTTACACTTCTTGAGAACCCACAGCACAGGACAAGGGAATAAGCAGCTGTGTGCCATCAGCACCTGGGCTGACATCACCCCATAAACCATGTGTTGCATGCAACAGCTTTGAGTTTGTTTCCCAGTTGAGTTCAAGATGTAAAATTTAACCTGTAAAGCCTCCTGGGCTGTAGCAATTTGAAGGCCTCTGCAAGGTTAGCAACTTTTTTGCACTGAGCATTTGGAGAAACCTTTATTCTGGGCAGATAGAATCCCTACCCTGAAGCACTCGTTATCTCTGAGGTGTTTTGCACATTGCTAAAGGCCTTCATGAATCCTGAATAAAAGCTCTCTGATCAGTCACTCTTTCTGATTTCCCTGTCTCCTCATCCATGAATGCTTGCGAGTGTAGTGCTCTCCTTTGCCCCTATAAAGGGAGACAATTCCTTCAGGAGACAAAGCAGGGTGGTTAATGGCCAGAAAAGGCTCCGAGTAAGAAGGAAAGAGATACAAAGACCCAAGTAAGTTTGAGAATGTTTAACTATTCTCAATCTAGACAGGCTGGCAATATATGAGAAATAAGACTGCAACAGTAGAGAAAAGAAGCATTGAAAGAAACCTCATCACAGTTAGATAACACAGAAACGTGACTGAAACAAGAAGATTATACCAGGAGACACAACACAGTACACAGCAAAACAAGGTGATGGAAGTTAGAAAAGAAAATTTTAAAAAAAAGTGTTCAAGAGACAAATTTAGGTTTTGTGATTTTTTAAAAAAAGTTCAGTGGAAAATGTGCGCATAAAATGGTACGTATAGAAACCATTTTTCTCCCATAATGCTGTAATGCTATAGAATATAAATGGGCTATGCTAATAGTAGCTCTGTGAGGTAGGACAAGACTATTATTTTATGTTCTTGGAGCTAAGCACTGAAAAACAAAGTGAATCTCAAGAGGGCATAGTGGAAATATGCAGGTATAGAATGGGTCTCAATTTGTTGGGCATCACTGAATTATTTGTTCCTTAGAAAAGTTTAATATATTAAAAAAATAAAATAGAATTAGAATATTTGTTTTGATATTAAAAAATCATTATGGTGTAGCAACATATGATTTTATGTTGAATAAAATTATTGTTCTTTTTTTCTGTTGTTGCCACTCTACAGCATAATCTTTCAGAAAAGCTCCAGCAAATATACCTCCATAAGGATTTAATAACTTCAGCTTTAAACACTAATATTTACTGAAATTTGAGTGTTATCACTAATATTGATGCAACACATGGTCCAATGTTCCTGTAAAAGGAACAACTGCCAATACACATTTCAAAGCTGCTTCTGATTTTACATCTATAATTTACGCTACAGCTCTCTACAATAGTTTCCTGATCAAACTAGTCATGCTCTACCCTGACACACTGATAATTCTTAGGTTGCCCCAGCATATTGAAATATCTCACAGTAGCTTTTTACATCAAGAATTTCACTGCAATTTCACTTTTATAACGAACTTGAAGAGCACAATATGGACAGCATGTTAAAATTCTTACTCATCAGAGATTAACTATTTGCCTTTTTGAGCATAATTTTATCCTGATGACTCTTGAGATGGGATTAAGACTGACACAAGGTGGATTTCATATGAGGGTCAAAGCCCCTGGCTCTCAGAAGCATTATAAAACCAGTGAACATAAGTTTTGCTGAATCTTCTGAGAATGCAGAAGAAGCATGGAGTTTTCAGCTTTCAGCAGCAAACTGGACTGGCTGTGAGCACAAGCAAAGCAGAAATTGTCTAAAGTGGCAGGCTCCTGGAAAGACAAAGCACACATTCCTTAACATCTGTCTACCCTAATTTTGTCCATATTAGGACAGGGAAAAACAGGTTGTCCGAAAGAACTGCTGCCCCTAAAGTAGGAGTGGAAACTACTGGTAGAATGCCCAGTGCCAGCAGCTGTGATAGCTGACTGCTATCAATCCCTGGAGGCAGCCAGATTAACAGCATGAATCCTCTAGATCTCTCCATTGCAATTCCTCACTTCTCTGTGGCAGGCAGGGGTGGCCCTGTCCCATCTGTTATTTTAGGAGGATTGACTGTCAGTTTTGTCTGAGCTGTTGAAAAGTCTTGTGCTGGCTCTAGAATAAAAGGCATCTCGAATGTTTATAGTGAGGAATATTTTAAATGAGGAATAATCATGGCATTGCTTATATTTAGAAATTCAGGGAGCGACCTTGGTCTCAATGTAGTGTGTAGCATGCTACTCATTCCAAAATGCAGATGACTTTATCAGTGTTTGATTCTCCATCTCTGACTATCTCAGTTTATTCTTTTTCTACTCAAAGTTCTTTGTGAATTCAGCAGTGTAATATTAAAATCAATTTTCATTCAAGATGAATGGATGGATGGATGGTCCGCCATCATTGTCTGCTTTTGAGATTTGAATCACAAAGGTTCAGGTTTGACTTTTGAACTTCCCTGTGTTTGGAAGATTTTGGTAATTTCCATACCTTCTACCAATGGAATTTCCAGGCATTACCAATTTGGTAGCTAAAGTAGAAATTGTACATGGAACTTTCCAAGTCTCTTCCACAACTGTCTGACTGATTTTTGTGCCCTGAAGCTTTGTTCCTTCAAACTGGCCCTCAGACCTCAAGAGATGGAAGTGAACCATCCTTTAAATTTTTGAATTGTTCTCTTGGTCCATTCTGGATTTGTGCTATTCCCTCATGGTGCAGCTAGTGTTTGTCATAGTGGCAGAAATTTTGAATGAAACTGCTCCTCTTGTTTCAGAAATCAAGATAGCTTTTAATTTAATTAATTAGTTACTTTTTATAATTGTTCATAAGTGTCACAGTGAACATACTGCCACATATTATAAACCCCCTTTTTTTCATCTCTATTAAGTCAATGATTGTATTATGAGGCTCATGAGGATCAGTTTCTCAGTCCTTATTTCATTCTCCTTATGGCTTCTTCCTCTTTGGTATAGTATGCCCTAGGAAAGAAGAGAAACTTTCTGTGAGTTTTGCTCAGGCTCAGTCTGGGACTGCACTTTAGCCAGTTCACAGGCTTTCTGGTTCTTCCTATTTCTGGCATAATTCTGGTTATTTGCAGTTATTTTCCCAGATGCAACTTATTCCAACAGTCAGCAAGCTCTGACATTTGTATGCACAGATCCTTGCCCTTCTTTGTGAAAACCCTTTGAGCACTGTGGCTGGAGGCTTACTTTAGCTTTTTAGTTGGACAGTGGCTCCCATTATTTCAGTTGTCATTACTGTCAAGGAGCTTGATTGGTTTTTATATTAGTCCCCAGTGAAGACTGGATACTTGCTGTTCCAATGAACTATTATGAAGACACTCCAAAAGAGTACTTCTTTGAGATTTTAAAGAAGAAAATGGTAGGTGATTTTAAAATATTTTTAGGTCTGAGATTAGTACTGTATAAATTTTATTTGGACTTTATAAAAAAACAGTATAAAAAACCAGTAATTTCTTCTTTGTATTGGACAACTAACAACTTCTCGTACACCTGCTGGTATACTTAGTCACTTTTTTTTGCAAATCAGCACAAGCAAACTTCCCAAGGGCAGATTTGATGAAATGGCACACTCCCATGCGTGTGAAAAATGACCTGCTACCTTTCCTGCAATAACCAAACACAGAGTGAGAGGCTGTTTGAAAACCCAGGGCTCACCCAGAACTGTGGAGTGTTGCTTTGCCAGCATGCAGGAGAAAAATTAGTTCATGGCTGTTAGAGATAATCCTTTCCCTTCTAGTAAAGTCATCCCAAGCCAGTGACCCTTTAAAAATAGGAAGGAATACTTGCCAGCTATGGTCTTCTATGACCCTGCTGGAAGAGAAATTCATGTCTCAAGATACTCTGTGCACCCTTCTTTGTTTTCTACTGATAATCTACTGGTTTCACTCTGTTTCATCTTGTCTCTCCACTTCGCCAGGCTGGCTGGGTGGTGAGACACTGCAAAATTATGTTAAGCAAGACCTAAGGGCAGACATCCAAGTGCAAGATTGAGAGAAAAAGGGTATAAATAAAGCAACTACAAATTTGATTCCAGTCTAAGCTTAACCATTACTCCACTTCCAAGTACCCCATGAGGGATTTCTTTTGCACTGCCTTGCAGTGAGAGCAGATGATGGTGGATTCATAGTCAGTTTTCTTCCCAGGTGGTGAGCTCACTTCTGCGTGGCTTCCATTCCTATATGCCCTGTATTCCTTTGGGACTCTGCTTCTGGATGCACAGGCAAATACTGATTGTATCCTTTCTGGAGAGGGACACCTCTGACACTTAAAAGGTTATTTCCATGTGAGCCTGGCAGGGAACTGTTAGTGAAATACTGATGATTTTGCCTCCTGAGATTAGAAGTGTTGTGCACCAAGAGTGCACATTCTCCTATTGTCCTTTGGAGATCTGCTGACAAGCTGCCCTGCCCATAACATCCTTTAATTCTCGTCATGCTCTACTGAGGTTATTTATACAATCATCATACCTCTATTATGAGATATCAGGTGTGTGTGTGTGTGTGTGTGTGTGTGTTCTGCAAGGTTCATGATCACTGATACCTTAGTGACATTCTACACACCTCACACTTTAATAATATAGATATCTGATGCTGTAAAATTCATATGGTACAAGTGTTAATGCAACTTGTACCCAGTGTTTCAGATGGTGTTCTTTTGGAAGTTCAGCTCCTCTCAGCTTTGCTGTATGTCTAGGTACAAAATGCATTTTATTCTGATCTAACTGCACGACAACTCCAGGCAAAGAATATCACTTGTATAGACCTATACCATAATTCCATTAAAAAAAAAAAAAATCTGGTTTTATCTTATCTTGTATGTACAGTGCCCCTGGGTTCCTGCAGATACAGTCGCCCTTGATACACAAACCCAGACACTGATTTTGAAGATAGAGTTCATTTGGACTTTATTGAGACAATAGACCTTGGTTTTGGCTGCCTTCAGAGGACAGAATTTCAGCGAAGCAGAGCTGATGTTGTAATCTTGGATGATGATGGCATTTGTGATTGTTCAGTGAGCCTTCCGAGGGATCAGTCTACTGTTCTGGGTTTGGACAAAATTATTTTCATTCTGAGAAAATTACTCATGGTGTGGAAGGAGATCACAATTATTGCTGGGGTAGATTTAGATCTTCCCTTGCCATAAGATGTTTTATTGTTTGCGTCATATACTGCATTTTAAAATTTTCGAAGTCAGTGGAGTGAAAGGCCTGATTTTCTTTTCACAATGGTGTATGAGGTCAGCTGTCCAGAGATATTTTTCTCTTTGTAGTACTCGTAGGAAAAGAGGCAAATGTTTAGATTTTTAAAATTGTGCTAAAACAGACATCATAATGAGAATATAATTTTAGAAAACAACTGGCTATGAATGAAAGACCTCTCTTCCCTTCCCTAATTAATTTTTAAAAACCCAACTTGACACTTTTTTCCCCTGAAATGATACCTGTCTCTCTTTATCTGTACAAGATAGATGCAAACCAGAATTATTCAATTAATTGAATGATGTGATTCAAATGCTGTATATGTGGGCTTTTATCCCCTTTCTCCCTCCCATTAATAAAGAAAATAATTCTATATTTAGGGGAGTATACCACTAGGATCATGAGTTTAATGTGAAGCTCACATAAGTGGCATTGATAGTTTTATCAAACAAGAATAAAATTAGAATGGTAAAATGCAACCTAGAGAAATGAGACAAAAGGCAGAAACCAAGGAGCAGGTTTTCTCCACTGCTAATGTTTTATGTAGTTGGTGGCCACAAAAGCATCTTTCTGAGATATATGCTTGGTGTGGTGGGCTGACCAAATCAGGAGACAGGTAGTAGGACCAAAAGCTTTCTCAGGCTTCCTAGCGACAGATACTTTCTGATGCGCAGGGCTCCTAACCACTCAATAGAGCTACATGCTTTATGGTTCACTTGCTGCAGCTTTCTGTTGCAATCTTTGGTTTATTCATATCTAGTGAACTTGATTGTGCTTTCATTTTTTGGAGAAGCAAATTTTTAGTGTTTATCTATTTGAAAGCAAGCTCTTGTAACTTATAGTATGGAGTCAAATGAACATAGGCTTTTAGAACAGAGTATTGACTATTCTTTCTTCAAAGATTAGACTTTATTTCCAAATTTTGGACAGCTTTTTGTGCCTTTCTTTCTCTTTTTTTTTTTTTTTTTTTTAATCTAGTGCATGGTGCTACCGCATTTGCAGAATTTGATCCAAAAGAATAGAAGCACATGCTTAAGGAAAAGAATGGCATGAGGTTCATGAACCCCATAATTAGTTCCCCTTCTTAGCTCTAAGCAGTAATTAAATCTGTCACTTCTGCTCTGCTGATTCATTTATTTAGCTATTTAATTGCTCAGCTCAATACGTCTTTATCTCCGGAACTGCAACATTTTATTCAGGCAAAGGAATAGCATAACCCATTATTATTTTTTGTCCAAGGGCAGGAACATGTAAAAGAAAAGAACACTAATACTAGATGATTTGCTGGTGTTGTCAGTTTTCACTTATCAAATAAAACAGTATTTAAGGGAAAACTTCAACCAGTGCTTGGGGATAGCTTTCTGTACACAGGTTTCCTTCTCCAGAAAATTATGTCAAATGCAAGGACCCAATATATCTGATCCAGGTTTCTATTTTTATAACGAGTTAACTTAAAGCACTTCCAGGTAATGCATAATCCTCTATAAAATGAGTGCTTTGTCAGTAGAATATTTTACAACAGTTTAAAATAGCAAACATTCATTAGATTGTTCATAAACTAAATAGTGTCTTTGTACATTTTAGTTTTGGGACATTGCTCAGTCAGGGAGATTTCTGTCATCTGTCTCTTAGATTTATCATCAAATGGAGCATTTTGTTTTGAAAAGCAAATGGCATTTGGAATACTTTCACACTTGCAAAGACAGCCCTTCTGAATATCCCTTTGTGAGGCATATATCCATACATGCAGTTTTTCTTATGTTACATTTTCATTCGGTCCTTAAGGGAGATTGCAAGATTCCTCCACCATTTCTATCCATAGGCTGGAAAATCTGGTGTAAGAAAGCAGCATGTAAAATGAAGGGGAGCAGATCAAGACAGATCAATACAGAGTCTTTTGGTGAAAGGAAAAATTTTTCTGAATTTTTTATTTTTATAACCCTTTTTATTTCTCCTCTTTGAACTTGGGAATGACACCTACAAAAACTAAAGATACAAAACTTGCCCAGAATTCAGAGACAAGGATATTCTTCTGTCACTTCTAACATCAGTAACTCAGTTCCACCAATTTGTTCATCTGCCTGACTGGCTAAATTTTTATACCATGCACACAGCCTTGCATTTCACTCCATTAGTGATTTATTTTTGCTGTCTTCTTATTCAGTCACAACTATGCAGTTATTTAAGTCATTGCTCATGTTTTTGCCAAGTAAGCTTATTATTCTAAAAATCTTTTTCCTGCTTACCTGGAGGGGTTTTTGTTGTTAAGGATTATGTCGGGGGTTTTTTATTCCTTCAGCAAAACTCCTGTCCACTCTTTTGCAATGCAACATATAATTCTACTGCTGCTGTGGCCAACTCACTCAGTTGGCCCTGACTGAAATAGAGGCAGGAGCCTGTGTAAAGACCAGCCAGTGGAACTGGCAGGGTTAATTAGCCATATTACACAGAACACCTTGGAAATTCAGCTGGATGTACTTCCATTACCCTGGCCGCTGTGCTGGGCTGCACAGACCTACAGCATGCCTGTGCCAGAGTGAGGACCTCTGCTTCCCTGTCCCCCATCATCAGGGAGGGCTTTGTCAGCCCATGGGCTGGCAGCTTTAGCCCAACAATGCTCAGTCTGTGTTCTTGTTGATGTTGTTGTTTTGCATCTGTGCACTCGGGGTTACTCACAACTCTTTGTTGAAATAAAAAAAAATATTTCTCTGCTGAATCTAGGAAGTCTGCAAATCTTGTGGGCAGTTTTGTTCTTGCAAGCCTGCATATGAGATTTTTGGACTAGGGTTTTGTATGAGCTTCACTTAAATATTCTCTCTTTTAAATCAAGTGATCTTCTAAAAGTACACTCTTCGTTACTTTGGGCACATTAATTCAGGGAATTAATAAAGCAACAAAAACTCTGTGACCATCCTTTGTAGATAAAGGTGCTTTGAGAATAAGTCTGTATGTGAATTGGTTTAGTTTGAGAAAGCAGTGTTCACTGCAGCATGACAAACAAGTGTGATCAGAAGAGGACATGGGAATGAAATGGAAAAAGTAGCATGTATTTGTAGTAGAAGAGAAGTTGATTTTTGAGTTGATGGAAACCCAAGAGAGGAAATACAGGGTTAATTTCAGATGGCCTTTATCTCGGTTCTAAAAGAGCATGCAGTTGGTCAAAAGGATTAACTACTTTTACACAGATTTGTACATAAACATTGAGGCACAAGACTTGGACATGAGCTGAGCACCCTCCCTTTGTAATGATTACATTCTTGAATGTCTGGGGAGGGAATTAGGTGACAGTGGCTATTGGCTTCCCCTCAGATGAACCTAGCTGCTGTCATCCATCAACAGACTGGAAATTACTATTTCGAAGGCACTGGAGAGTTTACATGCAATCTTGTGGGACTGAAACCACTCCCTTCTCTCACTCTGCCCTCCCCATGCTAGAACCAGTGGCATCCAGCTACTTACACAGTGTGAACTGGACATTTGTGAACTGATGCACAAGCCCAAGGACCAGGGGCTGTTGTGCTTGATCAAGGATGTGCTGGCTTTTTGTGAGTTTTGTTGTTTGTTTGTTTTTTTGTTTTTTGTTAGTTTTCAACTGTAATTCAATGTATAGTTAGAAACCTCAGGCTGTAGTTTCTCCTCACTCACAGCACTGGAATAATGCTAGTGTAAAATGTGTCTAAATCAAATTACATTAAATCCTTCAGTCTTCATATAAATGCACCCCTGTCTGTACTGTATTAATATATTGCTTTACTTATTGGTGTATTGGGAACTTCTGTTAATGTTTTAATTAACAAGGTAAGCCACCGCCTGTACTATTTGTATGAAGCACCAGATATGTGGGGTTGGAGTCTACCTCTGCCCAGCCCTGGTCAGTCGACTTGGTTATATAAGGTGCACAAACTCGGGTACCTATAAATATTAGCGAGCAGCTGTCACAAAGGGATTGTGAACGAGCTGCTCTGGACCTCGAAAACATAATAGCTTGGCACCCAAAAATACACAACTTTGATAACATACTACAAGGTCACGTATATGGGGGAGAGGGTAAGGAGGTGGTGACTGCTTTTAATCTTTGTCTCTTTTATAAAAAAACAACCTAATTTTCTTGCTTTGTGTTTCTGGTATACATCGGATATTTACAATTTTTATCACATTAGGATATGACATTCCTGGCCTTGTCAGTGCTTTTGTTTGGATATTTATAGCAGCTTCTGGTCATTGTTGAGCAAAGGCGATTGCCCTGCCCTCTGGCCCTTTCTTAAGCAGATTTTGGGCAGAAGCTCCTCTCGTGTGGCACTAATTGAAGTGACTGGTGGAGGGGGTGTTGTGAGCATACTTGTGCTGAGCTGCCAGGGTCTAAGCCAAGGGAGGAAGAGAGGATAAAACAGGGAGAAGGGAGGAAAGAGGAAGAAAACAAAACAAAACAAACGGGCTTTGCCTCGCTCCGGCAGAGCGGAGGGCTGCGCGGGCTGCCGGCCATCTGT
The DNA here is from genome assembly GCF_050655825.1 of Lonchura striata. Classification (NCBI taxonomy): domain Eukaryota; kingdom Metazoa; phylum Chordata; class Aves; order Passeriformes; family Estrildidae; genus Lonchura; species Lonchura striata. Next base: position 92,989,185 of record NC_140704.1, read on the forward strand.
CCGCGCAGGGCGGCGCGGCGGGAGCGGCGCCCGGGAAGGCGGGAAGGCGCCCGGGAAGGCGGGAAGCGCCCGGGAAGGCGGGAGCGGCGCCCGGGAAGGCGGGAAGCGCCCGGGAAGGCGGGAGCGGAGCGGCTCCGCAGGTGGGTGCCGGCGCCGCGGGGCCGCGGGCTGGGCTGGGCGGGCGCGGGGCTCTTTGTGTGCGGCGGCGGCGGGGGCCGAGCGGGCCGGCCCGCGGGGAGCCTGCCGGCCGGGACGGGAAAACTCCAGCGGTACGGCCCGAGCCCAACAAGTTGCGGGAGGAGTGCTCCGTGCGGAGATGGGGCTGGTTTATCCGGCGCACGAGTGAGCCGCGCCGAGGGACTGTCAGTCGGGACGTGTGGGCTTCCCCCGGGTGAGTAACCCCGCCTGAGCCGGGGCTGCGGCGCTCGAAGGCGGTAGCACCATCGGAGCCCGCTCGGTGTGTGTCCGTGTGCCCCGGTTCATGCTTTCCTGCAACTTCAACGTGACGCGCCGAGAGGCCGAGGAAGATCACCGGGGTTGCGGAGGGACTAGGAAGGCAGAGGTTAGTAAGTTTCTGACGTGCTGTAAGCCAGCATCGCTGTCAGAAGCAACCAATTTGGAATATTGTCCCATATTTTGAAATTTGTGTTGGCATTGGACGTTATCACCTTTCGTTCACGTGGTACTGTTTCTGGAGGGTTTTCTTGCTGTTGTTTTTAAGTTGCTGTGTAAACAACCGGGTCGTCGCTTAGCGAGTTGTGCAGCAAGGGAAAAGTGAACTTGGAAGTGTGTTTTTCCTAAAGAAAAGTTCAAAAATATACAGTAGTTTTAAATTACCAGTAGTAATAGAGGAGTCTGGGCTTCGTAGTTCATTACTATGGTTATTCATATTATTATTTTTGAAGATGAAAGAAAAATTGTTCCTGTGCACCTAAAATGATGTTTTAATGTAATTTATGCGTCTGTTAGAATGTCCTGATAGTGGACATGGTTATGTTTAGTGTACAAGCTAGTATTTGTTTCTGATAACATTCCTAGGGCTACTGGAAAAATAAACATTCAGTTAATGCACATTGCCTAAACATATTTTAACAGATCAGGCATAAATTACAGGCAACAAAATGCAGTCATAACTGGCAGTTCCTTTGCATGTCTACTTTCAAGTGTTAAAAATAAATAATTAGTTAAAATTGTTAAAAATAAATATCTGTTAGACGTGTGCGCACCATCCTGTCTGGCTGTAGGTCTTGTTTGTTTCTTTTGTATATGGTTCTAGAAGTAGAACAATAGTAGAAAATGGAGTTGAGCAGCTGGTAGTCCATTTGTCCATTGCTTATCCCTAAAAAGATTCCTGGTGCAAAGTTCATAAACTATCCCTGAGAATGGTTCAAATCTGAGTCCAGGAATTGGCCATGCTGAAATCCGTCAAGAGTTCATAAAAATAAACAGAAAAGCTGAGGTTTGCTTCCTCATAAACCTCTTAAGAAATATGTCCTCTATCTAGTATGCTACTCACTACTCACTTCAAGGCAAGGGAAAACCTTGATGAATCATGTGGATATTGCTCCATATCATCCTTATCTATAATCAGGCAAACAAAAATATTTTTACTTTCTTTAGTCTGGAATGGCTGGTTTCTTACAGAAGACCTTGCCTTCTGTCTTTCTCTCATCTGTGTCCTTGCTGCAAAAAACAAGTCCTCAAGAATATAAGTATTTGTTTTACGGGTTATATTCCTTATCTCTCCTGCCTTCCAATTCATGCTGGTTTGAATATTTCTGTAGTATTGAAGTCAGTTGCCATTACTTCCTTCAAGGACCCTATTAAAACACATTTGTAGAGTGTGTGCAGTATGATAACGTGTAGCGTCATGGATATATTTAATTTTATTCTTACATGGTTCCATCTATTTCTCTTATTACTTCAGAGAAGCAAGAAACATGATGAATGCTCCATTAATGGTATTGGTAAGAAATACATTAACGCGAGTGCACGGTCAGTAAGAAAGTGTTTTTATTTGAAAGGCTTCTCGTACCAGATAGCGTACTAATAATCATAACCTGTGCCATGTATCTTCAGTGCTAGATTGCATTTGCTTTTAGGTTCTTTATAAATACATTTTTTATTCAGCATGGCTGCATTTTCACCAACTGCCCAGGCTCCTTGTTCCTTTTCAGCCTTTGCTGTCTCTGAATGCTGCGGGAATTTGCTGGGCAAAGGATTGGGTGTCTATGGGATAGGCAGTTCAGGATGCAGCACTTCTCAGAAGCCAGCTCGGTATTGTAGGAGACTGAGGTCTGATAATAAAGTCAAGTGAAATGTGGTATTAAAAATATAAGTCAAATCCGAAGACTGCTGTGTTGGTTGGATACCCGAGTGCAAGCTGGAATAGCCACTCTGACAGATAACTGAAAATGCGATGAGCGACTTTTGCAAGCCATGAGGGAAAGTACTCGGTTTTCTGCACGTGAAGCTGCTTTCCATAGATCCATCCCAGGGCAAGAGGCTGTCCTGGTGAAAGCACAGGGGTTCACATCCTTCGTGCTCAGTACCCAGACAGAAGGACATAAATTGGAGAAGCCGAGGGTGACGTGGCCCTCCTGCTTAGGAGTGCTGGGAGCCTGGGTCCAAGTCTGTTGGGCAGGGACAATTCCAGAGGGACCCTGCAGCAGGGCAAGGGTGCATCACTGCAGACAAAAGTTGTGCAGCAGCTTGCAGACCTAATGGGGGACGTGACTACAGCCACAGATGTGTGTGGCAGAAGTGCAAAAGAGGTATTTGTGAGGTATTTGTGGGAGCAAGGGTTTTGGAGTGTCAGATGTTGTGGCAAAACACATAATGGTCATGGTGACATGTTTATAAGGTGGAAGGGAGATCAGAGGTCTGGTGGAGCAAGCAGTAAAGGCAGGAGGATGACACCAGCAGCCAAAGGTCTCAATGCTACCACAGGGAGGCTTTGCAGCTGGATGGATGACCCAGTTTGGGTGCTTTGGAAAGAGTGAGTCAGGAGCTGGGAAGAACCATTGAGGAACCTGTTTGTCATCATGGACCAAAGAGGAAGCATTGGGCAGCTGAGCTGAGGGCAGATAACAAGCAGTAATTATAACTGGAGTGCAGCACAAGGGCACAGTGAATAATCTTTAGCCTTTTTTGTGGCATATGTGAAATTGGGAAGACAAACGTAGAGTTCAAAACAAAACTTAAGGATAGCAACCAAAATAATTCTGTAGCACTGAAGATTTTTACTCTCTTTGTTATTCGCTTCCCAAGATTTTCAGTTAGTGGGATCTTCATCTTCTGATGTTTATAAAAACATCATGATTGGGGATTGTAGAATGCAAAGAAATTAATTTTCATAGACTTTGCCAGATCATTTTCCTTTAAAAGAGACCTAGTTGCACTTTTAATAACAGATGCACTCTGTTGTAATCATTTGCTAAGCAACAGGCTCACTGTGCTGCCTGTGAAGCACAAAAGCAAGGGACGCTTTGACACGTCACGTAAAGCTTACATAAAGTTTGTGAGCAGCAGCAGAAAGAGTGAATGATGAATGCTTCTGATTTTGTTCCTTACGTGAAAATAGTTTATAGTTGGGTATTTTTCTCTGCTGGCTGCCATCAGCAATAGAAGTATCAACAGGAGAAAAATGGGTCGCTTGGGTTTTAGCATTAAGCAGCAAATCCAGGGCCAATAGGATTTAGCTGGGATGTTAAGGTTTATTCAGTGCATTTAGTTAATGAAGTTGGGGAGGGGAGGAAGAAGGAAAAAGTCAGTGTCTGGGCTAGGGGGGAGGGATGAAATAGCCGGCTGCCACTGAGTGCATCCTACGGTGACTCCTCCTGATTGATAGATGCTCTACAAGACAAAAACAACTCAGCAAAGGAGGTTTTAATTAAAAAACAGCAGCTCAATGCCAGCTGTTTTGGATTAAAATCAAGCAGAAAATCTTTGTAACAGACATCTACTTGGTCTTAAGGGTGTGTGTTTTTACTCCTAGAGGTGTAGTGCCCATCAGCTGGTGAGAGGGAAGAGGTAGATAATAATACATGCAAGCATCCTTGAAGTGGCCATGGAGATATTCAGCAAGAGCAATTGTATGTTAATATCTATCAGTGAGGCACAGAAGTTCAGGCTAACAAAATCCCTTTTGAGCAGTCTGCCAGATTTCTAGCAGACAGCCCTTCACCCCCTATGCACATGGGTGGCCCTTTGCTGTGCTCACCCGTATTCTGAAGCCTTTGTGTCCCCTGCCAGAGGCTGTCATCTTGTGTACACACATGCTGTTCAGCATTTTGACTTGCCTTCTGAGCCCTGAAAGCCCTCAGCACAGAGACACAAAAAACAATTAGCATAGAAAGTCATTGTTATTTAAAATATCAAGGGCTGTTACCTACATGTCCAAAAAAAAGTTTGCAAACCAACATGAATTGATCTCTTCCCTCAAGGGAGTTAGTTTGTTGGGTTTTTTAATTCTGCTTCTCTGATTCTGGCTCCCATTTGGATCAAACCTTGTTTTCCCCAAAGCTATAATGGTCATTTTGAGTTGGATGAAGTTTCTTTCTCTGTGCACCTCCTCAGAAGTCTGTGCTTGGCCATAGTATCTCAACACTGCTGGGAGTCATTAAGCAGCAATTAACACTGTCAAGACTCAGCCAGTGACCTCAGCAGACTTTCCTCCTATGGGGGATGTGGGCATCAGTAGCAAGATCTGACTAGCAGTATAAAAAAAATAAGCAGCAGGTTTGCAAAATTAATAAATATACCTGTTGTTCTTGGCATAATCTAGTTGCTTAGACAGCCTATAGCTTGATACAGTTCTGTGAGGAGGATGCTGCAATATTTCTTAGTAGGATTTATTGCAGTGACACCTGAAAACTTGCACAAAATGGTCTGGAGATAAACTTGAATGTGTGATTTTTGGTGGGTTTGGTTTTTGGGGGTTTTTTGTGGTTTTTGTTATGTTTTGGTTTTTTTGTTGTTGTTGGGGTTTTTTTTTAATCTTCGAAACATTTTAAGATAAATACTTTCAAATAATAATTTTTTTAAAAGTAGTGAAAATACTTAGGAAAACACTGTACAGAATAGTTTAGGCAAATGTCTGTAATAAGAAAGAAAGAATTAGATTTCATTAAAATTAAACAGATCAACACAAGGACTTGACTGTGATGCTTACAGCAGGGCTTTATGAATGTTCAACCAACTTTTAGAAAATGGGGGTGGCTGTGTCAGAGCAGCAGTCCCAGGCATGGCAGTGGGAGTCTAGGCAGCTGCACACAGAGAATGTGGAGGTCCAGAAAAAGGCTTCTGTTGTCTTTTATGTACAAATAGGTATATGTTTGTTGCTAAACAAATACAGATGTTATTGCTGATCTCAGGATTTTATGAAATGAAATCTGAACAGTCTGATTGTCTCAGTGGCAACAAGGGAAGCATATTGTCCCACATGCGGAGCATGCTACAGAAAAGTGAAGAGGGCTACATCTCCAAAAAAAAGAACACTTTTGGGTGTATCTACATGGTGATGAAGTATTTGGTGCAATGTCACACCATCTAGTCCTGTATTTATGATGGTCTATTGCCTTTATCCCTGTTTGCATATATTTTCTTGTCAGTGGCCTATAAAGCCTCTATTCAGCATTTGAGCCTAAATGACTGGAAGGACAGAATCTGAGACTTGAAGACCATAAGATGATTTTCTGTGATTTGACTCAGTCAACGAAACTGTGTGCATACCTTGGTGATCTCATTAGCATAGTTCTAGCTATGTGCCAGTAGTTGGTAGATACCCAGAAGAGCAAACAGAAGATTGCTGGCTGTATTGTAATATTAAACATTCTATAGAATTACCACAGAGATTTTACATGAAAAGGCGGTGAAACATTGGGGGCTAATGCAACCTTTGTAAATGCTGCAAATCCACTAAATAATTACTGTATAGGCTCAATAATTACCATATAGTACTGGATTAAATACTGATCTACATGGATCTGGTGGAGGTTTCCTTACATATGATCAAAGTGATCAAAAAAACCTGTCTTCTTTCTTTATGAGTGTGTGCTATACCTGTGAGAGTAAATTCAAATAAAATGTTTTGCTCCTGAAGATACGAAGACATGAGAGTTCTACCTTTGTTCCCCTAGACAAGTTTATACTATTCATTCACAGTGATGAGAATCATCTTTGGAGTTCCAAGTCCTTTTAATTCAGAGAAGTTTAGATAGGTGGATTTTGATTGAGTAGTAGGGAATATCAAAAGTTACACTGTTAGATTTCTCTGTGAAGAACAAAGGTTCTGAGCAGACACAAGAGAGAGATGCACTTTATTTCCCCGTTCCTCCTTCCCCCATCAGCATTCACAGTGCACAAGTAGAGATGCCTGCTAGGTATTGAAGAGGCTGTCACTGTTAATTTACTGTGAGCATCCCACAGTGACTGGGGTGGGGTGGAGGAAGCTGAATAAAAATTATAAGTGCTATTGAAACTGGCTTGTAACAAAGTCCAATGTCCCTTCAGTGTTTCTAATGTCAGATAAGTAAGATTCTTGGAATCTGATCCTGTGTTTTAAAATAGTGCTTAAATTTTGAAAGCTTCTCTTTTTTGTGTAGGAATGATACTTTTCTGACAAAAGACTCCAGCATGAGCCATGATGGTGGAGCCTCCTAGAGGTGTTATTTTTCCATTGACTAGAGCAGATGCTCAAGCAGCCCCCAGTCCTGACAGAAATGGGGCTGCTCTTGGAAATGTCTGCTTGGAGGCAACCATCACGTGCTGGGTGTGGCTTTCCCACACTTCCAACCAGTGTTGCTGTTGGCCTCCTGTTTGCTTACAGGAACCTTAATTGCCAGTATATCTCTAGGAGCTTCAGTACCAATTAATCTGTTGGCATGTCCTCTTATAACTTAATATGTGATGTCATGGTATTCATCCTGTTATTGGTAGCTAATTTGTGCTTCTGAGTAATTTCCCCTATATCTTGAAAAACATGCTTTTAGAAGGCACTGATCTTGAGCTGTGACTCAGTAATTTCAGGGATACCTGTTCCTGTTCCTGCCTGTGGAGCAGAATGCATCAGCTTAAACACTGGAAATGCGAATTGCTTCCCTCTGCCCTATTAAGGCTGTCATGACTGAGTGTAATAGTGGCTCACCTCTTTTGTTCCATATTGCTGCCAAGTAGGATCACATCCATGGCCAGTTGCTGAATTCCAGCTGATGAGTGATACCCCTCCTAGCCAGTGGGTTAAAAAAGCTTCTTGTAACTGTGTGAACATACTTTATTGTGCTTGGATGAGACTTTCTGATTTTTCAGAACCATCCTTCCTCTCTTCCTGGTTTCATGTTTCAATGAAAAGATAATAAAAGGCAGAAGTACGTTCATTAAAGTGACCTATCTTGATATTTCTGTATTTTCTGTTATTACCCTTTTTTTTGTCAATGGTATCCTTAGCTACAGGGCTCTCTTTGTTTACTTTGGTTTTTGACTGGGCTATTGTATGAACATCACTTGTGGTGGATTACATATACATATGTATATATCCGCATGTATATATCCAATTTTGTTGGTAGTTACTTCTTGATTTGCTAGCAGGACATTGCTGACACACAATTTGGACTTTGGGCTGTGACTTACCATTCCTGGGTTTCCTTTTAGGGTGCTCTGCTAACCAGGACCTATTCACTTTTAATCCTGTTTATCATCTGAAAATAAATCTCCCAGCACCGTGACCTTTCCTTGCCTGTTATACCGCTGGTTAAGAAACAACCCCAATCATGCTTTGAGTGAGTGTGTGGAGTTACTGAGCTGCTTGCAATAAAATGCAAGAGAGGCTTTACAAAAAAAGTGTACAGGAATCTATTTTACACAGGAATGTATTTTACTGCTTTTATTAAACACAGATTATTCTGCAGAGATGGGTGGGCTTTTACTTGGCTCAGGTTTAAAGAGCCCACCAATATATGGCTAAACCTTTCTAAAGCAACATGAATTCCCCTAGGAGAAATGCATTACATTTCCTATGAAAATGGAGTTTTCTTTTACCTTGTGACCTTTCTGATTTCCTGTCCCTAGACATGAATGACCCAGTCTCCAGTGAATATTATTATTATTATTAGTCAATAAAGTTAAAAGCAGATCACATGTATATTGAAAATGTAAGTAGCCGTAACTAGGGTTGCCTATGGCTAATAATAAAATGTCACCTACATTTTAGCTCTGTATGCCTCTATGATCATACTTTAAAATACATCAAAATGGGATTCTCTCAATGAGAATATAGCTGAGCTGCCAGGAAAATAATTTTATTTCATAATAATATATTTAAAATATGCTGGGCAAGCTTGAAAGATTGCAGATACACCTTAAAGCAGTTTAATTTCTAGTTCCTATGCTCCTAATGCAATTCACATTTTTCAGACACTTACATTTTATTACATGAGGGGATTATATTATGAAGAGTTTTGCACAGTCTTTTCTTGGTTGTGTTGATTTCAAAGATATTAATTCTTACTCAATTGAAAAAAATTAACTGGAATCTTTAACTACAACTTCCCCAGGTTTTTACTACATGAAATTTTTTGCATGCTTTTGTTTCTAGAATGTGGGCAGATGGGGCAAGATGTGGGCTTATGTTTGCCCTAGTTTAAAAGGAAACTGATTTTCACTGTTACTAGTGCTTTTCAAAAAAAGTTTGAGAACCTTTGTTGCTTGGAATAACCACAGAAATGTATCAGTTTAAATTGTTTTGGATTGGTACTTTTATTTCCCTAATAATAATTGCAGTGTTTTGGGGGTTGGGAATAGCCACAAAATAAAACCTGCAAATATTTCTAAAGCTAAGGGCAAAGACTTTTTAAAAAATCACATTAGCACCGACTCAGTCTAGTGATGATTTTGGCTCAGCATGTCTTCTGCTGCAAACCTTATTTCAAGAGATTATTAGTCAAAATTTGAAAACTGTGCAGACATCTCTTGCAGAAAACTGATAATCTGCCTAATGAGCCTCAGCACTCTGGGTAAAGCCAATGAACAGGGTGTATACTTGAATGCTTTTCATTAAGAATGTTTATTAGGGAGATGTCAAATGGATAGGCTATGGTAATAAACAGAAATGGGCTTGTAGCTCATGTTTGAGGCAGGCTTTCATGTCTACAGCCCTGAATAGCTGCTGCCTGTAAACACTCTACACTTCTCATACAACAGAAGGACTTACAGAAATGTGTTTGTTCAAATAAATACCTTTTTAATTTATGATGTATAATCAACAAGGTATGACATCATCTATATTAATTTTAATCTTATATTGTTCAGTTAATACTTGGTCAAATTCAATAGTTTTGTGTGAGCACTAAGCATCTAATTTACATACCTACCTATGGTTTGTATATATGCATAATGACTTTGTGACAAAAATGGTATTAAAGGAGAATCTGAGATATAAATATCTTTATTGTCAACTGAAAGTGCTATTGATGTGTATTCCTAGCCAGAAATTATTTTGTATTTGTAACTAGTTCTATTTTAATATGGTTTACCTGGTGAGTTTTTGCAAATTGAAACAGCTATTTCAATGTATTCTATTCATTTGCTGCCTTACATCTTTGGAACAGACTGTGAAGGTTTTCCTGAATTTTTACATGTGTATCGAAGACCAAATGTGGTGAAAGTCCAAGCTGTAGGTCATCTTGCACAGTTGTAACAAAACAAGGAAGATGTTGAGGATGGGATGTCCACAAAATCTCTGAAAGAATTTCTCCTTGATTATGTGTTGAAGCAGTAGAATGAGAACAGGTTGCTGTCTAATCACTGAGGATTTCTGGGATCTTCTCTCCTCCTACATCCAGTTTTCGTGATGACACAATGATGTTCCCAGACTCTTCTATTGACTTTGGCTACAAAATAGCATCTCATTGTGAAAGTCATGTGTAATTCTTCTCCAGCTTGTATCTGGATAAGAACGTTTTCTCCGAGTAAAACGTTATTGGACAAGAGGAATCAGCTTCAGTTGTGCCAGGAGAAGTTTTGATTGGATATTAGGAAAAAAGTTACTTACTGAAAGGGTTATCTGGCACTGGAACATGCTGCCCAGGGAAGGGGTTTTGTCACCACCCTTGAGGTATTTAAGACACACAGATATGGCACTGAGGGACATGGTCTTAGTCTTGGCAGTCCTGGGTTAATGGTTGGACACAATGATCTTAAGGGTCTTTTCCAACCTTACTGATTCTGTGTTTCTAGTGTCCAGGGAAATTGCGTTTTCATAGGTTTTGTTTTCTTTCTCCATCCATTTCTTCTAACTTTCACTACCCTCTTCAGACCTTCTCAGTTTTGAACCTGGATGGCTCCTTCTGTTTGGGTAAAAGGAGAAAGGATTGAGTTTGTAAAGATAGAGTGTCTCAGTGAGACCAGTGGAAAGTGAGTGTGGTATGTCCATGAGATTGGAAATGGAATGTTAAAATATTGCAGTACGTGTGGATAGAAAAAGCTTACCTTGGTGTGTGGATTTTTTTTCCACATCCCTGAGAGCAGATAATATTTTTATTGACATAGGAAAGTTTAGTGGTTAGTACAGGAACACTACTGTGTCTATCACCACTTTGCTTCAGTAGGAATAAACTTGTCAAAACTTGTGTATTTTCATTTCAATCACTCGGAACATTCAGCAGTGAAATAACTAAAAGATCATATTCTAGGCAGACTTTCCCCCTCACCCCCATTCAGAGCAGCTTTCTGGATCTTGTATTAATCATAAGGCCAGCTTCTTGTCCTTTTGTAGACCTCTGGTGCTCTGTTGAATGTATTAGAAAAATCACATTGGAGAGTGAAGATTTTGGAAGTTTGATGTATTTGGAGGAGAAACTGATCTTTCGTGTGCATGTATCCACTTTTTTCCAGTTTTGAGGTAAATCTCTACTTACTCATTCCAGTTTATATGAGAATGTATGTCTTATATTGATGTTATTTGAAAATTTGCAAGTTGGAATAATTGGGAGCAAGTCTTCTCTTGCTGTTTGAGGCACATCCTGGGCACCCAATGTACCCAATCTTTAAGTGTTATGATGGGACAGTTGCCATATTAATGCAATTTTTCCTGTCTGTGGTCAGTTTTCACAATCTGCCTCCCATGAGTGGAGGGGGAAATAAAATTACTTCTTTTAGACAGCCTGTTTTCTAAGTTTATACTCAACTTCAATGTCTCCTTTGAATTAATTTCTGCTATTGGGCACCCAGACGCCAAAACAAGCCCCAGTCCATTTGGCAGATGACCACAGGATTGGGTTGTGTCCTGTGAGGCACAAGACTCACCTTTTTTGCTTGGAACTGCCACATGTATGAAGTGACTACACCTTGGTTAAAATGCAATCATTTTGCATGCTGCCATGGAGCATTAAGTTTTGCAAATGTCTGGCCTACATTATTCTGTTCAGTTTTTTCCTTCTTTAGCTCAAGAAAGTTGCTTGTCATCATACCCTGTACCAGCTATCTCAATAATTCTCTTCTTTCATCTATATTGTTACCTGTAAGTTATTTATAGACTATGATCGTATTCTGCTTAATCCTCTTTTCTGGATTATAGAACTTCAGCTTCCTCAGTCTGTCTTCATAGTCGGTGTCTTATCCTCCAATTCGTATATCATTTAAGTTGGCCTTCTTTGTATATGCCTAGTTATTTTATATCTTTTTCTGCAATATGTGAAGATAAGAGCTGCATGCGATATATTCCATTTGTGGTCACATCATGACTTTGTACTCTAGAATTATTACCTCCTTGGATTTATATGAGATACATGCACATCAAAGACCAGCAGTTGCTTCTCCTGCAAACAGATCAAATTTGCAAAATAATCTTTAATCTCCAATCAAATATTGAGCTTTTTTTCACATGGCATCATGTGCTTCTAAACAACATTTGGTACCACTTATATTCCAGAATAAAGCAAGAACAGTTTTACTTACTGTGAGTAAACATTCACTTGTTTCCTGCATCAGCACATTTAAAATGTGAATTACTATTCTCTTGTAGAAAAAGACAAATTAAATGAGAAGGTGGAAAATATTTACATGAGCTTAATGCTTGTCGACTTAAGAAAAATTAATAAATAATTTCATCTTTACTGGAAATATGATTTGGTTTTGGTCAGTTGTCATGTGTATTTGTCTTTTTTTTTTATTTCAAGAGAGCAACAAAATAACAGTTCTAAAATAGAAAGAAATGAACTGCACATAAGACCAGTTGCTGCAGGACTCCCACAAAATCAGCCTCAGTTTCTGTGCTTAGGAGACCTCTAAACTTTTAGAAGCTTGATTGGTTTGGTTCTTCACACCACACTCATGTCCTCAGTACATCAAACCTCTGAACTATCTAATTTATCTGTCTTGAATTCAAAATGTTTTCAGTTTGTGTGACCCAACAATGACTTACATTCATAAATCAATTTACATAGAAATGTCATGTGGTTCTATTAATGATATCTATAGTAACTTTTATAATTAAGAAATTTTTATTTTAGCTTGCTGTAATTTACTCATAGTGTGCATTTTCCAACTCAGTAGTCTTTTTCAGCTAAATTTATCCCCTTTGTCTAATTCTTTCTCTACTGCTGCTGCTTCTCCCTTGAGTAACATTTAGAACCTTTTACTTCCTTCCAGAGCTGCTTATCTGTAGAAAAGTTCACACTACTAGCATCTTGTATGCTTGCTTGAGTGAATCCTTGAATTTCAGAACTAGTAGGAGATCAGTTTGTTGCTTGATTATCAAATTCATCTACCCGTTCAAGTGTACACTCTTAAAAGACTATGTGCCAATTATATCACCATTGGTTTCTTATTCTTCCCATCCAGATTTAGCATTATCCTAAATGGTCTTATTTCTTATTTTCTTCCATACTAGTCTGTGCCAGAGATTAATTTGTTTCATCATCTTCAGTTGAAAAAAATTTAAGCTTTGCTGTAATATTTAAGAAATATTTTGCTGCAAGGATGACTCTTGTTGTAGTGCAGGGGAAGGTTGAGTAAGGCAAGCTGTCTTTAAAATGTGTCTGCTTCCTCCTGTAGTGGAGGTCCTTGCCAGCTCTTGGCAAATCCATTTTGACTGCTAGGTTATACTGGTTATTTAAAATAGTAATTTAAAAAGTTTTAAATGCTTAAAGTGCTTTAAGATTAGTGCCAGAATGAATGTCATTAAGTAGTCTAATGAAGTCCAGTGTGTTCCCTTTTGAAGTTAGCAGTCACTGAGATCTGGGAGAGCTGTTAGTACTGAAAAGTTGAAATGCAGTCCAAAGGAAGCCCAAGGAAAGTAGAAGTACTGCAAAAATTGAACTAGAATTAGAAAGTAACAGAATTTAGGAAGAAAATTTAAGCCATTTGGAGGAAGTTTTCAAACCTCAGCACTGGAGTCTTATACCTTATTGCCACTGAATCTGCAGAGACATGGCTTTGATTTCCATATGCTCTGGTGAATGAGTGGCTCCTTCCTAAAGTCAGTCTTGGGCTATTAGATGTGGAGTTTGTCTTGCCAGATTGTGCTGGGGGCCGAGGGGCTCAGGATGGTTATTCCTGGCTTGCTTTCCTGATCTGTAGAACAGGTCTCTTGAATGCCCATGACATTGATGTTAACAGAAGGGTGGGGAGGGGCATTCCAAAGGATGAGTGCGTTCTTGAGTGCCTGAGCCTGGGATATTGAAGGGGTTAGTTATTGATTTAGTGTATTTACTTGATGTCATTTCAGATTAATAGCCTGCCCAGGAGGTTTGTGCTGTAGTACGTAAATAGCGAAAGAAAAATGTGTGGTGAAAGACAGACATGTAGAGATAACAGATTCTCCAGATCTAAAGAAGCTGTTTGGTTTCTACTTGTACAGCTGAAACTCTCTGTATTGTTTGGTTTCCGAAACAAATAATGCTGCCGTGTTACTGTGGTCAGCTGCAAAAGCCTGGGAGTGCCCTTCCAGCCCTGCAGATCTGTCCAGCAGCTGGAGATGAGGCCAGGGTACAGAAAGTGTGAGTGGGCTCTGCACCACAAGTATGCATCTCCATGGTATTTATAGGCTCTTACAACATTGTTAGAAGGCAAGGCATGGGCAGGGAGCATGTGACCATGCTAGTTATGGCTGAATTGCCAGAGAGAGGGAATAGGGGTGAATTCTGGGGCTTTTTGTTTTGTGGGTTTTGGTTTGGGTGGGTTTTGGTTTTTCTTTTTTTTGGAATTTTCTTGTCATTTTCCTCTCCTTTTTTTTTTTTTTTTCTTTAACAAAATCACTTGGCTTGATTAGTCTGCTGAGTGCAGGCAGTTGTGCTGTGTGGACTGGTTGTTGTCTTCTGTCTGTGCCTTCTGGGATGAGCAGAAGTAGCTGTTCCACAGCTTTACCTCACAGGCACTGGAAATGGAACTACATCTCCTCCCCCTGAGTCAGCAGTTGTTTTTTGGGGAGTACTACTTTGCAAACAAACCAGATTTTCGAGGTCTGAGCAGTAATTTGCAGTAGGTTCGTTTGCATTGTGCTCAGCTACTCTTGCAAGGTTAAATAGGAAAACAGGCTACTAGTCACAGAGTTTCCCTGGGGGCAGGGGGAGGGAGGTCTGTACCCATTAGAGGATCCAAAGATGAGGTGGGCATAGGACATGAGTGACCACTGCACGTAACGCTCCCCTTTCTGTTCCCTCAGCTGAGGCCATGCCTCCTCATTCACGGGCTGAGGAATGAATCCCAGGCTGAGCTGGGACTCAGCTGCATTTGGGACATGAAGTCCCTAAACATTGCTGGCACTGGGCTGGGAGTAAGGTAGCTGGGACCCACTGGCTGTGAATTAATTAATTTTGATAGAGAATCAGAGCTGGAAAGGAATGATTTTCTGAAGAGTTAGGGCATCAGAAGGTGATACCACAGCACCACTGTGGGTTTAAACTATTGTATCCTCACTGTTTTCTGTGCCTGGGTAAGCCTTGCACCTTATTGCTTCGTCCTTTGGCTCCCAATGAACATGATCACCAGGGTGTTTGTCAAAAAGTCTGTCTTTAAATTGGAATGGCACAGGGAATGCTTACAGAGGCAGGAACTGTTCTGTCCCTTGTGCTCTCTTTCCCTCTTTCCCCTCTCCTGCCCCCGCCGTTTCCCCCCATCCCTTTTTATTTTTATTTTTGCCTTGTCTGCCAAAGAAAATGGAACACACAAATTGGATTAACAATCATTTTGTGCACTTCAGACATCAAAAAAGTGATCAGCTGAGGAGAGTTAAGTTGCAAAGTGCTGTGGAACAGTCACAGTTTAAGACCAATGGGAAGTTCATAATGCTGGGAGGGCTAAGTGTCTAGGGTTAACTCTCCGTTACTCTCAGTACTCTCTCTGTACCTGCTGGTTGGGCAGTTACCAATGGTAAGGAGGCCCTTTCTGGTGTGATCCGAGTTATTTTACTCTATGTGTGGCACTATTTTTGCAAAGACAAGCCTTTATATTTCAAATTTACTTCATTGTTACTAACCAAGGGTAATAAATTTTAGTGCAAGTTTCAACAGCATGTTTGTTTTGGTTTTTTTTTTAGTAGTTTTATTAACATGACTTTCAATCTTCTCTAGCTAAGCAGCCCAATTGCCAAGTAACAGAGATGCTCAATAAGTTTTCATGGCCACATAAAGGAAAGTCATACATTTTATTTCATCCAAAAATAAGAAGGATTTTTTCTGAAGTAGTCAATTATTCTTTGAAGCTGCTCTGGACTAGATTCATAGAGTCAAGCTTTTATTTGAGTTCTTTGCAAATTTTTATAGTGATACAAATATGAACATTAGATATTTTAGGGTGTTATAACTTACTTGGGAAAAAAAGTGTACTAGTCTCTGTTCTGCATCTTTTGTTCTTAATAAAGATTTCTAGTGTTATTTCATGTACTTGATCTGGATGTCTCTTATGTCATTGTTGCTCCCAGCTGCAAATCAGAGGTGTTAACCACAATGTTAGTCAGACAGAGACTAAAAGAAAACAATTTTATTTGTCTTGATCAAGTGCAAGAGTAGATACATACAAGTTTTCTGGTTGATGTGCTCATGAATTCCTGTTCCCCATTTTTGATCCATTTTTGATCCTCAGAAAGAATCTTGAATGTGAGCCAGATTTCTCTGGGAAATTGTCCTCTTGATGATGATATTTGCCAAGAAAGGGATTTCCACAGTGTGTTAGCAAGGGATAGAACTGTTAACACTGTGTAGATGGGAGAATGGCTAACATGAAAACCACCATAGAAAAAAATGATATTATTCTTGCCTGCATCATATAAATACATAAGAATTTTTTCTGGTGATTCTATCAACCTATCAAGATTTTTTGCATGTTTTCTATCAAATTGCTCTATCTCTACATAAGAATTGATCTGAGTATTTTTTGAATTATTATTTCCTGTATAAAATATTGAGAGGAGTGGGTTTTGTTATTGTAAAGAGCCTGCATAATCATTTAGGTTGGGCCTTCACCAGTGCATGGTGGCTGTATTGTCCTTTCCTCTCTGTAGTACAGTGTATCACCAGCAGCCATGATGTGCCTATGACAAACACCAGAGTGGGAGCTGAAGCTCAAACCTTTAGTCAGCATTTGGAAAGGCATTAGGAAAGAGAAAGAACATAACCAGGAAGAACCCCGTTCAAATGATTGTTTCTTTTAAATGCTTCCACCAAGAACACTCTATAAAGAGCAGTAGGGATGCATGTCTTCAAAACCAAAATGTGTACAGAACATGGACTGAGCTAAATGTTCCAGGAACTTCAATGCTTAGCAGGCAGAAAGATGCTTCTGTTTCCAAGTGCCTGAGGGGGTATCTGTCATGTAGAAGAGTCTCCTCATAGACCACATAATCCTGGCAGGACACGCTTTTTTGAGTCGTATCTGTTGCTAAATAGGTGTATGAGATTCTCCCAAAGGAAATACAGTGAGGATATACATCTGTCAGAGCAGCAAGATGCCCTCCCCTGGCTCCAGTGAAATTGAGGGAAGGAAAGAATTCTACAGGCAACTAAAATAAATACAAAATAAATGTTCTGTAGGTTGGTTACATGTCTGGTAATTCTTGGGCAAATGGAGGGACACTCAGAACACTCTGACCTGCTGGATTTCTCCAGGGTAGCAGGTATGTACCTCCCTGGGCCCCAGGTTGTGTATTGGCATTTTACTTGGTGCTGTAAATTAAGTCCAGACATTCTGGCTCTGAACCAAGACCAGGTGCAGATCTCATGTGCTGCAGGTCAGTCTCAGGTAGAGAGACATTGGTGCTGTCCTGTGTAATGGAAGGCTTCTAAACTACACAACAAAGGTTTCCAATGAAGTTTGTACCTAAACCCATACATGGCAAACAGGCCTGAAAATGTAAGCATCTATGACTTCAGTTCAAAGAAATCTTGTCTACAGAACATGAGTAGGGTGTCTCTTCCTTCCCCTTCCTTTTAAAGAAGGCTGTGATAGAAGTATTCTAAGCAAAACAGCTAAGTTCTGATAAAAAGATGTCTTTTAAAAAATGTTTTTCAGACGATCCATATGTGAACCATATCTCAGAAACCCACAGCAGGTAAGGATGAAAAGCAAGCATTTTGCCTTGGGCTTAATGTTGCTATTCAAAGGTCTACATATCTGCTGGAAAAAATATTTAGGGATCTGTGAATCGAAAACAGTTGAAAATCACTGACCTGAAAATATATTTCCTTGTTTTCAGAAACCAGCAAGACTGAGTTAGCAGAACATTTCTCTATGGTGATGTTGATGTCTTTCCCTCCTACCCCCATCCTACTAATGGCTCACATGATTTGTAACTAGAATATAGCCTTTCATTTCTTATGGTCCTTCTCTAATGAGATCTTTCTGTGTTGAAACATCAGCACGGAGCTTTCCTAGACTGCTTGTACAATTTTCCAATGTACTGTAAATTTAAATGCAAATGAAAAGTTTTATTAGTTTAAAAAACATGGTTTTCCACTTAGTTTTAAATTATCAGTCTTGCCAAAGAGATCTCCCATTATGATTAAAATGTCTTATAGTTCTGGGATCAAGGTTTATTTCTACTTATGCTCAAAAAAACCCCAAAATTGACTACTCTAAATGGAACAGATGTGTCTACATTAGATGTCATAATTATCCATGACAGTGTAGCCTGACTTTGGAACCCATGTGCTGCAGGCACAGCATTTGAATATTCCAGACCTCTGACCTTAAGCAGATGTCATTATTTTAGTCACATGGACAAGCCAGAAGGAAGGGCAGAGCTCATTTGTATATATTTGTATATATACCGTAGTCTTTTATGTATACATGTGATATTTTTGCTTGAAGGTTTATAGAAAGAGATCAGCACTAAAAAGTGTTTAGGGTGGAATTTGGCTTTTTTCTGACAGAAGACAGTGTTTTTGATAATGTGGCATTGTTGTTGTTTATTTATTTATTTATTTATTTGGGATTCCCTGCTGCCATTTTTTTTTTTTTTTTTTTTTGTCATGGACCCCCTAGGAGGTTGCTGTTACCTGAATTATGCAGTCCAGGCAATGGAATTGCCTGGAGTGGACATCAGCCCAGACTTTGTTTACCTCAAAGCAGCTGTCATCTCAAATAGCTGTCATCTTCATGGAATATGCTCATGTCTGATCATAGCCTTTGGCAGCAGTCTTGAGCGGGAAAACATTATTTCAGTTCATGTGACTGGGGCTTGTAGGTATTGCAGACCACTCTGAATGCAGGCTGGGAAGCTGCAGCTCATGGAGTTTAATTGTACTGCATTTTATTGGAGCATTGCTGTGATTTGTGACCTTCCTCCTTTCATTTTACTGAAACCATATAATTTCATTTTGTGATGTTGCCTGAAGCCACTAGATTATTTAAATAACCTAAATAATGCCAGCCTGAAAGCAAAACTCTCCCCTTTTCCTAAAGATTCTTTCACTACCACCACCAGTAATCTGTCTTTGTTTTCTGGGGGGTGGGGGGGAAGCCGTGCTAACCTCAAATCATTTTGCAATTGCTAACACAGCAAGTGCGTTTAATAAAAATAAAAGGACAGCTGAGCAACAAATTAAAGAAAAGGCCCTGAAATGAAATTAATAGATGAGTTCCTTTGTGGAAATCACCTTTTTCTTACATTATATGTATAGGGTGACAGCAGCATTTTAGCTGAGTAATTAAACTCTGGGGTACATGCTTATGATGCCATGAGAGCAGAATGACTGAGGCTGAGAATTTCTCACAGTTAAATCACAGCCCTATTAGAGCAGAAGCAGCAGCCAGGTAACACTGTGGTGCCATATTACTGTTAAGAATAGTTAGAGGGATTCCTGACAGCTTACTCCCATGAATTTATTGAAACAAATGCTTTCAGCTCTTTAATGAAAGCACCTGCCTTTAAGCAATGGTCAGAAGATACTTATAGATGATGAGAGGTACTTCTTCAACTGCGTACTTTCCTATCCCTACAGAAGGTAATTTTAAAGAGCACTCATGGAATAGCATGGTTGCAGCAGAGTTAGTGTGTTGGAGTTGATTCCACCCATCACCCCGTAAAAGGTCTGGGACTGCTTGGTCCTCTCCAGCCTGGTCCTTCTGGGACTGCTTGGTCCTTTGCCATATGTTCCTCCAGGCTCAGTGCTCAGGCAGAAACCCAGGCAGGAATGGCTGAGCTGACACCAAGCTGCAGCTACCCTCGGCTTTCTTACGGTTTGTGCTTTTTGATGCTCTTCGAAAAGGCAGGGTAGACAAGCCTGGCTTAATTTGTGAACGGTTTGTTGCTTTGTTATTTATATTTTAGCGAGAAAAAAAAAATTAAAACCTTGGAAACTGTAGAAATTGACAGCTCAATTCCTCCTTATACCAAAACTATCCTATTTCTTTAATTATCCATTGTCCTGTTGTGCTTTGGAGCTGAAAACTACCAGGGAAAGTTAAGGACAACCATTTATACTGTATGGATCTGTGTCTGTCCTTAAAGGAGCCAAATGAACTGTTCCGGGTTAAGATCTGTTTTATTGTGGTTTTTGGCATGGTCCTGTAGGATTGCATTCTGTAAGGCTTAAAGCTGTTGAAGTTTAAAGAAAAATAGATTAATTATGGAGAAGACATATGAGCATTCACTTAGAGTTACTTGGCACCTGTTTCCAACCACAGGTGGAAGGCAGCATAATTTGGCACAAAGATACACAGAAATAACTCCCAGCATTGTTTCTGTGTGGCGCTAGACCACATCAAAATTACATAGGGCATGACAATATTTAGATCAAAGCATTAAAGCTGAAAGGTCATCCAAATCTTATTGCACCTTAAAAAAAAAAATCAACTAATCCTTGTAAAAGCTTTGGCACAGCATTGTTTTGGTGGGAGGGGGAGATAACTCTTGAAAAAAACTGAGGTTTGCATTGATTGAAAGTAAAATTGAGATTTGCAGGTTGGCAAAAGCCACTTTTAAGGGATGAAATTGCATTGTCTGTTCTTTTTTAATAGAGAGATTACTAGTAACCTGATAGGAAAATTTCATTAGATTCTTTGTACAATATGTGAATAAACAAGCGTGCTTTATGAGTTACCCTTGCAATATTCAGAATTGCTCGTCCTGCTGGGTTTAAATCACTTAGGTTCCAGAACTTTACAGAAGCCAAAGTAAAATGTCTTTGAAAATCAGTGATATTCTGAAAGCCCATTTTCTTCCCAGTGCATTCAGGTCAAGTTCTTAATACCAAAGCAACGGAAGTTTAGGGCATGGTTTGTGTTCTTTCATAAGTGCATTACACATCACAGTTGCATCTAAAACATAAGAGCTCCATGGGTAGAGGGAAGCTTTTGACTTTCCAAGGCCCTTACTGGTAAGAAACAATCCATCAGTATTCAACATTCTCATTAAAGAGAAGAAGCTTTTAACTGGGAATTTGCTTAGGCATGGTGATTTAAGAATTCTGCTAGATTTTCTGTAACTTCACTTTTTAAGAGTATCTTACTAGTTCGACCTAATAGAGTAGCATGTGATGTTTGATCTAGAGTAAAAATAAAGAAATTATAGGAGACAAGCCAGTAAGTTGAAATGAGATAAATCCTTTGAACAGTTTGCAGCTTTAATTTCTGTGTTAGCCTGTAGAGAGACACGCCTCTGTGTCTCTACTGTAAACCTTGCAATATTGAAGCAAAAATCTGTCTTCCGGGCCACATTGGAAGAGCCCTAAATTTTGCGTTAAATTTAAAGGCGGCCACAGTCTGCAGAGACGATGATACATTTCTATGAAACAAATGCTAAAGTGGGAAGGATCAAAGCAATATGACTTCAGTTCCAATTTCTTGTTGATGTCCAGACTATAACAGATTTTGGACTGACTCTGCAAGATAGGTATAAAATAATGCTGGTACAAATTGGTGATGTTTTGCTCTCTTTTTGCAATGTTATACTGCAAGAGAAAAAAGCCAAGCAAGTTCTGTTATCTGTGCTGCCAGTAGGGAGATTTTCACTGACTGAAGACAACTGCTGTAAAAGCTGGTGGTAAACCCATCACAGGACTGAAGGAAAACCATTTTTATCCTCACTTTGGCACAGATGCCATTCTTTTCATGGAGAAGAGCACGGGGAATCTCTTGGCAAGTAAATTCTGAGGCTGTTGCACCTCCTAAGATTTCTCTCATTTCTATAAATCTCGCAGAACAAGGAGGTTTTTTTTCTGAAAGGGGATTTATCACTGCTATCTCTTAACTACCTGTAAACAGTGTGTACTTTAAATATTTTATAGTTACATGGAGAAATTAGGGCTCAGAGCACTATGGTTTTATGCAACATATCTGTCAAATGGCTGTTATACCTTTAGTTTCATAATATGTTTTACCTAGAAGTATGATTATCAGGACACATTTTAATTGATAACTCCTTTATACCAGGAACAAAAAGTGAATACCTAAATTTAAAAAAATTCCTCATGAGTCTTCACATGTTGGTCCCTTGTTTGTTTTTGGGTCATGGAAACCTTTAGTAATGCATGAGAGTAATATGATTTAATGACAGGAACAAAGAACTAGGTCTCTGTTTTCCAAAGTTGCAGCAGATGTAGAGAGAAATTATAAACAATTTTCCAAACCTAGTGTATAAATTCTTAGCAGTGACATCTTGATCTTGGATGAAAAACACAGCATATAGATACTAAACAGAGCAGTTCAGTCTAACCAGATGCAGGGTCATCCATTAGGAATACTTTATCTGATTAGTATTGTTAATGGAAGGGCTTATCCGGCCATTCCGTAAAAGCAGATCTGCTGTAGATCATGATTTCTTGTCAATACAATCATCAAGGCTATCATGGTTGTGACAGCACAGTATTAACCTACTAGAGAGAACTGTGCAGAATATACCAAGCAGTCAGAGAAACAGAGACCCTTCCATTGATTTCTCTTCCATGCATAGCATTGCCCCCTGCACTGTCCCTTTTCTGTCATTCCACTTGGCAAGACAGATTACTTTCAGCATCTTTCTTTACTCCACTTCTTATATATTCAGTGGCTTTATTGTGATAATTTATAGCAGGTTTGATTTTTGTATTCATCATGGCCTTGATAAATGGAAAGGTAGTACAGAAAGGGCGTATTTCTGGAACTGATGGAAATAATACCATAGTAACACTGTAGATTATTCTAAAACATGCAAATTAGGAAGCAAACCAAAAACTCATTCTTCTACCTAAAAAAAAATAATCTTGAGATTGGGATATTCTACATTAGCTTTGAAGATTACTATCTAATATTTTAATTTTTTTTAACACACTTCTGTTTGTTGAAGTATTTCTGACAATAATCACAGTATTTAATGATCTGTCTTCATTATAAATAGTGGATATTGACATCTGTCTTCATTATAAAATTTATGTTTATATGTTAACAATTAAGCATAATTTTAATCAAATAGAATTGATATAGACATCAGTTCAATAGGTTATATTTTATTTGAAGTTGTCTATAGTAGTTTGAAGCCACACTTCAGTTAAAATATAGTGGATTTCTTGTTTATTTTTAATAACCTGGGGAAAAGAAATATTCTCTTTGGACGTAAGATATAGGTTTTTAAACAAAACAGATTTTCCTTAAATGTCTAGCTCTGAGGAGAAAAAATTTATTTTTAATGTATGCTGCTGATAGACTTAAAAAGCTTAAGAGTGTAAATTCCTTGGAAAATAATCCTAAACCAAGTGAGGCCTACTGTGACTGGCATGTGTGGTAACAAACACAAGAAGTAGCTGTGTTGTATCAGCTCTAAAACCACTCTTAGTGCTGATCATGATCCCAGTGCTGCACTGCCTTTGCAGCTCCCATATGAGATCCTGGCACCAGGAAGTCAGTTCTTTGTTGCCGTGGTTGTAGAGCTGCACCACTGGCTTGGAATAGCTGATCAAACCAAACTCATTCCTTCCCTGTTTTCAAGAATAAGATAAAGATTAGTAAAAACTTCAGAAATATTTTGAATTTTATATACCTCCTGCTAAGACAAGGTGATTTTCATTGACATTTCATTTTATTAGGGGATTTTATTTCTTTTCCTAAAAGTGTAACTGATCTTACCTACCTAATTTTAGGATTTTTTAATATCCTTTTAAGTTTCAAATACTTCCCCCACTATTTTTTTTTTCTTCTTCTGTTTCAGCCTTTACTGTATACACTTTTCATTCCTTTATTCTTGTCTTCGAACTGTGCTTGAATTTCTTAGATTCTTTGTCCTTTTCTTTATTTTCATATCCTTCTTATCTTTGCCTTTCTGGTTTTTCCCTTCCATGTTTTCCTCCCCTAGACAGGATAAAAGACTTTTTGTCCCATGCAATTGGTGTGGCTGAATCTGTCCCTTCCTGTTCACCTGCCTGCCTCTTTCACTGCTTAGGTAGGGGCAGGGAGTGAAACGTGAAGGATCTGAAGAAGGGTCTGTCATAACCACAAGAAGATAACAATAATCCTGAATGTACTGAGAGCTGTAAAAACTAGCAAAAATACCGCACCAAAAAAGAACTCACCAAAAAGATAGTAAAGCCTTCAGTGAAAGGCTAGACTGCAAGAGGTTAAAAAATGGAAATGGAGGGTTTGAAACAGTATTTGTAAAAATGCTTGTGGGGAGTGGGATATCTGGACAGTTTCCATAATTTTTAATGAGGCAGAAGAACAGGTGAGTTCAGAATGAAAAAAGTGGAAGAGAGGCATGATCTTGAACTGTATGCACAGGGGCAAAGGAATGCGAGAGTAAATTTCTAATTGGCAAAAAGACATCAGGGTTCATGACCTGAAAATCAGTGAGACTTGTTATGACAGAGAGGAGGGGCTGGTGCTCTGTTTTGGCTGAGATCAGAAGATGGAAAAGGCTGGGGAAGGCAAGGCTCTGGGGACACTTAGGCCTTCCAGTACCTAAAGGGACTGCAAGTGAGCTGGAGA
Organism: Lonchura striata; assembly: GCF_050655825.1. Taxonomy (NCBI): domain Eukaryota; kingdom Metazoa; phylum Chordata; class Aves; order Passeriformes; family Estrildidae; genus Lonchura; species Lonchura striata. The sequence continues at coordinate 93,013,572 of NC_140704.1, forward strand.
GGGACTTCTCACAAGAGTCTGTAGTGATACTGAAGGAGAGAGGGTGGTGATGAACTGGAATGGGTTACCCAGAGAAGTTATGGATGCCTCATCCCAGGCTGGACAGTGCTTTGAGAAACCTATTCTAGTTTTGTTCTAGTTCATGGAAGGCATCTCAGCCCATAGAAGGGGGATTGAAACTACATGATCTTTGAGGTGTCTTTCATCCAAACTGTGTGCTAATTCTATGAATGAACAAAGATGATCAGGCATAGCAGATAGAAACCAACAAGAAGTTAACAGAAAAAAGCAAAGGGAAAAGAGCAATTGGATCTATTGTAAGGAAAGAATAAAGCAAGCAGATGCTCTGAGGCAGTAAGGGCTGTTTGTGGTGAGAGCCCTAGGAGACTAGCAGATGGACCGGGGTTTTCAAAAAAAGCAGCAAACAAAATACCCCAAAAGCCAAACTCCAACAAAATAAAACAAAAACAAAACCCATTAATGATATTGGGGGAATTCGTGGACTTAATCTACCTTCAGGAAGAAAAACTCATAAACAGCTAGGATATCATAGTCAAATGGATAAAATGTGAATAGTTGTAAAGTGCATGGGTAGACAGATGCAGCAAACTAAAATGTAGCTGGCACTGAAATTTTAGCTTGGCACAGTTCTTCATGTTATCAGAGTGAATGCCTTGCTAGAGCCTTAAAACTGAAGAGTGGCAAACCTGAGTTTCTGTGCTGCAGAAGATACGCAGAATGAGCCTCAACTCATGCAAAATGCCTTTTATATCTAGTACCTCTCATCTCTTGTATCCTTTGTGTCTTTTCTGCATTTAGTTTCATATCTGAACACTAGAAACCAGAGTTCCCAAGTGCATTCTCTGAAAATCTATCCCTGAGGTGAGAATTTTACACACTTACCACAGTATCTCCTTGGATTTGGAGTTACTCAAGATCTAATCAATGAAACACACTGAACTTCCAAGTCCTCTGTTTATAATCAAATCAGGAAATATCAACTCAGAGCTGGTGTGCTTTTGATGACTATGCTCTGAATTTGCACTAGTGTCCTTCAGAACAGAATCCAGCCAGAATCCACTTGGTCTGCATGAATGTAGGAAGCTTAAGAGTTTTTCTCAGTGAATTAATTATCTATTCCTTGATAGACACGCCGAGATACCAATTTCTTTCAGGTCTATTTTGTAAACTTAAAGGACTGAAAGTGACACAGCAGTCATCCATGCTGAATTATATACAGAGTACAGCACAACAGCAAGTAACACCAATGCATCCTCTGATGTGTGCTTAAACATCCTGATGCCATATTTGACTTAAAAGCAATTGTTATCCTAAATACTGTTACTGGGAATGATAACTGCACTTCCCCTCCCTATCCAGCATCTTCACTGCACAAGCCACTGAATGGAATATGCTCTAAGTGGCCATATTTTATATTAAAATTTGATTAAATCCATTCTGTAGGCCACTCCAATGTGAATCATAATTATATTATTCTGTCAGTAACTGAGGTAATATGATAAGAAGAATGTCACATTCTCTGGACTGCTTTTAATGGAGTATATATTATAGCTCTGTGCTTCACCTATTCAGCAATCCTCACTTAAGAAAGAAATTTGATACTAAATGGCAGCTTAAAGCTGTAATACTTGGTGGGTCACACTCTTCCAGCTCATGCATTAGCATCATTGGGAGTAATGGAAATTGTGCAAGATGAAAGTCTAGTAAAGGATTTGAAAATAAGTGAGGGTGGTGATAAAGCTTCCTCATATTATTAAACATTTTTCATACACACTTCTCATTATTGCACGGCAAGTGGGGGCACTTTACTCTCTTGGTTGACTTCCTCTCTGACTTATTTTCAGCTGACCTCCCTCAGTAAATGAGAATGGACATGGCTTTCTGTGGCAGTTTGTCTTACTGCAGCAGAGCTGGCAATAACATTTCATAGCCCTCCCTTGGAGAGTTCAGCTCCGCACATACCGACATTCTTGTGTGGCTCTGTGTTTTCAGCCATCTAACACAGTTTTGATTTTAATGAATGTCCTTAAAAGAATGAAAGGGGAAAGATCTTGGTGAGAAACTAGAGATCTGAGAACAAGATAAGCAGTTAGCACCTGTTTGTCAGGTTAAAGAATATAGTTTCCAAGTAGGAATTCTGTGTTGTGGCTTCATCCAGCTGCGGGTTACAGCAATTTGTTTCAAAATAATGATTTGCAGTTCGTTATCTGATGCCAAATGGCCTGAAAATCAAATCTACAGTTGTGGGTTCCTACATGTACAACATAGAGTTGTAGGAAAACAGAGCTTAAAAAAAAGAACTCCTTGGAAAAATGTATTGAATTTAGTGAGTGAGCTGCTTAGATGAGCAGTAGGGTTATTGCAGATGCCAGATTTAGAGTTTCTTTGACTATGCTGCTGTTTCTGGGAGGTCATTTTGTCTTGGTCCTCTCCACACTGTTGTTCTCTTTTCCTTGAGCTCTTTCAACAATAATACTGTTGTACAAGCATTCTCAGACAAACTTTCAAGAACAAAGGGTTTGTGCTTTGTATCCAAAGAAGACTTGCTCAAGTCCATTGCAATTAGGCTGTGATGGGCAAGGCACTGGAAGTAACAAAGGATGTTAGTGGGGCTCTTCCCAACTGAAGAAATCAATTTTCTGTGTATTACCAGTCAATGTACATGGCTTCTCCCAGGTTTGGGAGCTCTGTGTGCAAGAATTAACAGCTATGCTCTGAGCTCTGATGGAGAATGTAGTATGTTACTGTTGGTTTGTGTTTTCATATCTGTGCCAAACAAGCTAAAGCTGCCAGAAAAAAAAATTAGTGACCTTGTCCTGCTAAGCCTTGAAATGGCATTGGAGCAGCAGCTGACTCTGGCCAAGTTCTCTTGTAAAAACACCCTCAGCAACATTGCAACATGTGAATAAACAGTAAGTGTTGTTCTAATAACAACACAAAGGTTGAATATAAAAATTAATAAAATCAAGGATAAAAACTGCTGACGTGAAGCCCGGTTCTCAATCACAGAAGTCAAGGGACTTTCAGCATGTTCAAAAACAAGCAGCTTGTCAGGCTGACCGTGATTTGTATTTTTCCTGGTCCCACTTGTATTTGCTCTCAACGCAGTCTTACAGTAATCTGTGTTTACAATGTGATCAGACATTGGTAGCTCTACTAGATGTGGGTCTTCTTTCACTGATATTGGAAGTGCAAATTTTTAGTTGTAGGGAGATTTATTTTCACCTCAGCAGTAGGATCACCTTTTGCAAAATGGAATTGTCTCGTGCTAGCTGGTGCTTCTTGTGGCTGTGTCTCTTCTTGTTGGGCTGGGTTCTGAATGTTGGATGTCATTGAATTCATTAATACATGGAAATGATTCATTTAAGGGAGGCTTCTTTCCCCTCTGTACATGCTTGCTAATTAGCAGATGAATTTTGATGTTCTAATTGATCTGCTGCAGAGAGACAGCTGTGTGCCCCAGCTGTCTCCCGCTCCGGTGGGCCTCCTCTGCAGTAGCGAGGCAGCAGCCCTGCTCCTGACAAATTGATTTAACTGGAGTGCCGTGCCTTGGGGGAGCTGTGCACCACGCTGTCGCTGCAGATGATTGCAGCCTTTGCGGATGGCAAACACTGGAGCGCTGTAATTGCCCAACAATGTCCTTTCCATTGCCTTGCTGAAATTCAATTTTTCATGCCTCACCAAGTTTTCCAGTCTCCCTTCCTGCCCCTAGTGTGGAAATACTGTATTCTGCTTGACTGCCATTTTAGGTAAAAATTCAGATGCTTGACAACAGGGCTTAAATTGCACTTAATATGCTAATACTATGTAATGTAATGTGCTCAGTCACATATCAGAGTATTTGCATTTAATTAATAGGAAATTGTTCTCTAATGACATTGTATTTAGCAGGTAGTAATTGCTAGGAACCTTTTACACTAATCTTAGTGCATCGGTGTTCTTCCCAATGCTGTACGGCTTGTATAGGAATGATGGTTGTGGTGCCCTTTAAACAATTGCTCTTTCAATTTTAAGTATAGATTTTTAAGTCCACTTACACCCCATTTTGTCAAATCTGGTAAATACTTTTCATGTAACAGGTGCCTCTCCACACAAATGACAACTGTGGCCCCAGAAAGTACAGCTATCTAATACATCTTTTATATATGGATTCTCTCTCATGAATGGATTTCCAAGCTGTGCACAGCATCATCTACCCTTTCTGGAAGCCATTGATTTGGCCTGAATATGCCTCTGGGGGAAAAAAAGAAACAGCACCACAAAAAGTGCAGTAATTAATTGTAATTAGAGCCACACCACTACCTTTATGCATATCTGATAGATAACCAAGCACATCCAGAACATTTATGGCTGTGCAGCTTTATAGACTACCAGTAGGTAGCAGCTGCTCTGGATATTCACATGTTTTGTATGGAGGAGGACACAGAGATTTCCTCAGAAATTACTGTCGATTGTGTTTGCAGAAATGTAATGTCATTACTTATTATTATTGATATTATTTTTTCTTTAGTATGTAGGTGTGTGCAAGTGACAGGGAATCAGCAGAAAGGAAAAAAGATAGGGGTTTATACCATTGCCTGTTAAGGTAAAACCAGCATATATATGTATGCAGGTGTTAAGCCATAAGGCTGCTAAAGATTTTGTCAAACTGACCATATGTTCAGACATAAGTGACAGCCACTAAAAGTTTTGAGGAAAGTACTTTTCTGAATTGCACTGAGCTATAATCCCAAAGAGCAGCAGAAAGCACATTGTAGGGGAGAAGTCAGGATTTCATCCATCTCATATGCCGCTGTTCTCCATCCCTGCACATACAAACAGAACAGTATGGGTTAAGCTTAAGCAAGTATTATTTAGGTAAATGTATATTCCTTGATGGGAGACAGACAGTTTTCTTAATTGGCAGTGCTTTTCTCAAATTTCCCTATCTTCAGGATAAATACCTCTCTCTCCTAAGGTCAGCCCCTGTACCACATGTTGCCATTATTTTCATCCTTCAGTAGCCCTTCTTGTTTTATTTGTTGTATTTCCAATGAGATATAATGTAAGTAATTAGGCATTTTTCCCTCAGAGAATGACAGAAGCATATCTTGCATAATGAGTAAGATGTTTTGTGGCTAAAAATAGTGCTATTGGTCATTTTATTTCATTTTATAGCAGCAGCTGAAGATTTACTGAGTACTGCTTGGTAATGCTACATGAAATTCATGGACTGAGGAAGCAACCTGAACTCTTAATCTTTGGCAGTATTTAAAAAAGTGATGCCCAGTGGACCATCACCAGTAGAACTGGATTATGCTGAGCTCATTTATAAGCTTTAATGGGTAGAAGGATATTCTTAGGAATGCAGTTTACATCCCAGTACTGTGTGTTGTAGCTCCAAGGAGTGTAAAAGAAGGTGTGTATTCTCCTGACATGCCTGGGATCTCTAAAATCTGAATTTATCCTTGGACACTTCTGTGTTTATGGCTGTGCTTGCAGATGGCTGCAAGTCGCAGTTGCTGCCTCACTGGAGTGGGAATGGTATGGATGCTGTACCAGCTCACCTTTGTCCAGCCATCTTGTGCAGGGCATTACTCTGCCAGCCTGCTTGTGGCTTCTACCAGTGCTGCAACTAGGGCTGGTAACAGAAAGCAGGAGGCCACAGTAGGGGGACACATCAAAAGGTCCTGTATCCTCTCTGAATGCAAAGTTGCATTGTGAGGCAGTTTTATCCCAGAAAGGCCTGAATGAGTAAGGCAGAGAGGTACCCTTTGGCACATTGCTCAGGATAAAAGTTCTTATGCTCTGACCACATCTGGCTGTATGAGTACCATGTGCACATCAGTCACATACACTGACTTGAGGTTGTTGTAGTACAGGGTATTATTTGTTGCAGGAAGTACGCAGGTCTTAAGGTCTCCCTGGATGGTCAGATGTTTGTCCTGCTGTATGTACAACTCTTTTTCACTGCCTTACATCAGAGGGGAAAACATCCTAATAATTGTGTTTTGTTGTTAATACAGTGTGCATATGCCCCTCCACAGCCCATATTGTAGATTCTGTCATTGGGAAAAGCCAGTCCTTCCCATAGGAGGAAAAGCCAGCAGCTACCTCTGGCTGATGTTAAACCTCTATTTGCTTTAGTACACACTAACAAGGCAGGCTTCAGAGGAGCACTGGAAATTGGAAAATGTGAGGGGTTTACTGCTTTAAGGATTAATTTTCTGGAATGGGATTTTTTTTTTCCCAACAGCCAAGATGGTTTATATTGAACATTTTAGCCTGTCACGTCACTACAAGGTGGTACTTAGCTACCAACAGGGTCCTGGAGATTGCCCATCCTCTCATACATCTCCATCATAATGTTTGGTTGTTGTGTATCAGAGATGTGTTTATTCTGGCATATGTTGAAAAGTACTGTTTTGTGCTGCCATTATTTAGTTTTGTTTCATAAGAAGTGAACAAAATAGTAAAGGTACGCCTGCAGTAAAGCTTCCACAGTGTATTATCACAGCTAAGGCATTAAGGAACTGCCACTTGAAGCAGGCAAATGAGTACAGACACGAAAGAAAATGCAGTACTTAGCTCTTTTATTTTGACCAGTGTAATGTAATTACTTATACTAATCTTCTATTATATTTCCTTGACTAGCAGAGACAGGGACCTAATTGTGTCTCTAGCTGTTGCTACTGCAAAGTACCTTCTAAATCATATTAACATCCATACTAGATCTTCCTACTGGTTTTGACGTGTAGATCACAATATCCTGTTAAATTACTCAGCAAGAGTGGCTGGCTTGTGGTGTATCCAAGCCACAGCATAGCAGTGTATCTAGTGTGACTGATTTGGTGGAAGTAGAAGAGGCACTGACCCCTTTTCGCTGGGAAAGCACTTGACCTTCCTTTTTCAAGGGTTTATGTGTTCTGTGCAGCATTCTAATCTAGCTGGTACTTCAATCCCAAGATGCCAGAAATAGTCAGAAATTAATTATTCTACTTCTGGCTGTTCAAGAAACTATGCTCCCTTTTCTTTGGAGTTGATCTAGCTGTAGTGATGAACGCGTTCTGCACAACCAGGCTGGATTATTGCAACTCACTGAAGCCGAAGATAAAAGCTCCATAGAAACTTCAGCTACCGCGGAGCACAGCAGCCTAGCTCATTAGTAGGTGCAGCACTGTGAGCACACAGTGCTGGTGCTGTGCATTGTCAGCTGGCATCCCAGTTATTTCAGCAGCCAGCTGTGGGCTCATTCAGCACATAAGGTCACAAAAAGACTGGTATGGAATGCTGTGTGTCTACACATTGCCACTTTGCCTGAAGAAATTACATTGTTTGACTCTGCTGCATGCAAAAAAAGGGAAGTTCTGCCATTCAGCTCTGTCATGCCACCCTATCTTGTCAGTCTCAGAAATACAAGACTGGAGGGCAGAAAAGTTGGGAGAGCGACTCCTCCAGGCCTTTGGATGGGAGTATCAAGCCCTTCCAGCCCTTCTTCTTCATCTGGGATGGAAAGCCATGCTACAGGAGAAGAGGGGCTCATCTCTTCCCATCTGCCTTGAGGACCACCATGGTTCTTATGTTCCTTCTTCTAGAAGAGATCTCTAAAGGTCACCTAGTTCCGCTAGATGAATTATTTATGGCTACCTTATCTCTTCCAGAATTTCTTCCTTAAAAATCTGTTAATGAAGTCAATTGCATGCAGTAGTCTATTTCTCTGTTTTGTGATCCATTTAGTTGGAAGGTCTGCTCTCTTACCAATCATAATTACAACATTATTACTTTTTTCTTTTTTTTCCTTGGTTTTTGGGGTTTTTTTTCTTTAATTGCAAGTTAAATCAGTGATTTTTTTTTTTTGTCCAGATACAGAGAAAAACAGCATTTCCTCATTTATAAAAAAATTTTTCTCTTGGAAAGCTCTCATCTTTTACAAGGAAACCCCACATTTCAGTCTCCTTCCTGATCCTTAAGGAGCTCTCTTAAATATGTTGCTTTCTTATACATTCTCTCCAGTTTCTCCATACTTCCTGCAAGTGCAATGCACCAAAGCATCAAATGTGGCCTCCTCAGTGCTGAGCAGAGCACAGTAACTGCTTCCTGTTTCCTTCCGCTAAAATGTGACAGAATGAGAATTGTCCCTCCATCACCCCAAAGCCTTAAAATTTTGGTTCTTATGCAAGTCATAATTCACTGTCAGTTGCACATCGAAGGTTCTTTTGGGGTTTGGGGTTTTTGGGGTTTTCTTTTGTTTTCTAGTTGTAACCCATTGTGCATCTCATGTATTTTGTACCAAACGTGAAGGTGTCTGCACCTAAGGATGTCTGATTTCACTGTGAGCTTTTTGTTCTAATGAAAGTAGTCCTCTGAATTTTGATGTATTGTTAAGGTCAGAAAGGGATATCAATAATTTTTCATGAGGTATGGTGGTCTTAATGTGATTAATAACACAGTCATTACTGCATCTGGCATTAAAATTAGTGAGAAGAAAGATTGATTCTAGTGTTTTGGGCCATAGTACATGTTAGGGTAGAAACAAATGAGGATCAGCTGTTGTTTTCCGTATGAAGCCAAACTGTGGCAATGAGTCAGAAAGCCTGACAGAGTCCAAGTAAATTGTGTGGGTTTCCTGCTGAAATAACTGGCATGCCCTGCAACATATGACATGTCTTCCTCTGACCTAGGACACCTTGCTTTTAGCAGCATTCATCTCTGCAATTTATACAGACATTCATATTTCACTTTCTCCATTTAATCCTAATAACCAGCTTTTAGAAGAACATGACAGCATAACATATGGTTGGTAAAACTGCTCATAAACCATAATAACATGACCAAAAAAGCTTAGATAGATAGATAGATGCACTATGCTTATTGTGACATTCTCTGATTAAGAGGTATAGTTACTTATTACAGCCATTAGCTGGGTGACTTGGAAGCAGACTGAATCCATTATTTGAAAAACAGGTTGTAAGTCCAAATTTTAAACAACTGTGTACTTAATACATGTAAGAGATATAATTATGTTTGCAATTCTGTTCTTCAGTGTGCAGATGGTAATTTTGTTCATTTATGGTTTACACACTGATAATGTTTGCTGTAGAAATGGCCTTGGCAGGATTAAGTGTGTCTTAACAGTAAGTAGGCAGTCTGTAATACATGGTTATAATTTTGTTGATAAGGTTCTGGTGGGATGAAAACCAACCAGAAACATTAGTCTAAATAATTTCTTACTATAGACAGGCTTCCTCTGTCTGTGTGTGTATGCATATGTTTTTGCACCTTATTATTTATTTATATTGTGTGAAGAATTCTTTCTTTTTTTCCTTCTCATTTGGAAACTTTTTTGTTAGCTTAATTTTCAGTGTAGTCAGTATCTGCAAGTTTGTACCTTTAGGAATAAAATTTAGTTTCTACTCAAAGCAATTTGCAGTTTCCTATTAGTTTTTAGTGGTTGATGTATGTAATATACACTTATGAATGTGCATATGAGGGAGATATAAAAAATAAACTGTCTGTTAAAGATACCCTTTTGATTTCATATTTTCTAAAGAGTTATTCAACAGATGTTTGAGAACAATTAAAACAGCGTATTTTCAACAGCCACTCCACTTTTCCAGATTGAAAGGGGAACAAATAAATATGCAGATCAAATCTTTAAAATGCTTTTATGATATTGAGGTTAGATGTTAGATTATCATGGTACAGTACACCTCTATTTGTACAGTTCATTGTTCAGGTTTTCCACTTTTAGAATTGTGTAGCACTCTCACTTTATTTAAATTGATGTAAAAGGGGAAAAAAATAATAGTTACATAGCAAGCCCAAGATGCGTAATAAATAAGTAACATCTTCTATTGTTTCTTGTTGTTTAGCCAATACAAAGAATTTTGCAATGTACTAAGGAAAAAGGGCATAGTACAGCACACTGTATAAATGTACATTTAATATATTACATACTATATGAATTATATACAAGTGTACTTATAAAAAATAGATTGCATATTATAATTATCTATGCATGTTTATATGTTAAAAATTCTTTAAAATAACCACAAATTTTATGGCTAAAAAATAAAAAGTGGCATAGGATATATTCTCTTAGAATGGCCCAAATGGTATAAATTCTCAGAATAAATGTAAAAAATCTCAGTCTGGGCTTTGATATTATGTTCTAGCAACTCAAACAAGATTTTCCCGAAAGCACCATAGCTACCAGAGCCACATAAAGCAAATATGATTAAAAGATCTCATTTAGTATCACCAAGCCCTGACTGCTTTATGTTCTTTTATTATCCTCTACATCCCTAAGTTTGTGAGGCCATCACTGTGGGGGAAATGGGAGTGTTTCATCTCAGTTTGCCATGCTCATGGGAGGAATCACCCATGGTGCCCTTTATATCCTGTTAGGACCAAGATCCCAAAGGATCTTCCCTTTTACCTGTAACTTGTGGGCTGCGGGCTGGTGTGAACAGACCTTCCTCCATGTGAGGCTGCGAGTGGCACTTGAAGAAAACACACTCTGTAATAGCATTGCGCACAGATGTGTTCGGGAGCGCGTGTGCTGTGTTCCTGCCGCCAGCCTGCCACGGCAAGGATTTCATCTGTTCTGTAAAGAACTTAGTACAGCTGTTAGCAATGTAAATGTAAAAGGAATATTAAAAATCACTTATATTAACATGAGCAAATGTCTTCAGAACATAATCAAAACTAATTATTTCTGAGATTGAAATGGTTACTTTGATTTTAGAGGAATATGTTAATGTTCAGGGAACGTTGGGCCCTTTGGCTTTCGATTCCAGATGTGTTAACAAGTCCTTTATTAGGTATTATTAACATCAATTTATGACACGCTTTATAGATGAAACCATTTCACTTAGAATATGTTAGGGTATTTTTAAATTTTTTTATAAGACAGCATAGAGTCAACTATCTGTGAATAATATAAAAAAAAAAACCAAAAAGAAACCCCACCCTGTGAATCCTAAAATAGTCTAAATATTCTGAAAAATCCACTTTTTTTTTTTTTTTTTGTTTTTTTTGTTTGTTTGTTTGTTTGTTTTGTTTTTTTGTTTTTTTTTTTGTTTTTTAGAAAAGGTGTGTTAATCTGTAACTGGGGAAAAAAAAAATCACACTTTAAATACAGTGTAGTTAAACATTTGAATATGATCAATAGCACACAGCATGCATTTGTTTTCTTGTCTGTAAATAAACTTACATTTCATTGCCCCTTGTTGATCTAATTATTGATGTAAGGCTGTTGGTACTTCCTTAAATTGTTAGAGCTTTGGGCAAAAACTCCTAATAGAGTATTTTTTTCTTCCACTAAACAGCAAGATGTCTGTCCTGTCTTTGTCCCTAAAGAGTTACAGTGTTAAAAATACATCCCTAAATATATATTGCAAGTAATATTTTGTCTCCTTCCATCTTGGAGTCTTCTGAAATTCAACAAACCTACCTACCTGTCATGCAGGCCACCCTGCAAATAACCAGCTTTGGAAGGCATAAGCCACAACCATGCTTATTCATTTTTGCTCCTCTGAGTCACCTGCCTTCCCAATTTTAAATCCTAGATAATGCTTTATTTTTGCCCTCACTGTTGCCTTTTTTTGCAAGAGCAAAGCCATTTTTTCAGACTAGGTGTTCAGACATCTGACTCACTGGGACTTTGATTGCAGAGAAGGATGTGGCCTCAAAAAAACCCAAATAGGATGTTATAATCTGTTTTCAGGACTGTCAGAAGAGATATGGCTGATTTTGAATCAGTCAGCAAAAACTGGCTTTGACCATCTCTGAGGCCTTAAAATGTTTCTTGAGAAATACTGATTATTAAAAGACAAACTTCTTGAGGCAGGAAAAAAAACCCATATCTGAGTCTGGAGATTTCTATAGCATGTTTTTTCTATAATCATTAGCAACCATCTCCTGGACAGTAGTCTTGTTTGTATGGCAAAATAGGTGAAATCTTGGAAAGCGTGTCTCAGACACTTCCTCATTTATTAGCCACCAGCTCATAAGTGTCACTTTTTGTCCCTATTTACTTGTGAATAAAATTTTAAGTAGTCATGGAAAATTATCTGAATTGTGTGTTAGTGACCAGATGAGATCAATAACCTTATGTAAATAATGGATTATCAGGCCAAATAATACTGAGTGTAATACCTAGGAATGCAAGCTCTGCCACAAATGCTGTCCAATAAATAGGGCTTTGCAAGCAGAGTCATAGGAAGGAGTCCTACAAGGCACCTCAAAAGGGCATCCAGTGCAGCCCCTCTGTCAGAAGGGTCATCTTTCCTTAATCATATCCTGAAGGTCATCATGTTCCAGTTTGTTTGGAAAATTTGCTCCCTGTTGTGGTCTACAATTTGTTGTTGTCATGACAAGTGTGGGAGTTGCAATCAGGATTGCAGTCCTGTTTTTTTTGTACAACTGTGAGAATCTACTCTGCAGCTATAGCAGGAAGGAAGAGGGACAGACACCTGAATGCATCAGACCATGCTTGAAGTTACTGGAGAAGGAAGGGGAATGAGACTGGGATTTACTGCATCTTGTGACAGGAGAATACCTTTTCCCCCATTTCCCAAAGCTGGGCTGAGCAGTTGTCAGATGAGTGTTCATAACTTCATATACAATAACCAACATCTCAAGCTCTGCCTGCAGCCTAATGCAGACTTCCAATATTTGGTGTGCTTAGTCAGCATGTTGCTTTTCTCCATGTTGATAGAAAGGCAAATGATATCTGCCAGAGGTCGACTGTTGCTGGAGCTGGTGAAGCCATGGAGTGTGAGTAGCTAGGCTGGTATATCTGGAAGGAAAAGCTTTATCAGCTCAGGAGCATGGGGGATGAGGTTGTCTGGAGTAGTGATGTAATATGGTCATGTACTGGCAGGTGGATGGGGAAGAAGGAAGTAAATAAATCTAAAAGTACATAAATGCCCAGCACACATTGGCAGATGGGACGTGGCTTGTTTTCCCTCGGTTGGTAAGGGAGCGGAGGGCAGGGCACTGACCACTGTGTTACATGTGCTGTTCTTCAGGCTTTGTGGCACTGCCTTGGAGAGGTAGCAGCCTTCCTGCTTCCTAATGCACATTATCCATAGGTACTTGTAATTAACTCAAAGGGTTGTCCTCTCTGCACTGTGGTGGTGCCTAGAGGTGCTCTGTGGATCAGGACTCTGTAGTGCTTTGATGCTTAGGGGAGCCCTTTTGGCAGCTGCAGTCGCATGCAGATGGTGCAAGAGACTGTGATGCCTTCAGGGAACGCTGCTATCCAGCTTGCAGCACCTTGGGACAGCACCTGGTCTTCCCTGTGACCTTCTTGGTGCTGATTGTTCCTTGTTACGAGGCTCAACTGGATTTGTGTCACGCGAAGAGACAGAAAGTTAATTCATGATATCGGCAAATGCACTCGCTGAGTAAAGATGGACACAGGGTGTGTGACCAGTGGAGACAGGGAGGATTGTGAGACTGGAAAGGACTGGTACTGAGAGCCAGTCCTCCCATTGCTCTCGGAGTCAGACTCCTCAAGGCAAATGCACTGAATTGCTTCAGTCAGCTGTGCCCTGTACCACAGGCTGATTTCTGTTCAAGTGCATGATGTGTGAGTAACTAGCCACCATCTTTGGAGAAGATCTTGTGCATTCCCATGGAAAAGGCTGGAATCTGCAGTGCCCAGCTGAAGGAACAGTTAAGTGCCTTCCTTTGATGTGGATTACATCACCTCAGCATTGAGGGAGGATTATTGTTGCTCCCCAGCTCCAAGGCTTTGTACTACCAGATGCTCCAAGTAGCCTCATAGTAGATTCCTGGTTTCTGTCTTTTAGGTGGGCAGTGCACACCTAATGGAAAAAATTATACTGGAAAGAAACAGTATGGAGATAAATGTATATTAATTTAAACAGAGTAGAACTGCTTAGTTGTTGACTTTCCGCTTTTATTGGGATTTTGAACACTTTCTTTTTCCTGAAAATAGAATTTTGTACAAGTAATTTCTAGCTTTTCTTTTCCTACTAAGGTTTTTTTTGGTCTTAGTTCTGCCTTCTCAGATGTTTTCTGATGTCCTTTCATCTTGGTGGTTGCCATACACTTGCCTGTGAATTAGAATATATTAAAAAATTATATGGACATGCTGTCTTTAGTATGTAAGAGGTCTTTATCCCCTGCAGAAGCTAAGTGACCTGTGATATTTAATACATTTCTTTCAAAGGCTCCAGGGGAGAACAGTCTATCAGTTTATAAAATAGATAAATGAATTCACTTGACAAAGATCAAGCAAAAAGTCTGTGGGAGAGGGGACATGAAGCAAGGTTTCTTATAAGCCTGTTTTGGTAATGTGTGTCCTAGACCATCCACTGTCTCTGATGAAGGCAGTTAGAAGCATTCAAGAGGATGTTTAATTTTGGCAACTGTAAAGGTCATTTCTTGGAAGCTGGTATTATCTGTGTCAATTATTTCTTCTTATATTTGCTTTTGATCACAATTCCTTCTTTTTTGGGGTTCCTGCTTTGAGGGGGAGTTAATTTCATTAATTTCATAATATGAAATGGTAGTGCTTCATCCAAAGAAAGGATGAATTCTGGTACTAAGGTCTGTAGTGTCATTCATAACAAAAATAGCATCAGGTCCCCAGTTAATGTTGATCACAGGGAAGCTTCAGAATTGCATTTGAACTAGATCCTCATCCTTACCTTTGCAACAAGCTGTAATTGCAAAATACTTATTTTTCAATACAAATGTGATGTGCTTGTGTCTGTTCAGACCTGTAAAACACTGGTGGTTGTCTCAGAGGCATCACCCAAGGACCTGCCAGCCCAGCAAGTGCACACTTGGTAGGTTTTGCACTCCTTTTGCTTGGTTCAGTGAATCCAAGGTGAATCAGGAGAGTTCTGAGGTTTTAGTGCATTGTTACACACTGGCTGCAGCACCTTATGGGGGAGAAAAATAAATACAGTAAAAATAAAAAGGCCCCAGCAAGGGTTAATGTACTGGAACAACTGAAATGATCATTGTTGATAAATACTTTATGTAATTAGTATAATACTTTCTTCTGTTAATGAGCTGAAGCTGGGGTGGGGTGCAGCTGCTTGGGGACAGGGAGCACTGAGGGGGGATTTGATGCCATTTGACAGTGCATTCAGCCTCTAATAATCTACTAGGCCATTTTTAATTCACAATAGTTTTTCAGAATATTTTATGAAGTCATTTTTTCTGGTTATTGAAAGTGTTCCTGATGTTTTAATTCCCACCCTAGTGGAACAGAAAGTGAATAAATAAGGAAATGAATGGACATGTATGAAATTATGATCTTAAACTTAACAAGCCTGTTTGTTTTTTCAAGCTGCTGAATAAATCCTCTGTGATTTGTGCTGCAGAGGTCAATGTTCTGCAGTAGGAAATGACTGGTTACATGTCAGTATTCTCCAAGAGTTCATCTCAATTACTGGATTTGTCAAACATGACAAGCCTGAATGACTCTGTGGTGAAAATAGCACACAGTTTGACTATTAAAGTAATTGGAGCATTGACATTTAACCAAACTGAAAGAGAATTGCAGTAATAAGTCTGAAGAGCACTACCACAAGCGAAGCAGAGACCAGTATTTTTATAAAATAAACTATTTTATATTTTACTGGTTTAACTGGTGCTTTTTGTGTGTTTTGATTAAGGTATCTTTCAGTATCTTTTTAATTTAAATCATAAGATTAAAAGGAAATGGTACTTTTTTTGGAAGTACTAAGATTTGTATAATTGGAAACTCCATTGATTTGATGCACACCCTAGTTCAATTTTAATATTGTTATGAATAATTCATGTATATATTTTTAATGTCCTCATAAAGTATACACATTATAAAGTTAAAAAAATATATATACATGTTTGTGGAGATCATAATGTGACGATTATCACAGAATTAGGTTATACGTGTGTCTATTACTTGATCTCCACTTGCTCCTCTACCTTGCTAAAGACCTATCTCTGGGCTTTCAAGCCTGAGATGTGGGTATTAAAACTCATTGTTTTAGTAAATGCAAAAGAGCTTTTCTAAAATAATTTGAAATTCATTTACTATTCTCCATCTGCAGTGAGATTTTAATTCTTTTTAAGATATTATTTCTGATGGTAAATTCTACATACATCAACTTTTTCAATATAAAGGATTTTGAGAACAATACAACTGTCAGTCACTGTGGCTAATTTGGATTTATACTTGTGGATCAGATGAGATTTTACAGTCACCAAAATTGTGTTTCAGACAATGGCTTAAACGACAGCCTCTTCCAGTGTCTGGAGTAGGGACTGAAGTAATGATGATTTATGACAGTAGTCTGAGGGGGCTCATCTTCAGGTGAGTTACCTGCATTTTGGCACATTAATTTTACCTTATCTGAACTTGAAAATCTGTTCTTTCCCAATTATGGGAGCAATTCTTCATGTGGAAATTGGGACTCATCTGTTCCTGGTGAAGTAAATCAGACAAAATAATCCCAAAAGACAGGGTTGGGAGCATGGTACAACCAACAATATGTCTGAAGTACTTCAATTACATTAACTTATATTTTTTGTGGAGTACAGAGTATGATTTGCCACTTCTGCAG
Organism: Lonchura striata; assembly: GCF_050655825.1. Lineage (NCBI taxonomy): Eukaryota > Metazoa > Chordata > Aves > Passeriformes > Estrildidae > Lonchura > Lonchura striata. The sequence continues at coordinate 93,030,164 of NC_140704.1, forward strand.
CTACATCTTAATTACTGTGCTATCATAGAAGCAGAGAGCAGTACTTATTGATTTAATATGTTACTTGCCATGACTTGCTTAAGTCCCATCTCCAAAGAGCTGTTGAACATAATGCTTAAGTCTGTCTCTCTTGTGTAAAAGTAACTATGTGTTTAAATCTGATTTCAGTGAGACCCATACGTATAGGTAAGTATTTAGCTGAGCAGTAAAAACCAAAACATAAATTTAACTGCTTTACTGAATTTGGGGTTGCATGATCCAAAGCAATACTTAGTCATAGCCTAAGTACAGATTTTGGGCAGTCTTTTAAGGACAGACTTTCCTATGGAAAAAACAAAGGAAAATTCAAGGAAATACAGATGTTTGGCTATCTGTTTGCTGACCTTAGTGTGAAAAAAAGTTTTGTGTTAGGACCGGAACAAAATCTTGGAAAAACAGATGATGCAGGTGAGAGTCATAGTTTTGGTTTGTTTGTTTTCCCCCTGAATTACATCCTGGGAATCTGTGTGGGCTCAGAGTTGGGGAGAGGAGACCTAAGGGCTGCTTCAATTTTTCAAGTATGTTCTATAAAACCGGTCATCTTCTATTCTGTCACTGATGTAAATAGATTCCATCCAATGTCCTGACGTTGCTCCCAATTTGCCTCTAGTGTATTAGAGATCAGATACACTTTCCCAAAGAACAAGCTCCTGTTCCAGAGCTGAAGTGACACTATCCTTACCTAATATAATTCAATTTACTTGGAGTGTCATAGCATATTGCAGTTGTTCATCTTTTAGTGTTCTTGTTTCACCTGTAAAGTAGCTTTGAAGATCCTAACTCATACTGAAGTGTTCCTCACAAAAGTACCTCATGTGAAATGAAGTAAGCAATTATAAAGAAACAGCAAGTTGTGTGCTCTTTTCTGGAGCTCAAGAGTCTAAAAGCAGAAACCTCAGGTTCATGCATGAAAGAAGAAACTTCCTTATTAAGCATTAAATAGTTTAGACAGTTTTAGCTGCAAAGGTTAATGTAGAGCCCAAATCAGTTATTTGGAGCATTGGGTAGGGAGGTTTTTCTGTACTGTACAGTGGAAATGGGAGAAACAGCCATCCAGGAAAAAAGCATCATGATTCTGAATGAACAGTAAAACATGCAAAAGGTTTGGAACAGGTTTTTTTCAGAGCTTCTGGAGTAGAAAGAAATGGCGTAAAAACTGGGAGCAACGTTAACTTTCCGCTCTTGGGCAGAGGGATGAAGGCAGCGTGCACTCTGACATTAGGAAAGCAGCATAGCCTGTGTTAGCCATCCAGCCTGTTAACCATGTTTTGAACTTCCACATGATGGAAACTATGCAGAAATGCCATATACCAAACACAGTAAATCAGCATCCAGCAAAAGGCTGCTGCCAGAGAGTTTTGAAGCAACAGGAGTACCTTGTAGCAATTTTACCTAACATGTAGGCTTAAAGTCTGAACACAGTGAAATAATTAATTTCTCTGGATGGTAAGAATGCAAATGCTAGGGAGATTTTGCAGATGACTGCCAGGGAGTAGCTGTCACTAGAGACACTTGAACAGCTGCCAGTTGTGTTAGGACTTCTGGGACAATCTGCATGAATCCCAGGTGGAAAAGCACTCATTCCAAAATACCGAGTTTTTCTCTAGATTACTGGCCTTGCAAGATGAAAGTCTGTGAGGCCTTAAAATAGTAGCTCTAAAATGCAAGAGTACAGTTACAAAATACACACAAAATCCTTTCAGTCAGATTTCATTTTGATTGTTCTGCAGATTTGCCCAAGATCCAAAGCCATCCAGGTTGCTGCTTTACTGAGCAGAACTGTCTGTCCTAGAAATTTCATCTGCTTGGTGAAATTGAGTTATAAAAAGTTTAATTCAAGAGATTTTTCAGATTTGGCCAACAAAAGAAAGCAAATCCCAATATACTTTAGCAAATCCTATTGTAGATTACTTCTATGGAGCAGATGGGGAACTAGGCTGGGGTTTGCTCTGTGGACTGTGATTGAAGAGCTCCATTGATTCAGGCTGAGGCAGCTTAAGAAGGTACTGCCATCTACTTTGCCCTGCCTCTGTTGGAATTTCTTATCCTTGAGGTAAAAATAGCAAAAACTAGTGTGCCTGCTCCCCAGCCACTGCAGCTCCTAGCTTGAGGGCAGTGTGATTCACCTTCAGGTTTTATTTGGTCCTGAGGCAGCTGTGAGCTGAGGCGGCGTGGAACTTGGGAGTCACTAACTCATCAGATGTAACTGTGGCAGTGGAGTGGTGTGGGAATAGGATGGGAGAACCAGCAACCTTTTCAGTCACCGCTGTTAAATCCTGTAAGAATTGCTTTGCAGAGAGCTTACAGTCCTGACTGGAGAAGTTGCAGTGAACCATTCCTTTCCTGTAGCATGGTTGACCAGGGCTGTGCTATCTTCAGGGAATGAAGGAGCCCTCTATGAGCTCCTAACTGTAGTCATCTTCTTATGGAGCTCCTTTAATGAATTTGTTTAGAAAATCTTGATGGTTAATTAAAAAGCTTATACTAAATACAAGTAGTAAATAAATAACAACAAATATGGAGCACACTCGTTTACCTGTATTGTTTTAGTGCTTTCTGAGAGATAATATCTTAGTTTCACTCCTGAAACTGATTCAGGGCAAAAGTAAATACTCTTATATGACAAATGACTAACCATGCAGTCAATAGCTGTTAGGGAGTTGTACACTTCAAAGGTGCTTCTGAAGTAATTTTTAAGAAACTGTCAAATTTGTCAAATGTGCTAAGCATGAGGGCATGTTTCTGTTCTATAATTCTTCCCCTTTTTTAGCAAATTGTGAGCTAGAGATTTGATTATTGTTTTTGTTGGTTTGGGAGACTGTCTTTCAGCTTTCCAGAGGACCTTCTGCAGGGATCTAAAGTTTTGAATTTACACTACAAGGTATTTTGTGATGCATCATGTTATTTTTACAGAAAAAAAAAAATCTGTAAGTCTATGAATCTCATCCTTATTCATGTTTATACAAAAGTAAAGCATTTAAAGTAAACAATCTCTACTTGCAAGGTTAATATGGGCTTGATAGAAAAGCATTTTGGCATTAGTACAGTGCTTAAGCACATGCTTAATTTTGAGTCCAAAAACATTGAAGCACTTTCCCAAAATGGAGCAGTAACCTGGTGCTTTATTCAGCACAACTCAGAAGCTTTCTCAAGGACTAAAGGGTTTGATTTTTCCTTTCTTCCCTGTGAGGGGATACACCCAAGATTCCTTTTGTCAGGATTTTTACTGTAGCACTCGGGGAAGTAGGAAAGGATGTTTCCTAACACATTCTGATACTCTGCTACCATGAGACAGCATAACTTAATAATCATATTTTTTCACTAAAATGATGTGGAAATGCTTTTTAGTATTGAAGCTTTGAGAGTTATACTGAGTTCTGCTTTTGTATTTGGTATCCCACAGCACTTAGGTCTGTGAGCTTGTCACCTTCACTCACAGCCAAGGATAGTGTTCACTTATATAAAATCCTACCAAGTCACAGCTCTTTTTCATATTCTGACTTATTATTAACTTCTTCTTAATAGCAGAACTCATAGCTTTCTTTGTTGTTATTTTTCTGTTAAGGGAAAAATAAAAGTTGCTTTCATTTTTACATAAGTTTGATTATTTAATCCGAGTGTGACACTCAGGCTTCAAAGAATCCTGTGCAGTACATTTTTAATCTGTTGTTTTTAATGAGTTCTAGTCACTAAGAAATACTGTTATCTAGGTCAGATTTTTTGAATATTGTTTTACTGTGGCTACACATCCTGCTGTGCTTTCTCTAAAATGAGCTCCCCAATGAGATCTTGTTGTTTTACTTTCTCACAGCTTTGTGGAGTAACTTTTCTTACTGTAAATGTAGGTTGTGCTTTGTTTTTCAATATAAATGTATTCTTAACTGAACCAACATCCACCCATCTAAGACTCGGTCTTAAACTTTCTTGGGGGACAAAGGAATAGGACATAAAATACCTCCAAATGATATCATTGATATTCTTGATCCTTCCTATCTGAAAGGAACACAAAAGAGATGATCAACCCAAAATTTATTACTTAATTTCAAAGGTGTTAATTTAACTGCTTCTCAGCTAATCACAGCAAAATGGCCTTGACCATAAAGCAGAGCAAGACATCGTTTGGTGTCGTGGAGAGGCTCTGAGGTTTCTGAGCATTTCTCTTTCTGGACCTTTATTGTGACATCTCAGTCTTTACCCTAACTTACCTCTTAGTATGTGTCTCCTTCCCTTGAACAGAAAAGCATTGGGTCTGTTAGCCATGCCTACAGGAGGGGACACTGAGCAGTGGTCACCTTAGATCACCTAAATCAGTGACAGTAAAATTGCACCAGATTTCCTTCAGCTGGCTATCCTACCCTTTTCTGACATGTTTTCTTCAACATGTATGGATTGGGCACATACCTCTGTGTTCACTGATAAAATATGACCACTTAGCTGCATAGTTTCTTTATTTAATTGAAATTCTTCTTTGCTCCTGATGAAATGATTACTTAAAGGTATTTCCAGGTACATGTCCTAACAAAGCAGTTCATCTCTCAGGATTGTTTTCTTCATCAAAAAAATATTAAAGCTTATAATTGTGATGATTTTCCATGTGGAGTATGACTTTCTAACAGTGATGTCAGATCAGCTTATAGGTAGCTGAAAGGAAAAACCAGTTTTGTAATCTAAATGGATAAGAAGAGAAAAGTAGAGGAATAATGGGGAGTTTATATCACAAGAAGGATGCTGAAATGGAAAAGATTAGAAGAAATCTGGATGACAGCCGGGTGAAAACACTTCTGAGGCAGCTCACTCAGTGCTCCCTGTTCCGGAGCTCAAATGTTAGGGTTCTGAACTTCCCATCTCACTGAGGTTTATAGCAGACCTCGGGAGTCTGAAAACAGGGGCTGTAACAGGGCACTCAAGGAGCAGTTGCCCTTAAAAGCTTGAGCTTAGAGAAATTCTGGGTAGAATAACTGGTGCCAAAGCTAGGTAAAACTGACTGATCCCAAGGAGGTCTGAGCTCTGTGAATACTAGCTTGGATTAAAAAGCTTATTTTAAATCAATAATTAATTAAATTCAACACTGCAGCTTAACTAAAAGTTTGCAGCTAGCATTGACATACAGCCAAAAAAAAAAAAAAAAAAGGAGATGTGGACTTCTGCCAACAAGAAATCCAGCCATTTCAACTGACCTGACCTGGTGTAATTTCATTTTCAAGTAACACAAGAAGGACTTCAAAAGGCCCTTGAATAGATGGTGGATAATTGACTCCTAGCAATGAGTGCTGAATATGGAGGTGCCTGTGCTGGCTATTATTAGATGTATTGTCAGCCTTTGACACCACTGATCACAAGGCTTGTTGACATGTGTGCTGAATGATCTACTTCATACCTAAGTGAAGCATTCAGGCAGGTGGTCAACATTAACAACTATACCTCTCCCAAGTCTCATTTAAACCCTAGTTTAAAAGTTCAAGAGGGACTTAAAGTTGGCTTGTTCTCTGAAAAAAGGGAAATTATTGAGGTGAGTTTTGCTGACTGAAGGAGCCACTGGATGTGGATTTGTGTTTCAGTAGGCACCTGTCTCTGATTAGATCTTCTAGCACTCTTTACAGAAAATGTGGTGCATTGGGACACATCTATGGAAATGGAGGCTTTTTTTAGTGGCAGTTTGAAGGTAAAGCATTCTTTTTCCATCCTTTGTCAGGTCCATAAACATCCAATTCTGCTTTATAATGTAAACTGTATCATTAAAGACCATCTGTGGTGCTTGATTTGTTTTTATTTATATATATTATATTAGTGCTCAAGTCATATATCCTTAGAAAGTACTTGTATCTTTTTATTAAAGGTTACAATTCTTCTGAAGCATATTTATTTGGACATCTCTGGCCAGTGACATTTTGAGATCAAGACCTTTGAGGTTCAGTGTGTAGGACAAAATGCTACAATTCTTTTGTTTCTGCCAACCCATTCATTCATTGAGATGGCTGAAACTGCGCCCTGTGAATTCACAAAGAGCTGTATCTTGCCCTCTTCAAAGCTGGTGGGCAGGAATGGGAGAGGACAGCAGGGTGGCATTTAGAGAAATACATCTTTTTATCCACAATGTTGGTTGTTTTCCCTGTGTAAGCTTTTTGATGCCCCTAATAGCAGGACTAGTACTGGTATTGGGCCTGTTGTCCTACAGGAAAAGGTTGGTTCTTGTTCTTTACTTTCTGCTCCTGTATGTATGGAATCATGCAGTGGGAACTGTCTGTCACTGTAGGTAAGCAATAGGAGTGGGATTCTTGAGGACAATAACAGCACAAAGTCATCCAGAGAAGTTTTAGAGAATTTCAGAAGTGTGTCAAGCCCAGCAGCAGGTCAGGGTCCCTCTTCACACTGGGCTGTCAGCACACTCCATCCCAGGTGGCAGGGAGGGCACCTCCTTCAAGCGCAGCAGCCTGAGCTGCTTTGAGGTGTGGGAGTTGGAGCTGACAGGCATCCAGGCTTTCTGTGAGTTCCCAAAACCTATTGCCCTTTTTTCAGGAGGTGGTGGAAACACCTAGATCTAGAACAAGACGAAGAAGCATGTGCCTCTCAAAAGGAGCAAACAATAAAACTTTTACGAATTGAGATGATTCATTGCTCAGAGCTGCTCACGGGGAAGGGACCAGAAAATAAAGCAGGACAAAAGACATTAACACACAATTTTTAAGCAAAAATGTTTGGTCCTGCTGCTGAGTTCTTTAATATATCCTAAAGCGACAGTAGGGATATAGCTTTTTGCTTAGCGGTTCATCTTTAAATGAGGAAAACAGCTGATTAAAATGTATATCTTATTTGAGCATTGTGATGGCAGGCTGATGCTCACACACAGAGGCTGACTAACAGTAGCCTAAAGGTAAATGTCTTTACATGTGTAAGAATGCCAGAAACAATCTCATATTTAATAAATCTTCATTGACAGTGATGGATTTACTCGTAACTTTTGATTTCACTAATGGACTCTGTAACACCTAACATCTAGATTGTAACAAATCAATCTTACCCTGATTTCATTTTTTACAATAAAGACATGTGTGTAGACAATTAATTTGCCTACAATTTCCATTACCATTGATGTGGCTACCATTTATTCTTATGGCAGAGTTCCTAGCGCTTTCCACTAGAGGAATCTTGGGGCTTTAATCCATGTTTTTGAAATCTAACTTTTGCAAGAAAGTGTGGATTTAGAGGAATTTCTAAAAATTATTTCTTTTCTTTTAAAATAAGATTCTATTTTTAAAATGCCTACAGCAAGTGTATTTGACTATTTTTAGCACTGTAAATTGGAGACTAATCTGCCTTTCCCATCCCTAAGCAGTAATACCAATAAGAAAAATTAATTTACTCTAGACTTTTATTAATCCCAGTGAAAACAATATCTAGTGAGATCTAGGTACTAAAGGCTTTGTATTTGTAATTTGGATATGTATTTTCAGGAAAAAATGTAAAAAACAATTCTGCTGGCTTTGTTTGACCAAATTTGTGTACAAATACAACTAGCATATTAACAATGCATTCATAATGTGCTCTGTGTATGTGAACTTCTGAAGAGCCCTCAACTCTTGATGCGTGACATTTTCAAAGAGGGCAACACCTTCAACGGGCAACATTATACCATCGTGTGTGTTCATCTATTGAAATTGTTTTTAAAGGTATCAGTCACATATTTCATTGAAAAAAGTCTCATCTAAATGCTCAATTTCAGGAGACAATTTATTCTTTTCAAGATCTGGTTCAGAAAGTGCCATATTGTTTGGATGACAACTGGATATATTTTTAGGTTGATGTGTTATTTTGGAGAACTATGACTCATTGTAAATTGGTTTGGTGCTCTCTTCTTTTGTGTTCTTTTCTCCATGCCTTGTTGACACTTTTCAGGCACTCCAGAGATTCTCTTCATGCAGTGGCCTGGTTTATGTCTTTTTCTTAATATTGTACAATCTCCCACCACTTACTTATGGTCAAAAATTGCATCATCAATTTTATTCTTGTTATAACATTACCCTAGAATCTTCCAAGCAGATTATCATATGTTATCAGTGTAGCAGCAATGTCCCTAGGGCTTATCTTCCCAGGCAGTATCCTAATAATGTGTTCTCCACAGCATCTTTTCTCTTTCTCTATCTAGCGGTGGACAACTGTTCTGAAGAGTGTTTCTTCCCAGACCTACAGGTCCAGTCCTCTGCTAATTTGTTTAGCACCATAATCAGTGCTGCTGTTCCTAGCAAGATTAATTTCCCTGCTGTGTGGATACAAAAATACAAGCCACAGATGCCTAGCTCTATTGGAAAGTGAAGCATTAATTTGATAGGAAACACGAACTTTCCTTACTTTGGCTGAACATTTGAAATGTCTTTAGTAAAAAAAAATCATCTTACTGAAGGAGTTTCACACTGGTTTTATGCTAAAGCTTGCCAATTTCCCAGCTGCCTGCTATTCACTACAAAGATAGGTAGCATCCTCTGTCGTGCTTTTTTGACCCAAATTCTTTATTCACTTACGTCAGTGTTTGCAGTAAACAGGAATTTGCAATAACCAAGTGCTGAATCCTGTTGCCTTGTGACTGAACTTTTCAATCTTTGAATAACTACCCAGCAGCATAATAAAAGTGAAGCGGAGGAATAAAGCCTGAAATACTCAATAAAAATACAAGTGAGCATAATTTCAAAAAATAGTTTAGGAAGCTGTGCTGGAGGATTTGCATGTGTTGCAATTTACAATCACATCTGCTTTGCACAGTCCGCTGTCACTTCTCTATCCTATTCCCATCATAGCCAATGCACACAAGCCTAAATGTGGAAAAAATCCAGACGTCTGAAGAAATTTTCTTCCCTGCCCCCTCCTCTCTGCATTTTTGTGACACTGTTGTCAGCCTAACTGGGTTATGTGTAACTTGGTAAATCATATCGGAGTGTCATCGCCATTCTTGAGCTGGATTTGTGCAAGTTGGCAAAAGTAAAACAAATTCTACTTTTTCAAAGTTGTAATAACAGTAATAAAAGGAAATCAACTCAGAAGCCTTTAACTAATTCAGAGTAAGCTCATATATCTCCCTGGGAGGCAAAGCTGCGATTAGCATGTTTGAATGCCTTACTACAAGTGATACTTTGTGGAAGTGCAGCACTTTTGTGGGAATGAAAAGTGCAGTTGAGAAGCAGGCTGTTGATTAACAGAAGAGTTAGTGTAGTGTTTGCTGTGATTTCATCCTAGCTTAACAGAGCAGAACCAAACTGAACAGCCAAAAAATCAGGCAAGCAAGAGCCTTGTTGTTGTTTTTTACATCCTGAGAATTTGACTTCATACATTATTCTAGTTCCCTGTTGTCCTGGGAACAGAGGGCTTGGGAAGAAGAAAATACTGGTGCTGATTTTAATTCAAGCTTCCAAATGTTATAGAATATGTACCTCTATTTTTATGACATTATTTCTAGTTGTTGCAAAGCTTGGAAGTGGACAAAGCAGTTTTATGTAGTGGAAATTGTATCCATGTTTTAGTCTGAGCAGAAGAAATAAGTAGGAAAGAGAGTATCCGCAGGGTAAAGGCATCATGTTAAGGCCTCTCTTGTACTGCCCTAATCCCACTGCCTAAGCAAACCCATGTGTGAATGCTCACCTGACATCATCTCTGTGACACACTTGGAATTGTGCTTCAGGTTTAAGTGCATGGACACTACTTTGCCACTGACCCAATGAAGATTGGTGTGGTCTGCATGTTCCCAAGGTTTTACAGAATTACTGCGAACAAATCAGATGCATTTTGACACCTGATGGACAACATCACTAATTACATACACTCAGTGAAAATTAGTATTAGCAGTGCCAGAAAAACACATCTAACTTTATTAGCAAAGTCCTTCAGATAGGCAGTTCATTCCAATTTTATAATTTATACCGTGTTTTCTTACATGTAGCAATAATTTAAAAAGCAATTTTGCCACAACCTGTTGTCAGGTGAGGGTAACTGATGGATGAAGTTTGCTTTCAGTGCTAAACTGTATGATAATGCAGGATGACAAAAATGAAGTGAATTATGGACCAGTGACAGATGAAAAGTGCTTCATCCACAGAGTCATTGATATTGTGCCAAGGCAAAAAGACTCTCTGTATGTGCTGCTTTATGAAATTATTTGCATTGCTTGCTGTTCCTGAGCTACTGAGCCACTTTGGTGCCTCACATCATATATGCTCATGTTCCAGTAGAGAGCAAGACAATATCTTCATAGCCTGGGAATCTTAAAGCAGACTCTTAAAAGAGCTTATTTGGGAAGAAGATTGAGGAATTCTTCTGCCTCTCCAGCCTCGGATTTTCATGTTTGCCCAGCAGTAACTGGATAAAGGCAGTGATAGCTGTTTTTCTTTGATTGTAGCATTAATGAAGATGGTGGTTCATTGTGGTCAAAGAACAGATAATACTGTTCCCAGGTTTTGAGTGTCTTACTAAAAACCCCCCTCAACAGCAAAAAATGTATGGGGGATTTTGCCTCAGCTCTAGAGTGACTTCGTGGATTTATGTCTCTGTTTCATTTATTCTTAAGCAAAGTACACTTTGTAAATTAATTTGCCTTAGCTTAAGGCCTATTTGTAAGTGACAACCCGGGTCTGGTCTGAGGCCAGAGAGCTCTTTTGACTGCTAGTGTATGCTCAGAACTGCACAGCATGGCAGCAGCACACTGTGATGTCTTCCAGGGTTTGAGTAGGTCTCCTCTACCTCCAACTGTATCACTGACGACACAGATCTGCCCTGAGAGCATGGTTTCTCTGAGGCAGCCTTGCCTTATGCTATGGAGGACATTATGCTATGTCCAAAATGCAAAGTAAAAGGCTGCTGAGGACTGCATGGGCAGGTCTGGGATGTGGCTTGCACTGTGTTGAACTGGCTGTGAAGGGGCACAGCTGCACAGCATGCAAACCATCACCCACTGCCCAAGGCTGGTACCACTTGGTATCTGAAACTCCAAGAAACACTATACAAAAAACAGGCTTCCAGACTCGTAAATACATGTCACTTGTATTGCAGTTTTATATTAATTGCACAACACTAAATAGTAGCAAGAAAAGATTGTTTCATTACTAATATTGGTGAAAAATCAAGTGATGTCTTTGTGACCACTCTGAACAGGACTGTGGTTGTAAGCCCAGAAAATGCAAACTACAAAGCTTTCTTGTTTCCTGTGATCAAGTTATATTCTCACATGAATGTGCATAGAACAACTTCAGAAAACAAAAAGAGTCTTTGTTCAAATAAGTTATTATTCAGTCTTTTTTAATTTAGCATAGAGTGACCCTTTATATTGAGAAGCTCAAACATGTCTGTGAATTTTTTGAGTGCCTAAAATTCTCAGCATATTAAAATTTCACTTATTAGAAAGGGAAACAGTGAGCATAGCAGTTGCAAGGCTTGCAAGGAAGAAGAGGGCAGAACCAAAGGTAGTGCTGCTTTTTTTTTGGCATTGGTCTTTTGCATGCAGTTCTGACTCTCATTTTAAAAAGTCTTGGTGTGTGATGTTATGTGATGTTAATTGTAAAGCAGAACAAAAGTGGATATGCTATTGATTAGAATTGTGAAGCTTAATGAAGTAAATGCTAGGGCATAGCATCCATACTGAGGAGGCTTACAATGCAAGTTTTTGCTCAGGAAGAAAACCAAACCAATCCAGACCGTGTTTACGAATGAAGGCCAGTTGAACAGTAGGGATTTAATATCTATGCTCTAAGAGCTGCCACACTTGATTGGTAACAATAGAGACTTGTATTTAGCTTTATTTCCAGATGAAGGAATTCTTGTGTGTCCCCTAGTAGTGGTTCAGGTTTGTAATACCTGTAGATTTTACTTGGCTGGCTGTGGGAGGTGATCATGAAGTTCTGTGAGGCCACAGGGATTCAGTCTCTTTTCTTTATACATCCTTTTTCACTTGAAAGGATATTTCTCAAGACAGAGGCTCTCTTTATATCTGTTTTCACTGTGGCACTAACCCCACTGTCAGTACTTAACAACGAGTATGTAGCATTGCACTGAAAACCAACATGAAAAGAACTTTTAAGTGGCAGAAACAAGCTCTTAGAAGTTAGGAAAAGCCAGATGTGTGGTTTCTTCTGTGCCTCTGATTTGGCCTTATTATTCATACATATTGTGTTACAGCCCTGAATTACATCATTGCAGCCGTTTTTCCAGAGGACCAGCATTCCCTTTGAGCATGAGATGAGCAGTGTTCAGGACATGAATCAGTTTGGTCTAATGAATGAGGATGTTGTTGAAGAAGTTAATCTAGGAATTGAAAATGGTGTGATGAAGAGCAAGGATGGCTTCAGGAAAGGAAATTACAGTCTTGTGTGTAAATCAGATGAACTGGAAACAGGAGACTGTGCTGCTGGCACTGCCTCAGGGTGGCAGGGAGAAGGATAACACTGCGGTTAGGAACTGACTCTGAGCAGTGTGGGAAGGGAGAAGTGCAGCCAGGCTTATCTGTCCCTCTTGGCTACTGGCCGTGGGCAAACCAGACTGCTCTGGTACCCAAGGTTCCCAACACAGTGGGCACAGCTGTGACGGCAGCAAGCGGGATTTGGGGGCAGCTGCGGGACAGGCTGAGCTTTGGATGTTTTGCTCTCTCAAGTGTGGAGGGTGCAAGCCAGTGGTGGAAAATGATCATTCTCTGGTTTGTTATGCAGGAAGAGGCGGTGTCTGTCCAGGTTTGAAGATGTGGCAAAATTCATGTTGGTCTGGAGGTAGTGTTGGCTACCATGCCTGCAGAAGGTGGCATGGGAAAGTTTGGAGCTGAGAGCCAGAAACAAGTGTCAATGCAGGTTTTGTTTGAGTGGGCAGGATGTGGGTCATGAGGTTGGATCAGAGGGCTGCTGAGGACAGCAGGACAACTGGGAGATGTTAGGATCATGCAATCCTTAGCTGCTTAGATCTTTGTGGTTTTGTGGTCACTGGCATACGCTCTCCAACTGGCCGGAGCAGCACTCCATTCCTGATCTAGAGACACTTAGTGAGGAACTGCAGATATTTTGCAGAGCCTTATTTGCATTGGGAAATGCACTGCAAATTATTAAAATAAAATCTAGGCAATTATATTGTTTGGTGGAGAATAAAAATAGAAATAAAGTTAAGGCCTGGTTTTGAAGCTTAAATCTTTCTTTTGGCCTTTGGTGAAAATACTTCTAATTGTCAGCAGAGTTAGGAAGAAGCAACACTTCAGAGTTTGGCATTCCCAGCTCAGGTCTTAATTTCAAACCATCTCCAAAAATCACATTAGCAGAATTGTCAGAATAAAATGCTTGTGCAAAGACATGCTGGGATACTGGCATAGAGGCAGGATGATAAAGTTTGCTTTTGGGTCTTTGGGAAAAGCAGGAAACCTGCTGCTGATACTTGTTCCTTGCCATACACTTCAATATAAGTATCATCTTTATTCATTCCAGGAGTGTCTAAACTAATCAGATTGCCCTTGTGTGGTTCTTCCTGCAAGACAAAAATGGGTTTAAATCCATTCCAGGTGAGCCAGGAGAATTCAGTTAATAACACTGAGCCATTTACACTGGAGTGCCAGCAGATCACTAAAATAAATTCAAGTTGCTTGGCATGCCTTTGATAAGACATCTGCTGCTGAATTTCACCTGGTAACATCTGGGCCCATGTGCTTTTCTAAAATAAGGAAAAAAGTTGTCTTGGAGAAATAGTGTTGGTATTTCTACTGCATTAAAATTTACTATAAGCATTTTGTGTGCTATTTCTCTTAAGGATGAGCAGGTGGTAATTTTAACAGTAAGGCTTACACTTTGTCTTCTTTCTGGGGATCTTGAAACATTTTTGAAATGTGAAAGAACATTTTCATTCAGTAATCAAAATGTGTTTGCAATAAAGCTTTCATTTTCTTAGAAAGTTATAATTAATATATAAGAAGGCACTGTAAATATGTTTTTGTTTTCTTGACTTTTCAGCCCATATTGCACATTTAGCTTTCACAGCTTACTGGAAAACAATGTATGCTGCTCTTTTCAAAAGAAAAGAGATCACACCTATGTTTTGATGTGTGAATTGCTGAAGAAAATCTGCAGGTTAATTTAGTGTTGGGATTTGACAGATGTTTGCAATTCGGTTAACAGTGAGCACTGCAGCTCTAAGAGTGATGAAGGTGGCAGTAGTAAGAAATGACCACTCCTCTTATTTTGCCAGCAGAAAGGTAGGTCATGGCACATTGCTGAGACATTCAGCCCCACGAATGTCCTCCTCCATTCATGGAGGGGGTCAGCATGGCTGAGAAACAGCAAGGAATTACAAACAAGCTGTCATGTGGTCACATGAAAACAGCAGAAAATTTTAACCCTGGCCAACTAGAAATGGGTAGAATGACTAGGGAAAAATGTTGCTTCTTATTCTTCAGTACCATCCATTCTGTATAGACAAGTGCAACTACACAAGTGTTTTCTCAGCCAGCAAAGCTATTTTAATAAGGTGCCATTCCTGCCCTGTTTCCCACCCACTTCCATGTCATGCTGGATGATTATTTGTAGGGTTGTGCTACAAACCAGACTCAGACTTTGGATTTATTTTTTGGTTTAGTTTGGTTTTCAAATCAGATCAATATAGTTTTGTTCAGTGTATGGTTGCATCAGCATGCTTGAGGGGATGGAGGACTGCACAAAGGAAGGAAATATAAAGAAGAAAGTATGAAGACTTCCTAAAACTGCATTTGTCATCACATGGCATGCTTCTCTATCTCTGCTTTCATTTTTGCAGGTTTAAGGTGTGCAGTGCCACTGTTCTGATGTGACAGCATCTTTTTAGGAGTTTTCTAATGAAAGAGAAAGGGGGATTGTCAGGAAAGAAAAAACCACATTATCTGTTACTTCCCAAATAGAATACAGAAACAAAGCATTTACAGCATCTTGTAATAAAATATTCCTCATTGTTTGTCAGGTTATGGATGGGGGCTGCTGGGATGTGAAAGTAATAGCGTATGTATGGGAGATAAGGATGTACAATGTGCACCTGGGCTTGCCTGCTCTGGCACCAGGAAATTGGGAGTCTGAGCTGTAAGTGACTCAGGGTCACTTCAAGTCTTTAAATATATATATTTTATATATAGACAGCATATATATGTGTATATATATATACATATACATACACACATGCATTGAGGGTGCGTGTTCGATTAATTTGAAATTATTTTTTTATTCTGTGGCTGTAGAAATTTAAATTCAGCTTCATGTTCACATTTAAAGACTTTTCAGTGTTTAGAATGGGTAATTACATTATGCATGAAGCCATAGTTTGAAACCAGCAACTTCTAAACAAACTGTTAAATTATAAACTTTTTATTTTGATATCTCAGTGCCTCAGGCAGTTATAAACCAGGTTGTATTAAATTGATCAATACTATTTTGTAATGTTAATTCAATGTTAATTGCCCTATGATGGGATAAACCAAGTTAGGTGCATGCACAGCCATCTTTGAATACCAGATGCTCTATGTTGTCTAGTCAGTTTGTTATTCACTGTGGCAGTTCAGGATAAAACTGGAGCTAGATAAATCAAACCCAATATGCCAGAGAATTGCAAACACACTTAGAAAAACTTTATTTTCTTCACAGACTATTTACCAACAGGATAGAAACAGGGTGTTTGTCAAACTTCTGACAAGCAGTGGTTAATCTAGATCCATTGTTCACAGTGATCCCCTAACTTCTCCAGAATTGCAAGAAATCTGATATTGGTGCCAATATATGATAATTTTTAACTGTCACAAAAAGCATGTGACGCTTTTGTATCAAAATCAAGCACCTTAAAGTAGGGATGTGTACAAAAATAAGTGGATTAGCTTTTTATATACCAAGAACAAAAAGGACATGGAATCTTCAAAATTAAATTTATTTGAAAAACAAACTCAAATGAAGCCAGCACTTTTCATCTACTAACAATGTAAATGTCTGCTCCCCTTGCAGAGTTCAAGGTAGTATTTCAAGGATAAGACCCAGTTCTATATACTTTCAGTCACAGTGGAGCTAAGGGCACCTGCTATGTTTACAGCTTTGAATATCAAGTGAACACATTATAGCTTGTACAAAGTAAGCACAGGAAGCTGCTTCTGGTTGGTATGTGGCTCTGGCCATATATTAGCCTGGAAGGTTGCATCAGCAGAGCTTTAGCACCCAGGAGCTGCATATTCCTGTCCCTCAATAGCCCATGCTGGCAGAAACCTGCAGGATGGATCTAGTTAACCCTTGCTAGAAAGCAGACTAATGCTCTCACTGCTAAACCTACACACAGAACTTGCTGTAGCTTCCATTTGCTTTGGTCCTGTGTAGCTGTGGAGGCCTTGGTGCCCTTGATCTGAGCTCGGTAAGTCCCCAAATAGTCTGTGGGATATTACTGTCTTCACTGGCTGCAGAATTTGCAGCACAGGGTGTAAGTTTTTGAGTCTTGGGGTGGCAATGATAGGATGTGTAGGTCTCAGTAGCATGCCTGGGCTTGGCCAGAATTCCTGCAGGACTTGAGGTCAGTAGCAGTTTAGGAAATGGCATAGCTGGTTGATGATTTCAGCTGCATCTGAGAACTTGGACTGGTTTTTGTATATTCTGGCTGCACCCATCAGAGGAAATGCTAAGCATGGGCTTTTGCCCATCTGAACGTGGGCTTCAGGGTAACTACTATATTCTGTAGTGTGTGTGCTCATGCAGGGCTACATGCCTGTCTTTAGTCATTGCTAGCTGTGGGGTGAAGGGACAGGGGACACTGTCCCTCTTCCACATGGAGACACAGCTCTTTCCTCTCACAGTCCAGAGAAGTGCGTTTATGTTCAAGCAAGGACAGAACAGGCCAAGGAAGGGAAGTTTTCCCTCAAATCTCAGATTGAAACTGTTCTGGGCAAGATCTGGAAAGAGGAAAGGGAGAGAGAATGGCCATGGGTTCCTGCTTTGGTATTCTACCAGCTACATGATATTTGCTAGCTGTCACTTCATCCAGCAAAGACTTGTCTCTGGAAAGAGCCATTGTTATTCTGATACATGCTGCAAAACAGTTTTGTGATTAAAATTGAAAAGTGGGATTTGGAATGTCCTTCATGCAAAAAATAAGACTCTTTGTTTAAAATTATAAAGGAAACAGCAACTCCGTTTTCCATGAAAGAGCTGTTTTCATGAAAATCTTGCAAGCAGCCTGTCGCAGTTACTTAAAGGAGAGACCAACAAGATGCCTTTTGTAATAGGCTATGCACAAATTTCCTTCCAGCCAAACCTACATGTCTCAGTTACAAGCCTATATTTTCCTAGAATATGTGAGTCATTTTATCCTCCACTACATGGATTCTTAATTTCTTTTTTGGCAAAATGTCATCTGAAAGGAATTTCATAGCCACAAGTAAGAAACTGGTCTGATGACTCTGGTGACAAAATTAATAACCACAGATCTCATTTTCTGAAAGAATACAGCTGTTAGTGTATTCACTCGGCACTTAAAGTCAAGCCAGCTAATAGTCCATCAGTAAGGAGGAGGAAGGGTCCATTGAGTTTTGCATTTACTTCCAAAAGTTGGATAGCAAAACAGTAATTTTCAGAAGTGCCAGGATGTTAGCAACTGGGGAGTCGTGTGAGGGGGTGTGTGGGGGAGGGAGGAGAGCACAGCATGGACGCTGTAAATATTCCTCTACATCAGCTTCTGTGATTCAGGGAATAAAAAGACTTGGATTATGTGTTTGCATGACCTGAAAAGTACTGCTTCTTAAGTATTTAGTCAGCTGTGCATTTTTCTGCTGTTTTGCTGTTATTTTTGGTATAACTATTAGGAGTACAGTAACAATTCAGCATTGCAGTTATCTTGGCTGTCTGTACTCCTTGGAGAACTGGCTTCCACTGTTTTTCAGCTGCAACTGATATTTGATTTATTTTTAAGTAACAGAAATAGGACTTTTAGACTAGTTTTTCCTGTAGGAATTCTTAACAAAGCACCTTGCAGAAATTTGGAATATTTGGCTTTGAGTCCCTTGAACAAGCTTGCAGAGACCTATAGCAGGGGAGAAGGCAGGCAGCATGGCTCAGAGTGAGGAGAGTTTGCCTAGGGCTTAGGGATGTCATCACAGATATCTCTCATTAACACATACCCACCTCATATAAAACATTGTGCCTTAGGCATTAAAACTACATCTTTGAAGAACTACTCTAGGAGGCAGTGATGTGATTTTGGAGGTTTTGGGGGTTTTTGTTTAGCTAGCCATAAGAACAAACTACCTGTGTAATTCTTTCCCAAGGTCCTAATATTTCAACAAAATTCATACCTCTCAGACTTCAGAAAAAAAAAAAAAAAAACCCACCAAAAAAACGCAAGAAACACACAAAATTATTAAAATTATTAGGTTCAACATCTCCAGACTGTCTACACAGTTTTTCTTCAATTTTGCCATTAACCAAATCTGTCGCAATGAGAAATTGTGAAGTAGAGCCTTCTGGAGGCTATCAGTAAAGTCCAGTAAATTCTTCAGGCTGGTTCACCACCTTTCCTATTTAGAACACAAGGAAATAGAAGGAAACAACACATCGGGTATGTCTGATATATCCTTTCCTATACTGCCTTGGTTTTCACCCTCTTATTTCACAAACATCTACCATCAGCCTTTCATAATCAACAGGTTGCTGTAGAAACTGTAAAGGAGTGTTTCTCTGTAGAAGTCACCCACCAAGTGTTGCGCTGTTCTCTTTTACATGGTTTTGAGATGCCTGATATCCTCCTTAAAGGTCCAGTTTGTGCCCAGAAAAGCCATCCCTGTGACCACTCAGTCTGCACTCACTTGTGCTTGCATATCAGGGAAACTGGATCATTAATTTTATATATCCACAGAAACTGTGCTTCTGCAGCAGTGCTGCCCTGCTTTTGTTTGGTGCTGCAGTTTAAGGGTCAAAAGTGCATGAACTTAATATTTTATTTGTGCGTCTTCCATGCCAGAAAGGCAAGACAGTGTATTCTGTCACTGTGGCAAAGGCTTTTCATCCTGCGAGGTGCTGAGAATTTGTGCCTCAGCTCCATAGGGGACCCAGAATAATCTGGGGCATGTCCGTAGCCTATGGCCGATCCAAACTGACATTTACATTGACAAGAATAATACATAATCTGACATTTGTGTATAGAATGACTTTGTGAGGAAATAGTGGTTGCTACTGCATTTTATGTGATCAGAATAATATCTCTGAGCACTGGAGGAGTGTTGGGGCTGATACAAGCAATTTTATGCATGTAGGACTCTGTCAGAATGAACAGCTATATATGTATATGTGTATTGCATGACTGATCTCTCAATTATCTTGATTTTACATTACAGTACAGTCTGGGAAGATTCTAGATAGAGTCACTGAATGTTGTTGCAAAGACAGAACTTCCACATTAGGGAAGCAACTGAAAACTTAGATGATCTCCTTGGGGCTGTTGCAATCTTGGAAAATCGTGATTTGTTTTATAAAGTAATGCAGACTAGTTCCTCTTGGCAGTGTTTTGGTGTCGTATTCCAATTTATAGAAGATACATCAACCCTCTTACTAGTGCATATTGCTTCTACAAGCACGTGTGTGGACATGAAGGTGCACACTGCTGTGTTTCTTATTGAACAGCAGCTAATTAAGCAGAGCACAGTGAAGCCTCCCACACAGATCATTTTCCTTTTTTATCTTATAACCTCTCCTCTCCTTAACCGAAGGATTGCTGGATACAGAAACTAGGTCTTCCTTTGACAAACAGGGTCCATTTTTGTTTCAGCCATTTTTAGTTGATTTCACTTCAAGGAGGTATAAGTAGGATCCTCATAGATGAAAATTCATTGCATCAGAAAGCAGTTTTAAATAGATTTTATAAATGCCACAAGAAAAATGGTTAATTTTGATAGAGCATGTCAAGGGGAAAGGGATGAGGAATAGTTAGTACGCTATAGTGAGGCCCTCCTTTGGTGCTGACCTAAGAGCAATAATAGGGAGCAGGATATCTCTTTTGATAGATTGTTGGGCATACCTAGTTGATTCCAGAAAGCCTTGGAGAGTGTCTGTGTGCAGCTGCTGGGAGATAACTGTCCTATACACAAAATCTTTCGGATAGAATGATTGCAGACAGCATTTTGTTTCATGAGAGCAAGATTTGGTGTTTGTGTCCACAATGGGCAGGCTCCAGGATCCTTTATGTGCTTGAAATTAAGAGCATAAATCACTCAATTTTACAGTCAGCTAAATAGCTAAAGACTTGCCAGTATCCAAGACGCTCAGGAGGCGTCTGTGCTGATTGTGCTGACACACAAAGACTTCACTTTTGGAGAAGATATTCTATGATATAATGTAGCCTTCATAGTGTCTTCAAAAAATTGCTTCTGTGCCCTGCCTAAGACAGGATTGGTTGGTAAAAGGTAGACTGTGCTTCTGCATAAGCTGAATTCCTCTGGTTGCTGGAGTTCAGTGGAAATGTCTTCCATTTGCACTGAATGCCAGCTGTTCTTCTGTCACTCCCCGAGATAGGTCTCAAGTGCTCTGGATAGGAACCTGTGGTTACAGGAGGAGAACAGTCCCCAGTGAGGACTGTTGATCATGTGACAAGACCCAAACCAGTTTCTGCTGAATTTCCATTCTTTCCAAGCTGGTTATTCAAATTTGCTTAAAACTAAAGTTTTACCTCTTAAAAAATTGGTTTTAAGAGGGCAGACTGGCGTCACCACAGGCAACAAGTTGACACCGCTGTTGTTCTCTTAAGTAACCTGAGTAAAAAGCCACTTGCCCCCATTCTGCCCTGTCCTGACTTGACCCTGACCTTATGAACTGCTTTTATTATCAGTGCTTAAGGGAGTGCATTGGCTTCTCTCTTTTTAGTTGCTACCAGTGGTTTGAAAGCTTCATTCTGAGTTCTTGTGGCTAAGCTAAGATAAACATCTCTGTGTTCAAACACTCACCTTGTCCCTAGGAGCACTTTCTATGGAAGAGCTGCTGCTGAGCCACATCAGACCAGCAGCACAGCACAGGCATCTTCTCATTGTCCAACAGTGGTCACTAGCTGGTGCTTCACAGGAAAACCAGCTTTCACCTTGGCTGTTAAACAGTTCTTTACAAATTCTTTAGGGAGAATTACTAATTAAGCATGATGGCTTTTGTTCTTTGGTAGTACCATCAAGTCAACAAAGCCATGTCAGACTCTCTGTGTCTTATGCTGTGTACATTTTACATTGAAGCTCTAGAAAAGCAATGTATAATTTCTTTGGGTGGCCACTGGCCCTGTACAGCTGCTGTGTTACAGCCAAAGGTTGTGAGATGGAAAATGAGGGGAGGAAGTAAATTTGTCTAAATTAAAAGGAAAAAATCTGAAACAAAGTAATGGTTAATAGTCTCTTAACAGGATTTTCACAGTATGCTCTGTCACTGGAACGTATCTCTCTTCAGGGCAGCTTTCCTACCTGATTAGCCAACTACAAACCTTCTGTGAATAGCTGATACCCTCTATCAAATCCTCACGTCATCTTCAGACATCAGAGAGGTATTGGGACCTTGGTTAGGAAGGAGAGGAGAGAACCTTGTTCTACTGGGTTTCAAGTAATTCACCAGCAAAATACACTTACTATTCTTTTCCGTCTTGCTAATTGTGAATTTTTGGTTTGGTCTGTTTCCTTCCAAAAGTTTGAGTTGTTTACTTTTGGGATTATGTCTTTTATGAAAATAACCAGGCTTCCAGATGCAGACTGTCAAGCTTGCCAAGTTACTAGCACACTGGTTGCCAGAGGAGTTTTGCTTCCTGTATTGCCTGTAAGTAGATCAACAATGTGGAAGCTTTGATTTTTTTCTTGTCCTCAGCTCACCTGCTGTATTTTGCTGAGGAAAGGTGAGGCAGTGCAATACAAAAGAGGAGGAATTTTTTGTCTTTCCCTTTTGTAACGTTCTCATGGGGACAACAGCAAAGAGCATGGGCATCTCTTAAGAGCATGTTCAGCTATTGTGTGTTTGCATGATACCTGTTACTTCTGAGGAGGATGATTTTTCTTCATTGTTTTCCTGTGAACTGCGGGCCTCCCTTGGAGTTGTCTTTAAGTAATTCCTAGGAAATGTATGTGTCCAAACCAGTTAATTTCTGATGTGCTTGCTGCAGCAATATAGCCTAGAAGACCAGCAAATAACAGAAAAAAAATCTCAAAAAAAAAAAAGGAGCACAGGACAGGCAAGATTTGAAACTCTCAAAAGTAAGTCAATGTTAGGAATTGTTCTGCTTGTTTTCCTTGTGGTCTAGCACTTAGAATTTTAGTGGCCTTTGTCCCTAAAGCCTTGCTGTCTGCTTCTGTCACCAGAGCTGCCTTCCTGCAGCATTCTTAGGGAGGCAGTGGATGTGTCTTGACAAGTCTATGTTCACCCTCCACAAAAAAAACAGGCAAAAAGAACTAAAGAATGAAATAAAACCTGGCCGACACATGTGATCTTTTAGAGGGCATGTCTTTAAGTGCTTTAAATGGTTTGTGGGTTAACAAATCCATCTATAATACAAAAGTAAACAGGAGTCAACAGTGCTGGTGTCCATTGTGTTGAATCAAAGCTCAGGCAGGCATGGGCATGTTCCAGATGCCTTGAACTTGGTCATCTGATACACAGGTGACCCAGTTCACGAGTGCTGATATTTGGGAAGTTATGCTGAACTGTGTGCTCAGCCTGTAGCTGTGCAGTGGCACTCGGCAACAGGTGTTGGCTGGAGCTGCCTTTGGAAGGATGTCAGGTTAGGCTGGAGCCTGGATTTAGCTCATTTATTACAAGGACTTTTGTCAACTGCTATGGATCATTTCAGACTGCATTGTGATTCTCAGTGGATGAGGTTGCAAATGTAATTCATGAAAATTTTATTACACTGATCAAGCAGAGCACGAAGCTTTAGCTAGAATGTATTGCATCTATGAGCTCCCCCTAAAGATTAAAAGGAACTGACTTAGTGACTCATCTTTTCATGTATCATATCATCCATCAGATAACAACATTTGCAGAAGCACAGGAAGAGAGATTATTTTGATGTCTTCTGCAGCATGCAGCATAGATCTGTTTTCTCTTTCTCCCTGGTCTTTTCCCTGTCTCCATCTCCGTCTCTGTGTCTCTCTCTTTTCCAATTTATCTGGATTAAACAAGTCTCTGATTATTCTTTATGCCACTGCAAATAAAGTCATTTTCAGAAACAGATGTCGAAAGAGCCCAGTGAAATAATCCTGGAGGCAGATGCAGTCTTCCATAAGCTGCCAAGTGCATGGTGCAATCAAAGTGATGAAACAAAATGGAACAGGCTGCAGAAAAAGTAATTAAATTATAGTTCCATTGTAGAAGCACATTTTGAAATTACTGAGATTCAGAGCCCATAATGCTGGTATTATAGTTGAAAGAATACTTGCCATGGGTCATGAACATTTTTTTTAACAGTTATTAATCATGCTTGACTGGAAAGACATGTGTAACCTACAACAAGCAGTGGCTGTAGTTGTGCCAAAGGAAGCTTTTGTTCCCTGAAGAGAATTGTATCAAAGGCCAGTGTGTCCTATTACTACGTGTGCAATAGCAACGTGCAGAATCTGAAACGGGCTTTTCAGATTTCAATACAGAGCACTGGAGGGGAAAAAAGAAAACAAGTATTGTATCTCTTTGAATACTATGTGACCTCCTTTTCCTCTTACCAAGTTAACTTGCTTATTGACTAAATAATAGTAAAAAAAATTCTAAAATATCCCACCCCTCCCCAACTTCAATGAAAATAATTCCAATGCTCTAATATAACTGAAAAGAAACAGAAAATGTACGAACTCTTGGAGACTGGAGATTAATAAGACTTCATGGGTTCATTCACCTCTGTTTCCTTTACATTAGACTGGACAGTGGCTAAGATCCACCTGCATCTTTCTGTCAGTTTTAGTAAGTAGGTTTTTTCCTTCTCTCAACTCCTTCTTTCATTTTCTTTTTTTGTTTGTGATCACTTGGGTTTTTGGATTGCATTGGATTGGAATGGGCTTTTTTGGGTTGCTTTGGTTATGGATTGTCCAGGTGCAAATACAAAATAGGTGTGAGAACATAGATGCTTCCTATTCCCCTGCTTCAAAGTACAAGTTTTAAACCTTAAATTTGTAGCCTAGGTCATCGCCAGGTCTTTTGTATCATCAGGGCCTTCCAGATGTGAATAATTTTTAAGAACTAGGTTTCTCAGTTGTATTTGTTTTATTGCTTGCATTGTAGATTTATTTTCACTTCTTTTCCACTATGTTACTTTTTGGGTTATTATCTTTCTGCTTCTGTTTGAGTTCTTCTCTTTAGTGTCTGCAGTCCGTCCAAGTGATAGCCATTAATGTGATAATACCTTCTTCTAGTTATTGATTTAGACAGAACCAGAACTTTAGTAATGCTTTTTTTTTTTTTTTTTTTTTTTAATTTATTTACTAGTATCCCATTCCTGGATGTATATCCACAGTATATCTCTGGCATTTCTGCAGTAAGTCAGCAATTACTTTCTCTTGACCTTTACTTTTTTCTTTTGAATTAACTAATGGATCACTTTGTGGTCCCAAGCCAAAGGTTGGGAAGGTAAGGGCACCATCAAAACATTCACATTAGCAAAGATCCTGTCTTGTTTTCCTAAAGAAAATAGAGCACTAAATTATACATCTGGTTATGTCCATGAAAATCTGTTAAAGGTAGCGGGACTGTGTATGAGCAACAAAGCTACTGGAGCAGCTGTTGGGGGAAAAAAGGAATGCATGTCCTGCATCTGCTTAAAGTACCTCCTGTTGGGAGTTAATCTAAATCTGGGAGTGATTGTATTAGTTCACTTTCAGAGTCCCCTCCTTCCACTTTGCTCACTCAAGGTTATTACTGGGAGAAGAAGCTCCCAGTGGCCTGCAGTGGAACCATGACCTGGCACCTGCTTTGTCTGTATCTCAATGGAACTTGTATGAACCTGACATTTGGACATCCCTGTTAACTCTTAAATACCTTGAAAGTGTTGGGGAAACGTGTATACATTCATGGACATACATACAGGTACATGTGTATGCATGTGTTTGTACAGGAAGGGACTGAAGGTTAGACAAAATGACAGACATAAACATGAAGCACTGTTTCAGCTGAGCAACTTGGTGAAAAAAATGAGTTGTTTCTTCAAAAAGATGCCCTTTCCTTTCTAAAGGTTCCACCAAAGTAACAAATGGATGGCTAAGGCCAAATACAGTGCTAGAGCAAGATTTAGTGGCTCACTTTACAACTGGCACTTTTGTCACTAATAAACTATTTAATGTTTTTCTTTGGTTTTGAATACTTCATTAATTAGACTGGCTTTTGAGTTTTAAAGATTTTCCTGGTTTAAATCAGTGACAAAAATATTGATGTAAGTGGCTTAAATCTTGGGATGTGTTTGGCTTTTTACTCTGAGTATTGACTGGCCATAAAAGAGTAATTTATTGAGTGATGAGTTTTGTTTTTTTTGATTGGGTGGGGGTTTTTTTGTTAAATCTTTTTTCAAATGAGGCTCTGGAACTTACTGCATTTTCTTACCTACTCCACAATCATTAATTTCACAGTGAAATCTGTATAATGCTGTATGTTTTCACTAACAATCAGTGGCTGAGAACTTAAATATTCAGGTTGTGGCTTTTGAAGGCAACAATTCCAACACCTTGGCAGGACATTGCAACATTGCTTTTTGTTTTCCCCTTTTATCCCCACGAACGATGGGACTCTTTGCAGCACTCAGCCATATTTGCAGCTGTTACAGCTGTGCTGCTGTTGGACTGGTTTCTGAGACAATTCCTTCTTTGCCTCAAGCAAGCATGTGGTGTCCCTGGAGGTAGCCTGTGATTCACACTCCAGAGGCTGGTACCCATCCCCTTGTGACTGAAGGACTGGAGCTCATCCTCTTCCCTTTCTGAGAGGGTGTGTGAATTTCCCTTTCTTTAAATACTTACTTATTTTATTCATCTGGGAAGTTTGAATGGATTTTCAAATCACAGCCTTGTAAATAACATCATGAAGGTGACAACAGAAGTGGTATTTTTACTTGTTTATGTCAGAGGTTCAATATGTAATATTTTATATCAATATGTAATGTCAATATTTTATATCAATATGTAATATTTTTATATTTTATGAAGTTAAATGTATCCTCATTATTATTAGCCTCATTTCACTGAGCAACAACCATGTTTGTGGTTTGAGTGAAGCAACTGACTCATGTTTATCAGACCAGGTATGTCTTGAAAGCATTTAATTTACAAATAGGTTGGACAAAGATATATTCTAGGACAGATATAATTTCAACACCAATGGAAATATAAAAGCCCAAATATATTTAAATGTCTCTTTGTTCTGTGCCCAGTGGGAACACCCTTAATGTTTCCTATTAAAGAATCTTCTGTATTTACTTGACTTTTCTGGTTTGGGGAATTTTTTCCTTTGATAATAAGAAGCTATCTTTACTCCTATATGTACTGGCAAAGAAAATTATAGATCTCTATGTCTGTGAGACTGTTTTTATTGAAGATAAAATTCTCATTTAAAAATCATTCTGTTCTTAATATTTGTTTGTTAGATTATACCTGAGCAATGTTGTGCATAATGTTTTAAAATTTGTCCATATCTGTAATGTAAAAAATTATACCTTACTTGCTTGTTATAATTCAACATATTATGTGCATTTATGCATACTATGTTGAAATGTATCCTTTTTTGTGTATGTACATAAATCTTACTTTAAATATATTGGAAAGACTCAGACTGTGTGAACAATTTCTCTGTTATCTTGTAAATTTTAAAAAATGGGAAAGAGGCTTGACTGTCTTCTTGCAAGTATATTTATTTTTAAATCAACAAGCAAAGCTGTTGCTTTATTTGTTTTAAATTCTATTAAGGTAAATTTAAAATTTAAACACTATTCCAGAATGAAATTATTTATTGAGTAAATGTCAGAGTCATGCATTTGACTTTAGGGGGCAGAGATTATTTAACAAATATATCACACATTCACAATGTTTACGTCATCACAACATAGGATTTTTCCAGGAATAGGTGTGGATGAAAAATCTCTTCTTGTATGGTAGGCTCTTGTCAGCAGCTCTGTGCTGGACAGAACACTATGCTTCTTGTGCTACTTGTACCTTCCCTGTGACTTATATGTACATTTCTTTATTAGATTTATTATCTCACACCATATGGAATGATTAATCCAAGTTAGTTGGAGTGTCTGGTTTTTAGTCAAACATAAGCAAGTCAAGGCCAAATTTCTGTTTTAAACAAGCAACATAAAAAATCCCAGAGGTCTGAGAAACATGGTGCTTGAGGGTTTGGAGCCACAGGATAAAGTGGCAGTTAAAGCTGATTTTATGCTTTAAAGTATTATTAGAGCTTTAGAGTCTTTGGTAAATAACTGGTTTACCATGTGCATAAATTGTCTTCCCTGATGTTGCAAACTGGCAGGTTTGTGATGAAGCTTACAGTTCATTTCATTGCTGCCATTGGGAAAGGAAAGAAAGCACCTTCTGGTCTGTCCTGCTCCTCCTCAAATCCTTTTGGAGAATATTTGTACAGAGTAATTTATAGTGGGCTGCCACAATTTTTTTGTGGAAGCCTTTATGTTGCATTAGTCCAGCATGTCAGCTTGTATCTACAGGAGCTTTTATCTGCTTGGCTTTTTGCACAGATGCAGAAGTGCTAGTTGGCTACTGAGTTTGTACAAAGCATTGGCATGCTCGCTCTGCTGCTTGTCTTGTAGTTCATGGGGAATTGTAAAGATGCTCTCCACATTTCTGCCAGGGTAATTCTTTCCGGAATAATTGGAGAAAGAAGGGAAAAAAATTAGAAAGATGGAAGATACCTTTGTCAAATGAATCACTGTGTTTTCCATAGCCTGGAAATTATTTACTTCCATCAGATCCCTGATCTGTTTGGCATTTGCTGAATATCATTATGTAGCTTTTCTAGATTTCCTGATACTTCATTTCCAGACATTTGATAGCATTTATTACCTGTTTAGCATGTGATGCTTTCTAATGGAATAACTTTGGATATTTTGGCAGTGTGTAGCTGTCTATTCACACACAGAATAATATTTCGACATTAATTTATGTTAAATAAGTAATTTGTCATTAAATGTTGATAGTAGAAATTTTGTGTACAAGACAATAGTCTTTATTGTGCTTCTATGATTTTTCCTCCTGTAATGAATTCATCTTATTGTTTATTCAAAAGGCTTTACAAAAAAAAATTATCAGTAGAAGAGTCAATAAATATGTTGCTGTTTACATGCTTTAATAAATCAAAAAGGGAACAACCAGTGTAATTGCCTAAAGCTCATGCTTATTGCCTAGCGTGAGGAAAAGTGGTCCATTTTAAGAGCAGGACTCATATACATCAAGTTCAGTAGCTAAACATTCATCAGTTGTGAATAGAAAGAATAAGTCTCTAATCTTTTGCTGTTCTCTTCAAAGATTATTTGACATTCAGTGATCTTCAGCAAATGAGATGTCAGTTGTATAGGGTGAGGGCATTTCTCATTTTAGGGAGAACACAAAGGCAGCTGCAGGGAGAACACAAGTCAGCTTCTTCTATAGATAGGATAGGTTCTTCCTCAGGCAAAACACCATCAAACATGTAAAGGAAAAACTAGTGTCACTTCACATACTTCATAAAATTCCATTCAAAAGGCAGCATTCCTGGAGTCTTGCCAGTTTTTATGCTTTCAGTAGCCTATAAACGTTGTTCTGTTACTTTTTTCACTCTGTTCTTTATCAGTTTCACATCTCTGGCAAAACTACTACTTCCAGCCATCTGCATTAACTACACAGCTTAGCATGTGACAGATAAAGAGATTTTTACAGTAATTAGTAAAAGGAGCACAGGGCTTGCTAAGCTGTGTTACTGCTTGTTGGTGGCTGTTAGCCGGTGGAAGAATGTGTTGCTCTTTAATCCCCTCTGACTTTTGAGGTACTATTTTACCACTTAAAACCATCCCATCCTCCCCCCCCCAAACATGTATTTTCTGTATCTGTTTGTGTACTGAATTATGCTGTCTTAGTAGCCCATATTCAGCTTACTTTCATTAGGTGTTACTGCTCCTTGAGCATGTAATTTATGAATTTCCTGAATCCTTCTTCTCTCTAGCATTTAAATTTCATTCTTGAGCTGTTGTTTTAACTTAATTTACTTTTTTCCCAAAGACCCATTGTGCCAACTGACACATGCAAGCTTTGTTCTGGCAACACAAAGAATTAATTTTCTCATTTCTGGATTTTTGGATTCACACCAACTATCCCCCTACTTAAAAGGGGCCAACCAATGATACAACCATTTAAGGGAGCCAGGCTCTGCAGATCTTGGTCTCTTCATGAAAGAGTTAGAGATTAGCATTAAGTCTATTTTGGAGATAAAAATTATAAGGATGTGAATAAAATGTATAATCTTATTCCTTTGTATAGATTCCTCTCTAGTAATTTGGAAGATGGAAGAGATAAAGTAGAAAGTTTGATACTGCACCTGCTTCTTTAGCTATTGTACATTAACATTAATCAGGTTCTCCTGGCTTCTGTGTAAAACTGGAGTGCTCCAAAGCCTGATTTCTCTTTTTGCAAGTAGTTATTATTGGGATAAAAATCCTTTGAAGAATTGTCATTATCATTACTGTTATGTTACTGTGGGCTTGCATTGAGCTTTTTTAGTAACCTCACAACAATATGGTTTAGTAACAGTGGATGTCTTCATCCTTCAGTTGACACAGAAAGTGAAGAAGTGTATGTTTAGCAAATATCCTGTTGTCTTCTTTTGCTTTAGCTGAGACTGTAAATATTGTCAGATCATTATCTCTTTTAATAATTTCTGAAAAAATGTTCCTTGAAACAAATTAACACAACTGCAGCTGAGCTGGTTTTGCTCTGGATTTCACCTGTAGTTGTGGTTGTTGGTTTTTGACCAGTGGCAAGGGATGGGGTGGTTTTCTTTTGCCAGTGTTTTTTTGGTAATTACACTGTTTAGTCCTTTGACATCCAGAGATGTTACTTTCAATAGATAATGGCTGCCTAGCTTATCAAAGAGCTTGTAAGCAAAGTAGTCATCTCCTCGTTTGATAACACAAACCTGTCTGTGGCAGACAACTTATTTCTAATTTTATGCCTTACTGTATGACCAAATATGTCGACTCTGCAGATAATGTCATCAGTTCTTGTCCTGTGGCAATTTTCTTATGTTCCTTATCCCTTCCTGTATTCCCTTCAGTTTAAATGAAAGACTGAAATCATGTCAGTAGCATAAATAGGCCTCCAAAGAGCTGTGCTCTGCTGAAAGCACAGGTTGTTTCTTCTCATCGTGATTCCTGGTAGTGTGTTTCTTCCAATTCCTGGGAGGTCTCCCTTCACCTGGAGTCTTCTGATCAAGAGGACTTAGCTACAGCCTTTTCATGATTTTTGTGTTTCATCTTCACATTACTCTGCTGATGTCTTAGTCTTCTTTTTCATGCCCCCATGTCTGTGGCTTAATATCTGCCTAGTTACACCTCCTTTGGGATATTTCCATATATTATGAAAATGACATATTTAGTGTGAGAGACTGGATTTTCTCATGTTACCCTTAAGAAAAAGAAATTATAGTTTTCTAAACCTACAGATAACGTAGAAACTATATGACTAAGTTTAATCATCCTCACATGAATTAGAAGTGTTTTCTCCTGAATGTCAGTTACTATCATTTCCCCATTCTTTTATCTTTTTTTTTTTTTTCTTCCAGTGGAACACCTGGAATTTGTTCTTTTCAATTTTTTCAGTAGATTCTTCCTTGCTTTCTTCATAATTACATTTTTCAGTTTGTGGTGATGAAGCATCATAAAAGTTCAAGAGGTTTTGCGGTCCAAACACAGAGCTGGATGCTCTGGCCAGTTTCCTCTTTCCCAACAGTTCAGATTTAACAACTATAAAATCAAGATTTCACATAGCAGAGCAGGCTTCCTCCTATAATATTTCCCAGTGGTTCTTGCTTCCACATTGATTTTTCTCACACTGTTCCCTATATCAGCTATCTGAAGCTAAATTTCTCTCTTTCTCCCTGCCTTTCTCCTTCTCTTCTCTTTCCATCTCTGCTTTCCAGCATGCCTCTGTGACTGTGCAGCTCCACCCCATCTCACCCTGTGCACACTCTCTTTCTCTTGCTTCTGCCTTGCATCCCCCTGGATCTTTGAGATGAGTAGCTCTCTTGGCAGATTCACAGATGTCAAATAATTTATTTGGGCTTTAAACTCAGAGATCAATTTCCTGATTTCTACCTTGGTACTAGGTTGATTTTATTAATCTTTGGCATCCCTGCCTGCTGTTTTCTTACCCTGTCTGCCTGAAGTGGTCACCTTAACATGGATATCTTTTATAAAGCACTGTGCAGCCATATTCTCTGCAATGGCCTGCTTATTTTCTTGGAGGGAATTAGCAGGCTTGAGGGGTAGGAAGAAAGGGGGTCATGAGGTTGGCTTTCCATGTCTTAGGCTTCAGGCAGCAATCTCACACTATTTCCTCAGCCATGAGGATTCCTAACCTCCATGTGTGCACATGTGTGGGTTGTGACACTACCCTTCAGCTGTATAGTTCATCTTGTAGCTTTTATTAATTCACTGAAATCCCCAAGAACTATGTTGGGGTTTTGTAGTAGTCTGATGAACCTGCGGCTTAGCTGCTTGTTTTATTTGCTTAATCTACTCACAGTTAAAGAAAAGCCATGTTATAAAATTGTGTATAATAAATATTGAGCATGTAGGACCTGTGGGTATATGCCAGCTTGAGATAGCTAATACTAAAAATGTATAGAAACATATACTTACAGATAAAAGGAATTTGCATATGACTCCAAATCCATTTTGTTGAAGTTTTTAAAAGGTTGCGGTTTTTAAAATGCATTTGGATGTCTTTTTCTACCTGAAGAAAAATGTTTGCTTTTTACATGATAAACAGCAGTGGAAATGCCCACAGGACAAATGGAAAAACCCCAAAGGAAGTAAGGATCTGCAGTTTGCTGGGAACTACTTGATGTGAACTACTTTCCTTTGTTCTGTGGGCATGATATTTTTTGCTTGTTACCTGGAGCTGCAGAGCCCCGGGTCTTGGACTTTTTGCATTCTAGTCCAGAGTCCCAAAGTCAGGAAGAGGATATTGTCCAGCTGTCCTCCTGTCACTGCCAGCTCTCTGTTGAAGGCAGGCTAAAATGCAAATACCCTACTTTTAACATTTAGCTGTGCCACCTACTCTGCCTCCCTGCACAGTATTCTCTGCTCACCTGTGGAGTCCCCTGACTTTCCTCTGGCATCAGGAAAACTGTGAAACAGTGATTTTCTTTTTTCAGTCTGAGACTCAGCTCTCCCAGCCCCCAGAGTAGCCATGGGACCTCATCACACAGAGCTTGAGAAATGAAAGCTGTCTGTGTTTTCCCTTCTGTTGGCTCGCAGAGAGGCACACACAAGGCAGGAACACAGTAAATTGTTCATAATGCTGACTTTGCAAAGGACAGGGAGATTATTTTAACAATTAAATATTCACAATGCGCTTGTATATGACAGCAGTGGGTTTATAAGTACAAAGATGTCTTGCTGTCTAGTAGGAGGCTCTGTGGTGGGAACCATTCTCTTCCTTGTGCCATGTTCTGATATCTTTATGCACTCAGAGATCAGCATGTTTACAACATTGTCTGCACAAAAAATTGCTTAAAAAAAAAAAAGAAAACTTCAAAGTTAAAAGTAATTAAGTACAACAACATATTTTATTTTAATCTGCCTTTAAAACCAAAACATCCAGGTCATTAACAGTGCTGTAGGTTTACTTTGTAAAGCTGTAAATGTTTTACCCAGAATACTTGCACTCTCAGGACAGCTGAGGCAGATGTGATTGACCTGGCATAGTAAAAAGTCTTCTCTCTTCATGGTGTATGTGTAGCTTTTAAATATTCTTCCTTAGCATGTGAGACTGCCTTTTTGAATTAATTCCTTTTGTATCTCACACAGCTGCCTGACTCCTTGCAGGCACACATACTCCCAGCCCTCCCCCAGACATCTGTTCTGATTCTCAGTGCCAGGTGCCAGAGTTTAAGCTTGTTGGGAGGAGGGACAGTGACAAAATCCTTCATAAAATCAAATAGCTGTGTCTTTTTAAAAAATATTTGTGGTAGAATTTAATTTCTAATCTCTGGGTGTTAGCTTTTACTACTGTTTTTTTTTTCAGGTTTATCTGGAAGAGGTCAGGCTTGGGTGGAGATTGGTTTGTTGTTGGGGTAAAGATTTTCCTTCATATTTTTTTCCAAAGTGATGCTGTAGCATCCCAGTAGTAAAAGGCTATGGCAACTGTAAACCTGTTTCTAGTCTGGAATTATTTTTCCCACATGGGAATGCATCTTATTTAGAAACACAACTGTACTTTCATCACTGAATTTTGATCCACAGAGGTCTTACATACCTTGTTTCTAATTGAAACACAGCTGTTTTTGAAATCTTCCAAGCATGCCCTAAAGCTGCCATTGGTTTCTCGAGGTCTCCAAGGGCCAGTGTTGCTCTTGTACAGTCCAGAATGACAAGGTCTAAGCTACTGCTTATGTATCAAAGTGCTCCATTTTGGGTTTGGTTGGGTTATCTTTGACAGATCAAAAAATGCTGGGCTGTCAGAGCCAGGACATTTCCCTCAGCAAGGAACAGGTGAGCAGCATGAGACCATTCCCTTTCTCAGCCTGGGAACAACCAGTCATCTCCTCTGCTCCACACTCTGAACTTGTCAGAAGGGGCTGTCATGGTCATCCAGTTGCAGGTTTTCCCCTGAGTCTGGTTTAATCTTAGAGTACAGCTGATACCCTCCTCTGCCATTCCCTGAGACCTGCCTTGGAACGTTTCTTGTCATCTTCTTGCACTCATGGTGCATCAGAGACATGGCCAGGCTGCTTCTGTTTTCTGCCTTCTCACCCAGGCACCTGGCTTCTTGTCTTCCTTTCTCCAATGAGATGGGGAATATGTCATGTAATAACATGACAAGCCTAGGAAGGTGAAATAAATGGACTTATATGAGTGCTGTGGTCTTGGTGGTGGAGGACGTAGTACTGAGTCCATGCTGGGTTAGATGAAATCAGGAAGGTGAAATGAGGAGTTTAAGCTGCTCGTTCTCACTCTTCATCTCTCCTTAGGCATGTCTGCCACTTGTTCTTTCAATCACTGAAGGCACAGGAACTCTCTGTGGCCCTAGTATTCATGTAGGGACTTGAGAGAAAACTCTTCTGGTGTATTTCCCAGGGGCAAAAACATCAAAACATCCGGAGTGGCTTGGTCACTCACAATCTCTGGCTGAAATGAGAAGTTTCAGCTTCAGAGAAGTGACTTGGTGTGATAGTCTACAGATAAGACACAAAGGGCAAAATGTGTAATGATCTGAGCAAATTTAAGCCACATAGAGTGGAAAACGTTTTTCCACAGTAATATAAAACATGTGAGACCACCACTTTTGGAGACCAGATGTATGGATTCAAGAAGGGAGTAAACTAATTCATGAAGCTGTCCCACCAATGGCTGTGGAAAATGCAGGTCTGGAAGCTGTCTCCCAGGGTGCCGTGAATTGCTGATTGCTGGCAGCTCAGCACTCCATGCATTTCTTGGGCTCTTCCTTTAAGAATTGCTGTTGATGTCTCTCACACATGAAGTGTTCAGCCAATGTGGACTTCACTTTGATCTAGTAAAGTGCTTAGTGGCTCTTAGGATAGAGCTTAATCAAGTGGTGAAGCAACCTCATGATACTTCCTCCCGAGTTTGTAGGAGAATGATCCCATAGGCCCTTCCAATTGTTTAGTCCCATGCCTGAGCAATCTTGGCGAGGGGAGAGCAGCCTGCCCCAGCAGTGAAACAGTTGAAACACAACAGTGTACTTCTGTACACTCCAAAACACAAAATGGGTGTCCCTAGGAATGCTCATTAGCCAATGCCCTATTTATATATAGTGCAAGGCAAATATTTGGGGAGCCCGAAGATGCAAAGCTAATAGGGTTGTTACAAAGGATGGGTAACAAAAAGGGATGGTTACTGAGAGGCATAATGTCTAAAGGTTTTATGCTCTATAAGATAAGCCTGAAAAGGACAAAACTAAATAAGGAGTCACTAAGCCTTTTCTGCTACAGAATTTGTCTGCCCTTGGTAATGTTCCTTCCTGCCCACATTTTTGTTTGTGCTGATAAATGTCCTTGCATTAATAAACTTATAATGCTGCTTGTTTATCCCTTCAAAGCCAACCCTTGCAGCTTTCATTAGCATTTCAGGATATTTATGGCTTTGTAAATGAATGGAAATCTGCAATTTGTCATTAGGAATTAAGAAAAATCTTCCTTCCACTTAGGGCTGAAGCTCAGCTTTGGCCTTTCAGGGACTGAGCCACCTCTGGGCCTCACAGACAAAAACAAAGTCAGACAGTGCCCAGATTTACAACAGCAAGTGGCTCTTAGTTATTCAGATGTCTTTGATAATGTGTCATCTGCTGTTGCTGGCAGGGATCAGTGTTTAGGCTCAGAATTAATTTCTTTCTAGCTGGAGAGAAAACAAAAATATCTCTTCTGCAAGAGCAAAAAGAGAAAGAGGTAGTAACAAGGAGAGAA
Source organism: Lonchura striata (assembly GCF_050655825.1). Taxonomy (NCBI): domain Eukaryota; kingdom Metazoa; phylum Chordata; class Aves; order Passeriformes; family Estrildidae; genus Lonchura; species Lonchura striata. Next base: position 93,065,809 of record NC_140704.1, read on the forward strand.
ATGAAAACAGCACCAGGCACATGTAAAAAGTGCATGTATAGATATGCATGTAGCATATACACACTGCAGAGTTTAACAAAGTGCTTTTCAGAAGAAAACTTACTTCACTGTGCTGTGCTCAGTACTTTCAGCTTTGAAATACAGGAAGTTAAGAAAATTTTAAAGGTTTCAAAAGGGAGTTTATCTTGTACTTGGTGAAGGGCTAAAGAGTTGGATGGGAGGGATAATAATCAAAGGAGCCTTTTCAGCACTAAACTGTGGTCCAGAAAATCAAAAGAAGGAATGTTAATTGGTTTGTACAACATGACATTCTCAGTTCAGAGTAGCTTCAGCCACTCAATGGTACTTTTTCTTTTTTTTCTTTCTCTGTAGGTTGATTAAGTGAATAGAAGAAAAGGAAAAAAACCCAAAAAAACCACGAAGCTACTCTCAAGTATTGAAGATACAAGGCCAGGATGAACACGAAGGACGGAAAAGTGTCTGAAGGAGGTCTCAATGTCACTCTTACCATACGCCTTCTCATGCATGGCAAGGTGAAGCATTTCCTGTTGCCTGTGTGTTGAGTGTGTGTGCAGCTACCAGCAGAGCCTGGCACTAACATTGGCAGAGGGTCTGCTCCTCCTCCGCCTTGAGTCAAAAGCACCATTGCCACGGCCAAAAAACCACCCCCTGCTTTCAGGGAATCCTGCTGAAGTTTGCACTGCAGCCCAAGCTCATTGAAACAAACCCTTGCCTGTAACAAACCCATTTTGAGCGGATCTGGCGGCAAAAAAAAAAAAATGGAGTTCTTCCATTGATAGCGAGCCAAATTGGGCAGAGCCTTGCAGGAGGCTGACCTGCATACAGCTCGCCTTTCTCAGCATTTGCTGAGTTTTGCAGGGCTTTTTTTAGAATACCAGAACATTGACTTGTGTGAAATAATTGCCACAGATTTGGTGTCTGTTTCTATTGAATGCAAATGGGGTCCAGTTCTTCGTTATTCTGGTGTAACATCTCATCAGAGTGAGCCCCCTGATATGCTGGGGGTTTTTCCAGGTCCCTGCGGGCTTGGGTTGAAGACTGACTCTCATTTCCTTTCTGTCCAGTGCAGCATTTAAAGCATGCAGATAAGTGGGAAATCTGTGCCATAGACAAACTGCCAATTCAGTATTGTCAGATTTAACAGTCTGGTTGCTGCTTATTTCACATCAACAGATCATAAAGTGGGCTTTTAATTAAAAAACACATTTCATACGTTTGTTTGTATTATTTGCGTCAGGCAACTCCAGGCATTTTTAGGCTTAATGAATGAATGTTATAGAAAGGAGGTGGTTTAGTCTCATCCTTAACAGGGAACAGTGACATATATAATGCATATTATTCTGGAGTTTGAATTTGTATATATAAATCTTAAAAAAGTTTTTACTCCCAGAGTTTAATTTATAACTAAAATACTTATATATTTTTAAATAATGGATGTTTACAACCTCTGGTATGAACACACATATGATAAACTCATAGCACAAATAGGACACTGAGGTATCTCACATTTTATTTTACTTATGGAGAAGTGTGAGGGGGTACAGTTTAAATTTGCAAATTAAAACCCTCAGAAATTAGGTTATGTCAGATCAAATTATGTTTTTTCTCAGAAATTATCTAACCATTTTGATTTCTTTCCCCCTGAAATATTCAGCTTCAGGCAGGCATCTGGTGTGTAAATCTGCATCTTAAATAGGGATCTGTCAAACAAATTTAATAACACTTTCTCTTACAAAACCCACCTAAAATCTGTACACGTGTCTGTGCTCAAAATTAGGTCTTCAGGGTTGATTCTACTGGTTTCTGGTCACAATCCATGAAAGTATTTGAACACATACTTATCCCAGTGGGTATAAGCAGCCCTACTGGTTGCAGTCACATTCCCTTGTGCTTAAGTGATGGTGTTTTGGACTTCTTTAATCATTGTTAGACAGCTCTGCTTGTTTCAGAATCATGCCTTCAAAGCAAAAATGAAGTATCTGTCATTTTCAGGACATTTTATTTAAACTGTGGGCTAGTATTATTGGGATTTTTTTTTAATCAGAAATGAAATCAGAAAAAGTTCATTTTCTCTGTTAAACATCATTGATTTTGTGTGCAGCCACTTTTAACAATAATGGATGTTATATGTCCAGCCTTTAATGCATATGTAGCCCCAAGGGTCTAAATTAAACCCACAAATGCTACAAAGTTCAAATTTTACCTGGATCTATACCATGCATCCTCGGTTAACAAGGCACGATGGGTATTCTGTTAGCTCCACTATGCTCTAATCATGTATCCTATTGTGCCTAAGTATTGGAAAGAGTATATTAAATCAGAATTTATTTTGGTGATGAAAGTCAGATGCTTTCTGTTTCTTTGATGTCATTTCTGTGATTTAGAAATAATACAGAGGAATGAAGGCTGTCTGAATCAATATGAACTCTATGTGAAAAAGCATTCTGAAAGCTGTCTGTGCCTCTGGAAAAGAAGAAACACATTTCTAGACTCTTCCTTGAGATTTGTTGTGGTAATGACATCAGTGGAAATTATTGATCTCTAATTAATGTTTCTTGACAAAACAGTTTGTCTAGAAGCAGAAGTTGGTCTGTAAATAACTGGTCATAACTTGAGAGAGAAGAGGGGAAATAAAAAGGTTTTTAAAATAGCACAAACAAACTGGATTCAGTTATTTTTAAATTAAAATAATTTTAATGGTATTTATTAATACATTGCATGGAAAAATGAGGACATCTCCCTACTAACTTTAACTCTCTATGTCTAAACCATTATTACCAGTGTACCTTTGCATAGGGGAGACGTATGTGTTTTGTGTTGTTTGCTTGCATTTTAATTGGAAATCCATTACTTGTGCTACTGTGCTTGCTTATCTTGCCTGTAAGTCCTGCAGACTTAGGAAATTTTCAGCATATACTTTTCATGTGATTTGCATAGGGGCTTTAAGTCAAGAATGGACATCTTAATGAGGCAATTAAGGTAAATTCTATACCTGCAGAAAAATGAGGATTTGTATGAGTGGCCAGACCTCTGCAAGATGGTAATGAATTAAAAAAAAAAAAATACCACAACAAACAAATTATGTGGCAAAAACAAAAGACTTTATCATGTGGTGAAAGGAAAATAAATAGGAAGAGTCCTGAGCTCTGGGAGAACCAGGGCCAGTGTCTCCCCAGTGCATGTAGGACACCACTGATCAGCAGCTTTGCTTTATCTTGCTTTGGGGAAAGGAGTGTCTGCATGTCCAGCTGAGCTCCTGCCAGGCTTTGTGCAGCCTCTGGCTGAGGAGGCTGGGAGAGCCCCTGGGAGCGCACAGCATAGCAAGGTTTGGGAGCAGCCAGCTGGCAACAAGGCAAGGCACAGCCTTGATATTCTCATGGCAGACAACATGGTGTTAAGGGAGGGTAGCAATTTTTTTATCAGTGATAGTGGAAAAAGGATTTTGTTCAGGCCCTGCAAAAAGCCAACCACTGTGAGGTATAAAAGGTTAACCTTAGGGTAACCTCAGTATTTCCAGGGCCTAGTATGAAAGCTGGGACTTTCAGAGATTTTGTGATGATGTAAAATTTAATTTTCATCTTGTGCCATGTTACATCAGTGAAAAAGTTACAATGGTGTTACAGCCCTGAAGAGAAATCATGAGCAACACAAAACATTTATCACATTTTCTTGTGATGAATTAAAGGGCAGGTGTTGGTGAGGATGCTGCAAGGGCAATGCTTAGGCATTCCTTGCATCTACTGAGAAGTAACTGTCGGTGTAGGAAAGCTCAAAAGCAAGATTAGGAAAAACTTGTTACGAGGATGTGTGAGGATGGGAGGAGGCTGCCTGGGCATGCTGCACCATCCATCACTGAAGGTTTCTAAGGACAAGTCAGACAAAATTGAATTCATCATGTAAAGCTGCATTTCACAGGCACTCCAGCCTCTGCTGCTCAGCACCTTTCTGTCCAAGTTACCTGAATGCTGCTCCAGAGGGGTCAGAAACAGAAAAGTCTTTTGAAGGACATGCAGTTAGAAATATAGAATATGTTAAATAATGCAGATACGCATTTTCATCCTTTATTAATGAGAAAGATGGCACCACATTAAGAAATAAAGCTGTTTCATACATTTCAGTAGAGAAAAACAGAGAATATGAGTTGAGGCCATTTACAGTGCCCTACTTTTGTATTTTCCATCTGATTTTTGCTGTTCCTTGAAGTAAAATAAGTAAAATCACTGTGTAGGAAAAAAGACGTGAATTAATATGGGTATTTTATTATCTGTGTCTACTTCAAAAGTATGTTGGGCAAGACTGGAGTATTGCAGGGATTGCAAGATTTCTGCTTCCAGCAAAGGCTAGAATAGCAATGTTTGCCCAGATCAGATCATTGTTTTTGAGGAGTGTAAGGAAGACAAATGGAGTGTATGTGCATTCACGGGCAAACAACCCCCAGCTATCAGAGCCTTCTGTATGGAGAGGCAGAGCTCAGGCCCAAAAAGAACTGTAACTTTTACTTTTTCTTCCTTTCTAAATCTTCATCAAGATAAAAATTATTTTGGGTCTTTGCATATCATAGGATATAGGTGTAGACCTCCATGTTTCTTACCATTCCTTGGTCATCTTCTGCTGAATTTTCTATTCCCATGACTTGTGGCTGATTTTTCCTTGCTTACTGCTGCAGGTAATGAGATTGAAAGACTGGAAGTTGTAGCCTTGCCTACAGGTATCTACCAACATATGTTAGCACTTGACATCTGCAGTGGTCTTGAACTAGGTTTGGTCAGTTCATGCCCAGAAAGAAATAACTGTTGAAAAGCACCTATTTTGACTATACTGGATAATGATAACATGATTTTGGACTAGTTTGGTTTTGTACACAGCCAGTATTAACAGGTTGATTAAGACTTTGGAGACTCAACAATTACATTTTAATTTTATATGTAGATGATAAAGAGACCGTGGCAATAGAAAGGTCTTAAATCTCAGGAAAGCAGCTTAGTGGAGATTTAAAAGCCAGGTCCATGAGGTGGAACAGGGGAAAATGTTCAAATGGGCTAGCATAGAAAGGGCAGCAGGTCACAAATCCACTCTGAGATCCACCTTCATCTCATAGTGGTGGTGCAAGAATCTCTGCTTCCTCCCTCCAGTAGAAACCTGCAGGAGAAATAACACATTGTTTCCAAAGGTGCTGTGAAAACGTGTGCATTAATGAAATCATATTTGGTGCAGTGAAGTCTGCAAGAAACCAAAGTAGAATATAGTAATGTATTGAGCCTGAGGAATCTTTTAGAGAAAGAGAATGGAGTTCAGCAATAAAATACAAAATGGATTAATGAAGTCAGGTAGGATGAAGGAGTGAAGCAAAAACTGGCAGGAAAGTAGGACTCTTGCCAAATACTGAGAGATGTAAATCGGAGAGTTGAGGCAATTAACTGAAGAAGGTAATTTAGAAGATACATGTTCAGTGACAGAGGGAAATCTGGAAAGCATAAAAGGCTAAAAAGCATCAGATGTGTCAGTGTTTAGAGAGTGGTACGTTTGGGATATGCTAAGTTGGAGAGGAAAGCTATTTCAGCAAAAGTGTGTGCAATTTTGGATGTATGGTGTTGGTGCACCATGGGGCAAGGAGAAGGTAATTGCCTTACGTTCTTCTGGCAGAATCACACCTGCAGTTCTGTGCTCAGCAGCAGGTGCCACGTGTGTGAGCGATGGTGAAGACTGACAGAGGGGTAATTCGCAGAAAAATAACAAAAGTTTTAGGAGACTGAGGAGCCTGTGCCTAGCTTTCTTCAAACATTCTCATAAATACGTATTATAAATATAAATGTTACAGTATTTTGAATGCTGCAAGTGCTTGTGGCTGTAAATGATGATATAAAATACTATTTTGAAAATAAATCTAATAAGGGAATCCCAAGAAAAAAAAAACTGGTATAGAGACTTTTGTTATGTTCTGTAAGTCTCCTATGCAAATTTTAAATATGTCCAGTAGAGACTAGCACATGTATTATTAGATTGTATAATCTGCATTGATGGAGGAAAGCTATGATGATTGAGTGGAGCTTTTATTTCTCTGATACCATTTGCTCAATGATGCATTTATCATTCAGCAGCAGTGAACTAGAAAGATGTATCTGCAGTCAAATGTTTGGGTTTGGGCAAAACCCTATGAGTGCTTTAGTACTTACAGCATAATTTTACATTCCCTGAGGAACTCAAGGTATCTGAGTTCAAAATTATTTCAGCAGGATCAAGGGGTGACTTTTGGCACTAGAAGCAGTGGTTACAGTGACTTACATCCATCTTCAATGGTGACTTTCAGACATGTTGGTGATTATTTTGTGGTGCTACATACAGAATTTTTACAAGAAAAAGAAAATTTAGATTCATAAAGTGATGGCTTACACTTAACAGCTCAAATACAGATTAAAATAATTAAGAAAAATTGAATTTTTCATCAGTACAGATAATACCATTTTATCATCAGGGATTTCTGTTAGTGGCCACTTTTTTGATGCCTGCTTAATTGTCTCCCTGAAAGACCATAAAACAAGTACAGAAATTAATTTTCCTCATCTTAAAGGTAATGACCTTCTCCTTTTCCATTTTTTATTTTTTACTTATTGAAATACAGAATGCAACAAAGTAACTTTTAGAATCACCTTGTCAGTAATACAATCCAAGCCATAAAATGCCAATCAATCCAGTGTTTGTTCTATTCTTTCCAGTTTCCACAAACACTGTCAGGGTATTATGAGGATTGACTGTCCTGCCTCTTGCTATTATAGTTCCTGTTTTGTTTGCTTGCATTACTGTGATACCTGAGTGCCTTCCCTGGTCATGGAACAAAACTCTGCAAGCAGATGCATAACACAAGATGAATCTCTTTCATGTGTTTTTGTAGAAGCAGTCAAGATACTCTCACTAGCCTCAAAAGTCAGCAGTAAGGAAGCCCAGCCTCTGGGCACTCTCTACTCCCAAAAACAATCTCCATGTTCCCACTTTTACCAAACAAAATCTCCTCATGGGTGCATGACTGTAATGAACTGAGATTGCAGAAGGTACTACTCAGTGCTGCTCCTCCAGCATCACAGGTGCAGGGACAAGCACAGGGACAGAACTGATTTTTGCGTTGGTTTTGGCAGGGAAGGCTGGGAGCTCAGGTGTGAAACTAAATATAAGCTGGCTACCCATCTGCTATTAAAAAACTGTGTCCATTGGCACAGATGCCCAAAAGAATGTTAAATGTATTTGCAGAAGGTGCCTAATACTGGAATCTCCATTAGAAAAACCATAATTTTTAGATTTCCTCATGCACTACCATATTTGTTAGCAAAAGATCTGCCTCAGTGAGGAAGGCCTTGGACTGCAGTGCCTTTCTAAATTAGGGCTGTGGGCATCAGACAGTGACTACTGAAGCATCACCTAGGAACATGAGATCTCCCATGGCAGTGAGACTAATCCCATGTAATCCCAGAACACAAACCAGATTCTCAGTTTACCCAAGGTGACCAATTTTCTCTGAGGCTAACACATTATGTCATGTTTCCAAAAACTGACTTTTCTTCCAGTCTTTGAAAAATGCTGATGCCCCACATGCTCCCATGCAAATGCATTGTTCAGAATGGCTTTGTGGAACATGTTCTTGGGATCTTCCACACAAGCATATTTATGAGCTTAGTTGCTTATTGGCAACTGTGTCCTCAGGTGAAGGTGAGGAGAGTTGAGTGATGTTATGCCTCCTTATGGATGGGAGAAAGACAACTGGTATGGGTCTAGAAAGCTTTATCAGCACAGCTGTTGTGTGCTGTTGCCAGGATGGAGGATGGAGCCTGTGCTTCATCAGATGTTTTGAGGTGAAAGCATTTACTCCTTTATTATTTCTTAAATGTGTTTTCCTTCTAGATGTGGCTTTATCTCAGGAATCCTATGAAGTTTTTGTTCTGTTTGCCCCATAGCACTGAAAATAAAAGCTGCATGACAATAGAGCAAGACCTGTGTGTTTCCATGGTCCCACAATAGCTACCTGGTTTTGTTTTGGTTTCCCAGGACTCGGTAATTATTAAACCAACCTCACACTTAGAAAAAGTAATGGATTTTCACACTTGATGTTTACAGATCAAAGGTTAATCTTTAAACCAAGGTTTGTTGTCATTTTTTAGGCATGTTGTTTTCTTAAAATTACTGATTTCTTTCTCTTGCTATTCAAAAGACACATGAGATAATTGATTAGGAAATAGGTTTCTTCTACAGCCAGTTTTATATCTAATTTAGTCATTCTTACCATCAAGAGCCCTGCAAAAGCCTTGACTCAGGAATTTTTGCTGCCCACTTTTGTTCTGCTGGTGCTGCCTCGTCTTCACTGCAGATGATGTACAATCTGCAGAAATAGCTTTCTACTCTTTGATGGGTCCACTACTTCCCAAGTGTTCATTAAGAGCAAAATTCATCACATTCTTGTGAATAAGGTGTTCAGATAACATTATATGCTACATTTCAGCATGAAATCCCCTGTTTTTACCATTGGTTTTTCCTCAAGTTACCTTTAATGAATTGGCTCGTTGGTTAACAATATACTTTACTGATGCTGGGCTATCTCTCAGGGTTTGTTGGTGAGGTTCAGCTCATGTTTTATCTACTTGATTAGAAATTTCCTTCTAAAGAAAATTATAATGACAACTCTGTCCTCCAGGCTTGAGAATTATCTTCAGGCTATCTGAAATCAGCATGTAGATTTCAAATTTTCCTGGGGTTTTCCAAAACAACTCTTTGAGCACAGGTGTAAGACTCTCCTGCTTGAGATGCGGTCAGCAGCTGGGAATGCCCTTTGGAAGGCATTACCTGGGCTGGGTATGCAACACCATCTGAAACTCAGGCCCCTTTAATGAATTTCAGGATAGGCACCCCAAATTCCTTCCTGTCATTCCTTGAAGGAAAGTTGATACCCGTCTGTTTAGTGCCTACACGTGTATATCAACTTGAAATACAAATGAACAAATATTCCTGTGTGTGTATGAGGATCGATTAGTGGGTGTAGGCAGACACGCAGCATTTTGGAGTCATCCAGCATGGGTGTTGTGGCACAACTGTGTCTGGAGAGTGGGTGCTTACATTCTGAGGCCAAGGAACCTGGGTAGCACTTTTAGCTCTGGCATCAGTCTGCCAGATGGGTTGGCTTGGACAGTCTTTTTCCCACTGAGTTTTAGTTCCCCATTTTATAACTTCTTTTTATGCACTTCTTTTTGATCTGCTGTTGAAACGTGAGTATGTGAAACTCAGTAATTCTTATAATATAATTTTTTGCACTATATTTACATGTGGATGATTAGTAAATAAATCAATCTGAGATTGATGATCAATAGTTACTGCTATCTTATATTCCTGAGCACTGGAAAACATCAAATAGTTCAGGAGTTGTTAATATATTGTAACAGGCAGTTATTTGCTAGTGCAGCTAGCTCAAACACTTGTCTGACCTGCACTGAGGCTGAACTTGACATCGGCTGTAGGGCTCCTCTCACCAAATTTGGCATATGTTAGTGTCAGTTTAGGCTGCTTCTTCTGCAGATGAGAAAAAGCAAAAACCCTTGGGATTACACTTCTTCCCTCCTTCTTTAGGAACAAAATATCCTCTACTATCTCTCCCTGGACTGCAGTGAGGGTTGGTTGCCTGACTTACACTGAACTCCTAACTTGTAATGAGCCAATGTAAGGGAGAGACATCTTATGCACTTAACTACAGCACATTTCATGTCTGGCAGATCTAGAAACATTTTCTGAAGAAGATAAAGCCATTAAAGTAACATTGGTTAGAAATAATGCTAAAACTTGATTGTCATAAAAATGGTGTTAGGTATCTCATTTAGCAGTAAACTTATTTCATGGTGGTATGAGAAACTGTATAAAACAAATATTGGACTGTATAAGAAACATTAAAGGTTTGGTGAAGTAGCTTCGGTAGTTTGAAGAATGAGGTGAAAAGAGTCCTTTGATTTAATCTGTGGCTGAAATAGGCTTCTCATCATAATTAAAGACATGATCTGTTGTTAATAGTACTTTCTAGGTGCTTTCTTAGAAAAAGTTAAGGCCCCAGAAAAGTCTGAAATGACCCATTTAAAACCATTCTGTATTTCTATTTTTTTTCAGTAATTTATATGAAGCAAAACTCTGAAAAAATTATGAAATGTCCATGTAAAGTTAGTGCTTCTGTGTGCCCCTGTAACCTTACCTCACATTGCCAAGAAGAATCCCATCTCCCAGGGTAGAGGGAGAGATGGCATTGGCTTGGATGTTTTGAAACTGGCTTATAGAATAAGCTCTAAAGTCACCCTTTGATGAGGGGGAGATTTGAAGTACTCCATATGATCACAGGGACATTTGCTAGCATGTTCCAAGGAACTGGTCACCAGTCTTACTTAGTAGTATTCACACAGTTCTTTTGCTCATTTCTTTGGTAGCTTGTGCTCTTAGTTAATAAATAACGAGGTGATAATCGGTCACATAGAATTCCTGTCCCCACAAAGCAAATTCACAGAGAATCCAATGAAACAAGCAGCTTGATAATCTTTTTATTCTGTGCTCTCCTTTGCTTGTTTAAACACTCCTCATTTCCATGTTGGAAATGGACCATCTTTTTTACCAATGCTACAAGCAGTACATTGCTTTTCTGTCCCTAAAGCAATGTTCTCCTATTTACAAGGAAGATATTTTTGCATTTATTACCCATGACCCATCCATTCATTTCTGAAAGAACAGCATCTCTCATTAAGACCCAAGATGATCAAATGGATAGGGACAGATTTTGTATTAAGTTTATATTGACAGAGCCTTGGAAGTTCACGACTAGGCCTACGTATTCTAATGAAACTTCAGGTACACAAAACCTGAAGCTCTACCATGGACTGAAATACAGTTGCTTGCCCATAGCAACTGAAATAGAATGCTCTCACCCCTAGAAAAATGTCCTTCTACCTCCTAAGAATTTGTTTTATGAAAGTAATTATTTCTGAAAGCTGCAACTGAGAAGAATGGAATAAGTTTTTGAAATAAAACTGCCAGGTATACTAAGTGGTCAGATAGGAACTACTGGGCATGGGGGATTCCCAAGACTTGTCATCTCTGAGAGCCTTGCTCCCTGTATTTCCTATTCAGCAATTACTGTGAGATTGGTAGTTACAATGATATTATAAAAAATAGTAAGGTCTTAAAAATCTGGGGGAATGAGCATCCCAGATTTGTGTCACTGCTAACAAAAAAGCTTCATCTCATTTGAGAACCTACACAGCGTGCTGGTATGGCTGCCTCAGCCACAGGAAAAGGTGTGACCTAAACTCACATATTAAGAGACTATTACAATAATTTAGTTACAAGACAGAAAACTGAAGAGAATCCTTTCATACCCATTCTCACAGAGCTGCTTCTCTGCATTGTATGTGGAGAGGTGCAGATATCTCATAGTTTCAAATGGACACTTTGCCAAAAGCACTCCCACAGCTGTGTGAAGTGTAAAGGTCTACTCTACATTGGCCAGTAGAACTGTAGGTTTGTAAAGCAGATACCATTGGAAGATTTGCAGTTCCTGTCTGGATAATATCTGTCTCAAGTCAGTGTGTACAAGAGTGCAGAATGCCATCTTGAAAGAGCAGTTGGAAGAGAAATAAAAAAGGGAAATGGGAAACAGGAAAACAGTTTGAAAATAAACCTGAGAAGGGCCCTCACAGGATTGAGGAACTCTGTGGCTAATAGGGCATTGACTTCACTGGGAATAAGGCTATGACTGAAGAATCACAGACCAGTGAGGGTTGGAAAGGACCGACAAAGGTCTCCAGTCTGACCTGAATCAAAGAGGTTGCATTGGAGCAGATTACACAGAACCTTTCCCAGACCTTTTAAGAATGATAATTCTCTAGGTGCCTCTTTCAGTGTCCAGCCATCCCCATGGTAATTTTTTCCCTCACATTGTGTAGGAATTTCATATTGTAGCTTGCTGTCCTTACTGTACACTGCACTAAGACTCCCCTGTCACATCTTTTCTTCTTAAGAACAAATGTAGTTCTCTCAGCCTCTCCTCATGTGTCCTGTGCTCTGGACTCTTGACCAGCTTGGTAGCCTTGCATTGAATTCACCTTAGTGTGTCCTTGTCTGTCTTGCACTAGGAGCCCAAAAGAGGCCCCAACCCTCTAGGCATGCTCTCACAATCAGAATGACAAAGAGCCATTTGCCCTAGCCTGCTGACTACACTCCTGCTAATACAGTCCAGCCTTTGATTGATCAGGGGTGCACTGCTGATGTACTCATTTATTTATGTTGAAGTTCTGAGTTAGGACCCTCGGGACTTTTTCTGCAAAGTCAGTTTTAAGGTAGCAAGTTTTTGTCCAGCTTGCCCTGCTGCATGGGCTTTTCCATCACAGAATCTGGGGCTTTTCATCTGACTTCGTTCTACTCCCTGAGCTTTCTCCCAGCCCAGTTTTCCAGCCTGTCCAGCAGTGTATTGACTGTTCCACTCAGTCAGGTGTTGTGTGCAGACTTGCAGAGAGCATAAAAGAATGGTATGCCAGAGTTCATTGAAATAGGTAACTTGGTCTCAGTGAAAAGTCTTCATGTCTTGTGAGCAGGATGTGAGGAGTTGCAAGCACAAACAGCTTCGTGTTATGAGCTTATAAACAACTGACAAAAATAACTCAAGGTCACTGGAGGTAGTTTTTTCCTGCAGAGTGAAGTCAGTTTACCACTTTATCACGAGTCTATCACTGGATAGAGTGTTGGAGGACAAAAATTTAAAAAATTCTACACTTTGGACTGTGTTCCAGGATGGATCACACTGAAGTGTATGGACTGGGTGGGGGCAAGTGGTGTATCATACATCTGTGACAGCTCAACCATCTGAGGCAGTCGTTAATTGTAGAAGTAGATTTCACAATCTTAATACAGAAGAGGAGTTTATTTTCTTTTAGCTGGTCTCTCCATCACATGATTTCCAGTCTGATGTCACAGCTGCATGATTTGTGTAACATGTCCAGACTATTCATTTTAGTGTTAGTAGTTTCATTTTTGCTACCTGTTGGTTTTATTCACCAAGATTTTCACCTTTGGGATGTTACCAGAACTGCCACATTGTTCCTCTACTGTATGTTCACAGCCACACTTCTTTTCTTTCCTTTGGTGGAAGATTGTGGGAGCCCAGTAGCAATTCCCAAATCCCTAAAAAGTGATTAGCAATTATTGTTCTCTAAGTGCTTAATAGGGAGATTAAGACAGGCCACCAGGTGTTTACACAATAGTACTCACTAGCATGGAAATTCAGCTCTCACTATTACAAGGCATAAGAAGGGAAAATTCCTTCCATTGGAGAAACCAGCAATTGTTTTGATGCTTGTATTACACCTCATTTTCTCCAGTAGATTGTGCAGTTCTGTTATTTCTTAGCTTTTCATTCCCTGATAGGGGTTTGTCTGTGTTTATAGTAGCGGGATTGATCTGTAACCGCGAGATCAGTTTCTGTTAAAAGTGTTTTTCTTGCACGATCACTTGGCTGCAAAGCTGCATTTTTAGTCCATCCCTTTGTATCTAACGTGGCATATTTGTATACAGCAACAATGGAAGGGAGCTATGCTTCACACTGAAGGTTTGAAACAAATGATAGTGAAATAGCTTAGGAACAGCACAAATGCTCTTCTGTAACAAATTGTATCATTCACAGTGTCTCTTTTTTTTCTGTTTCAGGAGGTTGGAAGCATTATCGGAAAGGTCAGAAAATAACTTTATATTCATGTCAAACTATTGAATATCATTTCTCTTTTCTTAGCCCAAGCTAACGGAGATTTTTTTATGCTTCTTTAACAGAAAGGTGAGACAGTGAAGAAGATGAGGGAGGAGGTAAGACAAGCTTTGATGTCTTCACTTGCCTTCCTTTCCAGCTCAGAGAACAGTGAGTTCAGCATGTGCAGACCGATGCTGCCATCAAGTGGGCCGATGTTTAACATCCCCATTCTTTGGAAGCAGTTGGGTATAAATATGCTGGCCTAAATTAAACATTGTTGTTAATGTAACCTTCTTATCGCTGCAGCAGTCTGGAGTCTTTCATTCCCCTAGCGATGTGCCTGCTGCTGCCTTATCTCTGGAACAGCTCACAGCGTGGTTCTGCGCATCAGATCCACTGTATCTTTCATTAGCATACCAATATCAGTCCTGCACATGGCTTGGCCTCCTGGTAGAGTTTCCAAAAACCTGAAACCAAGCGTTAGACTGACACATGTCAAGTTTGAGGGTAGACACAAGCTTCAGCAGAGCTGGAGCCAGACATGTATAAGCCAGAGCATCTCTCTGCCATGTCTTGGCAAAGCCTTAGCTTTTCCACATTTTGAAGCTGTGAGTAGGATATGGGCAGGCTAGACCTGCACACCTGCCACTCCAATCCTTTGAATAGGCTGAAGACAAAGAGGATTAAAACAGGGCACTGCATACGTCTCAGCCTTCCCAGTGTCTGCAGGCTTCTTTCCCTGACACGCAGCAAGCTGTGCTATCTTCAGATGAGTGTGCTCAGGTGGAGTCTACAGACCCACACTGGTCCTGCAAGGCAGCACATCCTACCTGGAGATGGATGTAATTTTTCTGCTTTGAAGCAACTGCTAAAGGTATAAGTCAAAAGATAAATCCTACTGTTTTAAACTTTAGGAGTGCAGTGTATAGAGGATGCCTCAAGAAAAGTCAGTTTGGCTCTAGTAAAGCTGCAGTACATTACTGTGTCAGCTTCTTCGTTGTTTTCTACTCTGATAGAAGGTCTGTGGCAGGGAAATGTCAAAGTATTTTAGTAAAGAAAATTGCAGACATTCATCTTTAAATATACACAAATAGGGATTTCATTGTCAGGCTGACTGAGTTCTGTGCTCCTTTTTTGATGACATGTTTTCACCAATATTTTCACATGTCTGCTAAGACTTAAAGAAAAAAAGATAATATTTTTTTTTTTCTGGTGTACTAGGTAAACTTAATGAAACACATTTTAGTGTAGTTATTAATTATGATCATCAGCAGAAATCTTTGTACATAAACTGTGCAGAAGGGAAGCCATCATTGGAGAGTGCTCCTGACTTCTGAGTAAAACATCTCAGAGAATACCTATGATGCTTGATCTGTCTTTCAAGATAAATATCAAATGTTCTTCTTCAAATCCTGAACCCAGCTGTCATGTATATGTGGTCAGAAGACACTTTTTTTTTGTCTGTTTTTTTTTTTTTTTTAAATAATGGAATTGTATGCATCTTTATATCAGCACAGGACTAGGAGGCTGTATCTCCACATGATGATAACTTGGTTGCTCTTTAAATGACTATCTTTTTCAGTACTTCTTTAAAAGCAAAATGCAACTTTTATTTTGACTTCCCTGGCAGATGTGGCAGAGTACGTGCCATCTTTATGGTGTGAAATGTAACTCTGTCTTTGGGGAAATGTCAGAGACAATTCTGTCATTGAGGAAATGTCATAGACAACTTCAAGTCTAAAGAAAAGTACAGAAGCCTCAGTTCTGTGCCCAGGTCTGTGGCAGGAAAATTTTTCAATCAGTAGTGTTGAGCCTTGGTTTTTTTCCATGTTATGTGAGGATGCTGTCACATGGGGAAATGCAGACTCTTGCAGTAGAGCAGCAGCATGGGGTGGTTAAGGACCAGGACACAGCACATCAGCAGCTGTGTGGTGACCCTGCAGGCAAAGGGCCAGACTAACCCAGCTTGTCTCACATTTGCTTCAGGCCCTGATCCCCAAGAAGGTCAGTGCCTGTGGGTGAGTTGAGGCTCCAGAGACTTGTTAGGCTGCATTAACATATTTCCAGGACTGAAATATCAGAAAATGCGTAGGGTGGCTCTTACCTGAAGCAGACTTGATCATTACCTACACTAAAGATCCTCTTAAATATATATTAAACAATATATAAATTTCTTAATATATAAAACCCCCTGGTTGAGACATTTTCTCTCCACTGCCAGTGACATAAGAGATACTTGAGAGCAGCCTGGCTTCTCTAAGACACTTCTGGTTTTCTAACTGTATCCAACAGGCTCCTTGCCCTATGGACACAGTACTGTTGGTGTGTCCTGTCCTAGCACTAGTCCTTTAAAGGGATGCTCAGTGCACATTGACTGGCTGCCTTCACATGAGGCACATCTACAAGGAGCATTCTCCACGGTGCAAAGCAAGGCCCCAGTAGAGAGGCAGAGAAGCCAAGCCCCACCTTTGGGGCTCCAAACCAGAGAGGTGTGTCGTTCCTGGGAAATGCTGGTGCTCCCTGGAGACAACCACCTTGTCTTAAATTCTGCAGCTCCAGTCCTACTTAAGGTTAATCCTGTGAGAAGGAAGGAAAAAGACTTGATTATGCAATTATTTGCAACTTTGAGTTACAGAGGTGCTATTTGCAT
The DNA here is from genome assembly GCF_050655825.1 of Lonchura striata. NCBI lineage: Eukaryota > Metazoa > Chordata > Aves > Passeriformes > Estrildidae > Lonchura > Lonchura striata. The sequence continues at coordinate 93,082,224 of NC_140704.1, forward strand.
ACTGCAAAGAAGGCTGCAGAAGTATTTACCCAGACAGAATCTGGCTTCCTGCTGTTACATGAATTTTTGGAATGTGATCAGTTTATGCTGAAATTATATGATGTTGGGGCTGCAGTTGTAGGGTAGAAAATTAGATGCCTCAAGGTATTCCTTCCCAAACTATATCCCTAATCCTACTTAGTTTGCTTCCTGGGAGGTATGACTTTGAAAAATATTTGTTCCTTTTGACAGAGTGGTGCTCGAATCAATATTTCAGAAGGCACTTGTCCAGAGAGAATTGTGACAATAACAGGCCCAACAGATGCAATTTTTAAAGCTTTTTCTATGATTGCACTAAAATTTGAAGAGGTAAGCAAATAATTTTTTTTTCTCTCTTCAAGTGGAAATACAAACACTGTTTGAATTTTCTCATGTTTGCTTTAATGTTAAATAGGATTTGTTTAATGTTCTATTTAATAGCAATGAAAATGGTTATATTTTCATAAATGCTTTTGGCAGCAATGCTGAAGAAAAATAATGGGTCAATTTACAAGATGTTTGATAATTTCTTTTGCTTTTTGGAGACTTCAGGGAAAAGCAATTGCTTCTAGTAATGTGTACTAATGATAGGAAAACATGTCTTGGAAAAATTCTATTCCCATTGTGGGTTTGAATTGAAAAGAATAATTGCCTAACTTTTAACTGTTTTTGTATGAATTCAATTGGTATTGATGTAAATGTTATATATGTCAAAATGAATATATAACTCATTTAACTAGAAATTTCATTTAAAAAAAAACAAGCTATATGATTACCATTTACCACATTTAAGGCTTGTCTTTTAAAACCAATTGAAGTAAAGGCACTCAGAGTAAGTAAGGCAGGAGCTCAATTCACTGTAAACTAAGTGTTCTGTGCAGGTATGTGTCTTAATTGCAGAGATTTCATTCAGTTTTGTGGACCAGCTACAATTAGATATGGTCACCATTTTAATGGAGAACCTCACAGAAAAGGCAGCAGATGTTCTGGTCATTGTGGAGAGGATTTAGCTCCCTCTACTTTTGAAAGTCATATGTTTAGTCCAGGCAGCTCTCCTGTCCTCGCTGGAGAGGCAGATGTCCCTGCAGGAAGCGGTTCACCTTCTCCTAGTGGAGGAGCTTTCAGACAGGTAGACTGAGTCACCTGCAGCTGAAGCAAAGGGCAGGGTCTCTACAGAGAATAATATCCCTCTAATGTAATCCGTTCTCTCCAGGGACTGGATTAAACAAGAGGGATGCTAATCCCTTTCTTAAGAGTTCTTATTTCTCCAAGTCAGCAAGGCGAGTCTCCACATCTCCCCATAGCCAAGGGAGATGGTGGAATTTATAATTGTCAACATGTACCTTTATTTACACATGACAAATGTTCAAGTTTAGAGCAACATGACTAGAAGAGAGCTCATAGGTCACCAGATGCAGTTGTCTTCTGGAATCAACTGTATGTCTTGAATTTGTAACTTCACAACATGATCAAAAACTAGTTAGATTTTTTTTCTATTTGCTGATACTGGGTCCACAACTTCAGGTCTCTAATAATTAGACACCTTATTTTCAATCCTCACCTGAATTTGTTAATGAACAGTTCATGCAGCATTTTTTCTATGCCAGCACTGGCCCTTAGTTTAGATCATTCTTGCCTTTCCATCCCTGAGGATTCCCTTTCTAGATACCTATTTAGAAACTGATTTTATCCCCACACACCTTTGCTTTTGTCAGAGAGTGATCCAAGCACACTCTTTCAGAGGATGCATTCTCCACCCCTCTCATGACTCTAGCAGTCCCTTTCCACCTTTTTCTGGTTACATTTTATGTTAAATGTCTGAATTAATTGTGGACAAGTTGCAAATTAAGTTCCACAAAGGCTTATTTAATGGTATTAACAGTCCCCTGTCCTACTTACCACGCTGTCATATCCCTGCCTCTGCTGGAAATGCCTCACCTCCTACTAGTTTAATGCTCTGCACACACCCTTGCTTTGCCTAGTGGGTGTCCCTAGCTCCTGCTGAGGTGTTTCCACCTCTTCAGTTATGGCAAACATTCCTATCAGGCTCCAGAGAAATGACCTTTTTTTTAATACTGCAGGTGTTAATCCCATTTATATTTCTTCAATCCTTCATGGGTTTTCAGATCTTCCTGCATGATATTCCAGACTTTCAGTATGTTGATAAAATGTCCTAGTTTTGTGGCATGGCACATTTTATAAAAATTCTTGGGGAGTTTTTTGCCAGTTATTAATGAAAAAATGATTTTGAGGTTTAAGCCTGCAGAATCACAAGTAATTCTATCTAACCCAGTTTCAAAACCTCCTATTGTCATCTCTTTCTCCTCTTCATCTCTTACTCATCATGGACCAATCTCTGTTTCTTCTAGTTTAAGAGGTAGCTTGGTGCACAGTGCCATACCCTCCAGTCCAGGGAATCCTGGAGAGAGCAGTGTCTCTGCTCTCTATAAGAAAAACATGCTCCTCATCCTGTAAAATGCTGAGAGAATCATTAGCACAGATAATCCCTGCCAGTTCCCACCAAAATGAATACCCAGTGGAAATAATGCTGCACTTTTCATACAAACATCAAACATTGCACAGCTTTAGATCCCCAGCCCACCACCTAGCACAACATAGTCTTTGAAAGTGCTGTAGGTAACAATAGGCAAAGAAAGCTGAAATTCAGGCGTCTGGCTGGATTTTGCACTTATTTGCACTTGCAGGTTTTAGGGGGTAGCCTGGGCTCTTCATATGAGCATTAGCAAAGGAGTATTGGCAATCTCTTCAGATAAAGTACTGCTCTGAAATATCTGTATTTAGTTTTAAAATAATTGGTTTGTGGTATATTTAAAAGAACAGCAATAAAGAAACATGTATATATAATACATGTTGTATATATAATGCATGATATAGATATAATCAGGTTTCCGATAAATCTTCCTGCCAATAAAATGAGGTAACTGTAATGCTCTGGAGGCAAAATAAAGTGCTGTTTCAAAAATTACAAATTAGCTAGCTACCAAGTGCTATTTTTCATGCATATATTTTTGCTTTTTCTTCAGCCATTTAAAATATTCACTCCAGCTCTGGTTATTGCAGCTATGTTGAAACAGAATAAAAATGATGCATGTGTGACACTGCTGCTTTGAGGGATTGTTTTGGTATTTGTCATGCATGAAGACCTTGGACCTTTAACTTCCACCCTACAGCTGTATACCTAGAGACAAGCAGGAAGTTCTGGAATGCTTTTCTAATGTTAGTAAAAATTTCAAAATATTTCAGATAGATACAAAAATTAGAAAAGTTGGGTTTGTCTTGTGGTTGTTCTGTAGCCTTATAGAACTCTGCTTTGACAGCCTTCCTAATGGAAGTTGCTTTTCTATCAGTCTTATAGTTAATTTACAAGCTAAGTAGGTATTTACATGAATACCTAAAGTGTTCACTGCAGTGGAGAGAGTTAGTAAATGACAGTAACCCAGGCAGACCATTGGAATTGCAAGAGGGGACATTTTAGTGCAGTCAATTTTGGACTGGAGGTTGAGACCCAAGAAACACAGCTGTAATTCCCCTGGTGAGTGGGGCAACTCTAGCTTTGCTTCTAAGTCTGCATAATCCTCTGAAAGCACATGGTACTTAAGCACTGGAATAACCAGCAGGCACAGGTCAGTAGCCAGACTTTCTCCAGATGAATAAGAAAAGGAATTTTGGAATTCTTGTTCATCTGTAAACATTTATGAAGCACTTGTTCCGCTTGAGGAAGAAGAAGAGAAAAGGAAGGTGGCAAAAGCAGTTAGGGTGATACCTTTCTGACAAATATAAATTCTGGCCAGTACAGCTGTGATTAATCCTTTGGTGGTCATTGCCAAGGTAGGAGCCTCCTGACAGAATCCTCCTTGCTGTGGAAATGGGACAGTTTAACATTTCCTTTGAAACCAGAAGAGAAGAATTTTGGTATATTTTTTTTCCTTGGGGGTTTGGTAGAATTCTGAGCTGCCAGGTTAGTTTGTCTTGGAAGCCTTATGTGCTATGACCCCAGGATGCCAAGAGTTTCTGCTGGCTCTTCAGCACTTCCAGGCTCCAAGTTAGCCTGTCCTGGCTGAGGAGCAGCCCACCAAGCAGGGAGAAAGCCACATATGTTCCAGCTGTAGTGTCTGCCAGAGCCCTGAAAAAATGGTTGCAATGTCACAAAAAGTTAGAGGTTAAGTAAATAGGAATCTCCCAGGTTAAAAGATGGCTGTTCTGTGGGAAAGTCTTGAGTGATCCCTACTTGGAAACCTGCAGTTTTGAGGGGAATTTTTTTCTGCTTATTTCTCCTTTGTTTTTAAGCTGGAATAATTCCTGTATGCACTCCATGCTGCTGATCCTCCATGTTTAGATTTTGCTCTTCTTAAATAGTGAGGATAAAAGAAAGAGAACAGTGGCTTCCAGTTCCTGCAAAGTGCTTTTGAAGGCAGAAATTTCAGTGAAGGCTTTGAGGCCAGGCTGCATGTGATATGGAAGTAGGAGACATGATTAAGTTTTGTGCTGTGTGGCTGAAGAGGATTATTCACCTACATGTGCCTCCACCTGAGACAAACACGATACAGCAAGATGGCATCTTCCAGCTGAAAAATTGGCGTAACTTTATCTCAAATACATGCGTACTGCAAAATTCTGTTATCCTTCTGGCTTTATTTTGGATTGCAGTCTCCCACTGACAGAGCCACTAAACAGAATATGAGTAACTACTGGCTGGCAGAAGAATAATTTGGTAGCTGTCTGGTCACATGCAGCAATGTCTTGTTCCATTTGAGATTTTATTTTCTTCTTTTTTAAGCGAATTAATGTCATACCAAGCCATTTATTGTATGGAAGAATTCTGCCACCAAAACTGGGGAGGTACTGTAGGAATCAGTGCTGGTGTCACTGGGCTCCCATGCTGGTTCAGTGAGATGTGCAGAGTTGCTTGAAGTGCTGAGTAGTTTTGTTGTTGATTGTTTTTTTTATAATTTGGGTCCTGATTGTACAATATAGGCACTTTTTTTTTGGTTGGTTGGTTGGTTGGTTTTTTTGTTTGTTTTTTATTTGGTTTTTTTGTTAAAGTGATAATCTTTATAAGCCTAGGAAATCAGGTAAGTTCTGTCTGACAGAGCTCTTGAGTCTTCTCAGCTCATAGTTAGTGTTACCAAAACTTTCTGAGTTTCTCATGAGTTGTTGAGGAGCTACAGTGCAGCTTGTGGCTTTTTATTTTTTCATCCTAAGTTTCCTCAAAACATCCCACTGATCAGTGGGAAGATAAGCTTTAGCTTTTCCTCTGTGATGAAGTCTTTAGAGGGATTGTTTTGTCTTGCCTACAAGATTTTGAACCAACAAAATATATTTGAAACAATTTAAACCTTGCAATGAGTAGTGTATTGAAGTGTTTATGGAAGCGTGTAATGTAGTACCATTGGACAGTGAGATATATGGATGTATGTTTCATTACCTGGACACAGGCAAGTACTGTTCTGCTGAGCTTTTTGTACTCTGGTTACGTAACCATGATGGAAAAGATTTCAGAAATTGTGTAGTGCTACAAATATTTATGGACCTGCTACAAAAGAGAAATTAAATCTAGAGGGTAGCAGAAGACTTAGCAAAATCATCGGATTTTCTCTGCTTCACATTATTCACATGTTCTTTGTCATTCCTTTTTTTAACTATCTTCCTTTGACTCCAATCTGGGAAGAGACGTGTAAAATATAGAGACATATTATACAGTATAAATTTGCTAACCGAGGTGGTGAAAAAGAGACCAAAACAGACCAAAACAGGTTTTGGAGGACTGTGAATCCAAAAGCGTTTTCCACCTGTTTTGGTGGTCTAATGGCAGACACCACCTCTCCCTCCTAGTCCTCCAACCCCACAGCACGGATCTTGCAATGCCAGACTTCCAAAAGGTTCCTCTGGCACAAGCTGCTTCATGCTTACAGTGTGTCACTGGCAGAGCTGTGGTGGGCTTTCCTTACCACAAAAACAGGCCACAGCTGGTTGCACTCCCCAGCTCTCCACGGACAGCCTGGGCATTTGCTCTGAGCCCTTCGGTGCTCACCAGGAGTGGCAAACCCCCACTAACTCTGGCTGACACTGTGATTACAGGACATCAACGCTTCGATGACAAACAGCTCAGTGACAAGCAAACCGCCCGTAACACTGCGGCTCGTCGTCCCAGCAAGTCAGTGTGGATCTCTCATAGGAAAAGGAGGTTCCAAAATCAAAGAAATCAGGGAGGTAGGTCTTGGGATGTGTGGTGGGGACACTGGCTAGCTCAGCATCCTGTTGCAGGAGGATGCTACAGCATCACTTTGCTGATCACACCAACATGAGCATGTGTCGACTGAAAAGCCTGCAAAAGCCTTGCTCTGGGAAAGTAGGGGGCCCAGCACAGCTGGACTTGTACTTTTCTTGGCACTAAAGACCATGTGTGAAACAGAGAAACAGCTTTACAGTGTATAAAGTCTTTCATGCACAATTAAGCAAAGCAACAGTGACAAATGGCTCTTCAAATTTCTATTCCAGCACAGATCCCTGCCCAGCAATACTCAGAGGACCCCAAGTCAAAGAGCTGCAGCCATTTCCAAATTAGTTACTACCCTTACAGTCAGAGAAAAGCCCAAGCACTGTGATTCCAGGCTAGTCGATCTATTTTATAGAAAAGTGTGATTTTCATGCTCCTTTCCTGTTTCTCTTTAATGTCACTGGGCCACGAGTGACCTGATTTGATGCATTCCAAACACATGCAGAATTTATTTTTCGTCCAGACTTTAGCTAGAGGTACTAATTCAGTGTGCTAGGAGACACCTTTTTGTCTAAGCAAAAAATGCAAAAAGTACCATACAGTGCCTGTTTGAACTCTTCCATGCATGACTGTTAACAATACAGCACATGCCCAGCCAAGGATCTGGAGTCTGTAATCATTCACAGGTACATGCTCAGTTATATGGAGAAAATCTGAATAGGACATTTCAGAAAAATTGATTGTTTTTCTGGAGGAAGTGACAATATTCCTTCTAAATTTTATATCATTCCAACACAAAGTGTTGAATACTAGGATACCATGTTGATCCATTTTTTTAATTTCCCTGTGTCAATGCAAAAGGCTTTTGACAGGTTCTACAAAGTTGAAATTCTGATTTTTTTAATCTAAAATGTGGATGCTAGGTAGTAGGTTTTATGGAGCTTTTAAGTTGATTTCTTTGTTGTATTAAAATAGAAGCGGGCATGAGTGTGAACTGTGTGCTAGTGATTGTTTAGCTCTAGGTTTACAGCTGTCCATACTTTAGATTTTCTATTAAATATTGGTAGTTTCACTCAGAGCACTGTGGGAATGCGCCCAGGACATAGTTTCATAAAGGTGAGATTGGTCTGTTGGTTAAATGAAGCGACTGAAGTGATTATCCTGGTCAGCAGAGTTTCAGAAGCAATTGCCTGTAGTCTGGTACAAGGAAGTAAAAGGATAGTTTTTGGCCAAATAGGTGTTTTGATAAAGCTAATGTAGTGAGAAGTCACACTGCACATCTTCCTAAGCATAAGGATAATGGACAAAATATTACTTGTTTCTTGCTACTGATAAATGACCAAAGTCAGAGAATAAACAAGATAAGCACTGGGAGTAAATGCATAAATGACTCTGGTACTTGGCAGTCTTTTGTGCTGGATGTACAGATACCAAGGAATGTACATTAAAAAGCAAATACCAGGAAAGAGGGGGAAATCAAGGAGCATCCAGCCCAAGATGTGGTCTCATTTCATCATCATACAACACACTGAGCAGTTGCAAAAGAAGAGGTCTTTTGTGTTCAGTCATGCACCCAGGAACAGCATGTAGGATTGCAGCACTTAGTGAAATTGTGAAGAAAAAAAAAGTAAAAGCATGAGGGATTGATCAAATTACTGTGAAATTCCAAAGTCTGTTATAGGGCATGGAATTGATACTTTGGCCTTAAACAGCACTAGTGAACAGAAGATTAAATCAGTACATTAATCAGTCTTTGAAAAGAAGTTATACACGTGTTGTGTATAATTAGCAAGAAAACAAATTAATTCCTTGCTGAGTGATGCAAAGTTAATGGTTGCTGAAAATACTTGTATTTTAAAGCCCAAATACTGCATTGGAATAACAGTCAGGAATAGATCTTTTGTGCAATATGTTAAAGGGCTTATTCAACATCAAATGCCTGGGTTTTTCTCTGTTCACTGAAAAGGTCTTCTGTGTTTGTGTAATAATGTCAAGGGTTGTTTGGACCTCCTGTATTTTCTTCTTTCTTTCTTTTTTTTTTAATAAGACACACTAGTGCCAAGATCAAATTTTAAAAACATTGCAAAAAAAACCCAAAAGTGGCTCATTACTTTCTTGGGTTCATTAATGAGCTAAAAGTTGATAATATGCATATATTTAATCAACATTAATTATGATTTAGAAGTGCTTCTGTACCATTTAGCATAAGGAAGTCACAAATTTCAACAAGAGACACAAGTCAACCATCAGTAGATTAAAGAGCCATTTATCAGTAGATTAAAGAGTGACTCATTTGATTAGCTGAGCTTCTTCAATTATTGGGCTTTTTTCCTTCTTTTTTTTTTTTTTATTATTATTATTGAAGAGTACTTCATTTCACCATTTCCACTTTTTAGTCAGCATTGCAACTGTCTGTCTTTGAGAGGGTTAAAATTCTTCTCCTGAAGTTTAGGTCGCAGTTTCATTCCCTAACAGCTACTGAGGACTAACCTCCCCGGGGTGGTAGTGCTGGCAAACTGGCTTGAGCAGCCAAATCCATGTCGGGGATAAGAGTTTCCATATGTGCTCTACCACATCCAGCACGGAAAGGAGAAAAAGTGTAGGGGTGCACCCCCTCCGTTGTCTCAGAGGGAGAGGTGCCATTGCCTACGTGGCAGTGATGGTGTCTCCGCTCTGTCTCTGCTGAAGTCCACAGGGGCCCAGGTGCAGGTGGCAGGGGACATGCTGCCCAACTCGACGGAGCGCGCGGTGACCATATCCGGCACTCCCGACGCCATCATCCAGTGTGTGAAGCAGATCTGCGTGGTCATGCTGGAGGTAAGTGGGCACCCTGCGTGTCCCTTCTCACTCACGAGACACTCAAACACATTATTAATAATTGTCAATTGCCATGGGTTCCCCTGAGGTGCTGCTTGCCCTTCCTGTGCCAGGGATTTCCAGTGGCTCTGTTCTCCTGGTGTTTGAGAGCCTCTTGCAGCAAGGTTTAGCAGTCAAAGGCTGTCATGACATTGCTGAACAACAACCACGTCCAGAACAGAGCTGCAGTCATTCTGAAAGAAACACATTTTATTCTGATGTAGAATAGGGCAGAAAACATCCACCTCTTGTTTAAAACAGAAATAATTCTGACCAGCCAGGACTTCTTGCTTCCTTAGGGTCAGGCCATTGCATCAGACCAATAATTTACATCTTGATGGCAGTGTTTTAGCCCTTACATTTGATACACAAAATAAATTTATATAAAAATCTGGGCATTTTAACCCTTGCTGAAAATGCCCATAATTTCCAAGCCATCGACCACTTTCAAAATTGTGGCCGTGTTTCCTAAAATGCCTTAACATGCTTAATGAAGCTTCATAGCTTCATCTGACAGTGGCAGTAATGAAACCACAGGTGTCACCATTCCCTTGTTTTGGCCATGCACTCAGGTCCTCAGCTCTTCCCTTGAATCCCAGACAGGAGGCCTCTAGCTTGCTTTTGGTCTGATGGGGTGGATGGTAGGGTGGGATGGGCTGGGTTATCTGCATGCCTTGTTGTCTGAGGTGACCAATATTTATAAAAAGAGATATCTTTTTTATACAAGCTCTTGTTCGTTTCACATTTTGACTGCTTTGTGTTTTTGTCTGCAGTCCCCACCCAAAGGTGCCACCATCCCCTACCGTCCCAAACCTGCCTCTGCACCTATCATTTTTGCAGGTGGCCAGGTAAGAGCAGACACCATTTTGGCTTCAGCTGGAAACCACACCGTCCTGGCCCAGCCTCAGCCAGCGCCTGTTAGTTTCAACTTTTACTCTTTCTTGCCTGGTATAGTATTGATGTGCTTTGTCTACTGTGTGTGCTTACAGTTTGCAGGACAGGAGAACACTGCATTGCAGACTTTACGCAAAATTGTGACAACCTGGTATTTTACCAAGATTTGACATTAACTTCTGTAATTAATAAAGGTTTGCCCTTCTGCAGATTGAGAGGTGTCCAAATCAGGAGCTCACTGAGTGGGGCAGCCCTGCTTATTGTAGTGGTTGAGGGCTTTTTTTCCTTAACTTGCAGCTTCACTAGCAGTATGAGCAGTTTAGTCAATTTTCAGAGGTGATGAAACAGCAGGACATTTCTGCTAATGAAAAGTTTAATTTTTCTCTCATAGTTTTCATACTTTTTGGGACCAAATAATGCATTTTGCAGTAAGGATTCACACACACATAATTTCCATTGCTTGTAGTCCCTCAGGACCAAGTAGCAGTGTAATTCTGAGGTGACTACAACTACTTACATGCAAGTGTAGACCTACCAAACCACGGTGTGGAACAGCCTGATTGATACCACAAGAACAGCATTCCTGGGTTTTTTTAATGTAAAGATGTTCTGATGACTCGTCTTTCACCTTAAGCTATATCATTCAGGCTGTATCTCATCTGCCTTTAAAGACCCGCATGCATTTGGTTCTTCTGTGTCTGTTAGTAATGTCTGAAATGGGTCTGCAGCGTATGACAGAGGCATAACAGGAATGCTCTACCATCATCCATTGCAGGGGGAATGCAGCTTTCACTGAAGAGCCAGTGATTAACAGAGCTGATAAATATCCTAAAAACAACATGGGAGGGTCACAAGGGGACCAGTGTAGCTGCCAAGCTTTGAGCAGTGGTGGAGGAGTGAGATGCTGCAAGCCCTGCCTAACTCAAGGGGAAATCGACCCTATAAACCCAGCCTAGAGGAAGGCAGACATCTCTCTACTCAGGGTTAACATATGTAAAGCCCCTCTGGCAGTAAGGCACCCCCACCCAACCAGATCCTTTCCCCAAGGTGATGCCAAGGTCTCTTTTTAAGCAATTACCAATTACCTGCATGGTGGAACCCACCCCATCAGCCCATCCAAGGTCATCACCCTGTCACAGGGTGGGTTGATGGCACAGACTGTGTCCCACCTCGGGCAACTTGGAGATCATATGAGAAGCTGGACACGGAGTTCTTGGTGGAGCTGGGTGCCCAAGTTGCTGCTGGCATTGTTAGTGTGACAACCTGTTTCCACCACAATCTGCTGGTGTGTAAGGGAATCTCCTGCACAGCAGCACACGCCTCCCAAGCATATGCCAAAATGCTTCTGACAGCCCTTGTCATGAGCTGCCTCTGATTTTGTTTTTTTTTTGTCTCAGAGTTTTACTTTCTATTCTCTAATGATTTGTTCTGATGTATATCCAGATTTTTCTAATCTGGATGTAGTAGCTGTCATCGTGTTTGGGTCTACTTCTATTACTTGTCATCAAAATAAGAAATCTGCTTCCTTAGTGTCCAAAGCTGAATTGAAATGTAAAATAATGTGCCAGAAACTGGTCTATGACTGAAAGTTCAGAATAATTTACTCCATATGTGTAAGTTTACACTGCAGTGCTTTCCTGTAAGAAATGTGTGTGTGTGTATATGTGCAGCAGCCCATTCTACCAGTGTGGTAATTGCCGTTGCCTTCAAAGACTGTATATGATTACTCAAAAGCATTGAAACTGTTTGCTAGAGGGTGCTGAGTAGTTTGTATAAATAAATGAAAGTATCCTATTTTCAGGTCTAATAGCTCTTGTCATCTTCAGTTTTATCAGTTAAAAAAGTGTTCTCACTTTTCTAATGCAACCATGTTGATGTGAGAAAGAGTGTAAGAAGCAGACACCTTCTGTGTGCTTTGAATTTCTGTGTGCTCTGACTAAGTAGAATTTTTAAGGAAGTGCTTAAAATGTGTTTGGACACCAATATGGAAAGCCACTTTAACATGTTTCATAAGTGGAAATTAATACGAAAAATAAAATTTTATTAGCACTGTTAGTTCCACTCAGCCTTTCAGCTAAGCTATCAGAAGTTATTTTTGTATTCTAAATTACATTGTGGCTGTCTTGAAAGGATTTTGTTTGTTTAACACTTAGTAAAATGAGTAACATTAGGAAAATATAATCTCTAGTTTTCCTTAAGAAGTTGGGGTTTTTCCACTCTAAGTATTGATTTTAATTATCTTGTGCTTCTTTGATACTGCATTGCATAACAAAACTAAAAGGAAACTGCCCTGCTTGGCCCCTACTTTTACTTAGCACGTGCCATGGTTAAATGGAAAATTTCTACCCTGTGTGCTACATTGGTGTTTAAATGGGTACTCAGAGGGTGCAGCTTTGCTTTCTGTCTCTCACCAGTATTCTGGTCTAAAGTGAGGGAGATGTGCAGACCACGTCATCCCTGCTATTACTCACATCAGTAGGGAAGTTGCCCTTGACTTCAATGGAAGCAGATCCATAGCCCATGTGCTCAGCAGTACATTATAGGACAGATGTCTCAGTAGCCTCTCATCAGGCTTGAGCTTGGCAAGTCCCAGCCCTCGGCCCCAAAAACACATGGTTCCCCTAACAAGGGCCAAAAGAGAGACTTTTCTCAAGCTAAATCAATTAAATGACCTTTTGTCAGCCTAAGAAATTAAAACCTTTTTTTCTCCGTTTTTTTTTTTTGTTTTGCTTTTTTTCTTAGTGTTTGTTTTTGTTTGGGTTTTTTGGGTTGTTTTTTTTTTTTTGCGTTTTGGTTTGGTTTGGTTTTAGTTTTGTTTTGTTTTGTTTTGTTTTTACTGGGGAAGGAAATTCAAGGCCCATCTTGTCCATTCTGGTTTGACTACCAAGCAACCAAGTAAACCGGGTCTGAGTGCTGAATGTTCATTGTTTTTGTTACTTCTCCGGTTTGTTTGCTTCATCCTACGCACAGATGGAAGTATGGGGGAGCAGAATGATGAGGGAAGGGGTGGTTTCCATTAGGTTTGCTGGTGATGTTTTTGTGATGGGTTCTTGCTAGTTTGCAGACCCCTGCTTGGAAAACAGCCATGTAAAAGATGTTCTCTCTGCTGGGCTTGAAATACAGTTGAGACCAGAAAAAACACTTGTGGTTCAGCACAGAGGCTCAGACACCAAAGCATGGTTTCCAAACCCACTGTTCACTCACAGACCCAGCTGTAGCCTCCCTGAAGCTGCTGCTGTGCTTGGCTGAGCACAGGGGCCCAGCCCCACAACCCCCCATTGAGGTTGTCCTCATTTGGTGAAACAGTTAAACAAGTTTCACTTGCTTGAATGTATGTTTCCTTTAGACCCCCTGATGACAGTGATCACTTGTTTTTGTGGAATGGAACCTTTTCTTGTGATATGTAACCCATCAGTGATGCCCGTCCCCTACAGATGCACATGCATGTTTGCTCATGAACCTCCCAATGAGCCTGGTACACACACTTTTCCATGAAAACTGCTCATGTGCATAATGTTTTCCAGATTATGGCCTGGCTTTATAACTAATTTAAAAACTAAATTAAATGTTTCTTTTCCAAAAGGGAAATTCTGCTGCAAAAATGTGCATCATGCAGTTGAGACATTAAAGGTTTTAATATGCAAACTCCATTAAATGAATTGTTTTATCATTTGCCGAGGATTCATTACTTTCTAAGAGCCTTTTGTCAAATAAGTATTTTGCAAACTAAGTTAATCAGCTCTGTTCCTGTTTATAATTCTCCCACTACAAATATTTATGTTATAATTTGTCCTTCTGCTTTCCTGCCTGTCTAAGCACAAGCACATTACATTTTTTCTGACATGCCATTCCTTTCATATGTAATAGAAAATCATAAACTCTCTGTAGTTTTCTTTGTAGGCCACTGCAGAGAGTTAAAAAGGACCAGCAGGAGAGATAAAGGGCTGTGCTAGCTGTTGCAAGGCATGCCATCATATCCCTCCTCACTCAAGTGCTTTTTTTACCCCCACACCTCACCCCAGTGCTGCCAGAAATTATGCCGGAAACTACATCCCTTGCACTGCTCTTGTGGCTGGATTTGGAGAGAGGATATCTGGCTTGTTGGGAAGATCACCCACTGTGCTGGGGGTCTCCATGATGCTCCTGTCTCCAAACTGGCTCTGTGCCCAGGCACTGCAGGACAGGCTGCCATCAGCATGCAGGCTCAGCTACCCACTGGCACAGCAGCCTGGGCATGAACTCCATGAGGTGCCCCAGCTGGCACTTGGTATCTGTGGCTGTCAGATGAGGTGGCTCAGCTCAGAGCTGGCTGACATGTGGCCCTGCACACATGCAGCAGTCCGGAGCTGGAGGACAGGGCAGGGCATCCCCTGAGCAGCTCTGTCCCCTCCTCACTGTGCCTCTTGCTGCTCTGGCATCAGCATTTCCCTAGGTGTCTTGGTGTCACTGGCCAGCCCCTGTGCTTCCTTGACCTCCTCAGTGTCCTTAGCTCTGCTCCTGGCAGACAGAGCTGGACTAAAGAGAGCTCCTGAGGGCTGAGATCATCAGAGTTTGGGCAGTGGCACTTGGTGTTTTCTGCTTGCGAGGGGTGCATGAGCAGCCCGACAGAGATCTTTCTGTAAAGGGTTATCAAGCAGCACAAGACAATTAAACAATTCAGTGTGGAAGGCAATGCAGGTGGCATTTGCTGGGGCGGGGCATGAGAAGATTTTCTGAGGAGAACAGGAATGCTGCTTGTCCCAGCTGACTAACCCGTGTCTTAACTGTGCTTGTTGTTTCCAGGCGTTCACGATTCAGGGGCAGTATGCCATCCCTCATCCAGACGTGAGTCCAGCACATGTAAATTATTCCCTTTTTGTTCCTCTCCCTCTTATTTGTTCTGGGCAGCATTTGCTTTCTACAGTTAGCAATAAAGATATGGCCTAAGGACACTTTTCCCAACCAGCATGGTCTATAGCCAATTGTTAGCCCAGCTGCATCTCTTACCTTGTGTAATAATTGCTGGAAAGTACAATGGCCCAGGAACAAATGACAGTTATCTTGGTCTTCTTTGCATGTGATATATTTGAGTTCTTTTAATATGTAATTCTACAGTAATTGGTTAATATTAACAATAGCCATTACATGTAATAACAGTAGAGATATCATTTATAACCAGTTTGGTTATTTTTTTCTCTATGGTAGATTAGAATGAATTATTAAACCTTTTATTTTTCAATATAATTTTAATTAATCCAGTTTTAGAACACGTAAGATGGTTTCTCTGCTCTGAAATAATTCCATTTGATTGGTTAGTTCTAATTTCCCATCCTGCCCTGCAGTTGACCAAGCTTCACCAGTTGGCTATGCAGCATCCCCCCTTTACTCCCCTTGGGCAGACCACCCCTGGTTTCCCTGGTACGTACCCATGACCCCCTGGGGATGTCCTTCTTCTTAACAGCTTTGTTTCCCGTGGTCATTACATCATTTTAATAATAAATGTGGTCAATGACCAGCAATCCTTCTGTTTTTGCACATTAATCTCTCTTCTTCCCTCCCGTACCTCTGTTACAGTTCCTTTTGTCATTACTAAAACATGCTTTGTTTGTTACTTTTATTAATTACATCTGCTTCATTTGTGCCCTTGGCTAAAAGCCCTGAGTTTCTTCTGTTCAGCCCTTGCAGAGTTATTGTGGACCATACAGTATGTACCGGTTGGTTCTGAGGAAAGTTCTTGGGAGTGCTTCTTGTCCATGCTTTGGTGACATGGATCAGGGAGACGCAAACATGGGAAAACAGTTGGTTCTCATGGCACAGAAGCACCATTTAAAGAAACTATGACATGCTGAAAGTTGAATTGTTGTAGAGCCAAATGTCTTGAGAGCATTTGTAATCATCGCTGCTGGGACAAGTGCCTCACTTCCTACTAGATAACCCAGTTACAGCTACAAAATGCAATGGAAATTTATTTAAGGACTTAAAATTTGTTCCCTACTTAATAAAGCTGAGAGATTTCTTGATTAAAGAATGAGAAGTCACTTAAACCTGTGAATGAACATTTTTACTGTACTTCACAACATACATGCTTGACATCTAAAACTTCAGAGAACAGAATTGCATCTGTACTGGTACATGCTTTGTATGGCAAATAACATTTTATCACATACATCACAAATTCTGTGAGCAACTTGACTATTTGATATTCAGTGTGAAATAAGCTTATGCAATTCATAATTGAATATAAACAAAATTAGTCACTTTTTAAATAGAATATTTATTTTTGTATATTCTAGTTAGAAATTACTATTTTTGGCATATCTCTACAAATAATACAATAAACACCAAAACAAGAAAAAATAAGAGAAATATTCATCACATCAAAACATACTTTTGTTTCTTTGTGATGTATCTGATAAAATACCTACAAGTAATGGCCTTTCCTAGCTTTGTGTTTCCCTTATTCTTGTCATTAACATCCTGTTCCTTAATCTTTTCCTGGTTCTATCTGTGAGATGTACGTTTCTGTGATGTTACTTTGTGTTAGAACAGTAATTCCATTTTTCCTGAGCATTTTCCTTTTGTCCACCCAATTTACAAACAGATGTATGCAGCTTAGAGTACTTTGTCCATTGCCCTTCCAAAATTACCCTTCCCAACATTTCTTCAGCAACTAATCCTACATATAATTTCCAGTTTTTCTTAGGTTAATTTCTTTGTCCTTATTTTATTTTTTTTGTTATTTTTCATAAATATGTATTTTCTTCAACTAATTGTTCATCTGACACCCACTTTAATTTTCCATATTCTAGAATTCCTAGTAGACAGGTCCAATTTCAGCCATACATTAATTTCTCAATCGATGTGTTTAGAACAAGCTTCAGAGACTTGTTTTTAGAGGAAACCCTTCATTTTCTAGAAGCTTTTTATGATGACCCTATGGAATCTCATGTGACATTTGTTTCTTTGGTGGGTTAAAGGTTAATTAAAATAAGAGTAATTTAAAATTAGTCCAGCCCTCTGAGTTTTGCATCCTTTGCTTTCTTTTCTGTTTCACTATCAGTTCTCTGTCTTTCTTTGCTCCTTTCTTTTATCTTTTTCTTTCCTCTCCTTTCTGTATGTTTCCTTCTTTAAAAATTCATTTGTTGTGTCTTGCCCTTCTTGCAAACAGCTGGTGTAACATTTTCCCTCTGTCCCCTAAATAGGACTGGATGCCACTACTCCAACCAGTTCCCATGAACTTACTATTCCCAATGATGTAAGTGGACCAATAATCCATATCGCTTTCTCTTCTCTCGCTCCTCTGGCACCAGAGGGGACACCTCTGATCTTTGGCTGATCTGTAAACACCAGCCCCAGAATAACCTGTGCAGCACTCAGTCTGTGGGGAGGGGTGTGAGGGGTTGGTGAAATGCTGGATGGCAGCAGCAGGAGTGACTGTCCTCTCTCGTGCCCCTTGGTGACAGTGCTACAGGGCTTCACTGGCTTCATGAAAGCCTGGGCTCCCAAAACTCATCTCTCAGGGGGTGGAAGAATGTGCAGCCCCATGTGCTGTGTGTTGGGCTGGAGTCCTCCATGCTCATCTCCACTGAGCCCCACACTTAACCCAAGACGGCATTTTTCCTGAACCAGAAAGCTACTTTGGAAATGTAAAGGTGCAGTATAAGAGTTCATTTAAAAAACAAGGGCTAGAAACACTCCTGCTCCAACAGCTATGGGTCAGCTGTGATCGACAGGCCCAATGCCCATGATGAGCAACATGGTGCTGAATCTTAAAACAGTTCAAAATGCCCAACTGATAAGCTGGGAATCACATGAAAATGCCTTCCCCTTTAATTGGATTTCACTGCAGACAGTGCTGGGGTCTTTTTTCTGTTTTCATTACAAATGAGTCACTTGGAAAATGGATGTTTTCCCCTCCAGTAAAAAAAGCTTTGAAGCATGAGTGGGATCACAAATAGCAATTATATTACTTAAGAGATACTTACAATATTGTGCAAGCCTTATTAAACTCAGTGGCAATGATTTAAAGTAAGAAAAAGGTACAGAATCACAAAGAAGTGGAGATATGAGTGCTGTGATTCCTTAATCTTTCTGTTGTGTAAAAAAATTCCCTTCTGATTAATCAGCTCCTGCTTTGCAACTGAATTCATTTCATGTTGAGAATTTTTTAGGAGCACCTTCTTTATCCTTATAGCAAAAGTTTCTTAATTTCACTTTCAGGCAAATGTTGTTCTTGCCATCAGAGATGTAAATCCAAGGTCACTCTTCTGATTTACCTTCTTTTGGGGTTCATAGCAGAGAAAGAGAGGGAGAAAGTTGGCCCTGGGTCCTGTAGTGCAACACAAAATTTTTAAAAACCATCAGTTTCTCATCCATGAGGTGTGAAATGCCCCAGCTCAGCACTGTCAGTGGAAAGCAAACACAAATCTGCACGATGATTCTCATAGAAGGTTTTTCTGGCTACACAGTGTGCATCTTGCTGTTCCTGCTAAAGGAGCAAAGCCAAGGCCAGCATGAGGGTAGGTTTAGGAAGAGCCTGCAGGACTCTCCAGGTGGTGAGAGGGAGCTCTGATGTGTGTATGGTGTCAAGGTGTGCGTTAGAGGACCAAAAGGTCGGTGCTGCCCACCTGAGCTCTGTGCTCCTGTCTGTGTGTGCATACCCAGGGTTGCAGAGCAGAGGGAAGAACAGGCTCTTGTCCTATTGGGTAGCAAGAGCTGCTTGGGAATTTCACAAGTGCCTTCCCTGGGGTCTTCCAATGTGACCAAGCATATTGGTGTCCCATGTCCCCATCACAGCTGCACTAGGACTGCTCTCCAGGCAGCCCAGTGCCAAAAATATATTTTTTTTTCAGCAGTGGTAGGACCAGGGCAGTGAATGTCCTGTGCTTGGCTCTGGTGAAGCTGCACCTCAAATGCTGTGTGAAGTTTTGAACCCCATAGTTCAGGAAAGACACTGAGGTGCTGGAGCAAGACCAGAGAAGGGCAGTGAAGCTGGTGAAGGGTCTGAGCACAAGTCCCATGAAGAGCTGCTGATGGAGCTGGGGTTGTTTAGCCTGAAGAGAGGAGACTCTGGTGGGACCTTCTTGTTCTCTGTAACTACTTGAAAGGAGAAGGTAGGCAGGTAGAGGTTGTTCTCTTCTCCCAAGTGAATGATAGGAAAAGAGGAAATGGTCTTAGGATATTGCACCAGAAGAGGTTTGGATTGGATATTAGGAGAAATGTCTTTGCTGGAGGGGTGGTCAGACATTGGAACAGGCTGCCCAGGGAAGTGGTGGAATCACCATCCCTGGAAGTGTTCAAATGGACATTGTGGATGTGGCACTTGAGGACTTGGTTTAGGGGTGAAATGATGGTGCTGGGTTAATCGTTTGGCTCCATGATCTTACAGGTCTTTTACAACCTTAATGATTGAAAGAGAAGTGAGGATATGAGGGAGACAGGAAGAAATGAGGCAGTGAGGGAGCAGGGTGGGAAGGCAGTGGCACCATCAATCAGATGTTATGTGTGGAGGGAGGTCAGGGTGGGAGAGGCAGCAGCAGCTGTGCAGAAAAGCCTGTGTGGGCAGTTTGACTTTGCTTTCCCAATAAGCATCTCCTAGTCCCAGTTTTGATGGGCAGGCTGTCAGTGTGGCACAGTAATTGCTTCTGGATAAAGGTGAAGGAAGCTGCAGGCCCTGGCACAGAGCTGCAGTGGAGCCCTGAAGCTGCCTTTGGTTTGTCCCTTGCCTGATCCAGCTCCAGGGATCCCCTGTACTGCACAAGTTGCACAGCTTTCTTAGAATTTGTGCTTATCTGTGTAAAAGTCCGGCACACACGAGAATACCATGAGACATGCAAATACCTATGTGCTTTGCAGCTACCAGAGAAATTAGTGCATAGCTACACGTGCTACATGCTTTTACATACTTTTAAGACCAAGATAATGATAAGCATGCCTCAGTAAGAACATGATAGAGCAATATCAGATATAAAGACAGTGAGGAGATGAGAGTTTAGCCTAGCCTACAGCTAGATATTAATAGATATTAATAGTCTTTTACAAATTGTGTAGCTGCATATTAAAATAAATTTTCCTCACTCCCTCTGGCATTTAGGCAGTGACAGAAATTTATTTTTCTGTTATTAATAACTGTTGTAAAAACATCATGCTGCTTTCTTCATACAATATGCTGACAATTGCAATTAATGTTGCTCAATAACAAAGAGATACTGGAGAACAGAAGAAATTTACAGGAAGTTATTTTCCACATGCTAAAAGCTGAGGCTTCCTCTACAAATAATGAATTCAGATGATTTGCCTTTCTAGGTTTTTTCATAACTTCTGTGTAACTCCAAAAAGAAAAGAAAGAGGACACTTCTCCCAGTCCATCTCAGAAGTCACCTTGGTCTTCATCTAGTATCTCATTTTGCTCATCAAAGTCTCTTACACAGGGGCATTTGGTTGCCTTTCTTCCCTTGCTGGGATCTTGTCTGTCCTTCCACTGCTGCCCAAGTTACATAATAGAAGTGTGTTTCACCTAAACCCAGAATAAAGTGGCACAAACAAGTCCTTAAAAGAACTTCAAAAGAAAGAAGATATAGTACCCTTGGGTGTAGATAACAGATGCCTTAAGATTTTATAATTCAATACCCCAAAAAACATCCATTGAGAATAAATGAACAGACCAATAATAATTTAAAAATCCATCTCATAAAAATTTGGCATATTTTGCATATATGTGGGAGAGGCAGTCAGGGACAAGCAACTTACCCCACAGAAAGCACCAAGAACATTTTAAGGCAGCTGTAAATCTGATCACTACTCCATAGAAACAGAAGTGTCAATCCATCCAAGATGGATATGGCAGACTTGAAGAATTGCCTTTATTTCCCTGTGGTACCTCAGATACTTCCCTGCCAATGAGTGGGAGCCACATGTGCAAAATGCTCTTGGAGCAGCCCACGTTTCCTCAGTTTTCTATATGGCTTATTGCAAAGTCTATGCAATTATTATGGTCCATATTTTGCATTGTTGTGTCAAGGAAATTTCTTAACATTATTATTGTTTTGTTCTTAAGAGATACAGTGTATTTAAGCATCTTTTTCCAGGCCTTGCTGCAAATTTGTAAAGAACTATAATCTGCCTCAGGAGATATTTCCCCCTATAAAGTACTCTGCCCAAGACTTTCTAGTTAAAAACGCAAAACAGACCAACCCAAACCTGAAACTAAGAGTTTCAGCCTGTATTTTTCTGAAAAGAGATTGAAGAGTCTCATTCATTGTAAGCACCTGCTTGCTCAGCTAATGCAGAGGTTTTGCCAAAGCAAATGGACTTGCTGTGTTGGCAGCAGGGAGCCAGGGGGAACCACGAGTACCTGTGGTCAACCCCTCTGCTCCTGACAGCAGACACTAAGTTGCAGAGGCTAATTCTTGGCCCTTTTTACAAGCACTACGTTATAAGAAAGGAAACTGATTCTTTTTTACCAGTGTTTAAAATCCCCATGCAACTTCCATTTCCTGTGGCAGTCAATGCTCTGCAGCATTGAAGTCTTTTATTAGACTCTGTCAGTGCTTTAGCATTACAGGAAAATTTATTTATATATATAGATATAGATATAGATATAGATATAGATATAGATATAGATATATTGGTATGTATGTATGTATGTAAAGCATTTATATTTAGCATTACGGGGAAAATAAAAAAAATGGAAGAGAACCAGAGATGCATAGCATATTGGGAGAAACTATCAGCATCAGTAATTTGGAGGTGGGAGGAATGGTAGGAGACCTTCAGATCCCATCCTTTAAGAGTCCAGACTCCCAACTCAGTTCTGTTTCCATTCTTGCCAGCAGAACTTTATCAAAAACAGAGTAAAGTTAGAAAAAGGCAAAAAGTAGAACATGTGTTTTAGGGTTGATTTGTTTGGAGTTTTTTTGACACAAGGAGAAATGGTGGTTTTTTTGGCACAAGGAGGTATGTTGAGGTTCGGGAAAACAGACAGAGGTGGTGTAGAGAAAGTGGAGAGGGAACCATTTTTACCTGATGCTCACAGATCAAGAAGGAGGGTGTACCAGCTGAAGTTTCAGGTGAACAAACAAATGATGATACTTAACACATCAGCAGGCTCTGCAAGTCACTGCCATGGTCCTTGGACAGCAAAAGGAGTAACAGGTTCAAAAAGAAATTGTCAGACAATTTCTTGTTTTACCTTTCTTTTTTCTTGTAAGAGTGGGCTACTGCTACAGTCAGAGACAGACTACTGGGCTTGGTACACATCTGATGTGAGCTCTTCCAGCCAAATCTTGAGAGAGTCAAAATACCTGTGCATATACATGTACATACTATGTGTATGTGTATGTACATATGTGTATATTATAGATACTTAAAATACAAGTATTCACAAAGTGGGTGAAACAAAGAGTGGATCAGGTTGAAGGGACCACAGTGGGCCATCTGGTCCAACCTCCCTGTTCCAGCAGGGTCAGCTTAGAGCACATGGCACAGGATTGTGTCCAGATGGTTCATGAATATCTTCAGTGAGGGAGACTCCACCTCCACAGCCACTCTGGACAACCTGTCCCAGTGCTTGGTCACCCACACAGTGAAAAGGTTCTTCCTCACATCCAGGTGGAACTTCCTGTGCATCAGTTTTTGCCCATTGATTGCCTCTTGTCGTATTGCACAGCACCACTGAGAAAAGCCTGGATTCACCCTCTTGGCACCCTCCCTTCAGATACTGACATTCATTAAGTCCCCTCTCAGCTGTCTCTTCTCAAGGCAGAACAGGCCACGTTCCCTCAGCCTTTCCTCACAAGAGATGCTCCAGTCCTTTACTCATCTTTGTGGTCCTACACTGGACCTGCTCCAGGAGCTCCGTGTCTCTCTTGTCCTGAGGAGCCCAGAAATGGACACAGCACTCCAGACACGGCCTCACCAGGGCCGAGGAGAGGGGCAGGATGATTTCACTTGATCTGGGTAGTGTTATTTATTCCTAATGCTCCCCAGGATCTCATTGTCCTTTTTGGCCCCAAGGGTATACTGCTGGGTCATGGACAGCTTGTTGTCCACCAAAACCCCCAGGTCCTTCACCACAGAGCTGTTTTCCAGCAGGTCAGCCCCCACATTTCTTGAATTTCAGACAGTTCCCCTCTGCCCATCTCTCCACCCTGTTGAGGTTCCTCTGAAGGGCTGCACAGCCCTCTGGGGTGTTGCCCACTCCTCCCAGCTCTGTGTCATCAGGGAACTTGCTGGGGAGGCCTCAGCCCCTTCATCTGAGTCATTGATGAACAAGTTAAACAACACTGGGCTCAGTATTGAACCTTGGGGGACACCAAAAGTGACAGGCCTCTCCTGAACCCTGTGTCACTGATGATTATATTTATTAGCAAGTACAGTATTAGACTACAGTGTATAGTAGGTTTGGTATAGTCTGTGGTAGGTTTGGTTCCTCTCCCAAATGGGCCAGAGGTGTTTGGATGCAGTTTAACATGATTCCATCTCAGAGCAAGGCATCTCAGGCAGGTCTCTTTATGTAAAACCAAATGCCCATAACTAAATGTCCCTTGAACTTCTTCCAAGAACACATCAGCTCTTGAATACTCAGATACTGCTCAAATTTCAGTTTAAGTAATGTGTAATGAGACAGGCACTCCAGAGAGAACCCAAGCCCCCAGCACTACTATCCTTCCTGCATGGCAGATGGAGTTGTGTGTTCTGCACAAGCCACAGGCTGTGTCACAGCTTGCAGAGGGTGTTCAGGCATTCTGTTGTCACAGCAGTGAAGGGTGACTTTGGAGAGCTTCAGGCCAAAGGTTACCAAACCTCTCTTCCAGACACCAGCATCAGTGTCCTTGACCAGCGTGGACTGAATTCTCACTACCTAATTCCAACTTAGCTGGGAGATGGCACATTCTTTGCACTGGCCCCCCTGGGTGGCAAGCTGGGCGTCACTGGAGGACCCCCAGCACGTACAGGTGGCAGCTTCCTGAGTGACCCCAGCAGGCGCCTGCTCTGGTGCTCTCCTGTCCTGCACCAGCTTCACTCCCTGCAGACCATGGAGGCCAGTGAGACTGAGGCACATTGGTGCACACACAGACAGGCCAGAGGCTTCCTGGTGAAGCACACACCAGTCCTCTACACTGGCACGTGTAGTCACACACTGAGATTCCCTGGGATGAGCACAGGGAGCTCAGCAAGGCCCTCAGTTGTAGCAGGATGGAAAATCCTGTGAGCGTTTCCTGCCACCCCATTTCTTCCCCTTCATGGCTGTTCCTCTTGTGCTTGTCAAAACTTGGTCTTTGTTTCAGCTACCTGGGTATCCACTTTGGCTTTCTGTTTGTCCCTGACTGTGAAGCAAGGATTGCGCTGGGAGGTTTTTCTTCTTTTGATAAAACATGTGGACAATGTGAATCTGTTTCTGGCCAGTTACTCCAAGTACTACAGTACCATGAGGGTAACACTTCAGGGCCTGAAGCAGTGGGAAGAGTGGGAGGGGAAGAGCAGTCTCTGCATCTTGGCATATCCTTCTGCAAAACTGGCAACATTATCCCAGCATCAACAGACCTGTAGAGCAAAATTTCCATTTTCTACTCATTCTGGCCATGGCTGAGCTTTTCAGCACCCATCCTACCTTAACACAGAACAAAACCCCCCTCCTCACCCTTACAGAAACCAGAAGATCTCTGCATCAGCTGCTGGCTCTGCGCCCACTTGCTCCTGGGGGCTCCCCATGCTGGAGGAGAAACACCTTGGTACACACATGCACACACACTCACAGCTCAGGCTCGGTTCTATTCACAAAATAAGAGTCTTGGTAAGTTTCTGTAAAGGAAGGCAGACAAATTTCAGAATCTTTCTATGCCTGCTTCTGCCTGCAGTCAGAGAGTTGTAAATCCCACTGACTTTAATGCACAGTACCTGGCCAAGCAAGAACCACATGTACCCAGGGAGGTGTAGGGCTGTCAGCGCTCTGGAAAGGTGCAGAGCCATACACAGTAGCTGTGGATGGTCAGCCTGACTTCCAGCTGCTGCTCTTGGCTTGCTGCTGCCACTAGCAAGTGGTTTGGTTTTCTCAACATCACAGCAGCTGTCATTTTCTGCCATGGAGACAGTGGAATAGTCTTGAGTACCAGAAATAAGATACTGACTTAATGTAGCATCAAAACTGGTTCTAGAGGCATATGACCACAGAGCCAATAGACTGCACTAGAGATTCCTTCCAAACAGCAGAGCAAAAATCTTTTTGTTGCTACTGAGCTGCTTAAAACCGTCTTTTTAGCAATACTACAGATTGCAGTTAAGTGGTTTTTGCTTGTGTCTATGGCACTAATCTCAGTCTTTGTCCCGCTCCAGTTAATAGGCTGCATTATTGGCAGACAAGGCAGTAAGATAAATGAAATCAGGCAGATGTCAGGAGCGCAGATCAAGATTGCTAATGCCACAGAAGGCTCCGCAGAACGACAAGTTACAATCACAGGATCCCCTGCAAACATCAGCTTAGCACAGTACCTCATTAATGCAAGGTAAGTTGGCTTTGTAAGTGATCATGCTTCTGCGAGATTGCTCTGTCTGCTCTCCAGCAAATGTCTGTCCTGGGTAGATCCAGAAAGTTGCTTTGCAGTGTCCATTTTGCATAGTATTACTCAATTTCTAATGGTTTGTAAAGCCTGTATCATTAGAACCTGGGTTTGCTGTTGGCTTATATGAAAAGGAGCTTAACCTGGTGCAATTCCAGCTACGTGTTGAATGACAAAAGCTGCAAAATATGAATATTCATATTAGCATCCACTTAAAATATCGGTGGATAAATTAAATGAAATGAAAATCATGAAGTGTTTAGAGGAAAACATTTTTCACAGACCTATTTTACTATCCTGAATGGCAAATATAGTGAAACAGATTGCAAAATAGATTTAATTTACAAAGTGGAAATTGCCATTCAGAGTTGATAAACTGACATGAGGTTGCTGAAGAGGCATAGGATTTACTTCTTCAGAGACAGCACCACAAATGTGTAAGAAGCATTCCTTGATGAGACAGGGTGAAACTGTCTGCTTCTCCATTTCCTGGTCCAAGAATTAATGAAAGCACTGGCTGTTTACCTAAGCCATGGTGATGGCTTAGGTCTCTTAACAGTTTTTATATGATTATTTAGAAAAATATTAAAATTGATCCCATTTTTATTTGCAATTATGCAGAGAAGAAAGTGCAATGGATATAGTGCTGTCTCATAGATCTACTTATAAATGCTGGACTGAGGCAATATATGGTGCGGGAGGGGGAATAGCTATATATTTTATGGCTTTTTATTTTATTTTATTTTATTTCCCCACACACACAAAATTACTGTGATATGAATCAAGCTTTGTGTTTAACTATGTTTGCTGTTAAGGTAGTACAAAGTATGTGATTTATGTGGGAGCTGCAGTCACAGCAGGTCTATGGCTTCCTGTGGTCCAGCCTCCTCTCCATCCCAGTTTTTTAGAGCATCACTGCAATGGTTGGAGTGGAGGAACAGGATATTTGTGCAGCTCTGTGTTATAGCGGACAAAAACACTGCTTTTCATAATTTAGTCTGAAAGCAGCTTTCTAGGGTAAGATACATATAGGGGTGGCACTGTGAAAACTAAGATAAACCATTTCCAGAATCTTAAAACAACCTACAGCTCTTGATTTATATTCTTTGTAGCAAATATAAGTCACTTCCGAAAGCCCTGTAATCAAATAAAAATGTGTTCCCTCCTTTAACCCTTAAGGATATGTTCTTCTCTTGGTGTTCAGGGATTCCCCACACATCGAGACGAGAATAGACCCCTTCATTTTTAGTTGCACAAACACCACATGGCATGCATCTGGATCTCAGAAGATAACAATTTAGGATCTTGAAGACAGCTAAAGCATGCAAATAAAATAATGCACTTATTAATGGAGTTGCAGTGAGCTGCTCACCAGAGACAGAAACTCTAGTGAACAAAACTGTTTGACTCACTTTAGAAAAATCTGTGAACTTTCACACTTCTGTTGATTACTGTTTAATGGTTCTTGTGGCGGAATGGGGTCTATATGAGGTCTTTAAATATGCTTTTGCAAAGAAGAAAACTCCTCAGCAGTCATATACCATGGATCTCTATTATACTCTGTGAAACCAGAAACAAAATATTTTGTTCCTGTTAAATTTCTAGATAGAAGTAATTTGTTACCATCATCTACAGTAAACTATCATATATTATTATGTACCATGTGTTGGAACTGTATCTAGATGAAGTGACTTCATTTGTAAATGAAGGCTCTTAAAGTAATGTGTACTAATTAAGCTGTAAGGTGAAGTAGGCAATTGAGGTGGCTTTTTCATTTTAAAAAGCGACACTGTTCCAGACCTCTCCTTTCACATGAGACACTGCTGTCCAGCCAGGTGCCAGCACAGCAGCAGTGCGAGTTCAGTTGCATTGGGGGAGGACTGAAGCTGTGAGGCAGGCAGGAGGTTTGCTCTAGTCAGGTGTAGCTGCTGGGGCAGGACAGAGGTGCAGGGCCAGGCCGCTGCTGCTGCCTCTGTGTGCTGGGAGCCACCTCCTAAACCTCCTACAGGTGATGCTGTCTCTTCTAAAGACTGTGGCATAGAACAGCTTTGGGAAGAGACAAGTACAGCACCTAGACTGCCCAAAGTGTGGTCTGGTATGTGAAAATAATAATTACAAGAAATAGCAGCCATATAAGCATTCAGCATAAGGTAGATACTTTTCTCCCCTACAAGTTCTATTGTTAATGGGAATTGGTTTTCAGAGCCAGTATTTCTGCATAAACCAGTATCTTCTCAGCAAATAAGATGTAAAAAGTTATCTGTCCACGTTATTCCTGAAACATGTTACGTGTATCTTTAAGCTATCCTTCAACCAAAGTTGCTATCTATAGAATCATTTATCAGCTTGCTTTAAGACTTTTATTGCAATCTGGTGTTGGATATATACATAGTATATTCTAAATTCTAGATATATAAATATATTGATATCATATCAAGACAGAGATTTAAATCTTTCTAAAGTATTGGTGTGATTCTGTATTGCTTACCCGAGCGCTGGCCTCTGTATGAATAGAGCGTGTCTTAGCTTGTTTGCAGCTGAAATGTCTTTTTTTCCTGTAAAGCCTTCTGTCTTGTTAACTGGTCTCCACTTGTAGTAACTAGATTTTCATTACCCAGTTCCATCTCCCTGCTTTTTTTAAGATTGAACTGCAGTTTAGTTTTTCTGTGTAATATCTGACTTTGGATTATAAATTAATTTAGCCATCAGCACTTGATCCTTGTTGAAGGGCAGTTTCCTGAAGGTATTTTTTTACGAGAGGTTCATTCACAGACCCAACAGGACTGCCAAAGCCACACCTGCTCTCTTCTCTTCACCAGTTTCAGGTAATACAGGATGTGGCCTTCAGTGTATATATTCAGAAGGTGCAGGCCTGCAAAGGGACAGTGTAAAATTGTCACTGTGAAATTTTGTATGAAGGCTGCCTCACCCCCTTTCTTTCACATTGTTGCATCCACAGTTGGTTTAGGAAACTGCTACTGCCATGGGACAGCTAAACCTGATGAACTCCCACCTTATGTGTTGCCATCAGTAATAAATGGGAAATAGGGCAAATTACTCCTACAGTCGTACCTGTGAGAGTAAACCAGCGACAGGGAGTTGGAATGGCTGCTACCAACACCAGCATTTTGGCCTTGTGGGATCTGTTCCCCCTGCTGGTGCAGGAAAAAGCTTAGGCTTAA
Organism: Lonchura striata; assembly: GCF_050655825.1. Lineage (NCBI taxonomy): Eukaryota > Metazoa > Chordata > Aves > Passeriformes > Estrildidae > Lonchura > Lonchura striata. The sequence goes on from NC_140704.1 coordinate 93,110,948, forward strand.
ACACCCCCCCACCCCCGCCCCCATATCAGTAAGGACTTTTTTAATTTTGTTAAATGCACAGTAGACAAATTTGGAGTCACTGAAACACTGAGTCCTGCAGTACCTTTCTATGGACCTCCATCCCAGAATAGTACCGAGTAATACTAAAAAAATCCAACTGGATAAACTGAGTTTTACAAAACACACTAAGGTATCACATGTAGTTCCTACATCCCCAAGCTGAGGATGTACAGTGGAGTTGGAGTCTTTGATTCAGTGGTCTTGACATAAACCCCTCAGTGTGAGTAGATGGCGAGCAGCACAAGGGTGCACTGTTTAGAAAAGCTCTCTGAAAAATCTCCCTGCTTAGAAAAGCTGAGTTTCTCGTCCATGGGGACCGAGAAAGACTTTGGGGTAGGAAAATCAAAACTTCACTTCCCTCAAAGGAGTCTGAATTTCATGCACTCACCCTCCTTCCCTCCCAGCTCCTCACAGAAGATGCACTCCTTCCAGCTTTCCAGGAAAAGCTGCTGAGGTGTTTGTGCTCCAAGAGCCCTCTTTTCTTTGCGGAGAAGAGAGGAGCTCGGTGCTCAAACATTTCCTTTTCTCCTCTACACTCCTCTCCCCAGCTCAGACCCAATTCAGGTGTCCTTCAGACTCACCGTCAGCAGCAGTGCTTTGGGAAGCTCTAGTCCAGTGTCCCCATTGCCTACGTATCCTGGCAGACCCTGGCATCCTTGCACGAGGCAGGCAGTGTGCTGGTCATTGCCTGTCTCTGGCAATGAACAGCCATGGGGCTGTTACTCTCAAAACCGTGTCTAAAGGTGATGGAAAGAGAGGCTTTTCCAAGCCCTGTGTGGGGCGACCATGTTTCCTTCCCAGCTTGCAGCCTGGCTACAGCTGCTCTCTGAGCCTGCAGGGACCAGCACAAACCCTGTGCTGGGAAGCCTTCCTAAGCTTGATGAGGTGTGGGAAGAAAGCACCAAGTCCTCTGCATGGCCAGCTAGCAGCTTGCTGGCACTTCACTCCGGAAGCAAGGAGCTGCTACAGCTCCTCAGCTCACCTCAGGAGCTTGACAAATTAGTAATGGCCAAAAAGACAACCCCAACAACTAGGGGTGACTAGGAACACACATGCAACTGTAGCTAGCAAAGGTTTTCTAACCCATACTCCTATTTCTATGCTAGGCTGCCATAGCTCCCAGCTGGTCACCTGTAAAAAGCATCCTGAAATTAGTATTTGTGTTATTTGCCAACCCAAAAACCAGTGCACAAGCTGCAACAAGTAAATGGGCAAAGGGAGTATTTATTTAGGCAAACATTTTGGCATACAGAAAACAGTGTGTCCTTGGAATTACTGTATTTTAATGTCTGAAATTGTACAGAAAAGCAGAAGTATATGGGCCAAACTCATCTTGCCTGCTGATGGGTGGAGTTAGATTAAAGTGAAGGTGGTTTGATTTCCTATACCCTCCCAAGAGCCCATCACTGCCCTGGGCTCGGAAGTCAGGTCAGTCTGGAAGCTCCTGGTGCTGGCGGGGTCGGTCTGAGGATGTGTCCGTTGTATCCATGTAGTACCTTGTGTGTCAGCTGCAAAGCTTTGTCATGTCCACTGTAACCACGGCGCAGGCTCAGAAAAGATACCACTGCTGTGCGAACCAGGGTGTTCTTCAGTGTTTCTTTTTGCTAATTTACTGATAATTAGATTGCATAAATCTTTTGTTGTGATATTAGAAAAAAGTCTGGGAAAGTATCAACCAAAGTGAACACACTGGCTAATCTGGTTTGTTTTATATGAAAAATGCACATTGACCTCACAGTGAATGAAATTAAAAACTAACTCACTTCAAAAACAAAAAACCAAAACAAAAAAAACTTTACGCCTTAAATGGAAGCAGCAAATTGTTGCTCAGTCTCCTCTCATCCTAGCAAAATGACTAAGGGTATTATTTATGTACAAAACCAACAAATTTTAAAAAATTACCAAAACCCCCCGCGTCCCCCTTTCAAAAATACCCTAATTTTGAAAAGCAAAATTCACCATACCAGTGCTGGGGAGTAAACCTCATAGTTATTTTAAGTTTTCTTTTAAGTTTCGTTTTTTTCCATCTTTTTGCCATTACCTGCATTCCTTAGATTTCTTTCTTACATATGTAAAATGAACTAGCAACATCCCCTTACCCTCTTCTTTTTTCTTTTTTTTTCTGTTCTGAAAGAACTTTGGAGTCTCAGTAATGTTTTCCCCATCAAATCATAGAAAACCCTTTTGTTATTTCTCTTCTTTAACACATAACATGTTCCTCCTTTGACCCTCATTTTCCCTTTTTTTCTCTCTCTCCCCCTTCTCCCTCCCACTCGTCTGTCCCCGTCGTCCACCGATCTAATCCTGGATCCTGCCCTTTCGTGGTTGCTGTCTTTCCCTCCCTCCTTCCCTCCTCCTCCTCCTCCTCCTCCTCCTCCTCCTTCTCCCGGCCCCACCGCCCTGGCTGAACCCTCCCAACCTGTTTGTTCCTCTTCCTCTCTTCGTTTGCAGCTTAGAGATGGCTAAAGTCAGCACCCAGACCGCTTCCGTCACGACCCCTGTTGACCTCAACATGAACCTCTCTCAGTCTGCCACCCCTACCTCCACCCCCACCTCCATGGCCGTGCTGGCGGCCGCCTCCGCCGCTACCGTCAGTACCCCCCCTCCCCTACCAACTCTGCCAACCACCCACTATGCCGTTCCTGTCTCCAGTCTGCTTGGCATGAAAACTGTCCCACTCCTGGCACTAAATGCCGCGGCCGCCGCGGGGGCCACGGGGAGTTTGTCCGCTTACACTGCCAAAATTCCTTCGACGAGCGGGGTTAAGAAATCTGACCGCCAGAAGTTTGCTCCATATTGAAGGGATGAGACACAATGCAAGCTTTGCCAGCTCTGCCAAGAGTCTGTGGTAGATTCTAGTTATCAAGGAAACAATACGGCATCTTTTATTTTCTGTTCAATTGCTAGTGTTAACTGTTGCCGACTCAAGTCGTCTTCCGCTCTCCATAACACCTAACACCAGGCACCACCTACCAACTAGTTCCAACAGCAGCAGGTGCCATCCCGGGCCCTTCCTCCCCAAACGTTGTCCCTCCGACGGGGCTGCGCCCAGGGCTGGCCCTCAGCAGCCCCACAGCAAGGCAGGGCTGCCCCCTGCCCGCTAGGGAGATACAGTGAAGAGAAGGGAAAAAACGTAAATGAGGCAAAATGGTGACAGCAAGGCATAAAAATACTCTTAGATCCATTTGCAGGGATCCTTCCAACTGCAGAACAATTCCTTATGGCAAACTGGCATCTCTGATGTATTTTTTCTATTGCTAGAACGTGCAAATCTAGCACTTCTGATGATCACTAGTGCCCCTGCAATGCCCTGTGAAGTGCTGCTGGCCCCCTCAGACATTCTGCTGCTCCCAAACGACCTGGAGACCCCCATCCCAAAATTTGCCTACAAGCAGGAGATGGCAGTTAGGAGGTACCAACTTCAGGTGCTTCTACCTGTGCCCTTCCACATGATTCTTTTAAAGGGTGCAACCATTTTTCTCTGCTTTGGAAAAACATAATTTTAAGAACTCTGCTTTAGGGAGGGAGGGAGGGAGAGAGAGCAGTCTCCGTCTTTTGCAGTCAGATGTTTTGCATATACCAACACAGTACTTATTCCTTTAAAAGTACTTCAGAGCAAGTACAAACCAGATGCCGTCACTCTATCATATTTCCTCTCGTGTATGTTTTACTCAGACAAAATGACAATTTTTCCTTGGGTTTCTGTACAAAATACATCCCTGTTTAACTTCCCACTGATCATGCAGTCAGGTTGTATGGTAATCATGGAAACCATGTAGCATTTTAGAGGTCATTCAAAGGCTGTTGCCTGGACAGATCCTATCCCTTTACCAAGCACTTCAGGATGTTCAGATTAACTAAAACGAGACAGGTAATGGCAGCCAAAGCCAAGAGAGCTGGGGAATGGAGTGGCTGGTTGCCAGCTGTTGGAACTAGTTCTTGATTGCATTTTATGTTTGTCCATCCACCTTCTTTTTAATTTCTGTTTCATAACTCAATAATGCAATATTGTTTTCCTCACCACTTCCAAATTCAGAATCCCATTAGCCCGCCATGTTCATCCACTCTGCACTCCTTGGACACAAAGCTTTAACAATTGAACTGTATTCAGTGCATTTTAATATAAACTAAAAACACAATGCAAATGCAATACTTTCTAAAACATGGTATTTCAAAGTGTGTTATTGTATAGGGCTCAGTACTATCTCAGTATTTTGTGTCATTTCTGTATTCTGTGGGCTTTTCTTCACCTTAGCACCTTTGCACTAAGTTTTGTCACTGTAACCATTTGTAGAACTGCCATTGTTACAATTTGCACTTATCCGAGTGGGGTTTTTGGTTGGTTTTGTTGGGGTTTTTTTTTGTTTTGTTTTGTGGGTTTTTTGTTTGTTTGTGGGTTTTCTTTTTTCTTCTTTTTTTTTTTTTTTTTTCTGGTTGCATATAATGAAGGAAAAACTGGGAATAATGTCAAGGTATCACAGCTATTTAAAAGCTCTCAAAAACTGCTGTAAAATTGTTCTGGACTATTGTAACTGTCTCAATAATTGACATTTAAGAAAAAAAAAAAAACACCAACTTCTGTGTGAGAAAACTTGCCTGCACTGAAATGCTGTTCTATGCTGGTTGTACTCAAGTGGTATTTTTTTAATAGTGAGAAGATTTTTTTTTTCTTTTTTTTTTTGCCTTTTTTTTCCTCATTTTTGTTCCTACATTTTAGGCTGTCTTCAGAAGTTACTGGCCTGGGGGCCCTGTAACGTATCTCATCATGCCCTAGTGCATTAGCCACCAGACAGGACTTTTCCAAAGCCCCATGAGACAATGCTTTCTATGGACTAAGCTACAGAGGAGTTTCTGCCATTTCTAACTTTCTTATTATTCTGAGACATCAAAAGAAAACACTTCCTTTACTCTTTAAGCAACTGTGCTTCCTAACTCTTGTGTTGCTTTCATTACTGTTCCAGTTTTAACACTGTTGTGGTTCATAACATAAAGCAAAGACAAGTTATTTTCGGGGGTTGGTTTTCATTGATGTTCATGCTTTGGCTAATCTGTATAAAAGCATGGGCTGTTAGTGTTCTAAACCACTGTATTCAGCTAGAGACTCGATAGCAAGTTAAATGAGACGTTTTTATAAATAAATTTTTTTCCTGATTAAAAAACAAAAAAAGACGTGGTAGCTTTGTGCATACAACTGTTGTGTTGTTTAAACTTTGTTCTTTGTAACCAAGTTGCTAACTTGTTATTGAAGAAGCACTATTTTATGGATTGTCAAACTAAGATCACAGACAAATTGCTTGTTTTCAATTAATGATTAAAGGTTTCATATCATCACGCTTAAGGTCCCAGTGCTCATTGGGAAACAGTGCAACATCTGTGCAAGACTGGCAACCTTAGTAAGGATGTTAGCCCATTGTTAGGCATGATGAGTCTCTTCAGGACTAGAGGGAGCCAGATTGTGCAATTAGTAGAGTAAGCAGTATTTCTACAAAACTTGATTTGTTTTTTAACAAAGCTGCATGTTGAGAACTTTTCACAATGCATAGGAAAGACAAATTTGGCTTCATATTACAAGCAGCCACTGATTTGTATCTCTGGTCTTTTCCCAGACTGAGCTATAGATCAGATATAAAAGAATGAACTTGGATGCTGAGTACTGTATTACTAAAGCCCTTTGTAATACATTCCCGGCAGCACTGCCCAGTAGAGAGGCTTCCAGTCAGCACCTTCCACCCTGCCAGGAGCCAGCCCAACAGCTGGGAGGAGTAGGCAATGTGCAGTAGGATGGGGAATGGAGAGCTGAGCAGGCCCAGGAGCTGTCTCCTCCTGCCCTGACACTCTGCTCCAGCTGTTCAAACCCTCTTTTAGATCTGCTGAAGCACTGCAGTCACAGCCTTGAGTTCTGTCTTCACACAAGCAAAAGGAAGGGGCTGGCCCTGAGCTGTTGCTGCATTACAGCACCCCTGGCTGTGCTCTGGCCACCTCTGCTCTTAGGGCATTGGCAGTACTGGCACAGTACTGGTACTGCTCTGGCCTCAAGAGAAAACAGCTTTTGGCAGTGCAAGAGTAGCATCCTTAATGACACAAGACTGAGTGTACAACCTCCATCTCCCTGCTCTGTCAAAGGTCTCTATCTGCCTTCAGGGATTGAGCCTGGTGTCCTGCTTCCCTTCCCTGCCCCCGCTGAGCTTTTGGGGCATAACACAATTATTCCCCATGGTCTCCAGGGTACAGAGAGCTCTCAAGTCTGAGCCTGGAACCAGGGCACAACAGGCTGTGCATGCAGACTTGGAGACTGGTAGAAATCAACAGCTTTCTCCATAAAGATGCAGCTACAGAATAACCCCTGATGATGAAGGGTGCCAAGGGGCATTACAGAACAGCTCACTGCACCCCAGCACCCAGGAGGCCTTACCCAGTGTTGACAATTAGCTATTCCAACCCTTAGAAAAACTATAGGCTGTAATACTAATTTGATAAAATTCTCTGTTATTATTGCTTAAAATATATTTTTATTACTTGAAATGTATTTAACTTCTCATTCTTGAAAGGAAAGCTGAAGCTGCTTTCACAGCAGAGACCTCTATAAGTCTTCATTTCTTCAACAGCAAAAACTATTTCTATGGCTAGTCTGGCTACTGTAAATTTTAAAAATACATATATATTATTGCAGGTTAACACTAAGTAGGTCAAAGCTTTACTTTCCCAGTAAAGTTGCCAGGCAAAGGGCAGCAACAGCTCTGGGGCGTGTAGTATCTTTCACATTAATAATTCACATGTGCCTTGCAGAACTGAAAGATTTAAACAAAATAGTGCAGGGGCACATTTGTGTGAGGAATGAGGAGAGGTAAAATAAAGACACATGGACTAAGAAAGAAGTCTTCTGAGAGGGTTTTTGCAAAAATACAGGCAGAAATGTGCTAACATCTAAGCTTAATTTCATTATTTTAGTTGGAAAATATTTCTGAATAGCAAGAAAAAGCTCCTAATAGCTTCAATATACAAAACAGACAAAAGACAAGGTTGTAAAGAAAAAAAGGGGGGTGGGGGGAAGGGTAAAGAATAATAGTAATCTAGACAGAAAAGTAAACCACTCATGCCCAAAGGTAGATAAGAGGAAGCATGTACTCACTGTGAAAAGGTCACTGCCCACACAAATGTGAGTTTTCAGATGAAAGACAGCACAAATTCTGCAGCTTTTGCGTCATCAAATTGGAATTGGGTTTCTGGAAATATCTCAAATGAATTCAAGCAGCTCTATTGTGTTTCTCAAGTGAAAAAACATTGACAACATGAATCCTGGCTGGAACCAGAAGGAAAATAAACAAAGTTAGTCCTCTGTTAATACACAGAGTGTTTTCTGTTCTCAGGCATAGCCAGAGGGCATCTGTGGGCCTCAAGGTTCACATCTGGGCCAGTCAAGCTCCTAGGAAGCAGCAGTGTCTCACTGGTGCCATGAACAGAGGCACCTGGGAAGTGCCTCAGTCTCAGAAGGCAAGGTACTGTTTGCTGAGTTTCACAAGACAGTCTGAAAATCCAATTTCTTCCACAGCCTTAACACCAGCTGAATGTATTCCAGTACTGTTTGTATTCTGGGGACAGGACCTTCCCCTTCTGAACTGAGTGGCTCAACAGTGGCACAGCTTCTGCAGGGAAGACTGTCAGGCCGCTCAACTGGGTAACACAAAGTGTGTGTTCAAAGGACAGCATCAAAAGGAGGGATTTGAACAGAGATCTCTTCTATCCCCTGTAACTTCTGCAGCCACCAGTGGTGCAAGGCATTAGTGCCGCCACAGTATTTTTGGAAGAAAGACCTGGTTTAGATGTTTACAAAAAGGAATTGCTCACATTTGTTTTCCCAGCTATCGGGCCAGGATAATTCTAATGAGCTGATGAACAGAAGATCAAATGAAGGCAGATACTGAAAAACTGCTTCACACCTGAAATTGCCATCTCTTGGCCCGAGCAACACTTTCTAGGGATGTAAGTACACACTGCCCTTCTTGGCACTGAAGTGTACTTAATTCCATGGTTCCAGGAAGAAATGCAGTAATGTTGATTAAATCAGTTTCTGCATCAGTGCATGTGTCCTGTCCCCCTACAGACTGGCATGTGTCTTACGACAATAACTGAAATTAAAGAGTCAAAGTCATTTGATGGTACCTATCACAAGGAAATTTCTGTAACATTACATACTCACACTGTGGTTTCTAATGACAGCTACAACATGATTAATGCAGGCTGAATGTCTTATTTTCTAGGGCAACCTTTATTAATTATAAGGAAAAAAAGTATTCTTAAGTGCTGAAAATATTTTAGTAATATGATTTTTCTCATTTCTAGCTCAGAGTTTTTAAGATTATAAAATGCAGAGAATGTAATTATAGTGGAATGTAATAAGCAAAATTTGTCTCTCCTCAAATTGAATTTATTGGCAGGGGGCCTGGCCAAAGCTAACATTATTTTTTTTTTTCAATCAGTATTTTCAATTTGAAACAAATTTTAAAATTAAATGCTGAGGAGAAACAATCACATTATCAAATAAGAACTTTGGTTTGCTGTTATTTGGGTTTGTTGGTTTTGTACAGTCACTTTTGGGCTCCCCTGTACCAAATACAGACCTTGTTCCATATCTAAGGCGTGACAGCAGCAGCTTATTTCTTCAAGCAGGAGAGAAGTTAGCACAGCAGGTACCACTGGTGACTGCCTGCCTTGCCAGAGGAGAGCTCGCTACCTGCGGCTGTAGCTATGGTGAGCTGCTCCCTGGAAATCCATTTCAAACATGCAGACACACACATTCTGCCCCTGGAAGTCACTTACCAGCTCCAAAACCAGCTCCAAAACCACTGGACTGGGGAATCTCAACTATTTGGTGGCATGAAATTCCACAGTTCCTAAGTTTGGACAGCTTTCCATTACTAAATGAGTAAATAAGGATTACAAATGTCTTCCCTAACTCCGTTTGCTGCAAGTCCTGCAGATCAGAGAATTAAAATAGTCTTCCTAATGCCAATTAAAATTTCATTTTTAATAATGGTTATTGACAGAGCTAATTATTAGGATTACTTTCATCTTTATTGTTAAGAAACAGAATTCAAGGAAGTTAAGAAATAAGAAAGAAATTAAGTACATATTTTTAAAAACAATCATTTCCTCTGGCTAATAATCTATCTGAATAGCTCATCAGAAGTACAAAAATTGTTTTCTAAAACTGAAGACATACTTAAGATTACAAATTATCCATATGTTTTTCTAAGATACAGGAGATTTTTTCCCTTAATAAATTAGCTTGACTACTAAATGAGATTAGGCTATTTCTCTCTTACAGCCATGCTTTCATTGCTAAAAAGCAGGATGATTTCTTACCCTCTTGACACAACAGCACTTGCACGTCAGTGGTCAAAAGGGACAAAGAGATTTCCATCATCTTCACAAAACTCTCTAAAAGCTTTGTTTCAAAAGCTGAAGAAAGGTAGAGTTGTATGCAGTAAGCTGTAAAACACTTGGATAAAACCATGTTTGGAGATCTTTGAGATTCCTCCAAGGAAAAGTGCACCAACTCCTAAACAAGACACAACCAAGAGGGATGGATGCTGTAACTTCCCCAGCAATGCACACACCCCCTGGCTGGCCCATCCTTACCCTTTCAGCAAGTTATGCAAGGAGAACAAATAGAATGATGAGTGATCTGGCGTTTGTTCCTGCCATCTTCTCCTAGTAACAGTGGGGTACACTGATTTGGATTTGAATGTTCAAGATCCTTGCACTGTGACTAAACTCACTGCCTTTAGCTTCTTACCACAAGATACCTTTAAAGATGAAGGCAACTGGACTAAAACAGCTGAACTGATGCTCAGTTAATTTCCTACTCATCCACAGTTGAAACCATGATTTACAGATTTATGTGCAAGATGAAAGTAAAATTACAGAAAAATGTACAAAAAGGTAGTGCAATTTATAGACTCGGAGATTAGCATTTTTATACTGTCAAAACATGCATGTCCACGATGCTCATTACATTCATTACATCTGTTTCTCTGATATTAAGCCAAATAAGAGTGGTTCTGAAGTTTAAGTGTTAACAAGTTTGTGTACTTTGGTGAGTGGGGTCAGTGAAAAGCAAAGATAAGCAGAACAATCAGAAACTTAGCTTAGCTTTTCTCAGAGGGAAGTTGAGGGACTGTGCTTTGGTTTGTTTTGAAAAAGACTGTCCTGTTAACATTGCACCACCCACTCAGATGGAAGTTCTCTTTACAGGATAAATGGATTTAGAGATCTTTCACTGCAGCATGAAGGCACCTTAGACATTGATGTTTGAAAGTTTCCCGCTTTCTAAAGACATTTTATTTCCGTTTTCGTTCAGCTAAGTTTTCTCCAACTTGTCCAAAGATTCATAATTAATTTCAATATTCTCTGAACACTTATTCTATTCAATACTCTTTGAATGTTGCTATCTCGGTGACAGTCCTAATTCATGTAAGACTTCTTGTGTCACATCAAGTATCTCAGCAGCAACAGCTACTTACACTTCCTCTTACTAACTGCTGTAAGCCAGCCTGTGAGTGCAGGAAAGTGTGGCAGCCATAAACCACTAGGGACCATTGCCTGAATTTTGACAGCTTTATAAATAGGAAGAGCTGAACCCAAGGATCATGGAAATTCAGTGATAAAAAAGCATCTCACTGTAAGGAAAGGACTTCTGCCATATCAAATATTTTCCCCAAAACAAGCAAATCAAACACCTAAGTTCAGTTCTAATCTTAATTGCTTGGTTGATAACCATCTCTGAGTCAAGTAACTGGAATGCTTTCGTAAGAGCAAAGCTTGTTTTCTCCGTTTAAATCTAGAATATTAAAGAAATGGTTAACCTGTTCTTAACAACTTTACTTTTTTATATCATTCAAGCCACACATTCCTGTTATTTTAAAAATGTCCTCATCAAATTTGAAATATTTGAAGATTTAAAGAAGTTAAAAAAAAAAAAAAGACACTTACCAAAGGTAGCTCTGCTTTCCATTTCTCAGTCTTGTCAAGTTTGATAATTCTTGGTTTTACCTAATCTGTGTTTATCAGAACAGAATCAATTGTAGATGTTTTCTGTGCCTAAGATAGTATTTTAACAAAATTTCCAGTATCTGCAGTTTTTATTTTACCTCCTCAGTTTCCAGTGCAGTACCTTCCTCTCAGGCATTTTGTTACCCTTTCATTAAGTGATGCAGATATGTAACCATTGTGTTCTCCTCCCTCTGGTTCAAGAAGTGTGAGGTATGCTACATGATGGCTGCACTAAGCAAAACAGGAGACTATAAAGAAAAATATGCAGCAGTGCTATGGCACATTATAGGCTATACACTGTGGAGAAGCTGTAGCTCAGCATTTCTGAGCTTAGACCTTATAAACACAGAGAAACTGTAACAGACCCTAAAAAAAATGTACATATTTTATTGGGAGTTGGGGCAATGGACAGAAGGACACCTATAAATTTTAAAAAATCATAAATGCATAATATTTTCCCTAAACCCCCAATCTAGGAAAGATCTGTAGACTATGAACGTCTATAGACATTAAGCTGACTCTCAAAATTACCAAACTGAGCTAATGTTTCCAAAAGCCTAGAGATTCTTTACACATTTATTAATCCCACTAAAATACTTCCAGTAGGAAACAGTCATTTTAATAGGAAAGGTGCATTCAGTATTGTAAAACATTTGCAATATACAGTTTTTACAACAAGTAATACACCACTGTAGATCTACAAATTTTTTTCAATAAGCTTGGCTCTTTACCTCACAATCCTCTTTAAATAAATATTTAACAGAAGAATCTCCCTTCTAACAATGGAAGTAAGACCACAGATAAAAAGAGTCAACCATGTTGCAGAAATGCTACAACAAAGCCCCTTTCACCCGCCAGTCTTGTGACAACAAATCCTGCAGTTCTTCTTCATCTTCACTACCAACATCCTCCTCCTCTTTCTCTTGTGCTGCTTTTAATTTCATGGCTTCCTTTAACTTCTCCTTCATCTCGTCCTGGCGGTTCCGCAAAAGCTCAACACGGCGGTAGCATTCGCTGTTGGAAAGTGAAACACTTGTTAAAGGCCTTTCCACATTAATATGATCACCTCCAATGCTGGATTTTGCTTTTACAACTTTGGATAAAGAAGCTTCCCATCAGTGAAAAAGAAATAAGCTTTCAAGATGCTAGTGTACCCTCTCAGTGTTCATCACGTGAAAACTCTGCTCAAGGAAAGGAGAGGTTTGGTCAATTCTCTAGCAATGAGATCTAATCCAAATACTTAACAACTGCTATACAGTCACAAACTATTTTTCAGAAAGCACAGAACCAATATCCATCTCCACATAAGAAGGAACACCATTCTTTGTTCCATTTATGGTTCTCATGAGAGAAAGTATGACATCAATTTTGATAACTTAGTGGTAGCATCTCTGAAAATAAAAAAAAAAACGGCACAAAGTGTTCAGATTCTTTATCTGCTTCCTCTGTGGTAACAGAAGATTTTAAGTAAACACAATCCAAAGGTTTCACATTTCCATCCACTCAAAAAGTTCTGTCCTTGAATTGTGTTTTATAACCATTCTAGCCACTTTAAACGGAGTATTTTTTTTGAAAATGCCAAGCAGTACCAGCCTGATTAAAATTCTCCTTTGAGTCTTTCATTGTTATTTGCATTTTATTTTCTGGATTCTGTTTCCCCTGGCATATTACCAACATGATTCTTACAGACAGTCATAGCTGAAGATTTGAAGGCCGAGGAATTTATTTCATTTTCAACTTTATTTGAAATAGCCTGCATTTGAATGCACTCAAAGTCCAAGTTACAAGAAGTCTTTAAAAATGTGTTTAGAACTTTTACTTTGGGGAAAAATAATTATAGTTAAACCTTGAAGTACTCTACAAATTTTTGAATTTGGTTCTATGTACTTACAGCCCTAGCTAGTGAGAAAAATAAATCCTCAAAGAGAGGCAGGTTTAGCTCAAGCCCTCAGCAGAATTACATTAACATTGTTAGAAGACATTCCTGTAATAGCAGAGTTCAGCTTGAACCCAATGCTCTTGTTACCATACACTGCTGATTATATGCAGCATGTAAATCTGCCCAGATGGTTGAAGTGTTGCTTTAATTTCTAGTGTCTTCTTTTTGTTGCATCTCTTTCTTCTCAGTCACTACTATTGCCATTATCAGTGTTAATAAATACCAGAGTGTCGAGCTACACGGAAATGGTAACAAACTGCTCCACTGAGCTGTGTTTCAGATTACCTGAGTTCAAACCAATGCCCATCCAACCACCACACCCACTATTTCAGCAAAACAAAACCAAACAAACCGCTTCATGTAATGAAGTGCATCACTCAACAAACCTTTAAGTAAACTTCTACTAGAATTATGAGGGTTTGCCACAGGACATTTTCAATACAGATAATGTTTCTTAAAAATGTTCACATAAATTCTACATCCATCAGAATTCCCATGGAAATAAAAATTAAGACAATAAGCCCCTTGGCAGGGGAAGAGGGACAGTTTGTTCCAAAAATTTGCCTTGTGTGCTTTCAGTGATTGCAGTGCATTCTGTCTTTTGGATAAAGTTACAAAACTTTGGATAAAAATCCATGTCTTTATTAGGTGTCATTCTGCAATTTGAGGGAGTCTGGCCTTCAAATGATTAATGAAAGGTAGCATCGCAGATTAGAAGTGTTTTTATCACTCTAATCAAAGAGCAATGCATTACTGCTAGAGAACAGAGAATTTGAGGAAAAATTGATCTACTTACATCTGCTCATCAATTTCTCCAATCTGGCGATCTAGTCGTCCCTCCTCATCATCTTCTGCCACTATTGCTTCTGAAATCTAAACCAGAAAAGCACTGAGAAAATTCACCTTCATCCTGAATTCCACTTCCACTCCTTTACAATGTCTGTGTCCTCCCCTGCTCCCCTCTACCTGAAGTTAGTGTCAGTCTCCTCTATGTATATTCCCATCTTTAGAAGGGCAAATACAGAAAAAAAAATAGTCTGGTTAAATTTGAAATGGAAATGCTTTTTCTTAAAATCAAAAGTAGTTTGGCTGCTTTGGGGTTAATCTTTGGAAATTCTCAATACACTACGATTTGAAACTGATCATAAACAAACAACACACATCCACAGTCTGAGGCTGAAACGGGAGCTCTATCCCAGTGCTTGGGACTTAAATACACACCACTTATTGAACATGCTGTTTAAATATTCCCACTAGATCCCGAAGTGTTTCTAACCTGTTATTTTTTTCAGCATATACTTTCTCAAATCTGAATGTCTGGGAGATGCTATGCAATCAATGGTCCACGCATAACTGAGAAGATTCCTCCTAAACTGAAGAATTATCTGAATGGCTTATGCTAGCAAAATGTATCCACCACCGCTTTTGTATGAACATTCGCTCTGTTTATAGTGCTGACTGCTTTAAAATGAGCAATGATACATTTTTCTGCACCACTTTTCTTAGCAGTTGACATGAGTAACTATTTACAATTAAAATAATTTAAAGGATAGCAAATACTCTAAGGCAAGACTGAGAACATCAGGTAATCTGTAGTGCAGTTTTAAATTCTAAACACCTGCTGCAGGAAGACTGTCCATGCAATGGTAACAGTGAAAAACTGAAGTACAGAAAAACTGGCCAAATTTACATGTCTCAAATTCTTCTGTCATCTTCCCAGATTATGGAGTTCATTTCCAGTACATTTAAATTAAACACTAAATCCAGGTTACCTACACTTTATAGATACTTTTTTAAAAAGACAGAAAAATTGGTAGTGTTTTTAAAAGTTAAAATATGAATACAGAGCTAAAGAAGAGCCCACAATTGTGTCCTGTTTGGACACAGGACACTGATCTGAGGTATATGCTAGCTATATATATTTAAATAAAATACAGTGTAAAAAATATAACTAGATACATATGACTGGATCTTGATTAATAGTTTTCAACTTAATTTCATTTATGTGGAAAATACAAGGAACCCTTTGCTCATTTATAAAGTGCATTTAACCACACACTGCATTGAAACAAACAGCTGACAAATGCAGATGTCGGCTGTTCTGCAGAGCTGCATGAAACTGTTGTTTTCCTTATTGTGTATAGTATTTAGAATCAATAAATATAGATTCCATTACTTACTGTGTTGACCTGTCGCATTGCCTTTTGAAATTCATCCCATTCTTTGTCCATCTGATCCTTTGGAGCATCAACTTTTCTCACCTAAGGAACATGGAAATTTATAAATTAACAATTTAAGTCTAATGACTCTCTGGGGCACTGTAAAAAAAAAACAGGAGAAATATGAAAAAATATGTTGTGTTATCAGAAAAGTCTGGTTGATACATTTCAGTTTAAGTAATAGATATGAGTGAGAGAGTGCAGCTGCACCATAGTTTCAGAAGAAAAATCTGACTCTACTTCTGGATTAAAACAACATCCGTGATTGCAGCATTAAAGAATAATTATTGACTAAAAGTGGCTCGTGGAATGTCTGGAGCAACAAAAGTGAGTTTGATGGTCTGTCATTTCACTGTGTCAGGTGATAACTTAAATTATTCTGTAAGCTGCCTGTACAATTGCATACAGTAGCCATTTCACAAGCCAAAAAGCAGTGAACATAAAGCATCAAACCCTTCAGTCACTAGTCTGCTGGTGTTAGGTAGCCTGACTATTTCAAATAGTTTAATTTTGTTGGCTAACAGAAGAAACTGTACAGATACAAACCAATCTTAATGACATGCAAAGCTTTTTATTCTGTGGTAGGTGGCATTTAATACTAAGACATGAAGTCTGAAAAAGTAGTAGTGGTAAGAATGTGTTTAAGATCTACAGCCAAGGTAATCAAAGCCAGATTGTGCTTTTAATGCAAATAAATAAACAAGGTAGTCTACCTGTGTAATTGAAACTTCCACAATTCAAGACTGGAAGATGTGGCATATAATATATTTTAGAGGACAGATTATGCCTGACTCAGGACTGGTTAGAAATTATGTAGCTAGGAGAATTAATAGTTTGAACATAGCAAGTCATGATACCATCTTTTTTTGCATTAGTTTTATTTTCCCTTTATTCATTCTGGTCTTTTGGTGACATGTCCGTTGTCACCTTAGCAAAGACAACAGTTTGGTGTGTTTTGTTCCTGAGTGATTATACAAAGTCAAGTAGTCAAGTAATATGAATTAAGTTTATAGAATAAATTAGAAGCGTCCAAGCAAACTCATACTGGGAAGTAATAGTCATCATTTCATTTTTCTGTTCTGTTATTATTTCTATCATGTACTGTGTTATTATGCATTGTGGTTGTCTTTTGTAATTCATAATTATTTGTATTTCTTACAATAAATTTAAACACTAAAGTTATTCTTTTTTCTTGAAATATTTATCTAATCCAGAATTTATTTGCGTTATAAGTACGTGATGCAAATAACAAGCATTTTTCACACCCACAATCTCCCTTTCAAACGCCCAGTTAACTCTTCAAATAATTATTTTGTGTACAATTCCAACACAGAACCACTGCAGTCACCTCAATATAAGTGATGTCACAAACATTTTACTTCTTCTGAGTATTAGTTACACTTAGAAAGGGCTGATTAAAAGGAAGAGCCACTGCAAGCAATTCAGTGGCACAAGTAACCACTTGTAAATTTATCAGTGCAGGCAATAACCCGAACAAAGGTCACTAACCAGTGTCCTCATAGATACAAACAGATTCTCCTTTCCTGAATTCCCAACTTATGAAACTAAGTATTTGAAAAATTTAATACTTCAGTTAAACACAGAACAAAAAAAAAAAAAAAAAAGCCAAAGCATGGCTTTCTCTGCTACATATTTCAATATTTGAAATATCATTATTCAAAACTCTTCACATATGGCAACACATGGGCATGAGCACTGCCAAAAGAGTCTTGCCAGAGCAAATAAAACACCTAAGCTTGTTAGCTGGGCCAGTGGGAATAACTGAACATGAAGAAGCATTATTTGGAAGGTCTCCAAATTAGATGTCATGGCTTGGCTTCACAATGCCATTTAAATACACCAGCAGCTTTCCACTGTAAGAACAAGGAAATATACTCAAAGAAAATAAAAATTCTTTGGCCTATAGCACTATATTTCAATTTAAAAAGCAAGAAAGCCATCAAATCTGTGGCAAATTTCACAAAACAAAACAAAAGAAAAGGTTTGTATTTCAAATACCAGTGTTTATTTTGGTCATCATTTGCACCGTGCAAGCTGACGTATGAATGTTTTTGAATTCCAAGATTTTTAGTTGTGGGGTTTTTTTATGAGAAATAAAGTGAATACCCACATTTCTTTTCTGATCATCATAAAACCCCAAAGTGGTAAAAGATGAGAGGGCTGGAGACCAAGTTCACTCTTGTGCTGTAACCAGTACTACAGATGACAGTGTGTGCCATAATGGCACTGTTTTCATTCCAACAGGATGCACCCTATCAGTCACACAGTGACTCAACACTTTCCAGCAGGATCTCACAAAGGACATTATAGAAGTATTATATCCTCAGTTCCAAAGCAAAATTGAACGTACAAATTAAGTGAACTGCTTTTCCTGGGATGACTCACAGAAATCTCAGTTCAGTATTCCAGCCAACAAATGACATTTCTTTAAGAGTCACAGAGAACCAAAATCAAAAATACCTTCTGAGAGATGACTTTAACAAGCTCTTCCTGCCCACCTCCATCCCTTTTCATGTTTTCTAATTCACACAGAATGAATGTTTAAAGCTGCACCAGGGGAGGTTCAGACTGGGCAGTAGGAAGCATTTCTATACCAAGAGGGTGGGCAAACACTGGAACAGCCTTCCTGGAGAGGTGGCTGATGCCCCAAGCCCGTCAGCACTTAAAAGGCATTTGGACAGAGCAAGTTTTAGCTTCTGTTCAGCCCTGAAGTTTTCAGGCAGTTGGACTGGATGGTTATTGCAGGTCACTTCCAACTGAAATAGTCTATTTTAGTCTAAATAGTTCCATTATTTTCTTATATTCTGGTATGATTGCCTGGAAAAGCATCCTTACTACTTTGAAAATCATTACAACTGGCAGAAATAAATCCAGTAGCATAAAACAAGTAGATCACTTACTTTTGCATCCACTTCAGGATCATCAAAGAAACCTTCTGGCAAAGCTTCAGCAGTGTTTTCTTTCCTGAAATATTTGATTACTATTAGCCCAAGTTAACACTTTACAATCTGCTTTACTTCAGAGTTAAAAGCAGTCAAGAACAAAATTCATAATCCTTTGTGTAAGTATGCAGAAACAGCAAGATTTTTAAGCTTTTAATTTTATCTACAACCATGAAAACCTCCCCCTTCAGCTTGGTCTTTCCTCACTTTGAAGGAACAGCACAGAAAGGTTTAAATCTCACTGTTAAAACAAGAGCTGTAGCTTATGATTCTTAAACTGTTCTTTCCAGTGTGCTGAACACCGGAACATTGTAACAGCACAGTTTCTACTTCTGAAAGACTAAAGCACTGTCTAAAGGAGTGCTCAAGTGAGCTGAACCATTACCATAGAACAAGCAGTTTCCTTTAAACAGTGGAAAGCAGTGGTTGACATGAAGCTCCCACAGTAACCTGTGTTAAAATTTGCAGAGATGTCAAACACTCTGTATGACATTGCTCCATCTCTTCTCTTGTCCCTAGGGTGCAAGATACCTGTCTGAAATAATGCCTGAGGCTCACATATATACAAACTGTTCTGCATGAAACATAACAATAAGTTCTAAGTGATCACAGTCCCTATCTCCTGGAAGATAAACGTATATTTACAGTTCCTAAGACTATCAATATTTGATTTGACTGCTTACCTTTCAATTACCTTCTCTTGTATCTCTGCTTTCTGTATGGATCCTGAATGAGAAACTATAGGAGCAGCTGGAGTTCTGGTGTCAAAAAAGTCTATAGGAAAGGACAGAAGTCTATGACAAAAAGAACAGATGTTCAGGCATTTTCTAAAATTCCTACTAAACAGGAATTTCAGTTAGCACCTTACTGAATCAAGGAAAGAACAGCCAGATGTTACTTCCCTTGGCAACCTCAAACAAGTAGAACATACAATCAATAAGAAACCACCACACAATAAAAGGAGATTCTTGGCTAGTTTATCTCTACTTCCAGTATTACACACCCTCACCACCACCTAATGGCAATAATTAGAAAAATAAAAACCTTTCATCATCAGTTAAATCACAGTTTCTCCTTACAGAGAATTACTATTAATTACTAAGAATTACTAATTACTATTTCAGTCATCATTACCTGCAGGCAGAGAATTAGCTATTACTTCTTGAGTTGGAGGTGGAATTTCAGTTTTATGCACAACCGAAGACTTGCTTGATTGTTCTTGTTCCTCCTCTTCATCATCATCGTCGTCATCGTAATTCCCTGACAATAAACTGGGACCTGGGCGCTTGGAAAGCTGTACACTGGCACTCTCTTGCTCTGCTTCATCAAAGAAATCTGCTGGCAGCCTGGTAAAGAGCCCACAACACAACTGTTTGAAACTTCACAGCAATGACTCCAGTCCAGCAGCAGCAGCCCTGTCCCTCTGTGAGCAATGCAGGCCATGAGGTACTGAGCAATGCCCTCAGCTGCACAGCTGCCAACACAGCCACTGTCTGAGGGCAGCACACACTTGGGGCTCTCATTTTACATCCCTCAGAAATGTCCAGGTTAATTCTAAAAAATATTTTAGATCCATTTTTTCATTTGCATATTCACATTAATAAAAATAAGCCGTAACAAATTGGAATGGTGGTTCAAGTAATTCTTTTTCCACCTACTAAGTAATTTGCTACTTAATTTTCGTACCTAGTGCTGTCTAGGGACTGCAATTTAGAACAGCCACATAGGCTCAGCAATGAGAAAACATAGATTTGCTGGAATAGCTGCAGCCTGAAAGCCAAATATTTTTCCACATTATATTTTAAACTAATTATACCAACAAGTTCAAAACTGGACAAACCTCTCAAGTGTTAATTTTCAACAAAAACTCAAACTCCTACAAGGAAACAGCAAGTTTCTAGCAACTTCCTATGCAAGGTAGCAATTTATCCTGTGAAGTGTAAAGGAGACCCACAAGTGTCGCTTGACATCTACCAACCCTACAAAGATGTCCGAATACCATCAGAAATTTCTAGGGGAAGTTGAGATGCTTAACCCAACCCCTTGAAGTCAAATACATTCCTATATTTGTACAAGTTCAACCACAGCATATGCACCTACATGAATTTTAGGTGACAAAAACCATCCTAATGAAGATCTGTCATTTGCCAGTAGGTTTTGTTAATAAATATCATTTAATTATACATTCAAATTTTTTTCTTAATTTCAGACTGCCACCTCTTCTGTTGGATCTCAGCATTTTTAGAGTACATGCTACAATCTGGTTATGTTCAAGCTGTGTAATAGCACCAGATGTCAATCCTTTGAAATCTTTTGGTGACAGTAAAATAACTCTTGTTTTCTCAGAAAGTCTTAAGAGTTGATACAATTATGTCCACCCAGGAAAATGCTGCCATGTTCAGGAATATACAGCTCTGTTAGAGAACAGGCAGAAGCAGGATCTGCTGACTCTCTGAACCTTTGCCCCTGTCTAGGAAGCAGAGACAACGAAGAGCTGGATGAGAATGCATCCATTGGTAGTTAGAAAGAATTCACACATAATAACAAGATCTACTTACCCCGATGAAGACGTGTGTGGCTTTTCGTCTGTACCTGTACAACAGCCAAGAGTCACTTCTTAGAATCCAGGCTTTTAAAAGAAACAACCCCCTGACTTCTATGACAGCACCAAGTTCCCAGATGCATATGTATTTATCGTGTCTCATATATTTACATGTCTGGTAGCACCAAGGCAAAAAATTAACTGTCTTTCCTTTGGCAAGAACTTTGGTGCATGGTTTGAGGAAAACTGAAAAGGAATAACACCACTTCTAGGCAAGTGCTCCTACTGCTTAATTTACACTGCTTCTCAAACTATTTGGGCCAAGCCCACAGTTCCCTTATCTAACTTAACCCAATAACCCAGAAGAAAACCAGATAAACTCCCAAAAGCACAGTTCTCTCCTGACACAGAACTCACAGAGAAAGGGCAAGCAAACTTTTCCCCTTTTCAGCAGCAATGAGCTGACATTAACTGAACAGTGAGTATGAATACACTCACTTCCACAGGAACAAAACAAACCAAAAACATTCAAGATGTAAAATGGATGGATTCTGGCAAGCATTTCTCTCTCTCATCACCTTTTACTCTCTTTAGGTCTGTATCTTCTGTCTCAACTGTTTTTCTCTTGACAGAATGAGACGATGTGCCAGCAGCTGAGCCAGTGGCCGTCTGCTTTGTGCCTTTTAATTCTGCAACTTTCTGTAAAGAAATAAGAATTTGGGACACGTTACTAGCAGTAACTTCTGGATTGCGGTTTAAAATACAGAGTTTTTACAACAGCTCATCAAAGTGAGCTAATACATTTCTAGAACAGTATCACTGAAACAGACACCACAGGCACCAAAAGAAAGACCAGTGTTTCTGTCAGCCTCTGGAATGATGTGGCATGGAGAAAGAAGAACTGACACTCACACAAGGCAGGCTGTACTAATAAGAATGAAGACAGAGCAGTGACACTGACAGCAGTAAGGCACTGGAGAAAAGAACAGGAAGGCTGGGTTTATTCTAAGGTCTTAGCTATTAAGTTTTAGAATTAAAACATGGCGTTTTAACAGCATGAAAGACATCACCCTGCTTTGCCACAGTTATCTAGTCCAAATGCAGGCAATGAACTGCAACCTCTCTGTTTCTTTGGTCTTTTCCTGAGTACTTGTAAAATTAAACACAGTTTTTCAGCTTTTGCTAAGAAGTAGCAGCAGAACTTAAAAAGATTTTTTAAAAAAATGGGTCGCATTCAAGTTACAAACTCCCTGACTTGCTTTACAAGTTCTTCGTATTTACTATTGATTTACAGAGGAAGACAAGAGTATGTCTTCTCAAGCCCGCATAAGCTGTCACTTGACAGCTCACAGGTCCCAGGCGAGCCCGGGAAGGCGGGAGCGGGGTTCCAAGTCCGAGCTGCAGACAAGTGACAGCCAAAACCTGCCGCTAAGGTGGGAGCTGCTTCACCGGAGGAGCGGACCCCTGAAAGCCACGGGACCCCCTTTTTAAGGGCAGGCTTTGCAACCCCGGCAGGGAGAACAGAAGCCAGACGGAGCAGCCAGGCTGGTTCCCACCCTCACCCCGGCGGCGCTCCGCTGCTCCCACTGCCACAGAGCCGGGAGCAGCGAGCCCGCGGACCCCGCTGCGGCCCTCCCTTCCAAGGGCTGCCCGGCAGCAAGGCCCGGCCGAGCCCGCCGCGCCGCTCACCTCGCGGTGCTGCTTGCCCAGGACGTGTGTCTGCCACAGCAGCTCGCCCTTGACGGGCGCGTTGCACAGGGAGCAGCTCAGGTGCCCCAGGCTGTTGTACGTGTCGGCCGCGTTAAGGGAAGCACCGTGCGGGGCGCGGAGCCCTCCCTCCACCCATCCCTCCCAGCCTCCTTGCCGAGCTCTAGGGAGCCGGGTGCCGAGGATATTTGGCGAAGGGCGAGTCGATGCGCTTCTTGCCGGCGTTCTGGCGCTGCTTCTCCCTCATGAGGCGCCGCAGCTCCTCCTGCCGCACCTGCTTCCGCCCCGCGCCCGCCCCGGCCGCCGCCATCTTCCCCCGGCGCGCGCGGGCGGCGCCGGCGCGCGCGTGACGCTGCGGGAGCGCCGGGAAGGGAGCGGGCGGGGAGGAGGAGGAGGAGGAAGGAGAATAGTGGATCCGTCTTCTTCGTCGCCTTCCTCGGGATGCTCCTCAGCTGAGCCTCTGGAGCACCAACAGAGCTCGACGGACACAGCAGTCCAGCTGTGGGACACGGCTCTGAATAAACTGCGTGAAACGTTCTCCACCCCTCATGCCAAACCACCCAAATAAGTAAAAAATTATAATAAACATTACGTCCCGTAGGTCCAGATCCAGAAAACACGGAATCACAGGGTGGGTCAGGTTGGAAGGCATCACAGTGGGTCATCTGGTCCGACCTGCCTGGCACAGGACTGTGTCCAGATGGTTCTTTAATGTCTTCACTGAGGAAGACTCCACACCCTCCCTGCACAACCTGCTCCAGCGCACGGTGTGCAACAAAACCGTGCGAAGTACTTCATGCTCTTTTGTTTTGGGGGAAAGAAAAAAAACGAGCTTTTTTAAAGTTCCATGTGGTTGCCAATGCTGGGAACACTGGAGGTCCCGAATCACAGCGCCGTCCGGGAGGCCCCGCTCGCTGCCCTGCACTGCGCACACGGCAGCACCAGCCAGAGCAGTGTGTGCCTTCTCTGCTAAAATACAGCCCAAATACAGAATCTAGTGACTACAACATGACCAAGGACAGCAGAGAACTTTCCATGTTTTACTTTTATATTTTCATTTATCACAGTACAATAACATGAGTTAACCAAAAAAAAAAAGAAAAAAACATCTAGTGCCAACTTCCATGGTGTCAAGTGCTCCACTCCAAACCATGAGTGTCCATTAGAAGTAAAAAAGTGTTGCTCCAGGCTTACAGCGACATTATCTTCCAGAGGACTTGGTCATGGAGGATGCCAGTATAATCTTGTGCTGTTTCCAGAGAGCAACCCATCCCATGGCTCCAGACTCCACATTTCCCTGAGTCGGGTTTGGTTCTTCTCACACCAGCCCATGGGATCTGGGAGAGAAAATGGGCCAAGGGCATGTGCAATTCAATTTCCATTTTCAAAAAAGACAAATCCTGTGGTACATTTTGCCAGGATGGCAAATCCAAGGTCTGTAAACACAGCCAGAGCAACACAGCAAATGGAGGAAGACAATGGGATAAGTGCAACTGACGCAAAAGGGAGTAACTTCTGTTTTGACATGATCGTGGCAGATTGTTGGGCTGAGGAAACAATTCTGTAGCGAAACAGGTATCACAGTACACCTGAACTACAGAATCACTAAGACTATAGCTTAAGCTTATTTATGTTTACAAACTCTGAAGAATATTTAAAATCACATCTTCCTTCCCCATTCCTCCCTTCCACAATTGCAGTCTGCTGCACTTTTGAAAAGCACAGACGCTGGCTTTCACTGAATTTAAGGCTATTCTGACAAAAAATGTTTGTAACTCCCCTATCCAAAACTAAGTATAAAAGTCAATTCACTCTAGAATGTCCTGGATAACTTTAAATACAACCATCTGTTTTCCAAAGCAAATCAGCTCATTTTTATATATGGAAGACAAAACAATTTATACTGCAGAAGTTGGTCTTCATATACATAATTTTGTCCTAGAGACCAAACCACTTAGCACTGCAAGGTAAATTTGGCTCAGGACATCCACCCTCTGTTGAATACAGATGTGCTGGTGGGAGAGGTTCACCATCACTCTCTTTGCCTCAAAGTACCAGACCATCAACAGACCTGCTATGGAACATCCTGAAGTTAATCTACCTTGCTCTGAGACAGGCTGAGGATGTACTCACACAAGCACATCTAAGGAAGCGGTAATTTCTGGGAAAGGCTGCAGGGAAGACGATGTCTGCCTGTAAATGTTCTCACCCAAGAGAGAAAACTACGCAGGAACAGCAGAAATGGACACAGTCCTAGCCATGACCACAGCACTCACTTCTCTCCATGGGCACAACAGGATTCTTGCTTATTGTACATGCACCTTTGAAAGCTCAACACATTAGAGAACCCACATTTGGGAGGGTGAGGATCCTTTCCATCATAGGGAAGTGGTTGATTTTGCATTCCCTGAATTAGGCAAGTGTTGCTGGTGGTTTAAGAGTCAGCTGAACTGGTCCAGAAGCAGCCACAGGATAGGCAGGGCTTCACAAAAATGACTACAACCAATGCTTTCTCCTCTTAACCTTAAAGTGCTAGGGAAATGCAGCATGACAGACTAGTCAGCCTAGGAAAAAACTTCCACAGTCCTACCATACCAAATCCTAACATGATGGATAAGGTTCCTAGGAGTTTAGCCTATGAAATCCTCCACAGATGCTGATAAGAGAATTTCATAAGGAAAAAATATAAGCTTGGAGTAACTGGTTAACAGCAAAAAACATGGCAACTTAAATCTTTGTATGGTCAACCAGCATTTTTAGAATACAAGTGACCCTTTGAAATGCACAGCTCTCACTTCATTTGTTCAATGGCATTTTTCACTAAAAAAAAAAAATGTTCCTCAAATTACGAACATCAAAGACAATACTGTAATAATAATGCTTAGGTACTATTTAAGCTTTATAACTTATCAGAAGTTAAGATCTTTTTACATACATTTCCTATTTTTATCCTGAAAGGACAGCTAACCTTAAAACAAACGGATAATGCCTCACTACCTAACGGCCATTTCTAAACATTCTCAGTCTGACTCATTTGGGATGAAGAGTTTATTTCCTGCACAGAAAGAGGCTCCTTATTAATCCCTGTGTATCTGGCTGACCTCCCAATGAGGAGCATCAGTGAAAAAGCAGCTGCTGTACATTTATGTTACCTACAGGCTAACATGCTCCACAGTCTGCTCAGAACCTCTGAGCAACCACTGCAAAGTTGGCTGCACCCACTCAAATTTTCTGTCTCCTGCAAAAGCTGACTTCTCACCTAACAGAGAAGGTTAAGCACGGTACATATGTGACTGCAAGACTCAGCCATAACCCTAATACAGATGGCACTGCTAAAATAAACCTGTGTCTCTTTGCAACGTGTTATAAAAATTCACTGATTGCCTTAACATACTGGAATAATCACTGCATTTTCCCATTAAATCGTGAATTCAGTAAGTTCACAAAAAAGTATAAAAAACCCTTTCAAAATAGCTCCTCGGTTATACCTTGCTTGAACTGCACCCTTGGTATTTGAGCAGCATGAGTAATCTCATTTCATTTCTCAACATAACTCAAGACAGAACACAAATAATAAAAATACAAATAATCTATAAAAACCACAGTACATCAGAAATCTGTGTAAAAAACATATGTCTGTATCAAGGAGCTCAGTAACAACTTAAAGCACCACTCAAAATTAAGTACCATACATGTTACAGTACATTCCATTTATTATGACAATTTAAGGCTAAAATAGGTACGACTCCCTTATAATCAAGCTTTCTTATATTTATAAATGCGTACAAACATTAAGTAGATACAAATGTGTAGGGGTTTTTTATTGCTCTGAACTGTCTACTAGAATGTTCAGCTTTCCCAGATGTTGTCTCAATTTGCCTTTTTCAATCTAGCTGAAGTCCTACAATTGCAACTTATGGCACTTGTACGATTACAGACCTTCTTTGATTTGAGCTGTAAATAAATTCAAAGATATATCAGACAAAATTGCCCACCACTGAAAACTTCGTAACTTAGTTAACTAAACTATCTTATTGTCCATAAGATACACAATTAATCACAAAGATTAGCTCAGCCATTCTTCAGGAAGGATTTCTTTTCAAAATAATAGTTCTAACCAAGCGGCAAACAAGACAACCAGCAAGAAATGATTGACTGGTGCCAGTCTAACAGACTGGGCTTTGAGAAAAAAAAAAAAACAAAAACAAAAAAACCAGGAAGCTGGATATGTGCTCCAAAACAAAGAGCAAACTTTTCTTCTTGCTCACAGAGCAATTATGTTTCCTAATTATGTAAGGCGATGCCTCATTCTGCCAGTGCCAAATTCTTTGACTGTAGCTTGTCCATTTCTTGACCAATGTTCCCTTCAATGGTATCACACTGGGCAAGAAAAACCTGAGAATAAAAAACAAACAAATGTTACTGGATACACAGTTTGGCACCAAGAAGTGTTCCTGAAGAACTGAAAGTGCAGTTTCTATTGTGAATTTGAAGATGTCAGCTCAACAACCACTTTCCAGTTGTTTTGGTAATAGCTTATGCACACCTGCATTTGCCTAGAATCCAACATGGATAAGGCTAATAAGGACAATAGCATGTCCTGATGCTGACATATTTTCAGTTGATCCAGTGTTCATAAGCAACAATAGGAAACACAAAGGTTCAGACAAGTTAGTGCTTTTTTCAGTTTGGAACATGACTTCTAAGCTCTTTTCTAAAACACAAAATTCAGAGGCCAAGGCTGGGAGGGACAAACCTGCTCAGTCAAATTTAAAACAAGCTTTCATTAAACCAAGACCTTTTCTACTTCTTAAGACTACAAGGCACCACTGAACCTTCCTCTTCATCAGTAGCTGGTGTTACTCAAAAGACAGAAGGCTCCATTCCAAAAAGGGCAGTCCACAGCACCTTATGCTTTCTTAGAACCTGCCCACAAATTCTCACAAGTAGAGTAACACACAGAGAGCAACTGGCAGACAGCAGCCCCTGGTCACTTTGCTCAGCCTGTACACAACACAACACACCAGCACTTTAGGCCAATAAATTGTTTTAGGCCAGCCCCAAGGTATGCAAGTAAACTGCACTTCCTGAGAAAGATTCAGTCAAACCAGACATTTCATGTTACTTACATTAAGATTACAGAAAGAAAGCACTTTCCTTCTAGAGCAACAAACTATTGTGCCATGTGAATCTTCCTCAACCATCACACCGCTTTGAATCATCTATTTCCAACCAATCCCTTGAGCAGTCATCAATTCACATCTGTAAGAACTTGAGTGATGAAAAAGTGAAGGTGCAGTTGCTGGCTACTACTCTTTCATATTTATCTTCCCAACCTAGATGATGTGTGACTGCCAGCAGTAGAAGGCAGTTAATAGCTTCCCCTTGCTTTTTATGGATACTTAAGAATAATAAGCATAACTTGCCACTGTTTTCTTGTTCTTGCTCTGGTAAAACAAACTGTTGTTGACAGCTCTGGTCTGAAACCCCTTAGAATTCTTCTGGAGTCCTCAAAGGGTTCATAACCCACAGCTGCATTATGCTGTGCCTATAAAAGCACATAAATAATTCTGATCTCTGCTCAACAGAATCCATATGCTTAAACAGCAGTTATTAAACAAAGTCCCACTTACTTCTGCTATAATTTTACCCAAGAGTGGAGATCCAGTAGCTCCCACACAGTTTGATAGCCACCACTCTATTACAAGTTCTGCTGCCTTGGTTAGGGGCACAGGGAATCAAGACTGTGTTCAGAACCCCCACATAACACAGCCACACCAGCAACCACCTTCCTTTCCATTACCTGAACTTATCTCAATAACTGAGTACAAAGTGCTTTGTCCCTAAAGCTGTAACTAAAACCATTTCTCTTATGAAGTACTTCTTGGTGGGCCTTCCTCTACAATAGATGGCTATAATAAAAAACTTATGAAACATCAATGAAAGGTATTTAGTAAGGTTACAGTAAAATAAAAAAATCATTCAACTCTATATATGAATGCAAGGTACTTCCAAGAACAATTTTTGGAGCCCAATCTGGCACTAAAGTTAGCACAATATAAATAAAAACAGTAATAAAAGTAGCATTACCATTCATTTATGTAAGTTTGAATGGAGGGAGCTGAATTCCAGTATTTATTAACAAACCTTCAGTTCAAAGTCCTAAGAAGACAATGCCTAGGAATTCACAAACATCATACCATAGCAAAGCAATTAAACCCCCCATCCCCAGGATAGATACTCTGCTGTATAGATTTTAAAGACCTACTCTCCAAAGAAAGTTGGTGCATTGCAGTATAAGCTACATTTTCCAAAGAACACCTCTGGCAAGGTCAGGAGTAGGTCAGCAGGAGTTAGAGTTAACTGCATCCTTGTGCCCAGACCTCAGTCATTACTCCAATCCGTCAAGATTCAAAAAAAGAGGAATGATCAATCCTGTTGTTTTTACAAGTTATCAGGATTACTTCACATCATCAGGCAGCCATAAGACAAACTATTAATGTAAATGACAAGCATTATCTGAAAACACCATAACCTATGAAAAACTGTATTTTGTGTGCTATTCTATAAAGCTATTAAATACCTCTCAAAGGGAGGTCATACAAGACACCGATGAAGAAACACTGAAAAACATCTAAACAGCTCATTTTCACAAACTCTTGGTATACAAGTGCCCAGCATTTATGGAAGAAAAAAAAAAAAAAAGGGAAGAAAACACACCAAATACAAACCAAGAAAACTCACCTGGACCCTCTTCACTAACCCTTTCTTTTTCAGTTTGCAGTCACTGAAATTCTCTGGCAGATTCTGCAGTAAAATAAGCAAACAAGTTGATGCAGGTTAATGTTGAAATGAACATATCAGACTTACTGCAAAAAACTGGAATTATCAAAGAATCCTCTCAACAGGCATCCTGAAAATACCATGCCTGCTCAGTAAGGATGACTACACAGGAAAGAATATATAAGAAAAAGTTATTAAAAAGCTAGGGATGCAGCTGGCTGACTGCAAAGATCAGAGCTAGCAAATCTACCATGTGTCTTTAGGGAATATACAGCAACAAACTACACACACTGCTTTTTCTGCTGTGTGGTATATGTTAACTGTTCTTCAGAGCTTTTTCAGAGATTATAACATGAACAAATTTCTTACAAATACATTCAATCACTTGCCATCACTGGAATGTATCATTAGTAATGCAGCCATTGCCAGTCTAAGCGGTACATCTGATCATCTCTCAATGTACTCATGGAAGGCAACAGATATGAAGTGTTACACAATGTCAGCCTTCAATTTAATTCAAATTGTATCATTTTCTGTACTCCTACCACCCATTACATTCGTGTAGGTCATCCTGGCAAGCGTTACATGCGTTGTCCTTTTTGAGCTATGTGAAACTGGGGTGCTGCTGAGGAATGGTGCTCAGGTTTATGATTTTTTTCTTAACAGATAAAACACCTCTACAGATGATTATCACTTTATATAGTTTATGTGAACATTCTTAAGAACACTGTGTTCTCACTAGTGAAAATGCATAAAAATCTTGGGAGTTTCTCAATAGTTTACCTTTTATTTTCCACCCTAACTCCAGCCCAAGAACACAGGTTTACCTAACCTAATCTGTTTCATTTCAGCCAAAATGTGAGCACAGCTGGGAGGTTTAGATACATAAACTTTTGTAAAAATCAAAATACAACAAAAAAAAAAAAAAAGGCATTCTTTTCTTTTACTGTTCAGACAAATGGATTCTACTCTTCCTGTTTCTTGCCCATGCTGTGGGCACTGGTGTGAGGCACTTCAGCTGAGCTGTGGGCCGTGTCACCTCCCTGCAGGAACACTCCTTATCTCCTCAGAGGTATTTCACTCATGTTTCCCTCTTGAGCCCTTACAGCATGATGGTTGGAGTAGAAAGCTACAACCTAGTTTCCGTTACTGATACTTGGTAGGAAAGTTACAAAAAACTGTAGTGAGCATACAGACTAAGGGGGGATGACATGGAGGATGGAGAAAGGTGGAAAGTTACCAACCCAGATACAACAATATGGAGAATTATAGGGAGAAAATGTGGTTGCTGCTCCCTTGAAGGAATGTGGTCAGCAATCCCAACTTCCCACAAATAAACACTAAGGGGACCTAAAGAGAGGAGACACCATGGCCAGGGTCTTGTAGCTGATAAGCCATGTAAAAGCTGTCAGCCAAGGAAGGAAAATTATTTCCTGCTGTTGAACCAGGAACTGTGGCAAAAGCACAGATGTCCACCTCCATTCCAAAGTTTACCTTGAATACAATATTAACGTATAGCTCCAGCCTCAAAGGTCACCTCAGATGTAATACTGACATTACCCACCTCCAAAGTAGAGCCACCCCCCACTGAACATAATGCATGAGTAGAGTCACTCTAACTCCACCTAAACATAAAAACAGTATAAGAGTAAGTTAAAAGTGATATAAAAATAGGGAAGACTCCATTGTTGGGAATTAGAGCTGGTTAGTATATGGCTTTAAGTTTTTGCAGCCAGATACTACCACCAGCAATCCTGTCAGTGTTTTCTGTTGTATTAATAAAGGATAGCTATTCCAAAAACTGGTAAAGTGAGTACTTCAAGGGCACTTACAGTCACTGGCAGCAGGTAATGTATTTGACTGTGGATACACAGGAGGGGGTCCTTCTTATGCTGTTGTGTCCTGAATTTGTCCCTGAATCTTGCCTGGGGTACCAACAGACCAATTAAAGGTGTGGAGGTCCAGGAAGGGACCCCAAGCAAGTCAGCTGAACCCCCCTCACATCAAGTGGGCTGCTCAGGGAAGGGTAACAGGACACTGACAGACTGGTGGGGCACAAGGGTCTCAGTTAACCTGGGGCACTGACACACAAATCAAACAGAAAGGGCTGGGAAAAACCTCCCCTTTCACGTGACAATGCTCATTGAGCTTTAGAAATACCTTTCTCTGAAGATCTGATTTCATGCTTACAGCTCATGCTAAGAGATTAACGAATTACAGTAAGAAATGCTTATCACATTTTTATTGATTCAAAAAAAATCAAAAAGTTTAGTAATAGGATCTCATCTTATTGTAAGTGAAAAAACTTCCCAGACATCTAGGAAATGTTTACTACAGGAATAGTGATGCATTTTTTTCAGAATACTTCTTTCTTTTAATCCTTGAAATGTTAATTTTGTATGGATTTATTCAATGACAAGTACAGTAGAGACAATGAAAGAGTTAAATTTCATCAGAACAGCTTGTTAATTTAAGTTCTACAGAGGAACTGTAATTTTAAAAAATCTTCAGGAAAGGAGAATGGGCCACCAGAGCATAACTATGAGTCAGTAGCACTATCAATGTCCTCAATACTGATAGAGGCAATTTGACAGATTTCTTGTGAATTTATGTTAACAAAATCAAGTGACTGGTAGCTCGTAAGAGAAAGCTTTTTTCAATTCTTAGAACAATCTGTTCTCTGCAATATTGTCTTCTAGAGTAAAAAATCTGCCATTTAACAGGAGACCATCTTGAGCACAAAGTGAGTGCTCACACTGCAATATTGGTGAAAACATTCATTAAATCAGGGCTGGTTCACTGGTGCGTTGCTGTCATGACTGTGGATTCAAATCTTCCTACTGATCTCAGAAAATTTTTTTTTTTCAAAAAACCTTTCAGATATTTAAAAAACTGATCCAGATGACCAAGTAAAGCATTTCCTGTATTTTTCTCACTGAGATTTGTAATAAATAGTGTGTTTTGACTTCTGTTCCTAGACCAATTGTTTTAAGTGATGAAATAAATAGCACATCTGTGAATACACAAACACCAATCTTCAAGTATTGAACAAGACTCAACTGCATCCTTCTGAAGAAAACTTCTAAGATCCGTGGCTTATGGCAATGCCTGACTGTGTCAGACAAATCTAAATTTTTTAAGATGCAGTGAAAGCAGTAGCTGTTTAAACACATTTACGTTACAATGCTTAAGTTACAGATGCTCTACCCAAAGCATCCCTTTCACACCTCTGGCAGTAACAACACTGTATTTTTCTCTCACACCCCACTACTGTATGACTATAAACTTCTCAACCTTCCAAATCCCATCTTTTAAATTTACAATTGTTGAATGCATGGTGTCTATTAAAAGTATTTAGTTCCCAAACTCTGCTCCTCTAATTAATGAGCTTGTCTGCTACTAGTAAGAAGTGATACTCCTAAAATAGAAGGTTGAGGAAGCCTGCATATTGTTTTCTTTCTCTCTGTAACCAACCAAATCTCATTTTCCATCAGTTTTGAGTGATCCAAATAACACAGCAGCTGAGATACCTTAATGAGTTGTGACAATTCTGGCAAAGAAAAAAGCTGGGATATTATTGTGTCAGCTTGCTGATATGTTTGCTTTCTACAATCCATCCTCCATTCTTCTCAGTCACATTTTTCCCCGCTGAATTTTTTAACATGCTGTTGACTCAATCAACAGCACCTCTACATGTCCAATAGCACTTAACAGATGCGTCATAACTAGCTTTTTACTTGGCTGCTGAAAAGAACACGAATTACTTATATAAACCATTTCTACAATAAAATAAAATACTTTACTGCCTTGCATTTCTGTTTGCTATTTTTTACTCCAGTGGAACTCACTTATTGCTCACACACATCCCTGACTACCAGTCTGTACTGATGCCTCCACACAGTGCATAACCACAGTACAGCTGAGTGCTGCCTCAGTAAGCTGGTGGCCTGTTCATCTGACCTGGTGTGATACCAGCACTCTGAACTCCCTCATTTTATGTAAAGATTCCACCCAGCTACATGTATTTCATCTACAAGATTGCACATTTGTCCAGTGTTCATGACAAATCTCACAACCAGCTTTGTATATTAAAAGAAAAAAATATGTGCAATGCAACTGAAATCAGTGGCAATCCAAACCCTCACTTATTAAAAAAAAAAAAACAAAAAAAAAAAACCAAAAAAAAACCCTAACAACTTTTCAATGGCATAGGCTCTTATTTTGGAAGACATTAACTGCAATTAGTCTTAGCTCTGGCTACTCTACTTTCTCAAGAAACAAAGTACAGGGACTCCATTACTTCCCAAATCTAAACACCAAGTCACTGATTATAAGTCTTCTACAACATTGTACTAGACATAAAATCCCTTGTCCAGTACTATTTAGAGTATTTTGGATAGAGATACAGCACAGCATGGTTTCTGTTTAAACCACACAAAAAGTAACAGAATTAAAAGTAAACTTGGGAAATTGAGTTTGGATTATTCAGAAAGCAGTGAAACATTTTTACAAAGCTGCCTGCTGGGTTCCAGAACTGCACACCAGAATAAAAGTACTGAGTCTTTTTCCAAATAGGATTTGGTATCAAAACTTGAAGGGGTCAGAAATAAGCTTTAACCCCATCCAATTGAGACAGCTGTTGTCACCTTACTGATATTTTCATGACAACACATAGTAAATCTGCCACTTCAAGCAGGACATCAGTTATATGAAGTCTTTATGTGTAACATCATTCAAAAACTGTCAGCACAATATTCTCCTGTATGTGAGCAACAAAAGAAAACAGTAATTTGAAGACTTCAAAATAAATAGAATACAGCAATTTTTTTTAAAAAAAGTATAGAGTATAAAAAACAGCAAAGACTAGGTTATCATCATAGGCTCACAATACAAAAGCAAGAAATTAGTTACTAAGCTCTCCACCATTCCCAGGAACACATCCATTTTACATAGCATTTGATGATGGCCAGTTCAAATTATTACTCTGATTTAGTCCACTGCTGAACTTTTACAAAGAGTCCATCAAATTAAACTATATTTGTTTCACCAGTTATAGGTATTTGCATGGCATATTTCTGAAAAAAATCCAACAGAAGGTCACTGTACCGAGGAGGAGACCCAAAGACACCACTACCACAGAAAAGCAGCATTTTTCCCTCAGAGCAGGCTATTATGATCTTGATATGCAACATAATTATATAATGAGGCTTACAGAGAATGCCCAGCAGACAGAGAAACAGCGTAAGGAAATACCATGGCTGGAGCAATGTTCTATTTATCTCTGCACAAGACTCCTATTCTCATCTAGCTCTGAGCTACTACATGATCCAGGAAGATGTATATTATACTCTCTAAATGTAATGCAATGTTATGATCCACTAATGAATGTGAAGCACTTGGATAGCCAAAAATAAATGTCTTAGTGCATTAAAATATCAAGTTTCTATTGGGATTTGATCCTCTTCTGTGGTTAGTTACTTACAATGGCATCAATCTGTTCAAGGGTCTTCATGAACTGCTCTGCAGTTCCTTTAATCCTCTTATCCAGCTGTTTTAGTGCTTCTGCTTGGAGATCCTTTGCTAAAAATCCCTGAAGAAGAAAAAACAAAATTATCCTATACCCTACACAATACTCACCTTAGAAAATCTGTCAATCTACAACAGCAGAAAACATCTTTTTCTATTTCTTTGTTTTCAAGCATGATAGGGACTCAAATCTTAATCTGTATTCTTCTGTATTTCATCAATTCTTGACATGGTACATATAAGATCTGCTAGGTTTACTAAAATGATGAACATGTAATAGACCTTCTTTTGACTTTGAGAGAACTAGATTTTTTCCCAGATATAAAGAATGTAAGTTATCCCACAGGAAACAATATTTACCTTTATCCAAACAGTGCCATGTCTCTATTTTGCAAACTCATAAATGGCATTTGGAATTCACTAAGAGTTATTACTAACTCTTGGACACTTAGGAGGGGCAGCCTATTTCTTACTGACTACTCAAAACCTCCAAACTGTTTTGTTTGGGTTTTATTTTTTACATAGAAATACCTAAAAAACTGCTTTGCAAAGATATAAAGTGATACAAAACTGGCATACCTTCTGGATACTTGTGAACTCTTTATTAACTTCCTCTAACTTATTAGCTATTTGCTCCACTGACTTCTCCAAATCTTTTAACTTCTTTAATTCAGCCTCTTCTTCTGGACTATTCTGTGTATTCAAAAGTACAACATTCACAACTAAGGAACAAATAAAGATACAATGCAGCTAAAAAGCAGCAGTGCTGATACAGACATAAAGGCTTCTGAGGGTTTAGAATACACACTACACTGTGGCTATTCTTTACATATTTCAATAACTACCAAATAAGCTTCTTCCAAAGCTTAATTACAAATATACTTAAATCACCAATGTATATAAACACATTTAATGAGATTAATTTGAAGGAAAAAGGGAAAGTGATTTTTTTTTTCTTTTTATCAACTTACCATTTCTAAAGTATAGGCAATATTTATATAATAAGATTATTATCTCATCCTCAAGGTGCAAAGCCAGCCACAAATCATTTCACCAGAAATAACCCAGATGATCAAGACTCGGTAGCTACAGTTGGGAAAGTTTTTTTTAAACTTATTAAAAAATAAGACGAGCAGATAAGGTCATCAGTGCACAGAAAGTTCATGAGCACTGACCACAGATTAGGCAGAGTCCTGTCAATAATGTAAAGCAGAAGCTAGTCAATAATAATTTCAGAAAAGTATAAACTTCACTTATTTGCAGTGTAACATGAGACTGAACTCAACTTTGTGGATAGGTGTACAAAATTAGGTTAATGCTCCAGCTTGTTTCTGTGTTCAACAGTTGACTTAGTAACAAAAATGATGATAGTTTAAGGGGGAAAAAAGATCCCAAAGCAATGCTTACCCTTTTCCCAATCAACATGACTTTGCAACCATTTTTAACACCAAGTGCTGATAATGGTTGTTCCAGTTCTTTCAGAGACTTCCCTAAACGAACAACAAGAGAGGAAAGAAACAGTTTAAGTATAGCTAGTGGCATAAGAATATCTTTTTGAAGACATTGAAAACATGGACACCCAATGAAAACCCATCCTCTATAAGAAACATGGCAGATTTATAAGTTACCTTTGTATATCAGTTTCTGAAAAGGAACTGGAACTCCAGTGACTTGTTCAATAAGTACAGCCATGTCTTGTAGTGTAGGTTCACCATCTTCTCGCTGAGAAGCAACTTGAATACTGTGCTTTTCATTGCCTAGTAGAAACACACATTAACAGTAATACTTATTATAACCTAGAAAATATTAGAGAGAATTAATCTCTAATACTTATTACCATTAATGCAGAAAGTTCTCAAATAACAGGTTCTCACGTAGAATCACAATTTTCAATTGAATTATTCTACTGCATTT
Organism: Lonchura striata; assembly: GCF_050655825.1. Lineage (NCBI taxonomy): Eukaryota > Metazoa > Chordata > Aves > Passeriformes > Estrildidae > Lonchura > Lonchura striata. Next base: position 93,147,653 of record NC_140704.1, read on the forward strand.
CCTTCCTCTTGAAGTGATTGACCTCAAAATTTTGGCTTACATTGGAATAACCAGAAGAGCTTCACTGGGTGTATTTTACTGGTGTAATTTAGCTCCTGCTAAATATTATTCCCTATCTCTTTTTAAGAGTACATATGGTGTCCAGACATCCCACAAGCTAACACATGAAAGCCCACACCTTCCTGATGTATTCCATTTCCTACTTGTAGGAACTTCTAATGACATGAGACTTTGGTATCTGAGACAATTATCACTTCCTTTGCTCCCTCCTTCTCAAACACGAGAAACAAACATTGTCTACCCTGTTTCATCTCCACCAACAACCAGAGAGTATTCTCAGAGTACAAAAACTGTTTCTCCCCCATATAGTACTGATAAGCAGACATAACCACTTGGAGAAGTCCCAGCTTATCTGTCACCTTCCACTTCCTATTCAGACTCCCTAAGATTACTTGCATGCAAACAGGAGGTAGTTCTTAGGGGAAAAAAAGGAGTATCCTATTAATCTCTGCTTTGCAACAGACCCTTTCTACAAACCTCTGCTCCCACACACATAAAGTCTGTCAATCTGAAAGCACCCACAGCAATCAATGACCCCTCAGATCAAATGGAACTCCCTGAAGACACTAGGGAGCACATGAACCATGATGATTCAAACAAATTAGTCCACAAAATTCCTAACCAAAGACTCTTAAATGAAACTACCAGGTGATAAAGGAAACATTTTAACAAAACAATTTGAAAACACAAATGAGAATCAGAAATAAGCTTTGGAGATGGAAAAAGCATTACCAACATAGGGCAAAAGAACCAAAGGCAGAATTTATTATTCAAATTTTTTTTAATACAATAAAAAATTACTAAGTTTTGCTAACAAAATTCAGCAGAACATCTTGGTGATTTAATACCTTACTATCTTCTTTGTTCCTCCTACTGTCTCACTTAGATCCACACCAAAATTTAACCACCGTGTTTTCCATCTTATTTTTAAGAACTGTGGCGGTCAAGCTATTCTCACCCCCTTACAGTAAGGTTTTATATTTGTTTATAGATACATCTTCCCGTCTACCTTCTTCTCCCTCCTCTGATTTTTCTTTTCAAGCGGGAAAAAAAGCCCAACTCAGCTGGCCTTTGAGTGACCCAATCCATCATGTCAGCACCACCTGTCCTACCAAAGAAAGCACTCTCTGTTGCAGTCTTGCAGCTCACTAGCTGCAAACATCCAAGCCTCTTCAACAAACCAGAAGAAAGCCTACTGGGTAGCAACCTGCTGTTAACATGCAGTGCTGACTTCAGCAATATATTTCTCAATATAATCTCAATGGAGATTATCCAAACAGCAGAATCACAGAATGGACCAGCTTGAAGGGACCACAGTGGGTCATCTGGTCCAACTTCCCTGCCCAAGCAGGGTCATCCTAGAGCACATGGCACAGGATGGTGTCCAGACAGTTCTTGAATACCTCCAGTGACAGAGACTGCATAACCTCACTGCAAACAGCCTGACTTCATCTTGTTGGCACCCCCCGTTCATATATTCATTCACACCCATGAGGGCCCCTCTGTCATCTCTCCTGGAGGCAGAACAGGCCCAGCTCCCCCACTCTCCCTTTTCAGAGATGCCCCAGTCCCCCGAGCTCCTCGCCGCCCCCGCCGATCTCTGCGCTCGCCCGCTGGCAAAGGCGGCCGTGTCCCCCGTCCCACTAGACCCGTGCGCACGCCGGCGCCTGCGGCGCAGCCGGAGGAGCCGCTGGCAGGCCGGGCCGGCGGGCAGCGAAGCGTCACGGCCGCAGCCGGACGGAGCCCGGGCTGCGCGGGCCGGGCCGTGCCCGCCGAGGCCGCCCCGCCGCCGGGCCGGGCGGGCACAGGGGTGGGGAAAGGCCGGGATGCGCCCCCGCCGCTTACTGTAAGTGATGGTGACGGTCACCGGCGCTCCGGGCGCCGCCATCTCGCCCCGCCGCAGGAACCGTCGGCGGCGCTGCCGGGGCGCGCCCGGAGCGCGTCACTTCCGCAGCTGCAAACCGGGAATGCCGCGTTCCCGAGCGGCTCCCGCGGGAACGGGACCTACCCTTGCCCGTCCCAAGCCAGGCTCCGCCTCCGGCGAACCCTGTGCGCCTGACGCCGATAACTCGCCCGCTGACCCGTTCTCCGGCCCGACTTCATCGCCAAAAACGCCACACAAAGGGATCTGCTAATCTACGTGATTTTATGGCTCCATGGAATACATAAAGTTAAAGATAACCCGAGCAGTTTTCAAGAAGGTTACAAGTACAACCGCATAAAAGTCTCAGGACTGCAGTAGTTTAAAAATTGCTTTCATTTCTTTTATCAAACAGGCGTAGTAATAAGGGACCTATTTTACAGAGAGTAAGCAGCAACGTATAGTCTTAGTTTCAAGAAAGAGAAACATAATACAAAGTCAAAATAAACCTCAGCTATTGACAACCACCACTAGTATTACATATTACTTTGTCCATAAGACACAGAAATCAAAACCTATCAGACTGACTGCTTCCACTGAAGGACCTGGGATGAATTTTCCATTAACAGAAATCAGTAGTAAAACAACTTTCTCCAAAGAAAGAACACCACCAGCCACTCATATTGCATTCTAGGATGTAGTGATATTAAGGTTACACTGGAAAGACAAGTTCTCCAGAATTTTAAAATAAAAAAGATTCTTAATACAATTTGAAAAGTATAGTTCCATTGTACGCATTGTGCTTTTGAAACATTTATGTTGCAGGGATCTTTGGCAACCCAAATTCATCCACCAATACACCATCCTGTAAGAAAGAAAAAGAACCAACGGGTTAACAACTCTCCCAAAAGCCAGAACATTTCACAGAAGCTTCCTTACTACTTCTATAAAGTTTCTATCTGCAATTGCCACTGTGTGACAGCTGGAATCAAAACAAGTGCATCAGTTCTTCCTCATTATGAAACACTATTAAAGCCCCAAAAGCAAACATACAGAAGCTTTTCTTATGATTTTAAGACTAGAGCTGTAATGGTACACTTAAATTCTACTGGCAGTCTGACACTGTTCAATAGGGGTGATAAAATGTCATTCTAGTGATTTTAAACATAGTTAAGAGCACCCAGTACACTGTATTCTCAAATTCTCTGTATGTAGGATTCATACATATAATACATAAATAGCATACATAACATTAAGCACACTTTTTTGTTCGAAGTATTAAGGAAACTAAATATCAAGCAACCAACACAAATGTGATTAACTCAAACCAAGCAAAAATGTATTCTGCTGTTAAAGAGCAAAGGACTCACTGACTCACTTTGTTTTTTGTGTCTGTAGGAGTGACCTCTGGGATTGCTGGAGCGGATGCGGCTTCATCTAAGTAGGAATTGTCTTCATCAGCTAAAAGCTCATCACCTAACGCATCCAGTTCTGAAATTGAATTATGGTGATTGAAACATTATGCAAGAAGTTCCTTTTTTGCAAGAGAAAAGTGACTCTTAGAGAAACTCATGATTCTTACTGAATGCTTACATTCAGACTCACTTTGTCTCAGTCATAAGTCAGAAATACACACACACACTGGAGGTTAACCTTGTTAACCTTGTAGCATTCCATTGGAATCTCATGTTTGTCTATGCTCTTGTTACTTCTCTTAAAGGAAATGCAGCTTTCATGTTTTAAAAAAGCTATCAAAGCTTTTTAAAACACATTTAAAGCATTTGACCAAGGAAATTAAAAAATCACTGTATAACAGTATGATGATTTTTATATTCAGTAATATTAAAAAATCATCTTTCCCCTTCCTCACCTGCTTCCAAATCATCTTCATCAATGTCTGGTGTTCCATAGCTACGACTCAGCGCCTCCTGGACTTCATTGGCTTCTTCCATCATATCTTCCAATTGATCTTGTATGTCCTGAAGCAAGAATAATTTTCAATTGATCCATATTTACTCAAATTCAGTTTAGTAATTCTAACATACAAAGCACTCAGTTATTTTAATTTTCTTTCAATAAACCATTTTTTTTGAAGCACTATTAATACAAGTCAATGCACACATATTCAGGACAGGAGTACTTGAAAAGCAGAAAAGGTATGAAATTTAGACAAATTTACCACCTGGAAAATAAGCACTAACCTGAGTTGTGCCACAGCAAAATTTAGAAGATACATTAGCATATTTACTGGCACTGTATTTGAATACAGGTAAGGAAACAATACTTGCCTAAAGGTTTACAATGCAGGCCATTTATAAAAGACAGAATAGGAATGAGAACTTAAAGGAATTCAGCACTGGCACTGGGTAAGAGCTTAAGTACAGCATACTTCAAATTATATTTAGAGATCTCATGGGATATTTTTTATGCATTTACTGAAGACAGGGTCAGCCCTTGCTGATTTTTAGTTAGGGGTTTGGGTTTTTTGTTTGTTTGTGTTGTTGTTTATTGCTGTTGTCTGGGACAGGTTGTTTGATTTTTTTGGGGTTTTTTTTGTTTGTTTTTTTGGTTTTTTTTTTTTCCGTTTTAGGTTTTATTCTTTTTCATCAGGCACTACCTTGAACTGGGAGGGTAAAGGACTAATCTGCATGTTACTAGTATAGGGAAACAAAAAAGGACAAAAAAGCCACAGCAGGAAGTATCCCTAACATTTATGATGAAGTGCAAGGAAAGAAGAGGAGAGATTAAAGATTAGCTCAGCAAAGAAACAATAACCACTATAATAAGGCAAGCCACTGTTTGTGCAGTACCAGAAAAATCAGGAAGGAATTATGATGGTGGTCCCATAAAAAAAGCAGACAAACTCACATGAACAAAAACAGTCATCTTGCCTTGAAGTTTATAGTCCATTCACCATTATTTCAGTACATTATTTTTGTTCTTTATTTATTTAAACGATAAAAGCTCACCTCAATTTGATCAATCTTGACTTGCTTGTAAGCTTTCTTCATTTCTTTCACCCCTAGTTTCATTGCATCCACCTAGAAGAGTCAAACATCATGCTTGTTTCTGATGTAGCGAAGATTAAACAAATTAAACAAGCACGAGATAAACAAACTGGTACCGTTGTCTTTGTATCCTTCAGTGCCTGAATAGTGTAATTAGCTTGTTCCATATTAAAAGACTGCTGCGACAGATTATCCCTCTGTTGTTCATACCTGTTTAAAAAAAAGGCAAATATTGACTTTAAAACACCACACTCTTTATTACCACAAACATTCTTAATTTATTAAGAGTTGAAAAACCAGCAGCAGTAGTCTAAAGATAGGAACAGATTTGTTGCTTTTTTTTTTTCACTAATTATACACAACTGAAGAATAAACAGTTTCATAAAAATCCAGCCATTATGCATTTCTGTGCACTTGAAGCCAACAAAGCTATTCCTGAACTAAGTTTTGTTTTAACTGACAGCAACACTATATTTGCCTAGACTGACAAAGTAGGTGAGGATACAGCAAAAGTTTAATCACCATTAGGCAGATATGCATGCCATGCTCACTAATGCTGTAAAGAGAATGGAAGAATTGGCAGATGATCCAAACCACAGTGGCTCCACACTGGAGTTTTTCAGGGCAGGGAAGAGGAGGATAGGGTACCAAAAAGAAACCTTTAAGATTAACCACAGAGAAAAGAGAGACTTTAAAAAATAAAAAATAATATTTCTTAAAGCTAAACTTGTATCAAATCAAGAATGTAAACCATGTCAAGTTAAGCAAAAGAATGAAAGCATAAAAATGAACCATGAATCCCTCTAACATGAAAAGCAGGAGGTCTGAAAGACAAGGAGGATCCACATGCAAAACCTTCTGGACAACTATGACTGCATCTATTACTGTTCCACAAGATCAGAAAGAAATGACTGAGGGATATGACAGTAGCCTATTAGGAGGGGCCCAGTAATCCCACCAAGGAAGATTAGCAGGCAGCATAGTCAAAAACCAGGGGAAAAAAACCCTAAAGCCAGAATCAAGCAGTCCTTGTCACAATATCTAACTCAAGTACCACATTCCTTGCCATATGATATTTTGCATTGTAAAAGTTTACTAATACTTAACTGTTGCCATGTATCACAGTATATCAAGTCACACTTAAGTAATTGAGTGAGTCCATAAAGGTAAAATTCATCTGAGTGACATGAAATGAAAGATGATGGGAGCTTTGGCTCAAACAGCTTCTAAGATTTCCAGTTCATGGACTATGAGATATTCCAATGAAACATTCCTGAACATTTGCCATGTTCTGATTGGATCTGTTGCTGGATACTTTCAAGACAGTACACTAGATAAGACCAGACCACAGGATCATCTATCCTGTCTATTTGGTGGTTTCTGCATAGACATAATTCCCTGCACCACATCCACTCAAGTCCTCAAAGGTGATAAACCTTTGAGAACAGGTAAATTTCCAGTATACCAGAGCAAGGTCATCAAATACAAAATTTACAGCAATCAATTAGTAATATAAAATGAGGCAATCTCTCAGAAAGTTTAGGAGCCAAACATATTTGTAATAATGAGCAGATGCAGGTCATCTTGTACCAATCCAACTTTAAATACTGGCATAGCATATAAATCATAAATATGCTGGTGCAAAATATGTAAGGAGATACTTCTGAAAGGGTTCTTCAGCATTTTGCTTTAAAGAGTGCTCAGGAGAGTACTAGAAAGACAAATAAAAATGTGCCACCGCCCATTAAAGAAAACAACCTTTTATTAACCACAAACTGAGAAAGGTCTCAACTTACATTCGCTTCTGCTTTAACACTCTTAATGCTTTCTGCTTTACTGTATTCTGAAAGAAACAATAGTGTTACATTAGATAAATTATCTGACTTTACAGTTGATGATGCTGTTTAAACCTAATGCATTAGATTTAAGTTTTCCAAGATTCCTCAGTTAGTAGTGCCAAGAGTTCAACAATAGTTACATTCAGCATTTGGCCTGCATTAATGATGAACCAAACAGAAGAGTACACAAAGCTTCTCACAGAAAACACTTTCCATTTCTAGCTATTGATACATGTTTTCAGTAAGGAAAATAAAACATCAAATTTAGTCCATCAGAATTATCTTTCATTACCACATTTTAATGGTCAGCATAAAATAATACTGCAACAGGTACTTGAACAATACTGTTTATATCATATATGCTTATTTTCAGATACATTCTATATTTTAAGTTTATCCCCTTGAAAAACAGGTTGTCCTGCTACCTCTTTAGGCATAGTGTGGAGCTTTTTATTTCGGATGAGAAACAAAACAGCCTCTCTGCCAGACTTAATTCAGGTAATGAGGAAGAAGGGAAATAAGTTACTTCTCACAGAGGAATTACATTACACTCTGAAACAAATAAAAACCAATAAAACACTGTTCAAAGATGTACATCTAATAAAAATAATCCTGCAGGATCTTATCTCTCATGTGTAGGGCAAGATGCAGTTTTAAGAACCTGATGAACTGGCTAAATCACATGACAAGAAATGTGAGTCACATCCTCTCATGCTCAAATTCCACAAAAGATTCTTACCTTTGCAGGTCCCTCTCTCATTTTCTTCATTTGATCCTTATACTTCACTAGTTCTGCATCAAGCCTAGCAATTTTCTTGTCAATTGACTCAGCTCTGCTATCCACCTTTAATAATGAGGGGGAAAACAAAGAAAACAACATTCATTGAGGTTTTATTCCGGTAGGGGACAAAAAAAAGAACAGCCTCTGTTGTGTTGTGTTTCTAACTGAATTGTTTCTTCACTCACTGGTTTTATAAACAATTTAGATTTTGTGAGAATCCAGAACCAGAATCAAGTGAAATAATTTCTACAAGGAGCTCAAGAAACAACACTCTGAGGGTGCAGGAAGCTCTGCCATTGTAACACGCTCTCATAATTTTAAGATGCTCCCTTGCAAACCCACTCAAGGCAGTTCTCCATTCCAGAACTTCTGGTCATACACAGTGCCAGGCACTAAAGTGGAATGGAGAACTTCTAGGTGTACCCTGCTGGCATTCCACAGAGCTCTCATTTGGGATATACTTTAAACCCTCACCATAAGAGGGTTAAATATGACAGTTACATAACTAAGCATGGATTCAATTAGCATACACAAATTCATAAAAGGCCTTTTTAAAATGAACTGACTACCCTAGCATTTCTCTGGAAACAACAAAAGAAAGCTTATTAACTTCTCATTCCAAGAAGCCTCCCTAGGGATTAGATTATAATGACATTCCAATTATAGCATAAGACATATCAGTGCAAATTTACAATTCTGTCTCGCTAATGGTGTGGCTAAGCATGTACAACTATGTTGATTTTGATTTCAGTGACCCTTTTAAAACCCTGCTTTATGACAGCAAAAATGCATTTGCTACAGGCATCCTCAGTGGAACATCTGATATGAACGTTCCATACAAGACATTAAAGTGCCTGGGCACAGCCAGCATTGAAAAATTTGTATTAAGCTTTCTATTATCCAAATAGTTTACTAATAGCAAGAAAGAAAAAAAAATGTGATTTTAGGACTCCTCAAGATCTTTATCAGCTCACTGCACCTTTCATATCAGCCTCCACAGAGAAAAAATTTATTTATTTATATAATGGTTCTTTCAATCAGTATTAGCAGGAAACAGAGACAGAACCCCCCACATTGATTATGTAAAAATTTCACACACACATGACAGAGGACCTCAGCTTTTAAAATGAGACTGGATAGAAAAAGAGAGAATGGATCTAATTTATCCAAAAAAATAGACTGCACATTAGGACTTGAAGAGCTTGTCTCTTACTCACAAATAAGGCACACTGAGGAACATTTCATTGCTACAGAAGGGCCCCAATTTACAAAAAAGAAAGGGAATTTGAGGTTTTACACTGTGGTCACAACTATTAGCCTTTTGTTCCTATGTTTCCTATTTACTACTCTGAAAAAAACCCACAAAGTTAGAGTGTTTTTTCAAATAATAAAATTTAAAAACACTATTAATGCTTCACTTCCTGGAGCACCCTTCCTCCTACAGGCCTTGTGACAGCTTTGAGTCACTCACTGACTCTGCCAGCAAGCATAAAAACCCCTGCCTTTATATGCAATGAATTTTAGATAACTAAACTTGTCTACACAGGAAAGAACATCCAAAACATAGGCATGATTACTGCCTAAGAGTTGTCTATGTTTTTAACAAATGCTGTATTAATCACTGCTCACCTAATAGATTTCCAAACTGCCCTAATTACTACTTACCGCTGAACTAGCATGGTTAAGAGATCTTGCAAAGCAATTTGGCTCTTACAAAAGGTAGAGCAAAATGTGTCTAAGACAGAAAACACCCCAGAAGCAATAGCAGCTGAGCTTCCAAACTGCTGAATTTAACATTGTAAAGAAATAATAGAAGTTTTTTAATACCTCACACAACTATCTTCAATAATAATTCAAGTGTAATTTAAAATAAACAATCTAATCATGTCTGTAGTTTCAGCAAGACATATCCTAGAAACTCCACTGTTGTGAAAAGTCTTCCACAAATCAGACAGATAACTACACATACTTGCCACGAAAAGTTAACTCATAAACTTCAAACTACTAAAACAAAGTGTTTCTCCCTGTGGTTACTAGTAACCACCCTGCAACTCATCATTGGTTGCCAAAGTCATCACATTCATAAAATAAACATAGAATTCTTCTTTTCGGTTAATCTGCTGTTTTGCATTGTCAAACTTTCAGACAGTGCAATTACAAACATCTAGAACAGGATCAAAACTGTGTTCAGCAGGATTTTTTGAGGGGAAAAAAAAAAACCTCCTAAATTCCTGGTGTTGCCAATCAAAACATCTGTTTAAACTACACTTTTATGTACCCCAAAACTCCTCTAGGATTGAACAAGCTCTTAGCAGAAGACAGACTGCTCACCTATACAAATTTTCTGTTGATTTAGCCCAACATTAGAAAATGGACATAAACTTGGAACTGGCAAAAGCAGCATGAAAAATCTAACAGACTAATAAGGAGTCAGTTGTTGTGAGGGAAACAGGGCTTCCTGCTCTTCCACTTATATTGCCAAAATAGCAAATTTAAGCACTTAGTATTTCAGATGGATTGTGGAGTTCAAGTCATCCACCAAATTTACTGTTGTTTACTGACAACAACGGGAAAATTAATCCTGATTTTCAATCAGATGCTTTATTCACTGTTCTAACAAAGTATATTTAGAGTTATGTTTGGGCTTAATAGTATTTAAAGCAATACAGATTTTTGTCAGCAAGATAAAGTACCAGGACAAACATTATGAGCACTTCTCTCTCCCCATAACAGCCAGTGGCATACACAAGAGACTGATAGGTAGCACTGACAAATATTAGGTGTTTCATTTAAAGAGTCTCTCCACTGGGCAGCAAAATAAATCTTCTGTGAGGGAAAGCTGTGATTTTTCCATGGAAGCTGTTTGTTGTCAGGTTCCAATGACAAAGCTTAGTTAACCTACATTTATACCACAACTACTACTGACCTTTGTTTATTGACAGATATACTCAAGAAACTCCATTTCCTTCCTTCATGTCTTAAAATTAGCTTACAACAAAAGGAGCCGCAAAACAGTGCTACAGTTTTCTTAACAAGCTTTAAAGTCAAAAAAAGACTATGAAATTACAGTTAATCTGAACATGTTTTCTTAACCCTCTTTGCAGGCAGGCCAACACAACAACAGTTGTAAAGTGCTTTGCCATGTGTTTTCTGAGCATTTCTTACTTGGTCTGAGCTTATCTGTCCATCTGCACACACCTTTGGCATCGACCCTACAGCAACCTTACTCACCCCCCAAGAGACAGAACACTCTTCTGCACTGGACAGGGAGACTGAGCTTCTTGCTCCTGCCCTGCTACAACGTGCCACGGCAGGAGTTGGCTAGTGGAGAAGTCCTCAGATGGAAATGCTGAGAACATCCATGAGGATATAAGGTGAGCCATGCCTTCCACGCTCACTGTGCGCCCCCATGTATGAGATGTGCTCCAGGCACAGGACACAAACGCAGGCGTGGGCAAATGGACATACAAAGGTACATCCATCCCCGTGTCCGTGTGCGGACACCCAGACACGCTGACCAAAACACACCGTGTATGACACATGGCAGCGCTCGGGGACCGGCCGGGTGCGCTCTGAGTAACCTGCTCCAGGGAAGGTGTCCCGCCCCTGGCAGGGGGGTTGGAGCTAGGTGGTCTTTAAGATCCCCTCCAACCCAAGCCATCCCGTGGTTCTGCGATGTACATATACCCACACACGGACACACGCACGGCAGTGTCCCCACACACACACATAAACATAAACACATAAACACACACACACATAAACATAAACACACACACACCCCTATGCGCCGCTGCGGTCCCTGGGGCACTGAGGCGCTCCCGCCGCGGCGGCCGGGCCGCGCAGCGCTCAGCGGGCGCGGCCGCCCGGGACGGGCACTCACCTTCCCGATGCAGTCGGTGAGGCTGGGCGGGGGCTCCTTCGGCTTCGCCTTGCCGAAGAAGCGGTTCATGGCGGCGGCGTCTCGGAGTCGCTCCCGGCCCCGGCAGCAGCGGCCCCGCTCCCGGCCGACCCGGAACCCCACGGCCGGCCCGGAACCCCGCGCCAGGCCCGCCCCGCGGAGGCGGGGCCGCGGGGAGCCGGAAGCGCGGGGCCGCGGGGAGCCGGAAGCGCGGGGCCGCGGGGAGCCGGAAGCGCGGGGCCGCGGGGAGCCGGAAGCGCGGGGCCGCGGGGAGCCGGAAGCGCGGGGCCGCGGGGAGCCGGAAGCGCGGGGCCGCGGGGAGCCGGAAGCGCGGGGCCGCGGGGAGCCGGAAGCGCGGGGCCGCGGGGAGCCGGAAGCGCGGGGCCGCGGGGAGCCGGAAGCGCGGGGCCGCGGGGAGCCGGAAGCGCGGGGCCGCGGGGAGCCGGAAGCGCGGGGCCGCGGGGAGCCGGAAGCGGGTCCCGGCTGCCCGCCCCGCCGGCAGCGGCCCCGCTCAGGGCACGCTTTGCTCCCCCAGCACACCCCCTGTAGCCAGCTTCCAGCCAGCTGCTGGGCCTGCACCGCCTGCCGGCAGCTAGCATCACCCTCGTAACGCCAGTTGCGCTGATCGGTCAAAAATGCCGGGAAAACATATAAAGTGTACATAACCGCGCTATGAATCGGGAATAGTGGGGCCAGCAGGGTAAGACTGTCCCCCTGTACTCGGCACCTCGAGTGCTGTGTCCAGTTCTGGGGTGCTGAATTCAGGAAGGACATGGAGGTGCCGGAGCAAGCCCACAGAAAGGCAACAGAGCTGATGAAGGGTCTGAGCACAGGTCCCGTGAGCTGCTGAGGGAGCTGGGGGTGTTTAGCCTGCAAAAAGGAGGCTCAGGAGTGACCTTTATCACTCACTACAAGCGCCTGAAAGGTGTAGCCAGGTGGGGGTTGGGCTCTTCTCCCAGGTAAGAAGTGACAGGACAAAAGGACAGACTTAAGGTGCACCAGAGGAGGTTTAGGCTGGACATTAAAATGATTTCTTCACAGAAGGAGTGCTTAGACATGGGAATGGACCACCCAGGGAAGTGTTAGTGATGCCTTAAGTTTTAGCTTTCATATTCTCCAGATGCTGTACTGCCTTAGTGTTTAATTCTGAACTTCATATAAATAGTATTAATAAGTTCTCTTCACAGCTTAGTTAGACAAAATAATCCTTTTCCAGCCTGAGAACCAAGGACACTGTTGCAGCTTTGGGCCCAAAAAGTATAAACGGCAGCGAACTGAGGAGAGCAGTATGGCAGGATGGGACTTCAGAACCTGAAGCTGTAATTAACAACATGACAATTGACCCCAATATGTAAATGGACCAAAACTTCTAAAAACTCATGGCTAGTCGTCCCTCTTCTGTCCATCTTGGGCAGAGCCACAGCCGGGTTCCTGTACAGCCCAAGGCGTATCCTTTGAAGGTCTTTTAATAAATACCTACTTTATTCCCTCTTAACTCTGTTTAGCCTCTCTTCCAGGTGAGTCTCTGTAGGCATCAGTTCTCTCACCGTCCATGGAGGTGTTTAAGGAAAGACGGGATGTGGCACGCAGTGCCATGGTCCAGTCAACACACTGGTGTTCAGTCATAGGTTGGGCTCAGTCATCTCAGAAGCCTTTTCCAACTAATGGATTATACATCATATTTGTTTTATTTATTTTTTTATATTAAGAACACTTTTTTTTTACATCAGTTACTGAGGACCTAACATGTCTTTAGGCTTCACCCACTGATCAAACTGGTCTGATGTAAGGAATCCCAGCTTTATAGCAGCTTCTTTTAACGTTGTCCCCTCTTTGTGTGCTGTTTTGGCAATCTTGGCTGCTTTATCATATCCTGTCACAAAACAAAACCAACAGGTTATCCATTTGTAATTTTAGATGATTCATCAGAGGGGAGAGAAAAGTGGGACACGGTCTTTGGAAAATTATTTGCTAGGTATTACTATTACTGCTTAAACCAATTTGCAGGAAATGCACACCAAATGTTTACTCCTTATCTGAAGTGAAAGTAAATTTTGTTATTCTGGTCTTAACGTAGATCAAAGATTTATGGGAACTTCTCCTTTAAAAAAAACTCACATTGTAATCTTTCACTTGACCTCTAATAATGATAATTTAGGAAAACAGGTACATAAATTCTCCCAATCTCCTTTTGACTCTAACCAGTTATTTTTCTAATACCCTGGCATGGCCACTGTAAGGAGTGACACAGCTTTTACAACAACAACTGGTGATGTTGAAGTAAGTTAACTTTTGACCAGACTTGGCCTTATAAGCATTGTGACAATACAAACGAAGTGTACAAAATAATGTTACCACAAAATATTTTTGTATGTTCTGAGAAGTTTTCGAGCCTTAAACCTACCTATATGTGGGTTCAGTGCTGTTACCAACATCAGAGATTCATTCATCAGTTTGTTGATCCTATCCGTATTGGCTTGGATTCCAACTACACAGTTGTCAGTGAAAGAAACACACACATCTCCTAGAAGTCTTGCAGAGTTTAAAACGTTTTTAATCTAACAAGACAAAGAAAAAAATACCAATTATTTAATCTAGATACTACTAGTTGTAAATTCTGTCACCTTTGTTCATAACCAGTGCCCTCCCTGCAATTTCCATCTATTTAACAGGCTATTTTCCTTCCAATATCTGAAGGGGGCCTACAGGGAAGGCAGAGAGGGACTCTGTCAGGAACTATAGTGATAGGACAAGGAGCAATGGGTATAGACTAAAAAAGGGGAAATTTAGGCTCAGTATCAGGAAGAAATTCTTTACTTTGAGGGTGGTGAGATACTGGAAGAGTATCTGAGGGATGCTGCAGATGCCCCAACCTTGTCAGTGTTCAAGTGTTCACTGAGGTTTTTTTCTGTCTGTAAGTTATCTGACTGTACAACTACTTAAAAAGTCCTAGATATGTAAAACTTTATGAACTTACCATCATGGGCTTAAAGACATTCAGTTCAAAGTGTCCATTGCTTCCTCCTACAGTAACCGCAACATGATTTCCCATAACTTGGGCTGCCACCATGGTCACAGCTTCACACTGGGTAGGATTCACTTTTCCTGGTTGTGAAAGGGAGAGAAAAAGGTTACCAAAGGAGAAAGAAGGGGGAAAACCAACCCATCAACCAACAGCCTTTTTCTAAATCACTTTCAATAGAAAATGTTCTGTAAAAGGTAATTTGTCTTACTCATGGGTATCTGTACACCACAGAAAATAAGGTTATTTACACAAATGATATTAAATTGACTGCACTATTCCAGTATATCAGTGAGGATTTGTAAAACAAATGGCTGCTTCAGCAATCTCCCAAGACTCTGGAAGCTTGAGGATGAGCTCAACAGCTCAACATGTGCATTGAGCTACAGCTGTTCATTACCACAGTTCTTAATAGTCAAGAGATTATAACCTGTCTTTACATGTGCAAGTTGGCATTTCTGGGAGACCCCTACCAAATCTTACTCATCTCAAGGAAAGTATTACTGATCTGTTAGAATTACTTTGTGATAAAGTTAGTACACTCTGTCAGAAAAAAAAAAGCAAAACAGAAAAACCCAAAAAAAACCCCTGCCAAACCAAACAATCAGACCAAGTTAGGGTGGCCTCCAAGCAAGTTTGTTTTATGGTTTTATCATTTTTAGACATAATCCTAGTAAGAACATTCATTGTTTGCTTTTTTAGAGCCAAGTATGTTCATGACCTACTTCTTTTATAGTTCATGATAAAGGAGGAACATCCTTAGAATAATTTTGGATGTACAATATTCCTATGTACATATTTTTTTAGGAGAGGAAAGGAATGATTACTATTCCTTTTGCTTTCTTATCCTCCCATAAAATGAGATCACTGCAGTAGGGAAAATACGAGTGCATAACACTAATCATGCCAGGAAGCAGAGACCAAAGTCAAGTTACACGACAGTATTGCTACAATTGACAGATTAAAGATTATTTCAGAAAAGCCTTTACTTAAAAATTGTAGAGATCTTGCAATTCTAAAAGAAAGCTTTGAGAAGTATGCTTGTCTTAATAAAGCCATATTCTTACAGATACTACATTCCCCCATACACTAGCCAACACACAGCTATGCAAGCATTTTTATGAACATAGGTTTTGCTAAAACAGTGCAGTAGATAAAACCTGAGAGAATCACCGACTTACTGACATTTGTGACAGTGTTGGTAAACATCTGTTAAGATACAGTGGTTGAAAAAAAAAAATAAACAGGTCATTTTTCTCTGCATGTTTTCTCTGTACCTGGCATGATGCTGCTCCCTGGTTCATTTTCAGGCAGGATGAGTTCTCCCAGCCCAGAGCGTGGTCCAGAGCCCAGGAAGCGAATGTCATTAGCTATTTTCATCAGACTGCACGCCACTGTGTTCATGGCTCCACTGAGCTCCACTAAAGCATCGTGAGCTGCAAGAGCTTCAAACTTATTTGGAGCAGTGACAAAAGGCAAACCTACAGGGAGAGGGTGTAAACATTAAACCAGATAATCAAACATGTAACTAGCTTAATTAAAAATTAACAAACTTGTAAGATCATATCTTTCCTCTAGAGCTTTCTTCACAAACATATTTCTTAAACTAAATTAAATACAAAAAGACATAATGAAAGTCACTAAAATAGAGAAGAGTATAAAATTTGAGCATCCACCTACAACAAAGGTACAAATTTCAGCCCTTCATAGTGTGTTGCATTCTAAGCAGTGCTTCTGCACCACAGTGTTTTGTGAATGTCAATAATCTTTCAAAAGTTAATACAACTTAAGCATTTCTTGCATTAAATCAAGTTAGACACTTTAGACTGTTAATTGCCATTATGCTTTCAGTTACAAGAATAGATGGTTTTGCACCACAGTGCAAGCATTAGGGAAAATAAGAAGTAATCACAATGGAAGGGAACAATAAACCAGCCAGAACATGGGAAAGCTGTATCAGACTTAGGAGGATGCCTGCCAACAGCAAGAGCAGAGGAGCAATGGAAGAACAGCTCTGTTTATGTTAATTAAATGCCTGAGATAAAAGCCTAGGTTCCATGATGAAAAACATTCCTTCAAGACTTTGCCCTGGAAAGACAGTCCCAGCAGCATGGGACTGTAAAAAATTACAGGCATCACTAAGGACTGACTGTGGGCTGGATTTCTGCCCCCCAGAATGACTGATCTTTCAGCACCAGTTTGAAGGAGAGCAGCATAATTCCCGTTAATTACAGTGTTCTGCACTTCCTGACAAACACCAAATCCCACCCAATTTGCATGGGCTTGTGAACTTCACAGCTGCCTTCTCAGTTACAGAGGTCCATCCAAACTTCTCCTTTTGTTCTTGCCAATAACCACCCTCTATAAGAGCATAAGGAACTTCAGGAGTCTGCCCTACTCATACAACTTGCTCATACAGGATGCAAAACATCCACTGACATGGGAGAGCTTCCTAACACCAGCAAAACATGCCCTGTACTGCTCCTGGCAGCTGTTGTTTACAGCAAGCTACTTCTCTTTCAGGGTACAAGACAGTCTTGACCCTCTGAAAGACAGTAAATAATAGATCCATTAAAACAAAAAATACTGTCACTAGCACTTTCAGATTTTACAGCAAATGTAAATGACAGATGTGCACATTTGTTTGGGGGGCATTTGGAAAACTGATACTATGACATAAAAGATCTGGTTTAGAGATCAAAAAACTCAAGTGCACTTGTAAATTAAGTTTTAGAATCTATAAAGACAGAATAAAAAAAAATCAGTTAACTTTTACTCTTTCATATGAAAAAAACAGAGTGGCTTTGGAAGCATTTTTTTCCTTCTTTTGTGCCAAGTTGCTGTAAATTAAGAGAGCCAGAGGAGCAAAGATCAAGACAGAAGCATTATAGTTGGGCTAATAATAGAAGTCTGAAACTGTATCCATCTAAAGAGCCTTCCTTGGATAGACACCATCATTTCAGTTACTTTCAATGCACTGAGTATTCTTGTAAAAATAATTGCACAAAAAATCCAAAGTAGAAGGCATATAACACATGGCATTACCAAAAGCTTCATGTTAAAATACAAAAACAGTTTAAGCTTATAAGAGCTAGAAGATTCTAGTTTGAATTTGACTGCATGTCACATACACTGCTTTACTGATAACCCACTCCCAAATATCATTCCTCACCTGTCAGTTCAGCCACTTTAGCAGCAACTTTCTCAGCAAAGCCAATCCTTGTGTTCAATCCCGTGCCAACTGCAGTCCCACCAGCTGCCAGCTGATACACCCTTGGCATGGTGGATTCAATCCTAGCCACGCCGTATTTAATTTGTTGAACATAGCCACTAAATTCCTTTGAAAGAAAGGACAAAGTTAAGCAACAAAGACAACAACCAAGAATAAGCATCCAGATTATTTAGATTTTTAACATGATTTGACTAATTCCTTTAAAAACCTGAAGGCACTGAACTTCACTCAAATGCTAAATCTAAGCATGTTTTCATTAAGAGGAAAAGTATACATCTATTAAAGGATTGCTCCCATGCTACAAAAAAATTATACATTAAACCAATCTTAATATACAAAAGCATATACATAATGCATCTTTCTCTCACCTTTTATCTTAGTTGTGTACTTAGCAGGATCTGATTCCATAGTAAATCAGCTCCAAGATTACATTAATGTTCTCAAAAAACAAATAGAGAAATGATCTTAGGCTTCGCTCACTAAATTTAGTTAGTAAAAACTCCACCTGTGCATTCTTGGAAAAAGTCCATAAATTCTATCTGCTGTTCTATCAATTCAGTTTAATTCATTACTAAACTACTATAATATAAGCCCTTCCTGACAATATGATAACACTTGGCATCTTTTATTTACTTATTTATTTATTTATACACATAAGATTATGTATTGAAATTTTTCATTCACAATATTTAGTAGTTTTGTGTGTTGACAAAACATAACTTATATAAATTAACAGATTACAGACAACTGCCTCTTCCCTGCAATGTCAGTGTAACAGAAAAACTGCTGTGCTATCTGATAATGAAACATTATTTAAAAATAATTTCTATTTTGCTACTGTTAGAAATAAAATATATATGGAAAAAAATTAATAAAAATCATTATGTGTGTTTTAGAGTACAGCATAACCAGCAAACTCCAGTACAAACTGAAAATACTTAGGCTGAGATTCAGCCATTTTCCTATATTTTATCCTAAACTATCAATTTAATTTAGGCATCCTTAAGTTTGACTTCAGTGTGAATTTTCCAAAAAAATACATAGTTTTAAATTTTTTTTTACCTGCCCAAGTGTAAGTGGAACAGCATCTTGTGTATGAGTGCGCCCTATTTTAATGATTTGTGAAAACTCTTTGGACTTCCCTTCAAGTGCATTCTGTAGCTTCTTTAGTCCAGGTAACAAGACCTCATTAACCTCCTGGGCAGCAGCAATATGCATTGCTGTTGGGAAAGTGTCATTTGAACTCTGCAGAAAAATCAAGAAATTAATTTACAAGCTTTTCTCAACATTGCTACTGTAAGATGTACATATGTGGTTTTATTCTCTTTATCTCATGAAATATTAGAAACTAAACTAAGAGTAAGCAACTTAGGGATATTCCACAAGGTCAGTTCTTTATTGATAAATCAACTTTTTATGACTACACCCACAGAAAGTGAAATTTAATAGACTGTTCATAACAACCTTGGGACAAAAAAAAGAATTACTACGGTAGTTATGAGAGATGGCTAACAAACAGAGAGATGATTTTAAAAGAGTTGTAGGCGACTTTAAAACACATGTGTTGCTTTGATAATGTTAAATCCAGAGTTCACAGACTACTGAGTAAGCACAAAGGATCAGGAAGGGAAACAGCCAAGTCAGTGGCTTAATCTTTCCTTCAAGGTAGGTGAAGTTTAAGAGAGAAGCATAATAAAAATGCTTACCATGATCCAACTTTAAGAAACTGGACTTATATTTAACATCTTTAAGACTGTAGCAGTGGTTGTCGCGAGGCCACCACTGTCTTACTATATTATATATGAATTTATCTATCATTAATTAATTCAAAGTTTTTAATCTGAAAAGCTCATACTGTCACTGAAAAACAACTTAAAGTTCATTTGAACTGAAAAAAATGGAAAATTGTTGCCAAAATTGTCCACAAAACTTTTTTTTTAACCTAAACAGTGGATACAAGAAAACTCAAAATTCCCAATTCAAAGACACAAAACTTTTTTGAAATTAAAAGCAGTATAAAACAAGTCTAACAACCTGGCTTTTGTTAACATGATCATTCGGATGCACTGGCTTTTTGCTTCCCAGTGTGCCTCCCATTATCTCAATAGCTCTGTTGCTGATGACTTCATTGACATTCATATTGGTTTGAGTTCCAGACCCAGTCTGCCACACCACCAAAGGGAAGTGATCATTTAATTTTCCTTCAGCTACCTATAATGGAAAAAACAGAGAAAAATTGTTCCACTAGGGAAAAAAAACCATAAACCTGAACATTTTATTCTCATAATTAAAATTATGCTCTGCATTATCTTTTTTAATCTACATATAGCAATTAGTGAATTTACACTAAAATAATTAAGATGTTTTTATGCAATACCAGATATTAAAAGGGAAAAAAACACTTGTTATGCCTTTTGAAGACTGAATTGTAAAATACAGAGATATACAGAATTTGATTTCATGTTCTACAGACATAGAAAATATTTTTAAAAGGTATTTTAGGTTACATCTTCTCTCTGTGTAACTGGACTCTGATATCTCTCAATAAAGTAATTTCATGCAGGGAAGTTCCAGACCTCTTACACCTGCTAACATTACACGTTGCATCAACGAAGCCAGCAGATGGCTGCCAGTCTCAAACACCTCCTTCCTGTAAGTCATTCTGTTTGATCAGCATTTTTTGGAGCCTGCTGAATCTGAGACACATTCAGAAAGTTTTCTAAAAATGTGTTTGTAATAGTATCAAAATCTGTGCTCAGAAGTATCACACCCACATATATTAGCCTCAGAAAAACAAAGGAGCTGTTGTCGCAACTCTGAGGCTAGACAATCTGATTACCAGGATAGATCAGTCCTCCTGGAATCAGGCTGTTCAAGAAAGGATCTTCTGTATTCCCCATCCTGTACAGGGGCAACATTCCCACCTCCAAGAGTAACTTGCTTCCTCATTTTATTTCAGTTGTATTAGACAATTACTTTGGAGGTGAGGGAAAGGGTATCATAGCAGGGGTGTTTTTAGAATACAATAAAGAAAGCCACAAACAACTTCCAGAATTTATGAATCTAAACTAAGGAGCCTTAATCCACCAAAACTTCTAATGCACCATTAACTAGGGGAATGCTAGAAACCAGAAGAAGAGCCTGGATATATTCTGGAGTTCTCCAAAGCTATTGCTTCATGGGACTTAAGGTGCTACAGCTGGTAGGAGAGGATACAGCTTCTGCCAGCACTGGAATATTTTTAAGCTAGTCAGGACAAGAAAACCCTGTTTAAAATACTTCTACATAAGCAAATCTGTTGATTTATTCAAAGCAAAACACCTGGTATTATCACACCTCAAATAATGGTCACACACAACTCTCTGAACTTGGGTGGCATTCATCAACACGTATTTGAACTTTCTATCATTTCTTTGCATGCAAGAAAGAAAATAGTAAAATATTATATTAAGTAAATGATCTCTGGAGAACAAGATTTACTAACAGGAAATGCTTTCCTCTAACAATCTGAGAAATGCAATCCCCCATCCTCCTGTGAAAAGCTTAACAAAAACACAGTGGCAGTTGCACTATTTTGAACAGCTCATTCCTACCTCATTTGCTGCCTGTACAATGGCTTTAGCAATCTTTGGGTCGAGACCATAGTCTTGATTTACCTCAGCAGCTGCTCTCTTCAAGATGCCAAAAGCCCTTATGACTTGAACCTGAGACACAAGGGTAAGTTAAACACAATTTCCTTCCCCCAAAGGATATGTCAACAATTTATGGTGCCTGTCTAGTTCTAAACCAAAATGCTTCTGATCTTAAATCCAGCAGCAGTCCATCAGCCAAATCAGAGAGCAATCAGCTCATCTGACCTATGCTCCCACTAACAGTGACATTCACCCAAACAGCCCAGAGGGCAGCACACAGCTGTTTTTGCCAGGCCAGGTATGCTCTGTGCATCAAAAGTTACATGTATTAAAACTGAACTGGTTCCATTTCTAAAACAGACTTTTGAGGGAAAACTGACAAATTTCAGTACATGGAGAGTCAGTATGTGACAAAGCACATGCACATTAATCGCCTATGCACAACTACACGTGACAAATGAAGTTTATATCAACTCATGAGACTCACAAGACTATTTCAATTACAAACTATATAAATGCTACATCAAATTATTCCATTTGCTTTTTCATCTTTGTAAAGATGAAAGACAGATTTCTATTCATCCTGGTTATTAAAAAATAAAGCAACACTATAAAATTATTCAAAAGCAATATTCACTTTATTTAAACACAACAAGAAATACTTCCACCAGAATAATACACTGCCATAAAATTTCTATCTTTAATTAAAATTCAAAGTTGTTCATGCTTCCAGCAAAAGTCTAAGAAGAAGGTATTTAGAAGGTATTCACTTTCACATACAAAACATACTCTAGATAAGAAGAGAATACAGATTTATATTACTTACTGGCATCCTTTCTGAAACACCTCCAATCTTGAAGTTCATTGTAGATCTTACAGTCTGGGCACCATAGTATTTGTCACTTGGGACCTTCAGTTCACCAAAGGTATCATATTCTATCCTGAAAGCCTCTTGAGAAGACTACAGAAAGGCAAAAAAAAAAAATAATCAAACATTGGCAATCAGTATATTCTTTTTGAAAGAAAGCAGTCAAGAAAAAGAAGGTGGAAAAAAATACAAAGCCAAGACATGCAGCTAGTCATAGGTGTTTCTAATTATATCTTCAAAGCTGAAACATTTTTCTAGTTTGAGCAGCTGTCTCACCAAAAGTCACAACTATAAACCACTGCTGCGTTCCACTGCAGCGAGGGGCACAACTCCCCCAGGCCCCGGACACTCAGACACCAGGCAGCCACCGACACCAACAGGGAAAACAGGGCAACAGGACTGGTCTTGGCTTACCAAAATCCAGGACCCTTTATTATGACAGGGACCAAGACAAGAAATGAGGTCATGGGTTGTATATGGGTGGAGTTTAGGGTCAGGATCCAACAGTAAGAGGAGCAGGGGTCTCCAAAGTTGTGGATCAAGGAAGACAATCAATGCAAAAAACTAAGGCAGGAACATTGCAGTAGAATTTAAACCAATGAGGGTACAGAAAAACAACATTCTGAGGCCATTCCTCATTTGACAAAATGAGGTGGAGTGTCTTTTCCCAGGCTTGTGGGGGCACATCCTTCAGGGTGGAGGGGTATAATCTTCTATAAATCATGCCCTTCGCCCCACACTGTCTGGGTAGACTCACTGCCTCCTGGGGTGAGGACACTTCACAACTCCTCCTTTTTTATTTATTTTAGAAACAGGGAATAATCTTTAAGTTAGGGCCCTAGAATAGTCTTACGTTACTTAATATTTATGGGATAACTTATAGAGGGATTACAACTCACAAAAGAGGTTCCACAGACATAATAATAAACAATTAACATAACAACGACAATTATAGAACTAATAAATTTAGCTAAACTTGTGATAACAAACAGCCTCAATGGGAAGATTAAATGTGAAAGGGACACACATAAAAATTTAATTTTGAAACATGTAAGGAGTAGAAAGTATAGGTAAAAGTAAGGTTAATGTAATGATTAATACAACACTTAATTAAAGCCTTCTCATTCATCTCTCTACTCTCAGCTTAATACCCTTATTCTTAATAAACCACTCATTTTCCTTTTTGCTCACTCTTTCACTGTCCCCCTTTTCTTTTTCCTTCTTTCTCCTCCCTTTCTCTTCCCTTTAACAGTCTTTCAAATATTCTATATTATCACCCCTCATTATATATATCTACTATACCTATAGGTATAGTAGATATACTATATCTAGGTGTATTTTATGTAATATTTATGTATTATAACATTTCTATGTCATGTATCCATCTAGCATCTGTTATTATTTAATACAGGCACAGCTAAATTAATTTTAGCTGACAGTATTTCTTTACTTCTTGTAGAACAGCCCAATAATTTGTGATTATGTGATCACATTCATATGCAGTTCAACAAAGATTATGGAACTGACAAGAAGTAAGAACAGTTTACTCTTCCTCTTCCACACCTTGGCCAGCAAAGTCCAAATTTTCTGTGAGAAAGGTATTCATCCTTTCCCAGGAGAGGAAATTAACTTCTTTCAGAGTCCTCAGGAAGAGGGAGAAGTCTTTTTTATTTCTTTATCATGGATAGAGTAAAACAATCTCAGCCCTGTAGGCAGGGAATGTACATTCACAATGCTGGGTTCCTGACATAACCACGATCCTCAGAGGCAAGTCCTTGGGAAACAAACCTCTTATCAACAGAGTCAAGTCAGTCTTGCAGTGCTGTGAAAGAAGAAAATCAAGAAAAGCAGAGGATACAAACAGAAACACTGCTGTGCCACCATGATTCATTGACAGCCTGAGGTCTTTGTGTAGATTTGGTTCTTTCATCCCCAAAACATGTATTACTGGAAACAGTTAAAAGGCAATAAAGTTGACAGAAGATAGGGAATACCTTTCTTAAGACAAGTGACTTCTTTGTTCAGAAAACAATATAACCTGAGGATTGAAGGAAAACTGAGGTATAAGCTGTATGAACTGCTCACTGTCTCTTCCAATACAAGACACAGGAGCCCCAAGATGCTTGTAGGAGTCAGGTTCAAAGCAAGGGAAAAGGGAGCATCGCTTCACACAAGTCACAGACTGACAAGACTGTTTGCCAGCTGATGCTGAGGATGCAAGAAGCCCACAAGACTTCAGAAAAGAGGAGGTAAACCCTCAGAAGAAAGATCTTAACTGGGTTATTATACAGACAAACCACAAACTCAGGAAACTCCATGATGTGAAAATCATAGAATCATTAAGGTGGGAAAAGTCCTCCAAGATCACTAAGTCCAACCTGTGACCAAACATCACCATTTCAACTAACCCACAGCACTAAGTGCCACACCCACTTATTTCATTAACAATTTCAGGGATGGTGATTCTGCCACTTCCTGGGCAGCCTGTTCAAATCTCTGATCACCCTTCCAGTGAACAAATTCTTCCTGATGTCCAATATCAACCTTCCCTGGGGTGCAGTCTGAGGGCATCTCCTCTCACCTTCAGAGATGAGGGCAGCCCCCACCTCCTCCAGCCTCCTTTCAAGATTTGTAGAGAGTGGTAAGGTCCCCCAAGACCCCATTTCTCCACGTTAAATACCCCCAGCTCCCTCAGCTGCTTCTCACAGGACTTGTGCTCCTCACCCTTCACCAGCTTTATTGCCCTTCTCTGGACTCACTCCAGCACCTCAATGTCCTTCCAGAACTGAGAGGCCCAGAACTGGGCACAGGACTCGAGGTGTGGCCTCAGCAGCGCTGAGTACATGGAGTTTGGGTCAGAAAATGGGGAAAGCATAATCTATGTTCACACAGTTCTTACTCCTCCTTAGGAGCCCACTTCTGAACTGTTCCTCTCTTTAATAATTTTATTTGCTCCTTCTTTAAAGGGTCTCAGTGTTCTTGGACAGCACAGCTAGGTATTGGCCAGAACATCCTCTCCAGCAGTCACAACTTTCTGCCGCCCAGGTTTGCACCACCATGGATGGCAAGCTGCAGCAGAGAGAGGGAAGTGTCCTAGCCTCTTTATGGTCCTAAGCATCATTCCCAGCCAGATGGAGACACTGCCATCAGGTACCATCAGCACATACCAGGGACACCAGCCCTGCTCACTTTGAGTACTTCAGAGGAGGTGGTGCCTGTGAACTGGGAGAAACTGCAGCCCAATCCACAAGAAGGGTTAGCTGTCACACAGCTATCCCACCCCCCCACATCTTGTGATGGCTGATGCTCTCCCAGGCACTGACTCCTCAAGAATAGAAAGCTTACTGTGGAAGAGTAAGTCATTCCTATGTTCTTTAATCCCCTTTGTCCTGCTTGAGTCCCTGAGCATTCATTTACATGCTAACAAGAAACAGAATACAGTAAATGCTTCTTTAGTAAATCACTACCAAAAACGTTTAACTGGGATGCTTGCGGGTCTTACTGTACATGTGCGCTCAGTAATATTCCATCGGTTGGGATCACTGACTCACTGTCTTCAAAATCCCTGCTTTTGGCATTTGGACACCTTGTGAAAGCATGCAATGCAAAGCTCCACAGAGCTGGATAAGCAGAACCCATTCAGCTCCAAGCCCAGCTCTCGATGTCATCAGAAGTTTAATAACTGAAAGTATTTACCCTCAAACAATATTAAAAGTTAAATTACCTGTAACCTTTCAGACAAAAAAGCTAGCAGTTGCATAACTGATTCCTCAAAGTTATATAATTTCAATGTCAACAATGGTGAAACAAAGATAAACAAGATCAGTACATCCTCAAACAAGTACATTTCAACAATGAAATCATTATTAAAAAAAACAACCAACTTTCCTAGTCAATTCCACACTCATGAATTCCAATGAAGTTAACAGGGCAAGGTGCTTTAAGAAGAATGTCATTTGCCGATTCCTACTGTAACAGGTGCCATTAGGCAAAAAAGCATGTTTTTCATGCAGACTGAAGGAAACGAGGTGCAGCACTTCTCTCAGCCTGCAGCAGGCACTGTCTGAGCGTGCCTGTAACAAACACCATCCCCTTGCTCCTCGGCCAGAATTCAATCTCCTGAGCAGCTTATGAGCTGAAGATCCCAGGTCCTGTATGTAAAACTGTTTCTGAAGTCACCCCCTGACCCAGAGGACCAGCTGTAAAATGGTGCATCAGTGGCACACTCCATCAACCCTCTTCTCCCCCATCCCTGGGCCTTAGGAGAAATCAAAAGCAGACTTGGAAACTCTGCCAAGTGAACCACAGTGAACTCCTGTGCGCACCTAATTTCTAACCTAGCTACAAGCAAGGCTCTGCTCACAATTACTATTCATCACATTTACAAAACTTTTTTTTTTCCTTAGAAGGCCTGGTGACAAGGTGTGGTCAGCCCTCAAAAATCCCTAGAACCCGAAGAGAGTCCAAAGCTTACAATTAAGCAAACAGAACTGTACTTCTGCCTTGTTGCAGGGAACCGATCAGAACTGATTGCACCATAAAACACCCGAGATACTCAAACAGCAGAACTGCTGCAATAATGCTTCCTGTGGAAAATCACATTCTCATTTATGGATGCAGCAAGTTTTGGATATAAGTATTTCAACTCGAAGAAACATCAATTTTAGCATGTCAAAAGCAGTCTTTTGAGGCCATCAGCATGTGCAATTTTAGTTTTAATCCTCTCCATTAGCAGAAGAAGAATGTTTCCAATTTTAAGCATTGTCCTTTTACAACACAGAGTCACAAATTCTGAAATTTACCCTTTAGAACCCAAACCGAAATATTTTACAATGTTCAGCTACAGAAGGACCACTATGACAATTCCATTTACAACAGCTCGTGCAATTTAGCTCTAAGTAAAGGCAACACAATAAACATACCAGGACCACACGAATATTTGGTTGCATCTACATACACAAGGTGTTTTAAAACAACTCTTGCTACTGAGAAAAGCTCTACAAACATCAAAATGTGATGGCTTGGGTTTGTTGGGTGGCTGTTTTTTTTAATTTAAATACTGGTTAGTACATCTTTTGGTAGTTTCCTTTTTACACAAAAACATAAGAGAACTTTTCCTGTAAGAATTCAAGAGCTGCTTGACTTCCAAGTCCACTGAAGGATGTTTTAAGTAGTGCTTAAAACTCTTTAAATAGAACTCTTATTTAAACTCCACGAACTCACAACACACACAGGGCTGGTCACCTTTCTGACCTGCAAAGACCAAAACACACCTCATTCTTGTAAGATTGCAGACCAGACTCATAAATACCAGGCTTTCAGCAAATGAATGAAGGCCATGATTTATAATGTTCTTCTCAGGCAATGCCAAATGGCAAAACAAAAAAGGGGAACCATCCAACAGGCCAGTGGTCTGAGTTACATATTCCACTCTGACACCAGTTTTCTTACATAGTTAAGTTTCACCCAAGTTTTTTCACTCACCGGAAAGCTTGTTTTATTAAATGCTACTTTTTACACCTTCATCAATATTACAGATTGGAAACTGCTGTTCTAGATAAATTCATTAACTATTTTAGTAAACTAAGGAATCGATAAAATCCTTAACGCACCACCTTCTGCTGAAATTCTTCTCACAGTCTACATTACCTCATTTTAAGGAGGAACTCACAAAGATACACCTGAGACTAAGGCTTCCATGCAACATCCAACGTGTTAGAACTGAGATTTGAACTTCTGTATCCAAATAGCGTTTCTGTTTCTCTGCTGAACCGCATGCAGCAGTCAAGTTCTACTCGCGTCTGAGCCGGACAATCAACTGATTATACACGAATATCTCCTGATGATGCCTGCTGGAACTATCGGGCAGTTCTCAGCTAAAAGCTCCCTAGTTTTCAGGCAGCCCCAAAGCTATTCCAATGACGAATATTCCTCTTCCTGTGAAGATACAGCTTTTTATTATTTGTCCCTCAACAGCCCCAAGAAAGCGCCTAAAATTCCTGCGGCAGCAGCTGCCGCACAGCGCGGCTCCGTGAAGCGGGTCCCGCACCAGCCCCTTTCGTGCCCGGCAGGATGCCCGCCCTGCCCGGCCACACTGCGGCGGCTCAGGGCGTGCATCCCACCGGGCAGCGCCACGGGACAGCTGCGCTGCACATCCCGGCCTGCCCGGGCCGCAGGACGGATGCGGGAAATGGCCGCAGAAGCCCGGCAGAGGATGGCGGACTCGTCTTCGCGGTGCCGGTTGCTCCCGACGGAGCAACTCGCGGGATTAAAGCCCCGCGGCAGCCGGCGGCCGCCGCTCCCCGTCACCGCCCGCTCCGCGCGGGGCAGGGGCGGAGCGAGGCGGCGGCGGCCGGCGGTGGCACTTAGAGGTCACGGCTCCCCGCTCCCCTCCCTGGGCTCACCATGGCGGCGCGGGGCGGCGCCGGGATCCAGCGGCCGGGGGCGGCGGGAGGCAGCGGGGGCGGCGGGCGGGAGAGCAGCAGGCCAGCCGAGCGGCCGAGGCGGCGGCAGGCGCGGAGTGAGCGATGCATGGTGGCGGGGGCCGGCGGCACCGCGGGGGCGGGAGGCGCGGCGGCACCGCCCCGGACGAGCGTCACGGTGCCGGCGGCGCCCGGCCCCGAGGCTCCGCCGCGCCGCTCGGCGGCCGCTGCGGCAGCGCAGGCGCTGAGTGCGGCCCCGGGACGAGTCCGCCCGGCCTGCGAAAACACGGGAGAAGCCGGGAAAAGCCGCCTGCCCCGGGCGAAGGGCAGCGGGAAAAGCACTGTAGCAGCGATTGCTCCAGGAAGGCGGGGAGAAAAGTATGAGCTTGTTCTGCCTTAGGGTAGCCTTTTCAAAGACCTTATGCCCTCCTTCCTAATGACAGTCAAGGCTCCTTTTATAAAACAAGCCGAGGTGCAGCCCCTTCCTTAGTTCCTGCCCAAGAAGGTAGAGCGCTCCGACGTGCTGCTGAAGCGATAGGCGGAATAAATAAATAGATTACCCCAGATTGTGGAGTTATGAAGTGGGTATGCATTGTCCGAGCTCGGCACAAGTGAGATAACTCTCCATAAACTTGTGCCCCGACACCTTTATTCACAAAGGTGTTCCATATGCAGTACATTGCACAACTTTTGCATGCATATTCAACCCCTGGCCCCGCCTGTCCTCGCCTCTCATGCTAAATACGTCCACGCCCCTGTGAGCACATGTGGTTCGCTGTGGTGGTCGTACGGGGGTCTCTCCGAGACTGAGATTTTGGTCTTCCTCAAGACTGGACTTTTGAACTTTTCCTATCTGCGTGTGCGCTTTCGGTCCTTCGGTCCTTATCTGTGTATGTCTGTCAGTCTTGATAGGCTTGGAGACAGGGAAGCTTCTTTATCTGGGTTCTTTGCACCCTTAGGCATTCATTGTTCTTTGTGCAAGAAGCTTCAGAAATTTGCGTTTTCTTAAGCAAAAGTACTTTCTTACAAAAGTACCATGGCAGAGATTTCTTAAGTAAAAGGCTAAGATTCAACACATAACTCTACAAACTAAAATATAAATGCTTAATTAATTTTTTAAAGTGAATTCCAAAAATCTCTGTTTCACTACATCTCTCCCTGGTGCAAAATGCAGAAACCCTTTTAGAATGAAAGAAGGTATATTCCATTTTTCCACCCACCAGCAACAACATTCCAACAGTCCGGTTTTTTTCCCCAGCGCAGCCAACATTCAGCCATTAAGGAAACAATTTTTTTGTCTAAAATGGAGAACATTTCATTCCATTGCAACCTGCATAGGTACCCTTCAGTCCTACAAGAACTGTGTTATTCACAGAAATGCTGCCAGAAACTGCTTTATCAATGCCTTACAAGTTACATCCTGGCACTAAAAGCACCCTGAATTAGAGTCTTGTAAGCTTTAGTATTTAGGCAAATCTTTCTGCCCCTTGGCTCCTCTGAGAAGAAACAGTATAGTAAATACACAGGGCATGCCACTAAAATGTTTTCAGAAGTTCCAGAGACAATAAAGACTGGGTAATATTATTATCTATATTATTCTGTCTCAGAGGAAGTGAGTGGAAGTCTCTTTTTTCAGTCAGTAAAACAGTATGACAATACAAAGTTATAACTACTACAACATCACCTTCTTCAAGTATTACTTACAGTCAGCAATTAAGATGCTTAAGTCCCCAGATCTCAAAATTCAGCATCTCCATCTTGTCTAAAACTATTGCAAGGAATAGCTAGGGTTGGAAAGGATCTCTGGAGGTCCCCCTGTGCTAGCAGGTTCACCTGGAGCAGGCTGCAGAAGATCATATCTAGTCAGGCTTTTAGTATCTCCAGAAAAGGAGATTCCAGAACCTTTTTGGGCAGCCTGTTCCACTGCTCCATCACTCTCAAAGATCATCCTCTTCATCATTGGATAGAAGTTCCTGTGCTTCAGTTGGTTCCCACTGCCCCTTGTCCGGTCACTGAGCACACTTCTTGCTCTTAAAATATGGAAATAACTACACATTCACAATAAAAGTGTTGCAACTATATACAGATCAGCATATTCAAACAAATAAAAGACTTGTAGTTACTTTATTTAGACACATTTTGTGTTTTCACCGTCCATTTTGACAGATAAGTGAAAGAACATAAGCTGTTCTGCATTCCACTTTTAATAAAAGTACAGTAAGCCACAGCAGGATACAAGCTGGAGGAAGATTTTGTCAGCATTTTCTATTCATTGCTAAGTGAATTCTGGTTCGCTTGTGCTATGCTTATGTACACTGGCCCCTCTGGGACAGGGCTTCAAGTGAGATGGAAGCTGCTAGTATGAGCGGATCGCTGGTGGGACGGTCTGGCAATCTTCCTCATTCAATGTCTTGTCAATCACTGGTCTGTACTTCAAGGTAACCTAAAATAAAAGGGAACAAAGAACTTCAGGACAACAGGATTAGAGAATGAAATCCAAAAAACCCCAACAGTTAAGATTTTTATAGGGTCAGAATTCAGTTCTATCTTTGAAATACCATAAAGCTGGTTCTACTAAGCATCCAACAACACGTTTTGTCACCATTAGAAGAAAAAAGCTTTTGAATTTATCTGACACAAGGGGAAACACAATTCCAGCTCAAATAGCAAAGTCACTTCCCAAAGATCAACAGTGCAGGATTATCACAATCTCCAAGGCTGTTTATGAGAACACAGTCATTAACAGCAAAAAAGATCCTCAAGCACTATGCTCAAAGTACCTTCCCAGTTGGGATATCCACATATGACAGGGTGTGCTTTCTCCAGTGTTCCTCAAATGGCTTCCGCTGCTGGCCTTGGAGTGGCTTAGAGTAGTCAAACTCATCCACCCGTAACTAGGGAGAAAATGAGATTAGTACAGACCAGAAGCTGTATCTGCAAATCACTTTACAACCACGAGGTTAGCTGCATTTCAATTACACTCTTCTCAAGATCATTCCCAGTGTTACATATATTGGTCCTTTTATAAATAACAAATAAGAGACAGCATAACAAATAGGACCCCAAACAAATACTACACTAATCTAAACACGAAAGACTGTACTTTGAAGATGTTACAATTTAAAAATAATCCATCTGAGGACACATAACAGAGATTCAATCCTACATTCAGGTCACAGAAAACATTTATACCTTATAATCCTCTCTGGCATGGGCACCCCGTGACTCTTTGCGAGCCTCAGCACCGTAAATAGTTTGTAGAGCACAAAGCATCAGGTTCTGCAGTTCAAGTGTCTCCACCAAGTCAGTGTTCCACACAATACCTGGTAAAATATTAAAATACTATGGAAGATGTTCTACAAACAAGAGAAATACGTGAGAGCAAACCTAAGGTGCATCATCAGATGCATTTAAATAACCAAGTTCTCTTAAATTACACCAAGAGACATGGCAGTATCTGTCTGATCTGTCTGCATTGTGATATGCTCAGCTGGAGAAATGAAAACTGAGTGCTCAGCCTATGAAAGTCTTGCTACCTCTCTGCAACTCCCACCTTTCAGAAGATTCTAACAAAGCTCATCATTCATCTTAGTATTTGGACAAGTTCACATTGTGTTCTGAGGGCAGTTTGTACCCTACACATTTAAATCCAATTTCAGTCTCTGCTTCTTTGAAAGATTTTTCAACCAGAAAACAGCTGCAAAGGTCAAGTATTTTACCTGATTACCATGTTTAGTAAGTAGGGCTCTACAAAATATTTTGAAAGATTCAAAACAGTCAAAATCTTCAGCCAAAAATTCAAGAAACACATTAGGTTTACAGAAAAAAAAAAAAAAAACAAACCCAAATACAAAGCCACCAACATTCTTCCCGGAGTACTCTGGACAAGGGGTGTTCTTTAATATCAAATTACCTCTGTCAAAAGTCTTTAGATGAGCCAGATCACCATAAATCTGGCTAAGTTTCTCACAGCCTTCTTGGAGTACAGAACCAGTGCGAAATACAGCAGCATGGTTTTGCATTGCCTGCAACACAGTAAAACAAAATCAGTTTGATATGCTGCATATGAAAGCATGTAACTTCCTTAGCTCCAGAAAAGTTTGATACAGAGCTGCTCTGAGTTCAACCTTGTCTGCAGCCTGAAAAACACCACATTCTTCCATTCACCCCAAACAACTGAAACCCTAAACAACTATTATACAGCCGGTGAACTACACAAGGGAATGACCATGAAGGGAAGAAGGAATTAACAAGTGGTATCACCTTTGCTGCATACACAATCTCCTCACACACTTTTTCTTCTGCATGGCAAATCCTGAAGTGCACTTTGCCAAGTCACCAAACCCCAGTTGCTTGCAGCTTGTCCCACCCTGTCCCTGAGAGTTTCCCCAGGCTTACCTTCTGCATGTTAAGTCGCAATTCTGAAGTTCTTATGCTTCCATTAGCAAACCGTAACTTGTCAAGATTAGCAACTGACTCTTCACCAGCATTTGGTTTAATGGGGGGAACTGGCTCTCCTAATAAGAAAATTTCATTAAGTTTGGTAGTCAGGCTTGGGTTTGGTTACTGGCAGTTACAGAGACTATCAGTAACTAAAAATCAGATTTAAGTAAAACATGATCTGTTTTCTTCCTCTAAGGTACACACTAAGTGTAACTTTCCTGAACTCCCACCAATTGTATCCATATATTTAAAGTTCTCAGTGGAATATAAATCCCATTCTATCCTACAACAATTAATATTTTACATGTTTGGCATCTGCTGTTCATTCCTTTGAAGCAGCACTTGATGAAAATTCTTCTCAACTTTGGAATAAGCCCATGTTCTATACCACCTACTGCTATGCTTTCCTCATCTCCTCACTCCCAAACCTCCCACCTTTTCTTGGATGTGTGAGGGACCAGGAACAGTCAATAAGCCTGGCAGTTAAGACATAAGCTCCACATCTTGCCTCTAATACTGGAAGGTACATGTTACTGGGCAACAAAGCAGAAACAGCATTTTACCAGCACAATTCATCTCACACATAGCTTTGCATTCAGAATACTAAACCGCCTTCTGCAATTTCTAACTCTGAAGAGCCACAGAAGGATTCAAAAAAATGTTGGCACAAAGCTGGACCAAATAGCCACCACAATATCTAGGCTG
The DNA here is from genome assembly GCF_050655825.1 of Lonchura striata. NCBI lineage: Eukaryota > Metazoa > Chordata > Aves > Passeriformes > Estrildidae > Lonchura > Lonchura striata. The sequence continues at coordinate 93,181,426 of NC_140704.1, forward strand.
ATTCCATGAGGAATCATCAGTCTCAGCAGCTGGTGCAGTTTGGACATTACACAGTAAGAAAACAGATGACTATTTGTGGATTCCAGCTGCTCTGGTAATCTAACTGCTACGTCCAGTATTTTGTTGGGGGTTGGAAGGGAGGTCTTGCTTCTTTGTTTTCTCAGGTCAACAATTGTTGCTGAACCAGATTATTTTAAAATATGTAAGATTCAGCAGTGAGAATCCAGTGAATGAGATATTGCAATTTTTAATATCTCCCTCTCACCACTTGCACATCAGTTCTTACAAATAAATCAGCAAGGTGGCAGCAAATTCCGCTATACTGAAGTGCCAAGTGTAAAACAGATTACATTTTTATGCAGAAGATGGTGCAGTATGTAGAAAATACAGTCTTCACATTCAGTAGTCTGTATTAATTTGTCAAAAATCCTAACTGCTCTTGCCAATAGCATTGGCTCAATTCTAGTTTTTCAAGGATTAAAAAGCAAATAGTAATGTCAAAACATCTGCCTGGCACAAAACACGCCTACCAAAAGCATAAACACCGATTTCTTCCTTTTCAAACAAGTAAGAGCCTATGAGTGTCATTCTAAATTTGAATCAGATAGCAACAATTCATTGTTGGGCAGAAATTACATCATGAATGTAATTCATGCAAATGTCTAGAAAACTGAGACTTACCAGGCTTGCATGTATTTGCAATAGTGAGGGCACAAGCACGACCGAAGACCACCAAATCCAGAAGGGAGTTTGCTCCAAGCCGATTTGCGCCATGGACGGATGCAGAGGCTGCTTCCCCGCAGGCGTACAACCCGGGCACCACCTTATCCTCACCATTCACGTGTGTGATCACCTGACATGGCACACGCTCCGTTAACACCCAGCCACTCAAAACACTCTGAAATAGTGCTAACCTCCTTAACTGCAAAGGCCACGTCCATGTAAGGATGGAGCACAGCAACCTAAAGTTTCTTCCAACCCTAACACAGAATTATCTTAGCTCTAAAGGGCAAATAGAAATGCAATTACATTTACAAATGTATATAAATGCAGACAGGACTAAAGCCCAAGATTTCTTTATATATTCTTATGAGGAGTGCATAGTTCTGCTTCACCACAATTCTGCAGCAAGTCAGAAATGCACAGGAATAAAGTCTAATCTGCACATGCTTCCAAGGCAAAATTTTACATTGAAATTTAACAAGTACATGTAGAGACAAACTCAATTGACATCATCACATTGATTTCCAACTAGTGTCAGTTGGAGGATCTGCTTTAGTGTTTAGATTACATGAACTACAGAGGAATAATACATATTAACTCATGCTACAGAATGCAACAGAGCCCTACTTTGATCTATGTTCAATTATATTATCCTCAGCTCAAATAACAGAGGATTGTTGTCAGACCTGACAGTAACTTTTAGATGTTTCTTGAAATCCCCATCTCAAGATGGACTGGAACGTGGTTATCAAGTAATTTAAAAAAAAAACTAAAACATTGTTTGTTTTAAGTACTCTGACATCATTATTATATTATTATTAAAAATAGTGTTAACCATTCTTACATTTATGAAAAACATTCTTACTGCTTTTCTATTTGGGAAGTAATTTCCTAGTATGATGATGAAAACACAGCCCAAAAGTGACGTGTATTGCTCACCTGGCCTTTGTAGTTAGTAGGAATACCTCCCATATTATAATGCACAGTAGGCAGGACAGGGATGGGCTCTTTAGTGACATCAACTCCAGCGAATATCATGGCTGTTTCAGAAATCCCTGGGAGACGGGTTGCCAGCTGCTCTGGTGGCAAATGGTGCAACTGCAAGTACACATGGTCTTTTTCAGGACCACAACCCCTAGCAAAAAAAAAAGCAACATTGGAATAGATAACAGGAATTAACAAACACTACTAGCATTTCTAATCTAGTTTGTTTCACTTGTGAAAATAAATAAAGGTTATTTTTCAAATGTTATCTAACAAAAATTAATATCTAGCATATTTAATAAGACTGTGGTACTTGGCTGAATTGAGGCCATTTTCCAACTCCCAGCTTTCTTTTCACAGTATTTCACATTATTTAAGACTTTCAACTATTACATCTCTGCAGAAATATGTAAAACTTGGTAATTAGTCAAGAGAACAGAGCACCAAATTATTTTGTTTGCAGTAATAGCATATACATTAAACTTGTTTGAGCAACTGAATTCAAACAGGAGACTCTGAACATCATCTGTTCTCTGTATCATTAGGAATTTACAAGAAAGATTTCTGCCTTACACAGAGATCAGCATAACAGTCATTAAAGCTCACTCTCATTAATTACACTATGTGCTTATCAAATGAACTATTGCACTTCATAGTCTAGCATGATTAAGAGTTCATTCTGCAGCTTTGTTAAGAGAATTTAACTAACCTTCCTTCACGGATTTCTATGGTCATAGAACGAGACACGACATCCCTTGAAGCCAGATCCTTGGCAACAGGTGCATATCTCTCCATGAACCTTTCACCTTGACTGTTGATCAGAATACCTCCCTCTCCACGACATCCTTCTGTGATAAGGCAGCCAGCCCCATAGATACCTGCTCAAGAATGAAAATGCCATCAGAAGAGATTTTGCCACACACCTTCACAATCAAGATGAACCAGTGTTCATAATGAATAAGGTCATCTAAAAATAATCAAGAGGTGCAGATTTTATTCCAACCTAATCATACCTCTAGGAGCTGTCCCTCAAGTGTTGTTATTCCTTTTAAACACACTTTCTGAAAGGTAAGCAAGTTGATTTCAAACACCCACAGTATTTCAAATATTAAAACTGGAAGTGATCTGCACTTAGCAGTATGTCAGGAGAACTTTATTAAGACCTCGTAGACCTTCAGCAATTATTTTAAGATTTTTAATAAACCAGAAGTTAATTATTTCAAAATCCATTTGTTAATATTTTTTTCCCTCTTCTGTACTAAAGCAGTACAGGATGGAACAAAAAAGCCTACTTGGTTATCCTTTTCCTTTAGAGAAGGAAGGCCTATCTGTTATTCTGCAGCATTGGTCATCACAGAAAACAAAAATGCAAACTAACTCATGCACTTGATAATTATCTTAAAAGCTACAGAATTATCACAAACAGTGAAGCTTAACTAGAAAAACTTGAACTAAGTCAAAGGAACATTAGATATCTATCATATAACAATAACATTGTAAAATTATGCAAACCATTTACAAAAATCACATCATGAGTTAAAATGAAGCATTTAGTTAGCTACAAATACAGTTTGTGATCATTGTTATCCATAGTTTAGATGCTGATCACATGCTAGAAAACAACATTTCTATATATATACCTTAACTTCAACTACCCCACTTCATTGAAGATGCTAGTAAATAATTCCCTAACATTTGCACCTATCCCATTACTCTTGTATCTAATATCAAACCCCTTAAAATATGAAGGACAATGAAATGTAAGCAGTAGTTTCAGCTTGTAATTCATAAAACTTCTTACTTAGTATTGTAAGGACAGCACCTCAAAATAGGAAACACTCTCTTTTTAATATTAAAATGCTCTTTAAATTAGAACAGCTGAGACCTCTATCACATTATATGTCTCTCATATTTAAAGAATTTTTAATACTCTTTAAAATTTAATTTACAAATCATAAATTTGAGAGTATTTAATACTCTCAAATTTATATGCAACAGCTGCAGACAAGTTTAAACACGCATCACTCAAAAGCAACTACTCAAATGCCACAGAAAAGTGCAAACTGACTTGAGCCCATCATGCTTGAGGTGACATCATTTTGGTGACCTGTCACTAGTGGGGTCCCACAGGGCTTTGTCCTGGGTCCTGTGCTTTTCATAAATGACATAGGATTATAAGGGATACTGAGAAAGTTTGCAGACACTGCAAAACTGGGAGGAGCTGTTGATTCCCTCAGAGGCAGGGAAGCCCTGAAGAGAGACCCAGCAAATTAAGAGGGCTGGGCAATAACCACCTGTATGAAGTACAGCAAGAGAACATGCTGGCTTCTGCACCTGGGATGGAGCAACCCTGGATGTACGGACAGACTGGGGAATGAGCTGCTGGAAAGCAGGGCCATGGAAAGGGACCTGGGGGTCCTGCTCAATGGCAAATTGACCATGAGCCAGCAGTGCCCTGGCAGCCAGGAGGGCCATGCATGTCCTGGAGGGCATCAGGCACAGCATCAGCAGCCAGGTAAGGGAGGGGATTGTCCCACTCTGCTCTGCACTGGGGCAGCCTCACCTCGAGTGCTGGGGGCAGTTTTGGGTGCCACAATATAAGAAAGACACTAAACTATTGGAGAGGATCTAAAGGAGTGCAACAAGGATGGTGAAGGGCCTTGAGGGGAAGCCAAATGAGAAGCAGCAGAGGTCATTTGTGTCTGTCCAGCCTGGAGGAGACTGAGGGGAGACCTCAATGCAGTCTGCAACTTCCTTGTGAGGGGAAGAGTAGGAGCAGACACTGATCTCTTCTCTGTGATGATCAGTTACAGGACCCCAGGGAATGGACTGAAGTTGTGTCAGGGGAGGTTTAGGCTGGATATTAGAAAAAGGTTTTTCACCCAGAGGGTGGCTGGGCACTGGAATAGGCTCCCCAGGGGAGTGATTACAGGACCAAGCCAGATAAAGTTCAAGAAGTGTTTGGACACTGCTCTCAGGCACATGGTGTGACTCTCCTGTGCAGAGCCAGGAGTTGAACTTGAAGAACCTTCAAACTCAGCATGTTGTGTAATTCTGTGACATTTTAAAACAACATAAAAATCTGTTAAACTCATTAAAAATAATGTTGTAAGCACTATTTCATATTCAGTACCTGTAGGGTGAAACTGCACAAATTCTAAGTCCTGGCAAGGGAGCCCAGCTCGTGTGACCATGGCAGTGCCATCACCAGTACTGGTATGAGCAGACGTGCAGCTGAAGTAAGTGCGGCCATACCCACTGCAGAACACAAAAGTTAACAGAATTAACAGGAAAAAAAAATTGAAACATCACTACAACATACCTCTATGCTGTTTGCACAGCTGTGGAAAAGGTTAATAAGAAAAGTGCTTAAGTTTCACCATCTCCTGTACTATTTCAATCAAAAGAAAACAAAACTGGTTTAAGCCCAGTTTTGCTCAACCATACTTGAAAAATGGCTGCCAACAGAAGGTTGAAAAAAAAAGAAAACCAATTCCAAAGCAGGATTGTTAGGTTAATATCAGAAGCCTTTATGCCAGGAAAAAAAAGGTTATTTCAGAAAGTTCTCTCAATTCATACTATTCCATTTCATTTGAACTATCACTAGCAGTTTTATAAAAAATAGCACATAATGATGCTTTAGATTGCCCCTATGGTCCTGGTTTTGTATTCTTAGATTTTAAAACTTAGTTGTCTAGGTATTAAATGTGAGTTATTATGCTGCAAACATCTAGGTTAGCCTCCAACATTATTGAGAACAGATAATCAGCCCAATTTCAGGAAAAATTCTCAGAAGAAATAGCAATATACATATTCCATGTACCTCAAAGTACGCAAGCATGAAAAACATGTCAGAAAGCCAAATTATGTAGGCAACCTTTTATAAATTTATTAATAAGTGTATCTTTCACAGATACATTTATAAATATTTTTCATATTGAAATAGATAGGAGAGAGCCATAAGAAGCAAAAGACTAATGCAAATAGCATTCTAATAAACATACACAAACTTTGCAACCAAATAATATTAAGTTACACTCATATTATGATAATTTTATCGTAGAGCAGTTAGAATTACAGTATCTTAATTAAATAGTCCCTGGAATTTTGACAAAAGCTGTTTCTTATAGGAAGTTCTACAGACAGACATGTTGGCAGCATTGCAAGAATGTCTGTTTTAAACTGCATTTTTTAAAAATCAAAGACCATCTGAATCATATATATTACTCTTACACATTCTTATTTTATGTATTAGAATTCTAAGACTTCATACCAAATTTATAATTGGTCACAAAATTAGCACGTGCCTTCTTTCAGAGGGAATGACTGAATACAGTTATATTCCTCATAGTGTTGGGGGAATAAACTTATAAATTATATTCTGTCAGTCAATGCATCTTTTCTACACTGTGGATCTGAACACACATACAAGCATACAGACTTCCAGCTGGTAACACTCCCAAGTTTTGGTCCTTCATCACAAATGTTACATTACCCAGTGGCAATGACCGTGTTCTTTGCCCTAAAACGATGTATGGTTCCGTCTTCAATGCAGAGGGCAATAACACCACGGCATTCTCCATTCTCCATAAGTAAGTCCAAGGCAAAATATTCAACAAAGTAGCTTGTATCATATCGTAGAGACTGGAGGAAAATTACGAAAGGAACTATTACTGAAGTAACCTCTCTTCGAAACTGTCAATGCACATGGGCTGTATCAGAATAAAATACATCCCCACCAACTCTCAGGAAGACTGTTTCCTCCTAACTATTTATTAAAGAACTTACTAATCTCTTCTAATTTAAAAGATACAAGTAGTGGCAAAAGCACTTAATTCTGAGCAGTCAGGAGTTAGGCGGCAGGACCCGTCATTTCAGTCTACATTTGGCAACATGTAGCCAGCTGCAGTGCTCCATACATGTAGAAGCACGTGCACTTAAGCTCTCCCAGAGAAATGAGAAACACCTCCAGGAGCACAATAAACCAGCAGGAGCAGCAGGCACCGAGTCAAGCATTCTTTCATGCCCTCAGGGATCAGAGCAGTGTTTGGCAGCATAAAACATTTATATTGCAGCAGCACACACACCACAAACCTGGAGGAGAGCAATTAGCTGGCTACCAAGTAAATAAAAACAGTAGCTAGCAGGTACTTGGATTTCTGGTTTCAAGTAGCTCACTACCATTTTCAATCAGCCAACACTTCCCTCAATTATGGTTTGTAGAATCAATAGGCAGACATGCTGGAACACTAGTCACTTACTTGCCATAGAACAAGCTCAGGAATGCACAGTAGGTCTTAATTCGTTTATACCTTGTTTCCCCCTCCTCCCAGTTTGAACACGAGTGAAAAAAAATGCTGGCTTGTACCTCTTTTCAGAGTTTCCCAATGCTGCTTTGTCAAATTTTTGTAAAAAAGGGCTTTTGGGGAAAAGTTGACATAAATTCTCTTTGGGTCTAGTTAACAGACAGAAAAGTATTAACAGTGCAGAACTAGTCCAGACCACAAAACTGGCAGTGTACACTAATTAGCACACTATCTTCATCCCACCACATTGCCTCAGGAAGGAAGATAACCCAGAACTGCTATAAGCCATTCCCCTGGAATCCTCACTTGTGCATGAATAGCTACATGTTTGTTTGGTTTGGGTTTGATTTTTTTTTTTCAAATTCTAGGGAAAAAAAAAAAACAAAACAGTAAATGCAAACTCAAAAACCCAAACCAAGTTAAGTTCACAACTGCTTACCCTGCCATACAGAGTATGTAAGAGTGAATGTCCAGTCCTGTCTGCAACACAACAGCATCTGTGGGCCTGTCCTCCTTTTCCAAACTGAAGACTCTGTCCACCAAACGCACGCTGATAGATTTTTCCTTCTTCAGTTCTGCTGAACGGCATCCCGTAATTTTCCAGCTGTTGAACCCAAATACAAGCATCAGAAACTCTTGTGCATCACAATACGATGAGTTATTTTAAGAAGACCTCCTTGGAAGCCAGCCTGTGTTATTTTTAACTACAGCTGACATCAAATCCCACGAGTCTCACCTCTATCACCGCAGCTGGGGCTTGCTCAGTCATGTAATGTATGGCATCCTGGTCACCCAGCCAGTCCGACCCTTTCACTGTGTCATAGAAATGCCACCTCCAGTTATCATCCTCCATGTTCCCCAGAGCTGCATTGATCCCTCCCTGAAAATAAAAATCCATTTTCCCGGAATTACATTACTCAAATACAGCTTTAGTAGGTTTACCTCATTTCTATTAAAAATCACATACCAGATATGCACCTGTGCACAAGAAATATAGTTAAGCCAGATTTAATGTGGCTGTGCAACTCCTCAGTTTCACAATGGCTTGTCCTGCTTTTTTGTGTAGCACAGTGAATCACAGTTACACAACAGGCAGAGAAACGGCACTGCAATTTGATAGTGTTTAGAAATGGGTAAGAAAAAGAGGCAGTATAATGATATAAAAACAGAAGGGGAAATAAGACTTTTAAGAACAACTGCAAGTGAGAAAACAACTGCACTTGAAAAAAATGTGTCTTGCAATGTCATTAGCTTGGAAGCAAAATGAAATGTACCTGTTACCTAATATAAAGTCTGGCAGTTACAAGTTCATGGTCAAGCTCTTATGATCTTAGAGGTCTTTCCCAAACTTAATTATCCCATGATTTTATTATGTCCTACCCTCTAAAAGTGTCAACTAAATATGAGATATTTTAAAAAGAAGCATGGCCTTGAAACAAGATGTTCAAGTGCTCCATTCCTAGAAGTGTTCAAAGCCAGGTTAGATGGGGTCCTGAACAATCTAATCTAATGTGTGGAATCCCCCCTGCCCATGGCAAGGCCATTGGAACTGGATAACCCCTAATGTCCCTTCCAACCCAAACCATTTTATGATTATTCTACATCCAAATCAGCTTTTTGACAGCAGGCATTTTTTAAACAGTTGCTCTGCCTCATTTCTCACCTGTGCAGCAACAGTATGAGAGCGGGTGGGGAACAGCTTGGTAACACAGGCTGTGTTAAACCCAGCTTCTGACAAACCAAAGGCAGCCCGCAGACCTGCTCCTCCTGCACCCACAACAACTGCATCAAACTCATGGTCCACTACTGGGTATTGTGTAGAAATCTGGAAAAATAAATCACTTTGTTATGATCACAAATAGTTCAAGATAAGTCAAAAAAGTTTCATAAAAACACAAGCAGGATTGGTATGTTGTTCTCAACAGACTTTTGCAGCAATTGCTGCATCTGTTATGCCCTCTTGCTTGGAAACTGTCATTAAAAAGGGCCACACACTTCAGCAACTCACTCTCACAAAGCACTTGAACACAGTGCTCCAGTAAAAGCCCAAAAGTTTCATGCCTGTCAAGCATAAAGTGCATGACTGAATCACGACATAAAAAGCACAGACATACCGAGTCAGACACCTTCGTGGAGGCATTTTTCTTTCCATAGGCTGTGAAGTGTAAGTTCCGTGCAGGAGCCTGGCATGCTGCTGGCCACTAAGAGAGAAGCCAAGACAACTATTATGGAACAAATGTTTCCACAGGATGGACTTACGGCACTGTCAGCTACATTTATAACAAATCTTCACTTGCCACTGGTAGCACATATCCAAGAGTATTAATGTATTCTAGAGCTACCTGTACTGAAGTTCTGGCTTTCCTATAATCATGCTATATAATAAAAAAAGGTTTGACTGATGAGAGAATAGCCTGCAGTTAACAGGGTGTCCCAGACTATCCATTATTGACTTCATCAACAGTGACCAGCCTCTCAGACCTGTCTGAGGCTACACCGACAGAAGAATATGTCTGCAATTAAAGCTGAAGTATTCCTGCAGTTCTTTCATAATTAAGCAAAGATGAAGCTTTGTGGGAAGCATGGGAAGTCATGGAAAATTACTCTCCTGTCAAGTAATTCTCAGAATTTGAATTATTTCAGGTGGTCACAGTACTGAAAATTAAAAAAGGTTGTCGAGAATGCTCTTCCAGCTCAGTATTGCTTCAAAAGTCAGAGATATTGCCATTATTCTTTACGAAATGAGTGACCAATTTAGAACCATTTATTAATACATAAACTTAGTACAAGGATGCAAGTTATGCAATGTCACTTCCTACCCCCTGACTTGTTCAAAACCAAACCAACAAACACCACACCCAAATCTACTAAGTATGCAGTCTTTGCTTTGATAACATTAAAACAGCCAGAATGTTAGTCTCCACCTCTCCAAGGTATTGGAACCTGGTATTCCTTCTTTACACAGTTCAAAAAATAAGCCTAACTCAGCATGTATGATTGCTGAGAACAGAAACACAAAGCCACATCAGGAACCTGTTCAGTGACATCAGCACTTCCCTATTTGAAATATAACCTAAAATGCATTGGAGTGATAGCTGCAGCTATTCCATTCATGGTCCTACCACTCTACAATATGCTAACAAGCAGCTCTTCCCTCCCCAAATGTCCACTTCTTCCAGAATCTCTGAAGTGAACTCCAGTACACTTTCCTCAACCTAGTTTTTATCATTTCTTATACCAGTTTCCTCAAATTATCTTCCTGCATAACAGCGAATCTACTGCGTCATTACACCTGCTATCTCTGGTTTCTGCAATCATCTTGGAATGATATCAATTCCTATCACCTAATCATAAGGAGTTCCACCAGTACTCTCCTCCAGGCAGCTACTCTCTTCCTGTTCCACACTGCTGTTACCAGGCTTTGAGCATGAACAAAAGCCCACAAGGTAATAAAAGATATCACACTAAGTCTGAAGGAAACACTGACTGCAGTAATCCTGAATTTTTATGCCACCAGGAGGATCATGGCCCTTTTGAAACTAGGAGTTCAATCAGGGACATCTCACTACCATCTAAAATATAGAGACACTCTTTAAACCTTTCCCTCTCTCTGCAGTTGTCTTTTCTGCACCTGCTTTGTAATACAAGTACAACTACAGCCCACTTCTGTAATCTCAAGTTTGTTATGAGCATGCAGGATCAGAACAGTGGGAAGAAACTGAAAACTCCCACCTCACCATGGAGAAGAACAAGCCTTCCTGCACAACTTACAGCTCCCTAACACAAACCTGCCAGACTCCTCAGAAGCCCTTTCTGGGCACAACCACCAGCCAGGTTCAAGCAACTCAGATAAACGCTGGGTTCCCACACACATCCAGAATCACAGAATGCATTAGGCTGGAAAAGGCCTCCGAGACCATAACGACCAAACACCACTGTGTCAACTCGACCATGGCACTAAGTGTCACATCCAGCCTTTCCTTAAACATTTTCAGGAATGGTAACTCCACCACCTTCCTGGGTAGCCTAGTCCAATGTGTAGTCACCCTTGCTGTGAAAAAAAATCTTCCTGATGTGCAACCTGAACATCCCCTGGTGCAGCTTGAGGCCATTTCCTCCCTTCCTGTCACCTCTCCTCAGGCAGCTGTAGAGGGTGATGAACTCTCTCCTGAACTTCCCTTCTTCCAGGCTTAACACCCCCAGCTCCTCAGCTGCTCCTCACAGGACTCGTCGTCAGACCCTTCACCAGTTTCGCTGCCGTCTCCGCACTCGCTCCAGCACCTCAGTGTCCTTCGTGAAGCGACAAGCCCAGGACTGAACACGCACTGAGGTGCGGCCTGAGCAGGGCACACTACAGGAGCACAATCACTTCCCTGCTCTTCCTGTGCGCACTTTTGCTGAAACAGAACGAGTCTGCGGCGAGCCTTCTATCCGGTGTTCGGGCCGCACCGCCAGGCTCCTGCAGGGCCATTCCCCAGCACATCCATCCCATTCCCGCTGCCTCCCTCACAGCCCCGCTCCGGGCCTCAGGCTACGGCGCTCGCTCCCCGAGCCGGGAGGCGCGGCCCAGCCATGCCCACAAACACCTACTCCCAGGAACCTGCCCCGGGACACGAGTTGCGAGGTCGGTGCCGCTCCAAAACAGCACCGGAGGAACCGAACCTGCCGGCGGTGGGCAGATCGCTGGGCGAGTCAAGGTCACAGAGGAGACAGCGGAACCGGACCGCCGCCGGCGGGAAAGCAGGGCACGGACAAGGACACGGACAGGGAGAAGGGCAGGAGCAGGGACAGGGACTCACCGCCCGGGAGGCCGCGGCCGGGCGCAGCCAGCGCCTCGCCAGCCCCCGCGCAGCCGCCGCCGCCGCCATCGCGCACCGCAGGCTCGGCGGGGAAGGGGGACTCCGGCAGAGAGCGGGAGTGAAGGGCGCACGCGCGGGGCTCAGCGGGTCAGACCAACAGGACCGAGACGGGGGACACCCAGAGCGAGCCCACGCAACGTGACGGAAGCTTTCTAAACAGCTCGAGCGTAAAGAACATTAAAAAAAAAATACTAGGATTGTGTTACTGCCATTATTTTTCTATTTTTCCCTGGTGATCTCCAATACTGTAAGATTCTGCCTCTTTGTCTGACAGCGCCTGAAATTTTGCATAATAAACAGGCCAGAATAACTTTCTGAAGTCGCGAGAAACACCATTTGGTAGACATGAGATTTGAGGAGGGTGGAGGAAAGACCGTGCTGTCTCTCTGGGACAAAAAGCAGACCCAGCGAGTCCCGCCGCTGGAGCGCAGACGCCGCTCAGGGCTCCCCTGGCCCCGGGCGCTAATGGGGCAAAACGCGCCCGGCCGGGCTTTGTTGTCCACCCCCTTTTCTCGCGGCTGATGGGCCGGGCCGGGCGGGGGCGGGGCCGGCGAGTGAGTGGCAGCGCCGGGGGTCGCGCGCTCCCGGGCTCGTGCGTGGGGGTCCCGCCGTGGGGGGAGCGGGACGGGAGCGGGAGTGGGAACGGGAATGGGAATGGGAACGGGAATGGGAATGGGAACGGGAATGGGCCTGGCAGGCCGTGTCGCGGCCGGGGCTGCCGCTCAGGGCGCGGCCAAGCTCCCAAGAGTCGGGGCCGCCGTTCGAAGGGCTCGGGCAGAATTCCCGGTCCCCCAGCGGGAGGAGACGGTGGCGGCGGAGCGGCCCCGGCCCCTCTGCGCGCTGCTGAGGCCGCGCCTCTCCTCTGTGCATCGCAGGTGCCCTCATGAATAACATGAATGACCCTCCCAACTGGAACATCCTGCCCAATCGGCGCGGTCCCGGCGATGACGGCAGCCGCTGGAATTACGCCCTGCTGGTCCCCATGCTGGGCCTGGCCGCCTTCCGTGAGTAGCGCCGGGGCCCGGCCCGAGGGGCTCCTGGAGCGGTGCGGGCAGAGCCATGCCCCCCTGGGCACTCCCCAGGCCTTCTCGGTTATAGTGCTGGAAACAGCCAGGCTGCTGGTATCGCTAAGGCACACACCGCTTTTCATACGCGGAGATGAATCCGTAGTTAATAAGCTGCAATTTACAAAGGTATCTCAGGAAAAATGGATTCAGGATGTGCTGGAGAGCCCAGAGGTAACAATGGCAGATGTTACTGATGTATTTATTTACTGGGCCTAGAAAATTCTCCACGCAGTGTCCACATCGGAAACCTCCAGTTAGTTTCTCCATGACTTCATTTTCCTTCTGTAATCTAAGTAGTGCTAGTATAGACAATAAAAGAATAGGGGTATTTTATTTCAGAGAAAGCATGATCATTTAAAGTGACTCACTGTGAAACAGGGACCACAGAAATATATTTTGTGGGGACATGTACATAGAAGTGGAGGGCAGGACTTAGTAGCTTCATTTCAGGCATAGCTAATTAATCATACCCCTCACTGTTACATGTTATACTTGTATCTGAAGTCTCATTTATGTGTGCTAGGTTGGATCTGGACCAGAGAATGTCAGAAAGAAATAGAAAAGGAAAAGCAAGAGTACTACAGAAAAGAGTCAACTTTACAAAAAGACCTGGAAGGCAAATACCGGGATATAATCACGGAGAATCGTCGAGCTGTTGCTCATCTGGAGGTGGAGCTGGAAAAGGAATGCAACAGGACCCTGAGTTACCGTGAAGCCCTCGTGTCCCAGAGCCGCAAACTAGTAGAAGAGAGGAAGCTCCTAGAACTGGAGCAGGAGAAGTTGGAGCAAGAAAAACAAGTCCTTTTGCGCTCTGGAGCAGAAGGTACCTTGTACCAGAGTTGCCTGGCAAGGGAAGAAGAGTGGCAACAGAGAGCCAATATTTTACTAAAAGAATTTGAAGAGGGACTGAAGGAAAGACAGGACATCTACTGCAGTCTTTTAGTACCCAGAGGTCAGAGACTAGAAATAGAGAAAAATCTGCTAGTTAAAGCAGCAACTAATCCTGTTGCTATGGCTTTGCATATGGAGAGTGGCTTAAAAGATATTTTCAAAAATGATAACTACTGTGGCCATGTGCTGAACAGAACCAGAAGCCAAAATGGAAAGCTTATGTGGCTGTATCTGAGATACTGGGAGCTATCTGTTGAACTGCAGAAATTCAAGAGGGTAGAAAAGGCCATGTTAGGAAAACGCTAAGTAAGGGAAGCAGTGGGACGCTGTGTAATCCACCATGCATGGTAGGGACAATCACAGTTGTAGTCTGAAGCTGTTAAATTCTTCTGCTGTGTTCCCGTCTCTCCTCCTCCTTGCACTTGTATTTGCATGGGACGTGTGCAGTGTTGGTGCCTTTCTTCTCACTAACAACAGATGCTCTGGTGAGCTGTGCATGCTCCTGAACTCCGTGAGTGTGTTTGTGTTACAGTATAGAGATACACCAACTCCCCAGGTATCAGAAGCAGCAAAAGAAAACTCAGTTTAGAGGGATTTGCCTCACTTATGGTCACACTCCAGCAACAGAGAATGGTCATTTGTCTCCCCCAGGTGTGATAGCACATTGTGCTCCTTATCTCTGACATTTTACAAGTGTCACAACAATGTCTTTTTTATTACCATTATTTTTTTTAAATTTGGTTTAAGCAAGACTGACTTTGAGGCATATGTTTGGGAGAGATGTTGTTGGAGCCAGCTGCTTGGCACGTGAACCTTACGTGTCTGTATGTGCAAATATATAAATATACATGTATGTGTGTGTGTGTGTGTAAGTGTATGTGAAAGTATTCTGAGGGTGGAATAGATTGATCCTGTTTCAGATTAGTCAGTCTTGCACTGTCTTCCAGCTTAATATACAATTAGTGCTTTATGAATTAAACATCCAAAAGTTGCTAATTCAAGTAACACATAAAGAAACATTGATGTCTCATTGGCACTCAGGATCCATTATCAAATTCTAGGGAATGTATAAACTGGAAGTTATATTTTCATACACTGAAGATATCTTAAGAATACTTATTTTATTCTCAGTCAAGGTTTTAGTTGTAGCCCAACAATGTGCCACCATTATGGATGTCCCCATGCTGCTGCTTCTGCCTCTCGGGGCACTGGCTGCCGCCTGGGTTGCTTGCAGGAACCTCTTTGCCATTGCATCTGGCTCTGCCTTGGACAGGTCCTGTTTGTTATTTGCAGATGGGAACCTAAATGCAGCCTGAACTGGTAGCTGCTGCTCTCTCTTCTCCTGTCCCCTTCTCCCAGAACTGAAGTATATACTCTTTTCTGCAGCTCTGAAATTCTGTGCTTGTGGTTCACCACTTTACATACACATGACCATGAAAGCCTACAGATATACAAGCTTTGCAAACCTTTAAGAAAGGGAACTTTTTAATTTAGCTGGTAAAATAAAATAGATTTGGTAATAAAATAGTAAGTACAGTGAAATAATAAAAAAAAAAGAAACATATTTAAAAATCCAACAACAAACAAAACTTTAGAACCCAGTGCATTTCAAATTCATAGAACTTTGAATATACTTTGGGTTCTTTTAGCAGTAGGATCCACCTTTTTTCAAATGTGCCATGTATTTAAAATAGTAAGAATTTTTTCTTCGCCCTTTCTAATCCAGCCTTAGACTTCAAAGAGGCAGTGTTTACCCTTGTAACATCTGGTCTTCTCTGTTACTTGACTTGGATTAGTGCTAGTAGGTTGTAAGTTTGTTAATTAGCAGTTTATTATTTACTGAGGGCTAGACTTGACAAATGTGCTTGCACTAGGCAATCATGTAGAACCATGGCTTGGAAGCAGTCCAAGCTAAGTGAATGCCAATCTTCCTGCAGATGTGGGGTTTTTCCTCTTACTATTTTCTCCTGGTTTCATTTTAGTCTGAGCACAGAAGAGAGCAGATAAATCTTCTGAAACAATGTGCACAACTTAATCCAATTACTAAGTAGAAATATCTAACATGAAACAAAATTCTTGAGCAGAATAGTTACTTCCCAGCTACTTGGTTTTCCAGCTGAAATTTTGCTCACCTTGGTAGTACAAATTATACTGTTGTGTTGACTTATTAATCCTTTTATCATATTCATTTTTTAAAATAAAGTTTTAGTAGACAAACTTGGAGGAAAAAAGAGATCACAAACACCAGAAGGGCCACAGTTTGTCAGGGTGCCAAGCATGTTCTGGTTGGGAGATGCTTTTGCAACTCGAGTTGCTAATCATGTGTGACGCCCTGAGCCAAGCTGCTGCTGCTGGATGTAGGCACGCAGCCTAATTGCCCAGGAGAACAAATTAGTTTGAATAACAGCCCGTGTGTAGTTCTTTGAGGATGTGGAAAGTGACCGTCCAGCTGTGGTACACTTCACGCCTTCCTGCAGGCAGTTGAGCTCCTCAGCTGACTAAGAGCAGACAGTGAATCGGTGCCAGTGTATTTGAGATTGATGCCTTGAATTTGTATAAGTTAGCCTTAAAAGATTAAAGGTTTTATGCTTTTTCGCTTTTTCATAGTTTGTTATTCATATCACTCAAAATGTTTAAAGAAAATGTAATCAAGGGTAAAATACTATTTTTTCAGTATGAACATGTACATTCGAGCCTTACACACTTGAATGTACAGGGTTGGATGCAACGTAGTGAAGGTCTTTCTCTTTTTTAGAAGTGTAATTTGTTTGTACAAATTGAACTATTGTTCATGGACACTTTGAAGATCATGTATCAAGACAGAAGGGTTCTTTCAGAAGACTTTTTAAAAATGTATAACTGATTTAGAATCACTGGTCCTGTTAGTTTCTTCCAAAACTCATGTCTGTGGGTATGCAATGTATTTTAGAAATGTTTCCCCTTTGTAGGTTGTTATTCTGAAGATTCTAATGTAAGTTTTATGTTACCCATCGGTGAATTGGTTCATTGTTTGGAACTGCCCATTTACATATGTAGAAGAATTTGTTTTCAAAGTATTTAATGAACTTATTTTTATTATAAAATTATCATTCAGCTATTAAACAATAACAATTAATGAAACCTTTACATATTTCTGGACTGTTTTGTAACTTGGGCAATGTGGGTAGAGGAACTGGAATTTGCTACTTTATTCAGACTTTCCAAATTGTAATTTTTTTTTTTAAATGAGCATGTAAAAATCTTTGGTCTTGGTGCTGAGAAAAGAATATTTTATAAGTTGTTTTTTTTTTTCTTAGGAAAGAACACTGTTAAACAGGTAGGTGTGGAGCATTAACTAAACAACTAAACATATGGGGTTAAAGGTGACCATCCCTCTGAAAGACTGAGAATATTCCTTTGTCAGAATGTTGTGTAGGATATTCTGCCTTCCTCCAGAATCCCTCAGATGTCTTATTCTGCATGTCAGCTGCTTTTCATTTCCCTCATCTTCGTCTCTGTATGAAGAGCTGCAAGCCAGGTGCTCTAGAACTCTGTTCAGACACTCTGGAAATCCTCGTTCCTGTAATAAAGGATCCTCAATCTGTTTGTATTTGACACAGTTCTTCACCATCCTCTGGCTCTGTAAAGCATGAGTTTGAGCACTCCTGTGTGAGGATGAGAAAACTGATTGTTCCTCTGTGGAGGATACAAGGCAGAAACAGTGGTCAACAGTTCAGGTACTGTGGTGGAATCAAAGGAATTTGAGTGATTGCTGTGAAAAGAGGATGAAAGGCAAGGTTATAGTTGCAGTTGTGGTGCAGCTGGATGATAATAAGGCTTTGCTGGTGTGCATGCCAAGGCTCACACTTATTGGTCATTTAATGCCTGCTCAAGGAGCTTTCAGTGGTCAGTGCATATCTGAGACAGCAGATAGACCTGCTGAGAAGTAACTCACTGAAATTTAGTGTAGTTCAGCAATGAGGCAATGGCCACTTCACGCAGCAAAACAGCTGCAACAAAAGCTGAAGGTAAACTGAAAGTAAATGTGCTTCTGGAAACAAGGAGTCTGTGGATGGAAGAGTTTGAAGAGAGCTGATGGAGTCTAAGAACAGTGGTGGCAGCTGTTCACAGTCATGCACCCCAACAGCCCCGTGCTGAGATCACCCGGGCTGTCCAGCTGTTGGAAAAATGCCCCTTCACTCTTGTGTTCCTAACAGGTTTACATTTCTGGGATACCTCCCCTGTAAACTTAACCGCAGTCAACAAAATGCTCGGCTGCAGTGGTTGGTGTTTGTGTCGCTGGATGCTGCTTCCCCCTTGTGGCTGATGGCTCTTCCAGCCGGCAGCCGCATCCTCTGTTCCCATGAGCTCCGCTGGAGCGCATCTCCTAATGCTGCCCCGTCTGAGCTCTCCGGCCCGAGCGCCTCTGGGGTAGTAACAAGAAAGGTGAGCAAAACCGCGGTGTTCGGTGACCGAACCAGAACGAACTTGTCTCCACTGAGGTGGGCGCTGCGGCAGACCTCTGTGCAAAGGCGGCAGGCACAGGGGGTTGGATGTAGTTCAGCAACCTGCTAGCACCTCATCGTGTATTGCAGCACGGGAAAAGAAAACCTTGACAAACTCGATTAAAGAGCACTGTTCATTGTTTAATGGAGATGGAAAGAAGCAATCTACAACTGTCAACATGTTCTGCTGCCTGCTGGAAGAGAGACACTTGTGGTGAGACAGATCCCAAGCAGTAGCACTTCACTGACTAAGAAATTTAGGGGGATGCTGACCATTATAGAATGGTTTGGGTTGGAAGCAACCCTTAAAACTTACCTAGTTCAACTCACCTGCAATGAGCAAGGACATCTCCAAACAGAACATGTTGCTCGGAGCCCCATTCAGCCTTACCTTGAATGTTTCCAGGGATGAACACCTACCACCTCTCTAGGCAACCTATGCCAGTGTTTCAAAACCCTTGTTGTAAAACCTTATGTCTAGTCTAAATCAACTCTCTTTTAGTTTAAAACCATTATCCCTTGTCCTATCACAACAGGCTGTGCTAAATTTTATTCCTATTCATAATAAGCCCCCTTGAAGTACTGAAAGGCTGGAGTAAGGTCTCCTCAAATCTTTTCTCTTTCAGGCTGAACAACCCAAATTTGCTCAGCTCTTCATAGAAGAAGCACTCCAGCCCGCTAATAATGAGATCAATTTGGTGCTGTCCACAGAAGCATTTCTACCCCATGGTCCTTACCTGTATTTCCCCCCAAAGTTATTCCAAAGGTGAGATGAGTCCAAAGATGGAAGCAATATTTTGGTGATCTTCTGATTGCATATAGTGAAATATACATCTATTTCCCTGATGTCAAAAAGAAGAGCAAAACAATAAAATATGCTGCTGCTGCAGCTAATATTGCTTCAGATAAATATTTATATATGTACTGAGGTAAATATTAGGCAAACTACCAGTATAGACAAACATAAAGATTGTGTCTTTCTGGGAGATAAAAAGGAGAAAGAGGCCACGTGGGCATCAGTGTCAGCTCAGTTCTGGATGAACTGCACCACACATGCTGTTCAAAGCTTCTTCCCTTTTAATTTTTCTGTGGCTAGGAACACTGCTACTTTCACAATAAACATAAACTGAAAGTTTCTCAGCATGTCAGATTATTAAGAAAACTTGTTGTCACCATAAAACCACTCCAGAATGGGATGCATGTGGAAGTCATTGTGTGTGACATCCTACCTCTGTTGAATTCCCAGTAGTCTGGGACAGAGTTCCAATACCTCAGTGCTGTTTTATTTCTCCCTTGCAGTGATACTTGTTGGCACAAGTTGGAACTTCTCTCCAATCTGTAGAAGTTTATCATCTCATGGGAAGAAAATTAGCCTCCAAAGTTTACTGGATATCTCCAAAGTCTTTAGGTATCCTTGCTTGAACTGCTGTGGGCTGGTGTGAGCTTTCAAGCACTCACATAGGAAATCCAATCATACCAGCTGAGAAGCTGTGAGAGCTGTGCCTTTTGGTTACTTATCAGGTGGAGTTTGAGAACAACAGAGCATAAAACTTAGATCCAGTTAAAGATCTACAGATCATTTATTGACAAGGTAAACTGCATGACCACCTGCGATTGTTTATTACCCTTAAAACTAAGCAGCTCTGAAATATTTTGCCTGTGTATCTCCCTTTCTAAGATGGTCATTATCATCCCCTAGGCTGGAGATTTTGAGTCTGCTTTTGAGCCTGGGGCCCCTTTTTTGCACATCTGGTCAAGGATTTTGGCAGCTTGTAAAAGGATTTTGTGCTTTCTCCACCTATTTTAAAGGATAGGCTGTCACAGACATTATTTCATTTAAGTCCTTCTCCTCCTTCTCCTTCTCCTTCTCCTTCTCCTTCTCCTTCTCCTTCTCCTTCTCCTTCTCCTTCTCCTTCTCCTTCTCCTTCTCCTTCTCCTTCTCCTTCTCCTTCTCCTTCTCCTTCTCCTTCTCCTTCTCCTTCTCCTTCTCCATCTTTACATTTCCATCCTTTCCTGGTTTAGGCTCATTACACAAGCAAGAGTAATTGTATTGCTGTATGTGATGCTTTGACTACAAAGTAGAAGCTGACTGGAAAGAAAATGGGATTAAGGCTGGTAAAATATTGCTATAGAATTAACTGTAAGATTTCACTCCAGTACCTGCTGCAGTACTGAGAGGGTCAGAAAATAATGTAGTTAGTGCTAACAACCTGGTTATTACAAGAAATGATGAAAATATCTGGGGAGTTACAGATTTGTCCTATGTCATACCAGGCATGACAGAATCACAATGAAAGGATCATATTGCATTTCATGTCTGAAACTATTGATTGCAACCTGAAATGTAGTTGCAAACAATGTGTATTGCCAGTGGCCTCTGCTTTTCTCATTGGCTTTATATGAAAGGAATTATTTTTTCAAAAGAATACTCCTGTCCTTCTTCTTCCTATTTGTCCTCCTGTTCACAGGATCCAGATTAAAAAACTTCCCCCAAGACAGTCTCCTTCAGCCTGTCATGGAGGGCAGAAAAGTCATAGAATCATAGAATATCTTGAATTGGAAGGAACCCAGAAGGATCATCAGGTCCAACTCCCTGCTCTTCACAGGAGAATAGCTGTACATATCTTTGTGTAGCTGTAAAAGGTTTCAGTTTGTTTTTAAATTATCTCAAATGCTTTATTGTGACCATAAATAGAAACAATTAATACACTACTATGAAACTGTACCAAGCAAGTTGATCTGAAAGCTGTTGCACAAGCAATCTGCTGAATCTTTTAGGACCCAAGGCTTCAAACTTCGGTTTTTAGCACTGAATTCCAGTCTTTTGTTTAATTTATTTTTGCTGCTAAATCTGGCGATTCGTCTTTATCAGGATGTTTCAAAATCCTGCTAATTCTGTCAGCTGTTCTGATTTGATCCTTGTCAGCAGCTGGACTTACACTTAAAAGAAGACAAGCTGCTTGAGCACTTGTTTTCTGTTCAAATCCTCCTTTACAGTATGATGAAATACTTCAAGCTCCAAAGGTGGAAACTGTACACACTAAGTCCAGCAAACCAAGTCCAGCTGCTGCCATAGTTCTGGCCAGCCTTTGTCTGGTTTGGCTCAGCTCTGCCAGCGCCTGCAGTGTCCCTGGCACCCTTGGCACAGAGCATGTCCTGGTGTTGGCTGTGGCTGCTTCCATGGTGGAGGAGGCGAGGGTCAAGCACTGCAGACAAGCACTTCAGCCAGGTCCTTCAAACTACTGCTCCTGCTCTCTCAGGGAAGAGAAGAACCCATCCTTAGAATCACAGAATCGTGGAATCACTGGGCTTGGAAAAGACCTCTATGATAGTCGAGGCAAATCATTTTCCCAAACAGGTTCACCACTAAACCATGTTCCCCATGTGCCACATCCACACACCTTTTGAACACTTCCAAGGCTAGTGATTCCACCAGTTCCCAGGGCAGTCTGTTCCAAAGCCTGGCCTCCCTTTCCAGGAAGTAATTTTCCCTACTATCTAATCCAAAACTCCTCTGGCACAACTTGAGTCCATTTCCTCTGGGTCCTGTCACTTGTTATCTGGAAGAAGAGACCACCTCCCACCTCCTTACAACCGCCTTTCAGTCCTTCTCCATATGGGATATCTTCCTGAAGGGCTGGAAGTAAGCTGTGCTGGCCCAGTTGTTCCTGTGCTGGCACCAGGAGGCCACAGCAGGAGCAGCTGCCAGGCAGCTGATTTGGTAGAGTGTGTCAGGCAGCAGGTGAGCTGCAGGGGAGGACAGCTTGTCTTCCAGCTGGGAATATCTGTGTGGAGCCAGGCTGCCACCACATTCTGAGGGTTGCCCATAGCCAGGAGTTCCTTGGCCCACGTGGTACTGCACCATGACCACACCTGACCCCACAAAAGGAAACGAGTGGCTCTGTCCTTCCTGTGGTCCTGATTTATATCCCAGTAACTTTCTGCTACCATTTCTTTTCTTTATTGCCACCCTGTCTCATATTCTTTCATAACATCATCATCATCCCGTGAGATGAAAGACACATCCATCTAAGAAAAGGAGTTGTGCCTACATTCTTCCACAAATGCCTATGTATGTATATTCCAGCAAGATACAGGATTTTTATAAAGGGGATATTTCCCTTTTAATTGGGTTTTTATAAAATTGTTGTTTACAAGACAAGTTGGCTTTTTTTTTATAGCCCTTTTAAACTTTTGAACAATAGTACATTAATAAGGGAGTAGGAGACAAAAAAAACAAATGTGTCATTATAAATGTTTTAACACAAGTAATCCAATCTAAATGTAAGATCTGTTTTCTCCTGCATTTATAATTAGCAGTAAGCAACACATTTTTTCTGTAGTAGCCTATATAATGAAAGGATGAATTTCATAGAGATTTATTAGCCCTAATAGGCCTGTGGGACCTGCCAAACATAGGCTTAGCATCTCTTGAAGGTGGAGTTTACCTTAGAGCACAGGAAAGGGCTCTGTTGAATAAATAAGTGACTGTGACAAGGAAAGGGCAGCCCCAACTTGCCTGTTCCAGTCCACAGGGTGGCAATATAGACAACACCTGTGGAACATACTGGAGCTGGTGTCACTGCTATTGTTAAGACCTTCAGAAAAAGCCACAGTGTCTTCCAAGGTCATTAGCCATGCTATTACACTGATAAAGACATTTGAGCTAGATGCCAGACCAGCGTATTTGCTTCTGCAAATATTTAACAACTGATAGATAACTAACAACCACTGGCACCTTGCATTACCAGAGAAAGATAAAATTCTTCAAAAAGATAATTTTCTCAATGTATGGCAATCAGAACTGTATTTTTGGATCCTGATAGAAGCTGCTTGCTCATGAAACTTAGCAGAGAGAAATTTTCAGTAGTCTAGTTGCCACGTGATCACAACTAGATGTATTAATTGAATTAAATAGGAGATAGAATATGAACACAGTGTTGCAGTTGACACAACAGAAGGAAGGGTGCCATCCATGGGGACCCAGACTAGCATGAGAAATGGGCACATGAGAGCATAATGGGGTTCAACTAGTCCAAGTGAAAGGTGCTGAACCTGAATCAGGGAAATTCCAAGAACAAATACAGGCTGGGTGACAAATGGATGGGGAACACCCTTGCAGAGAAGGACTGTAGGGAAGTTGTTGGCATAAAGCCTGGATGTGAGCCAACAATGTGCATTTACAGCCCAGGAGATGAATCAACCAAATTCTGCATCAAAAAAAGCATGACCAGCAAGCCAAGGGAGGTGATTCTCCCCTGTACTCTGTGCTCGTGAGTCACCACCTGGAGTGCTACATCCAGCTCCGGGGCACTCTGCACAAGGAAGATGTGGACCTGTTGGAGCAAGTCCAGAGGTGTCCCTAAAGATGATCAGACAGCTGGAGCACCTCTCCTGTGAAGACAGGCTGAGAGACTTGAGGCTGTTCAGCTTGGAGAAGAGCAGATTCCAGGGAGAACTTAGAGCACCTTCCAGTACCTAAAGGGACTACAAAGAAGCCAGAAAGGGACTTTTGACAGGGCATGCAGTGATAAGACAAATAGCTTCAAAATTTAAGAGAGTAGGTTTAGATTAGATAATAGGAAGAAAATCTTCATTACAAAGGTGGTGAGTCACTGGGACAGGTTGCACAGAGAAGTTGTGGATGACCCATCCACAAGCTGGGTGAGGACTTTGAGCAGTTTGGTCTAGTGGAATGTCCCCCTGCCAGTGGCTGGGGGGTTGGAGCTAAATGACCTTTAAGGTCCCTTCCAGAACATTCTATGATTCTGTGATGACTCTGGGAACAAAGAACTAGGAAAAATCTAATTATGATAGTAAACTGTGCTTGAAAGAAGAAATGATGATTTAAGAGGAGGTTGCTAAGGCAGATCCTGAAGGATCAGTTAGGAGCAATGTTTTGTTATTCTTCTGCTAATGACTAAGGACAAAAAATACTACCTTGGTAATTAAATGTTCCTGACACATTCTCAGATTGGGAATGCTGTAATAGCATCATTCAGGAAGAACTATGCAGCTCAGTGCACTGGAGTAGCAGAAAAATGTGAACATATGCTTTCAGCAACTTAGAAAAGGAAGTTCTGCCACAAGCTAGGAAATCCTTAGCTGGAATCAGTAAAGGAGAAGAAAGTTGCTGCTCCAGTGGTCAATCAGGAGATAGCACATCCACAGTCCTGACAGGGTCATGAAAAAAGCAAGTGCAATCACTAGGCAGACTGAGACGTATTTCAAGTCATGTTAGGGAAATATTATAATACCTATTGCAAGACCCAGGCAAAATCTGTATGGGCTGCTGTATACAGTTGTCCACGTGAAGGATGAAGATTTTTTTCTTGTAATTTTTCTATCCAAAGATATTGAACAGCCTTTGGAATCAACTTTGAACAAACATGATAAGATTGCAAAGGGATGCTACAATATGTTCACCTCTTTTTCCAGGGGCTGGACTTACAAGATCTCTCCTAGTTCTTTACTTTGACCACCCAGTGCAAGGAGCCTGCAGCTGACAACATTTCTTATTACATATACAGTGTTAGATTTTATATTTAGTCTTCAGTGACAAGTAACTTATCTTTTGAAAACAACAAGGTTTCAAAGGGAACAGTGTTGTTATGATTTTGCTGAAATAATGGGGATAGGAGTAGTATCTGTGATATTTGTTAACCAGTGGGTTTTTTTTTATTTTTGACCACTATATCTAAGGTCACTGAAAAGGTGAAGGGACCTTGATTTCAAGCCCATTTATAAAAAAGACATGTTCTTCAGACCTTGTTCTGTACTGATTGGAGGTGTTGGGGTAAGCAGATTATGCTTATGACTTTAAAGGTCAGATTTTATAATCCCTTTCATACTCCATCCTTTTGGTCAGAATGTTTAGTAGGGTACAATCTGTTACAGAGAAACATTTATTATGAAACATACAATTTTGCAGGCATAGACAATTGGAAACTGAACGTGATGGTGAGTAACAATCACTTTATCTTCCCAATAAAAAATGATATGAAATCTCCATATTTAGTCTGAGTCCAGTGGAATCCTACTATTGCTCATTTGCTAGGACTATATTTGTATTTAAGTGAGTTTAAACAGGGGAGTGGCAAGAGGTGTTACATATTCTTATAGACGATTAGGGTTTATAGCCAAATTATCTCCTGAATTACATTAGCTGAAATCAATGTATTCTAGTGGATGAACAGACTGTTCCATAAAACCTTGGCAGATAAAGCATTAATAAGTGTCAGAGCTGACTTGGTCAATTGAATGATTTGCTGACGCTTCTTTTTACCACCAGCCTGCTCTTACAAGTCCAGTGCCAAAGGTTCAGTATATATAGCTGAAGACAGCAAATAGATGCTCTCTCTTTGAGCAGGGTTCTGACAAGCTGCCTTTCTCATTGTTCCTCACTGGCAGCACTTTCAGGCAGGAAATTTAAAACATGGTCAAACTGAAGCTGCCCAATCCTGGCCTGGAGGACAGGATACCTTCCCTTGCAGAACTTGAGGTCCTTGAGAAAGAAGAGGCAGACTCCAGACCAAAATGGGACAACAAGGCACAGTACATGCTGACGTGTGTAGGGTTTTGTGTGGGTTTAGGAAATGTCTGGAGGTTCCCATATCTCTGTCAGAGCCATGGAGGAGGTATGTCTTTAATACATCTTTACTAACTTTGGTAACTCTAAACAAGGTTTAATCTCTCTTTTGGTAAGCAAGTAATGGAATAGGTTTAGAACTGCTCAGGTCCTGTGAGAACAGTGATGATCTCTCTAGAAGAGTGTATAACAGAGAAGGTAATTTCACAGGTCATGATCACCCACTGAAGTCACGTTACTGATAGAAGAATAGGAAGGGTCTGGTTTTAGTTTAGGACACAGGATTGAACAAGTGAGTCTTCCACTGCCATGGACATAGTTTAGTTTCTCAGGCTAAACCCAATGTTGTTTTCCATACATAGATATACATTGTGTATTTAAAATAATAATAAACTACTTGGGACTATGATTGTGATCATGATACCAAATGATCTTTTTCTAATAGGATTTTCATTGGGCTTGGACTGATCTGTGTATCACATGTATGTAGAGTCAGTGTTGGTGTAATTTGTGCTAGGATTAACAGCATGAATGAAGTTAGCATGAAAAACATTTATTTAGCAGTTGGTGTTATTAAGTAATTTAAAATCCAAGCATATATTATTTACTGTATAATTTACTGGAACTCCTTAAGGCTTAGGTAAGAACTGAATGACAATGTTAGAAATTTTATTTTCTTTTGATATTTATTTTGAAAGGTAACTTTGAGGGGAACCTTAACATTGCTTAAATATTACACAACAACATAATTTTTTAATTTTCTAACTGACTTTTTTGTCTGCTATCTGGTTATTGTCTATTTTTCACTCCAGGATATGTGTAAAATGTATTTATTCTTTTGTAATGTTTGGTCTTGAAAGAAAAATTTTGGCTTAAGGAACAGTATTTCAAAGTAATATTCTTTCACATGTACATGGTGAGATATTTAAAAATTGCTTTCCTTGTTAGAGTAGGGACAAGTGAGGGCTCTGTGGGGAGTTGCTCACCCAGACTCAGGAACATGCAACAACAGGTGCAACAACAGTTGCAAGAAGAGATGTTTTATCATTAAGATTTCTCTAACATGGGCTCATATTTAAATTTTGCAGTGCAAACTGGAGGTCATTTGCAGCAGAGTCAGTTCTTGTAGCAAAAAAGTTAAAACACATACAATCAGAAGCATGTCTATACTTGACAATTTTAATTTGAAAAAAGTGGATGTATATCTCCAGAACTGATAGCACTCATTTGCTTCTCAGGTTTTTAAAATTAGTTTTAGAAACTGGACATGACCTGTTTTCCAGGGTAGATTTATAAGTACTTCCTTTCTTTTTGGTCTTTCTTTCTCTTGTGTTCTCATCATGTGAAATGCAGCTGAAAAGCAAGCACCCAACAAATGCAAAGAACTTGGTATGGATCATGGTTCTATCACTGATATCAGTGAAGATTTGTGAATTGCTCGTGTGTGCATCAGTCATCTGGCAGCAATTATTTTTCTTTCTCATCATCCTGTAACTTGTTCTTTCTGAGGAAACACTGCCAGGAACACTGACAGCAGTTAACCCTGGATTTTTCCCCCCTGGGTCTCTCTCACTCAGATTTTAGGCAGAATTTGAAAGGGAGCACATAGCAAAGGAATTATAAGCTAATGCACAGATATGTATCCTAGCTAGACTTACTACCTTCTCTAATATTCTTCTGCACAGCACCAAATGCTGTGACTCATATCAATAAACACAAGTAATGCCTTCCTGTGACTTCTTAGAAAGGGTATTCTAATTTCATCACACATAAGGATGGAGAGCTATTGTACAATCCCTCCTCCTTCTCCTCCTCCTTCTTTGCTGTAGAGAACTCAGCCTCTCATGGTCAATCTAAATCCAGCTCTTGCCACCACTGTCCTCCTCCTGTTACAGTTTCTGTTCTCAAACTTCTCCCTTAAATAAAAAAAAAAAAAAAAACCCAAAACAAACAAACAAACAACAAAAAAAACCACAAAAAAACAAAAAAAAACCCCCCCAAAAAAAAACACTGCCTGCTTTTTGGATGGATACCTTTGAATTTGAACATGTGATTATTTGTACTGTGAAAAACAAATCTCAAAGGTCTTATTTCTGAAGATATTTTGGTGTCGAGACAATTTCTGCCTCGTGAGGTTTTCTGGCTCCTGTATCTCTAATTCCCATTCAGCCGTGTTCACAGCATACCAAGCACCCGATAGAGGCAGCACTGCAACATCTGGGATTGCAGCTGCCAGATTGCTGAAGGAGACTCCCTGACACCATAAAACCACTCCAGAATAGAATGCTTGTGGTAGTCCCTGTTTATGACATCCAGCCTCAGTTGTACTCCCTCTGTCCAGTTTCACCTACATCCAGTTGGAAATGTGTTTTTATTTACTAGATTTTTGGCAAGTTTTGCCTTAGTCTTTGCCCCTCAGCATGGTAGCCAAGATGATTCATTCATATTTGGATTTGAGTGGTCCACTCAGGGGCACAGATGTGCCTTTATAACAGAGTAGGGTAAAACTGTAACATTATGCTCCTTTTTCCTAATTATCTACTAGAAAGCAAATAGGAGTTCACTGAGGAAACTCCATTCTACCCCAGGAGTTCAAGTGCCTTTACCCTGGATGGTGTTTGTCCTCGTACTTTGTGTCTTCAAGATATGTCTTCACTGAATCCTGAGTGCAGAGCATCAGGAAATCCTGTTCCTGCTTTCCTACTGGACACAGGGATTATGTTCCTCCTGGAATTGTTCCTGGAGTGATTATTTTAGAGTCATAAAGTTCACATTGGCTATGACAGTGGATTATGGTTGATTAAGAGATTAAGAAAAAAACGAAACAAAACCAAAACAACCAGCTATATTCTGTACAGGAAATATCTGCAGTGGATGTGAAAAATTCCTGTGTAACCACATATCAGATATTAGGTATATGCAGAATCAAGGTTACATAGACAGTCTCCTGAAAATAGTTTCTAGTTTCTAAGGATTGGCTTTGCTATCTTATCTTCTTTCTTTTTTACTATGAGTTATACGGATTAATGTTTGGATCATTTTGGATGGGTGAGGTCTGGTAGCAATGGTGTGGAGAGTATTTCAGCCAAGAACACTACTGAATGTGGCTGGATGTCCACCTACTTTGTGAACTGGCAGTTGTACATGTTATATCCCTTATGAAACATAAATGGATTACATAAATAGAAATGTAAAGCATAAAATTTACCCAAGTGTGTGGCACTTGGACTTCAAAAAAGGTGGATTTTTTTTCTCTGCAAATTGTCTGCAGTGAAGGCAGTTAGGAACACTGAGTTTATAAGTAATATTTATTTTCAGATATTGAACTTAAATCTGTAGTTATTTGAGAACTGCTTCTTCCTAAGCACAGCACTATGATAGTGTTTTTACACTGAGATGCCCAAATAGACAAAAATAAAATGGTGGTTACATAATTTACTTATTTCTGTTGTCATAGATAATGAGTTTATATTTTTTTAAATGGAATATTTACTCCAGTGAAATTTAGTAGAGCAAAGCACGTTTTATCCTTTAATGTCTTGAGAGTTGTCAAATCCATCATTCCAAACGTGAAATAGAGTTCAATATGCACACAATGTAAAAGGTGTGGTGTTTGCCTCTGTGATTTCACCATCTTAATGAGATTGAAATTTCCCTTCATTTGATAGCTGTCTCTGACATTACTCATAGCTTTTGTTTAATCTTTATTGAGCAACATGTCATTTAATCAACTGTTAAACATTTTAATTTTATCCCTGATAACCATTATAAAAAAAGAGGATGCATGTTTAATGTTTAAACCATTGATTTTTTAAAAAGTCTCTAAATGTACAGCTTGCATATGGAAACCTTGCCACTGCACAAGGGAGAACTTTTTTATCTCTCTGCAGGCCACACTGAAAGAAGGGACATCAGCAACTCCTCACTTAGCAGTTGATGAAATAACATGTTGCTACAGTTGAGGTCTAAGAATATGTTATTATAGTAAAACATCTCCATCTGAAGTCTGCCTGCTTTCCATTTGTGATGAATTATGTGCAAGCAATAATGATTTTTTAAAATTTGACATAAGAAGCTCTTAGAGAGGAAATAACAGCTATACAGATGTTCAAACCAAATATTATTTGTTTTGAAATACAGTATTGAAACAGGATGAGAATCTAATATTTCAGTTGTAAGGTTTTCAGACTAGAATATCAATCATTGCTTGTGTACATATATACAGTGTCTGTTTTCAGATTGTGGCAGTTTAAAAAGTATTTGTTTAATTTTTTGTGTACTGTGTGAGCCTGAAAGTGTTCTGAAGGTGTGTGGGTGTGGCACCTGGGGACAAGGTGTAGTGGTTAGTAATTGCACTCCATGATCTTAGAGGTCTTTTCCAACCATATTGACTCTATGTATCTATATGGCAAGTTTGCCAAGACAAATTATTATTTTTCCATTATAGCTTCTTTCAGAAAGGTTGGGGAGAAATTGAGAGAACGGGGAAATGCAGCAGAGATTGATTTCTGAACTGGCTGCTAGAACTGAACCCTAGAAACCAAAGAAGGCAAGAAAGAGAAAAAAAGTGTCATATATCATTGAGAGCTATAATTTTATTTCTCTTGAAAATATAGCAATATTCCTACAGCTAAATATTGTTAATTTCAAATACCTAAAATTCTATTCAAAAATCCTTTGTGGCACGTGCTGCACATCAGGGTGAATGACTAATCCCTGAAAAGTGATTAGTGCACCAGAATAGATATGTTTTATTGAAGCCAATTGCCAAAGGTAGCTGTACAGACATGATATTCTCAGACTTCTATAAAGCATGTCATTTAGCCACACACAAAAAACCTTCTTACTAAAAAAATTATCAATCTTTAAAATCACTGTGGTTCATTTTGCTTGCATTAAAACCCAGTTACTACTGTAAAAATGTAGATTGACAAACTGAAACAGTTCAGAGGGAAGCCAGAAGAAATACTGAGAAATACTTTTTGTTAGTCAAAGACTGAAGGACTGATTAATATTTATTTGTAGAGATGTTTGTTAAACTTCCAACTTCGTTGACTGTTTCTCTCTTTCTTTTGTGTCAGTCTGTCTCTTCGGGAAAAGGGTTATGTGGACATCATCTCCAAGAGGAAGAGTTTCTCATTTATTTTCTTCCTCACTTCTCACATCTCAGCTACATCTCCTTCTCAGGAGCCCATTTGGTCTTTGCAAGAACAGCTTTGTATTAAGTGTGGAGCAGCTCTGTGGTAGATCTAGGAGCCTCAGGCTGGTGCTGCCTCACTTTGGAGAAAAGTGTCTATTTTGTAATGCCAGGAAAGAGTGAACTATGATGATCCACCCTAGTTTTGAGGAAAGTGAACTCCCCTAGCTGCAAATTCAAATTTAGCATTGTGGTCTTATTTGAGATATTGTTACAAATGGTGTCAGTGCTGAAGCAGGCAATTCCTGACTCACGTCTTTCTGACTGTGCATTTTCATGTCACAAACCTGTGACATGGGCTTATTCCAATTTCTGAGTACCTAGAATCTCTTCCAAAACGAAGTTCTTTCCTCTGTTTCCCACCACTCCAGGGACTTTTACAAATTTACAGACTGCTGTAGCTGCTACTGTCAGATATAACAGGGCCGCCCTCTCTCCATGCTTTGTTCACTGTCACCCAAAAGGCATCTAACCCAGAAATGGCAATGGATTCCTCATCCACCTGTGCCTGGCATCACTGCTGACAGTGCAAAGGTTTTTCCCTTGTTGGCAGAGGTTCTGGGACTCATTGAATCTTTGTCAGACTCAGTCACTGCAAGGAACTGAGTGTCTGTCCTTCCAGTTTCTAAAGGCTTGTCCTATTTTGCCTTTATGGACTTCCTTAGCTGTGCTGGAACATGCAGCGGTGAGCATGTAAGGGCTTCAGTTCATCTGATTAGACGTGCAGTACAGGCAAATTTGTCTTTAAATAGTTTTTTATCTGCTGATTCTCCACCCTCTTTCTGTGAATAACACTTCTCATAACTGTTTTACTTTTGTTTTCATAGTAAACAAGATTTTTGCAGTGTATGCAATGAGAGCTCACTCACTGTTGCATTCCATCCCCTTAAATCCTGATGGCTTCCTTTCCTGGAGGAAACCCATTCTCCCCCTCCTGATGGGTGGGACAACCTCCACACGTGGAGTCCCTGGCCTTTCACAAAGACAGAGTTACTTACCAGTGCATGGAAGTGCAAGAAGCCATAAATGTGCCCTGTGCTCCAACCCATGTCAGCCTGACACAGTTTCCCTCGTGTCACACTCTGACCAGGAGCTCTCATGAGAGTAAGATTAGAGAAGGACACAATCATTGTGTTTATACCAGCAGTTTTAAATTCCAGAGTATTTTCTCTCTTTCAAGCCCAGGACACCTCATAAGAGTCTGAAACCTGGCCCTACAGAGTTTGTATGGATGCCTCATCTGGGTCTTTCCTCATTACCTGCTCTTTCGGATGCCGTATAGGTCTCTGCTATAGCACCCTGTCACTTCTCTCTTGCAAAGCCGTCCTTGAGCAATGGTAGCAGTTAAGTCAGAAGATGGATCTGTACCTGATCCAAACACCCCTATTTGCACTGAGGATAAGTCCTGGTCACCTTTTGAAACTCAGCTTGCAGTGATTTTAGATCATACCTTGGAACTTAAGCATGGACTGGCAGTTAGTTCAGCTGAGGTGCTCCTAATGGAGACACGTCACCTTTTTTGGTCAGGTCACAGTAAGATCACTTGAGGACTTGATTAGAAATTGTGTCCCTAGTCAAAGATCATATTGAAGAAGGAAATGTACAACCTTTATAGTCTTTTCAAGCTATGACTAATTGCTCCTTATCATACCTATCAAAGAAGAATCTTTTTTGATAGATATCATCTCTGTTGGCAGAAGGGAGGGGAGATCAGGCTATTTCCTGTGCAGCTTTAGAAAGCATTCAAAGGTACTCTGAAACTTTTGCTTTCAGCAGACAGGAGGCAGACTGGTACTCTGATTTAGGATACGTATTTTCTCATTAATCTAAAGTTCACCTCCACTCACACAGTTCTAGCAGTCTGGGCAGACATGGCTTTCCCTCTAAGACAGGGAGATTCAGCAGCAGCACAGTCCCGACACCACAGCTCTCCCTGTCGACAGCACAGTGTGTAAAATTTGCTGCAGGACTTTCAGAGTTGAACAATCTTCTATGGTGGACATGGCAAGAGTGTTCTATCAGCCTCAGGGGATTTCCTCCAGACATTTACAGAGTTCCCTTTATTAAGATACTGTAGAAGAAGTCTTTAAGTATAACATACCTATGACAGAGCAGTCAGATAAAGGGGTCCCATGACCATCCTTGCACAGACACAAAAAGAAGAAAGCAAAAAAACTAAAGAGGTGTGCTGTGTGCTCATAGCTCGACAGCTTTCTTGATAGCTTGGAATCTACAGGAAGTAAATTTCAGTTTCTGGAACAGTTTTCATTCTTCAGATTTCCTCTTTCACTTGCTATCTGATTTTCATTGCATACATGAGAAAAAAGTTAGTAAATACTCAGACTTGAACCCTCATCATTCTGGTCTGCATTTTTTTCATTGCTTTCAGATTCATTATTATTATTAGATTAGAAAGTTAAAGCAATTTTGTAACGACAGATAACCATAATTCTAAAGCATTTGACTCAGCACTTTTGTAGTGCAGTGTGATGTTCTGTGTTACCTCCCATATCCAAGGTACACCTTGTTCAGGAAAAAATTAGTTAAGAATACTTGTCCTATACTAACCAACCTTATTGTCATTAACAGGGTTTGAACCCTGTACTTCAGATGTCTTCTAATCAACCCCAAACATTGTCGAACACAGATGCCAAGAACTTATTGTTTTTTCAAGCAGACAGCCCAAGGCTCCTGCCTAATAATTAGGGGTACTTAGGGCTTTGGGCTATTTAGGGCTTAGTTCATTCAGCTATTTCATATACTTCACATGAGTCACAACTATAAAACCATAATTTTTTGCATTAAAAAAAAAAAAAAAAAAAAAAAAAAGGAAGGCATTCCAGGACAGTAGCTACCTTTCCTCCACTTGCAATACAAAGGTGGCTTTTTCAAATTTTAACCTTGAGAGTGTATAATTTCTGTTTATGTGTGTCACTTGGGAAGAATTAGAATTCCTAGCTGAAACTCCATGATTCCTGAGTGCCCTGCCTGGGCAAGCAGGAAAAGCATTGCTCAGAAAACAGGGCAGTGTTTCCACAGAGGTGCTTACAGGTTGCTTATCATGTCAATGTCTCACAAACCTAATGTTTTTGTTTTGTTTTAGTACTTCACTGATTAGAATAATTATTTTTCTTATCCATTCCAGGAGCCTTCATGATCCCTTTCCTGATTTTGCTAGTCCTGGAGGGTATCCCCCTACTTCATCTTGAGTTTGCCATTGGTCAAAGGCTGAGGAAAGGCAGTGTGGGTGTATGGAGCTCTATCCACCCTACCCTGAAAGGGGTTGGTAAGTCAAACAGCTGCCTGAGAAAGCACAAATCTCTGAACTGATGATCTAAAAAACATATCTTCCAGGTTTTATTCTGGAGTGCTGTGAGAAATTTCAGGATCTATTAGTTTTCCGCTCTTCCTAACTCTACATTGATAGGTCAAACTAATAATGATAAAGGATAATGACAATTTTATGTTCGTATTCCCAAGTATTGTGGGTCCTGTTAAAACCTTTCCCTAATCTGAGACCAATTTCAGGCCTCAGTGATATTTTCTGTATTATCCATACTGGCTGTTTTTACCATTAGGATGAATTTTTAGGTGCACCAAAAATTGTTCTGTAACTGTTCTGTGGATAAATATTAATTAAATCTTTATCGGATAGACCTCAGCTCCACTTAATTTTTACCTTTTTTGTATCTGAGAGTTATCATTCCAAAAACCATAGAAACAGTATTTTGCAGAAAATACTTCTTCACCTCTGTAGCAAACACAGGAGGTGCCTTTGAACATCAGGAAACATGGTGAGGGTGAGCAGGTGTTGGCACAGGCTGCCCAGGGAGGTTCTGGGGTCTCCAGCCTCCAAGACAGTCAAAGTCTGCCTGGACATGGTCCTGGGCAACCAGCTTTGGGTGGACAGGCTTGAGCATGGGGTTGGACCAGCTGACCTCCAGAGATCCCTTCCAGCCTCAAACATACACTTGAAAGGGAAGAGAGAGGTCTGCTTTGGCATCCAGTGCATTTGTAAATCAGTTACAAAAGATAATTGTTCATTGCATCTGGAATTTTTCAAGATTCTTTATAACTTGGTAGCACTCAGGAGCTAATGATTAGCATTTACTGTCTGCCAGAGAAGTCATCAGAGGTTGATTACTTGGGAACAGGCAGAGGAGGACAGATACCAGCGTGAATTCCATACCTGGTCACAGACTGTGCCTCCTGGCAGCCATCCATCCTGTACAACACCACCTTTGCTGCTGCCCTTTGCAGGGACATTGTGGAAGAAGGAGATATTTCAGTCTCATTTAACCAAAATCCTAAGTCAGTTGAGCTTTACCTGTGTCCAGCATCCCAAGCTCCCTGGACATCAGCTGGCAAGGCTGTGAACAGGATTTTATGGTGTCAGTAGGGAATCAGTCCTCTCAGAAAGTTGGCTCCTAAGTGGGCATCACCTTCAGTCTCAGAGAGGTTTTAGGATTTAACTCTATGTAGAACTCACCTGTCCAACCTTTAAGGCAAAACATTCACAGTAATAAACCTACATCCAAAATGTGGCAGGGGTGGAGGGAAAGGTTGAGTTTAATGTACTTTGATACATCTTGAAGACAAGAGCGTTGCAATTTACACAGTGTTCTGATTTTTTTTTCTTTTCAGGCATAGCATCAATGTTTGTATCTTTCCTGGTGGGCTTATATTATAATACTATTATTGCCTGGGTGATGTGGTATTTCTTCAACTCCTTCCAAGAACCCCTGCCATGGAATAACTGTCCTCTCAATGACAACAGAACAGGTATATTTTATAAAATATTGTAATTTGTTTCCCAGCACAGATTTCTGATTCTAACAGTTACTCTAAATGAGCCTTTCTGTGAAATAGCAGTAAGGCATGGCAGTCCTATCAGGCACATTGCACTATGTGATACTTGTATTTTGTACAAATACACATTAAATAAAACGTGGACAGCACTTAATCTCTGAGGCAAATTTTGCCTTCTTATATGAAACCTCATGGTAGATTTTGACAGATGTGTTCATATACAGAATATTCACTAAGTGCAGATCTAGTATAAACATGAACATTTTCCAGATTTGAGCAATGTCTTTCATCCATCTCTTCAACAATCCTCCATTAGCACATTGAAAAGGAAAAAAAAATGCATAATCCATTTGAAACACCTGTCCCTCTCAGTATGACGAGTCTACAGCTCCTTGGAGACCACTTGGTGACAGCAGCTTTGTTTTCCATGGTCAGCCCTGCATGACACTGTGTGAAGCAGGTGTTTTTGCTGGCTCTGTGAGCAGCTGTTCTGAGTGCTCTGCCCCTCTTCTCCCAGAATAAGCATGGAAAGCCTCATATAAAGGCAGGCCAGGGCAGAATATTGCACAGGCCAGCACATTGCAGGGAGCTGGGGATTCAGCTTGAGTTGACAAAACCTTGAACAATGCTCCACAGAACAGAAGAAAAACAGAAGAAAAAATATTGCTGAAGGAGGTGTGGGAGGGGAAGAGCCACTGTATTAAAATACTTGTTAAACAGCTTTCTTTTAAATCTCTCATTTTGCCATGAAACCAACCTCCAAAAATCTGAAAATTTGCCAACAACAAATCCATTGGCATTACGTGGAACAATTTAAAACACTGATATTAATTATTTAGCTTCCATTTTTCCAGGTAAATAAAAGACATACAGAATGACAACTATTTTGTGGTTACAGATTATTTAGAAGAGTGTGCCAAGAGCTCTCCTGTAGATTACTTCTGGTACAGAGAAACACTGAACATCTCCACTTCCATTGAGGATTCTGGCAGTATCCAGTGGTGGCTATTGCTGTGTTTAACATGTGCGTGGGGTGTGCTGTATGTGTGCACAATCAGAGGCATTGAAACAACAGGAAAGGTACTCTATCTGGGGGGAAATTTTTATGAGATTATATTAATCATGCTGTTGTGATCCCTTATTTATACAGAATTAATTATGCTGTAGAAGCTGTCTGGTTTTTGAGTGACAGCATGTCCAAAATTTTGTGTCATGACTGGGACTGCTTTTTGAAGAATGAAGATGAATGGAAGTTGACTTTATTTGATTTATGTGGAGATTTTTGTGACCAACTTTTTGTGAGTCTTCCTTGTCCTTACAGGTTCTAGGAACACATTTTAGGGATTATGGCTTTAACACTAATATTAATGCAAGATAAAGGGACTGTCTTTTTATTATGGCTATTATCTTCAAAACACACCTATACAGATTTATTTGGGTTTGTGCAATCCCTAAATATTATCTCGACAAAAGAGTGACCAACTTTCTTCTTCCCAGCAAAGACCTGAGAGTCCATCCTTGCATCAGTTTGGTCTTGGGGTGTACATTATTTTTGATGCTGCTTTTGAATAATCTGATTTGAATTTCAACAATTACAATTTCTCTTAAATAGATTACTATTGCTAAAAAAGTATTTATTATCCAAATGTACCATAAATAATATTTCATTGAACATTTATTACTGTAGTATGCTAATTGTGACTCACTTGAAACTTGCCATTATTGTTAATCACCACACCTTGATTATTTCCTTATTTTCTTCACTTTTTTTTTTTTAATTCAAGTGTTTTGTTTTATTTGAGTGGTTTATTTACTTTTTTCATCTTTGGTGCAGGCTGTGTATGTGACATCAACTCTCCCATATGTGGTGCTTACCATTTTCCTGATCCGTGGCTTGACTCTGAAAGGATCAACCAATGGAATTGTGTATCTCTTCACCCCTAATGTAAGCCACTGCTTGGGTCATTGTTCAGTGAAACATGGTGGAGTCCTCTCTGTAATTAACAACTGATAGAAAATTAGTCCTTCCCACTTTTCTAAGTGACCCTGTAAGTGCTTTTCTAAGTATCCCTCAGCACCTTAAAAAAATCTTGATTCTGTGGGGTGAATCCTCTGCACTGGACATAGCGAGTGTACATATACAGAAATATTTTCTCTCTGTCTCCATCCTCCATCAAAAGCTGTTCTAACAAATTGAATTATCATTACAGAGCAGTGTGATTGTCATTTATTTGGCTTGATTTATTTTCTTGTATTCTACCTAAGAGCCAGCCTAAATTTAAAGCATAAATCATGTATTTGTGAGTAGAAGCCACCCAATTTTCATATGAAC
Organism: Lonchura striata; assembly: GCF_050655825.1. Classification (NCBI taxonomy): domain Eukaryota; kingdom Metazoa; phylum Chordata; class Aves; order Passeriformes; family Estrildidae; genus Lonchura; species Lonchura striata. Next base: position 93,219,666 of record NC_140704.1, read on the forward strand.
AAAAAACCCTAAGATGTTTTAATAATATAACAGTATTTAAACAAAATTAAAAGATGGATCATTTTCCATAAGCAGATCTCTGAATGATCATTATTAATGCTAAGTAATAAACAACTTTTCTGAAACCAGACATGACATCTGTTAGCTATGCAAAGCAATTTTTTAAATCCATTTAAAAAATACTTACATAAAAACTTCAGATAGGTTTTCTTTTATAAAAAAAGTAAGTTTGACAAAAATATTGACCTATTTGTTGAAATTCTTCAGGAGCACTGAGTCTTGCATGATTAACGTTCTTGTTTTAATTGTTGTTTTAAATCTCTCATGCTCAGTTTAAATAGCAATGTTGGATGTGCTTAAAGCTGTGTGTCTGATGCCTCAGGTTAGTGAGCTGGCAAACCCAGTGACGTGGCTGGATGCAGGAGCTCAGGTGTTTTACTCCTTCTCCCTGGCCTTTGGAGGTCTCATTTCATTCTCCAGTTACAACTCTGTTCAGTAAGTAGCCAGGCAAAGCCTAAATTTTATATGAGTATTTCATTCTTTCAAATGAAACATCCCTATTTTGCCCTACTGTTGTGCTTCTTGGGATAGGGACAGCCTTCCCTCAGACATGTACAGTGCATCTCCTGGTTCTCCCAAATCAAGATTTCAGGTCCCTGCTCTGACTGACCTCCTAGAGAAAGATGTGGTGATGCAGGATAAGAAGAAGAGGACTGGCTGCCCAGCACCAGCTGTTGAGCAGGAGTGTGGGAGAGCTTGGTGCATGGTGATGCCCTTGGTCTCAGAGCAGGTGGTAAAGCACATATTTCAAATAAATTCACAGAACACAGTTTAAAACTTCAGCTTTGCAATGAAGATATATATCTCATATTGAAATTTAAATTCAATTCCTTTATATGTGTGCTTTGGGACCAGGGAGTGAGAAATTCCATCACCCAGAGACGGACCCAGCCTGCGAATTATGATGCAATACTATATTCTACATTCTCTTACAAAATATTGGAGCAACCACCAATGCCTCTTGGTGCCTGCCATCCCTTCAGAACTCTTGAAAGAAAAACTGTGTGGCATTTGCTAAATCTAATATTTTTGATGGACATCTCTGAATTAAGTTTTGGATATGTCATTAAGTTATGGCTTGGTCATGCATTTATAAATTTGTGTTTTAGTTTTGGTTTGGGTTCAATTACACCACAGCAGCATTTCAGTCACTGAGGAAGTTCCTTGCCACCATTCTTTGATTTCATGTATTTTTGAAAAGATCACCTGGAATTTTTGGTGTTTGCAAGTCTCAGTGTGAGATGTCAGGCTCTGCTTAAGGTCCAAGTCAATGTCCCATGGCCATGGGGTCAGAGCTGGGAGCATCCACCTTTCCAAAAGACACAAAGAAAAGGAGCAGTGTCCTTGGGGTTTTCCAACACACGGGGCAGTTGCATTCAGGCCATGTTCATTCAATGCTCAATAATTCATGACTTAAGGAGGGAACTGAACAAAGTCACTAAACTTCCAAAGAATACAATTTTAAAAGTCCCCATGCAAATTCCACAGTGTTACACTGTGGTGTTGGGCTACCTGCAATCCAGCACCAGCTGGACCAGGTCAATGAGTCTGCCCCTGCATCATTTGAAAGTACAAAAACACCAGAAAATTCATTAAAGTTTCAATGTTGTCAAAGATTCACTAATTCATAATGAGAAGGAGCTTGAGAATCTTACTTTCTCTAAAAGGAAGAAATGTTTTTCAAGCCTGTCATTGAGAATCTCATGTTATGTTGCAAAAACTGACACAAGACTACAGCAAGGAATTCAATGCCCTACATCCATCAGATGCCCATTTGCAATGCTATAAATGGGGAAAGGACACAGTGTGATAGGACTTGGTTGGACAAGGACTTGGTTCTCCTCTTGAACATGTTCAGAAAATTTAATATGGCAACATTAAGTTAATCTCAGTATTCCTCTCTTGCCCAGGAGAAATGAATTATCTACAATTTTACAGCCTTCTCTTAAAATGATTAACTAATTTAATATTGATATTTTATCTTGTCTCTCAGATGAAAGTCTGTTTCTGGCTCTGCCAATTTTATGTATTAGCACAGGCACACTGGCAGGAAGTGCCTGCAACAGAGGTGTTTCTACAGAGTTTTTCTGTCCCATCTTATCAGCATAATGTTACATTGTTCTTCCAAAACTTGAGAACATTTTGAACCGTACTTTGTTCAACAGCCAAACAAAACTGTTTCCAAGTGCTCTCGGCTACTGCAATTTCACCATACCTAAGTGCTATGAAAAGTGAACTTTGCTCACTTTTCACGTCTGAGTACTTGAATTCAAGTCCAAATCTTTCACCTTGCAGCACAATACACCAGCATTGAAGGCACCACCTGTGGCAACACGTTTCTGCACACATCCATGACAAGCTTAAAAAGCAGGGGACTTTTGCCCCTCATACTTTACTTCCCATGAACTAAACATGGAAACAGCTCAGGCAATTATTCCTTATGAACAAGATTATTTGAAAGGGAAAAAAAAAAAAGCCACCAAAAGAAACCAAAACCATAGCTATTAAATTGCTTAAGGCACCAAGTTCTAAATTACTAAATCTAACAGCACTACTTGTGTGCTTTAGAGAGCTCACTGATGTACCTATGCATCCTAGACTACTTTTTTCTTAGTCTTGGTAGCCAGTTTTGCTATTTATTTTAGGAATGTGATTGATATCCATTGTTTCTTCTCTTTGAATTACAGCAACAACTGTGAGAAAGATGCTGTGATCGTTTCAGTGATCAATGGTTTCACATCCATCTACGCCGCCACCGTCATATACTCCATCATTGGATTCAGAGCCACAGCAAGATATGATGACTGTTTTGATAAGTGAGTTATTGGGAAAAAAAAACACGGAATATGCAGGTGTTTGTTTGGCTGAGGCAGCTGTTAGCCTGCTGACTATGGATTTCTCATTTCTGAATAATTGCACCTCGACTCACACAGCATCAGAACCACTCATTACTTATAAAAATATGGAATCTTGTGGAACAAATCCCACAGACAGTGATAATTGTTTAAGTCATCTTATTTCCTACATAATTGTTGCATAAGCAACTATATTTTACATTATTCTCCATGATGACATACAACATGAATGTAATATTCCTTGGTTCCTGTGTTAGTTCCATGTTTAGGTTTCCTCCTAGAGAGCTCAAAAGCTTAGGTCTCATCAGGGGTGCCTCGTTTTACCCTGGCAGTCAGACTCAGTGGTTTCCAGTCTCATTCCTCCCCATTCAACTGTGACACTGCATGATTCACGGCCGCAGACAACTTAGACATTCCCATAATCCACCCAGTCTGGGGACTGGTGTTAGTCTGCAATGCTAAGACAAGCAACTAAATCCTGCATGGGTTCCTAGAGTGTCCATCCATTTAGAGTCATCTATGCCATGAAAGACAGTGTTATATTCACCTTGGAAGAAAGAAAATTGCAAATGTACATCTGCTGGACTTTTCAGCGTCAAATCTGATCTTGATATTGTACTCTTAATGACTTGTTTGATGATATAAATGAATCCTGATGATGCTTACAGATTAATAATTTCAAATTACATACATTTCACTTTTTCAGAAATATTCTTACTCTGATGAATGCATTTGATTTGCCAGAAGGTAATGTAACCCAAGATAACTTTGAACAAATGCAGCAGCTGTGCAACATGACTGATCCAGCAACTTTTGCAAGCCTCAAGTTTGAAACCTGTGATCTGGAAACTTTCCTGAATGATGTAAGTTTAACAACCTAACACATATTGATACCTTAAATATGGTAGGAATGCATAGCAACTACTTAATTGCAAAGTCTAGTGACTACCAATGTAAATTTAAGTGCTGTGTGATGTCAATGATCCTAAATCTTCCCCAGGGAGCTGAAGGAACTGGCCTAGCCTTTATTGTCTTCACTGAAGCTATCACCAAAATGCCTGTCTCACCTTTGTGGTCCATTCTCTTCTTCATCATGCTCTTCTGCTTGGGTTTGTCATCTATGTTTGGAAATATGGAAGGTGTGCTTGTACCTTTACAAGATCTCAAGATTATATCCCCCAGAGTGCCTAAGGAACTTATTACTGGTAGGTGCATTTTTAGAGAAAAGTGACCTCCCCACCCTCCCCAGAGAGCAGCTTGTATGCTGAAAAAGCAGCCCACCCCACTTCTACCTTCTGATCTGGAATGGTCTTAAGACTCCCAGACAACCTACTGAAGATTTTCTCATGTTTCCCAATGGGGCAACTCATGTGAGGCTCCTTCTGAGCCTGCAGGCAGCTGTCACCCTTTAGGCTTGCCCATCAGCCTGCTCATGATGTCCACTGTCTCCTCCATTGGGAAGTTGGAGGATCTGAGTCCTTCCTTCACCCAAGCAGGATTTCTCTCAGAGCAACATTATCCCATCATCTATGAGGAAGAGGACCTGTTTTCTCTCCTCAGCTTTCTCCCTTTTTGTTTGCAACATCTGCCACCTGTATAATGTTAGAGTTTTACCCAAACAGAAGCCAGGCTCCTGAGAGTGCCATTAAAAAAAAAGATGGTGGCCTCAGGCTGCAAGAGTTACGTTTTAAGCTTTATAGCTACTGGGGAAATAGTTTTCTTTCCCATTTTGCTTTTGCTTTCTTTGCCTAAGTGTGCTGTTGTTTTGTTTTTTTCCCCACAGGTCTCGTTTGTTTGGTGTGTTATTTGATAGCTTTCATTTTTGTGCTGAATTCTGGTAATTACTGGCTGAGTCTATTTGATAGTTTTGCTGGCTCTATTCCCCTGCTGATAATTGCATTTTGTGAGATGTTTTCAGTTGTCTACATTTATGGAATTGACAGGTATGAAATACAGCTTAACCACTACTTCATATCAATGCATAAAGTGATTATTGTTAGATGTATAGCTACATCTTGCTGCATCTCTGTGCACAGAATTTCTGTTATAGAAATCAATGAAATTATGCAGCTATAATTTAGGGTTGCTTATATGTTTCAGGTTTTTTAAAGAGTTCTCAGCAAAAAGAAATAATGTTTGTTAAGTATTTGTATGTGAAAGCTTTCACCTTTATTAATACATTATAATAAATAATGCTCTTTAACAACTAGTTCAAATAAAGATATCCCTCAGATATTGCAAGAGAATATTAGGCATCAACAAGAGCTCTGGAGTGTATTAATATGAATGCAATTTTTAAAGTACCCATTAGAATGTAGATATATGCAACAGTTATATAAGAACCACTATAGATAATTTGTCTTTTAAATATGGTGACATTTATAATAAATCTTCTCCAGGATAATTGCATTAAACATTTAATTAGGAGAAGCAAAGTACATGCACATTGGCACTGAGCTGAAAGTTTAACACAGTTATATCCCAGGAGTGTTTACAGGGAGTGCTAAACGACCCTGTCCAAGACAGGGTTCTTCAGGCAGGCTGCAGTTATTAGTATACAGCAGCTTGCAAATCCAAGCTACTGAGATACATTCTTAGCTGATAAATCCAGGACTTTATCAGTTGTAGCAGTCAGTAATTATCCTCTCAACTTTCTACAGATGTAATAAACCAGGTTTCAACATCTTCATGTTTGCAATAAAACCAGAAGAAATGTGAAATAAAGCACAGGGAATTCAATCACCCACAAGTTTTACTTGAACTTGCGCCAGATTCAGCTGCTGCTCCTCACAGTGGGGTGAATGCCCTTGTGACCCATTTTCCCATGCTTTTATGCTATTCAAGGAAACATGAATCAGCTTAGGTAAATTAGATGGTGTACCCTTGAGAAAGAAGGCTTGTTTTAATTTGTTAAGGACAGAAAAGGCTGTGTTGATCACTTTTCCTTCCCTTTAAGATCTCGGAACTGCTTATAAAATAAAATAATTCCTAGGACACAAGCATGGGCTGAGTCCATAAACTGGGGGCAAGGTGTGTGTGTTTGTGTTTGATTCGGAAAAGAGCCTCATACCAAATTTTAATGCGGCCAGTACACACCACTGTAGCCCTCTCTGAGAACAGAGCTTTTCAGGGCTGCCCAAAAGTGGTGTTATCTGCTCCAGATGAGTTTCTGTGACCTTTCTCTGAGAAAGGGTCATTGGTAGAAAGATGGCTCTGTTGCCTGAAGGAGAACATGTGTGTTATCCATGACACACATGAACTACACTTGCAGTCAGGACATGGGGCTCTGTGTCCTTTTAAGACACCAAGACCTCAGAAGTTAGGGATGAAAAGATAAAATAAATTTACTTAGTAATTGAGAGTCTAGTGGATTCAGTGTGTTCAAGTTGAAGGACCAACTGAATAGTCCTCTCAGGTTTATCACCATAGGATATGTAGGAAATCCAGACAAAAAGACAAAAGCAGAAACCTCAAACTTCCAAACTGTTTTTTAAGAAGTGTGTGCACAACGTGTTGCATTATATGTAGAAGCCATAAACTGGTTCAGGGCTGATGCAGACAGTACCACTCTCAATGCAGAACTTGTTTCTTCTTGTGGAAATATTTTTGCCCCACTGACCACTGCATGTTCCATGAATAATCCAAATAACACAATGTAGGTGTTTTAATAATGGGTGAAATTAAATATTGTTTCATCATTCAGCCCAAGAAAACTGGTAAATATCCAAATTAGGCAAACATTATATTATAATCTAATTATCAAATTATTTCTATTTGCTTTTGTTCTTTTAAAATATTGTATCACTTTAATATTAATACTGTATCAATTTAATATTACTATTGTATCACCCTTTAATTTATGCAATACTGACGTAATTATCAAAAAAATTGTGAAGCAATACTGCAACATATTCTGGGGAAAATCCATCTGCACTGTCTCTTTCTTGTTGAAGCTATTTCACATGTCTCACAGACATCTCCAAGACAGTACGTCTCCAAAAATAATTTTCCAGACTTGCAGTGATATGTGCCATAATTTGAACTACTGAGGTCTAACTCCTGATGCTGTCAGTTCCGGTCTCAAACTGAGATTAGCAAATTCCTGGGAACTACACTTAGGGCTAGTTTGGACTTCCCTGCTTACGAGCAGGCATTCTTTGATTCTGGCCAGCTTTTAAGTCTGAATCTCCTGGTTTTGTTTTTAGGTTTAACAAGGATATTGAGTTCATGATTGGACACAAGCCCAACATTTTCTGGCAAGTTACCTGGAGACTCATCAGTCCTCTCATTATGTTAGTTATCTTTTTCTTTTATTTTGTGGTGAAAGTCAACCAAGAACTGCTCTACAGTGTTTGGGACCCTAGCTATGTAAGTGTGTAAACCAAAATATTTATTTATAATCATTTTAAGTATTCTTCTTTAATGTAAGAGTCATTGTCAGTTATATTCATCTTCCATCTGAAAATGTTTTCTAGCACATTTGCCACAAGATATGGAAATGGGACTGCTTTCTTTTCTCCTCTTTTGCAACCTCACTTCCCTGTAATGTTTCAGTACTCCTTTACTCTGTGATTTCAGCCTTCCCACAAAAAGGTTGATTAACAAAATTGATTTCAGCCTTCCCACAAAAAGGTTGATATGCCCTGGTGGCCTGTCAGGTGCCCCATGCCCACATTCCTCTGTGCCAAAGAAGTGTTCCAGTCCCCTAGTCTCCCTTCCTGGCTCTTACTGTTTCATGCTATTTTCTTTACATCATTTTAATGTAAAAATAAGTCAAAACCAGCTGAGGCTGGAAACCCTTGAGCTGAAATCTGCTGTGGAATTGGCAAACTGTTGTGCCATGACGGCCGGCCAGTGTTCTGATCACATTTTTGATCTGTTGAATTACTGAATGTGTGCATGGTCCAGGTAATTGCTCCTCGTGACTTTCTACAACTTGGTTGTTTGCTCTTTCAGGAGGAGTTTCCCAAAACAGAGAAGGTTGAATATCCCCCCTGGGTGTATGCTATCATTGTAATCCTCGCTGGAGTGCCCAGTTTGACCATCCCGACCTTTGCCATCTACAAAGCCATCAGGAACCACTGTCAGAAAAAAAATGATCGTGCTGGCCTTATTGCTACATCTGAGACTTCCATTAATGGAAACTTAAAGCATTTATCATAAAACCATTTTTTTTTCAAGTGTGGAAGGATGCTTTATCAATGAGGAAAGTAAAAACAAATATTTTTTATGAATCCGGAGTTAATTTTATTTTCATTAAAGGATAACCATGTGTTGTTTCCAGGTAAACATTTGCATAACAATGCAATGCACTGTGAAGAATTGATGGCCTGGCTTCTGGAAGCAAAAAAGTGATATTTGCAAGTGATTAGGGCACCAGGCCAAATAATTTGTCCTCTTTCGGATTCTGAAGCCAGCTTGTTTGAAACTGGCTTCTATCCCCTCTGCTTGGGGATGCACTGTGCATGAAGTGACTCTTACATGTGTAATCATTGTGGCTGGGTGGCCAATATGAAGGGTAACTTAATGCTATCCTCTCTGGCACATTAAATTGTTTTTACTTTACATGCCACTGTGTTGCACAAAGCCACTAATATTATTTGTCTCATAGAGAAGTTTAAAATATTTAATAAAAAATATTTCTAAGTATGAGAATGACTGCTTCATTAATTTAGAATTCTATATATTTTATAAATTGTGTATGACTTCCAAGATCCTGCTTTTGCTGATGACAGTAGAGGAAGTCTTGCAGTGGGGCAGCAGCAATAGGTGGCTCTGGTTCATCTACACACACACACACAAACACACACACACCATACAACTATTTGAATTTTTTTTAACTTCCATGTGACCCAGTGGAGCTCAGTGAGGAGTCCCATTCCTCATGTGGCCACCGGAGAGGGAAAGGGGCACTATTGGAGCACCCAGGCAGAGTGCTTGGAACAGACAGCGTCCATGTCCCCTCTGGGTGGGTGATCGTTTTCATCCAACTGTGTATATGGACAGTGATACACTTGTATCACCTTGCAGCAATTCCTACACCCACCTTTTGAAACAAGAATAGATGCAATTTAGATCCTCATACTGGTTGTAATTAAAACACTCTCTTAAAAGGAATAGGTACACTTAGGGCATATTTACTCCAGAATGTATCTTTAGAGTAGTCTATCTCCTCTAAATTGAGAGTAAAGTGCCAGACATTGCATGTGTACTTCATGGAATCATAGAATCAATGGTTTGAGTTGGAAAAGAACTTGGAAGATATCCAATACCAGCCCCCCTGCCATGGGCAGAGACACTTTCCACTTGGCCAGGTTTCTCCAAGATCCATCCGATCTGGACATGAAGACTTGCAGGGATGGGGCATCCACAGCTTCTCTGGGCAGCCCATTCCAGAGAATCTGAATGATTAAATTAATATACATTCCATTTTCAATTTTTAAAATTACATTAATGTAAGTAATTATTTAAACTATTTGAAAATGTTACTTTTTAATGGGAAGAACATTTTTTTTGTCAGATTTTCCTGCTGATAAAAAGCTCAGCCACCAGGAACAAGTAACACCATGTTTGAAGTGGCTGGCTGCAATGCCAGGTGTGGAATTCAGGGTGTTGCTGGAAAGGCTCAAGCCCAGCCCGAGGCATTTCCTGATCAGAAGAGCAGCAGGGGATGGAGTGATGGTGATGAGTGCCCTGGGACCACTGACTTTGTGCAAGGGCTGCCAAACCTTCCTGTGCATCCAACACGTGTGTGCCCTCTGAGACAGCCCCAACAAGACACTGGGAAACATCTGTGAATCTGGATATTTGCAGAGGTGTAAGCATATGAGCTGTAACAGTCCAGGGAGAATCATGTAGCCTTGATCTGAAACTGGCTTCTGGTTGGATGATCTGCAACCTGATCACATTTGTGTGCTTAGCTGCAGAGGAGGGCTTTTATTTTGGGCAAAACAACTTATCTTCACTTAGAAACTCTTCCCATTTAGAGAGGGGAATCCAGGCATAAACTGTTGATTTACTGAGGCAAGCAAACTGGCTGGCTGCTCTGTTTAGTGTGAACTGATTTGGCATGCACACCAGCAAAACCCAGGTATGACTGAAAGAAAGCATAAAATATTCTCACACTTTCAATTGAAAGAAAGCATTCGGCTCTTGCATTCATCAGTAACTATTTAATGAATAATAAAAATAGTGACTGGGGATTCATTGACAGGTGGAAAGTGATTAACTTTTAGCAACTATTGTGAAAATGGACCAAATTCTAATGTCTGAACATACAAGATCTATTTTTTCTTGGCTTTTTTTCCTAACTGAATTTTTGTATTTGGAAAAGATGCCTTCATTTGTTTACTTTTATTAATAAACTAAGAAATGAAATGCCAATGTTTTATTCACAGATTTTTACAGGTATTTTGCAATTTTAATTAGTCCACTGCAAAGGTTTCTTTTTAATTATATTCAGTGTCACACTTGTCTGACAGAGTCTGAGAACATAAAGAGAACAGAAAATAAAAATCTGTTTGATCCTGAGTTACCCATTAACACATATTCCCAAGCTGTCTAACTATAGAAGGAGCTGCAAAAAAACCAAGAGTGGTAACTCTCTATATAATAATAATTCCTGGTTTTGTCTTTAAACTGCAGACTTGGCAATGATACAGCCCTTTGCATGAGATAAAAAGAAAGCTCCACCTCTCTTCCAAGATCTTTCTGTCACCCTGCATAAAATTTGTAGGACAGACGGGTTTCGAAGCATCTTCCCGTTTTTAGGGAAAGGGGCTAAGGAGCCACGGCTATTCCATTAAAATGTCGCAAGATTTATCAGCAACACCAGAAACCCCTAAAGAAGATGGCAGACCCAAGTGGGACAATAAATTCCAGTATATTTTAAGCTGTATCGGATTTGCCGTTGGCCTGGGGAACGTGTGGCGATTTCCATACTTGTGTCAGATACATGGAGGCGGTAAGATTGGAACGGGGCTTTGCCAAAATACTGAACTGCAATTCTCATTCAACTATACTAACTTCTGATGGGCATGGAAATTACTTAATTTATATCAGTTATATTCCTTTTTAAAAAACACTGATTGTCATTAATGTTTTGCTCCAGTTAATTAGCTCTTTCTATAGAAATGTATTTAATTATAGAATGATACGTTTGGTTAGGAAGACCAGACTGATACTGACCTGACTGATAATAGAACAAATTTATGTTGAAGTTTTTATACTGGTACTACAGCCCCAATGGAAGCAGGAAACTGAACCTGCAGCTGGCTACCTTAAGGAGAAATAAGAAGCCCTGGGGAGGCCTGAGGGAACTGAATTTCCCTTTGGGATGGTGAGTGAGTCATTCCCCACTCATGCTCTTAGAAGCTAGCTCATCATCTGTAATTACCCCTGCACAAAACTAAATTGTGCTTTTGGTTGTCTGTGAGGCTGTTTAAAATGCTCAGCTGATGGAGCAAAAACAGGAGCCTGCCAGGTGTCATGTGCCTGGGTATCACTTCCACAAAGAATTGCTTTAGAAGCAGACAATTTGGAAAATAGAAATGGATTTGAAAAGAGTACTTGGTAACTCACTGATCACAGAAGATTTTGAACTCTGCCACAGTAATTGTTTCAGACCAGTATTATTTGTTATTTTTCAATTAACTGGGGAAACTGAAAATTCACACCTGGAGAAACTGTCAAGTGACAGAAAACATCACCACATCCAAGTGTGTTTTACTGAGGTGTCTGTATTATTTGATGAACTAAATATATTTAAATCAACCAAGGAACCAAGAATGGATGTAGCCTGCAAAGGAAGGCATTTCAGAGAGAAGTAGCCACTTAGATAGGGACTATGGTAAGTAGCTCAATGAATGAGCTACAGCAGGTTGCATCAAGAGAAATAACCTTGGCAGGTGTAAGCAGAGAACTAGGAAGTAGGTAGAGATATTGCTGCCTATAGTAAGACAACTTCTGAGTCTCTGACTTTCCAAAAGTCCACTTTTTAAAGTCAACTTTAAAAATTAGACAAGATTTTTAGAGACAAAATGCAGAAAAGTCTCAGCAATTATCCAAGGGTTAGAAAACTTCTGGGACACAAAAAACCTTAAGAATTCAATCTATTTATGAAATTGAAAATTAAAGAGTATGTTTATCCTAGCCTATAAGCAAGAAAATGGAAATTATTTTGGTGGCAAGGAGCTTTTTAGGCCTGAATATGCAATAGCTGAGAGATACAGTTACACAAATAGAGAGAAGAAAAGACAAGAAGCAGTAGGTTAGATTCCTCCCAGGACACTTCATGGTTTCTATAATTTATTTTAAAAATGTGACACCCAGTGAAACCCCCACAGAAAAGTACCATCACTGGGTGGCTGGAAAGCCAGGAGTCACACTGTTTCTCTGTGTTTGTCCATGGGAATTATTGGAAAAAAAACCTGTCAATTCGGTTAATGATACTGGCATTAATGAGACATGATGAACATCCTTAGAGAGACATCCCCATAGCAGATATGGCATGAAACCCGCAAGGAAAATATTTTTATGGAGCAGGAGCTGTAGGTCAAATCCTCTACGGCATCTCAGGTGATCTTTCTATCTTGGAAAGCAAAGGGAAAATATTCAGGATTAAAAAATAACATAATAAAGCTAACATAATATGATGTTTTTGTAATGTAGTGAATGATTAACACAAAGTGCTCAGTGGAAAGCTTGTAAATCCCAGGCAGGGCTAGGGTCCATAGCAAGATGGAGCTCCTCCACACATTTCATTGCACAGAGCAGCTTCTGGAGCCACCAGCTGCAAGAGGCGTCACAAAATTTGTGCAAAATCAGGATTAAGATGAAATATTGTTCTACTGGCCGTTAAAAGGCTCTCACACTTTCCTAAGCAACAATTGTTGCTTCTCCATGGCCAGCTGTGGCCACTTGTGTTTCAACATCTTCAGAGCCCAGCCTCACTTCAGAAGATAGCAATGCTCATCTGCTCCTGAGGTTTGATCTCTCCCCTCCATCCTCCCTTCTGGGGTCCCCTGCATCCCTATCCTCACTGCCCCAAGAGAAGAATGAGTCTGGCTGCAAGGAGGTCACCTGTCTTATGGATTTAGAAGTGCTCAGAAAGTCTGCTTGCTTGTGTATCCAGCTCCAGAACTCCACTATTTCACACAGGAACCTTTAGGGACAAAAAAGACAGGGGGTATAGCAGGTTTAAAGAGAGTAAAAGCAGAAAAATGCTGCAGGGGTAAGGGCTGAGTTGCTCCTTTTCTCCCTGACTAGTAATGTTGCCAGTGAGAAACTAGCTTAAAATAGCCACCAGACTCAGTAATGGCAAACAGTTACTTTGCATCATCACCAACAGTGGCATAAGACAGTGGTGAATTAAGGTCAATGTATTGATGGGCAGACAGTGTTCGGTCATTACTGACCTTTCAACAAAGAGCTCAGAGAGTTCAATAGCAGGATGGACTCTCTAACAGAGTGCTTTGAGGTTTGTGAATAATTTATCCTAGAAAGCTGGCATTGGAAAAGCTGAGTGAGTTATGAAGATCACTGAGAAGACAGAGCTCTTGCATTTACATCTGTGTGTAAGGTAGCTGCATTTTTCTTCTGTTAATTTAAAGCAGTGACGTGGTTTGGGTTTGCATTTTCAAAAGCAAACAACTCAGGTGCAAAAGCCCAATAGGTTTTCAGGGGTACTGGAGCATAAATCCTGCATGTGTGCATGTGAAGATGTGCACATGGGAGAGACCAGCAGCACTGGGTTTAACTGGGAGCCCTGAGAGACACCATGGCTTTCTGCCTGCAGCCATAATCAGAAGCAGGAGAAACCAGGTATGGATATGGCATAGACATGCTTGAAGGCTGGATGGCTTCTGGGGTAGTTTTACAGCTGGTTCAGGTGATATCCTTGTTTCTGCATATTTTCAAAAACAAGAGATGAAAACAAGTGCTTGCACGTTTGTCTCGTGTCAGCTGTTCCCATCAGACCTCTGGCCCTGATTCATTGCACATTAGTGTTACTCAGTAACTCGGATCTAATATAATATCAGCTCTGCTGACATTTATCACCTGCTGCCGTTACTGATTGTTTGGGTTTATTGCCTGAGTTAAGTTAGTTATTTACTTTTCATGACTAATGGGTATGAAGGTTGTTTGCCACAGTTGGTAGAAACAAACACAAATGTTCCCAGGTAACTGGGATTGAAAAGAATTCTCTAAATAGCTCAGTAGAGAGTTTGTCACTTAAAACTGAGACACTAACAAGTCATACATCTATTTGTGTACACACAGAGTCATCTGAGTATACTTGAAGAAACCAACCCAGTTCTAGCTAGTACTGACTGCAGAGGTTTACTTTGGATTATAGCTAGTGTATATATATATATATATATATATATATATATATATATATATATGTCATATATATACATGCTTGCTTAACCCATGGGTATTAAAAGTGTGCCTGAGGCTACAAATTACTGAAAAATATCTGTAATATTAAATACAGTTCCTTCCTAGGAAAAGAAATACACAGAAACACTACTATAGGTAGCAGCAACCACCATCTAAATCCCACATTGCTACACACTACAGTCATGCTATAAAGGGCGAACTGTTTACTTCTGGGACAACCATTCATAACCCATGGCCTACTTGACCTTTTGCTCAAACTTGAACTACAGTGTACTGTGAAATGCCTGGCTCACTGTGTCCTCAAAAGGAAAATAAAACCAAAGAGGAACAAATTGTATAACTGAAAGATATTGTTAAAAAAAAAAAAAAAAAAAAGGCAAAACCTAAAACCAACCCAAACAAACATAGTATGCTGGGAAGAGCAGAATTATTCACTGTCTGACAGAAAAACTGGGTTACAGCTAGTAACAAACTTAATTTTTCTGGTTTATTAAATATATCTTGCTTAAACCCTTGGTGAAAAGCCATGACCTGTGGAGTCAATCCTTTCATAATTTGTTATATTTGATTGCCCTTTACATCTCAGGTTGGTGTGTGCTTGTATTTGAAAGCTGCATGCTTGCATCCTTCCCATTTCACAGGGGAGTTTGCCAAGCTTATTGTATGAGCTATCTGTGGGTGTTACCCATCTTCATCTGAATGACCATTGCCCCTTTGGTTTTCTGGAAATGGCCTTAGCTCCCTCACTGTAGGTCAAGGAGATTTATATAGTCATTTATGTGGGAAATTCAACCCTGCCAAGTTTCAGTCAGTGAGGTGTGTAATGTGGCCTGCAAGGCAATATCAGCGCCATCATAAGTGTGCTGCAGAAATACAATGCTTAGAGTAGCTCATATTTTCATCTGGATTGAGGTGTGTACAGAAGACAAAAAAGAGGTTATGAAATGTTATTTTCTAGAGAGGGTGGAACATTATTAAGTTGATTTTCTTCCTATCTGATGTCTTGATGTAATTCCTTTTTTGTGTTGACTACATCCCACTGCTTAGCCACTGAACTACCATGAAGAGAATGGGACAGGTCTGAAAATCCCCTTTCAATAGCTATTATCTTTTTCTCTGCATCTGAACAAGTAGTTCCCACCTATTGCATAAAATTGCATCAATTATCACAGGCATCTTGCCATTAAGTTCTTAGTCTTTTGGAAAAGTGCACCCATCGTCATTCCTCCTGTGTACCAACAGAACTGATGAAGTGGATCTCCGAATGCTTGCTGCATTTTATCACATTGAGATGTCCTTTCTGAATTTTTCAGACTCTACAGATGCATTTCCTTCAAAACTACTATTTTGCCACTTTCCAGGACATTTCAGTCTTTATTATAACTATTTTTTCTACTCCCAGATCTCTCTCTGAAGGAAAAGTATTATTCATGTTCTGGCCTTTCAAATGCTGCTGTGTCTTTGAATCATCATTTCAAATCACTTGTTTTTCTTCTGCTAGTTGATTCACAGGCACTGGTAAGATGCAAGACTGAATCATGGATCAGTTCTCCCTACAGTTTTTCTCGACCATTTAGGAAGCCTTAGTATCCCAATATCAAGCACACCTACTGGGTCTTTTTCTCTGCTTCTCACTGAGGCGCATAGACTTCTGCAGGTCTTGGTACACAGATTAGGAGGTTGCCCAGCTGATACTTCAAACTGCTTTACATTTCCACTAGCCCAGTCTGTTGGTCTCTCTTTCCAAGTGACAAACCCAGTTTGGTTGTCTCATTCTGCTTTGCTGGTCACCGACAACCAACTTTAGACTGCACTCTTTCCAGAGCCTGCTGGTTTCTGTCCCATGGAGCACTGGCAGCTCTCCCCAGGCTGCCTAGAGGTTCATGCATTTCCCCCCCAAGACTGTCATATGCAGGTGATACAACAAAGGTTGTGCCTTTCAAGTGTCATTTTGCTGGATATGGTCAGGCAGTTGCTGTCCTGACCTGATTTGCCAGTGCATTGCCATTGAGAGGTCAGATTTTAAAAACCCTCTGTGTATCTGAGTGTATCTGCTCCTTTCTTTCCTGTTGCTGTGGCTGTGGAGCTGTCTCCACTCCAGTGGTTCCTCAGCAATCTTGTTACACACTGGTGCTCCTTGACACTTGGGACTCCCTTGTTAATGACACCAGCTTACCAGTAGTGCAGTAGTTGCAGTTTTTGATAGTCTGATTTAGAAAAGCTTTTGTAGCCTTCTGTGCCTTTTCATGCGTATGGAGATTGTTCCATGACTTTCTGATATCCTTGTGCAGGATTCCTTCAAAATAACTTTTGACTCGTGCAAGTTTTGAAGAGTTTTGGGGGTTTCTTTCCCTTGGCTTTCTTTTAGTACCATGTGTATCTACTTGCAGGATTGATGCTTTATGAATCTTCAGTGTCTTTGTGACAGAAGGAATTGTAGACTAAAATTTTCCTAAGTCACACCCCAGGGATGCAACTAAATCATGCTTTGGCAATACTTTTTATTTTTATGGGTATTTGTCCAGGCTTTTAAAGTACTTAAAAATGCTTCACCACTATAATCTGAGTTCTGCTATTCCTGTGATTAACATCATATGTGTTCTGCTGAAGTTTTGCTGTGCTTGTATTTGAATGCTCTGTGTCTTACGGTTCTCTGCTTCTTGGATTTTCTGCCTGCATTCTCCATGGTTAGATTTCTCATGGCATTTTGTTAAAAGAGGTACTTACTTTTTACATTCTGGCACATCCTCCTCTGTCTATTAATCAGAGCCCGCAATTATACAGTGCTAGAAGGTTCCTACTCACTATTCCATATCCGATAGCTTACTGTTAATGTTTCTTCATGTTTTTCTATAGGTGGGGGATTTTATTGTGGAAAAGAGTAAACTTCAAGTGCTTCATCAGGCTCTCTGTTCTTTTTCTCTTTTCTTTTTGCCTAAAAATATTGTATGCAAAGGTATAAATAACTAAAAACTTTCTTTACACTACAAGCCATTTACTTGAATTAGGTTTGAGAAAAATTAATATTCATAAACCATTTATTGTTAGAAAGAAACATTCCTTTGCCATATTTTCATATTTGTAGATAGCAGAGTATTTTATATAATTCTCATGGAAAAACAGTATTTTTTTTCCCCAAGTATAACATTATGTTTTGCCATGCTGTAAATATGCCTGAAGATAGACACAAGCCGGCAGAAAGTAAACATGCTTTTATCAGCAGAATGCTGCCAGTGATTCAACTAGCAAACAGAAAAGGAGAGAGAGATAACAGTTTGCACTAATTATTACCCAGTGATTTCCCAGGAGATATGATATGGGAGATAGGCTGGTCTCTTAAGGCGTGCTCTGCTAGCGATGTCTCAGCAGGGATTGCAGTGAGACTGCTGCTGCCCAGAGCTGGTGGAGGGCCAGGCAGATGGATGAAGAAGTAGAGTACTCCATACTGCAGTGCTCTGGCCACTTGCCTCAATATTTTGCTCTTCTCAGGAGACAGTCCAAGGCACCAGACTGTCAGAAGGGCTGGGCTGGCATGCTCAGATGTGCTATGGAGAGGGATATTGCAGCAAGTTTGAAACAGACCACAGGACTGAGCATGGAAAGAGGTTACTGGGTTCTTCTTGAAGGGACCTTAAACTGAGGATTTAACATACTGGGAAAAACTGTGAGGTTCCTTTTTCAAATCTGCTTCTCAGTTAAAACATTTCAAGAATAGAGATCCTAAGGTGAGACATTTATTTCCAAGTCTGGCAGTTTATGAACAGTTCTTTGCTGAGACAAGCTTTGTAATTTTTGTTTCTATGCATAATTTGATAAAAAGCTGAACCATCCAACAACACACCTTCTCTGGCTGTTGTATGTATTTATTGCAGCATGTAATAAGAGGTAGCAAAGTTATTGCAATACAACACTAGCTCAAGAGATTAGATTTTATCTGCCCAGCCTTTCTAAATAGCCAGTGATTGCAGAACCCAGGCGCCATTCCAGGTGGAGACCAGAAATCCTTGTGCATTCCCCCACCTCTCTCTCAGGGCCAAAGACAGAGCATAAAGAAAGTTTCTAGAGCTGGAAAAGCAGAGCTGAGCAGACTCAGATATGAGGTCTGGAGGAAGATCAGAAATGGTAAAACAAGACACAGGTTTATTAACAAAGCTATGAGGAACACAGAATCTGTTCACATTTGTAGGAGGATGGGGAGGTGGCTGAGGCAGGACTTCTGTCTTTGTCTCCCTGAAAAAAAGAGACACTGTGGTCACAGTGGTTGTTGATCATGGCAGTAAACTTCAATCTATTCCACATTTCAATTTAATTGGACATTTGGGCAAGTGGTACAAACATACTGATGAAACTTCTGGTTTCATGAAAATCAGCACCTGTGCAAAGGAAGGGAGACCCAAATGTGTGTCCCTTCTGAGGGAAGGTGGGGGAAGTGAGGCATAGCACACACTTTAGCAGGAATCAGCCAGGCTGTTAGTAGGACTGGTCCCTTCCTACAGGCAACCAACAGGACACGCTGCTTCTGGCCCAAGGGAGATGTTGCGAGGAAAACAAAAAAGATGTAAAGGACACAAACTGGGAAGAAATGAAGTTTCATGGCTCACACATCTCAGAGAACAACTTCAGCCTTCCTTTCAGTTTTTCATTAGCTAGAGGCTCTGTGGTCTGAGCAGAGCTTCATGTAATAAAATAACCTGGTCTCTTGGGAGTATACAGCATATAATCCTGCTTTTCCAGTGCAGGATGGAGGCCTGAGAGCCTTAAGAAATGAAACAAGGCAATGCACTGAAGGGAAAACAGATGGAATAGGGGACAGGCAAACCCTTGTGCTTTATGAGAAGGACAAAAGAAGATGCTTAAAACAAAGGGAAATTAATTAAATAGTGAGGCTACTTATAATGGGCTGTAGCAATGCCTGAGGGAAGTGCCCTGCAGCACTAAGCATCCCAGTCCCTTCTCCTCCATCTTCACTACCAAAATTACCAGCAACAGATCTTACTTGTAGGTGTCCCTAGCAACGATCCCTCTCTCAACACATCCTACGAGGATTTTGCTTTATGAGCAGTAATTTCAGTGAGATGCAGAAAATCATGAGGCTTAATCACACTTAAATGTCTTTTTCAGGGGCTTTCCTGATACCATACTTCATCGCTCTTCTCTTTGAAGGAATCCCACTGCTACACCTCGAGCTGGCCCTAGGGCAGTGCCTGAGGAAAGGCAGCATTGGAGCCTGGAAAACCATTTCTCCTTACCTTGGAGGCGTTGGTACGTCTCTTCAGTCCCAGCTCAAGGAACTGCAGACAGCTCCCACCCAGCACTCACTTCCTGCAGACCTGTGCCTGATGTGTTTTAGGATATAAAAAGAAATGGGTGTTAGGATTAAAAAGATTTATCTTGTAATGAGGATATTAGGGGTGATTTCCCTAGAAACATTCAAGGCCATGTTGGATGGGGTTCTGAGCAACCTGGTCTAGTTGAAATGTCCCTGTCCATGGCAGGGGTGTGGCACTAAACGATCAGTAATGTCTGTAATGTACAGAATCTGCGATTCTGTAACTGTGTATTGCTCTCAGCAGGCGTTACTCCAGGCACATTTTAGAATCATTTGAAGAGCCTAATATGCAAAACTAATAACCTTTGCTGTGGGGAGCATAGTGAACATGGGCTCTGCGACTTAACACTACCCCATACCAACCATACCCTGGTGCTCAAGAGCTGTCTGCCCACAGTGCTTGCTCTTCTCTCACAGCCCTTCCAGGACTCAGTCTTCTCTGTCCATGAATAGCCAGACTTAAGGAAGGACAGAAAGACAGGAAATCAAGGATCCTAATACCTCCTAATGAGTCCAAAGCACATAGGAAGTCTCCCCTCCACAAGAGGGTAGGGCTACTGAAAAAACTTTATCAACACAGCTGGTTATGAGGGACAATCCACACGGCATTGTGCATCAGGCTGACATGCAGTCCTGTAACTGCCAGTTCTTTTCTACCTATTTAATATATTAAAGAACTCATCTGGGGCTCTGTGTCCACCATTGTTAGGCTGCAAAAAGTGATCCAGAATAGCCACCAGAGGTTAAGGAGGTTAAGGCATTGACATCTACTGGATATTTGAGATAACACCCTTGTGCCTGCAGGGCAAGGGGAAACTCCTGCATGCTTCAGCCAGCTCTGCTGGATCATGACCTGCTTTGAGCAGGTGCCTGAAATGGGCTTCGCACAGATGGCCCTGCCTGTGGTCCTGTGCGGGAGAAGGGGTGGGAAAAAGGAGTCATCTAAGGGCCAGAGGGCAATGAGAAAGAAATACCAAGCAGCAGGTGGTTCTTACAGCTAAACCCATCTCCTACAACCAGGCATGTTCATACTCCCTTTGCAAAAATGCAAGCAAGCGGAAACTGCGGTGCCGATATTCCCTCCTCATCACAGGAGAAAAACAGTGCCAAATTTAGGGCACCTATGCATGATTTGGGACAAGAGTGGCCTCATGCAGCTACAGCACACTATAAAAGTTTGATCTCTTTTGCTCTCTGCTATTACAGTTGTCCAGTATCATAGAAAACAATGGATTACATACTAGAGCAAAGATTTCAACCCTAACCTTCTGTGTAAGTAGAGTCTCAGCATTCCTGGAGCAGGGCTGGTGATCTGGGGGATTGTGCACCAGTGTTTGGCTACTGAAGACAAAAATGCCCATCTTTCATGGAAAATCTCAGGAGGGGGTCAGGGGGATGGAGAAGAAAATCTTGAAAAAATAGGAAATGAGAGCTTTTAGCAGCTAGTGCTGTTACTGACTGATAACTTTTCCCAAAGCTTTTCTGAAGTGAGATCTTGTGCTTTCTGTAGGAGTTGGTTCATGGATGGTGTCGATTCTGGTGAGCTTGTACTACAACACTGTTTTAACTTGGGTGATGTGGTATTTCATAAACTCCTTCCAAGAACCTCTTCCTTGGAGTGTTTGTCCTCTAAATGAAAACAGAACAGGTAAGTACACTTCCATGAGCACTGCTAGAAAAACATCAGACTCTGATGTCTAATCAAGAAACCACACTTCGTTTGGCTCCAAATTGTGCACAAGTCCTGGTTTGATTTCCTGTTAAAAAGGTACAAGAGTCATTGCGTCATGCTAGCTTACCCAAATTCATCATCCTCACCAGAACAATAGCCAGAAAGTCGTGAGTCCTTTTGCTTGATTTTAAAATGGGAAACAAAATAAAGAGAAAATTCTGTTATCCATTACAAAACCTTTACTAAGACTAAAGAGAGACAGTGTACATAAGCAGGATAAGGAAGAATGCTCTCAGGTTTTTAAAACTATTTTTCAGCTTCTTTTTTTTCTCAGAGCATGAGAGAGAACAAGTTCCAGGGCACAGCAAGAAAAACCACCTGAGTAAAAGGCTAAGAAAAAAGGCAAAACATAGTGGAATTAAACTTTCTTTTGGAGCCCTTAGGACTGTTCTAGAGTAGGAAGACAAATAGACATCACAGGTTGTGGTGTGCACCACATTCCCTGTTCCGTTTTCTTCAGGCACAGAGCCTGGCTGGGGAATGCCCACTCCCCTGCATACAGATGCCTGAAGTTCCTGTTCTCAGAAGTCCTGGAAACTCAAACCAAAGAGGGCAATGCCTGGGTCTTTCCACACCACAGGGCCATGACATAGCCAGGGGAGCCTGGACTTTGATGTATTCTCAGGTGCCTGGAGTTTGCTATGGTTCTACCAACTTGTAGCTATACAGCTAAAAATTTCATTGTTTTCACTACGATTAATTTAGATTTTACCTTCCACTGTGTACAACACTGTTTCAAGCTAGGAAGTTATCTCCTGTATAAAATGCTGTTGATGTTCTGGTAAAGGTAAGTCTAATAGTCTCAGCCTGCTGTGAGAGTTTGTCTTGCTGCACATTACAGACAGTGCAGAAAGTCCATCTCTGTATTAGATTTTGCAGCCCACAATTTATTCTAACACTTGCTACTTTTTATTTTTTCAGGATTCAATGAAGAATGCTATGAAAGCACTGCAGTAAATTATTTTTGGTACAGGAAAACTTTGAACATAACACCTGATATTGCTGAGAGTGGCACATTGCAGTGGTGGCTCATTTTGTGCTTAGCAGCTTGCTGGGCAATTGTCTATCTCTGCACCATCCGAGGAATTGAAACCACAGGGAAGGTATGGAAAGGGTAGAGAAGTGATTGTCCCACAGTTTGAAATCTTGCCCTCTAGTCACTGAGTTTTTACCATAAGGAAAGCCTTCCCCACTTACCACACTGGCACCATTCAGTGTGCCCCTTGTCCAACAAATTGAGAGCAGAAGTACAAGTGGCTTAAAATGATGCTTCTCTCCTTTTCCACTGCAAACACTTCTGCCCTACCAGCCTTCCCTCTCACAGTTTTAAGAGCCATTTTGTTACAAATATATTCTGCAAAAGTACACCCTGCTTATGTGAAAGATGGCCATATTCATCTGTAGCTGCCTGATCTAATATTATTATTATTGTATGTTGCAATAATTTAAATAGAATTTTTTGAACTTATTGCCAGTAACTCTCTGTCTTCTAATCTCCTTACTTTAGGCAATTTATGTAACAGCAATATTTCCATATCTGGTCCTGACTATATTCCTTATTCAAGGACTCACTCTACCAGGAGCCACTGAAGGTCTGATTTACCTCTTCACCCCTAATGTAAGTATTAGTATGAATTTTCCTTTTACTCCTCCTCAGATTTCATACCACTTGCCAACAACTCCTGATTTAGGTGTCTATCCAAGAGCTCAGCTAAGCTCTTTTTCTGAGATGAAGGGACTTAATTATTTTAATATACTTTCAGAAGAAAATAAGCAGCAAAGAACTTAACAGTTCAGTAGTGAGCCTATGAGAAAATACTGGAAAATTAAGAATGTTATGGATGCCTCAGTCTTTAATGTGTAAGTGAAACTGATGTGCTTCACAAGTACATGAGAAGGATGGGATTTCCCTGCCACTGCTACAGAACTTACACAGCTTTAATCTCTTAAGAATTCACAAAGAGAACAACTGAGGATTTATACTATAAAGTGATTTTTTGGGAGGTTGAAAGTAGTTTTCTCGTGCTCCTGTTTCTTCATATCATTTCTCCCCTCCCCATATCTCTTCCTGAAAGACAGAACTGCTGTAGAACAGCCCTTCTCCCATTTTTCTTAACTTCTCAAATGTTGAACTTCTCATATGGACAGCAGTTCCAGATACCTCCACATGCTGGCCATTTCAGAAGCACCTTTCCTACACTGTCCTTAGCAGCATTCCCAAATGCAAAGTCAAACTGTCCCACTAAGTGGTTGCTATCCACTAGAGGCTCCTCACAAGTCTGCCTTCATGGCTATAAAACTCCATGAATTGGTGGGTGTAGAGGAGGAAAAGCAGAACTCACTGACACATTCTTGAGCATCCGCTACCTCTGCAGCCACAGCAGTGCTTCAAACACAGGAGCACTGGATTTTTCCTTTCCTTTCCTACAACAAGAACACAGACTTTAAAGAAAACATAAGCCAAGAAGCTCAGAGATACTTTATATGCCAGGCTGGAAAGGGACAAGAGCAAGAGAAAGCTTAGATGCGACACTGTTTTATCCCTCTTTCTACAAGCCCAGTGGCACAGAAACTCATCTAAATGCTGCCAGAGCTCAGGGAAAAGTGTGGTATTACAGAAAATCAGGATATTCACTTACATTTTTGAAAGGCCAGACAGGACTATAAGAGCTTGGTGCAATGTCTTAGGGAAGAAAGCAGCTTTGACAACACAAACAAAACACGCCTTGGCCTGTTAGCAGTTGGTCTCAGCTAGGCTGTCAGGTTTCTCTGGAATAGCTCAGGCATTTTTGGAATTTAGTTTTCAATGATCCTGAACTGAATGCAAAAAAACTAGATTTTCTGTACTCACAAAGCCTGGAGGTATTGCAGTGCTGAGGAGGAGCAGATCATCGTAAAAAAACCAGATGGATTTGTACACTGGCAACAGAAGCCAAATGAAAATCCACCTGCAGTGAGCCTGCAGCTGATGGTTACCTGGTTTGAGGAAGCAGATCCTGGGGACATCATTGAAAAGTCATCTGAAGATGGTTCTAGTGATGTTCTTATCTACAAATGTGGAAAAGCTGATGCAACAGCCTGGTAAGTGATACCTGCTATCGGTGTTGCTATTGCACAGAAAGTGTAAGACAGATGGCTTTGTTAAACTAACCTACCAATTGCTACACAGGGTTATGGCACTTCAAGGACTTCAAAAGCATAGTAAGCACACAGCTTCAACATTGCCCTTCTCTCTTCATCCCCACAACTGCAGTACCAGTATTGCCTTTGCTGTTAGGCTATTCCCATCCTCCCTGTGACCAAACACCAGTTTTTCTTTTACACTTCTCCACAGGGGATGGCTCAATGTGAGTTGTAAAGGCTGTTAGGCAAAGATTTACTTGGCCCACCCAGGCTACATCAGTTTAAAAAACTGTAAAGCATATTTCTCAAATATGTGCTGTTTTCTTCTTATTTTCCTGTCTTTTTTCAGAAAAGTTTTAGCAAAATAAAGTAAGAATTAAATCACCTACTGTCTGTTTCAGCTTGCTTTTAAAATACATAAAATCAACCTTCTTGACATTCTTCCCTAATCAGAGGCAATATTTTACAACTTCTTTCCAACTCTGCAGTGCACCAGAAATTGTAGTTTCTCTGTAACAGCTGCTACATCCATTATCTTGTAACTGTGACACCTCATTGTTGCTTGTGAAAATCTGTGAAAGCAATACCTAGCACAAAAAGTCCCATCTTACCCAATTGCAACATCATAACCACTTAACTAAATTTGTTTTTTTAAACCACATTTTTAAAAGTTTATTCACTTTCCAAGTTTGTATTTTAGTTCTTGTTAATACATTATATATATACATATATGTATTAATATATATTATATGTCAATACCACATATTATAAAAGCATGCACATGGATTTTAATTATGCGAGGCTGTGTCACCCTAAATTTCAGAATAAATAATGACTACTTCTTTTCATTGACTTTCAGACATAGAGAAGTCTGATGGGTCACTCATCTTCTCAAAAGTCTTGGTTACTTGGAAAATAAAGGTGCCAAGAAAACAAAAAAGTATCCTGAAGTGACACTTGAGGAGAAAGCGGAAGTTATACAATGATGAAGCCTGGAACAGGCTGGAACAAGAAGCAGGAACAGACTTTTGGAAAGGTTTTTGGAAAATAAACAACCAAACGCAGCAGAAACAAGATTCCATCATGCATCAGCAAGAGTCTGCATGGTTCAGCTTCAGGGGATGCCCGTGTCACCTAAGGAATACAAATGTCTCCTTCTCCAGTGTCTTTCACTTTTGAAAGAGCTTCGGAGATTATAAATATTTGGAGGTTCTCTAGCAATGAACAATTCCAAGAACTTGGTTTGGCAACTGTTGCCTGTGCCCAGAACTCAGCAGCTATTTAACAAGGAGTGAGAATGCCAAAAAAAAAAAAAAAAAAAAGGAAAAAAAAATAAAAAAGAAAAACCAGCAGCACAGGCTCCAAATCCTCTATTTACAAAACCATTAGTTGTTTTTAAACTAAAATTACACATCACAGGGACCCCAGTAATTTTTAATTCTGTTTCTGTCTATGCTTCACATATTCAAGAATCCAAACATCTTACCACTCATGAGGGAGTAATTTCCTTTCCTCCTTATTCCCCTGTTCATTCATTAATGCTGATTGTATATCTTCATCCACATGTTTCTGGCACCAGCACATTTTTTCTTCTGAAGATATGCTTATAAAATCTGTATGCCATATAAATATAAAACAACACTTTCAACAATTTGCTGAAGCCCAGATAATAACATTGCCTGCCCATTATCTTTTCAAGTTTGGGGGTTGATTAACATCTTTTAGAGTCAATAAATGCACTGCATCTAGTACCAGTCTAAACTATCTCCAGACTCATTTGCCAAAGTTCTGTCTGAAAGCCAGACTTTTAGGAGTCGCATCTGTCAGCATCAACTGACTTGGCAGCACTTAATCAAAGTGTGAAGGCCACGGAGCCACGTGAGTGCCAAGTTTCTACACTGCAACAACACCTGCACAAGGTCCTGCCAGTGAGCTCTCTGGCCTTTGAGGGCTTGACTATGATCTTTCAAAATAAACCTCTAGAAAGATTTGCCTTTGCTGAAGCATTTCAGCCAGCAATGGTTCCACAAATCTGCTTGCTGTGTTGTGTTGTACAAGAGGTGACACTGTTCTGCTGAGGTCAAAGCACTGGCCTCCCTGTGGAGAGAGCACCTGCAGTAATGGCATTGTCTGAATCCATCCACACCCAGGTGGACCCATTGTTCTTGCTCCTCAAGCTCAGGCCAGCTTCAGAGAAACCCAAACTGCTATGAAGGGTCTTTTGGTGTACTTATCTCTCACTCCTGCATATGTTCCCAGTCATGGACTTGGATCACTAGCACAGGCACACAGACACAAAACACACAACTTGTCCTGCATGACTGGGATGCAGATTTGACTCTGTTGTAAAACTAAGTGAAATAGTCCACAGTCCCAGCATTACTTTTGAACCATCTAACTTTTAAAACATTCTCAGCAAAACATTCTTCTATTCCCCCTCCCTGATAATGGATCAGAGAGCAATTCACCTAGTAGGGTATAGCACATCACTTTGTAGTTGCTGCTGGAAAGTAATATTCATTGATCATGTTTACATTTTACACATTACTCATGTTCTATCTCTTTCTTTTATATAGATTTTAATGTCAAGACTCCTTAGTGGAGCTATTTAAAACTGCTTAATGTTCTCTGTAATCCACCAATCATTGCTTTTTAATTTACCTTGCTGTATCATACTGCCCTTACAACAAAATTAAAATTTCACTGTCAGTTTCTCCTTTTATCTTGTATTTCCTATGCTGACCTTCTATCTTTTACTGCTGTTTTCACAGACCAGATAGCAGATGCTGCACTTAGTAACTGTTCTCTTCTTGCCTACTTGTGCTTTTAGTCACTTCTATTATTTTTAAGCAAATTTGGACAGCTACGGAATCACTTCCCATCTTAAAACAGTGAAGGTTTAGTATTTGTTTATATAGTTCTAGTAAGCAATATTCTTTAACTGCAGTTTAAGCATGTGAATTTTTTAAAAAAAGAAAATTAATTGAGGAAAAATGTATTTTTTATTTTCCCTATTGTGTTCCTAGTGTCTATCACTTAGAACCACATTTTTATCATCAGACAGAGGAAGTGTACAATTAAAGAAGATTCTGTAATTGTTGCACACATTTAAATAGCCTCAGAACCCCTGTTTTACTGACCTGTTTAGTACATATTCCCATTTTCATAGTATTTAGATGGCAACACAGCCCAAAATTTCAGAATCAAAGTAACAGATGAGCTATGAGAACTGCAATAGAAAAATAAATTTTAATTTAAGCCTAATACATGCATTTCTTCTAATTGTTTCAGCTGAACACTTTGAAAAATCCTCGTGTATGGCTTGATGCAGCTACACAGATTTTCTTTTCTCTCTCTTTGGCATTTGGAGGGCTTATTGCATTTGCAAGCTACAATCCAACAAAGTGAGTAGAACTACAAGCTTTATTAGCTGGCTGAATTCTTGCTGCATTTTGTGCAATTTCTTTATATTTTCAAAATGTTTTCCTTAATTTTTCTAAAGGATCTTCAGAAAAGTATCTGTCTTTCTAAATGGCCCACTAGATTTTCTAACAGAAGGGGGGAGGGAAGGAGAAAGAAATTGAAAAAAAACGTTTGCACAAATAACTGCATCACAGATAAGAAAACCTGCCTTTTTTAATCACTTCACTTGTTTGAATGCTATCTCTAGAAATGACTGTGAAAAGGATGCTGTGACAGTAGCAATTGTGAACAGCATGACATCTCTCTATGCTTCCATCCCAGTCTTTTCTGTTTTGGGATTTAAAGCAACCACAGCCTACTGGGACTGCTTGGACAGGTGAGAAAGCTGTGTTCCCAAAGTTATACTGTGGTTTCAGTGCCTAAATAGATAATGTGTTATTTGAAAGGCTGGTATTTTGAGAATTTATTTTCATTAGAAAGGAAAAACATCTGTATGGAGAAACTTAATGTAAAAATATGAATTACTATGGGACTGAGTCAAGGATGATAATTTGTAAGAATCAAGACAAATTACAGAACAACCCATTTCAAGTAGTGCATCAAGGTTTGCACCTTATTCTCAGGCTAGCATTAGAAGTAGTAAAAATCCCTTCCTTTTTCTATTTCCCTAGAAATTGATTTCACTAACTTATTAAACACAAGAAGTAGAAATGGTCTGGAAACCTGATAAAAATGTTTTAGAGACTGAATCTGCATAAAGTACTCAGAGTTTTTGTCTGAGACAACATTAAATAGTCTGAGTATTTTCTACTATTTTATATATAAACTGACAATTAAAATTTTCTTTTATATTGTAAATAGCAGCACAGAAAGTAAACACAACTTTGGAGTATCATCTGAATACACAGCATAGCATTTCCAGCCACATCATCTGCAAACTTTTAAACTAAAGTTTAAATATGTTGGCTTCTCTGGCAGGAACATTATCAGTATCATCAATGAATTTGATCTTCCAGAAGAAAGCATCATGCGACAGAACTATACATCCTGGATTAGTTTTTTGAATTCATCATATCCAGAAAAAATTGGTGGACTCAACCTGAAAAGCTGTGATCTTCAAGAATTTCTTGATCAGGTACCATAACTGCTTTCAACAGGTAATCCTTAAATAAAGTTATGTAGAAGGATTGGTATCTTCCCTTTTCTTATAAGTACACATACTCTGTTCTACCTGCAATGATATATCACACATAATCATGCAACAAATCAATCTTTCAACATTTAAAATAACAAAACTGCTGTAGGATAGTCTGAATGTATAGCTGTCTGTTATGGCAAACAAAACTACACATTATTACCACAAAACTGATCTTCCAGGGTGCTCCCACCAGTAGTCTACCATAGACACTACATTCAGTCCTAGTTTGGTTTACAGAAATAAGCATAATGGGGGAACACATCTAGATGAAAGATTATAGAAAAAGGATGCTGAATGGGAATTTCCTAAATCTGTATTTAGGAAAGTATCGAAAAATCCAGTACAAGTACACTGTTTACAACCAAGTACATCATGAGTGCCTCCTTATTTTCCAACCTTCCTATAACATTTGCCCTACCACTAAACACAGATGTCTCTTCTCCGTTTCCTTGTCCTACTTGATTCCACTTGCTCCAGGGATCCTGTCTGGCACAGTCAGTGTGTGCTAATGCAGGACAGGCCTAACATGCAATAATGGTAACATAGGCTATTTTACTCACATGATGGAGAAGTCCAAGGACAACATTCCAGCCCTGGTACAAGTCAGTTTCTTTTGTCTCACTTCTGATGGTATCCATTTCTCATTATTTCTCATTTACAGTTTGAAATATTTTACTTCCAAGTTATAACAACATTAGCATTTTTCAATGCTTAGATTTCAATATCCTTGTCATTGGGAGACTAAATCAAAAGAAATTTGGTTGAAACTGGCTTTTTCCCTATTAGTCTTTTCTGCCTTGGCCATTATAAGGGGTTTTGTGACCAACGATTCACCAATTCTCTTCATGTTAAAAATAGTAATCATATTCTTATTTACACCTCTTTCTTTCCAGAAGCTTATACATCATAGATTTTTTTAAAAGCACATTTAAGATGGTACTAGCAAAACAATTTCTATTACAACTCTCCAGTCTGCTTTACTCCAAACCCATCTCTCTGCGCAGGCTAAAACTCCCCACTGCCCATTTTCTCAACTATGGCTGCCACGGAGGCCACAGGGTGACCAGCAACCTTGACTACACAAAATGACAGCACTGTACTATAATTACTTTATGCATGAGAAATGACATTGTAATGTGTATTTTGATCTGTTTGTGAATTCTGCAGAGTGTCTCAGGAACTGGCTTGGCTTTCATAGTTTTCACTCAAGCTATCATCCTCATGCCAGGCTCCCAAGCCTGGGCCATCCTGTTTTTCATAATGTTGTTCAGCTTGGGCCTTTCTTCGATGTTTGGAAACATTGAGGGTGTCTTCACTCCTCTTCTAGAGCTTCAAATTATACCTAAATCAGCACCTAAAGAGTTATTATCTGGTAAGGTATTTACTTTGTTCAAAGAAGGTTACTTCCTTACAAATGTACCAACTACTAACTCCTTCATTAATATCACAGAAGAATTAATAATTTGTAATATTATTTTAGCTGAATGTCACAGTGTAAAAGTAAGGGCAGTGGATTGTGTTTGCAGAAGGTAAACAGAGAGATAAGGTAGCAGTTATGGCAGAAGCTGTCACGTGACAATATTATATTGCCTTTGCCAGTTCTTTTCTTAGTTTGCAAGTTCAGCTGTTCCAGTATGAGAAAGCTTGTTAAATTGCTATTCCTGGAGTCCAGTCCACTCTGAGCTGTTCCAGTCATCAGGAAGAGCCTTACCTTCCCTTAAGCTGTTGGCACCAATACAAATCACTCTAAGGCACCCAATAGGGATCATTCATCCCTATTTCACCCAGGTCTATGCGTCAGAGTAGAAAATTACCACTTGAAAAATGAGGAATGAAGGTGTGTGATCCTGTTCTCGCACCAAAGCTGGAATCTTTTCAACCAGCCACAGTTATTGAACACAACCTGCTCCTTAAGAACCAGACTTGATGAGAGTCTGAGAGATCCTACTGTGAAACTAGTCCAGAAAAATCCATGGCAGTTACAAGAAATGGATTAATATTTCTGCAATGTGCCCTTTTAAATTCTTATGGGAAATATTGCTGTCATGTCTTTTGTAGAGTCTTCCTGTGGCATCTAAATTGTATCCCTAATTTTACAATTCTTCATGTAGAAACAAATTTATTCCCAACTTGATGAGTTAACAATATAATTTTTAAATTGATTTGTCAATTATGAACTTTAGAAGAAAAAAAAGTCTGGAGCCAGCATTTTACGGAATTGAACCACAGGCCATCTCAGGGTTAGAAGCAATTAGCAACACATTAGAAACACATACAAACTGATTTGTAGCCTGTGTCTGTGTCCAGCAATACCTTTATTCCCTCCTTTCCTTCCCAGATTTCCTCTCAATTACCCCAAATCTGAATCTTGGCTAAAGAGGAACTGGCTGTACAGAAGTGTGCTGAAACCCAAATGATACATGCTGGAACTTAAGGGACACACACATTTGTAACTCTGAGCATTTTGAGGAAATGGGACAGAAATCCAGGGAGTCCTTTCACTTCTAAGGTGGCACCTGCCTATAGTTTAAGCCTATGGCTACATGGAAATGAGGCACTTGAAAGTCACTACAGCACTGAAAAATTAACACTGGGTCACAGCACAGCCCAGGCTGTCTGAGGGAAGGAAGTATGAACAACTGAAGGATGCTCTGAGTCACATGAATGCACTCCTCCTGCAACAGTAGTGCTCTTGGCCAACACACAGGGGAAAATTGAGTTTGGGAAGTGGTTGATTAGTTCCCCTAATTAGAATATAGCTTGTTGTAACTCCATAGACAGGGAGAGAATAAAAATTATTAGAATAAGAACAAAGCAATTTAGAACAAAAATAAACCAACCAAGTTCAGTACTCCAGTAACAAAGATATCTTTTTTTCTTCAGGTATAATATGTCTAATTAGCTTCCTCATTGCTCTGTGTTTTACACTGCGTTCAGGGAGTTACTGGATTGACATTTTTGACAGATATGCAGGTTCAGTGCCTCTTCTCGTCATTGCTTTCTTTGAAGTGATTGGAGTTGTGTACATCTATAAAATTAAAAGGTATGTTGGAAAGAGATAGGATTTTTTTCTTGTAAGACAAAAATGCAGCTCAGGTTGCAGTAACTTTAACCGTGACCTGATTTGATTTGGTGCTGATAACAGAGACGTCCTAGCATGCTATGTTTGTTCCTTGGCAATTTCGTCTTTTTATTTTAAATATCTGAATAGTTTACAGTACTGCGGCAATATAATCATCATTTATTTATGCTTAGAAACCTTACACTAGGTGCTCAGGTAATTAAACTGACAATGTAAATTGGTCATTCATCTCTGGTATGGCTCAATAAAGACCTACTTGAATGATACTATTATTTACTCAAGTAAGTAGTGCGTTATTAAAGAATGGTGTAGAATAGAAAAGATTTACAGTACTGTACTCTGTTTCCAACTTACAGGAAGCTATAAAAAAGGGAAACTGTTACCACTCTAGATCTGATGTCATCATAAACATGCCTTCTTTTACAAGGTTCAGTGAAGATGTGGAATGGATGACCGGACGAAAACTCAATCTCTTCTGGCAGATCACATGGAGGTTTATTAGCCCTCTGCTCCTGCTAATTGTCTTCATGGCCTTTGTTACTCTTCAGATGCAGAAGTCGCCAAGCTACACAGCCTGGAACCCGAAATATGTATGTGTTCAAGTATTTTAAGAACTTCTAATAAAAGGAAGAATGATCTATTTTCCTCCCTTACCAGATCCTTTAATATCATTGTTATCTACCGCTTACCCATTGAAAATAGCTTGAAGTGATGTAGTGCTCAGAATGAGAAGGCTCCAGTGTGCAAAGAGGTTACACATACTAAAACATGTCTCCTCTTGAAGTGTCCTGCTTATTCCATGCTCCAACATGTCAGAGTCATTCCATACCCACAGGGGGTTCTGAGGGAGAACAAATGCCTGAACAAAGCTTTACAGCATAACAGATGTCAGGGATGAAGGCATTTCTCAGTCAGAACTACCAGTATCACTGGGGCTCTGGTGAATATATCAATGTATACTTTAGGCAGACAGACAGGGAGGCAGTGGTCTGAGTATAGTGTTGATTAATTCAGAAACAAAGACATGTCCATGCTGAGAACATTTGATCTTGATGTCACTGTCTCACATCAATTGCAGTTTCTTTGACCCCTCTCATATACACCTTTGTGTAGGGGTTTGAAGATCAATTCTGTTCTTAAACTATATGAGGATTACACAGGAGCAGTGTCTCCCTCAAATGCCATCAAATATCTATAATCCCAAACAAAATTTATAGCCACAGACTTGCAGAAATTGTTTTATCATCATTCCCTCAATATCTCCGATATACATCTTCCCTATCTGACAAAGAACATGCTAAGTAATTGTTGAAATCAGTTAAGCTTTGAGTACAACAAGAATGAACACAGTTTAACCAAGAGAGGGTGAAGATTTGATAACTTTGGGCCATCCTCATATCCCTAGGAATGTGTCACAATTCCAGCTATACATCTTTGAAAGCATAAAGCACTTAGAGCTGTCTCTAGGCCCACAAGAAGGGTTTGCAGAGGACGCAGCCACTGACTGCTACTGCAGACAGAGTAGAACTTGCTATCTTTACTATAACAGTGAAAGAAATCAAAAATAGAAGTCATAGCAAAATCTAAGTCTACCTATGAATTATTTCTTTTGCTTGCTTTTTTATCTCCACAGGAAGGTTTTCCCATGAAAGAGGAGAAGGTTTATCCACCTTGGGTACAGGCCATTTGCGTGCTGTTGGCTACCCTTCCTTGTGTGTGTGTACCTCTGGTAGCGCTTTTCCACCTGGTCAAACAAAAGCGCAGAAGCAAGAGCCCAAACTTCTTACCACCAGAAGTCTTCTCCTGTCAGGGGGCTAACAGCAACTTTTCTCCTCCAAAAGAATAAATATTTATTGTATCTGTCTGTAAGCAAAAATAAGACAGCCTTTGTTAGACATTATTAGCTGTCATTTAGCATCATCCAACCAACCTGGTATACACAGCTCCTATGCTTACAGCAATCACTACACTCTGTAAACAACGCTGTTGTGGTTCCTTTAATTTCAACCAATTGCACAGCTTCATGTATCTCTCCAGCCAGAATTTGAACTTGGAAAGCCTATTAAGTATTGCTGCTTGCTTCTGTCCTTCTTCACTTTCAAAAAACTGGTCTGCTCCCAAGGATCGGCAATATAAATTGGAACACAAGCACCTACAGTTTCATTCACTGCCCTGTGCCCCTGCTCCAGGAGATGCAGAATGGGAGCCCTCTAAGATAAGGACTGCTCTTTTCCACTACACTCTAATTTTTATAAATCTCTATATACACTTAAACAGCAGTCATTTTGTGATTATTTCATATTCTCAAACATTGCAAAGAGCAAAGATAAAGCATCAGCAGATAAAAAGAATGTTAAGTAAATCTGAGCACTTAATTCTGCACAAATATCTTATCTTAGCAGATTCCAGAATTTATTCTAGTGGAAAATACTGTAAAAAAAAGTCTCAATTTTTCCCCCTTTATTTCTCATACTGAACACAATAGCTGAATAGCATAACAAAAATACAGATGTATAGCAGCCTTTCAGTGAGCTGCAACCTTACAGGACAAGACAAGGAAATTAACGTTTACCAAAAAACAGGATTTCCTGTACTTGGCTCCACATCCTGGCCACTCTGTAGTGCTGGGAGATGAAGATTCCTCTTGTCATGATACTTGAGGAACCAGCAGCCTCTGAAAAAATATGGGGAAAGTATGACAACACCTTCAGGCTGAGTAACTGAGTCAAGGAAGAGAAAGGATTAATGCTATAAAGCTGTAAATACATAAATAAGAATTTTTAACTAACTAAAGCATACATCTTATATTCACATTTCTGACTACAGGTAGCTAAATGTTCATTAAAATCCTACAGGCAACTATATGCAGCAGGTTTAAGTAGTCAGAGATCTGTTCTTAAACAAAAACACATCCAACTAATAGAGAGAGAATCTGAGAAAATAATTAAACTAGATCTAAAAGACTTTAAAATCTATGAATCCATCTTGAGTTACTGTCACGGTATCCAGACTTGACTTTTGAGCTGTCCCTTCCATTCACCAGAAGAGAGACTTTATGGATTACTGGACATGCAGTTCAACCCAGGACAGGATTCCGGGGGAGGACAATTTTCAGCTCCAGTAACTACAAATGATGGCTGGGAAACACAAGCTGAAGTTACTGTTTAGCTCAAGTAGGCATGTAGTAAAAAGTGTTGAGCAATCCTTGCAGGAACACTGCTTATCTGTTGCTAGTGCACTTCCAATGTTACCTCTACCAAAATTCCCATGCCAAAACTGTAGCCTTATTCCAATAAAGTTAGTGCTACAAGCTCCCCTTCTTATTCATGAATAAGAAAATAGGTACATTTTCCTCCGGGTTATCTGAGGAAGCACATGTATACAATCAGTTTCTGCTCAGTCTTTCCCAATCTTTTATCTCCATATTCCATCAAATCTTTGCTCTAACAGTCTGCCATGAACTCATAATGTTCTGACAGACAAGACTTTCCTAGAATTGTCTAGGCTGCAAGAATCACCTGGGTTCTTTGGGGGTAAAAGACAAACACAACCATGGAGATGTTCAGCCTTAACCAGAATCCACAGCCCTAAAACAAGGAGATCAATTGCCTATTAAAGGAAAAAATGTCAGAAGGATCAGTGGAACAGCACTATTAACAGGGACACATCCAAATTAACATAATACAATTAACTGAAAACAGATGCAGAAAGAAAAGCACAATCCTTCTGGAACACAGGCAGTTTCCTGCATTGTGAAATTTGACACCTACCTCAACCAGATCCCAGTCCATGCTTCCTTCCCAAAAGGAAACAGTGGAGAGAAGAACTTGTTTGATGGATGCATCCAAGATATTGTGATCTCCCCTAGAGAGGCTTCTGTCAAATTCCTTCCTTACAGCTCTGTAGACACACTAAAAGCAAATGTCAAGCCCTATTTCTCCCCTTCCCCATTTAAACCCTCCAACAAGCTCAACTTCCTGAGTGAACCTTGCAGCGCAGGTTGTGCAGAGTTACATTCAGTGGTTTAGCTCTCGATCCCTCTACTTACCTTCTCTTAAATACTGAGACCTTAACCTTCACCACAGCTCTCAAAGATTTTGAAATTTTCCCAGCTGTACAATGATTGTTGAAAATCCGCATTACAGATTCAGAATGCTCCTCAGGTAATTCCTTTAATATTTCTAGATTCAAGTTATTCACTCTACCCAAACGTTTCCTGTCAGCAGTTGCTGTTTAACGCACTGCTTTGCTACCAATTAAGTAGAATATATTTTACCACCACAATGGATCACACTATTTCTTTTAGAACAGTTCTGTGCCAGAATAGTTTTATGGAATATTTCTACCTTTCCAACATTATAAACATCTATTTTTAGAGCAAAAACTGTATGTCTCTGCCATGGTTAATCTATTCCTTACACATATACTCTCTATATACATATACTCAAATACTACACAAATATAGTATTTTCTTTCCATTATCATAAGCCACAGCAGCAACTTCAAGTTGCCAGTACAGACTGCCAGCTCTTCTTCAAATCTCCAAATTCTCCACTTGCTAAAACACATACCAGTTTTACTTTACTTTCACTTGTCTTTTTTGGGGAAGGATATTTTTAATACAATCTTCTCTTGTGATTTCTACATTGTATTTGTATCTGTTTACCAACAGCTACTCTTTAAAACTGATGACTCAGCCAGTAATTGTTGGGAAAGGCAAACATCAGCTCGGAGAATTGCAAGCATTACCCTGTACTCATTCTTATAAAATAACACCTTCAGCTCAGACCACATCACAAGTTTATATTCTCACAGAGAAAGATGGGCTAATTCAAGCCATCAGTGAAGTTAACATTCCCTCCTTTCTTCATGTTAGAGCATCTTGCTGTCTCTTCCTGCCACAAGATCCCATAAAATAAAGCTTTCTGCACTACCAGACCTCTCTTATGCAGTTTTGTCCCTGACAGTGCTCCCTCATCCAGTATCATTTAGACCACTGAGGGGCATGGGGGTGTTTAAAAGTTTGAGCTGCTGGCTGAAGAGCAGGAGTGTTGGTTTTCATCTCTAGTAGGAACAATTGCTCTGTGACTTTTTAAAAATGTATTTTAAGAGTGCCACTTCACAGACAGAAAAAACCCAAACCTGTATGACTGACTGTACATTTTGAACTGAGTCATGATGTTACTGAACAGACTGCAACACTGCAATTCAACTACCAGTCCCTGTGTGGTGGGGATTTGCCAGGGATGAGGCAGCCATGACTTCTCTGGGCAACCTCTTTCAGCAAGTCAACATCACAATAAAGAATTTCTTCCTTATACTGAATGTAAACCAACTCCCACTTTAAAGCCATTCTCCCTTTTTCTACCACTATATGTCCTGGTAAAATATTTGGTTTTGGAGAGCCAAAGATATGCAAATAGAAAAGCAATATACTTGGTATATTATCTAATCAAGAACTTTTGTTTTGTAGGTATAAACGCACCAGCATCATTCTGTACAATACTGTACTAAAAATATCACTAAGTATTCAAATAAATAAAACATACACCAAACATAATCAGCTTGGACAGTGAAATTCTGGCATATATTTTTGTCATCTGCAAAGCATAAAATTTCTAGCCTCTGCATCTTGCCATGAAATGCATTTGCCCTGCGCTTGTTGTGTCATAAACTAGTATATTAAAGATTATTATAAAATAAAGGCCATGGAAACAGATGTGTTATTGCAATTAACCAGCCAATTTATTACAAAATAGTCTGCAACACAGAGAAATAAAAAACAGCTCTTCAAGACAACTCATTGAAACAAGTTAATAATTTTGTACAAAACATAGTTTAATGATTCCTTCATCAAGAAGATAACAATCATGAAACAATCAAACAGCCTGTGAATTTACAAAAATTACTCCAAACATCCTGTGAATTTACAAAAAAAAAAAATCCCTACAAACAAAAACCCAAACAGGAGGGTATTAATAAAACTGTCAGCTCTTTATGTAGGGTATCTAAGAAACAGACACATAAAACTTCTGGGTAAACTTGCTTTTGACCCACTCTATCAAACAAAACTATAGAGAAGTCACATAAAGACACATAATTTATTTTCAAACTTGGGAAAATTATGAAATAAACCTCAATCAGTTAGTCCAGGATAGCTTTGAAATCTTGACAAAGAGATGGGTCTGTCACTGCCTGCAGAAGTGCCACAGTATCCTCTGGGATCTTCCTGATTAGCTTCCTCTTACCTACCAAAATATCAGAAACAATTAATTACAACTGCAAATAACTATTAATGCTGGTCTAGGG
The DNA here is from genome assembly GCF_050655825.1 of Lonchura striata. Taxonomy (NCBI): domain Eukaryota; kingdom Metazoa; phylum Chordata; class Aves; order Passeriformes; family Estrildidae; genus Lonchura; species Lonchura striata. The sequence goes on from NC_140704.1 coordinate 93,258,180, forward strand.
AAAATGCTAATGAAGCAATGAAAACAATACTAGCTAAAACCACCTAAAAAACTGAAAACATCTGGAATATGGGGACAAAAAAAGCTATAATAAAATACACTACTGTTCTTCCATACTTAAATCAGGCTAACAAATAAAAATGTTCAAAACTGTACATGAAAATATTAGCAAAGAAAGTAGAAGAAATTTGCTCCTTGATTTTCTGGTTTTGTGGGGGTTTTCTTCGGATTTGAGAACTTCACTAAATTTTGAAAGTATAAGCCCATTTGTTCAACAACTTTACCCACCAAATAAGGCCTTCTGTTAAACCCCAGTTACTTTGAAAGATGGAATGTCCCATCGATAGAAATACAGACAGCAAAAAGGACTTTTTACAGATTAGGAAGAACATGTAAAATCCTAGCAACAGTTTAAGTCTGTCACTAAACAGAGTCAGCAAAATTGTAAATGATGCAGAAAGCCAGAAGTACTCAATAAACATTTGCCCTGTAACTGGAAAGGAGACAGATGATGTATTTATATCTTATCATGATAAGGAAAGACTCTTGCTCCTTTCCCCACTGGTAATAACATGAGAGATGTTAAACAATAACTGTGTTTTAAATACTTAACTCTGAAGAACGATGATAACTCACGACAAGCCACTGATGTTGATATTTAATAGGTTTGGGAATAGTGGGAAGAACCTCCTCCCCAAAACCTATGAGCTTGATTTCTATTCCCATGGGGAGTAACAGAAAGGAATGTGCAGGGACACAAGAGAAAATCATATTTCTACCAATTCCTGTCAATAACATTCTTACAGAGGAAATAGGTTTTATATAGCCAATACAAACTCCAAAATGACAACAGAAATTGCAGCTGTTAAGTCAACATAGGGGCTTTTATCAGCCTTATTTATCTCTGTGCTACAGATTACTGCAGCATGTAGACATACTGAGCAAACTTCACAGGATCCCACCTGAAAGCAGTGACTTCCCTGTCATGACTACTGACATCCACACATGCTACCTGATTTCTAGAAGACAAAACTTAAAATACCATGTTTAGAATTAGCTCTGACATCTCTACATAATGCTTACCTCTCTACCTTCAGTAGACCTTCAGTAACAGAGTAACCTCCTCTACAAGATAATGTTCTGATTGCCTAGGGCTAGGTCTGGTGCAGGGCAAACAAAATTAACTTGTAACTGCACAGAAAACTATCAATACCTCTGTAGATGGATTTCAGTGTATGCCCAAAGGATCGGGACACTTAGTATAGTACCCAATTCAGAAGAAAATATAAATATAAACACCATGTACAATCAGGGACTGAAAAACAGCCTTCACCTATGACCAGAAACCTTAGTGATACAGAGTGGCTCTTCAAGAGAACGTCACCACTGACTTTCCACGGATCTTTGGACTTTTCCTGCTCTACCTCCACAATATTCAGGAAGTACAATGTTAATAGGCTTCCCCAGGAATTTAGGAAGAAAGATCATTCCTTTTCTAAAGGGCAATTCTCACTGCCGGAGAAGCTGACAGGGGGTCAGCTTTCTCCTCCTGGAAGAAACTGTACACAGAGTTAGGCCTAGACCACATGCAAGTTTCAGGTCAGTATTGCAGTTAGGCAAATTAGGCAGCTCTCTGGGTACAGCAGAAGGAACCCAGCAACAATTGCTATTCAAGCTAGGAAAACTTCACCCCTACTTCCCAGCCAATTTTCCCTGGCACCTGTGGTGACTTTGTGGACAGCAGAGACCACTTTTATGGCTGATGCACACAGCAATGGAAGGTGAGATTTTGCTGAGCAGTAAAGCTGCCTGGGGCTGTGCCTCCACCCTGGAAGTAGTGTCAGATTAAGCAGCAAAGCATGCACAGAGAAGGATGGAGGAGCTTTGGCTTGGATTGTGATGTCCCAGTCTCCCAGTCAAAGATCTCCAGAGCAAAACCTTCAGCACTAGATATGAAAACTCAAATGTGCCCTATATGGATCTCAGAGAAGTGAGGCAGCTCCCAGAGAAGCCACTGTCCTATTGGTTGTGTCTACTGCATTGTCTGCTTAGTTCCTCAGAGTCTGTCCCCTCCAATTCAAGCAAGCAGCTCTGCCCTGGTTTCCCAGCAGCAATGAGCAGACTTGGGGCCTTGGTTTTGGTGTCAGTGAGTAACCCAGAGAAGGAGTTCCTCTGAGAAAGGCTGCTGGAATTCTGCTCCATCCAGGAAGTCCATAGCTCTCAAGAATGTGGCTGGCAAAATCCCAACCATCAGTTTGTTTCCTGTAAAAGTGTAAGTGTTGTCTTGATACATTCACACTGCACCACCAAAAATCAGACCATGCACTCAGGTGTTGCTGCAAGCTTTTGATAATAGGAGGAAAATGCTTCCTTCCAAATGAAGAGCTGCTTTTTTTGGGGCACTGGACCTCAGTGCAGCTATCAAAGGAAGCTTATGATATATTTCAAATCAAATAGGCGTTACTCTGGAATGAGACCTAGAATTTCTTGGTCTTGTATAACAAAACTGCCCAAGCAATGACTCATTCAGCATGCAAATTACAGAGTCAGCATTGAGAGCCTGGCCATCAGCACAGCTAAATTCATCAACAGTACTGGCTTCTTCAGGAAAACCTCTTGCTGTCCACTTTCAGTATCTTAAAACTGAAAATTCTATTATTTCTGGGGCTGGCTGCAGGCAGACTGCACAACTGTTTAAGGGAAGAGCTCCCCAGGGGCCAGGGACACAGTGTCTTTCACCAAATGGAAGTGTCAGAGAAATGCCAACACCACAACTCTGCAGGAATCTACATGCAGTCGAGCCAGTGCTTCTGTTTCCAAGCGACTCTTTTTTGGGTAAAAGTTTAAATTGTGGGAGGAGCTTATTTAGCTGCCAATTAATCTACATTTTTTAAAATAGAAGCTTCGGCATTTGTATTTCATTTAGTTAAACCTGCTGACAATACTTACATAATTAACATAGTCTTATTAAGCCTTCTGAAATGTACAAGCTTACTGAGTGCCAAGCATCAACTGTCCTGTGAGAATAAGGCTTTAGAAAATGCAGTGCTGGAAAACATTTTAATCTGCCTACTTATAAATTTGAATAAAATCAGAAAGATCATTGATGTACATCTCAGAGCAACATTTTAGAATTAGAAACCGTTAAAAATCCATTAGTTTCTAAGTTTAATGAACCATAGAAAAAGCTGTAAAAATAGCTGAATACTTACAGACTTTTAAGGATGTAAGCAGACATTTGTAAACAGCTTTGTGATTTAGCAGTTTGACAGTGAAGGCATGGTAGCAGAGCCATTCTGCTACCTGAATAGGGAATATGCCAGATAAACCTTTGTTACCTTCAGCAATTCCTAGAGAAAGAAAAGGAAAATAATGTTACTGAAAATGATGAGTATTAAGAAGTATGTCTGGTCTCTCCCCTCCTTCTATAAAATCACCCCAGGATTTTTTACTAGAAATCTGTGCAGTCAGTGAAGTCTCATGCATCAGTATAAAAATAAGAAAATAGTATCTGAAACACAGTCTTCAGAAAACTGAGTTTCAGAAGAAAAATGCACTGTGATTCTTATTATGCACTTCACAATATTAATTCCTGATTTTTATCCCAAAATTACACCATTGGACTGCACATTCAAGATGTTCTATTTGTCTAAAAAAACCCCAAACAAATCCAAACCCACTACTTCATTGCTAATAACATCCTATACCTGCATTTATTGTTTTCAGGATAGCATAGCAGCATGATGCAGTCTGAGAGATAATCCTTAGGAAGAAATGAGGATTTTTTCTAACTTGCTGGTTGAATGGAAGTTGGAGAACACAGGCATGGAACCTGTTCACAAAAGCAGCCTATTTAATAAAAAGTCATTTGCAATTTCAAGTGAATCTATGACTACATATCTTAGGCACTATACAACATTTAAATGCACAAAAGAGGCTTTAGCTGTATCAACACTATTACTGCATGACACCTCTCTCATATATACACATTCCTGGAATGTCAGACATAAATGATGCTTGTTTCTAAATTTTATGCTGAAAGATGATCTTGAAGCTGTCTGCCTTGGTAACAGACTTCTCCTCTGAGGACAGGATAACTGCGTTATGCGTAGGGAAAACTAAACTACCCATTGTCACCAATTCCATATCACAGACTATGACACCAGAGAACACTCATATGAGACAGTGTGAGAGGAAGAAAAAACAAAGCAAAACCCCACAATAAATTTTGTTCTGATATAGAGGAAAACAGACTTCCAAATTATTTCACACACCAGGACACTCACTCCTTTGCCTATTTGGATGCCAACTCTTTAGATGCTATTTGTATTGTATGCTTCCTTACACCTGTTTGAAAATATTTTGAAACTTCTTACTTTTTTTTAAACTTCAGACTATGGCATTATAATCCTGCTTATGCTAAACATAGCCAATTACAATGTTGATTTTTAATTAATCAACAATGTATATACTTGTTTATTAAATGAACCCAGCAATCACTTAAAAAACTTTGACATTTTCTATATATAAAGGATGGACCTAGGTACCATGCTGCATTACAGATCTTTGGCTGAATTAACCTGATATATAGTTATCATGGTGGACAGTCTTTTAAACAACATATAAAGGCCGCTGTTGGAACGTTACCATAAAATCAAACTGAAGTAACTAAGTGATCATATCTACCAGAAAAAAACCTTAAATCACCCACAAACCTAAAGTTTAAGAGCTGGACACATACATCAATGCTGTACTAGACAAACCAAATTACACTTCTTGGACAAAGAATACAGCTTAAATATGGACTAAGATGAATTTAAGAATAAAACTAAAATGTCCCTTCGTAACAAGTGTGACCATAGCAAAAGAGCAACATCTGATTTCTGTGAATAGCAAAGAACTTCTTGCACATTTTTGTGTTAAAATAAATAAAAACCCAATTACTTGCTGCTGCCAATCATTTCAAGTTTTCAATGTACATAGTTCAGTATTGTCTTCCAACTTGCTTATCAGTTTTGATTTCTTTCCCTTATCTTTGTTTAAAGCATACAATTCCTCTGCTGGTCAAGCCAAAGTCACAAATGCCAAGATTTCACCAGCTAAAGAGCAACTAAAATGTTAACAGCAAAAAGAAACTACAATTAACCTGGTAGAATGAAATCTCACTTTACCTAATGTTATACTGGTCCAAGTTCTGTATGACTTTAACAGATACAAAGTTCTAAATATAAACTGCCTAATATTTAACTGATCTAAATATAGAATGGTTAATAAGGCTTCTTATCATACTCCCGAATCAAAACAGACTGGTTATCTTGAGGTCAGCTGTCAAAACCAAGACACTGAAAATCCATTTGGTGAAGTATCACTTAAACACACACATCAAATATATTCTTATATTCTAAACCTAACAGTATTACTTAAGAACAGTGTTGAAACAAGAGTAACTTGACCTACTACTGCACACATCATACATACATATACATACACACACTGCATACCTACACAGAACACTTTCTTCCTGATTCATAGCTCCTCCATGTGTCAAGAAAGAGTAACAAAATACTGACACTTACTTCAGAAGACAGTGACCCACCTGTAAGCCTGGAGTAAAAATATCTTGTAGATGTTAATGAGAACTGTTCTGAGGCTGTTGATCTAGAACAGAACAGAAACAGAGCTTTAAGAATAATTTAGTGTCATAATAAGTCTTCTTGAAGATCTAGGCAAAAAACATTTTATGCTAAACTTAAAAGACTTATTTTATGCAACTAAGTTAACAGTGTTGTGAAGGATCACTTTTGGAACCCTACATCTTATTTGATGTCAACATTTCTAGATTATGTGGATTTCCTTTCAAAATAAATTTTTATGTTAGAACTCAAAGCAGTTTTAATGCTCTTCATCACTAATCACAACACTGCCAAACATCCATTTTCATATTTCTACCTGTAAATCAAGAAATAAACTATGACATTTCAGTTTGAGGACTGCACTCAGTTTGTATTTCATGTTTTTCCCAGCTGTTACACTTGAATTGAAGGAAAGACTTGATCTGATAGAAGTACAGGTGTAACTAGAAAAAAAAGCAAAAAAAGCAGTTAAACTCCATAGGCCAACAGACTAAATTAAATTCTGTAAAGTAAGCCTCATTTAACTTCCCATGTTACAGAGATTTCCTGCTAATCAATGAGCCAGTAGCTAAAAGGTGACCATAATTAAATTCAATGTTGAGACTAGTCCCTGTGGCATTAAGGGTATTAGCTAAATGCTGACTTCAATACCTCAGGGCTGAAAAATTCAGCCTGCACAAAAAAGCTAAATCAATAACCTTAAAAACAAACTAAATGTATTTCTTAAATACATTGTCTAGCTAGAACAGTATTAATTACTCCAGTGACAATCATCTTATTGATGTGATCCATGCAATGCAGGAGCTTAGGCTTGAAGCCACCCTAGCTTCTGGAACCACCCTGATCTTTGAGCTACTTAAGCTTATCAAAACACTGTGGTGGGCTTGGCAGTCCTAGGTTAATGTTTAGACTTGATCTTAAAGGTCTTTTTCCAACATAAACAATTCTATGATTTTATGATTCTGACTAGGTGTCTCCCAGACCAGTAGCATCAAAACCCTTTTCAACATAAACTGTTTCTTTCAAGAACTCAGCTAGTGAACAAAACTCTTTGGCTGTTGAGTTTGGTGCTTTCCTAAAGTGACCCAGCTTTTCTGTTTAGGAAGACTACTGAGGAACTTCAACACCCTATTGGTGGAAAACCTCCTTCTAATTTTCCACTTAAATGCTTAAGGGCTGTTTATACTAAAAATGGTCAATAATGAAGCAATATTATCCTTGAGTTTAAACAATCCTTTCTTTTTGATCTTTAGCAAATATCTAATGCCACCTCTCGTAGTTCAGGTAGAGAGTCTACAGAACTTTTCAGTAGGATTACATTATCCTGTCTGGGGTTCTATGCCACTTCAGACTGTTTTGTGTAAATGGTCAAGGCTGCTAGTTTAAAGGGAAGTTCCCTTCCCCACACATTCCTTCCCACGTGAAGTGTACCAGAGGGGACACCTCTGATGTTGAAAGGGTTGTTAGTCCCTCTAGCCTATACCAAATTAATCCCAATCTATTTTGCAATTAATTCAACTACACCCTTCCCAACACACCCTTGTGCTTCTCCCACTATGTATGAGATATTGTAAAGCTGACACTGGAGTGCACAGCTCTATTTACCTGGAGTAATCGCAGTAAACCTCAAGTGTTTTTATATCTAATAACAAACCACACCATGGGATCAAACGACAATCTGGCAGCTGTTTAAATTTGGAACATCCTGGGATATCATCAACAGGAAAATTCACCACTGTCTTATTTGGGTTTATTAAAAGGCCGTACTCAGGAATACCTGTTGTTAGAGTCCTAAAACAGATATAAACAGTTAGGCTAAGCCCCCCCAGCAAAGCAGACAAAAACTGGCACCATGCTGCAAGACAGAAGATCTTGAACAAAAGGGCAGAAATTAAAGAATGCAGGGAACCACAGCCAACTCTTTAGGTTAAGGAACACAGCTAGAAATAAAGAAAGAAGACATTAGGTGTAAATAAATACATAAAATAAATCAACTTGAGGATAATGGAAAAAAAATTTACAGATTAATGCAAATTAAGCACATCAGCCATGCAACACTTGAGACAAGCTGTATGAAGAGAAACTTCTGAAATAAAAATCACTGGAAAAAGATGACAAGTTACTGTTTTTGAAAGTTAACAAAACCAAGGAGAATCCACATAACAGGAACCTCACTTATCTGATGAAAAGTTTTGAAGGGGAACATTTTCCCTAAGAATGTTTTCACTGCCAGAATGCCTGCTACATACTGGACCAGCAGTGCCATGGACAAGAAGCAGTTCATCTTACCTGGCAATGTACTTATGTGCAGGCTTCATCCTTTTGAAGAGAGGAAGAGCTAGGCTTTTCTTCTTGGGGAGTCATAGTCTTAATGCTGTCTCCTCAAAACTAATTTATTGAGTCTCCCAGTTCTAATGCTACATTAGGAAAAACTGGTTCTACTCCATTTGTGACAGAGAGCTCATAGGATCTGATCTGTAAACAGTTCTGGAAATCTCTCACAGAAAAGGCTAATTCTCTACAGAAAATCAACACAGCTGATACAGAAGTGGATATAGAACAAAGATGCAGACAACTTCAAAGGGCAAGAAGGACAATATCTGTACTGCTACTCAAGTGACCTTGTGCTGAAAAGATGTTATAAGATATTAACAGCTTGAAGCCCTCACTGTTAGCCTATCTGTAAACCCACAGATCCCACAGAAAATGAAATTTCCTTTTGTTCTGATAAGGAAATGAGGACAAATGAAGTCTTCAAAATACACTACCACTATTTCATACAATTTATACTTCAAACTGTACTTAATGATTGCTCCATCACCTTTCAAGCTCACAACAGAGCTGCATGTTTGACACAAGTGACTACACTGCAGATGCCAGGCATTTCTTCAAGATTTGTCCTTTGGGTCCTTTAAATTGATTTTGGCACCAGCAAAACCCCCCTAGAACTGACTGTACACTCCTATCCACGGTAACCAGGAGCTTCTGGGATTCAAATTTTAAAGAAAAGGTAGTTCTGAAGCACAATGAAGAATTACTGTTTTAAAATGTCAGTGTGAACTGCATACTACCCATGCTATCGGTATTTTCAGATACTCATCATGAAATGTTAATGACCAGAAAATTCTTAGCAATATTGGATGAGACCAGAGCTGCAGTCTTTCCTGGGGAACAGAAAGCAGCAGCACGAGTTCCCAATAAAAGTATTTTGAGAATGTAAATAAGACATCTTTACAAATTTGAGGGAAAATAGTTTTCAAAGTCAACTGTCAGCTGCTTTGGTTAGGCTGCAATACTAATTTTTGCTTGAAACTCCACCAAGGTTAGTAGGTAGGTACCTAATTCAAACTTAAGCAGGAACTGCCCACTATGTGAACTGCAACAGATTGTTAACTGGCTATCAAGAATGCAGTTTGAGGATTCTTCCCAAGCCCAGGCTGCTACCAAGGACTCCAAAATAGTCCTTGATTGTTAACTCGTAAAACAAATACACCTCTGTGCATGAAGATGTAAAAGAATTATATAAAAGGTAATAATGCCTACTACTTTGCAGACTATGTCTCTAACAGCATACCTTAGAAATGTTCTTGCCTTCATTAAATGTGGTGTAAACAGTAAAAAATCATCAATAAGACGTATTAGGACTCTGTAATCAAGAAGAAACCAATGTTAGATTTTCTTAATACATAATCCTTTCAAAGTTTTTTTCATACACTTCAGAGCAACAATATATCTGCCTATTTTAATTCACAAGATGGTAGAGGCTAATATGAACTCCAAATTGAGACTCATGAAGAAATTCTCAGCTTTGCTTCTTTCCTAAACATAAATGAAAAAAATAAACAAAATAAAAAAGGCAATGAGACTGGCTAGATGAAACATGAAGGAATTTACAACACACAAACTACTCCACAATGACTTCCCTCGATACAGGACATTACACTTTTCCAAGGGAGAATCTGCAGTATTTTTCTTGACAAGACAAGGGACAAGGTACACAAGAAGAGTTCTTGATGGGCTCCAACTCTCTCTTCATCTACCACATAATAACTTGTTTATGAAGCTATAGTTTGTATGTAAACCAGAATACCATCTACCGCTGCAAAGGTTGAAATTTTCTAACAGAATTCAGACCCGAAGCATGCCCATATTTTTCTGGTAAATCCTGCCTAGCAGATCACAGAGAAGCAGCTCTGGATATGATGATGTATAGTCTCACCTTCAAAGCAAGAGTACTGCCATCACTATGAACAGGTCACTACATGTTGGCCCAGCCAAGTCAATAACCACCTTATTCTTCTGACTTAATTAACAAATTAAATTATCAAGATCATTCAACAGACACTTAACATTCTAAACTCTTCTCTACATAACAACAGCTGCTACATTTGAGTGCATTCTTCTGAATCAGTTTCATAATTTCCATTTTCTAAACATCCTTTGAAAGCAAGACAGTTTTTCAAACTCACATCAGAGCATCCTCAAGCCTGTAAGTACTACTTTTGTAGGGAAATGTTTAAAATTCTGACACCCAGCAAGCTTCCCAAGAAGAGACACCAGGCAGATGCACTTATCTGGAGCATTCCCACAGTTCTTTTTCTTTTCTTTGGGCAAAGAATTCACAGCAATGAAGGGAGATGTCAAGTTTCAGGGTCCAGCTCATGACTAAATACCCTAATCCAGGATTCAGTTTGGGATCTGTTCATACAAAGTTAAAAGGAGGTAAACAGCTACTAAGGAGGTAAAGTTTTTATCAGGCTAGCTTTCTGTCAATCTCCTAAGGACTGAGCATGTACAGGGCACAAAGACTCAGAAGATTTACCAAAAATCACACAGGGCTTCAAACAAGCCCATAGAAATTGGTGATAAAGCTCTGACCTTGATAAAATATTAAGATTTACCAACAGTGGATCAGAAAGCCCTCAGGCAGAAGCCTGGAGTATCAGTATCAGAAAGTATTTAACAAACATCTCATCTTGCCTGATGTGAAAAGACCACAGATGATGTGGGAATGAGTGAAGCATAAACTTCTCAGAAGTACAAGAGCAGCTTGTAAGACTCCTTACAGCATCCCTAAATATGGTGCCCTTTCTAAGAATAAATCTCCTACCAAATATACAGGAAAGCCTTCTCTGCATTTTCTTCTCAATCTTGCAATGGAGAAATTGTCCCAAAAAACAATCACTGAAGCTGCAGAGATGTTTGTGTGCACCACACTCCTAGTGAAGTTGGAAATCCTTGAAATTCAAAACTAAATGTCAGAGAAAATAACTAACACATACACACTACGTATTATGAATTACTGTAAAAGAGCACAGAACAAAACATCCCTACCCATCCTGATTTATTCCAGAGAGCCATTTGTTTTCCATATCTCCATAGAATAAGCTGCAAAGTAAGGTTGACAAAATGGAGCCCTGTGGAATTCCACAGCACTGCACGTAGTACCTATCAAAGAATAAAAGAAAACCAAAAAATCAAAACATGTAACAAGAGCACAATAGCTGTTAAATATTTTTTCCAAGTATAACATAAGAAATATGCTATATGTTTGCCAGTGAGCCTTAATCTTTTTTTTGGTTGTCGTTCTTCTTCTAAGAACATACATAGAGATCTAGAAGTTTTAACAGTGGGAAAAAAACCCACTAACAGACATACTCCTTTCATATTAACAAACTCCAGGAGACAACTGCCATTAAATGAAAGAAATTGTATAACTGATTTCAAACCGTAACACCTCCTTCTGCTGCAGATACAGCCTTCATTGAAGTTTAATTCTTTGTTACAGCTTACTGTGACAATTTCAAGAGTAGTGTTTTTACACACAAAACCATGTGCACTGGAAGAATTTTCTATGCCGGCATCAACCAAATAGGTATGGCTCACAAAACCCAAGACAAATATTCTCACAATACTTCTTTGAAACAGTGAGATACTATAATGTCCACTTCACCACTATGACATGAATGACTTGGTAAAGCTGAAGATAATAAATTCAGACCATGTGCTACTTTTGAGCACTGATCCTACCTGTATTTTCAGTCATCTGAAAACGCTCCTGGCAGTAATTTTACTTACTTACAGACTTTTGTTACATGTATCAAATGGTATTAGAAGATTGCTTAGAGGTCCTCAGCTCAATAATTAGCATTTTTATCAAAACATCAAGTTAAAGTTGACTAATTGTAATTTTTTTATGAGAAAGAGAGTCCATTTATTTACTAAACATATGGGGAGTTTTTTTGACAAACAAGAACAAGCTACTTAAAAGGGCTAAGTTCATTTCAGGACAAACAGTATTTTTTCAGTCAAGTTGTTACTGAATTTGAAAGTGTGGAGCTCATTTTGTCAGGTGTACTTTCTCTGAAGCCATTAAAATTCCATGAAACATACTCATATTGGTTAGTCATTATTAAAGTATGCCACAAGAGCATTCTTATGATCCTGCCAAAGGGAGCGTAAGCATCAATGATAGAAAAAAGTATAAACATGGCTCTATGTGACTCCTTGAGAGCATTTGCCACTCTCTCTCAATCCTGTGAGACTTTAAAATAAGTATTCTAAAACAAAGGTATTTTTTCCAAAGTAAGAAGTTATCACTCTAACATAAATCACTCAATTTACAAATAACGATAATGTAAGTACTTCATTTTTTAGACATGGTACACATTTGCCACCTAGAGGCAAAATCTAAGTACCAAGACAGCATCTCTACCAACACAAGAAGAAATCTGCATGACTACTTTCTGTAACATCCGATTTTTAATTTTGGAGTTGCCAGTAATTTAAATTCCTATTGCTACTGCCTTTTATTTTTATTGCAACTTGCCAAAGACCAAAACCATTGCACTTCAGGGAAATGACTAACAAGGTTTTTGCAGATTGCTTGGATGTTACTCCTGCTTTTGCTCACCACCATGGATATCACCATTTTAAAGTATATTCCTTTTGAATTACACTTGCAGTTTTAAATGAAGGTTATTCCACGTGCTATGGAATAATACACATTATAAAGGTTATTCCATATTCTATGGAATAATGCAGTATGAATAGTTAACATCATCCAGGTAGGGAAGAGAAATTTTATTAAGAACAAAGTTGACTCCAAACTCTTCATGATTTTTTGGAGCTTAAACTGATACACAAATTTCTCACTAATACAAAATCAAAAAATCTTTAAAGACAGCTTTTCAAAAGTCCCCAGAGCCAATTAAAGGTATTCTCTTAATAAGAAACAAACAAACAAAGCATACTATACAAGAATAACTGATTGCTTTTTACCTGTTCCTAATCTCCAGAATGATGTTATGTATCATTTGAAGGAAAAAATTAAACAGGCTGGAACTTGTCTCATAGAAAGTTAAGCTCTAGAAATGTGACAAAACAAAACACGATTTGAAATGAAAAATACACTAACTTTGAAGGTACACAGAAAATTTTTAAATAGTAGACTGTAGCAGCTTAAATCCCTATGTAATTGAAAATATAAGCCCTAAACCCAAGATCTGAACATACATACTAAAAAGCTGCTCACATCCAACAAGTTAATTTTTGTTGAGTTTTTGTTTTGTTTTGTGTTAGGAAAAATCCAATATAACATCTAAACCCACTTTAAGTGATGGCGCAATATACTCGATTATTACAAGATATAAGACCCTGCTCTTTTGGCCACTTTCTATCCTGTAGAACAATTTCTGTGCGTCCCAATCATTATGATTCCCAAAGTCTTGACACACTCATTCTGCTCATTCTGCTGCAAAACACACACTTCTTCAAGTATTACAAACACTTCCATGCATTGCTTTCCACCCAATATTTATGGAACATTTTGTTAAAAACTATAAGATAAAAAATCCATTTACAACAATTTAAATACCCTTAACAATTACTTAATTCAAATTAAAATAAAATTACTTACTATTTGCATAGATTAGACAGCAGGCAAACACACCCTGCTTTTGACAGAGTCATGCAAGATCACAATTACTTGCATTGAAAAGATAAGGTGATGTACCAGTGGTACAGACACGCAGCCTGAGATGCCACTTTTCTCGAAGTACTTTGTTCTTTTAAGATAATGACAATTGTTCTCAAACATAAAATATTTTTAAATAGAATGCTGCTGCTCATGTATTATATAGCACAGTTCTCTAAATCAGTTTGGAAAAGATAACAAAATGTACTTAGACATCAGAGATGCAACTAGTTTCCAATTTCATCCAGGTACTCATTAAACTTTCCATTTTTGTAGAATCCTGGAATTGTACATTATCCACACCATACATTCTACTCCTATGTCCACAGATATACAAGATCATTTCACCTGCATATTAGAAATCACCTTTTGCCAACTTTGTCATTTTCCACTGCCAGGTTTAGAGAAGAAAAATTTGAAGAGGAATTACTAGCCTGAAAGAATATACCTGTCTGCTTATTGGATGCTCAGGGAATCTTATAAGTTGTTATGGAACACCATGACTCCAAGCAAGGAAATGCATGAAGAACCTGTCTGAGCCTATCACCTACTGCTATGCCTTTGTCATGCTACTTGCACAGAAGGAATTCTTGAGAACAAGCACTTGCATCACAAGAATGAAAACAGAAGGACGCCTGCTTCTTGCAACAAAGCATCAGTTGAAGTTAAAATACATGTAATTTTTAGCCATACTTTAATTCACTGAAAGCATGAAATCTCTTTTAAAAAAAAAAACTTAAGAGTTGATCTTGTTTGCTTTGTACTTAAAAGAAGAGTTCATTCTCATCACCCTTGACAGGCAATCTTTAAAATCAGCTTTTTAACCTGTAAATTAGGCAAAAAATAAGATCTTAAAAAACAAAAAAAAGCTGTGCAGTTTGCAAGTGAAGATGCCACATCCATCCTTAGCTACTCGGCATACAATACATTTTACTCATTCCTACTTCTGTTATGTTTTGGAGATAGGAAGTGTTGACATCTGCTTTTACTAGGTAATTAATTTTTCATTTGAGGACTGTTGCAAGAAACAATGAAATTAAGAAAGGAAAAAGAAAACACTGGTTAAAATAAAAGTTTAATAATGAGAAAATCTGGGAAAAGTCTAGAAGGACTTTTAGTCAGATTTCTTGCCTGGTGCATTCCTCCACTGAACACTCAGAGCCTGTTGCAAACATCAAAGAAAAGATGACAAAAGTCTTTCTACAGAAGAAAGAAGGTGCTGGTTAACTAGATGAGAAGTAATGGTACCACATAATATGTACATATAAGTAAAAATCCCCATCTTTCTCTAATTCTTCTGCAGCTTTCTTTTTTCAGTTGAAAAGAAGCCTCACAATACTCACCTGTTCAACTACTATTGCATTTTGCAATGAGGCATTCTCCTGAAGCTGGGACACAAACTGTTTCATGTCTGGCATAAAGTCCTTGAAAGTAGAAACCTGTGTAATTGTTTAAATTGCAAAGAAACAAATGACAAAAGCAATAAAAAATTCAATAACTGACTTTGTTGCTTAGTGGAGGGAACAAGCCTTATTGCATTATTTTAATACAACAATTCTTCTACCATTAAAATAAAATGTCTCACAAACAAATCTCTTATTTCCACAACACATTTATCTTTATTTTTACTACAAGTCAGTAAAAACTTTAAAGGGTATGGACTGAAAACAAGCTTTTCTACCCTTGGAAAATATATAACAGCATTAAAAAGATGTTTATTAAATACCTGACCACTTCAAATGGTGGCTAAAGAAAGCTATAAAAGAAAACTTTCCTTGGACCAAAGTATGCTTACAGAGAGAAGAAATCAGAGAGAAGAAATCAGGAAATCTTACATGTCTCCTATAGAGCCTCTTGGCTCTTCCACTTGGGGTAATCATAATCACAGCGTAGCGCCGTATGCAGTACACAGTTCTCTTCTCTGGCTTCAGGACCCGTGAAATCACTTCCACAAGTTTATTGTGAGGAATGGTATCATAAGCCCTGGACACATCAGCCTGAAACAGAAGAAATATCTTCCACTACATATTCAGCAATATTGCTGTAAACATTGTGGTAGTATAGAAGTATTTGCTGTAGTATGTCAGCAAGACTGAAGGATAGATCACATGGGAGTAAAATTACTGCATCAGTCAGGCCAAATTTCTGACAAAGTAAGAACTCACTGCTTATCTGAAAGACCTTTACCCACTTAACGAGTATTCCCTTAGAAAAGAATATCCAAATCATCAGTTTTAACACAATTCTTATTATTAAGAGAAGATTATACCACATGCAACCTTAAAACTAACACTAAACCCCCAATCGTTTAAGTTAATAACTGGTATTTTTATGTTTAAGTATTTTAAGAAACTTGCTTCACCATAATGCCATGGAGATGACATCTTAGACTTTGGGAAAGTTGCAAACCTACATATTTTACCCTTCCCTTCCTTTTCTTTTCATATTGGAAACCTACCTCTGCTTTTACTTGTTCTAGTAAAAACAGAAAACTTCATATAGAAGCAACAATCTTAGGGATTATAAAACAAATTATGTCAATGACACAACCTTTTGGCTAGAAAGATAAGACAAAAATATTAAAGTTATTTCAGAGCAGGATGACAAGCAACATTTGAGAGATGAGAACATAGCTCTGCTACAATACACATAAATCTGTGTAATTTATGTATTTTTGTATATATTGCCCCAATTCAAAGCTATGAACTGAAATCTAACACAAAATGTTGCCTGCTAGACAGAACTGTCAAAAGTGTGAAGAGGAAGCACAAAATCCTTTAAATAATGGTCTACAACAAGCACTGATTTTTTTCCAAGTGGGAGAAGAAACTTCTTGGAAAGACACCAACCAGAATGTGTTCATTTTCAACAAAAACTAATGATACTGAGATAGAAGAGACAATTTTTTTAAGAGACACTGAATTTATTCAAATTCACATAAAACATTTTTTCTGGTTTTCATATGGCTCAAAAGGCTATCTGAACTTCTTTCTCCCACTTTTATACCCAGCTACATGCAACTGCAAAAAATTCAGTGCATGTGCAGAAGCAGGACCTCCTGCACATCAGAAAGATAGACAGAAAACCACCCAAGTAAAGGAAGCTCTACTGCAGGGACACCCATCCACAAAAAGCAATCGACCACTCCCATCAAAAAACTAACCAGTCTTAAGGTACACACAAAATTTTATTTAGAAAAAAATCATTATGCAGTCAGATTACAGCTAATACAGCTATAAAAGTATCTGCACAAGCTGATTTTGAAAAGCTAGTTTGAATATGTAATTAAAAATACATACCTTTACACAGTAGAAACGAGGAATTTCACCACCAGATTCAAGAATCTTTATAACAAACTGCTTCCATGTCTTGTAGATATCATCTTTCCCAAACACAGAAGAGCCTATAAAACTCGTGTTTATGGTCCGCTCATAATTTAACACACTAAACAGATTTTTTAGTTGAGTGTTGTAATGATTCATCTAAAGAGACCAAAGAGAATCACCTTAAATTATGCTGAAACACATTAAATTCTTTGCAATACAAAGATTACAAATTTAAATGAAGTTTGAGATTAAAATTATGTATTTACTATATTATTTTGTTCCACTGAAGGTTTCAGAAAGCCTGAGTATCACCGTAGTAACTACTTCAAAGTAGTTTTTTTCAAAGTAGATTTTTTCTTTTTGGTACAGTTAAATCCTATGGAAAATGTTTTTTTTTCCTATACTTGACTCTTGGAAATCAAGGTGCAATAGTTACAGTGATAAATAGATGAATGCCAGCAAATAAAACCACCACTGATCTGAAAATAACCTTAAATAACCATTAATTCCTTTTGCTGGAGATAATTACAGCAACAAGAACAGCAAAGAGAAGGTGTGCTCTGAGATTTTAGCTAACTCCAGCTGCACCATCAGCTGGGTCTCTCAAGGTACTTTATTCAAGCAGCTGAGAAAAGATTTAACTCAGTTGTAGTGATAGTCAAGTACATCAGAGCAGCACTGAAGTCAGGCAGGTTGATTAGCTCTATAAGCACCATAATGTGGAATATTATAGAAATAACACTCCACAGCTCAGAACAGCTTTTAGCTGATGCTCTTTTCACCTGATCTGGGATCACATGGTCTGGATAGTTAGTGCTATGAAGCTGTTGACACCCCACCCATTTGGGGAACATTTTATCTTGTGAATGAGACTCAGCCTTAAGGAAAAGCAATGAATCCAGCCCTGCAAGATAGTGCAACTGGGCTGCCACTATTCCTTCTGGCTAACTGCCCTGTCAAACAGATTATTCCATGCACTGAGTCTGTTCCCACACTGCAATCACTCTCAGCTTCCTTTCTGCTGTGCTTGCTCCAGCTTCCTTGCCCTTCCTTAGACCCTCTACTGTAACGAACCCAGGTCACCACTGCTCACTGGCTCCACAGGCAGCTTCACAGATCAACACACACCATCAGCATTCAGAGGCAAATCCCAACAGGCCAGACTCACCCATATCAAAAAAAATGGGATGACTTTACAAACCATGTTATTCTATTTGGCTCATTTAATTTGCTTAAGGTACGTTTGCCAACAGAAATTTGTAATCCTGGAACCAGAGACTAGCGGTAATTAAGCACTGGAAAGAGAAGCTAAACTGCAACAGACTCATTCAGCCACTTTGATCAGAAAGTTACAGTTCACCATGTTAAAACTAGTTTTATGTAACAAAAATCCTTACTCCATTTTTAGTTACCTACATCAAATGCACATAAAACAATGAAGTAAATAAAAACCTTCTTTTCTCTGCTTTCCTTGCTGAGTGCTTGTGGTTCAACAACACCGCTCACTTTTACTATGGGTCTCAACCCATTTCGTTTTGGAATAAACCGGAGCTTTGATGCCATGGGAACAAATTTTTTTTGACGGATCGTTTCAATCTCCTCTGAAGACAGAGGCCGTAGCTGTACTTTGACAAAATGGTTTCTAAAATACAAATATACACTTAGTGTAAGCAATAGGAAAGAGATAAAACTAAAACATTTAGTGTATTTATGATAACTAAAGCCAAATATTTTTCTAAGATCATACAAATATTAACATCTACAGAAAGTGACATGAAATTCTGAATTTCAGAACAGTATCACAGTATCTTAATGAAATGTAGTATGATAAGAGACAATATATTTCTGCTTGATGCAAATAAAAACCCCTTTTGACACAAATTAAAATTAAAGTACAGATTAGTGGAATACATATGAACATTATGAAATATGTTTTATGTACGAAACAAGAAGCTGGATATTGCTCATGGTTTCAGAAGTTTGAAAGGCATTAAAAAAGTTGAAAAAAACCTTCTGAAAACTACTCTAAGAGAGCTCCTGGGAAGAACATACAAACTGTAATGGCTGTTCTACTCCCAAGAGTTAGGGGATCTACCACTTATTAGGTACTGGGATACACAGACAACATAGGGGCTTTAGGTATCCAGGACTCTGACAAGCAGATGTCAGTTGAAGCAAATAGCAGAAAATAATGAAGAACCAAAGGCATCTAAGTCACAGATTCTGGGCTTCCCAAGTTCATCTTAATGGGAAATGTGTTTTCCTCTCAGAGCCCCCCCTCAGGATTTACAGTTCCATAAAAAAATCAAAATCAGTACTTTTCCATACAATGAATCAGGAAGATGATGGTGAAGCAAAAGCCCTTGTTTCCACTTAAGATGCAGATTTGAAGTACCCTACCTGCAAC
The DNA here is from genome assembly GCF_050655825.1 of Lonchura striata. Taxonomy (NCBI): domain Eukaryota; kingdom Metazoa; phylum Chordata; class Aves; order Passeriformes; family Estrildidae; genus Lonchura; species Lonchura striata. Next base: position 93,277,520 of record NC_140704.1, read on the forward strand.
ATAAAAGACCTGGATAAATTTCCTGCACTGCTTATATTGTTCAGATAGGCAGAATGTGCCCTACAGACTAATGGTTATGATATTACCCTGGTAAGTAAGGGAGGCAATTCAAGTCCTCACAAAAGACTGGACATCAATCTAAATCTGCATGAAGACTTTTTTACATTCCACACAATCCAACAGGCTGGTTTAGCAAAAGGAGGCCAGGCTATTACAAAAGGCAGTGGGTGAATGATGGAAACCTGGTAAAGATGCTCTAGGAGATACCTGAGAAGCCACGAATGCAGGTAAGAGAGGCACACAAATACTTCTTTTGTATGCCTCTGCAACTCAGATACAAGCTCATGATCCAGCTGCTTGAGACTCTTGGTATCTGAGAGATACAGTGCATGACACCTAGAAGGTATAGCAGCATTCAGGGCCAGCAAGTTGACCTACTGAAGAGAGTTTTGAGGATTAATATTCAAATTTTAAAATTAAATTCCTGGTACAGATGCTGTCCAAAGAAAAGGAGAAATGGTTGTTTTTCCAGAGTGAGGGATCACTACTCTTTATAGAATTACATTCTTTGCTGAAGACATCTACTATACTATTAGATAGAGAACCAGGATAAAACAAGTAACACCAGTTCAACAGAAAAAACTTAATGATCAAATTTCCATCCCTTTACAGCTCACATTCAAGAAGGGAAAAAACCCCAATGAACCTCTATCACTGTACTAAAACATACGGCTTCCTTTGAAAGTGAAGACAAAGGCCAGTTATTGTCAGATCTTTGCTACTCCCTCTGGCCAGCTGGAGAACTGGATGCCATTTGCCGGCAGTAACATTCACTGCTTATTTAATGGCATTTACAGCAGTGCTAGTGATTTTGAATATGCACTAATCTAGCAGCCACTGAAGCATGCTGCTCTCACTGGCACTCACAATGCTGTTAAGCACTGAAACTTGAAGGAACTTGACTAGATGGTCCTGCTGTCTTTTGACATCTCACTTCAATCTGACAGAAAAGATTCAGAATTTCTGCAGTGCTTTAATCCTCAGGAGCCACTGTGTGTGGCAAGAGCAGGGATGGCATGAGCTTTAGGAAAACAGGTGTTCTCATCACAACACTGTTCATTATTTTTAACACACAACTTTACTTTCTACAGGTTATTTAACTTGAAGCAACTGTATCACAAAATACTGACTTTTTCTTAGCAAATTCTGCTTTTAATCTGGGGACCTAAGTTTGATATAGCTTCAAAAATTAATACAAAATTATCTGTGTACAATGACAGCAGAGCCTGATCTCTCTCAGTACAGCAAGGCTAATATACAGATCCAGAGCCCCTCTCAGAACCTTGCCCCATAACCCTTGAGTGGGATTCTGCCCAGGATGATCTACTCAAAAGGACAGTCCTTCAACATGAGGATTTACTCCCTAATGACAGTGCAGTCAATGCAAAGGTAAGCTCACAAGTAAGATCCAGGTCCACTCAGTCCAGCCTGTTCCATCCATTTCCTTCCTCCAAAGGAGGATGCAGAAGAACTCAGCAGGAATCAGTGGCTACCAATGCCTTCCTACAAACGAGTTCAGAGCAACTGCCTTGAGCAGCTCCAGCTGAGGAGAACCAGAACAACCACAGAACATCTATTAGGACAACAACTGAGGTCACCAGACACTCTTCCTCCAGAGAAGATGGAAGCAGCTCAACAGCCTTTGGCACTACTTCACCAGCAGTGCCTGGCTGGCTAAGAGCAGAAAGGTGTTTTAAGTGTTTGAACAGCCTCAAAATGGCCAAGACTGTCCTAAACACCTGTACCCGCGTATCTCTAAAGACCTGTATCCCAATTTCTTTCCCCCTATGTGAAGTTGGCAGCTGGCCACCTGTGTGAATGCAGGAAGCTGGACTCGTGGCAGACCTCATGTAATACATCACACTTGAGAGAGCAGCGCTGAAAGCCCTGTCAGTGAAGCTCAACTGCAGCTGTTGGAATGAGTCCTTATAAATTATGATTCCTGTAGCTAAAAGCAAACATCCTGTTCTCAGGACACGCCTTTGGCAAGCATGCAGCAGCATTTCTTTGGGACGTTTCTCCAGCTTCCAACAATCTGCAATTTAGAGACCTTCCAAGCAAAAGGTGAGAAGGGGCTTCCTGCATGGTAAGGAAATATGTGGGGAGGAAATCAGAAAAAACAAGACCCTAGATTAAAGTCTTTTGAGTTCAAAGCACCTTATACATTGAGTTTTTCTGGGAAACTGGGAACACAAACGAGCTAAATCCTAAGTTATTTGTTTTCTTTTAATCACAAACCCCGCAAAAAATCTATTATTTACTACTTCCATTATTTTTATTGTATCTCTACTATGTGAAAATCAGTACTTGATTGTATTTTGTGCCAAAAAAAAGTCTTTAAGTACTCTGAAACTGCATAAAATACTAATTGCAACACTGCAGCTGTTAGTCTCGAAGACAAGACAAATAGAATATGTGGGACTGCAAATTACATTCTACTACTATTCAAAGTGCATTTTCTGTGCTACAACTGCAAACAAGATCGAGACCCCATTAAGTGCAAAGACAAATGCAGAGTGGCACTGGAGATATCTTTGCTGAAATCAGGGAGTGATGTGACAGGAGGGGAAAAATATGTAACATTTTGGACCAAAAGATCAGAGCAAAAGCAAAAGGTTCACCATTACAAAACAGCAACTAAAACACAAGACATTAAGTATGCTAATTTTTCACAGTTCCAAAGCTCTCTCAGACACCAGTAATTTATAATGAAAACCTGAAAGATGTGAACTAAGGAGATAGGTGCACAACACTGTTCATTAAAATTGCCTTTCCTATTTTCTCACTTAACTGTTTAAAATTTTATCTTAAATACTGCTCTAACTCAAATACAAGCATGCAATTTTAAGACCAAAAAATCCAGCATGGAATTACATCCATAATAAAAAAGAGCTGTGGCTTCTAAAACCCTTAATCTTAAAAACAAAACCCCTAAAACCATTAGGCTACTGTCTGATTTTTATGAAGAGTATTACAGCATTTCAGAAGAGCCTTGTTTTTTCTTTTTCTAAATTAAAATAGCTGAAGGAAATGGAGTATTTTTAAAATGAACTTTCACAAGGTTACTTTGGGATTCTATCACTATGCTTTACTCATTGTTAAAAGGTATAAAAACTGCACTTATAACAAAATCCTCTTCATACTGGTTTTTATTATTGCAAAGATTTCTCTTCTAGTAAAGAAGTCTAAATCTGAATTCGTTTCCTCCCACAAAATATTTCCAAAATTACAAACTGTGCATGCTACAATCACAGGTTGAATTTTCCTCAGGGAAATGAAGCAAATAAAACGAAGATAAATGGGCAATAAATTAAAGCAGAAATATAACTTTACACTACAAAACACATGATTTCTACATATCCATTAAAGTTTAATTAGTTTTCTAGTGTTACCTAATTCCAATGTTCTGTAACTTGCCCCAAATAAACTTTCGGTAGTAGAAGAGCATGTTTTTCTGGAACATGGTCTCGGTGATATAGAAAAATGATCTGAGCAACTCAACAACATAGGTACCCATCAGCCAGTATAGGAATTTGGCCAAAAGTTCTTCACGGAAACAATGTTCATCGGCAGGAACAAAGTGATCACCTTCAATAAATAATTCAAAGGTAGTTATAGTAACTATCAACTCTTAGCACAAGTAAAGAAACAGAACACACAAACAAAAAACTTGGATAACATTCTTGCCCTAGGTTGAGGTCATAAGAAAGAAAAAAGGTAAGTACAAACAATTACACAGATGACAATCCAAATTTTCAGAGCATTAAATAATGCAACTGACCCAAGCTTAAAGCATAAATACATACCACAGTAGCCCAAAGACTTTCTTACCCCAGCATCAACTGTGCAAGATCTTTAATGCACAAAGTCACGATAATTGTGAAAGGAGAGGTAAATTAAAAGAAACAAGTCTACTAAAATATAAAACTTAAAAAAAAAAAAGGAAGCAAAAGACTGAAAATAACATAGGTATACTGTAAAAATTAACAAAAGTAAACTGGGATGATTTGGGGATAAGAATGATATTCAGATTTCCCAATTACACGAAAATGAAGGATTAAGCTTTATTTCAGACATCCTATATAAAATTTATTGTTGCAGTCAAAGAAAAAACAAAGAAAAAATTCAAATAATCCAAAGTCTATCAGTACTTCCAACATTTAGATGGGACAACAATTATGAACCCAGAGCATTCCTAACTACCACTGAATTTACATCTGTAATTACATCTGTAATTATGTCTAAATACAGGTGAACAGGGAATAAGACCCTGGGCTACAATATGGATGTTTTGGCCAACTTCCAATAATAATTTTTCTAATTACATTTAAAGAGTAGAATTTAGCCCAAATCCAACAAGATTATTAAATAAACTACACAGAAATACTAGTTTAGCTACTTAGCACAAATCATAGTTATGGCATGAATGTGTCAAAAAAAGCTTAATTTTGATGCAACACACCTGACAGTAAAATTTACAAAATGGAAATAAATTTTCAGTTTTCTACTCTATTTAATTTTTGCATGCTCCAGGACAGAGACATTTTCATGTATTTACAGCACTTAAAAAAACACTAGTACCATTTCAACAGAAGCCAGTTAACATCAGGGAAAAATTTCACTGCTGGAAAAATCTCTAACTGAAGAGTTGTAATATGCAGTTGTAATATGCAAACTGAATCAGGATGCTGAGAGGTAGCTGCCCTGGAAATAGATTATTTCTTTTCTAAGTTCTTGACAACAGATGTAAACAATGACTACAATTCAGGAAATTGTCCAGAAATCACTAATACTTTTGGAGAAGAAATAACTCCACTTACAGTGCAGCAAAGCAATTCAAAGCATGTTTAAACATCAAGCACATGTGACTACTTCCATAAAAATTAAAATAAGCCTATATATTACTTTGCCTGGAATGTGGCCGGAGAAGAAGGCATTACATTTTTCAAAGACCAGATGTTCCAAATTACTATGAATCAAACACATATTTTTCAATAAAGCCTTTTTAAATATTTCAACTCCTCAGCATTTGGAAAGTGTGGTTTTGAACTACAGTTTCTGAATAAAAAAATACTGCTTCCTAGAATTAAGAGTTTCTTATGAAAGTGTAACCTCCCTCACTTTTGACATCAGTTCTCAAACATCAGACTTTTGATTTGCCTTCTACACTTGAAAGAACCTGTAACAGAACTTATTGCAACTTTTAACAAAAGAACACCATTTTCAGCTCACACTACTGTAGGATCCAAGTACAATACCAGACAAGAATAAACTCTGTAAGCATACCAGTTAAGGGAGTACAATTCATATAGTATAGAAGAACAGAAGAACAGAAAAATGAAAATATGCACTAGATCCTACAGCAATCAACCCCAAACCAATTACTTCAGTCTACATTTAACTCCTGGGATAGTCTGAAGAACAAACTCAAGGAAAGGAAGATACACCTGTCATTTGAAAAGAAGACAGAAATGGATTCATACACAATGTGGAGCAATCAGCTATTGCCCTCATGAGAGTTTTTTAGACAGGGACCACTTAGCCTGGGGACTTCTGCACCATCAATTAGCCAGGCTGAGGCAGTGCTCAGTAAGGCTCTCTTGATATTAGAGAAGGGCTCTAGAAAAGGTGATAGATGATGACAGCCCTTTTTATAAAGGCAGGTAATGTTAGGAGAAGGGGTAGGAAGTTTTAAACTGAAAAAAAGTAGGTTGAGGTTACATGTTAGGAAGAAATTCTTTACTGTGAGGGTGGTAAGGCACTGGAACAGATTGCCCAGAGTGGTTGTGCATGTCCCAAAGATTTGAGGACAGGCTGAATGGGGTTCTGAGCAACCTGGTCTACTGGAAGGCGCTCCTGTGCATAGCACGGAGGTTGGAACTACATCTTTAAAGTCACTTTGACTTCAAACCATTCTGCAACTCTACAGTAGGCAATCCCTGTATTAATGGGTCTCATACTCAGATCTTTCTCACAGGGTTGCTGTGAGGGAGTAAAAAACTTGGTTTTTTTCACTCCCATAGCAGAGGAACTCATGCTACTGCAAGAGTCTTGACTTGCTTTTAGTTCTTTCTGAACTCCTACAGTAACAAAAAGGCAGACAGTGTTTATTCCTTACATGCTTAGGTCACACTTCAATGGATTTTCAGAGTTACTGCAATTTGGATAGTAGGAGTGGATGGGAAAGAGTTCTGATTTTTGTTTAGCCCAGGTCCTGAATTCATGTTTATGAAAGCATCATTCTATTAAACACAGATAGCATGTATGCAAATGACTTTTTCAAGGAAGACAAGCTTAAGCTATGGTTATTACCAATGAACTCAGCAATTCTGAGTCCAGATTCAATATCCTCCCCTTCCCACCTTAAACAAGATCACCACTTATCTGACAGCCCCACCACGTAGTTCTTCAATATAAGAAATACCTTTGCCTAGACGAAGCCACATGCAGTCATTCACTCTCATCCTCCACATCAACTCCTTCAACGAAACCTTAGCAAACCTCCCCCTGGAAATGAACACTTTGACATTTTTTAGGAACCGGCACTTGTTGTGGTTTGAACCCCAAAGCTCAGCAGGAATGACCTTCTCCAGGCAATCCCTCACAAACATGTACACCTGCCAGTGGCTGCTGTGCTGCTTGAGGAGCTCTGCGAGGGCTGAATCACATGCCTCTCGTGGGTTTTGTTCCTCACTCGGCAGCAACTCCCCACGCGCAGATTCTGCCAAGGGAGCACCTAAGTTGTCTGGCACATCACTGTGACCAGATTCACATCTGCTGCTTGTCGCACACTTAGCAGGCTCTTTCCCAGACTGTTCCTCTTGCTTCTGAACCTCTGCTTCCTCAGACAAGGCCACCTGACAAGACAGCTTGGTTTTTGTCATACTGATTTCAGATATCCAAACAGGGCAATTTTTTTTCAAGAGAGCTGAGTAAGCACATTTCCCATGGTTCAATAGCAGTTTCTGAAATATATGTCTCATTTGCCAGTAACGTTTGGGCAATGTCTTCTTTCTCCGCTTGTGTTTTGGCAGACTTTGGTTATGCCTTTGCTGCACCTGATTCTGGCTTAAGAATATAGCTTCTACAAGCTGTCTTCCACCTGCCTGAGAACCTTGCAAGCGATTCAATACAAATGATTTAGGAAAACATTCTTGGAAACTCCTGCAAGAGTACAGAAGAGACTTCCTCTCAATGTATGTTGCAGAACTCAGGAGTCTCTTTGGTAACTTCTTTGATAAATGAGGTTGGGGACTTTCCTGCTCTCTGCATTTTGAACCCTCCACTGGTTTGGTTTGTCCTGAAGCCAACTGAGATTCATATGTACGCATCTCTACTCTTTTCCTATGGGATTCTGCTTGCATTTCAGTGTTGGACTCTAGAGGTTTGTTACTCTGAAATCTCTGCAGAAGAGAGACTGCCACAAATTTCCTCCTGCCACAAGATGTGTGAACTAAAGAAGGACCAGACACAGCACTGTTACTTCTTTCAGAAATACAGGGGGTTTTAATGACACTTGCAGAATGTGCTGCTACATACCCAGTTTCAGATCTCTCGGAACTACTTTGGTTTACATCAGGAACAAGACTACAAGCCTTTTCCTCTCTCACTTTCTCTCCTATTTTTGCCCTCTTGGCTGGAATTTCAAATTGTTCTCTATGAATCTTCCTTTTTAGAGACGGAGCTGTGGCTGAAACACATGAACTGGAGCTACTCTGTTTTTCCTGAGCTTCAGTAACCATTCTGATCTGTTTGCTTCCTTTAGAAACGGTTTTTGCAGAACTCTGGTCAGTGGGCCCTAAGCTTCGTCTCTTGTTCTTTCTTTCATTTCTCATCCTGGAGACATTATCTTCATATCTTTGTCTGTTTGACTTTAAAAGATAATTTCTATGAAAGATAAGCCTTTTTTGCATATATTTCAGCAAGCTAGTACGTTTATATTTTGAGAACCTTTGTCTAACAAATACCAGGGATGAGTCTACACTATGTGAAATAAGTTCATAAACTGGTTGTCCACAAACCTGGTAGCAATTATTAGGGGGAACCAACATAAAGATTGCACAGTGTTCCAATAAATACATCATCACATCATCCCCTATCCGGCTCAACAGTGTCTCCCAGAAGCCGCTGATACAAAGAGTTTCTGTGGCAGTATTGGGTAGGTAGCTGTGTATCTTTGAAAGTGGCATGACTGGGAATTGAGAACTGTTTTCATCTGGTAAGGAGTATCCATACGCGAGGATATTCTTCTTCTTTTTTTCACACAGTCTCTGAACAACTCTTGCGGTGACCTCACTCTGACTAGATAACTGAAGAAAGAAAGAAAAAAGATAATTAGCTTTTTCCACTTACTCCTCCATAAACCACAATATACCCTTTAAATATAAACACATGCAAAGTTACACAGCCCCAGACATCAGCTTTCAAAGCAGTATTAATTATTCACATGCATCACACTCAAAAATTAAGATTTTCCAAGCGTAATGCAAGATGTTCATATGCAGCAACGTAAGCCGATGACTTGAAGGTAGCCTTTTTAACACCTGCCCTTTTGATCCTGGCTTTTATGCCCAGGAAACGCCCTGCACTATTCCCCCTAAGACCCACAGCAGCTCAGACTCCACGGCCTCCAATGAATCCGTGTTCGCAGATCCATGTTCGCAGGCACGCATACGTGCTCGCGCAGGCTCCAACCTCCAGGGAACTAACGCTAATTTTCTTGAGGCCTCCACTTCCTTTCATGTAAAGGAAAATTCAACTAAACGACTCGGCACACACTTCCAAAACCCATTTAACAAGTTGCCCTGGGTTGGCAACATCTGCTTCCTACCACAGCACAGTTTTGCTCATATGGCGCTAGAAAAAAAGCGGTCTTCCCTCTCTGAAAAGCTTTTCCTCCGCTTAAACAACGACCTGCAGCGCGTTCTACCCGCCTCTTCTTCATTCTCTCAAGACTAGGGCACTCTCCATCCCCCGTCGCTCCCCGGCCACTTTCGCCTTGTTCCCCGTACCCACAGGGGCAGGCGGGCGCCAGGGGCCGCGCGCAGACCCGCAGCGCGACCGCCGCCCCACGCCGGCACCCGGGCCCTGCTCTCCCAGCCAAGAGGCGGGGGCTGGCTCCCACCGCTCCCCGCCGGCTCCGGCCGGGATGGAGCGGAGAAGGAGGCTGCGGGACCGGCCGGGCCCGCCCGGCAGCCGCCAACAGGGGCAAAGGCCGCCGCGCCGCCCCGCAGTCCCCGGGAGCCCGGCCGGGCCTCGCCCCCGGCCCCTTCCTACCTGCTGGAAGGAGAAGGGCCGCGGGATGGCGCGGGCGCCGCGGGGGACGCACACGAGGCACTGCCCCACGAAGTTGCGGTAGCCGGGGGCGTCGTCGGCCCGCAGCACCTCGGCGTCCCCGGCGCCGCCGTCCCCCAGCCGCCGGACGAAGGTCTCCAGCGGGACGGCCTCGGCGTAGCAGCGGCGCAGGGCGGACAGCACGGCCGCGAAGGGCTCCTTGCCCGCCATGTTGCGGCCAAAGAGGGCGCGGGGCCACCTGGCGCAGCCGCGGCGCCCCTGCGACCACGCCGCTCGCCCGCCGGGCATCGCGGAGCAGCGGCTTAGTGATGGATGCGTGAGGAGGTAAACGCATTAACTGCTGAGGCGGAGGAAAAAGGAAGCAGCCAAAGCATCCTTTCAAAGCCGCGGCGCGGCTGCACGCCGCTGCCCCCCGCGTGGCCGCGGGCCGGCGGGGCGGGGCCGGCGGGGCGGGGCCGGGCGGGGCCGGAGGCCGCTGTCCAGCTCCGCCGCGGGGACACAGCGGCAGCATTCCCCGCCGGGGAGCGCTTTTCCCCTCTGGAAAAGCATTCCATTGAGGATCTGTCTGCACTAAGAGCACCTGTAGGAGAGATTGTGGTGGAGATGAACGTACTAAACCCTACAAATACCGAAGTGGCTCACCCTGTTGGTTTTTGGTTTTTTTCTCATCAAATTAATGAATGAAGAAGCCACATCACTTGCGGTACTGTACAACCTCCTACTCCAAATTTGGCTTGGTATCTGAAGATTTCATGATAGAAAACCTGATGCCAGTCTGTGAAAGGGATTGCAGTAGAGTCCTGGGGAAGTGCAGGTCTCTAGGCTCTATATGTGTTCCAGGTGAATTAGTAGAAATCCTAGAATTATATAGCATGGTTTGGGTTGGAAGGGACTTCAAAGGTCATCTAGTTCCAACTCCCTTGCCATGGGTAAGAGCAATATACGTGAAATATCTGTGCAATAACGGAATTAGGGGATGCTGAGAGAAATACAAATTGTTCAGCCAACATTGCTCCCATAAGGAGTCCTGCCCTTGAGTTCTGTCAAGTGTTGAAAAGACATGAAAAATTATCTGGTCATCTGGTTGATATATGCTACCTGAATTTCCAAAAGCCTTTGCAAGAAAATGTACCATGATGCATTGCATACATTCAACAAACCCAGGACTTTTGTGTAAATGTTTTGGCAACATGGAGTTAGCACACTACCATGGAGGGTGAGGTGACTGACTCTCTTCTACCCAGGCTTCATAATTAGGTTGCTGTAAGTATCCTGCAGAAATATAACAGACTTCTCTCCTTCCCAAAGATTAGAGAGTACCTCATCTTTGAGAGGAATCATCCAACAGATCCCATCGTGGAGATTACTTTTTCAGGGGTGTCACTAGATGAAGGGAGATGTTAGTGTCCCCATGGTCTTGTCCCTGGTAGTGGTGGTGCCATGCAGTGAATAATTCTCACCAGTAGCAGGGACAGATGTGTAGAAGTTGTGAGTCTGCTGAAACAGAGCCATGTGTACCTTCCTCAAATGAAGCCTTTACAGACTAGGGAGTGAGGTCACCATCCCACTGCTCATGGAGGACTGGCCTCCTTTCCTACTAAAACAATTAATTTATTCCTGGGAGCAAAGCAGCTCATCTCCTAACATCAGCATGACTGAGGATTCAACTCCCTGGCAACTTGTCACCTACAAGTTGAGGCATTCCTACATAATTTCCAGTTCAGCACTGCCTGCTTGCCAGACTCTTTTAGCTCTTAACAGAGATAGGCACCAGCTGGCATTCCCAAGGGAGGCAGAGCAATAACACCAGGCTTCATGGGATCTCAGCAGGGCTGTAATTAAAATACTGCACTACCACTGCATACTGAGGGGCAGGGGATTTGTAGACAGTCTGAATCCATCTGCATCTGCATCTAGGGTAGTGATATAGCTGATGCCCTTAGTCTGACCTCTGAAGGATCTATTTGACTTGTATTTCCCCCCATATCTCTGTTGCTCCAAAGGTGACAGCACCATTATGGTAGAATGTTGCCTGTGACAAACATAAGGTTCACCATTTCCTGTGACAAGCATGTTCAGGAAGAAAGTAAGAGGAAAAGGAAGAAAAAGGGATTAATTAATCTCCACCAGTTGCTGGCAGGTCCCAGCCTGTGCCCCTTCCTGATGCCTCCTTGGTGGCAATAACCACAGCAGTGATGGTGGGGGAGAGGGCTGCTGCAGCCAAGCTAAGGGGGGGCTCTCTCCTCTTTCTTTTCACAGGTACTGTGTGCTTTTCTGTGTGTCTACTATTGGACTGGGGAGAAAATTCAGGAGGGAGAGGGAGACTGAAGTAACATGGAAAAAGATTAAGGTTGACTTTTTGACTTTTTGGCTTTTGTTTTTTTTTTTTTTTTTTTTTTTTGGAGGGGTGACAGGATGAATAAGGAAAATAGAATCTCAGAGACATAGAATAGCTGAGGTTGAATGAACTTTGTAGAGGTATCTAGTCCACTCTGCTGCTCAAAGCAGGGTCACTTAGAGTAGATTGCCAAGTACCATGTCAAATCAGGCTTTAATGTCCTCAAGGATGGAGACTCTACAACCTCACTGCACAACATGCTCCAGTGCCTTATCACACTTAAAAAAAAAAAAAATAATGTTTAAATAGGATTTCTTCATTTTAATTTGTGCCTGCTGCCTCTTATCCTGATATTGGATCCATTGAGAAGAATTTGGACCCATCTTGTATTTATTCACTTTGATATGATCCCCACTTTGAGCCTTTCCTCCTTGGGCTAAACAATTCCTTTGATATCATCCCCACCAAGCCTTTCCTCCAGCTGCCTCACCATCTCCTCATAGGTCAGATTGTCCCACTCTCTAATCACTTTAGTGTCCTTTAGTGGTGTCCTGGTTTAGGGCAAATTTGGGAGAAAAACTCCAGAAGGAGCCCCCAGAAAGCAAACCCACCCACAGACCCTCCCCCCCCCCCCCCCCCCCGGTTCGGGAAGAATTTCCTCAGAGAGAAGAGGGAAAAAAGCTGTTTATTTAACAAGCAAAACACTTCCCAGCACCAAAAAAAACAAAAAAACAAACAAAAAAAAACCCCAAAACACCAGATGACAAAAACTCTTTCACTGCTCTGAAGAGATGACAAATTCAAATTCAGAAAGTCTCTCCTGGGAGTGGTTGCCCAGTTCTTGGTCTCCGGCACTGGGGATGGCTGCTGCAGATCCCCAAACGCAGGCTCTCGGTGTTCCTCGGTGTTTCCCAGGTTCCAGTCCAGAGCAGGTTGGAATGATACTCAGGAAAGGGAAAGAAAAAAACCAGTTCAGAATAAAAAAGATTGGACTCCTTAATTAAACTAACTAATAAGCAAAAGCAAAGGCAAAAGCAAAAGGAGGAGCAAGAGCAAGCAAGCAGGCCAGGCCAGCCAGCAAGCATTAGCCTCACCTAGACAACAGACCGGGGGTGGGGGGGAGGTGAGCCGGCTGATAACAAGACAAAACAAACCTTCACTTTCAGAGTCAGTTCTGAAAGCACAGAAGATAATATCAAACATAAACAGAACACATGATTGGGAATACAAACACCATAAAGTCACCCTAGGACAAGTGGACAGTTCTCTGTGCTCACTACAATATCACTCTTTTACTGGGAACCCAGATCTGGAAAAATAATGGGGTCAGGTCTCAACAAAATTTATGCTTCAAGGCATACTTAACCTTATCCACATTCTGCTTTACAACCAGTTTCTGTGAAAGGGGGTTACCCTGGGAATGGATAGTGGTATGATAAAAATAAAATGCTGTTTTTATGGTCAAGCAACAAAGTGAAAGGAAATGTGATGTTATGTTTGTGTCCAGCTTCAGTAATGGCCATTTAAAGAGGCAAGCTTTCTGCAAATGTGCCTCTATTTTCAAAGCTCCATTTGAGAAGGCTAAAGGGAACTCTTAGAAGAAAAGTCACAAGATGAAGAAGTCAGGTGTCTTTCAAAATGTGTGTTCAAATAGAAAAGTGAAAAAACAAATCAAACAATATCAGATTAGTTTGATTAATAACTTCTCAAAGTTGGAAGAAACATGAAACTTCAGAAATGGAACAGCTTGTCAGGAAGTCTATAATGCAAAAATAGAGAAGGAACACTTAGGACAATCATGGCAATACTAAGAAACTTGAGGGAGGGTCCTGTGTGAAATCTTTGCACACACCATGAACAGTCTCAAGGTTGATTATTGTGAATTATGTTGTTCAAGAAAGAGGAAAAAAAAATACAAAAGCCAGTGAGTCTCTAAAATTAGATGGTAATTACCAGTGAGTTTAAAGGAACTCAGGGATTACCCATGTCAAGACAGAAAGTTTCTGTATCACAGGCTATGAAAATATGTAACCTGACATCAAGAATCCAAAAAGATATCATAGGGACTACCTAGAAGTGAATCTGATGACTCAGCTGTGGAAGTTGACTAACTCTGTAGTAGAGAATGGCAGGAGAATGTAGTGGAGAATTGGAGGAGTCAGCATTACTTTTGCTGAGGATGACATTATATGATACAAGGGGACATTCCTTTGGTCAGTTAAGGTCAGCTGTCCCAGCTGTGTCCACTCTCAGCTTCTTGCCCACCTCAGTCTGCTCATGTTGGAGGCAGAGAGGGAAAAAAGAAATCCTGATGCTGTTCCAAGTGCTGCTTAGCAATATCAGGGTGTGGGTGTGTTGTCTATTAGTCACAGACCCAAAGAAGAACACAGACTGCTTTGAAGAAAGGTAACTCTGTCCTTGCCAGACCCAGTACAATTTGTCAGAGTAAGACCCCTTTTTGGCCCATCACATCCATCAGAGTCATCACAGATCTTCAGACAATGTGGCTGACCTTGGTGCCAGTCTCACCTGAGGCTATTGCTTGAGACAGATCATACACTAATGTGCCTTTAATCAAGGACATCCCTTCAGCCTAACCAGCTGCTCAGTGTAATCCCTCTTTAGAGCATCCCTCATGTGTCATGGTTTTTATCTGCCGTGGAATGAAGCCTGTCTGTGATAGTGACTTGCTCTCTTCTCTGTTGGCTTGCATCTGCAGTCTGTGTTTTCTTTGCAGTGGTCTTGGTAAATGGAGATGTGATTTGGTTCTCTGTCTTGCCCTGTGCATAGGGCATGTGGTGTGGGGAAACAAGCCCTTTCTAGCACTGTTATCACAGTTATCAGACTTAATGGGTCTGGCTCTCCCCATGTCTGTCTACCACAATCCTCTGGACTGGGACTCTCTCTCAGAGCCATAGTGGTCCCTTAAATGGGACCACTTAATTAACCTCTTAAATGCTTTTTTCCAGGCCACTGTGTGTGTCTCACACTGTGTGATGGTCCCTGAATGGCATCACTCTTCTAACACTAGCCCCAGACTTACTGTTTGATTCAGCTTCTCTCTACTTGCCTATTACTTCTTAAAACAGATATTCAGCCATTCCTTTCCTCCCACATTTGCCTCCTTGAAGTCAGGTCTTAATTGCATCACACATACTTTGTGCCCATCAAACACTGAACTTTTCTATTCTGTTTAATAAATGCCAAGTGCCGCTTTTCATACATCAATCCCAGTATTTCCTCCTCAAGCTCTTTGACCCTTATCTCAGACTCTTGGCTGGTAGCCAGCCACACCCAAGTTCATCACACTTTGCTCTTCCTCAGATATATTCTTCCTCAGGTTTCATGCTGCCTTTCAGTATTAGTAAGTCTGAGGGGAAATTAATTTTCCATGTGCTAGTTTTAGCTGGGGTAGAGTTAAATATCTTCATATGAGTTATTTCAGGGCTATGTTTTGAACTTGTGCTAGAAAGAATCTTGGTAACACAGAGATGTTTTTATTACTGCTGAGCAATGTTTACAGAATGTCAGAGCCTTTTCTGCTCCCTTCAACACTCCACCAGTGAGGAGGCTGGAGGTACACAGGAATCAGGGAGATAACACAGCTGGGAAAGCTGACCCAAACTGACCCAAGGGGTGTCCCATACCATATGGTGTCACACTCAGCATAAAAAGCTGAGGGGAGACTGGGGGACAGAGAGAGAAGGTGCTCAGGGAGAGGCTGGGCATCAGTTGGTTGTTGGTGTAATTGCTTAAATTTGCAAATTTTTCTTTTTTGGGTTTTATTTTCCTCAATTTAAATTTTTTTTTTAAATTTTATTTTATTTACTGCAACCAGTTCTAACCTCCTCTTCTCTAATATCTCATAAGTGGGGAAACTGGCATTTTTCATTCCCAGTTGCTCCCTGGTCACATTAGGCTTGTGATTAACAGGACCAGACCACACAGATGAACCACAGCAATGAAACACCTACCTGGCTTTAGGCTGCTTGACACAGACTAACCTTGGGCTAGAGACTGCTACAAGCAAATAAAGCCTGGTAAATGTGTTCAGAGTCAACTTTTCAAAGTCCAAAATAAGAGAAAGATAGTTCACAAGTCTTTGCAGGTGTGCAAGAAATAGAAGGAGGACAAATCATCATAAAAGCTACCATCAGAGCTCTCTCTTAATACAGATTGTAGAGCTGGAAATGAAAAAAGAGAACCTCAGGGGACAGAAACTGAGAGGCAACTATACCCAAATACATACATAGACTCAAAACAGCTTGCAAGATGTTTTATAGGTACAATATGGCAAGGACTAAAAGGACAGAGTATCATCAAACAGAAAGCTGAAGGCACCAGGGGAGAAGCTATCCTACTCTTTTAACCAAATGTAGGCAGACATGAGCCAAAATGCCCCAGTGTTAAAAGTGCCTTTTGAATCTATTTTGTTCCTTCTCATGAAGGAGAAGGCAGTTCTAAAAAGAATAATTAAAAAAACCAAATCAAACCAGGATTTTTAGGGACCCATTAAAAGGAGCATTAAGAAATAGAATAGCTTAAAGAAATAGCTGAAGCAAACTGATTAGCTCCAGATATCCTTAAAAAAGAGACATCACAATTCTCTCTTTATAATAAGAGAAAATTCTTAAATGGAATATGTTGAGTTGGAAGGGACCCATCTGGATGATCAAATCCAACTCCTGGCCCTACCCAGCACCATTCCTAAGACTGACACCATGTGCCTGAGGGCGTTGTCCAAACACTTACTGAACTCTGTTAGGCTGGTGCTGTCACCACTTCCCTGGGGAGCCTGTTCCCTTGCCCAGCCACGCTATGATGCCAGAGCTCACCCCTAGGTCAGGGGTGGCTCCATGTGGTGGAAAAGTCTCTCCTCCAACCCGTGCTTTCAAAGAAAGACTCAGTAGTCTTCTGTTGTCTGGTCTCAAGGCAGTTTATTGCATGTTATCTAAAAGATTTTCTTCTTGAGCTGCTGCGGTCTGCTCAGCTGCTCAGGCAAAGGCATACAGAAACCCTGACATTTTTTCTGACTCCTGTCTTCTTCTCTCCTCCTGCCCAGGGCTGGTGCTTTTATATGATACATTACGTGTTAAATGTTTACAGTTTTCCTCCACTGTCTATTACCTATATTAAATGATGCCTTTCTACTCTAAACTAATCTGTGAGTGCCAGCATCACCAAGAACATGGAGATAAGGAAGAAGAAAGAGGGAGGACAGGGCAGGCCCAAATCCCTCCATCTTAAAACTTCTGACCCCCACGTACAAGACCTAAAACCCCCCTGTACAGCACTCAAAAATTCTTCCTTCTACTTTGTGACTACTTCTACTATAATATCTAAATTTTGTGACTTCTTGTTCTTCCTGCAAGGTTGGTAAATCGTTCCATGGTTCGAATCTAAAATCACAGCTGTTTCTAGCTGCCTGCCAGGGTCTGAAATGCTTCTGACCTGGGCCCAGAACATCCAAAAATGTCTGAGGGACATTTTAAGTTCCGACATATTTTTCCTAATAAAATACCAATCTAAACCTCCTGACTCAGCTTAATGCTGTTTACTCGAGTCTTGTCAGTGGTCATGAGAGTGAAATTATCAGAACCTTCCCCTTTGCTTCCCCTTCACAAGGAAGTTTTGGACTGCAATAAAGTCTCCCTCAGTCTCCTTTTCTCCAGACTGAACAGACCAAGTGACCTCAAGCTGCTCCTCATAAAGCTTTTCTTAGAGTCCCTTCACCATCCTCTTTGCTCTCCTTTGATGCTAACAGCTTAATGTCTTTTTTCTATATTTCTGTAACCACTGGAAAAGTGCATCAATAATCACATAGGGCCAAACTTCTCTTAGTGGGAGATGGGGAACAGTCAGAGACTCACTGGGCATCTGGGAAGGCTGGGCTCTCTCTGGCTTCATTTCTCAATCCCCATTGTTAGATTTATTCACTCAGAGGGCTTTATATGGGACTATCAGGAAAGCATAATGAGTGTTATAAGAGGGCTAAGAGGCTGTGCTAGTAGTGGGCAGCCTCCTGAAGTCCCTTCTCACCTCTTTTAGATCATACTATAAGGAGAAGCTAAAGTAAAGTGTATTACCAATAAACTGCTACATTTTTCTTCTTCAAGATGAGATTTATCTTCTTACGGAAAAAAAACTGGAAAACGTGGTGTTTGCAGACAAACTACAGAATTTTGTGTATTAATGCTTCTGTTGCTAGGTGCTGTAGCTAAGTTACTGGAGTGTCATATTAAAAGGCAACATGTACTGGTGCTGAGGCTACAGCTTGCTTAGCACCATCCATAGTCCCTGCTCCAGAGGGACAGAAGCACAGCAGAGCAGATTTCTTGAGCTTTGCAGGTGAGAAAAAACTGCCTGTGCTGCTGCTGTTTTGTAAATCCATTTATCCTGTGGCTCCTGGGGAAAAAGTCCAAAGGGTGGAAGGTCACATCCTGGAGAACAGCAGCAGGAAATGATGAGCAGGAAGTAGCAGGGTATGGAAGTGAAGAGCTGTGCAGGAATGGAGCACAGTCTCTGTCACAGCTCGGAGGCACTGTGCCACAGGCCACCTACAGCCAGAGTCTAGCCAGCTGCCATTTGTCACTTATGTCCTTAGAGAAACAGGACTGCCATGCTAAATCCTGGGCAAGAGCAGCTTCCAGAAGTATAGGATGGTTTTCTCAATTAATTCTAAACCAGCCCCAACCCCAAATCATAGTAATCTTATCATTTCCAAAGCCTTTACAAGCCTAATGAAGGTGAGAATGTGAGATGGTCACCTAGTTGCTTACAACAGTAGATCCCATTAGAAGTGAGGAAGTTTTTAAGTTACTCTTGGACACTTAAACAGATTCTAAGATATTGATTATCCAGCATGAGCTGGTTCACATACTGAACCACATTTTTAGCTGATGTCATTACCACAACTAGAAAGTTAAAATAGATAATTCAGTATCTCCAAAGTTACACCCTACAGTTTTTTTTACCACCTTTCTTTCCAGTAACAAAATGTAACTCTTTACCCTGTATGACAAGTCTTTTATTTGGAAATGGAATGCATAAAAAAAATGACTTGAACAGGAAAGTCTTGATCATTTTAAAGACTTAATGTTCTAATTTTATAAGCTTTATGACTATTGTATAGGTTATCATAAGGTCAGTGTCAAGAAATGCAAGACAGAAGACCAGGAAACTCACAGTATGTAAAGGTGCAAGAGAAATTTTCCAACAACTGTGTACAAAAACGAGCAATGAAACATCAGAAATATGGTATTCTGAATACCAAATATGGTATTCTGGACTTTGAGAAGCCACTCTAGAAGAATCAATGACTTGGTTGCTTTAAAATGGCACAAAAAGGGAACGTGCTATATGCATTCTTTATATCAGGAAAATTTTTCACACACGATTTACTTAATGTGAAATATTAATTTGCTTAACAGTAAAGAGCTCATTCCAAACAAATTCAAAACAGGTACAAGATACAGCAAATGCAGCCCCAGTTTTGCATAGACTTATTTAGGTGTGTTTAATGCTAAAGTCAACAATCTGTAGTTACAATTAACAGCATAAAGAGACTTTAACACTAACAGGAGATAAATATTCACTTCAAGACTCCTTTCCATTGCCAGCAGTGTGTAAGGAGGACTTCAGTACAAGAAAGACTGCAGTCTGTAGCAAAACACAGGCAGGCAAACTTCATTATCTATTTAGGACCCAGATATTTATACATTCAGACTTTGCAGTACCAGAACTGGATAAAATCCACTTCACAAAGTAGTTACAGACCATAGGAGCTGACCTGTATGAATATTTCCAATTCACCACAAATTGAGGTTAAACAGCCTTCCACAAACAGCATGCAATTTAATACACTTAAGAATCATTATGGTTTATTTGTAAATTTACTGACCAAAGCAAAACTAGAATTGGAAACTCGAATTCTGCCTTTTGGATTTTTTAAATTTTAGTTTATTTGCTGCTGAACGGAATGCACTCTGTATTTCCCTTACTGTTAATAAGAAACTTGCTTTTAAAAATCTTCAAAGATTTTAAATTTAAAATTTTCCTAACCATTTTTGTAAGTGGTTTCTAGATATATCTGTGGAATTTGGATTTTGGTATAATAATTCAACCTGATTCTTTTTTACAAATTTGAAAGAAGCAGATCAAAATACCTCCCCTAATGAATTTAATTCTCATGGAATACAGATTATAAATTGAAAGGTATGACTTGTTCTTTACCAGGCTTTTTTTTTTTTTTCTCTGTATCAGTGTAGTTTGTTGAACCTGTACTTGAGCAAAACAATTCCATTTGAATGATGTGTGTTTCATTAAAAAACAGGATGGGGCAGGGAGGGAGAGCAGAAAAGACTAAGGAATTATTCTCTTTGAAACATGACAGAATTGGCCTAGTAGGTCACCGTGGTACCAAATGATGAAGAATTTAAGAAACATTAGGAGAATTTCCTGGCAAGTAACAATGATTTGCATTACATCAATACCTGCTAATCCAAGAAATCAGGTTTGTCAACAATGCAGAAGGATTTCTATAAACTTGCATAAATATTGAAATAAATAATGTTACAGTTTTTTCACAGCTTCACTCTAAGAAAACTGAAACACTGCCATATTGTAGTCCAAGAACGTGGCAGAATTTGAAGTTTAACAACTCCATGTACCTTATCCTATATTTCCAACAATATATTTTTGTAGTGAGGAATTCACAATTTCTACAATTTCCATTATCTCCATTATCAAATGAGAATGATTTTTAAGAAGAATATAATCCAGTATTATACCTTTTATTTTTGACAGCCCCCAGTTTGGCAATAATCCATGATTCTGCTGTAACACAGTGTCTTGTTTTCTCAGTTTTCATAGCCTAGTGGCACAGGCACCACAGTTTCAGTTTGTGAGTTGTCTTAAAAACACATATTTGGATCTTAATTACAATGGTCAGGATGCTTAGGTTTTCACTGAAGAGAAGCTGAAATGCAGGAAGTTTATGTAATGTCATCTGGCAGACTGTAGACTTTGTGGGGATGGAAGCGGTCTTGAAAGAGGAGGGTATCAAAACTAGATTTTGGCAATATAGAAGATGCATTGTCCATGTAGTTCTGTCATAAGCTTTAAAAATACTCTTATTAAATAAGTTTTTCCTTCCTTAAGACAAGGTAATACACAAAGTGAGGAAGAGTCCAGGGGTCAGAATCTTCTTCAGTTCTTATTCACTATGAGCTTTTTTTTTTAACTTTTCTTCATAAGATTCTCCATACTCATTTACTCTGCTCTTATCCACAGGATAAAGCCTGACAGAAAGAAACAAATCTTTAGTTACATTACAGCCTCTATCTGAAGGAATTAAGTAGTTCTGTGATGCTTAATTTTAAAAGTTATTTTCTTTGTCATCGTATTCTCTATTCCCATTTGTGGCAAAACCCAACATCTTTAAACATTTGTACAGATGTATCAGCTTTTTCACAATATGACTCAACCAAATGTCTCATAACCTCTGAAGAGATATATTAGCTCCCTTAAAGCTTCACTGGAGTCTTTTCTCAAGCAATGCAGGACACCTCTCAATCTTGAAACCACTGCCCAGCCCCTATCTGAAGCTGCTGACCACTTAATTTCTACAAAAATAACAATAAACAAAAATGCTTATTCTTGGGATCAAAAATATGCTTTCTGTAACTTTACTATGAACAGTATTTCATAAGTAGTGCATATAGCTTTCTTCCCTGTTTTTAGTTACTCAAAGAATCTGAAACTCAACAGGAACTCAACTTACAAGAGAACCCGATAACTTGTTTTTGCAAACCAGCTAAATAAAAAGGCCAAGCAGGGCAGTCCCCTATCAGACAACATCCTTCACTACTGCCTTGCAGAGCACCTTGTAGAACATGCCTCAGACACGGAGCATATGGAGATGTGGCCCTCCGCAAGGGTTAGAAGCCCAGAACTGCTAAGGTGAATACAAGCTTAGGAATTTCTCTCATTTCCCTAACTTCAGGTATTTATGTCTTACATTTGATTTTTTTTTTGTTGTTTTTTTTTGGTTTTTTTGTTGTTGTTGTTGTTGTTGTTGTTTTTTTCTTTTAAATGTATTTTTGTAGTTTTTGTTTGGTTTTTCTTTTGTTTTTTTTTTTTGGGGGGAGTGGGAGGACTTGTGACTTCGAAATCTGGTAAAAAGAAGGATGTTGTGGGGAGAGAAAAGGGGTAACTGACACAAATTCCGAGTACTGTGAGAAGAGAAATTTTTTTACTACTCTGTATCATGTCCAGAATTACTGTCAGTTACAGGAACATATTTTTGTTCCTCTTATTTGTATTGAGATCTCCTTTATAGTGATCCTTTATGGTGCCCTGCTCACCATTCCCTTCACTAGGCATATACATAACTAACATTATCCAGACCATACTATACTATACATTACTATAGTATAAAACTTCTGCTCCAAGTCTATCCCAACCTATAGCTCTTTATAACAACAAGACTGCAACCATCTATAGCATTGTAAAAACTGTAACAAATATTAAAGGAAGTCATACCATCTTTGGTAGAGATAGACCAGGAACACAACATCATCTCTAAAGCATGCCAGCCTATGAGATGTTGGCATAGTGATGATAAAAGCAAATATATCATCAATAAAGGTGTTGAATGCCTACAAATTAAAAAAAAGAATACTTCAGTTGGCTGTGAAGAAAGGAAGTCATCAGTCATGCAAAGTTAGAAGCTTCCTAAATTGTTCATAAGAACACTGACTTCCTCCATATTTCTAACAACACTTAAAGGTTATGCTGCAAAACTAATTAAGGCAAACTTTAAAATGCCTTCTTTTAATGAAGACCATACTGTCTACTACAGCCCAGAAGTTACAAGTAAAAAGGAAGTAGGACTGTAAGAGTATTGTCATAGGAGGGGAAAAACAGAGACTCAATTTCAGAGAAAACTTCAAAGGAACTGGAAAAACCCCCAGACTTTTGTTTGTTCATTACTCAAATGACAAGATGTACAAAATGTCACTTCACTTTCGTTTTCTGTAGAAATTTGTGTAAAAATTTGTTAATTTATTGCTTTTAAGAAGATTAACTTAATAGCCTTGGAAAGACTTTAAAATATTTTCAGTGTTTTCCTGGAAGTAACTATGTCTTGAATAAGGGATGGCTAATTTTCTACATCATTTCCAATCAACTAGATATATTTGCTCTATTTCTGCAGCAATAATGAAAAGTAATTTAACCAAAAGGCAGCTCCTCTGGATCTGGCTCTTGGCTACAGTGCACCAGCTCTAATACTCGGGTTGCAAGAAACTGTTTCAACTCACTGAAAACATCAGGAAACAAACCCAGCAAAGAATAGTCACTGTTAGGTTAACAAACTGAGTCAGTAGCATGGCTCCTTTCAGTTTAGCAGGCTGAATGCTAATCCACACCATAAGAAGGGGGCAAGAGATGTAAGCACAAAACTCACTCTACGCAATGAACCAATGCTTATATAATGGAAGAGAATATCAGCAGAAAACGGGGGTGTTGGACAGGAGAGAGTTCTGATTAGTTACAACAGGAGAGCTCTTTCTGTCAGGTCAAAACAAATGCATCAGTCTGAAGTGAGTGAGGAATACAGCTGGCAATTCTCAAGCCTGTGCAAGGGTTTGTCATGGAGCAAACATAAAAACCTTGGCAAGCTGGAAAAGAGCCTTTCCAAGTCAACACCCAAGTGAGTGATCCTACAATGACAATGGAAAGAAAAAGCTAAATGCTCCATCTTTCAGGCACAGAGTCTCTATAAGGTACTGCAAGTGAATGCACCAAGGCAGCCCATTCAATAGTGTTTAGACTGGATAATTTTCTTTTGAGATTACCGCACTTGAAGGTACTCTTTATTAACAATAAAACATAAAACCCACAGAATCTAGAAAGTCAGAGCTCAAATTAAGGAAAAAACCCAACAAAGCTCTCTAGAACAATGGTCACAAGTGAGCCCTCAGACATTTCTTTCCGCTTCAAGTGAACATGAGAGCAAGAAACTCTAAATATTCATTAAAAAAGTAAAATACTCCCTCCAAAGCTCTCTAAATTAAACATAATTGAAAACAAAAATAGACTTCTTTCTCCACACACACGCGCCTTTGTTGTGGGTAGCCTATGGCATCTAAACAGGAACCATAAATGCTCTGTAAGAAAAGGCATCCAAGAGCAAGGCTGTACTGATTTAAAAGTTACTTGCTTAAATAACCTCCCGCTGTTGTTTATTTAACTGCTGATGTCTCTGCTCAGTTTTCTTTGGTGAAGTAAAATTGTGAAATACTTAATTAATATACCTTTTGCTCCCTCTTAAGAAACATGCTGATTTGCCTAGTATATGCCTGAAATACTGTGTTTATTGTTATTTTTGTCTCTATTTCACATCAAACTGCAACTGTTACTTTTGTCTCTATTTCCACAGCAACTGCTCAGTTGCTATTCTGCTAGCAGCTACATTTAAATCAGTTTTCCTACATGCGCCCTGTTTCCTTAAAAACAGGAAGGCAGCAGAAAGTTGGACAATTGCTATAGGCTCATAGAAATGGAAAAGCCTTTGTAATCTCTTTAGATGTGTATGTTTTAGTCCTTTTGTCCCACATCTTCTGTTCCGAACTGGACATCATTTCTTGAGCAATTTTTAACACTGTTATTTTAAAGTACAGATGTTCTGGGGAATTTTAAAATATCAGCACAAAGGAAAAATGAAAGCATTTATGAGTGGAAGCACAAGTAAAAAGGGTACATGGTGATGACATCAGGGCCTTGATGATCCCAACACATCCACCCACGGTTTCTCAGGACACAAAGGTCAGGAAAGCAAAGCACAGTACAAATACAGTACACAGTATTGGTGGGAAATGATAGTCAAAACACTATCAGGTCTTTAGGGGTACAAGAACAAAACTAGTATAGTTTCTAACTGAGGGAGAACATAGGAGATGTGGTTACTGAACAGCGGGTGTCCCTTGTTATCCACATCAGCACATATGATAGCTGACTGTGATACTTGGGTCTATCATCTTGGTGTTTGAATACTATACAAACCACTTGGGACACATGAGTGAGTGCTTGTGGATAAACAGCTATCAAAGGGTTAGTGAGCTGATTTGGTTTTAAATAAACTCACCTCCCCCTCCAAGGTCTGCTATTGAGCTTGGCTGCAGCACTGCACTGCCTTACCAGGGCAGTCTAGGCAGTGGGGACACCACAGTGCAGCCCCTCCTTCCCCCATGGAACAACACCCCTCACATTTGCCCAGAAGCTCACAATTACCACCCTGGCACAGAACAGTGTATACACTACTTCAGCCTCTAGTAGCTCCTGGAACCTGCCAGTAAAAGGTCTTTTAGCATTCCTAAATATTTCTTGAGAACTATCCCTCGCCAGTGATGCATTGACACCTTCTTAAAGTAACACATTTAACTAAGACTGATAAATTTCTCTGCAGGACCAACACCTGTACTTATGCAAGAGAGCTGACAGTACAAAAAGCAGTATTATCATAAAAACTAGGATGCAAGTATTCTCATCACATGGAAGTCATTATGAAAAATAAAAATCAGTGTGTTTCTTTATTTTAAGAACAGTTGCAAACAAGTTTAGTTGTTAAAACAAAAAAGTACTGCCATCCTTAAGCTGTTTTTTATTAGGCTCTTTGTTACAGAAAATAATTTTCAAAATGAAAATGCACCCAACTTTAAATTAGAGCTTTACTTACTTTGTATGTGAAAGCCTTCCATGGTAAGTGTGCAACAGATTTCATCTAGAAATAAGAAATATCAAATTGTAATAAAGTCTGGGAGACTAGAAAAGTAGACTTTCATCACTTTTGAATCTTACCTTGTAGTTTACAAATAGTTGGGGCAGCATAAACAGGAATCCAAAAGCATACACTCCTGAAGATGAAATTTGGAAAACAAACAAATGCACAGATGTTAATCATACAACTGTACTTCCATAATTAGTAATTTTCACCAATTTTTTTCTAAGAGTGAAGATGCATCTAATTCTTTTGTTCACTTTGGGTTGATTCTTCTCCCTTTTTCAATCACTGTGATAATTTAGTACTAAGTTATTGATTTGTATTACACTGATCCAAATGACAGCAGTTAATATTCTACTTTTGAGTCCTGGCCTTCATCTGAATAAACATGTATAGAAAAGGGAACAGAAGGGACTCACCATTGACAAAGCTGTTAATCAACCAGGAGTACCAGCTACAAACAAAGAGAGTACAGTTATATTTCTCTTCAGCCAAAATTATACCACATCTATACACCACTGTACACCACATGACTACTCCAAGAAATAGCTGTGTTATAAATTACTCCATGCAAGAACTAAATACCTCACATCTTCCTTGGATTAGGAGGGGCTCCAGAGAAGGTAGTTTAAGCAAATGATACTTATCAGTCCATGCAAAAAGTTTTGAGAGGCTTATCACCTGTTTTTATATTTTTACAGACCATTTTAAGACATCTGTGTTAATAATCAGATAACTGACATGAGATACGTGCACTGTGCATGTAATACTGTGCACTGAACCCTGACTGTATTAAAGCCTACAAAGATAACACTGTATTCTAAATATTAAAGAGTCACTTCATATGGCACAGTAAGGAGTCACCAAATTTCAAACAAGTACCATTCAGTGCAAACCACAACAGTAAGTATGTAAAAAAAAAAGTAAATACAAAGAATCTAGATTTTTCCCTCCTTACATCTAATAACCTTCCCAGATGTTCAATGGAGCACAATCCTGACAAAATAATGGTAGGGCTACAGACAATGACAGAATCCCACAGTTGTGCTTGCAATCCTGAGAACAGCTAATAACTGTCATGGTCTGGTTACATCATTTAAAATTAAACTTGCATTGCTGTGTTACTGATACATGAAGAGTAACATTACAGTTATAGCAGCATTTCAGTAATCCACAGGCATATAAAGAATGAATCAGAAAACGCCTCCAAGATTACAGGATAATCCACTGCTAAGATTATTTGTTCTGACACATTTCCTTACTGATTTAACAATGGCAATAATTCTATTGTATGAATTGCTTTCACTTCCTTAAGCTGCAGCTCATAAAATATCTAAAATATAGTACTTTGAAATACTAAACTAATTCAAGAATTTTGTCAGAAAAGCAGAATTTTAAAATGCTGCATATTTGTTAGCTGCTTACTAAGACAAGAACTTTCTGAAAAAAATGCTTTCCTAATAGCGCAGAAATTGCCCCAGTTTCTAGTATGAGTGTTACATTTCATTATGCAACAACAGCTTAAAATAAGACTAGGAAAAGCTACTACTGCTTGTTTTCTCCCATCCCATCTGGGCCTAACGACTATTAAAAAATGCCTACATGGCCTTACCATGCTTATGTTTGCAGGATTTTCCTACAACAAAGTTTGCACTTCTTGCATCTCTCCAACATAAAATGAACCAGCTATTTTGAGTGAAAGGTGACAAAGGTTTCATTTGCTCATGAAATATTGAATGTTCAGCTCTTGCTGAAGTATTACTATGTTGCAGGAAGTTCATGGCCCTAAAGGAATAAAGAGCCCTTTCTAAAAAATGCTTTTGCTTGCTTGCCATCATAGCTATCATATCTAGAAAGAGAGAAGACTGTTGTTCAAAGTAAATAATTTTGTGAATGTTTTTGCTTCTTTTTGCTATTGGACAAGTTCAGCCACTGAATTCCATTCATCTCTCCTATCACCAACTGGCCCTCTGAACATCAAGGGCAGCTTTCTTCCTTCTCTTCTGATTGACTTGTATGCAAGCTACTGAATTCTATGCTAAAGTAACTATCAGGTAACTTGTGAAATACAACAGCCTATTGTTACAGGATGTTAAAAAAACATCTATACTCTTCAGCTTTAGATAGAAAGGACAAGGAAATTTCCAGTTCCTGGCCTATGCATCAAGCTAACAACCAATTTCCATAACCATGTAGAAAAAATGGGGAAAGTTTCAATTCCATATAAGATTAATTTATAGAGTTACAGTACCTTTTGTATTTGACATTCAGCAAGGAGTAACCTGCCCCTCCAATACACAGTGGATAGAGCAAGTACGACAAGTATTTCATAGCCTAATGGACAAGGAAAATAGTTTGTTAGTTCACTAGATTCTATATGAACAGATTTTTCATGGCATTAAATAGCCATGAAAAGAAGAAGATAGCAACATAAATTTTTTCCTGAAAATCTTTTCCTATTCCCAAATGTCTGCTATTTCTACTATGCTTCCACTTCCTAGTGGTGGTGGTGAAAATTCCAAAGTCCAGTACAGACAAGCAATCACCTCAGAGCATTGCACCAAGAGACAGCGCAAAGATCAGTCTCTAAAAGTAACTCCCTACTTAACACCAATGTTGTCACCTATGCTCAACTTCTTTCAAAAATCAGGAACCATGTGAACTTTCCTTCTGTAAAAATAATAAGTACAAATATCAGCTTTCAAATTTGTGAGTGGTAATGCTTCTCAGAGCAATGCCTTAACCAGATTCAACAAACAAAAGAACTATTTCATTGTTTCCATTCATAAATTATCAGAATGAATCTTCACTATCTGATCATCTACACAATGATGACCCACTTGACAACTGTGAGGATGTGGAAAATACACTGTAGACAAAAATAGCAAAACAAGTCAATTAACACGTGACATATACAGACTTTGTAGACTGCAAGTCACAGGATTCCCTCTTACCTGGGCATCATATTCCTCGGTTTTCTTTTCAGAGTCGTTGTATGCACCAAACTGCAACACACATGAAAACCATAATCACATCAGAACACAAGGGGAAAGCCTTTTCCTGTCCAACTCCCCACATTAAGCAGGTATCAAAGCTTTTAAAAGCTTCTTTATAGCAGAGTCATATATTTGTCCTGTGCAGCCTACTAAATATAGGGTAGGCAAAAAGATTATCCTTTAACCTCATATTTTATACCAAACTTCCAAGACTTCTTTGCTTAGAGAAAAGCTGTTAAGACAGCAGAATTCACAATGCAAAAACCAAGTCAAGTAGCTAGAAATTTGTCAGATAAAGAAAGCATTTATGAAAAGCCATAACCATGAAGACGTCATGGATTATCTCTGTAGGTCTACAAATTCTGCCTGCTTCAACACAGTTCCTTGACACAGGAACAAGCAGAGCCACCAGGTGAGCCACCAGTCACTCTAGACACATAGACTTTAAGCAGCACAAAACCCCAGCACTTCTTGTGAAGAAACACTGAATCTTAGACAACTGTTTCTTCTACCAGCAAGAAAAACTTTCAGTGCAGACTGCACTTTGCAATCTCAGCACTTCATTTCACCCAGAAGAATCATCTAAGAGTCTACTGTCCCCAGAACATGCCACATCTTCTGTTAGTTCCACAACTGAGAAGTTACACCTACAGGTTCATGAAAAAGCCAGCTTCTTATTTCAAAACATGATGGCACTTAAGAGTGCCTGGCCTCAGCACAGTCCCACCCCACCTATAAAGATTTAGCAGGGCTGACAGAGAAGTTCTGAAGTTTCTTGCACCATAAATACATACAAATAGTTGCTGCTTCTAAAGAACTCAGAGAAAGAGACAGGTTTGAAAATGCTCATCCTGCTATTGGATGAAGCTATTCATAGAGAGATGTAGACAGGTAAGTTTTATAATTTAAAAAAATTTCTTCATTTCACTACAAGTCAAGATGTACAGTAACCTGGAAACAGATGGATGACTTAAGAGTGTAATCATTAACAGGGCAATGTCTACTATACCTGAAATTTGGGTCTCAAACCTTGCCACCTGATTGTCATTTTCAAGGCCTTCTTCACTTTCCAGAGCTGTGATTAGCAAAACCAAAAAATGCACATAAAAGATTATTACACAAAGGAGCATCTTACAAAGGATTCATATAATTAAAATCAAGATTCCAGAATACCTGTTTTAACCATCCACTGCATAAAGCAGTAGCAGCCTGATTGCAGCACACACTGCCTGTGTCTACACAAACCAAATGCCATGTCATCAAACAAGTACAATGTATTAAGTCTCTTTACCAGATGATGTAATTTAAGTGAAGTAATGTAGTCATTCCAGGATATCTGAATGGCAGTACCTAGGTGGGGTTAGCACCAACATGCACCCCCGTTCAGGCATTTAGAAAATTCCAGTAGTCACCTGCCAAACAAGTTTTTATGTGCCTTCGATGAAGGTGCCTCAGAACTCCTAACAGTGATTAAATTGGCACTTACATGGTCATTACTTTTCAGTAGTGGATTACAAGCAAAAATCAGTGAATCTGCTGAATTATTTTTGATTACTTACTGTACAGCTGTACCAGTCTGACCCTAATGTAAACCAAAAGTTTAAGTTCACTTTAAAATTTACTCATGTATCCACATTGCTACACAGATTTGACAACTTAGGCAATGCAACTGCCCAGGAGAGCTGCACTCCCTGAAGATTTTTTTTTGTGGACAATGTTCATTTAACTTTAGATACACCAATATTCTCTCCTCACTCACCATATATTCCAGACAAAAAAAGGGGAATATCGTAAAGATGATCCTTTACTGTTATCTTTGATAGGAGTGAAAAAATTATTTCTTACAGAATCAATGGCACTATTAGTACTGCATGAGAAACGTGAGTTAAGTCTAAGCTGTGAAAAAGTTCTTCCTAGCAGAAAAATTCCTCTGAGATGTACTGTCCGTATGATTGCTGTCACTTTGAGACAGTTGTGTTACCTGCAACCCACTGACTAGATGCGAACTTTTGGAATCATGCACACAGGCAGCAGTCTCCTCCTTTTCCTCCTTCCCAAGTCACCTCAGTCATGGCACTGTCTGTGGGCACACAGCCTGCTTTTTGACAATGCTTCCATGCAGGCTTGTTGACATGGTTATATTGGCTTGGCCAGGAGTGAGGACTATTGGATGATGTGATAGCTGGAACCTCAGCATCACCCTGTGTTTGGTTACTACAGTATCAGCTGGATCACCCCAGAACAAACTGATACTTCCAGTTTAGTTATTTGATCAAGGGACACCATCTCCTCTGTCACTGAAAGCCAAGGACATGCAAGCTCCAGTAGTTTTCCAGTAACTAGTTTAGCATTTATTTTTCTACTATGAACTATGGGTGTTGCTGCAAATACTGGTATCTGGTGCTGCAGCTTTAAGAACTCACCTCAATCACCGCACCAACGCCTGCTGGGATCAGTACCAATAAACTTGTTTGTTCATCCCAAAGGAAAAGAAATATTACCACAGTACTAAAGCACCGCCAAAGCACTAGACAGAAAAGATGAAAATGGAAGGCTTATTAATATTTAAATGAACAGCTGAGATGACAGAAGAGTGATGGTCTGTTTGGTGCAATTCTGTCTTACACAATTTAACTATGAATTTCTTTTATGTACATCTTGATATATCTAGTAGTCCTAGAAACAGCCAGTAATCTCTGGCCAAATAGGGAACAAGAACATTTTATGCAATCCTTATCACAGGAGATGAAAGAAAATTGGAACATTTAATGAAGACTTCTGTACTGAAGCAATTCAGCAATATGTGAATACAATTAGGAACTACATTCATGATTCTTGTCTCCAGGAAGCTGAAAGGCTGTGAGATAATATAATGTCAGTACTTGAAACTCATTTATTGTTTGTAAATGTTAAGTCTTTTAAATTTGACTTTACTGAAATTTGAAACTGGCAATTGACTCTTTCTGAAATTCCATGTACCGTTTTGAATTTTTACAAACTTTCTGGCATTCACATGCTAACAGCAGTACAACTGCTTTAAAAAAAACAAATGTACTCATAAAAATGATAAATGGATTCTCCACGTGATAAAAATATGTTGTTCATCATAAACTAGAATGCCTTTTTTCCCTCCCATGGTATTGATATTCCTTACGTGTTTTAATCCTTCTGTAAATATGATAGAATTAGGGATCGTCTCAGAGGTCAAGTGACTCCAGGTTTACAATTTTGTTTCATAATCAAAATTGGGAAAAAGCAATTGGAAAAACCTTCATCTGTTTCTAGGAAGGCCTGGCAGGATGTCAGATCACTATGTTTCTCTCATCTTTCCTATACACAAATCAAGTCAATCCTCCCATGCTCTCCCCCTCCCCCCACCCCAGGAACCGCTATTGCTTCTGTTTACATCAAAGCCCAAATCAAGCAAGAGCATTACAATACAGCACTTTCCACCCACAAGTATCTTGGAACCTGTAGCTATCTACAAGGAATACAAGGGACTTGCAGAACAGCATTACTCATGAAAGCACATTCTCTCCACCCACAGAAGTTTTTCTGGTCTTCTTTTCTCAGAGTAGTTCTCTGTTCCTTCGGCAAGGAAAACATGGTAACTGACTCAATATTAATCTATTTCCCAATTCCAAGCCAGTCAAACCTCAGTGGTGACACAAGTGCTTAGACTCAAGTGATGAGCACAGAACCAACAAAGTTAGAACCATCTTTGTAGACTGTTAGCCATCTCTTCTTTGTACGCAAACCATTTTGCTATCTCTGAGACCTACAGAGTGTCAACTTAGAGCAAGACTGAAAACACACACCATAAAATAGACAGCACATAGGCAACACTTTGCATTCTATCCATACCTGCTTTTGTAGACATCCCAATCATGCTCCTCTTTTTCTTCCAGAAACTGATGTCATTTTTAAATGCAAGGAAATCAAAGAGAAGCTGCAAACAGGAAGAAACATACTCATTTGCTTGAAACATACACTCATTAGAGACTGAAAATGTTAACAATGGTATTAAAAAAAAACCATTTTAGAAGATTCAGAAATGAAAATTAAGACTCACAAATAAAAAACTAAAAAGAAAAGTTTTTGTAGAAGCCCAGGCTCTAAAAGCAGTGCAAAATGACAGGATGAATTTCAAACACTACCAAACAAGTCTCCTGTAAAGAAAATCAGAGACCCAATACAGGGTAATTCATCATAGAGGGTGAAGAATGAGGACCGTGAGGAACCACACACCTTAAGCAACCAGGGAAAAGCATAGTAAATTAAACTAAAAATCCTCTGTATTGGATTGACAGTCATTTTACATTTGGATAATATCAAAACTTTAGAAAAAAAATCCTACAATACAGAAAGCCAGGTTTCCTCTGTATTTTGTCACTGAGCTGACCTAAACTTTCAAGACATTTTAGAATTTAATTTACTTGTAGGAAGCTTTTTTATTTTCTTCAATATTGTCATTCAATATAGTTTTGGTATTTCCTTTAAGCCTTCAGTGTCTTAAAAAAATCAAAAAATTTTGGGTCAGTGGATTTTAATGAGGAAATTTTCAGGTGTTTTTGTGAGGTTTGTTTGTTTCTTTATGGGAGGCTTTTTTTTTTTAATTATTTGGGGAAATGACACACAAAAGAAAAATGTATCAGAAAAGCTTCTCCCAGTCTACAGATACCTTGCAACCTGATAAACAGAGTGGAAAAATTAAATTAATATGTATGTCATTATTATATAATGTCATTATTAATATGTAATGTATTATATTTATTAATATAAAGTCTAAGGCTTTCCAAACAAGTTAACTGTATGCAAGTATAAAGAAACATAACATTCCAGGCAAGCTCTTATCTCTCCCAGAGCATGGGAACTGTGTTGACTGTAACTGTAGATTACAAAAATGCTCCCAGTGTCTAAAAAAAGTTGTTCATTAAAATCAAGATTCAGATTTAAGCCAATGCTAAGAAAGGGACAAACAACAAAAAAAAATAACCGTGAGTGCTCCACACTACAGAACACTTTTAGAAGCAATCTGTATCAGCTGATCTAAATTTCTCCAGGGATTAGAAGTCAGAGACTGAAACCCCACTACAGATGCCCCAGCTATGCCAATGGAGTGATCAATCTTGTGAGAAGTCAACAAAATTTAAACCAATGTTGACAGGCATATGAATTCTAGGGGCTTTGGTTCAACTACAATGTAAAAAAGTGATAATGAAGGTAATGCTTTATATTTCAGTCAAGACTGGTAATTTCTGTATCATTAGCTCAAATTTCTGCCTTATTTGAGGTTCTTCTATTACCTCTGGATTGGAAATATAGCTGACTTTTGTACCAGATAATGCCTCTGCTGCTCTACTGAAATTACTATTTTCAAGAATAATTCTTAATAAATGAAACACCAGAAAGTCAGACACACCTCCCCACCTTTTTTTTCATATTATGTATTTCCTAAAAACTAAAAACACTTACATGGAATGCTGCCACAAAGAATGTCAAAGCCAGAAAGTACAAGTTCGTATCAACAAAAATTCCTTTTACTTCATCTGCATCCTTTTCTGAAAACCCTACGAAAAACAACAAGTCACTGTGCAAGAAGTAGCATTGCTGTTATGCTCAAGTCTAGTATGAACGGACTCTTATGTCACCTGCACAAGTTTTGTTAAAGAATCATAAATCCAAAATACGATGAAAGCTTTTCTGGTAAAATCCTAATCCACCTATATTCTGGCAAGTTATTTAGCTTGCCCCAAAACCAAAACCCATCAGTTACAAGCCCTTAACTTTTATAATTACAATGTGGTTTGTAACATGCCTTTAACATATTCTGTAATTACAATCTAAGCTGACTACCTGACAAATGGGAAGACACCTTAAATCATTTTGGCCTGAGCAGGAAGTCAAAATAAGGTTTTGCAAACTGCCCTCTGAACTGTAAAACCTTTAAAAAAGGTTTTACAAACTGATCTCTGAACTTACAACTGTGTAGCTTGATACACAGAAAGAGTAAGCTTCATATCAAAAGCTGAAAATTAAGGAAAGGACTACACAGTAAAGGACAACAAAAGTCAGTGAGAAACATGGCCATAGATGCAACACTATGACTGAAGTCCACAGTTCTTAGAAAATACAAATGCTGCATTTATGGCAATAGTGCTTGAGTTCAGCACCAACTTACTTTGCCATCACAGCAAGAACCTGGCCATTCTCAAGTGATTTTGGAGTTTTGCTACTAATCTGACTTCTCCAGGAATTACTCCAATAGGAAAATTTCAACCCTTATGTTTCACTATCTACATACTTGGGGGGAACAAGTAGCATCTTACATAGGCTTTTTTACCAGGCAGAGAAGGTACTCTCAGGATGAGAGGTCTTGATATCTGTGTCTACCACACGACAACTGAGGCATGGAATATGAAAATTTCAATTCTGAGGAGGCTCACAAAAAATTGTGGAGAGGTGATGGTGGACAAATGCTCCACACAAACTGAACAAACAATTACTTGACTCTTTCATGACAGTTATGTTCAGCAGACATACTTCTAGCTTTAATATAGATTAGCCTGAGCTAAGGAGAAGCAGTTGGATTTTACTCAGTATGGCCTGCTTATCTTTCACTGCAGATCTATGGCTACAGTGAGCAGCTGTGTATACCTTATATCAAAGCCTATGTACCACTGATCCAACTTTCTATTCCATGGATGATAAGGGAAACCCGTGGCGAAAATGCTCTTCTTGATTATGTCCTCCAATGCTTTTACAGAATACTATGCACATAAAATAAATTTTTAAAATGGTTAATTCACCTCTGTACTCTTGTTCCCTACCACATGTCAACATATATTTTTATCTTTAGCTTAACGTGAATCAACACAAGATTTGTAGCATTAAATCACTTCACCAGCTATCAAGAAAAAAAAAAGTGTCATCTATGTGCATAAAAGAAACAAATTAAGGGGTTGGTTGTGGTTTCTTGGCCTGCAGTCATTAAAGGTAAGCATACCAAATTGCTGGAGGGAGTACACAGCATCCTGCATGTGGATCCAAAATCGGAGTTTTCCAAGAGATATTTTGTCATACGACACTGTAAGAGGTAGCTCTGTTGTTGAACGATTTATAACCTGCATTTCAAAAAGATGTTTCATTTTTTAATAGCAGAAAAATGGCAATAAGTATTTCCATTCATTTTTTTTTTAAATAAAGAAAGTGATTGCATCACACTATAATGTAATCACACAATTTTTTGAACTCAGTTTGTTTTTTAAAAGGAGTAAGATCTTAGACTTCTATATCATGCTAGAAGTCTTTTCATTTTTTTCCAGGAAATGTTAAATTAGCAGTTTATTCTGTTCAAGTTTCTACAGCAACCTCACTGTTCCTGTATACAAATGGCTCTGAGATAGCAGCATGAAGTGGGAAACGTGTGCTTAAGATAACTCTTTTGACAGTTCTTCTCTGAATGTATATGCTAAGATTACCTAAACTAGAATATTATACAAAAACCCCAAAAAACCCAACCAACAAACAAATTGTATCCCAAAGGTCACAGTCAGAAATTTACTTCATTGAGGCTGATTTTCAGAGATATTGAAGGAGTGAGGAAGCAAGATGATGCCACTAGCTAACACTCATGAAAACACCACAGCTAAAGCTAAGTGAGATAACTTTAGGATCTGGGGTTTCACAAAAACTTTCTTTGTGCATCCTACAAAATAAATCTCTGCTATTTTATCATCTACATGTTACTTAAGCTGGGAAAAAAAGTCTTAAATTGCCTCAGCTCCTTCTGCATGACATCTCTCAAATAGGTTTAAAAGAAACCACAAAACCCCCCTTGTCCTCTAAGATGGTAGAATACTCAGCAGATACCTCAGAACAAGTTCAGGCAGTCTGTTTTACATTTCCAAGGATAGCTCAGGATGACAGCACAATGAGTGCTTGCCAATCTCAAGTACTCATGTTCAGTATCTGTTGCTCCAGGCTCCTAATTACTCCCAATCATAATTCCCATCTCAGACCTGCTACTCTACACTGCATCTGTTTCTACAGTAATCAGTTAGCTGACACGTAACTGAGGTGAATGGGCTTCTTCTGATTCTTGTAACACTGAACATGGTTTTAGGCTCCCCACCTACCACTCAGATGTGAACTGAGGGCTATGTTCATTCTCCCATTCACTCTTTCCCACACTGAGTACAAACAAATCTCAATTTCACCGCATTCCCAAGACCCTGTAAGCTTTTCAGACAGGGGCAGAACATGTAGGTACATGAGGGAGAACAGAAGCTGAGAAAGTTTTATGAATACAGCAGAAAGAAAAGCTTGAGAAACTAGAACAGTGTCAGGGATCTCTGAACTGAATAGAACAAAAATCAAGTGTGGTTACAGCTGACTGTACAGAACACTGGTAAGATTCTACAGCCATTTACCAAAAACTATATAAACAGCTTCCAGACTGCTTCTCCTTTTCAAAGGATTCCTGTAATTCAATCAGTCTCATTTCAGTTTCTCAGTCTACCAAAGACAGTGTTAACATTTACGGCAGAAAGAGAAAAGAAATTTTATCTGTGAAGGATGGACAAAAAACAAAAATTTTGCAAATGCCTGGGTAAGCAGCATGTGGCAAATGCACTCTTCACAGACAAAGAATTACTATGGAGGAATTAGAGGTACTGTAGGGAGGAAATTGGATTGCAATAGAAGACAGAGATGGGAATTCTCCAACACCAAAAGCAAACTAAAATAAAGGTAAAATTAGAAGAATGAATTCTTTCTTAACAAACAGCTTAAAACCCGCAGGTGGATGCCTCACAATTGCAATGTGAGTGTGATGGTTGCTAGGTCTTTGAAAGCTAGAAATGACCAAATCCCTGCAATACAACCAACTCCTGCAGTATAGCATCATTACTTCTAGCACTCTACTTAATCAATACTACAAAACAGTGTGCAAACACGGCATATAAGTTCAGTAGTATGAATTTTAAAATTATCTCCTTATTAAATTCTGTGCAATCCCAAAACCTCAGCATTTAAGCACATGTAAGAACATGAGGAACACAATCTCTAGACTGCAGTACTCACCACAGAAGACCTACATCTTGAAGAAAATGAGTCAGCTGACAATCTATACAGCCCAGCACAAGCTGGAAAAATGCATCTTCAGCTCCATGCTTTTAGGTCAGGCATAGAAAATGGATACTGTCTGTGCCCCTGTTTACAGTAAAATATTAACCTGGCTCCACAAAAGCTGTACCACCTTCTCTCCTTATTCTTTCCTGCTCTTCACTTACCACTTAGTCTCTCACAGAATGCTTACTTCAAGACCACTCTTTCTGCAGGGCTTGAGAGCAGTTTGGCCAATCACTACTGAGACATCACATAAGCCAGTGTGAAGGGGAAGGTCGCAGGTTTTAGTGGAATAGTCTTCGTAGCACTTCCCAACATCTTTAATGACTTTCTAAGGCAGTGAGTTAAACATTAACTGTGGCATGCATGACAACTGCAGGAAGGTCATTAGTAACATGGGAATTTATTTGCAAACAGGGTATATGACTTGACCAGTTAAAAGTAATTTCACATGAATGAATTGGACTGGATGAGCTGTGATAAAATTTAAAACAAAAGACAATGACCACTAATACAAACATTACAAATATGTATCTAAAAAAATACAGGAAAAAACAATCTGCTGTCAAGACTTGTAACAAATGCTCAGGAGTTTACTTTGCTGTACAAATCTGGGGTGGGACACAAATTTGTAAAGATTCTCCTGAACACCAAGAAATAAAACCCTTTGTCTGAGCTAAAGTAATGAATTGGAGAGACCATTTTGAAGGTTTATGGGAAGTCTGAATCTACAAAGGCTTCCAACTAGAAGATGCATAATTCAGACATGCTCATTTAACAGTTTTGAGACACTCCCAAATTCAAGCCAGTGCAACTGAAAAGAACTGCAAGGCTTAACTAAGAGCTGGTAAGAGCAATATGATTTAGATAATGGGACTGCCATGTGCAACCTGTAGCAAAGAAACTGCATGATTTCCTAGAAGAGAAGAGTTGGGCAAAAACTGAATACAGAAAATTATATTTTTTATTTATTTATTTTTTTAACTGCTAGAGTAACTAAATACTAAAGCAGGTTGCCCATATAGGCTGGGGCCTCTCCATCCTTGGATATAACTAAATCTGAACCGGAAAAGGTCTTGAAAAACTCACTCCACAAGATCCTACTCTGAGAAGAGACAATGGACTAGCAATCTCCAGAAATCTCATCCAGCTTCATCCTCCTGTAATTCCATCACTGAAGTTTCAAAGTACTGATTTATTTGAATGCACAAAATCATTGGATGTATGGTGACACCAAACTTTCAGGTGCTCAAGTTAGTCTAACGTGACAGACAGCAGCATCAAGAAACTTACCCACATTTGAATTTTGAGGACATAAGAGAATAGCTACTGACTTATCTCAATGTACCTCCACCATCAGCTGTGGATATTGTCAATATGCCTAACAGGCATGAGAATCTACTCTGGAATGCTAACACATCATAATAAGGAATCAAACTACTGAAGAGACTGGTCCAGCCACTACTGCTGCTACAGTGATGTCCTCCAAATCCACCTAAAAGCTAGAAGCAATGGAATTCAAACATCTTTGATGGAATAGAAGACAGTGACTGACAGATACTTCTGCCAGAGAGAAGTCTCAAAACCCATACCCAGCTTTTGCAATTACCACATTAGGTCACATTAAGTTAAATGGTCACTGAGTCCTTTTGTGTATTTATACTTCTTCATTACAACAACCTATGAGAAAATCTTAATTTAAACAACATTTAAGATTATTGTTAAACCTGTTAAATGTAATTAAAGGTATTCTATTACTCACCATCAAATCTTTCACTCTGTTGCTTAGCTGATCAATAAATAATATTGGAAGGTAATGCACTGTCTTCCCCAGCTGAACCCTAGGATGTTTAAACATGGATTTTATAACTGTAGTGATCTAAAAAGAAAACTACTTTTATTCAAAGTATAAAAATGCACTCATTCATCACTTTCAAATCTACCCATGTGGAAATTTCCCACCATCTTTTCTGGCACATTTTCTTTTAACACATAGCAAGAAATTAGCCACTAGTCTAGAATCAATCTTTCATTAAAAGACACAGGTATTGAAAAATTCATATTTGTTTTCATTCTTCTGCAGAAAGACAGAATAAAGAAATAAAAATACAAATGAAATTGGTTGTGATTATACTGAAGCTTTTGCATGACCAAGGGAAATGTAAAAGTCTGTGGAAGAGAAACATGCTGAAGTTTACTGCCATATATTTGTATCCTTTGTCTCAAATACCCCCTTCTACTGAGACATGACACCCCTCCACCATCTCCCACATTCATCTCTGCCTGGCAGGACATCAGTCTCATGCTTTCACCCACATGGAACCATGAATGTGATGGCAGATGCACAAATGAGAAGGATACTACTACAGGGACTGTACAAGGAGCAGAAATCTTCTCTGCCATCCATAGAATCTCTCATTTGGATTGCTATACTACTTCACCAACCTGCACGAATCCAATAAAAACTTCCTAGCCTTCAAGCCCTCTATCAAATTGGTTACTGTAAAGTTGTTTAGCAAATTATGATCTACATGCAGTTGCTTTGTCAGCACCTTGGAAAAGTATTTAGCCCACTACCCTAACAGAGACAAATTCCTAAAGTCTTCACTAGAAAGGCAGTTATCTACACTGTGATGCTCTTTGCAAAAATTTATGGAGTTGCATCATGGATATTTTTAAAGCCTGAAAGCTGAACTTTAGTTGTTGATTAAAGCTGTTGCATGCTAAGAAAGACTGCATACTAAACACACAATGTGCAATAGTAACACACAAAAGGTCACAGAAACTGAGGTTCAGAAATAGTGCTTGGTTATTTAACTGAAGTGATTTAGATTTTTATGTAATAACTATGATTAAAACTATTGTTAGTGAAATTGCAGCAGTTTTTTCATGTGCAAACTCTTTTCCTGTCTAATGCCGTAACAAAACAGCACTGATGCCAATCAACCAGAAAAAACTTCCTCATCCACCAACCCAAGTCCAACAACTCCTTCTTGTTATGGGTCTATCTATTCTGGCTGGAAAGCTGTCCCAGAACCCTGAGGTCTGCTGGTTAACCAACTACTTCTGGATTGAAGAGGGTACTTATGAAGAAAGGCATCAACATACAGCAGCACAAGCCTATACAGCATTACTTATATACTTGATACTGGAAGCAATTGAAGCAAGCTGCGAGCAGAAGCTACTGCCTGCACCTAGAGGCCCAAAAACCCATCCCTGTTTGTTAGTGTTT
Source organism: Lonchura striata (assembly GCF_050655825.1). Taxonomy (NCBI): domain Eukaryota; kingdom Metazoa; phylum Chordata; class Aves; order Passeriformes; family Estrildidae; genus Lonchura; species Lonchura striata. Next base: position 93,318,352 of record NC_140704.1, read on the forward strand.
TCTTGAGGAAAATGACATAACATTGTCACACTGTCAAAATAAAATAAAGGGAATCATAAAGGGAGAAAAAAAGATATCCTAGGAGATCAGCTGTACCTCTTCAGCACTTCCAGTTTGGACAGGTAACTTGCAGATGAAGGAAAACTGGAAAGAGTCAAAGGATGGGAATTGCTCTGAAGGCCAGGAGGACAATTGGAGAACAAACAGGTTTGAGGCCTGTTATAGCATTTTACCTGTGTATTTGTAGTTCTGCTTTGCCTTACTATGTCAACTCCACATAGAAAAAGTATTGTAAACTCTGAGCTGCCCAGGAACCAGGTATCTCCAATGAGGCTTCCTAGTACATAGTATCTTAGCAGCAATTTGTCACTACCAAAATGCAAGCATTAAGAGCATCTGCTCTTGTCTCTAGGTGCCCATTTAAACATAAAATACTGAAGAAGGTCAAGGAAGACTTTTGAAGAAATGTGACATAAGTTTATAAATAACATATCTGACAAAATTAAGTCATCAACTTACATTTTCATGTAACGGTGAACATCAGCAGGGAGCGATGACCCATCAAACACAAAATCTTCCACCATGACATTTAAGGTTAGTCTTGACCTCCAGTGAGAGACCGGCTCATCCAGGGCATTGGTCTGTTTTTCTGCTTCAATTTGCTTAAAAAAAAGAATAAAAATACATACTGCTAATCAACACACATTTTTGAACAAGGTAATAATCTAACTCAAAGAATCCAGGGAGTCATTAACTATATCATAAACCAGAAGCCCGCTAAGAAACTATTTACATTAATTTTGACCAGATCGAGTATTTTGCTCAAATATAACAGAATGGAATTTAAAGGCCCACCACAATCTGACACTGAAAAACTTCAGTGTCCATTCACAGCTTTGTTCATGAATTAACCTTTATACCTTGGGATTGTGGACACTAGTAAGAAGAAATCACTTTGAAATCAGAACTATACGATAATCAGATATTACTTCAAAACAGTAAAAAGTACGATCAACCAAACATTATCTGTTTGTCTTCATATCTTATTCTGCTACCTTACAACAGCAAAGCATATTATTTCATATGAATTCAATTCACTATAGAAAGCAGCGCCATGCTGTTACAGAGTAATTTCTACCAAAAGCAATGAATCCTTGAAGCAATTATTGTTAGCTAGGGAACTGTTTAAATAACTAGCCAGCATTTTAAAGAGCTCTACCTCTGCTCTGCTAAGTGGTGTGCTATTAGCAAGATAATTAAGAAGAGGACTTTGACTTTTTTTTTTTTTCTGTTGTATCATTCTTAGTTTAACAATGCAAGCACAGCAGATACTAACACCAGAAATGTCTGTAAAATAAATTACTTATTTTGCAGATGTTCTTCCATAGATGGAACACACACCTACCTGTGTGGCTGATTCACCAGTGAGCAAATTAATCTCCTCTGGTTTGGGGACCATGTACGTGGTCAGAGGGCTTACTATATGCACCTGCTTGCCATCATGCCAAGGCAAAATGCCAGCATGGTGAAGAAATACAAATGCATATAATGTGCCATTATTTCGGGTTTTCTTTGGTACAGAGACATTCACTGTCCTAAAATACAAAATAAATATATTATGAGATGACATAGCACATGCTGAAATATTTAGCTATTACTAGACACAAATACTTCTGGCTAACATTTTCCATAGCTGGATGGGGTAATTTTTATTTGCATCACAATATATGCATTTCCAAAGATTTACTATTATATTAAGATAGTTTAACGTCTGTCCACTCCCTACTTTATTGCCCTAGGACTGCATCATCAATTCTTTTGTTGCTTTCCTCTACTGATAGGTCACAGGGCCAAAATTATGACAGCACTTGTAAAAAACCAGTCTTCATGTACTGAAGATGCATCACAGATCACATACATGGTACAATTTAAAAAAGAAAATCACAAAGTTTTGCCATGCACTTTACATTAATAAAATATCTTCTCGGCTATGTCATGCCAAGCACAGAACTCTAAACTGAAGCCCCAAACCATGAAGTCACTCCCCTTGTACTAGCCAAGAAATCATCCTACTTGTGCCCTTGCATAATGCCTCCTCTATTCCTGTAGTCTTCCTCAGCTTATTCTGCTCTGAATACTTTCAATAGCTTAGCAGACCCTGTCAGTAAAACAATTCTTATAAGGTCTGTCAGAGATGAAGTTCAATATGACTGAAACTGTAACCAACAAGTTCTTTAGTCACAGAAAATGAAGGGAGTGAAATAACCTTGGAGACTGTGATAAGAGAGTCAAGAATGGGGCAATTATTTTAAACAAACAAACAAAAAGTTACATAGCAAATCTGAAGAACAAAACAAGTAGTTCCAGTAATTTTTATTGTTCAGAGGCATATGCAGAGTGCATATTTTTTCTACTAAAAAATTTATCTAAGGGCACAGTCTTGGCACCAATATCCCTTGAGAAGATCCCCAAACCCTAGACTCTTGGAAAAGAAGGTTAAAATAAGGTTTTCTTATGTGATTTTTAGCAGAGAAATAGTTATGGAAGAGCATGTTGCTAAAACACAAGAAAGGAGAATATGATTTGACATCTAAGGCCTGTTCCAGGTCTAATGCCACAGCAATTAAGAACAAAACAAAGCATGCAGCCAGTGTCCTACCTATGTGATTAGAGGCAAGTATGAAGCATTTCCAAACACAATTGTCTTCAGATTTTCTCAATGAAAAGTAATTTTTACTGTTATAAGTAAGGCACGGTTCTACAAAACGTTTGCCTATATGGCTGAGAAGAGCACGCTGATCCAAGCTAACCAATAGTGAAATCTACCTTGGCTTCATACATACTTCCATCCATGTAACTCCTAGTAAGGATGAGCACTTCAGAATTCAACAAAGAACTCTGATATCTTGGATACTACCAGTCCAGATCCTTACCTTTCAAATTTGGACTCGATATCAAAATCCTCCACATTCAAAACGAGATCTATATTGCTCTCAGCACCAATGCTTGACCGTGTGGTAGTGTACACACTTAACTGAAACCAAAACACAGCACAGAGAAATTAAGAGTATGGAAATAAATTTATGCATTTCTATGTTTAGAGTCCAGGTCTGTCTTTCAGTTTCACTAATTCCCCCAGTTACAGAAAGGCTGTATAAACAAGGAAAGAAAAAAAAAAAGTCAGCTCCTTTTGCTGGCAGAAACACAGCCACTAAATACAGTTTAATGTATTGTACAGTTTAATGGGATGACCTATTCTGGAAGTTGAAGAAGTGGAGCCATTTCACAGAACCAGAGACACTGTCAGTAAAGGAAAGGGTCTCTGTCAGGGCTGGAAAGGACCTCTAGAGGTCACCTTGTCCGACGCCCCTGCCAAGGCAGGGTGACCTAGAGCAGGTAACACAGGAACGCGTTTAGAGGGGTTTGGAACGTCTCCGGACGGGGAGATTCCACCATCTCCCTGGGCAGTCTGCTCCAGTGCTCCGCAACCCTCAACATAATGAAGTTCTTCCTCACAGCGAAGTGGGAGTTCTTGTGTTTCAGTTTATGGCCATTACTCCTCATCCTGCCGCCAGGCAGCACTTAGAAGTCTGGCACCATCCCCCTGGCACGCATCCTCAGGTATTCATATGAATTAATGAAGACTTCTCCGTCTAAACAGAGACTAGACAGGCCCAGCATTTCTTCCGCAACGCTGCTCTAAGCAGTACGTGTGTGACAGCAGACATACGAAATCAATAAAAACCACGACCCCGAGCCCTACCCAAGGGAGCTCTCCCCAAGGCCGGCAGTACCGGGAGGAGGCAGGGACGGGGTCAGGGGCGGTGCCGAGGTGACTCGGTGTACCGAGGTGACTCGGTGTACCGAGGGGACTCGGTGTACCGAGGGGACTCGGTGTACCGAGGGGACTCGGTGTACCGAGGTGACTCGGTGTACCGAGGGGACTCGGTGTACCGAGGGGACTCGGTGTACCGAGGGGACTCGGTGTACCGAGGGCCCGCGGGCCGTGCCCGCCGCGCTCACCTGAAGCTTGGGCCTCCGAGCCAAGTAGGGCCAGACGCATCCCCCGGCCGCGCCGTCCGCCGCCGCCGGGCAGGGCCGCGTGTAGACGATGCCGTACATGACCCAGCAGGTGTGCGCCACGTACAGGGCGAACACGCCCACCACCAGGCTGGTGAAGGAGCTGCGGCTCAGCATGGTGACAGTGCCGATGGCGGCGGCCGCCCCCGCCCGCCGCCGCAGCCCCGCTCGCGATCCGCCGCCGCCGCTCGCGCATCCCCCGCGCGCCGCCCGCCCCGCCGGCCCGCGCGTCACTTCCGGCGGCGCGGAGGCACCGCCCCCCCGCCCCCGCCCGGCACCGGCGCCGGGAGCCGCGCGCGGCCCGGGGGGACGGAGCGGCCGGCAGGGGGCGCTGTGAAGGCGGGCAGCCCGTGTGGGGCGGCCATGGGAGCCGCGGGTGTTTAATGTGGAGAAATGGGCCTGGGGAGCCTGTCGGTGCGGGGCCCGCCTCTGCTCCCACCTCGCAGATGAGACGAGGTCTTAAGCCGCGCGTGGGAACTTAGGTTGTACTTCGGAAGGAGTTTCCTCACCGGAAGGGTGATTCGATGCTGGAATGGGCTGCCCAGCGAGATGGAGTTGATGATGGATTCCTATGAGGTGTTTAAGGAAAGAGTGGACCTAACCCTCTGTGCCATGGTCTAGCTGATGTCGTAGGTTGGACTCAATGATCTCAGAGGCCTGTTCCAGCTGAATGACTCTGTGATAACCATCATTATTATCATTTTCATCATTATTACCGTCAGTCACACTCTGCTCTCGTAGGCCTGAGCTTCCAAACATTGTCTCTCAAGGGAGCCAGGAAGGCCCTTCCTGGCCCTGTGCTTCGACTGAAAGAGGAGCATTTCTTGTGGTCCTTGCTTCTCTATGTGTGTGTGGATCAACCAGAAGGAAGTGATGATGCGAGTACGTACCTCAGGTACGCCTCAGCTGAGAGGCTTGGGCAGCAGGCGGTCAGGCAGAAGAGGCAGAAGCACGAGTTAGAGCTAACTGCAGCACAGTGGCACAACCAGGAGTTCCTGGCAACACAGATGAGAGAAAACAGACACTTGGGTAGGTGAAGGGCATTCAAGCCTTTCTAGGTTTCAGATGGGATAGAGTTAATTTTCTTGCTAGCAGCTGGTACAGAGCTGTGTTTTGGGTTTAGCATGAGAATAATGTTGGTAGCACACTGATGACTTGGTTGTTGCTCAGCAGTGTTTACCCCAAGTCAAGCACTTCCAGCATCCTGTGGTCTGCCAGTGAGGAGGTGCTGGGAGGAGGTAGCATAGCAGGGGCAGCTGACCCAACCTGTCCAAGGGGATATTCCATAGCACAGGATGTCATGCTCAGTATATAAACTGGGGGGGTTACTGAGGGGGGCTGGTCACTACTTAGGAACAGGGTCTGGCATCAGTCAGCATGTGGTGAGCAACTGTATCGTGTATCAGTTGTGTTTCTTGGGTTTTATTCCTCTTGCTCTTGTATCAGTTTTCTTTACAATAATAATATTAATAATAATAATAATAAAAAACCAACTTTACTTATCCTAATCCATAGGTTTTCCCTTTTCCTGATTCTCCTCTCCATCCCACCGGGGGAGAAGAAAGGGCTGCATGGTACTTAGTTACTGGCTAGGGTTAATTTACAGCACTTCTTTTTGGCATCTGATATGGGGCCCAGCAATAATGACAACTCTGACTAGAATGCATTAGAACAAATACAAGTATTCATTATATTAGTTTCATAGTTGCTGGTCACAGTGTTTATTTGCTCTCAGAGTTGGTGTGCTTTTTCCTAAAGTTGCATTATGTATTACCTTACTTGCAGGAATTCCCATTCCAAATAATCCCTATTGTGCTGTTTATCAACCATGGGGGCAGAGCCAAGGTTATAATTTTGTTGTACTTTTAACTCCAGTTTATGATGTGATGGAATGGCTGGCCATGGAAATAACCTGGTGTTTGTACTCAGCACCACTGTCAGCTCTGGACTTTGGGAGGCATCTACAGACAGCTTAATAATTATGCTTTTTACCTTTTCTCCTTGGAGAACCGATCCATGGAGGAGACACCTTTTGAAAATTTTGAATTGCTTGTTCAAACCAGTTGCTACTACTGTGTTTCCTGCATGTGTTCCAGGTCTGGTCTAAGGTCAAACAGCTATTTAAGAATCCTAGCCAGAGACCTGCCCTGGGACTGGATACTTCCTCAGTGGCAGGGTGTGGGGATGTATTGGATTTGCATGGCCAAGCTTTGGTAGCAGGAGGGGGGTGCAGAGGTGGCTTCTGTGAGAAGCTGTCAGAAGCTTCCTCCATGTCCAGCAGAGCCACTCCCTGGTAGTCCCAAAGCTGGACATGCTGCTGATCAAGGCAGGGCCAAGTACAAATGGTAGCGCCTCTGTGATAACATATTTAAGAAAAACAATCAAAAAAAGAGGTTTTGGGTAGTTTTAATTGCAACCAGAGAAGAGTGGGGTGAGGACATGTGAGAGGAACAACTCTGCAGACACCAAGGTCAGTGGAGCAGGAAGGGGAGGAGGTGCTCCAGGCACCAGAGCTGAGATTCTTCTGCAGCCCATGGTGCAGACCATGGTGAGCCAGCTGTGCCTTGCAGCCCATGGAGATCCACAAGGAGGCAGAGATCCACCTGCAGCCCATGGAGAAGTCCGATGCTGGAGCAGATGGATGCCTGAGAGGAGGATATGACTCCAGGGGAGGTCCATGGAGAGAGGAGTCCATGCTGGAGCAGCCTGTCCTGGAAGGACTGCACCCTGCGTTGCAGCACTTTTGGGAGGATTGTTGCTCATGAGATGGACTTCTCATGCTGGAGAAGTTCATGGAGAACTGTCTCCCATGGGAGGGACCTCATGGCAGAGCAAAGGAAGGGCTCCTCTTCCTGAACAGTGGGAGAAATGTCAGTGCTGAACTGACCATCCTGCTCATTCCCTGTTTCCCTGCACCACTGGGGCAGAAGGTAGAGCTGGGAGGAAGGGAGGGAGGGAGGGGAGGGGGAAGGTGTTTTTAAGGTTTTATTTTACCTCTTATTATACTGCTCTTTGTTAGTGATAATTAATATCAGTAATTCTGGCCTGTTTTGTATTGACGCATGACAGTATTCCATGCGTGATCTCTCCCGTTCTTATCTCAATTCACAAACCCTTTGTTACTGTCCAGTTGTGGAGGGGAGTGATAGAAAGGCTTTGGTGGGAGCCTGGAATCCATCCAGGTGCCCAGGACAGTGGGCACCTCCAATGTATTGGAACTTCACCCTTGAACAAGTGTAGATGGTGGAAAAACTGGTAAAGCATCTGGAAAAAGTATGCTGGTGCCCTGGCTATTCCAGAGGGACACAGATGATTGCAACATGCTGCGGTCTGGGCCAGGCCTATTGGGTCCTCTTCAACTTTATTCAGTACCCTCAAGGGGAGGTCTCTGGATCTGATGACAAGAGAACAAGCACTGCAGGTACTCCGACCCCAGTGACAGGCACTGGCCCTGAGAACCAACCCACGCTGATATCGGCTGCCCCTGGACACGAGGAGACATGGATGCAAAAGTCACCTTGTTTAGTAAAGGAGAACAAAGTCAGGTCACCACAAGAACATGAGGAAGAGGCAGAACAAGGTGGGATCTTCCAACACTGGGATACACATCTAGCAAAGGCCACCTGGTTAATCAAGACCAGGGGATCTGCCGATTTGGCTGGCCTATGTACTTCCATGTGGAAGCGGATAAAGTTCCTGTAATGCATGTAAAAAATACACTAGGGAAAGCAATCTGGGTTACTGCTGCCTTGGGCAAAGGCAAACCCATTTGTGGGATGAATTCTATCTCATCCCATCCTCATTGTGCACCTGCCAATGAGGAGATGCACAATTAGCTGGATGGGAGCATGTCCAGGGTAGCTGACCAGAACTGTCCAAAGGGATATTCTTCACCACAAACATCATGCCCAGTATATAAACTGGGGGCAGTTGCTGGGAGAAGCTGATCACTGCTCAGTGAGGGGCTGGGCATTGGTCCGAGGGTGGTAAGTCATTATGTTGTGCACAACTAGTTTCTCTTGGGTTTTATCCCTCTCTTTGTTGTTACCTTTTTAATTATTATTTTTATTTCAACTATTAAACTGTTCATATGTCAATCTCAAGGTTTTCCTTTTTTCCCCCCCCCCCAGTTCTCCTCCTCTTCCCCAGGGGTGGGGCAACAGTGAGCAAGCAGATACATAGTACTTAGCTGCCAGCTGAGGTTAACCACAACTCCATCACTTGAAATATGAGAATAACAAGTAAAACACTAACAAGTCTTCCCTTGAAATCTTCGTATCATCCTGAATGTCTGTTATTTCCCTGGTGAGCTTCCCCAGTGTTTCATTTTTATTCTTGATACTGTTCATATTAATGATTCAGCTTACACCCACTGGACCTGAGAGGATGCCTTTTTTCCACCCTCCATTATAAATTTTTCATATATACAGGTGTCTGGAGTGTTGGATCCCTTCTTGTCTGTTTTCTGGATAAAAAAAATGTAGCCAGAGTGAATTCAATCTAATTTAGACAGTCTTACTCTTCTGGAATTCTGGAGTGCCTTTTTTGAATGCTTTTTGATATATCAATTTTCTTTAAGCACACAAAACAGGACTGGAGACAATACTGCTGTCACAGATGGATATTGTTTTTTCTCTTTTTTTTTTTCACCCCTCCCTCCCACTTTGAACTCTTGCATTTCATCCTCCCAGCTGTCAGGTAAACAAATACTGTTTTCCTACACACCCTGATACAGAGAACACACATCAACAAAGCATGCCTAAACATATACAGACACAGTCTTACTCACAATTATCGTTTGTATCCTTTCCCTTATTGTAAACCCTGTTGTTAAAAAAAAAAAAAAAAGAAAAAAATTCAGAGGAAACCAAGTATTTTTTGTTTTATTCTTTAATTCGGCTTCACGCTGAAAATTTAATTTACAAGCCATTCATGAGGAAAATGTCCAGTTGGGCAGAATGAGCCATGATTGTGTAACTGCACTCAACACTTGTAGTGTATCATCTAGGTCCCTTTCAGTAAATCATCATACACCTTCTATAGCACAGTTTAAGCACCTATATCATATGCTCACTTCATCGCACCCTATAGTCCATTTTAACCTATCAGACAAGTAACAAGAGAAGAATGCTCGAATTGAGGTATTTCCTTTAAAAATTTACTGATCACTGGCATTCAGAGGTAATGTTAAATCATATAGTTTTAAACATTGAAAAAATGTACAAAAACCAAGTTCATTTTTAAAAAATATTATCCATAGTCTTCCATGCATGTTAATAAAAAATATAAAAATCAAATTTATAACACTGAAGCTATACCTTTTGTTCTGCAAAAGTTTTTCCACAATAGGAGCCACAAGGTATGGTCATCTTTAGTACAATACTTGTTTTTGCTCTTCATTTTATGAAATATAGTCAGTTCAGTGCAAAGGTAATAGTCTATGTACACATATAGTTGGAGCCACATGAGGGAAATTTACAGCAGAAAATAGTCATTTAGATCATTACTATCCAGTAGCACTAAATATTGTTACAGATTTACACTGCACATCCAAGGGCTCTTACAATAAAAACCTTTTTCCTTTAAACACACCAGCTCTGTTTGAGCAACCTTGAAGTCAGCAATAGAAGCTGTACCACTGATGGAACAACCACGTAATACCTCACAAGTGAGTCCCTATAAAAAAGCTTCCTGCTCTGTCAACACAGGTTTCCAGCTAAAAGCATCCTTTTCATGGCAGTGCCTAACTTGGATTCAGTAGAAGTACAAGAAAATTCCAAAATGTGATCATTTCAGTGTTAACTTTTTCAGTTTTGCATTTAAAGTTTCAAGTGTGTTCAAAACCATAGCAATCTTTTTTTTTCCCCCCAAAATATAAAAATGATAGCCTCAATGCAAGTTCAACAACAGAGATCAAAACTATTTTTTCTGAGTTATTTCTCAGCTTGCTGATTACTCATTCTTTTTTTTTCAAAAAAGATGAACTGGTATCTGTCATCAAATTAGAAATGTCTCACACACCTGGACAGATGCTGGGGATTACAAAAAGGTTTAGAAAGTGGTCCCGTTGAACAGATGTCAAATACTTCCAGCACAACGCTGAAACATTTAAATAGTATAGTACATAATACAAGGTTAGCTGATGCTTATTTTGGGTCCTCTTCCATGAAACAAATTCTATCACTTCTAAAGAAATTTACTTCTGACTTCTAACATTGCTGATTTACGTGGACTCTTAATACCCTTAGAGCAACATGAAAAAGCAATATAAACAAATCACCAAACACAAACAACTACAGAGACAAGCAGCTGCAATGGGTTTGTTTTTTGTCTGAGTATATACAGTTGCTAAGGAGACATGTTTAACTTAAAGGAATTCTAATTCATATATTTAAAAATACAATTTCATTTTTAGATGTTGACTTTAAAACTGCCTTTGTTGTCTGGAAAATACAGCACTGGCTAACCTAAATGTCCTTTTTGAAATATAAGAAATATTTTGCTTGAAGTTCATTATAAAAGAAAACATAGGACAAAAAAATATATACTTAGGCCATAAAAGATCTTTCAAAGTTTATTTCTTTAGCATTTAAAATACAAAATTGTCTTCATGCTGGATAGTGAATAAAAGACATGTATTTGGGTTTTCCCCATATACATTCATAGAATTAGAAACAACCTATTGTCAGATGAATTTCATTTCCAGTACCATGGTAGGATGAAAAGTGTTTGAGCGTTAGCTTTCTTCAGTATCCACGAGGAGACTTTGTTTGCAATCACATTAATATATCCTGCATTTGGAGCATGGAAGTGAACAGGCTCACACTGAAAGTGATATATATATATATATATAGCATGTCAGGAGTCAATCCAATTTAAGGTTTCACTGTAAACTTCTAATACTTCTAAATTTAATTTCTTGTTGCTCACAGGAACCAAGACAATCTCATAAGCTCTTTCAGACCTAGTGTCACCTGGATACACCTGCAATAGTTGAAGTGTATGAAAAGAAAAAGCAGTTCTGTACCTAATGGCAGGCACGAGCTAAAATATACATAGGCTTTTTGGGTAGCATTACCAGAACAGGACTCAAATATTCACCTGCTGCTTCTGGCTCAGGGAGAAAAGTCCATGAATGTCACTTAAGCTTAAGAGGCAGCAGGGTCTCCCTCTGGCTGCAACAAACCTACAAAGAACAGACAGCCCAAGCAAGAACTAGGGATACAGTTAACTGAATTTACCAGCTCCAGAGGCAGAAAAGATCCTTCTATTTACTGTGGGAAAAGGCCAGCTGCAGAGTGAAGGCTTTGCTGCCATGCTGGGCATGGATGGGATTTTCTACTTGCTGGTCTGGAATTAGAAGTTCAGCCTGATTTTTCTTCAGCTGACTTTGGCTCAGAACTGGCACTCTTAAATAACACCCCACTGACAGTACAAAAGTAGAGTCTTACAGAAGTAATGATTTTTTTCTCTTGCTTCTGACATTTTTGGTCAAAGTGAAAAAACTGAAATGCAACACTCTACCAAGAGATTATCATACAGCACCTTTTTTGAGATCCCCAAGCTATCTCAAGTGAGCTCTGATGTTCATATGGCTCTGTCCAACTTAGCTCACAATAAAGCATGATAACCATGTTCATAAAAAAGTACCCCAAAGAGCTAAGTTACATAACAGGAATAACTTATTGAGGTGCAGTCAGTGCTAGGGTGATTCTACTGTTTCTGTTCCCAGACACTGATCATTTTAAAACTGCAAATACATCTATATCCCAAAGTTGGCCTGCACAGGAGTACTCTGCTCTGCCACCCTGCTAAGGAAAGTGGAATAAACAGCCACTGTCACCACACTACCAGTAAAATGACTTTGCATTATGAACTTGCAAGACAATCTAGGTAGTTTCAAGTACTGTGCAGAAATGTGTCAGTGTATCTCACAGAATCATAAACCATCTATTTTATAAGCCTCTTATATCCTCTGCTCTCTTGGTGTCACCCATTTCAGTTTAATCACATTACACATGATAAAGCACATCACACCATCTGGGGAAAAAAAAGCTGCTTTCTACAAAACAAATCACTTTTCCACTTGAAGAAGTCAAAGTAGTTTAGGATCTTGAAAGAAACCTGAAATGTTTCCCAGAGAAAGAAACTGTCTCAACTTGAGCACTATGAGATGCACAAAATACTCACAGACCCAAGTCCAAACCCATCTAAAGGACTCTGTTTGCTGCTGTGTTCTCTCAGTAGTTTTAACTCAGTATTATAATTTATATGTAGTTTGATCACAGTATTATAATTTATACATGGTGATCAGCATTGTATATCCAGTTCACCACCATAACTATTCCACAGAACTATCACCTTTCCATCTCTGAGGTGATGCTGGAGGGTTTTTACTTGTAAGAAGATGCTACAGAGTTCCTGTGACGGTTTAAATACTTTTCTCCATAATTCAAAGGAAAAAAGGCAGGGTGAGAAGTCAAAAGCCCACTGTCTACACTCTAGTGACCAAGACATTATTGGGATGTTGCAGCACCTTCAAGAAATCAACCTCTGAGTAAAGACTGCCTGGCCTAAATTCTACCTAGTCAGGATAGCAAAATTACCTGAATGACCACATCAGCCTTCCTGCCCATATGTGAAACAGATCTTGCAGTTGTGCAGGACTGATAAATTAATAATTTAATTAATTAGTAACTAATTATCAACGGCACTGATGACAACTCTTACTTCCATTTTGTATTGTTTCCTTTTGTATTTTGTAGTGATTTATTCAGAATAATTTGTTCATTTAAGTCTTCGTAATCAGCTGAAGTTCAGATACCTGAAAAGTAGCAACCTATTTGAAGTGCCTGGTTCACAGGGAACTTCTGTGCCTCAATACGGCTTTGAATTTGAATTTTGCTAATGTAGAACTCTTGGCCAGTGTATTTGTCATTTCCTATTTCTAGAACACTCATGAAATCTCTGCTAGAGCAAAAACCAGACAGTTCACATTAAGTAAAATGCAACATTTCAGAAAGTCTTATCACTCACACTCTGACCTAAAGAAAAATTGAACTTAATTGGTCAGAACTTTTAATCAGAATTTTGTTTTCTTTCCAAGCTTTGCTTACAGGTTTTTTCTGAGATCACAGGATCTACAGCATGTGCTACTAGAGTTCTGCAACAAGTATGTTTTAAGTCAGGACAGGTTTTTTTGGTTTTTTTTTTTTTTTTTTTTTTTTTTCAGGGGGAGGGGGGTTGTGTTTTTTTTTTTATTTTGTCCTCTAATGAGGATGCCATTTTTGAAAGAGCAGAGCACAGGTGACTAAAACAGTTAATATCAGAAGCTATAGTTACCACATGGTAATACAAAAGATGGAAGAATAATTTAATGGTAATACCAAAGATGAACTTATCAGGGAACTCATAAATATGTAAAACCTGCTTTATGAATTTATCAGATGTTGGAGTGCAACTATGACTTCTACAGGAAACTGTTTACTGCATTTTGTGAATATAAAAATACTAAAAATGCCTAAACTAGCTAACAAAGTTATTCAGCTTGTGTGAGGATATTAAAAAAGAGCTCTGTGTGACAATTAGCTATTTACTTCTGGCAGCTGGGTTACTAAAGAGGTTGCATCACTTCCCTCCTGCACATGTGTCCTTTTCAAACCCTGTGACCTAAGGATTTATACCTTGAAAATGGGATTAGCAACATGTCTGGTTGCTATTTATCACACCTAGATCATCCTAGCTACAATAAATGCATCTAAAACATATAGTGCAATTAATTAGTATAAAACTAAGTGTACAGCCAAGTTTTTCCTTATTTCCTATGAAGCATTTTAAATTTATCTGTTACAGCAACAGACTCCCAAAAAAAAAATCTGCAATAACATTTGCCATACCATGCTAGAGACAGTGGTTTAAAAACATGATTTGCACCTACCAAGCATTTGTTTAGTTTTAGTGGGGCTTCATTATGTTTGAAAAAATATATAAAAAAAAAAAACCAAAAAAAAAAACCCCCCAAAAAAACCCAACCCAAACAAACCCCCCAAAACTTCAGATATTTTGGATTTTGTGGTTTTCTAGGTAACTTTACATACTTGTTCAGGCATATGAGAAGAGATACCCAATGCCTTGGCTGGGTATCTCATACAATATATAAAAATTCAGGTCGATGCAAGATCTCTACTGGCAAGGGATGGCAGTGTTACCTCAGAGTACAAAAATGTTCACCCGAAATGTTAAATGCCTTCACATCCCTGCATTTTTTGTATAAGGACCATTTAAGTTAAATACTTGCTACATCTGCTTATGTTGCCTGGTAAATTTAGGGGGTGTTGATACTACCTGTTAAAATATACCAATCTGCCTATAAAATCAGTAATATTTTAATGGAAAGCATTTACATATCAATGTTTTGGTGATGGGGAAAGGAAGATTTCACTTCTACTCAGATTTTGCATCAGGTCACTGAAAATTGATTGTCACAATCCAGCTGCTCCACAGTCAGATGCCTGTAAGAAGGCTTCTCATCAGGAACTACTGAAACACTTCTGCAGCTGGGGTTTGATGGATGAGTTGTCAGGAGTATGGCTGCAGTCATGTAATGTGCTATAGGCCTGTGCCCTCAAGAACCTGAGTTCACCACCCTGTGGTAACCTGGCTTCTCTCTCACTACAAGGCAGTCTAATAGTATATATTACAAATGCTAAAATTAATGGAATTATATTAATTAATCTCAACTTTTGTGACATGATGTGTGATCTAACAATGCTTCCATGCAAGCTGATCCTTCATCCTATCATTCCTCTTATTATGTCTTAATCTATTCAGTAATTTCTCAGAAGAGGGAGAACCACATTTCCTTCCAGAATCTGTTGTTTTGTCTTATGGCATTTTTTAATGAGTTAATCCACCAATTTTTAAATGAGTTTTAACCCACCAAGAGTGCTTGCTTGTGACCTGTGTTGGCCACCAGCCTTTTCCAGCAGCAGCTCTGGACTGAGCTCACTGGTGCACAGGACTTTCAGTGCCTCTTCATCGCACAATGTGGTGCCAGCTTAAGGGCCCATCCACTACAGGCTGCAGAGCCCTCCAATGCACTCCATACAGCGTAGCTGTACACAAGTACAGCTATTACACTCATCACAATTACAAAACACCTCACAAATAAAAATAAAAACTCAATGAACCTATGGGCTTTCATAAAACAGGCCCTCAAGTTACACCACACATGCAAATTAGACACACTTGATTTAGCCAACTTGAATCAGCTTTTTTTGCTCTTTCACAGATATGGTCAATGTATCTCTTCTTTGGAGCTTGCTTCTCTCACTTCAGAGCTGTCCACGGGATCATGAGCTTACCTCTTTCTTCTTTCCAGACATGTGCTGGGGAACTCTTTCTCATTCCCTGCATTCTGAAATTCTCATATTCCCAAGCTCATATATAAAGCAAAAGATAAGTATCTTAGCCAGCTTGAGCCACATGCCATAGTCTTGTAGAGATACAACATGTCCAGACTACACCTGCCTTCCCTTACATACTGTGTAATTAGAGAAAACAGACCTTAAGGACATTTCCCTGTAACCCTGGGGCATGATCAGCAAAATCAAGTGTCTCTATTGGAGTTGTCTGTATTCTCTGTTTCCAAAAACTCTACTGAAGGAAGGCAGACCATTCACCCTACCTGAAATAACCCTTCTCCTTAGCTTAATAAGGCATATTGTAAGAGACTTTTCCTAATGCTTAACTTGTCTTTTCAATTAATAGCTAGCATCTACCATCTTTGTGGAGAAGAGTGTTCCTATTTCCTCTATAGCAACTTTTTCCATATTTAAAGACTGTTCACATCTTCCTTCAATCTCCTCTTCTTTGGATTAAAGGATACTTTTGATCTCTTTTTGAGTACTTTCTGTCCTTCAGATTTTATTCAGTTACACCCCATCTCTCTCAGGTGCCCCAGTATGAGCAGGTACCTCAGGTAAGACCTTACCACATCTTGGTAATGAAGAAATACCACCCTGCTTCTCACAGGCTACATGCTGATGCACCCCTCTAACACAAGCATCTTTTCTGCAGCAGAGTTAACAGTGTGCAGTTTGACATATTCTGTGCCATCTTCCCTGCCTCAAGATATAGCACAATAATACTCACTCCCTCCTCTATCAGCTAACTATTCCTACTTGAAGGTAGTTTCTCATATGTCTTATTTTTTCAATCAATTTATTGTATTTTTCATGATCAGTTTTAATTCAAATATTGCCAGCCAGTCTGCTGCTGCCCTGTTAAGCTTGGCTTAATCAAAAATTAAACTATTACCACCACATAAAGCATATTTTCTTACATTTTTTTCCTCCTACCCTCTTTATTAAAACCAGTTCCAGTTTGGAGACCTGCCACATAGAGTTTGGGATTTCTAAGGACATGTTCCAATACCCTAATGAGCTTTAAAACACCTCATACTATTTAAAAATAGTTATAAAAGCATTTGGTACAAACAGACATAATTTGCTAAAATTCTTCCCTTTCGAATCTAGTTTTAAATTTCTTTGTGGAAAACTCTAATCTCAATAGTTTTCCATGCACAAAACCCTACAAAACTAGTCAGAAATTACTTAAAAGATTTTTTTGTTTGGAAGCAGAGTTGCCATCAGTTATTTTGTGACAGAGTCCTCCCTCCTACCCCTTGAGGCTTTTATCACATTTCCTAATCAATGAAGATCTGTAGTTTTATAACAATCTATTTTTTTTCTCTAAGACCTCCAGCAGCAGTTAAGGCATCGGGCTTTACAAAAGGAAGCATGTATTTTTAATACAAGTGTGGTGTTTTTTTAAACAGCTCTAAACTATTTTAAGCTTCATATATGTTCTATGAAGTATGTAATGTTGCTATAGAGATTTAACTAGCACTTCTTCAGGATGTTCTGCAACTTATTGCTGGCTTGGCCTCTGAAGTGACTGCAACCTTTTCCAACTTGTGCTGATACACCAAACTTTTCATGATATATTCCATGCTATGTTATCTGTACAGGCTTGCTACAAAAGAAACCTGTGACTCCTGCTAAATCAAAATGAAATATAGCTCTGTATACAGCTCCCATAAAATGTTGTGTAGACATGATTTGAATTGGTTATGAGAGAAAAGCACAAACAGTTCAGTTATGTATTTTCAAACAGTATGTGGTATGTCAGTTTGGAAATAATTAATGTTTAATTGCATCCGGAAGATTATAGTAGAAAAGTGTTTGGGTGAGGGATAAGGAGCCTTTCCTTTTCATTCTACCATGGAAAGAGAAACAATTTTCTCATTCAGCAATTAAAAAAAAAAAAATATCCTTAGCAAGTTTTTTATTACTGTTTCCAAACTGTTCACTGAAACCAAAACAAAGGGCCAAAGTATGCTTGCCTTGCTCAAGAGAATAATTCCCACCAAAATCAACAAGACTGCCTATTCAGATATGGACAGCAAAGTTTGGCCCCAAATAAACATCCCCATAACTAGGGAAAACACTAATCACCAAAGTGCACTTTACACCATAGTAGCTACAGTTTCTTTATACATGCACAGTTTGTGCGACACTTGGTACATGGAACTAGCCAATGGAATATAAATAAGTTGTGCCGCTTCCTTTTAAATATGAACATTAATAATGAAGCACATTCACATTTTTTGCCTTTCAAAGACCTTTGAAAAAAATAAAAACACCTTTCCCAAAGTAACCTGGAACATGTTGTTAAACATAGCACAAAGGATTCAAAGGATGGTATTCAGGTAGAACTTTCACACACAAAACTGGTATTCGCCGTATAATTGGAATGACTTATGAAAATCCCAAGAAAATGCAACCCTCTCACCAGGAGAGGAAGGTAACAGTTGTAGTATTAGTTCAGTTTCTTCTGCAACGGCTTCCTCCTATCTGCACTGTTGTCAGGGCTGAAGTCAGTACAGATACCATTAGGAGCAGAAAGAGATGAAGTCTCCAAGCCGCCCTCAGCTCCCATCTGATCAGTATAGAGATATTCTTCTGCAAAGTGTGGGTGCAACACAGCAAATGTGTAGAAGTCATCTAAGAAAAAAAAAGTTGTTGCAGAGAATCAGCTCTTTGAAACAGAAGGATGCTAAATTTGAATACTTACACATATATAATCACATGATTTCTTTGGAAAAAATAGCAGCAGTTAACATAATGCTATCCCCAGTGCTTGTTTTAGCTTTCAGCCTAAGTTTACCACATCTGCAGAGCTGAGATGCTGCAAAGAGTTATCTAAGCCCTCTGAAAACACTTCCAGCAGGGGCTTAGCTGTATGAAGTGGTACAGGTTCAGATTTGCATTAAAATGCATGATGAGCACCACATGCCCTGACATAACATTTCACTATTCACTGGGGAAGTACAGAAGCCCTCCAGCTGAAGATCACTGAACATCAAGAGGAGTAATTTCTTAAATTCTTAAAACTCTTTTGCAAACATGGCTCTTAATGCTTTGCACTCATAGTTTGCTTCAACTTAACAGCAGCTGTCATTGCTGCCTTCTGCTTTCAAGATTTCAGCATTTTAGAAGTCCCAATATTTTAGAGAATAATATTGAGGAGATAAATTATAGCACAGAAAAGAACTCCTGATTTCAGTGTTGTATAATAATATGGTAATAAGAAAAGCCAGACTAGGTCTTGGGGGAGTGGGGAATCCTTACCATCAAGAATTTAACATCCTTAACAATCTGTGTTGAAAATCAGACACTGAAACTTTGTCTCAATTTGCCCATATGACTTTATTCAGACATGATTCAAACACAAGATACTGCACAGGAACCAAGCAACACGAAGCTATTCATAATGTAAACTGACACTAGAAAAATCTGGATGTGAATGTTTACACTAATTCTGTCACCTACAGTGTATCACACACCTCCCACTCAGATTCACTCCGCTAACCCAGAAGAGCTCATGATCAGATGATGATGTGAATTCCCTGGAGTGCAGAGCAGATGACACCTGAAGAAGCCTTTCAAAGGAGTGAAGCCCAGGTCCTCCTACAGCTGGGCTGGTTATGGAAGAAGGGAAATACTGCAGCTTTCCTTCTCTGGCACTCTTTGAGATTTTTCAATACTGCAAAGGGCAAGAGACCAAGGGAATGCCATATGGCTCACAGGGGCACTGAAGTTGTAGGGCAACCCTGCCTCTGAACTGTTGCAAAGGGATAGGTGACGAGAAGGCAATAAAGACAACTTCATCCTTCCACTCACAAAGAAGTGGGTATCCTTTATCCACAGTCTATGTGGATCTAGAGCATTCTGAACCTGTAACTTCAACAAAAGTTGATGAAGTTTAGGTCATGAAAGCCAACATTACCATCTATGTTGAAAAACTCCATGGACAACAGGCTGATGGATCATATAAATGATAAAGTCTTAATGAAGAAAGGGCAATCCAAATTGAACAGAGTAAAATTTTGGATAGATCTTAGTAAGCTGATATTTTGGGTCCTGCTGAACTAAGTACTAAAAGTATTAAAGAATACTTATTGAAGTTGTACTCAGCAGAGTGCAATCAAAAGTGCTTGGAATCCCACTTGCCTTATTTATCAGAACTGTGAAACAAGGTCATGTAGAAAGAACCAACTATTCCTGCATCTAATCATGGGTCTCATCTTGGAGTTCAAATTGAAAGCAACTGTGAAGCATTAGACTGAAGGAAAAGATGACCTCAGTCATTAACTTGGGGAAAAAAGGTGATTTTGCTTCCCACCTCCATTAAAAACAAAGACACAAAGAAAGAACCCAAAGTGGAGTTAAGATTCATGTCTTGATCTTTGCATTAAGTATGCATATGTACTACAAGAACTTCAAGAGGTTTTTCTCCTACCCTTGAAACATCCTCCTACTACTTGATACTTCTCCTGGAAGCTCTGTTTTCATTAATCTTCTCTAGTTTTTGTTTCCACTAAGCTAAAGAATATAATCCTGTGGTTAATATATAATTATTTTAAGCAAATAATTCTTCCTTCCCTGATTCTTCATCCATACAGATACTCCAAATACGGCCAATTCCTCCTTTTTTTCTGGCTACAGCAAGACAGGCAGTCTTCAGAACACTGTCACAGTCTGAATTGTCTATCAAGAGCTGGTGGAGTTTGCTAGACTTTGACATGCCCTCCTAGAGAATCTATTCAAACTCTCTAGAATCATGTCTTAAGACTGATAAATCTTGCCTCTGTCTACATTAGAATAAAAGGAAAAGCTTTGCAAAGTGCATCTGAACAACTAAGCCAACTACACACTGTGTAAGAGAACTGATACATAAGTCTTTGGCAAACACAGAGCTTTCAACCATGCAACAAAAATTTAGATTTCCAACAATTCACATTCACAATCTCGATTTTGATCTTGATTATCCCATTTGCTTGCAACCTAAGCTTTTCCTTTGAGAAAAGATCTGTGGCTTCAAGGACCTTGCTGTGCATGCAGCAATTTAGGTTTGATAATTTAGGTATTTTATCTATTGTTCTCACAAGCAAATCTCAACTTAATATTCCTGCTTTAAATTCCAACACCCTAGAAAGGAGATTGTTAGTAGACCTCTGCTGTGTATATCCAAAGTAAGATTAGTTCCACCATATACAATGCTTTGATTTCTCAGAACTTGTCTGGACAGTATCTTCTGAACTGTGTGGTCTGCAAGTTTTTTCACCTCTTCTTTCTATTAAGTAAGTGCAACAAATTGAGCATGTGTGAAGTTCCACATATTCTCAAGAAAGGCAAGAGGATGAATATTTATGGCAGGAACTTTCAAGACAGAAATGCAATACCAGAAGTTTATTTACAACTTCTTATTCTGTTATCTACTAACTTGGATATTTACTCCCACTATTAAACTTTCAAATATGTTAAAATGATATGTTTCTATTGTAAAATGAGCACTTCTCTCAGAAAAACCGCTAAGGAAAGTTTCAAAGAAATTATCTAAACACCATCCTCCTACCTACTTTGTGTTCCATCACAAAAGACAATTCTTGACTACAGGATATAAAATTGTGAAAATAAGGGCCAAGCACACCAGTGGCCACTGCTGTGGCTTGGTGGTCCAGAATTTCTTGTGATGGGAACATATGATAACTACTTAGGGGAAAAGTGCAGATTAAATGCACCAGTACAGATGAATATTAAAATATGAATTCTTTGGTAACTCACATGACCTGGTCTGAGTTCACTTGTACATGACTACAAATTTAGTTCTTCTCAAATAATGAAATGTGCCAAAATTAAAATTCTGTTATGCTCACCAGCTTAAGATTTGTGCTGATATTTTGGAAGCTGGTGATTGGGAGGTGGGGGGACGAGCTGAGTCACACATTATGAGTTGGAAGACAAGGAGCAACAGTAATAGGCAGGAAAAAGGCAATGGGCAGGATGGATGTGGAAATGCTGAGAATGTGACAGAGGCACAGAAAGGAAAGGGGTAGTACAGCAGGAATCGAGGAGAGAAGACAGTAATCAGGCAAAAAGGAAAGGACAGTGGCAATGATACTGATTTTAGTAACTCTAAAATATTTGTGTATTTGAAGCGTTACATACATACTGTATGTTTGAAAGAGAGGAATTACTAATGTAGCAGCTATGATTTACTAACACTAATGTATTATTTTGTAAGATTTTAACCAATTAAATACATACTGCGGGAAAACAATTACAACAGGGTATGTCATAAGCACCTCTACTGGAGATACTTAATGTTGGCTATCAATAACTCAGCTCATACTCAAATGATACAACTAAATTTAGAACCTTACTGCATAAAACATAAATAATCTGAAGTAACATATAAGTACTCTGACTCCCAGCACAATCTATTCACCCAGGTCTCAATTTTTCAAATTCAACTTTTTCGACTCCATTCCACCTACACTGCAGGCTACAGAATAGGCAGCCTAGTTAACCCCCTCACTTCCTGCTCTCAAACACAAGACACAAAACAAGACAGAGCTAAGGCAGGTTTCTTTAAAAATACGCATTCACATACATGGAAGTTGTAGAACATAATACACTGAAGGAGATAATCCTCATATTATGTGACTTGATGAGGAAGGGAAAACTGAAAACATGCAAGCATGGCATTTGATACCAAAGCTGAAGCTTGTTTCTTTAAATGTAAATTTACTTTGTTTGCTGTCCTGTTATCAGTATTGAACTCACCAAGCCAACTAAAAAAGGTAGAGTTTAATAAAAATTTAACTGCTTTGTTTGTCAACATGAGTGCTGGCAACTTTGACATTTTGTGACAGTTCATATGCAGTTAAGACTACTTACCATATGTAATCTTTCCTTTTTCCTCTTCATCGACAGCTCTAAAAAGATGTGTAACATCAATTTGTGACACACCCATGGCAGTCTTCAGAATATTACCTAAATCCTCTTCTGTTACAGTTCCACCTTCTGACTGGTACAGCTATGAATCAAGACAGCAAGATAAATCATTGCAAAGCTGAATGCCAACTCCTATAAACAGCACTACACTGAAGTAAAACAAAACAAAGAGCGGGTATTAGAAATTCTAGACACTCTCAGACTGATGTAATATATTAAAGATTTCAGATTAGTCTGGGTAAAAAATATCATCATCAGTTCACCTGTGTATGCTTAGAAAGTAAAGCTTGCTATACTCAGAAAAATGTCCTAACCACTGGAATCACTGTGATATTCAGCAACAAGACTGTCAAATACTAACATGTTTTGCAAACATATAACTGAGAACAATATTCAGTCCATTGAGCTAGGGTGTCTAAGCTCCAACACCGTCTGTAATATCCAGAAATATATTTAGATCAGCCTAAATCAGATACCATTTCCACTTGCTAGGTGTAAAACTCAAGATTCCTTTGACCAAAAGCAAGCTTGCATTAAATGTCTGTATTTAAATCGTATTAATCAGGAGAATCTTACCCCATAGACACAAGGCATATACATATGCATATACATACATTTTCTACAAGTATTTATTCTAGAAAACAATCAATTGCATACTCTTACGTCCTAAAGAATTAACTCAGAAAGAGTTAGCTTTATTACTGACAGATTGATAAATATCAAAAATTGCTCATAGACTCATATCTGCATATATACAGTGTTTTACCCTGACAAATGGACCTGAATACTTCAAAACATCTCTACCAAATACAGCTTCACTAAGCTCCATTAAAATAACTTAATTTGCCTATACAATGTGAAGTGAGAGAAAAGAGGCTTTGAAATATTTCTGTTTCCTTTTCAAACATGACAACACCAAAAACATCAAACCACATAAACAGTGCAATTTTGGAAACTTCCTCTTGATTTCTCTACATCATTGAGAAGGTGGGAACTGATGAGATTGAACAAAACAGGCATAAATATGTATTTTTCACACAAGCATAAGCAGTTGCCATGAGACAGCACACCTTAGTGGAATAAAAATATTGAAGTTCCATGGAAGAAAACATGTTCAATTCAGGAATCTTGCCTTTTGAGCCCTGGCACCTAACCTGCACACTGTTTCACAGGAATAGGGCAAAGACCAAGACATTTCTTTAATAAAACCTGCTACATTTTCACAGAACAAGTAGTCAGGTAATACTGGGTGGTCAGTATAAACACAATATTGACAAGATTTACAACAGCCTTTAGTTTCTTTAGCAGTTTGGAAGGGAAGGTGTAGCACTTACACCAGAGTGCTGCTCTTTGTCCAAACCCCCTGCCAAGGCAGTGTCACCTAGAGCAGGATGCACTGGAGTGCATCCAGGTGTGTTTGGAATATTTCCAGAAAGGGAGATTCCACAACCTCCCTGGGAAGTCTGTTTCAATGCTCTGCCACCCTCAACATAAATAAGTTCTTCTTCACCTTGAGGTGGAACTTCTTGTGATTTAGTTTATGGCCACTGCTCCTCATTCTGTCATTGAGCACCACTGAAAAGAGTTTGGCACCATTGTCCTGACACCCACCTCTGAGGTATGTACATGCATTAATGAGATCCCCTCTCAGTCTTGCCCAAACAAAACATCCCCGGCTCCCTCAGCTTCTCCTCATGAAAGAGATGCTCCAGACCCCAAATCATCTCTGTGGCCTTCACTGGACCCTCTCCATTACCTCTTTATCTTGTGCTGAGCAGCCCAGAACTGGACGCAGCACTCCAGATGTGCCTCACGAGGGCCAAGTAGAGGGACAGGATCACCTCTCTTGACCTGCTGGCCACACTCTTCCCAAAGCACCCCTGGATCCCACTGGCCCTCCTGGCCACAAGGGCTGTGCTAGCTCATGGCCAACTTGTCATCCAGCAAGGTCCCAGGTCCTTCTCTGCAGAGCTGCTCTCCAGTGGGTCACACTCCAGCCTGTGCTGGGACATGGGGTTTTTCCTCCCCAGGTGCAGAACCCTGCACTGGCCCTTGCTGAACCTCATCAGGTTTCTCCCCATCAAACTCTCCAGCCTATGGAGGTCTCACTGAATGGCAGCACAGCCTTTACATGGATCTCCCACTCCCCCCAGTTTTTTAACAACTCTATATAATGATATTATTTTTCAAGTTCTTCAGTCATGCACTAAACACTTTAACTTTGAGATCTTGTAGCTAGTAAAATGTTGTGCTTTTCCTGAAAGAAGTCATACACTCATTAACTAGTAAGGTCCTTCAATGGCTCCAGGTAAGCTGTGTGAATATCTTATTGTAGGTGAAGTCAGGGCAGGAGGTTGGAAATTATTAAAAAGGTTCTCTTTCCTTATTTTTTAATCTCCAGAATAAGCAAAATTTCCTAAGTTTGAGACTTTTCTCAACCCTTCCAAAAAATGAGCCATACCAGCTTCCCCTTGCTGAGTACTTCCCCTTAATACATGCATAAAGCTTCTTTGCAGTTTTACAGCTAACTTTATATTTTGTAGTTAAAGTGACTCAAAATTATGTATTATAAGTCGGGGAGTGAAGCACAGATGAAGAACAGAAATTTTCCTAAGAAACAGTTTAATTAACTTCACACGCTTCCAGAAAGAAAATAACCATCCAACCTGAGCTTTTCTTCCTCTCAAATGATAAAATTAACTTCCACATTATTAAGCATGACAGCTAAATAAAAAAATTCAAATATTAAAATTATTAAAATTAAAAAACATATTTCCCCAAAGTCCCCTTTACATTTACTTCAAATTTGTTCACTTCAGTATGAAGACAGAGCTGACCAAACAGCACCTATTTTTCTATGCTGCTGTATAGCTGAAATGGACTGAGTCAGGACAGAGACCTTTCTTTCTACTTTTCCCTCAGAAGCAGCAATAAATAAAGCAGCTACTAATGGCAGATTTTCCGTATTTGTAGGAAATAAATATTTTTGCTCCCTCCTCCTTCGCCAAATTTATTGGATTCTGGCTGAAGGGTAAGAATGATACAGGTGAACACAAAGCATTCACAGGAGCCTAATTTCTTCAGCAACACATATTTAAAGTTGTCATGCTGAAGAACCTGAATACAACTACACAGAAAATAAGGCTGCAATGTAGCACCATGCAATTGAATGCTCTGAGCTCCATGTATTCACTACTGAAGACAGCATCAAGACTTAGCACAGCTCAGTGTCAGTAACACTGAAGACCATGTGGAATTCAAGGCAAAGGGAAAAGATGATGCAGGATGCAACAGAGTTAGTATGTAGAAACAGTAATATGAAATAAATTAATTGAAAAGTAATAAATCAAGGTGTCAGAAAACCACTGGTTAAGCATTGCTGCTGTCACTTTCCCAGAAAGCTTGTATTAACAATCTATGGTGATGCTACAACAAACCACTGAGGCTAGAGCAAGGTCAGAAGCACTTCTGGGAAGCATTAAGTCTGGACAAAGACCGCAGGACCACCACACATACAATGGTTACGACTAAGTGGGAAGAAAATTTTAACAAGAAAAAAGGAGATAACAAAATCTCTATTAACATGTAGGAAATAAAAAAATATTAACTCAAAAAATTAGATTTGATTGAAACATTTTAAGAGTAGTAAGTACAACTCGGAATGTTTGTTTAGAGGAATCGGTACAAAGGACTTGAGGTCTGAAACTTAATTTGCTAAAAGGATTCTACCAGAGTTCTACAGAGAACAATTTCAAATGGCAAGCTTCCATAATTTTACACAATTCAGACTTGTAATGCTTTCCCCATTAACATGAACTCTTAATTTAACTTTCCATTAATATTGTTTTAAAATGTAATCAAGTATTAAAAGGAAATGTGGAAAACGTCTATTGAGTCTAATGCCAGTATTAGTAATTTCTAAAAATATGTAAACTACATAGAGCAAGAAAATACAACTTACCTGAAATGCCAGCTGAATTGTTTCCAGAGTTTTGGATGGCTTACAGACAACTGACAGAGCAATGACAAATTCCCGAATGTCAATTACACCATCTTCATTCTGTGAATGAAAACCTCCCATTAAAATAGTGCAATTTGTCTGAGAATTTTCATGAATAACTAACAGTTGCTAAAAATTCAGAATATTCAGAAAGATTGTTACATGTGCCATGTTAAAAATCAGTCTCACTAAAATGAAATCACATGAGGACAAGAACCTGGGTGAAAGCTCTGCAGGTTCTTTTCACAGTCTCAGTCAAAAGTCAGACTTTAAATAGTCTTGGAAGACAGTGCTGCTACTGTCACCCTTTACTCGCATATTTAAGATTTTTCCATTAAACCATCTGAATCACTGGGCTGAAATTAAAACCAGAGAACCAGAGGACAATGCACCCTAATTTAAGCCCTGAATACATGACATCTGCTCCAAGAGAGAACACTGTGGACATATCCACCTCCTGGTTCAGACAGCACCTCATCCAGACAAAGATAATAGTCATTTCCCCATTCTGACTGATTGCCAGAAGAATGAAAAACTGGCTCATTTGCCAAGATCCTTCAGGTTTCAGGCTCGTAATAGTACAAGTCATTTATTTATAAGGTAAACAAAAGTATCAGCTAACAGATACTGCATTCATCTGTAATGAGCAGCAGCAGAGGTTTAGCTTGACCCTACCTTTCTTCATCTTCATATTTTGCATCTAGAAAAAAAAGACAGTTTTTGTCCAGCTGATATTCCTTTTAAGTTCTAGCTGAAGGAATGCTTTATTTAGCTGATGACAGGTGCCCTTACCTTGCTGAAAGAGAAGTGCAGTAAGCAAATTTTATGGTGAACTGTTCAGAAATCAGACCTCAGTGAATTCAGTTGAAACAGAAGTAGGCTAAAGTGGAGTTTACCAAAAACAGTAAAATTTTTAGACTTAATGTTGTTTCTTACCTCATCAAAAAGTGCAAACATACTTTCTAATGTCTGAGAAACAGGAAATTCCAAGTAGGTTGAAAATTCTTTGAGATCAACCTTTTCATTCTTCATTTTCATGGCACTGGCAGTATATTTATCAAGATCATCTTCAAGTGTTTCTGGCTTCAGCCTATAAAGCATATTATTTTTGCACATTTTAAAAATCAACCCAGTTTTAACAATACGTATTTCAAAATATCAAATGAAAAAATGGATGATTATGGTATAAAGCACTACAAAGTCTGGTTTCAGAATTATTACAGAATTTGATAATCAAATCATGTATTTCTGTAATTTTAAAGCTCCCATTAGTTCTCAAGCTGTATCAGGAATTACTGCAAGGGCTTAAGAAACCTGGACAAACTCATGTCCTTTAGTCTACCTTGATTACAAGCCATATGTGTAAGCAGTTCAACAGGAAGAAACACAGTCTAAAACTAGCTAATAAATTCCAAGCATGGAGAACTAGGTGGAATTTAGGTCACCTGAATATGGCTGTATTGTAGGACAGTAACATAAACCAATTACATTTCCAAATTTACTAATGTCACTGAACAGGAAGGACATGATGCATCCTACCTAAAAAAAAAAAAACAACTCAGGGATTATGTAATAGTGATTATACTGTTAATCCTGTTTATCAGTCCTCATTTTTCACATTCAGTCTTGAGTTGAACGAGGTAAGCCAAACAAAATTCTGCAGTTCCTACAGCTACAGAATTTCCTTAGTCTTTCCCCGTTGCAAAACCAGACTTTGATAAATGAACAACTTTATACTTATACAGATATCTACTCGTAGTAGTTGTTCAGTTTTTTGCCTAAGACAAGCTTCCTGTTTTGGCTTTCCCCCCAAAAAAAGAGCCAACAACAAAACAATCCCAAAAAAACTCAAACAAAAAAAACCCCACCGAATAATCTTACTGTGAATAAAATAAATGGTGCTGCTGGTAAGATGCAAAGAAAAGCAGCTTTCCCCCCTAATACAACATCAAGCAGATCTGGATCAGGTCTCCTCTGAACTCATTTAGGGTAACTTTGGCATCTTTCCACTCTGAAGACAAAAGATGCCACTAAAGTCTCCTACAATGTCCTTCTGCAGTTGCCTGTTCTGCTTGCTGCTGCAGGCAAGGAAAAGCAGTTATTCACACAACTCAGAAGCTTACACCAGAACTGTTCACAGACTGCAGCTGGGACTCCTCAGCAGCTTCCTCTCAGTAACAAGAATGAATAAAATGCTTAATATCAGCATTCTGAGAAGCTTCTGAAAAAAGATAAGAGCTTTCTGCTAGGAAGATGATCTGATACATCAGTTCCAGAACTCAATCGCTTGCTGTAGTGACCCTTCCTAAACATCACAACTTTTAAGTAAAAATATAACTCCCATGTTTTTGTTATGACCTATACTGACTTACCAATACGTACTAAGTAAACCATGGCAGGACCTGTATTTCTGAATTATAACACTTAAACATGCAAGAATTCTCCAGAAACCCATGGCTTCTATAGAACATTCAGAAGTCCTCCACCCTACCTATCTTAAGATTTAGCCCTAGACAGTGAAAAAAGTGAGACACACTTCTGTAAACATTAATTTTCCACGATCAAGTAAAAAAGCAGAAGGAACAATAACAAAAAAAAAAAAAAAAAAAAAAAAAAAAAAAAAAAAATCCATAGAGGATTTGAGATGCACACAGAACTCATTTTCTTGCATGCAGAAATGTCCACTGATAATACATCCCAGAGTAGTGGCTGAAATGGATTTTAACTGTAGCACGAGGACAGCTGGCATCTAAATCCTCCCTTGAGATAAGCTCCCACTGATGCAGAATATGTAGTGTAACACTTCTCTCTAGATCAGAGAGATTTTGTTTGCAATGAATTGTCTCAAAATTCACCTTCTAGAACTGAGCGAGCACTCATTTGGTGAGCAGCACTCAAGACTTGCAAAATCTTCTCTTCACCAGTAATTAACCTGAACAGCTTGAAGGCAAAATCTTGTATGGAAAGTAATAGAGCTCACCAAGAATCTTAAAGGCATCTTGTAGTTTATGTTTTGTAAACATAGAAAGAGGTGTAAGGCAATCTCAAAAGCAGTATGTGGATCAGTGAGGCAAACTGCTTCAACGTGAATATGACAGAATCCAAGGTGGGCTCACTTCCCTCCAGCCCTGCAAAACCAGGAAGTCATTAATATGTTGATGACCCTAAGCTGCTAAACTGAAGTCTTCAGATGCCAAGTATAAATCTCTTTATACGTTCTGAACCAACGTTAAAAAGTTTCAAAGTCCCAATTCCTTTACAATTGTTAGTTTTATCCCAATGAAGGCCATAAATTATAGAAAGCCCATAGCAATGTCTTCCCTCATGAAGTCATGTTTGTTGGCTTAATAGTTTCCATGCAGGATTTAGGCTTTATGATATATAAAATTATTTGCTGTTGTTTTGCTCCGTTTTTTAGGTCAGTGCACACTAAAGAGAATAAGAAGAATTCCTGAGTTCATGAAGATGGAAAGGACATTTTTCAAGATTAACAGCTCTGAACATTAAGTTCTTCACAGAAGACTTCACAAGGAAAACCAGATCCCTGAAGGTAGAATATTTTACAGTATAATTATCACTATTTTTAGCAAGTAAGCTAGTTTTAGCTATATTTGACTATTTGAAAATAAGCTTACTTCTTGCATGCTGGGAACCTGCCAAAAACCTTCAGAGAGCTGGAAGAACAGCTGGATCGTGTAGCTAGCTACTGGAAACTGCAAGCACAGAGAAACATGCCCTAAGCCAAAAAAGTGCAATACATTCAGTTTTATGTCTGCTGATGTACTTCTGTGCAACTTCTTGCCACCACGCAAGTATACTGAAAAACTGCAAAATTGACCTTCTTGAATACTCTTGGCACACACTGCTGTGATCCACAAAATCAGGGGCTACCATGGTTGGTATCTGCTATCATGTCTGATCCATGATCACGTCCTTTGTGGAGAGCATTGCTTTTATCACAAGTGCAGATGGCAAACATCCTCCAGAGGTTTTTTTTCCTTGTTACAGATGACCTCTGAGCACTCTGAAGTCACAGCACAGGTAGTTAGCTGTGAGGGTTGTTACTCCAGGGACACAAAGTTCTACCTACAGTCTGGATGATTTCAGACAGAAATCTGAGAGCAGAAGACTGTATTGTAGTGTGGACAGTAGAGGCTGTTGAGCAAGAATAGACAGGCACCAGGCCTGAGGTCCTTGCAGATCTTCTTGGTAGCTTACAGCTGCATTGACTAAAAGGATCCTCATGGTCAACTTGATGAGGTATAATTGGGAATGAGAACAAACAGAAGCTTGAAACAATACGAGCAAATAAATTGAAACCAGAACACAAGGATCTCCTAGCAGGCAACTACCCTAAAGCAGCTCATAAGAAGTATCTCATAAAAAGACAAAGACTAGACTTAATTAACTGTATTAATGCTTCCTGAAGAAGATATCCAAAGAGGTTTTCAGTAAGGCATAAAATCCAGACAAGATTCAATGACCAGAATATGGCAATAGATCCAGTAGAAGTAAAAACAGAGATTCACTTTAAACACTGTGGCAATTAATTACAGAATAAATCATCAAATGAAGCAAAGTATTTACAATGTATGAGAAAAAAACATACAAAAGCTATATCATAGACTGCATATAGTTTAGCAATTAGCTTGTTGGTCAGACATAAATTACCAGACTGAAGAGATACGTGACTCTTTGAGGAGTAATGAATGCACAATTTGAGAAGATAAGTCTAGGATCAATTGATCTCATTGATAAAGCAGTCATTTTATCACAGAGTTTGGTACAAGCCAACTGTACAGCTTTGTGAAAAGAGGCTGAGCTCTTCCTTAGATGAAGCATGAGAACTCACTGCTGTGCCTGCATGCATTCTGGACTGGATCCCATCCAGCTGAGCACAGGCTAAGAACATTTTACAGACAACAATAATGAATCCTGTAGGCACATAATGTGCACAGAAGTAACTCCTCAATAGAGCAAACTGAGGTGTAAGTTGATTTAAAAAAAATCTAAACAAAAAAGAACTCTGAATTTGCCTTACTATAGGAATCTTAAATCTGGATGTTACCTTGAAAGTATGTCATTGCTCAAAAACAAGTATTAAGACTGGATGAAAAATCCATAGGATAAAATTTTCTCTTCCAGTTATTTAGGGATGCTAGTGGATGATCTTAATGCCTCCCTGACCTCAAAACCTTTGAATAAACAGCAAAATGACTACATTATTATCAAACATGCATTAGAGATGAAGTCGTATTACAATCTTCATCCAATTGTGCCAGAAAAATACCATCAAGATATCCTTCTTACTGGCACATGCCCAAATTCAGAGAGGATTATATTTCACCAAGGATTAATTGCTCATACCAGAGAGAGAACTTCTGGACTGCAGTGAATCTCACTCACAAATGCATGTAACTGTTTCAGAGCCCAGAACAAAACCCTAGAAAAGCATAATTTGAAAGAACAGCTTCAGAGCAGACAGAAGCCCGACAACTTAACAAGAGGATTAAACTGAATCCTGGGATTATCAACTGCATAATAAGAGACGTGGGTGGTTGATTTGTTTTGTTTCACTTGTTTTTCTTCCTTAGTACTGTAAATTTAGAGCCTTTTAAACAAAGTGAGAATCTTTATTTTCCCTTATAAGTCTCTCCTATCCTAATGGAAGTTTTTCAGATGGAAGCCCTAACACTAGATTAATATATGCTTGTCATATGAATTGATGATGTGTGCTGTCCTACATTCTTTATTCTCCAATGGAGCTTTTTCTTTTTTATTTTCATTTATGTACACAAGCTGAAGATGAAGGAAAATTAGTGAAAGGAAATAAAATACACAATGGAAACATTAAACTATGTACTTTCAGGTGATGAGACAAGAAAATGAAAAAGGGTGTTTGCATATCAAGAGTTAATAGGATGAGGCTGTACATTTAGTTCATGGTTGACCAATAAAATCACTGGAAAAGCAGGAGAAAAACTGGAAAACAGCAGGAAGTTCTACTATTTGGTTTATGTAAATTGTTCAGGTTTGCTGAGGCTTTTTTGAAAGGTAAAGCCAGCAGGAAATGGCACTGTGGGAAGAAAGAAGAGAGGACCTACACTGCATGCACTGACCTACAGCTGCATTGGAAAGTCCATCTGGCAGTGGCCTGCCCAAAAGATCAATCACCACCTTGTCCTTCATGGGAAAGGGTGATCCCTCATTATTACAAGGTTAATCCAGTCACAAGATTGCTGTTGGCAGCATTTGTTTTCCCTTCACAGATGTCACAGAAAAAGGCAATTGACTCTCAACTGTATCAAATATTAGGAATCCCACAGTATTCCTGATCCTCTTCAGAAATTGTCTTTTAGCTCAGGAATGAATGCTTCAGACGCTGCTCACTTGTCAGATGGAAAATAAGAATTTTACAACCTGCTCTACTCATTAGGATTCAGGTGTAAAATTAAAATAATACTGTACTTCACTTGCAAGCAGCAAGTGAAGTACAGTACTATTTCAATTTTACACCTGCATTCCCCTGATTGTATGATGACAATATTCCATTTAAATTCATAAATGCAATATTGTTACATGATGGGAAAACTATAGATAAATAATAAAGATATATAGATATATCTTTATATAGATCTTTATTATAGATATATAATAAAGATGCGCCTTACATATAAATATTGTATATGCTCACCCAAGGCTTCTCACAAGCTTTGCAAATTCTAAAAGACACGTATCTGAAGGCAGACGAAGCTGTCCCTCAGCCAAAGCCAGCTGACAATCTTCAAATGTGTAGTCCGTCACTGGAACTCCCAACGCCCTTCAATAAAGCAAAGAAACACTATAAACAAAACACTAAGAAAACTGAGCAGAATAATTAGTTTTTTCACAGCAAGAAATCCTCTAACAATTTTGCTCTCTATTCTGAAAAACTGTAAGGAAGGGCCAATAAAAGTAAGTTTACATATAGAGTACGAAATATGGTATTTGATGTGTTGCGCAGCATCTGCTTTGACTGAGTCCATGAAAATATGCAAGAACACAAGGCAAAAATTAGGCAGTGCATAGACTTTCATAGACATCAATTTCATATAAGTGAATAACAAGGGTTTCAAAATATTTAATCTAGAACACAATATACTGTGACCAATATTTTTATTATTGATTTATTCATGTGTTAGTGCAGTCACCTGAGCAGAACAGCTATTACCTTCAGCTAATATTAGTATTATACAAAAGGCAACATTTCTCTATAAAGAACAGCTAGAACATAGCATATAAAAACTGGTAGAGTTAAACTCTAAGCAAATAAGTTCTTTTTAAATGTATGACATAAGAAAGGTAGAAAAAAGACACTCCCAAGCCTTTATACACCAAACAATTCAGTACTGGTTTTAACTTCACTTCTAACTTGATGCTCTGTAGTAACTGCAGCACCAAAAGATAATAGATGGAAATCCTGATATTGTAGCTGTCCTGCATTTGCTGTGGCAAAGTTGAGAGAAAGACAGTGTGGTGTGAAAGAGGTCTTTAAGAATTCAGTGTACAAACATAAGATGCAATTAGAAACCCAACATAGCTCCATATAAGCTACTTATCTGCCACATTTCTTATTATACTTGATTTTACTTATCATAGTAAGGAGCATTATCTCCTTCATGCAGCATTTTCTAGTTTGTTGAAATTCACAGAAATTTTTTTTGTTTACTTATCTTCATTCTTTTCATCTATAGTTTGTCTACCTAACTGCTAACCACCTTTTTCATGTGTGAAGTTAATATACCGTAATGGCAAGATTTATGCAAAACCCTGCAGCCTGCCACACTAATTTTGGCTTTGATGAAAACTCTGCATTCAATTCTATGCTTTACTAGAAGTAGTTTGATCTGTAATGACAGTTACCTCTTATGCAAACAATTTCTGTCAAACGGTCTCTTCCTCAGAATCTCATTCCAAGGCCTTTGAATACCAAGGTAAATAACATAAGCCAGTTCTCTTTTGTCCACTGATTAATTATCAAACTTCAGGAATTCTGATATATAGGGCATGCACTAAACCTTAAAGGTACTGATCAGGGCTTCTCTCTTCTCTTTAAGGCTGACAAAAGTAAAACATTTAAGAAGAACACCTCACTAATAAATATTCACGCTCCAAAGTACCAAATATAGTAAAAAAATAGATAGTATTTATAAGCTATTTATGCACAAAACAAGGAATTAGAAGGTAGTGATCCTGGCTGAATAGCTTCCCCCTTCCTAAGAAAAAGCAACAAAGAGAAAGGAACAAAAGGACAAAGCCAACTAAACCAAATTATTTAGATACATAGAAAAGTCATCTTACAAGCAGAGTGTTGAAGATTAGATTGCCTCATACTGGTGATCTAAGCAATTAAATACAGTTCCTCTAAAATTTTCTCTGCCTGATCTGCTCACGATTCATCAATCCACTCCTTCTATGAAGTGTCCCAGCAGTATTTGTAAATCAGTAAACAACCTTAATGGAATGGACAAGATTCTTGTGATACTTCACCTCACCCCACAGACTTATGGTAAAATACAGATGAAGAACTCCCCCATGCTGTGGAGATTTAAATCCATTTCCAAGTTCAACCATCCATCCAAGTTCAGGTATTGTGAGCTTGTCAAGACTTCTGTTTTATAGTATTCTATACAGTGTTGTATTATACAAAATTAATTTTCCTCGAAAGAAGAGAAAGGAGTGGATGAAAGAAGCGGAGTCTATCCAGCCAGTTGAGATTACTTCCTATTCCCATCTTTTGTACCGTCTGTGCACTCAATCATCCCTACAGACATCCATGTCAACTGTCTCCAGCAAGGACATGCTGCAGACAGTACTACCCAGAGCAGCTCCATAAAAGAATGAAACAGAAGATCTAGCCCAGTCAAGCACATTACACTAAAATTCATCTATTCTCCAGGCCATGCTAGGTAGAGCATGTAACAGAAATACAGGAACTTACAAGCAATCAGCTGAAGCACAGGGGAACTACATGCAAAAGGGGAAACATGTTAAAAATAAGTTAGGAAACTGAAAGAGTAAAGTGTTCCTCTGTTAGACATATTAGGGAATTAGGAGAAATGGTAAGACACTTAAATTCTGAAAGGACAAAAAAAAAATTAATGTCATTGAAAATGATTAAAGCTGGCAATTAAAAAAAGACTTTAAAGAAACAGAAGAAACTCAAGCATTCTCTCAAGGGAAACAGAGAAGATGGACAAGCTAAAACATAACCATAAGGTGGCAAGCCAAAGCAAGAAACAATAGCTTGTAAAAAACCAAAAGCAAGATGCTTTTCCAGCACATCAAAATAAAGATGACTAAGAGAGATCAGGGCACTTAGCCTGGGGGGAGGGTTGAAGCCTGACTGACTGCCAGCCCAGCACCAATGCCAGATTTAAATAACTGCTAAATAATGGTCCCTGAATATGCTGAAGGAGCCTAGCCAAAGAGGAATTTTTAAAAGCCTAAAATAAACAATCAACAAAAAAATAAAAACTAAAGCTAGAAAATAAATTCCAAACAAAAGCCAGGGTCATTTCAGACTCAGCCAAACCACAACGGGAAACACAACCTGCATTTTTTTATAGCTTTGTGCTCCTCTTCTAAAAGAGGTGGTAGTTGGGCCAGAATTATATTGCTGCTATCAGTGAAGAAAAATCCCCACTACAATTAATATAGTTATTCAAGGTCAACACAAACACAAAATGGGATTCAGAAAGACAAAAGAAGCTTATCTTGTTCACCTGTTGTTATTTTCAAGCTGCTGGACTTAAAAAACCTAAACAAATGAACTTAAACAGGGTACATATACATCCAGACTTTCAAAATAACAAAGATCAGAAGTGAAGGAGGAAAGAAACACTTTTGCTCAAAGCAAAGTTCAATCACAGAATCAGCCAAGGCCAGATAGAGTTCAAGAGGCTCTTGAGTTCAGAAGACAAATCACAAGCTGTATAGAGATAGCAGCTTAAAGGACCTTGATTTCAGCTCAGAATGTTAAAGAAACTGAAGCTGGGGAACATATAATGTTCATTAGTAATGCTAAGACTTGTGAAATTTTTAATTTCTTAGAATAAAGCCTGACATATTAGAGTTCACTGTAAGGTCTTGGCATAACTGCAGCTCACAGGATTTTCTACAGAACCAGTTACCAGATTATTGTAATTTATCCTCCAGGGCAATCTTTTTTTCTACTTCAACTGGGGAAAAAAAACCCAAAAAACCCTGTAATTTCATTTTGAGATGCAAATCATAAGTACAATCCCATATTTTTAATAAACTAGAAATAAAACAATTTTCCCCATATCT
Organism: Lonchura striata; assembly: GCF_050655825.1. NCBI lineage: Eukaryota > Metazoa > Chordata > Aves > Passeriformes > Estrildidae > Lonchura > Lonchura striata. Next base: position 93,355,123 of record NC_140704.1, read on the forward strand.
TCATTCAAAAGTATTTCCCCTCTCTTTTCTTTGAACTACCTCTATTTTCACACTCAGTTAATGTGAGCCTAGCCTTTTAAAAAGTCCAGCAGATTTAAATGGTCTGACATCAATGTCTTGCTTGACATACCTTGAGACCTTTTTCTTTCCTGCCTTCCCCAAGGTACTGGCTGTTTACCCATCATGACCTCACATTACATGAAGTTTCAAAGTCAGCAAATTGCTTGAAAATAATAAACTCAAATGAGCCCCAAAAGCTCTTCTGCAAACCCAATCTGATAAATACAACAGTTATACTTGTTATATCCTGATGTCTTATACCAAACACCTCCCTATGTCTAACATTTGTGGAGTCATAATATAAGATGAATTATTAACTTCCTCATTTTCTGCATACCAATCCACCATCCATGCAAAATGCCAAATATAAAACGGAATGTGACTGCTGGAATATTATGTAAATTGAGAGAAGATAGTACAGGCAATATTGTGACATTTGGAATCTACATTTCAACAAAAAGATTCTCAAAATGTTTTACATTGTTCATAAGCAGAACTGCGAACTAATCAAGAGAGCATTCCACAGGCTGCTCAGAAAAACTCCTTTAAATCAACTATAATCTGTACCTACTGAAAACATTAGGATTCTATCTAATTTGGTATTTTTCTTCATTATCAGATGTTCAGCAAAAAGACATACAAAACACAGTGGACAAATAACTCCAATTACTAGCAGTCATCTAATCTAGTTATCAGTAGTACACAAACTTCCTGAACCAGAGACCTTTTGTACCACGATGTTTTAGAATTACTAATTAACCACATGTTTTTCATAGTACATCTCAGCTCCGATGAAGTAATTTAATCTATCTGGTAGTGAATGCCACAGTTTTGCACATTTTAAAGACTTACTCCATTTACTTTTAGCTGATCTACTGTTGAGTGCTTTCAATCTGTCCTGTTATGAAAATTAAGACTTCCTTTAGTATGCTTTTTCAGAACACTGGTGATTTTCCTGACTTTCAAAACAACCCTCCACTCTCTTTTCCCCCATCTTTTCCTAAGCTGAAGTGCTGCCAACTATTTAGTTTTGGAAGGCCAGAGTAGATAGTCCCTTTTCTCTCCTCAGACTACTACTTTGTGACATTCTCCAAGCAAAAGAAGGTCCAGTCATGAGTGTGAAGAGCACATAAGGAATCTATTATCTCATAATGGTTTAATTTTTTTAGACAGAAAGAGAAGCTGCGAACAGCTGTATTTCTGCCTGGTGTTGTTTGAAGTTGGGTTCTGTAATTGTTGATCTTTTAGACTTGCACATCATAAATCTTCAAGGGGTAAAAGACAGAGGAAGTTCTCCTTGTGTTGTCAGCATTCAAAAACCAGTTAAAACCAGAGTGTTGCAAAGTATTACTTAACATTTAAAAATTTTATTTCTTCCTTGAGAAAATAAATGTAGCAAGAAGCTGCACAGTTAACCCTGTTCTGTGACTGTGTTCTCCACCTGCGACACTCATAGTATTCACAGAAATTAACAGAGTGCACAACGTATCTCTCATCTCCATTTTTGTTTATGACGTGAAACCCAAACAATGCACAGAATCTTTTAGGTGGGATAAGACCTATGAGGTTAAGTCCAGCGTTTACTGATCACTGCCTTTTCAACTAAACCACGGTGTCACATCCAGTTGTTTCCTACACATCTCCCTGGGCAGCCCATTCTAATATTTAACACTTTCCATGAAGAAATTCTTCCTGATGTTCAACCTGAATCTCCCCTGGAGCAGCTTGAGGCCATTTCCTCTCATCCTATCCCTGGCTGTGTCAGACAAGAGGCCAACCCACAGCTTGGAGCAACCTCCTTTCAGGTAGTTATAGAGAGCAGTAAGATTCTCCTGAGCCTTCTCTCCAGGCTAAACAGCCCCTGCTCCCCCCCGTCACTTCTCACATGATTTACTCCCTAGATCCTTTACCATCATTCTTCAAATGGATGCTTGTTAACATCAGCACTACAGTAATTCCACTTATACTGATGCTTATGCCTTTGATGGTACAAAAATGCCAAAAAACCAGTTTGGATTTCGAAGTTCAATGCTGAGCATCCAAACAGTACCTGCGCAGAATCACACAAGGAATTTCAGACAGCACAGGCACAAAACACAGCAGTTTTTCCGAAGTTAGATTCAACAAGCCACTGAATACAACAAATAGACCATTAAGCTACTGTAAACTCACATCCTTAAGGCCACTCTCCAGCAACTAGCATTACTCTATCTCATACACTGGCAAAGATCACATTCTGATGCTGTCAGAGCCTGCAAGAAAAAAACAAACCTTGATTTTGCCTGTGTAGAAGATGACAAAAGGGAAGATGTACACAGAAGACTACCTAAAATGTTTTTTGCCTTCACCAGCATGCTGGATAAAAGTACTGAGTTTTGAAAAGCAAAATGTAATGCTCGTATGTCAAGCTGGTAAGTCAGCACATTAACTGTACATGCTCCAACATGGGGACAGTGATCCTGGCAAGCACTTGACAGAAAACAATAGCAAGGCAGATGTTTCAAGTTCCGTGTCTAACATGCTGCACTTTAATCAGTTTCAGCATCTACTGCAAATATAAAAGCATGTCTTTAAATGTTTCTGTGAGGAAGAAGAACAAAATAACTGGAAAAATGCAAACAGGACTATGACATTTTGCTATTTCTGCAGGTAGGCTGCCTTTCTGGGCTTACCAAAAATGAAACTGCAGAACTCCTGGACAGTGTTATTACATGCTATTACAGTGCTGAGTTTAACACTCAAAAGATCTAGGAAATCAAAACGCTTAACTCAGGAGTACTGAAAGGACTTCAGTTCTAAAGTGCTTACAGTTTTGCAAAACAAAGGGGCAAAGGTGTCTGGTTTCCATCAAGTTTCAGTCTCAATATCTGCCACAAGCAAAAAAAAACCCCAAAATTAACACATTTGCAATATTTTGTCTTTCATTTTTTTCCCAAATTGTACCACCTAACCATATTCTCCCCTATTTTGAAGATAGTCTTTAAGAGAAACTAAAACTAAAAGAAAACAAATTGTGTTTGCATGTTAATAAGTGACCTGTGGGTCTGTGTATCATTATCTAGTCAGTTTATATCTGTAATTACAGCTGAAGTTTCTTTAGACTTGCACAAAGGGCCTGCACTGCAGTGCAGATTTTCACAATTAGCTGCCTGTACTACCTCTGGCTTACCTACGTACAAAATGAATTTTTGTGACTAACTAAAAGCTAAGCTATTGACATACTTCTTTCAATCATATCTGAGTCCTAAAGAACAGTAGGGTAACAAACTTTTTTCCCCCCAAATTGGGAATAAAAGTAACCTACTTTTTCCTTCAAACAAAATTTCTATACCTTAATAGTACTTTAAGTACAACTAAGAGATGTCTTTGAATATAGTTGAATATGTCTTTGAATATATGAAAATTAGGCATTTAAGAACAGTAGCAAATGGGTACAACCCCACAACGAAAAGAGGCAATGAATATATTTCTTAGGGGAAAATACTCCAAGCTAACCACAAACAAATAATTCTTTAAATAGCTATCAGTAAATTAGGAACAGTGATGCAGTAAAACAACAGAGAAGTAAAAATGGATAAAAAGTTGCTACTGATGCAGCTAAGAAGCTTAAGACTTTAAGGCATAAGAAAAAATACAAAAAAACCCACATAACTAACTACTAGCAAAGGATAGCAAAATTGTGATCAGGCAAAATAACTCTGTCATGTGCAATACTGTACATTGGGAAACAAGACAACATATCTTATGAATAAAAGTATTTCCCAATGCTCTAAGAGTGGTAGAGAAATTTTTAGAAATAAATACTTGTGAGGACAAGGTCAAGTGATTTGTTCCTAATAATTCTGGAAAAGCTGGGATTGAAGTCTCAAGTGGCTGAAAACTTTACAACACTAATATAGTTCCAGTAAACTATTATTTATTAATTCAAACATAAAAAAAATTAAAAACCAACATGGGCCAAAAAGTTTGATATATAGAAGAAACTGTAGAACTCAACAGACCAAAACAACCCATGTTGACTATCATCAACATAAGATGATAAGTAAGGCACTATAATATTTATCTACATGGCATGACTTAGGGTGGTTTCAGAATTTTGTTAGAGCAATAAAGAACACATGAAGTGAATTAAAGCTCAGTACAGCACCACACTTTATTTATTGATTTTAAAGAGAACCAGCTGGGACTATTGCCATATTTAAAAGCACTCAACATTTTCAGCGATGTGAAATTGACTTTAAATACAGCTCCTGATAGCACTTGGTGGGTGACACAGGCATTAACTGAACTGAGTAGGAGCCAGAACAAGGCCAGAAAGACCAAACAAGACACTCACTCAAAAATAGGTTGTATGAGAAAATTAAATGTGAAGCATATTGTTAAGTAGGGAACATATTTTAAATAGCAGATTAATCTATTTGCATATATTTTTTATGCAAGTTAAGAAAATGACCCAAAAAATGGCAAGCATGTTCAGCAGCAGTGGCTATCCTCTGTGAGTAATTCCAGTTCTGATAACACAGGCACACTTGGGATTTTACTTTTTGGGCAAGTAAATTAATCTAAAGTGCAAGAAACTAATGTCTTATAGAAACAAGCAACTGTAAATGACAGCATCTCCTTAACAAAACAGCTTGTGCTCACTTATAAATATATATAAATTGAGTATCTAGAGACAACCATCACTCACATCTGTGGCCACCCATAGAAAAACTAGTCAAATATGGGTAAACCAAAAATTCTTGTCAACAAGCAGAAGCAGCATAAGATATACATGTCTTGTAAAATGCTTTGTTCAATGCTAAATAGAAGCTGTTCAAAAATCAAGATTTTTGTGAAGGCAAAGTATTTCAAGAGCAAAAACTGTATCTATTGCTGCACTCATCAACTGCTATCAACTCCCTCTGTCAAGAGCAAGACACAAGGTTTTCACAACAATGTTTCTAGTCTTACAAATACATTATTACCTGGGAGTGCCACCTTTCATACTGTAAAATATCCAGTAGAATTAGACTCTTCTGCCAGAGAAATATGATGGGGAGGAGGGGTAAGAAGAAACCTAAAGAGATCCCAAAAGGACCTCTTGACAGTAAGATGCTACCATTGCCACTGACTCAATCCTCAAGAAAATGTAGATGAAGCAGCAATATTCTCCTTCATCCAGCAATGCAGAGTGCAATGCTAGCACCAAACAGCACCCAAGGTATTGAGTTGCAACTCCTACAGCTCCAGAACAGCCTTGACAGCATTTCAGCTGGAATCTCCTGTATCAAAAGCTGCATGAATAAATTGGGGAAGTCTAGAGAGCTGACACAAGAAGAAGGCATCTGGAAGTGGTCAGAAGTAAATAATTTTAAACAATGTTTATGTTAATTGGTCTACAGTTATCCATGGTATCCAGGCATCAACATTCTGTTTCATTCCCATCTGCATTTTGACTTCAAAACTTTATCCAAACACTCTTGTTTTCCCATTCACCTTAACACAGCATCTACAGCCCCTGCTTCATCCCAAAGAAAGTCTCTTTTGACATCTCTCATTCTGACAGTCTTCCCATTCTGCATTTGAAGATCTGTACTCCTGTGACCACAAATGCTTGATTCTTCAGGGGTGGCAGGGAGAAACAATCACCTTCTTCCTCCAAAGTGAACTTAAAGGGGAAGGCTTGTGACATGCCAGTTGTTGTAAACTTTTGTAGGCTTTCAAAAGTTTTCCTTCTAGCACACAATCCCTGTGTTATCTGATTGGTGCAGAGTTCAGAATGAAGAGTTAGTAACCTGGCCTTCTACACAAAGTCTGAGGACAACACTTGCCAGGTGATGGTCTTTAACAATAAACGTCTTTGAGGCCAGCGCCTCCAAGATTTTTGACTCCAAGACAGGATGATTCAAACAGGTCTTTTTGTTCTTTTCTCTTGTGAGCAACGTCCTTTTGTACAATGGGTCTATTGTTACATTATTGTCTCAACACCCTTAAAGAAGCTCTCAGACCTGGGTTCAAGCAGACAAGAATTCTCAGTTACTACTTACAAACTGGCCTTTGGCTTAAATTGGAAATGGAAGAGTAGTTACACAGAGGAAATTATGGTTTCACAAGTTCTTTCAAAATCAGAATTAGGAAGATACATAAACCTCTCACAGGCCTGAGGGTTCACTGTAAATATGGAAGAGCTATCTACTGACTAATGGAAGATTTACTGAAAGAATAAAAAATTAATGAAAAAACATTAATAAAAATGCAGCAAAAGAGTGAAAGTATTAAATGTTGCCTTTATTATACTCTATAGACAAGTGTTTTAACTGTCTTCACATTAATGTCAACTTAAATTAATTTGCAATGTATCAGTCCTCTGTTTCCAATGGAAGTAAAGACACTTCACTGTGCTTTACTGTTTGAAATATTACAGGCTAACAATGAATACATGAAACTATTCTTAACATCATTAAAACAGTCACAGTTTAAAATGCAACCCTAATAGCACAAAATTCAGTTACGTAACTTTCCAAAAATTCCATCATACCCTTCCTCCAAAAGTCTAAATACCCACTGGAGCAAGCAGAACCAGCTTGTAATGTGAAAGCATGTTAAAAACCCCCAGAACAACCAACCAACCAAAAAAAAAATATTCCACACCCATCAACTCCAACACCTCTTGCTGTATTTGTGGCTCCCTGGCCTCCTCAGAAGGGAAAGTAACTGCTATGTAAAAGGTCTTGCACACACTCCTGCAGACTACAAGGTTCTTTGTAGGCAGACAACCACACCGACTTGATTTCACTATATTTTCTTCAGTCTAAATTTAAAATCACACATCTATTTTTATGCAGAATGATAACATACTTACTCTGCCATCACACGCCTGACGTTATTGGCATATAACACTGGATTTTTTCTTTCTTCTTCTGAAGGAATATACACGGGTAGAAACTGCATACAGAGAACTGAATTATACCAAAAATATTTAACATTTTAAACAATCTTTTACAGCACTATGGTGAAAATTGTATACAGTTTGTTGTTACTCAAAAAATTATATTAAAACTACAGAAAATATTAAAAATTAAACTTTTAAAGGCTTAAGTATATGTGATGCTTCTAGAAATTCATGTAACACTGACTCTGCTCATTTCTCACCACATGGAACCCAAGCAGAGTTTCATATTCATTTCCTAAGTGGGAATCAGAATTTTTAAATACTTTAGAAGTATTAGCATTTTTTTGCGTAAACCTCACTTACCTTCTGTATTGTTCAGCTCTTTTCAGATAACCAAAAAAGCACGTTACAGGAATATTGTTTTATAACTTAAAAATTAAGAATCCAAATTTTAATAACATCAGCTATTTACTGTTACCTCTGCACATTTTGAAATTATGTACAACTGCCTAATATACACACAAAAAATGTTTTTATTTTCTGCTGTTGGATGTTTTGAATTTTTGTTTTCCTTCTAATGGGACATCAGCCATTAACACTCCAATGAAAGAAAAAAATCTAAATTAATCCAGATGACCAGAGAATCACAGAACAGGTGATGTTGGAAAGTGGAAAATTAAATCAGAACTGCAGAAGACCCACTACAGAAAGGGCAGCTTTGAGAACAGCACAGCTACATTAAAATACCTTCCAGTATTTAAAGCTGTTTTTAAGTGTCCATTGAAAAATTACATAAGCCCCAAAATCATGGCCAGTCTCATCAATAAAAACCTTCAAAACATTCCCTTCTTCCAAGTGAATAACTTCTCAGATGGGAGGAACAAGAGAGGATCACTCTGATCACCACTCCTACTCAGTACCAGACAGACAACTCTCTAAGCAGTGCAGCACAGTGAGATAATTTATGCCATAAGTGAGCAAAATTCTCATAATCCTGTGTAAAGCTTCTGTATTAGAAAAAAAGCTGCAAGAATCTTAGTTATAGTACATATAGTTGTAGTGAAAATGGGAATTCTGATCCAGAAATTTCCACACTGGTCTTTAAAACAGAAACTAACAACTGGGTAAAGTTGTCAGTTTCTATTTTAAAGTTTATAATTTTAACAAACTCTTCTCAATAATCATGAACCTAGCTGTGTTTTTAAAATTACATAACTGTATGACCAACAGTACCCAAACACTGCCATTGGACATTCATCTGTTTCCAGTAAAGGACAAATATTGAATTTATTTTGAGGTTTGCTGGAGTTTTCCCTACGTGCACTGTTGCAGCTGAAAACACATGACTCCTGTCTTCTAGATTTACATTACAAGCAGGTACACCAGCGTCACGTAATATACAAAACCACAAAGACTGAAGTTAACAGAGACCGAAAGACTGCTCTTTCAGCTTCCAAACATCATTCGAGTTGCAAACGGCTATCAAGTAATTTGTCCAAACACAGGAGAAGTTTGAATATGAGGTGATTGTAGATGTGTTCTACATGTCTGTGCCTAAGTCAACATAAACAGCATAATCATTTCAACATCACTAAAAAATCCAAGAGAAGAACTCTCAGCTGCTGCAGACTGTCGTGGATGTACAAACATTAAAGTTGACAGGTCAGTTAAACAAATATATATAAGCCAAAACAAACTACCTGTGCAGATAATCATATATCTTTTCTTCTTCACAACATTGCCAGCATGCCAGTTCTAAGTACAGGATAGGTGGATGGGCAAATATTTACAGAAACCTATTATAAAACCTACATGGATGCTCGCTTCTCAATACACACTGGATGACACACACAACATGCCAGAACATATATTATATGCAGAGAAATCCAGACTAGCTAAGTTTGGATCCTGATTGCTGGCTGTTAAATCTTATTAGCTATAATTTAATCAAAAAAACTCTGAGGTTGTATTGTTTCATCATATGTCTTCCTTTGTTATTGAATCATCAACACTAGCTGTGGCATCCAGGCTGGTAAGTATTTGCCAGTGTCTCTGTGTTGATTGAACACTGCAGGAATATCAACCAACAAGCTTCAGAGACCAGAGGAAAAATATGACTGAACAAAAAACAACTAATTTTTTCCTGTATGTTACTAGCCCTCACTGCACTTCCTTCCACAAACAGATTCAACTGCTACAGCTCCAGAACAGCATTGACAGCATTTGAGCTGGAATCTCCTGCACCAAAAGCTGCACGAATAAACTGGGAAAATCTAAAGAACTGACAGAATAAGTAGCCATCTGGAAGTGGTTAGAAGTAAATAACTTTTAACCATGTTTATGTTAATTGGTCTACAGTTATCCATGGCATACAGGCATCAACATTCTGTTTCATTCCCATCCTCATTTTGACTCCAAAACTTTGATATCTAAACATACTACTTTTCCCATTCATATTAGCACAGCCTCATACTTGCCTTGAAGCATTACTCTGCCTCATACTTGAGAGTAAGTTTGCAAACAGGTCTGCTCCTCTTTCCTCTGCCAACACCTCTGCTTTAGTATGGAGTATTTTAGAACATCACTAGTTAGTTTGCTTTTTTTTCTCCCAAGAACTACCAAATATCATATAGCTTGTTATGTAAGAGGTACAGAAACTAAACATCTGCTGCCTCAAAAATCAAGAAAGCTCAGCAGTGTTCACTCCTGTGTGAAAGAACCCATTTTAATGCCTAGGGCAGAAAACCATGCTCCTGAGAAAGGGTAAAACTCCTGCCAACCAGCTGGTTTGTCTTAGCCCTGAGTGAGGCAGTCATTCCCTGCCCCTGCTGCAAAACACAGACCACTATTCTGGGAATCACATTTGTTTTGTATCCAACTGAAATTATAACACAAACCACAAATTTGTGGTTTGTGTTATCAATTGTACAACAATTGATAACAATTGTGTTATCAGTTGTACAACACATACAACTATTGACTGGCTGATATTTTGCACATTCATTAATTTTGAGAATGATTGATTGCAAAAATAAGCAAACACAGAGCAATGGCAAGTACAGTGATTAGCATGCAATGTATGTTACTATTGTAACACAGTGTATATAAACATGCAATAGTTCTTCCTACTGATTTACCCTGCCATCAGTTCCATTTGTTAGACCGAAATAGCTGCTTCATTATTCAAAAAGCAAAAGAATTGCAGAACATCTGTTAAATATCCTATATGACATACTTCAAATACTGTAATTGTCCACAAAAATGTAATTACTTTGTGTAAAATGCATAAGGACAACAAGCTGAAAGAAAAGCTGTAATTGTTTCCATGTTTTCACTACAATAATATTCAGCCTTAAAATTACAGTATTTTCCTCAAAACAAAGTTAAGAATATAGATAAATTTTGTGTTCTCCAATCTCACATTCTAAACAGTACAGCCTAATAAAAAAATTAGCCAGACATTAAATAACTTATATGGCCTATAAGCAACCCCCTACAGCTTTTCTCTACAAGACAATTCTTAGTTCATATATCAGCATTCACACACTTGAATGTCTAACATACAAAGTTGGTACACTACTTGAAAGAGCTATCAGGCCATTAAAAGACAAGAAATTTGTTCACAAAAGACTCTTTAAAGTGAGCCAGAAATTTATCTACTCAATTCAAATCACTAAAAAAAATAAAGTCTTACGCCAACTGGAAAACTGCATTTTGCTATTCCATTTTTAGACTGTATTTTCAGATACAGAAACCATTTGTCTAAAATATAAAGTGGTATTTTAACCCATTTTTACATGCATACTTACAAGATATGAATACAAACTTTTACTGCAGAATTATGTACAATATTATGTATTCTACAGCTGCTCAAAATACACTGGAGTGTTTTTTACTGACCTCGATTTCCACAGAATTGTGAAATTGACATAAAGTAAGCCACAGAATTTCAAACCTAAAGGAGGAAAAAGATAGGGAAGGATGGAAGAAAAAAATATATGTAGTGAAACTGTAACACAGTATGCTTCAAAGTCTTCACATAGTATCCTGCTTGTAGTATAATCATACTCAAATAAAAATTAACAGAAAAGGCCTTTGAAAGTACTTCTACATATTACATTCTGTAAGGTGTAACAAAAGTAATTTACACTGAATAGGCATCTTAAATAGTCAAAAACAGGAAGACAAACAGTGAAAGGCAATATATGCATATGCATAACATGCTAAAGGAGGATTAAGTCTGTTTCAGAAAAATGCTGTATTCAGCACAGAGTTGGCAAGATTAATCATGCAACCACTGAGATTTTATCATTACCTCAGTTTGGAATCAAAGTTCATTATACTTCCAAAGTCTGTTAATGAAATGCAGTATGTGTGTTTTAATAGCCTAAGATACAAGATAACTGGAATCAACTTGACCTTAGAAAGCATTACGATTCAAATCCAGGAAAGGATTTAGTAAACCTAAATTAAGAAGCAGTGTCAAGCAGCCACATTTTCATCCAGTATCTAGGTAGTTACAGTAGTCAATCATTGTGAGGGGACAGCAGGCCAAAATCCTCTTACACAGATAAAATGCAGTTCCACATTTCTACTCATTCTACTCATACACCCATGTAGGGCTGCAAAACATTTCTGCCCTCTTCCTTCTTACTGTGTTATTGAGCTTCCAACACATGAAAGCAAAGAAATGAATCAGGAACAACAATGGAGCTTGTAATTTGAAGTTCATGTTCCTGACAGAAACACTTAAGTCTGGGTTCCAGGTCCTTGTTCAAGGGCATTAAAACCCCCCAATAAGTTACAAGTAAACTTTTCTGCCATCTCTGTAATCCTCAAAGATTGAACCTTGAATTTAAATAAAAATTTAAAACAGATAGAATCCGTATCTAACTCAACTATGGTCATTCTTGGTTTTCAAGGTAGATTCAGTTGATCTGCTCTGAATACTGCCAAAGCAGTAAAAACACCACTTTCAATGAGTGTTTAAGTTTGCATGTAACAAGTTTTTAATCCATCTGACAGGCTACAGCACCTTTAAACAAACAATGCTCCTAGATAAAGAAACATTTCCAGATTTCTGTTTTAGTGTTAACCAAAACATAAAGATATGTTTGCCAAGGAAAAGAAGCCTGCTATCAGTCTTAATTGCATTTTCTTCTAAGTCATCACAAATACATTTTAGGTCACCCAGGAGAATTAATCCTAATTAAGCTAAAATGTAATTTAAACTGACCCAGTCAATTTGTATAACATCACATGCTGCTGCAGATTCTGATTCAGTTTTAACTAAATTTAACTTTATTAGCAGAGGTCAACACTTCAGAATAAGGGTTTTCTAGACATTACAGTGATCTGAGGCAAGACACCTACAGGTTTCTTCCATCTTCCTCTGTGTTCTTGAGTCCTCAGTTAGGATACTAAGGTGGAAGTAAGCTGCTCACCTTTCTCCTCTATGGCTGAGTTACTTCTTTACATGAATTGCAGTGCAAATGCAAGGGAAGAGGTAGGACTCAAGAGAACAGAAATCCCTTTATGCAGCAAATGCTGCAGTGTCTGTTTACATTATACACAACCATAGACTCAGCGACTTCCAAAGTGACAAATTATTTGTTAAACTGAACCTTTGCAAGTGATTAATGATTTCCTCAAGTCTCAAAATCACGTCCTTAATTAGACCTGGTTCCTAAGTGCAAAACTTAATTGACAAAATTCTAAATTACTTGAATCTTGACTAATCCCCATGGTTTCCTCATTATTACTGAAATATAGGATGTCACATGGGACATTCAAAACAATACAAAGCATTAACCACAGAAGCCACCTCTCCTTTACTCAGGATTCAAAATTTATTGTTTTCCTCTTGATCTAAACATTTTGGAATTTTTATTCAAATCCCAACAAGAAGATAACACTTAACAACTTTTTAAACAAGCAAGAACTGCTTTGTTTAATATTATACCTTACATGAATTTGCCAAAGGACTTTTAGAATAACATTTTGTTTTAAAAAAAGGTCGAAATTATATTCAGACAAGATCATGGAAACAGTATCTCCAAATTCTTTGAGTAGGTCAACTGTTTTCATGAGAGTAGACCAATTTCAATCAACAGCCCTAGATTTTATACAGTAATATACCAAATCAACTTGCAGGCCACAGAATATGTAGAGCATAAGCAAGCTGTTTTACTTCAGGCACTTGGCTAAAAAAATAAATTTGAAATAAAAACCTAAAATTCATTCTGCAAATAAACAGAATCATAGCAGCTGAAGTACATTGTTTACACCTGGATAACTATTAGTATAATTAGAGAATAACAGATAAAAAATAAATTAATCCCAAAAAATAATCAAATAACCAGCAACTGGTTGACTACATATGCATATAAGTCATATAAATAAAAACTAATTGAGGAAAGAAATTATAAAAGCAATAAAACATTAACCACTTACGCTCCTGGCCCTTGCCATGTCCATGTGATTGTGTCCTAAGGAAAGAAGTGTGACATTTGCAATTAATTACTGTGCATTCAACTTTTTACATTGAACACAGCATAACTGACAATATATTACTAAGAAGCTTTCACGGAAATTTCTATGCTCTCTTTGCAGAAGTTCTAAACCCTGTTAGGAATCAGCCCATCTTTTATACAGCTATATGGCCAAAATGAACACTGTGTGAAACAACAAGGACAAATCGCAGTAAAAGAAGTGGAAAATATGCAAACAGCAAAAAGGGAACAGAGACCTGTAAAGCAATAAATAACAGGTAGGAATATGACAGTAAAAGTCATCCCATTTTTAACTAATACTAAAAAACTGCACTACTTGGAGGTGTGATTTAAGTGTACAACAAGGAAACAAAAAACCTGGAAATTAGTGCTGTTTTAACTGAGAAAAAGAGTTCAAGTCATTAGTGTAAAGACAAAAGGACTCTTTAAACTCAGGTTTCTGAGAGACCTGATCAGAAAGATACTTTTTTCAAGTTACTGAACATGTTCCAGTTCAGTTCTATGCTACCATCCAAACCCATTCTAGAGATTTCAGGTGATCACATATGTGCCATGACCATAAAAAAACAAGTCAAACTGAAGTTTTAATTACCATTTAGAGCAAAAGGCCACCTAAAGTAAAAATAAAAGAAGGCAAACCCATCTATAAAAGGTGAAAATGCAATTAATGATGGAACAATAGCTTGAAGAATAAGGTCTATATGTCATAAAGATCCACTAAAATTTTAAAACTTGACATCTCAAAATTATTTTCAATCAAACAAAATATGATAACGGATGGATCTATCTGTAGCAATCAATTTATCAGCATTAAAAAACTCTACCTCCATGTAGCAATCTTTTAGAACTATAACATGGATAGTTTTACTGTTACACAGTTTCTGGCTATTTCATGTTTCTGATAACACTGCAAGTAAACACCTTATGGGTTTTGTCTTCCCACAAGGAGCTTTTCATTACAAACCATGAGAAACCAGTGTAGATAGCTGTTAACTTATCTAGAGACTAGATCTGCCCTATAGAACACCAAGCTGTACACATCTCCAACTCAGCTCTCTAAATTGCAACAATGCAGAGGGAGATAAAAATGTGATCTCCACAGAAGTGTCTGGGTCATTGAACAGTGCACAGGTATTTTCAGAATCCAGCCTCATGCTGACTAGCTGGCAAGTCAAGCTCAAGTAAGCCATCAACAATCCTTCAAGAAATTCCCAATGTCAATGTCATAGTAGACAGGCACACTTTTTCTCATCAAAGCATCAGGATGCATCAGGGATAATGGCCAGAAATGCTATCTAGAGGAAAACAGGATTCTGATCTGCAAGAGGTAGATGCATGTTATAGGAGACTCCTACCAGCATAACTAATATCTTTATGATAAAAACAAAAAGCAGACAAAAGGAAGTAGGATTTTCCTTACATAACTAAGTTACCTTTTATATTTATCACAGCTACCAGCTTATGCCTTTGGACAACATTCTCTTTGACAGCATTCTTTGAAACCATTGTATCTAAATAAAGAATACTTTAAATTGTATGGAAGTACATAAAATGATACAATAGCTTGGTTGGAAGGGACCTTTTAAGGCCATCCATTCCAACTCCCCTGCAATGAGCAGGGACATCTTCAACTACATCCTGTTGGCCAGAGCTCCATCCAACCTGACCTGGAATGTTATCCCCTCTGTTATAGCCCCTCAGCACAGGAGGAAACAGGGAGAAGACCTATCTTCCATAGAGCTTGTATTTGACACAAGAAGATATTGAGAGTCATATGGCAACCTTCAAATAGGAGATTGGCTGCGCTTTTGCAGGTTCAGTTAACCCTGATATACCAAAACTCTTATCAAATAGCACAGTTACTTGTGGAAGACATTTGGACATAGAATACATTTTAAATGTCTCTATGATATTTAAACAGGTATATAGTTTATATATTTTCACAATTTCCCAAGTAGCAGCACTCTGACAGAAAATTCAAATGAAAAAACAAGGGAAATAAGTAAAAAAAATTGTAAAAAGGATTGCAGTAGAGAACCTCTGGGTGAAGACATTAGAACATTTATTCTAACTAGAATATAGGTAACAGCTCTCAAGCATCCAATACCTAAAATATTACCAATCTAGACAACTAGTAGCAAAATTTACAATTTCTTTCTGCTCATGCATCAAGAAGAGAAACATACTAAAATATTACTACTAAAAAGCACTGATACAGGACCAGACTTGCCATATAATACAAATAGTCATGAGCCTTAAGACAACTGTTATTCAGGGAGCAACCCTAACTATAAAAAATATAAAATACAGAGTTCTCCACAGCAACCAGAACTAGATTTATTTGCTAGGAAAAAAAAAAAAAAATCCTGAATTTACTTCTTCACTTTTGCCATGTTTCAGCCCACTGCAGAACAATAGTGCTTTCCCCAGCTCTTCAACAGACTACAATGAAACAAACATGCCAGAGTGCAGACACCTACTACCTTCACCCCAGGCTCTGGTCTCAAAAAACAGCCACAGGTGCACTCAAATCCAAGACTATTCTAATCTACACTGTGGAACTCAAAGCTCTTAACACAGATCAGAGCAGGCACTTCAAGCAAAACACAATGGGGCAACTACACACAATGTATATTTGGAGTTCACTGGCTAAGCAAAGATCTTAAGAAGTTCCTTTCTAAACCTAAAATTATAATATGCAGTCAAACAAGAAAACAATTAGAAAGCCAGAGACACTTAAAGTTCGCTAAAAATGTTATCTTAGTGTATTGATAACCAATTCTCATTCCCTGCTCTGCTCTTACATGTGTTGTGGTTTAATCCCAGCTGGCAACTAAGCACCACATAGCTGCTTGCTTGCTTGCTTACTCCTCCTCCCCCAGGGTGGGCAAGGGAACTGGGAAGAAAAGGTAAGCCTTGCCTTGCACGTTGAGAAAAGAATAGCTCAATAATTGAAACAAAATAATCTAACTCCCTATCTTAACCAAAAGAAACCTTACCTTCATGTATCACATCATATTCCTTCTGCCTCTCCTCCTAACTCTGACGCAACTCTTCTGCAACCCCCAAGATAATGTAAAAATAAAGTAGTAACAGCAATTCTTGCCTCTGTCATTAATGCTTAGACCTTTGGGAGGTCTCTAGGAATTAGATCATAGGAGGTTAAATGACTCAGTAAGGCACTGAAAATCAAGTGCTTTACAGCAAGTACAATTAGTAGGAAAAAGTTAAGTCCCATATATAAACTCATGCCAGCTCACAATGGATATCTATATAACTAGTTAGAAAGTCTTTTATGACATTTTTGCAGTAACATAAAAATTATGAAAAATTTAATTTACATTTATATTGTTTTACTTCAACATTAGAAGCTCACAAATTTCTGTTAATAAAGTGTTAGGAACATTTACTATTGGTTTACAAACATTGCATATTATGTACTACAAGCAATAATGATATTTCAGTATGCACCTGGATTTTGAAGATATTTACAAAATAACATTTAATAGCTTTATATTGCTATGGGCTTAACATTAATAAAAAGTTACAAGGCATATCAATATGACATAAGCTGTTAGCATGTTTGCCATTTTAAATGGCAATGCCATGAAAGCTTCAAACTATTTTTAGAAAAGAATCTTTCTTCCTGAAAATATTACAATTATGTAATGAAAAGTCCCAGGCAGCCTGCTACAATGCACTTGATACTATGTAAGCATATCAGGCTGCTATTCTTGTCACAGCATCTGCCAAGATAATTTTTGGGTTTGTTACTGCGAACTATTTGATTGCCATTACACCTTGACGCAGCCAAGAGCAAATTATGGTCTGTGTTTATTAACTTTGCTTGGATCCTTGTCTTTTTTAATCAAGCATATGTATTATACCAACCTGTAAATGATAGAAAGAACAGTGGATGGATATTTGTAACCTACTCAGGTCCCAAGAGTAACAAAATCCTTCCTTAGAACAAGGGATTGTTCATGGGCTAGTCAGAGATCTTCTGATGTGACATGCATCAGTAAAAGAGACCACGTGGTCCTTTTTTTACTTCTGACACTCTTCACACCCTCCCCTAAGTAACTTCCACTTCAGAAGGGGACAGAAACTTCAGATATTGTAAATAAACACTATAATCTGCATTTTACCTGAATATAATTTACATTGGAGGACTAGTCCAAATTAGCTAATTCCTTAGCCAAGGGCATGGTAAATGTAAAACAGACAAGACGACACTTTATAAAGGTGCAGAGGTCCTCTACACATTATCCCATACCATTCAGCCAGTCACAGTAATTCATGACTAACAGCCCCAAATGCAGGAGATGCAGAAACATCTTGCAGCAATAAATGACATTAAGAAAACTTTCCAGCAAACACTGCAGGAACAGGGAGCACTTAGGAACACAGATCCTGGACAGAAATTGCCATTTGTGTCATCATTTGTAGAGTACTTCTTGTAACAATCTGAACAACTTTCAGAGCAGAAATATTTAAACTGTCTCAGCTAAGACTCCCTATATTGCTTGAGGCTTAAGGAATACTTAACAATAACTTACTGATGATTTTTTCATTTTTGAACCTAAAAGGTTACACAAGGGCCAATGCACTTAAAGGAAAATGCCCTGAATTTCCAATGAGACTGCAAGCTGAACTTACCAGTTTGTTTGGATAACGTAAAACCACTGGCTGTACAGGAACCCCGGGAATAAATGCTCCTAGAAGGCACACACAATACATAATTAATTTATAGTGCATTTTGGTAGAGAAGAAATTTACTGCAGCAAGAAAAAATTATAAACTAACAGACTGATAGGAAGAAGTTGATGGTGAAAAAACAGGATCTGAAAGTAGCCTCAAAAATAATCAAAAAAGCAAGCACTGGAGAATGACAATGTATATCCTCCTTTTCAGCAGACAGCTAATGAAAAATGTTTGCTTACATTATCTAAATTATCCTCTACCACTTATACATATTGTCATTTACAAGTCAAAGCTTAGTATAAAATTCAGCTTAATAAATGAATATTAAAAAAATGAGCATGCACAAGATGTTTACATTAATTTATTCCCTGTGGTCAACAATATTTTTGGTAAAGACCTTGGGATTTCTTATATAAAAGAAGATTTCTATTTTTATCTGAAAAATAATAATTTATAGGCAATTTGTCATCTCTGAAATAATAGAATTAATGCCGCTTCTATTCTGTAGCTATGGAAAAACTAATAGTTACAAATTGAACTAGAGCTATTATTCAGAAGCATTGCTTCACTTCATGGGAAAATTACAGTTCTGATAAATAAGCAACACAAGTTCTATGTCATTTGCTAAGCATTTTCTTGGTTTCTAATACAAAGATTGGGTAAGCATGATATGTAGCTTGTTCAAGACTTCTCTTAACACCTCTTTCTCTCATGAAGAAATTAAGAGTTTCACTTAAATTATGTTATTCTTGACAATTTACTAAGATCTCCCTAACAGTCAAATTAAAATGAAGAACTGAATAATAACTGTAATTCTAGCACAACATTTGCTTTAAAAAATAACTGTCAAGACTTAAAAGGAATAATTGTGTATGGAGTATAAACATCTTTAAATGAAGGTGGTCTGTACAGAATCCTTAAGAGATTTGGAGGCCAGTGGTACCTTCTGCTCAGTCTCAAAGAACAGTCTAAGCAACTTTTGAAATAATCCGAAGCTGACGAAAGCTGACTGGTAGATGACAACACTGCCATTTAAACACAAAACCAAGAAAATGTGTAATAAGAGCAAGGAGCATAGGCCATGTCAGCAGAATGGGGAAAGGCATCCTGATAGAAATAACTTGAGCAGAGACCTAAAGTAATGCAATATAAGTGAGGAATTTTGAAGCAAAGGATTTCTGGAAGGCTAGATGGATACAGATGCGGGTTTCAGTAAGAAAAGTGAGAGAGTTAAGAGGCAGACAGCAGCATGTACTAGACCAGAGCAGAAGAATATAGAGTGAAAATGTAAGGATGAAATACATGGTGTCTGGAATGTCTATGGCACAGAGGGAGGGAAATCAGGGCTTCACATGAAGGATTCAGGCTAGCTTTCAATGCATGGTCAGGATTCAGGTGGAGAGAGAAGGAGAGCAAAGAGCTACAGAAGTAGATGTTTCCCTAATCACCATTCCATCATCTAAAAAGGTAAGAGTTGAGAGAAAAGTCTGAGATTCCTTCAGCCAAATGAATCAGTGCAAGGAACCACAGTGCTGACTCACTGCATTATATTCTAAGGGATGTATTTAAATTGCAAGCCAAACAAAACACAAGAAACACAAAAAAACACATTCACAACTCCCTTGCTCACTGAAGTTTCTTCATTGACCATCTCTCTACCTACATGATAAAGGCAAGTTTACATTAAAGATCAGTGGTTTACTGCAGTACTGGCATTTCTCCCTACTGGAAATGCAGTTTACAGCTGCAGCAATGTTCAGCACTACACCCTCTACTAATCTGATAAACTAAAAGGGTGATACTACTGAAAAGAGTTTAGAACATGGATGTTAAGTAAAAATGGAAGCCTCTGTAACAGTGTGACATGGGAAACATTTTCATGCCATCTTCACCAGAATGCAACTCCAGAGAAGAGTTAGAGAGGGATCAGCCAGACACAACACAGCAACAAACACTGGGCAGCCTGAAACAGATACACTACAAAGCTTAAGGCAGCAGCAAATATCTAAATGCTGCATAACAGACCCAAAATAGAAAATGGAGGAGGCAAGGAAACAAAAAAGCAAAAAGACACAACCACAAACAAAAACCCAGGAAGAAACATTATTCCTCCAGCTCATATGCATTTCAGAAGCCAAGAAAAAACCTGAATTCTTGAAACTGTTTTGTTCAATGGTAGAATTACAATCTTCCTGCAGCATCAAAATTTATATTCAAATTTCACCCTATTGCAAGGTATTAAACTTGACGTTGGCAACAGCATGCAAATTAAAATGCAACTGGTATTTCAGAAAATGAAGATACAAGGACATTCTGTAGAGAACAGAGAAATGAGCATAATACCTACCAGGTTTGAATGTAATTAGACAGGATCGGTTTGTGCAAGTGCCCTCTGGGAATATCATTATCTTGAAGTAAAAAAAAAGTTGACTTTTAAGAACTATTTCAATGTGAGTTTATTTATAAACACATCTTTTCAAAGCTGTTATTAAGTGATTACAGCAAAAATGTTCTCAGGGAAAAACAGTTCAGTTAGAGTAAAAAGAAATGTTGCTGAAGATGTCAAGTAAAGTCTACCTTAATAGTAAAAAATATTTTTCTTTATCTGTGATTTTGCCTCTTTCTTGCCCTCCAATAATAATTCTATTTATTGGAACACTGACAATGACCAGAAAGACTTGTTAAGTATGAGTATTTTCACTGAAGATTTTGGTGCTAGAAAAAGTATCATAGTCTGTTGTGCACCAGAACAAAATTCCTGCTCCCAGGCTAAGAAAAGACAGGTATTTTCTCTTTGCTATTACTTGGCATGTGCACAGATGCCCAAAGGACAGAGACCAAAAATACCTGAAGAGAATTCTAAAAAAAGGAGCAAAACCACTTAAGTTGAATCAATTCAGCAGAAGAGGGTAAACTGTACAAAAACAAACAAAGGCCCCCCACCCAATCCATATTATAAGGGAACAAAGCAATGGACTAGAACTAACATTACTAGTTTTACTGCCCACTCTGTCCTAGCTTGCTTTGAAATCTAATGATGAAAGACATGATACAAAAGCTACAGATCACCTGTCACACTGTTTATAGCTGGTTATGACATGTCTGTAGTCCAGTATGCAGAGGTATACCCACTGTTAGGAGCAATAATCCCATAAAAAATATACAGTACCTTAACCTCAAAAAAATCACAGGAATGCTTCAAATTTGCAAAATAAGCACATGCTTCTAGGAATCTGAGATATTATATAGTCACCCTTTCCTTCCCATTGCTCTCTTTCAAGGCACATTATAAATAGGCACATTTTAGGTGCAGAAAAAAGCCCCGAGCCACATATTTTATACTTGTTTTCATCAAGTGTTTTAATAGCGGTTGTTATTGGAACATCCAAATTTTTTGGGCTGCCTTGTCCGGTATCACATCTCCAACAATGGCAATGCCAAATCTTGCAAAGGGTGAGAAGACACAATACTTTCCCAGGTATTCTGTTGAGCACTTTATTTTTTTTCTTAGAGGACTCCCTCACCTGCTGTGGCCTGTCCATTTAGTACCACTTAAGAGCTGTCTAGCCATGTACTTAACCAGTTTTCCTCAAAACACAATGCAATGAGAGACAGATAGAATGCAAGAACATTTTATCTTCTAGAAAGAGGGGATGGGGGAAATTTCACACACACACCACCTCAAACCATCTAAAGCCACCCACAATGAGAAAAGCAAACTGCATTTCCAAAGCCTGGAAATGCCAAAACACCATCTCTTGCAGAGTAGCAGAATACAGTACCTGTGGCCATTTACCATCAGACTGGGCACGCCTCTTTATCTCTTCAACAGTTTTCCTGCGAGAATCCTGGTCTGACCGAGATACAAATACTGGTCGGATATATTTGATCAGAGCTGAAAAGGAGGGAAAACAAAAACAAGGACCAGCCTTTATTTTCGCTTGAAAAAGATCCCCCACTCCCTCCATACATCCCCACCTCTCCAATTACTCCTCTGGACACAATTTTTTGTTAGAAGAACATAACTGCTTTACTATATTACACTGCAAAATTGAATACTCAGCTGAATTACTGCTGCTTTATTGAAATATTTTCCTAAGTTTCTGTGAGGAAAACAGTTTTCAAAATTTTGGCATTTTGCAGGTTTTCAGTTTTTAATACATTATGCAATATATACATTATGTAATTTTCTGCAACAATGCAGCTGTGGCTGTCTATAGGCCATTTCCTCCTTCCACAAAAATCACAAAGTCTATAGCTACTCCCATACCAGCAAAGAAGCAGGAATCTCCCTGATAAATAAGTGCTTGCAAAAGACATCCTATCAGTCAAACTGTCTCTGTCTTTAGAGCTTTTGTCTTCTATGACAGCTCAGATCCACTAAAGGTATAGCACCAAAGATATTATATACACTGATGTTATTTTTTGTGGAGAATCAGTGTCAACAGAAAAGGTATGTTCATTTTCTCAGTTGTCATTTGTTTGCCTGTTCTTTATACCAGATGAATTAGATCTCAGACATCCTCTTCCTGGCTGAGTGGGAAACCTCTGGTATGTAGCCAGACACAAAATGAACATGAGCAAAAACTCAGAAATCAGTCCACAAGATACTCTCCTCCATGCATGTCTGTCAAAAGGACACCAAAGACTTTCAAAACTTTCAAAATAATAAGAAGCCCATATAGCTCTTTTACAGTATCCATCCAAAAGCACTACAAGAGAAGCACCTTCAAATATAGTGCTTCATGCCTTTATTTAAGCAGGTTGTCTTCCAAAACATTTTAATATTTTTTGTATCATATTATCTTTCTTGAAGGTTCAAGAGTCACTAAAACATTAGCTATTCTACTTGCCTCAAATACAGTTTTCATTTTTCCAGTCACTGTGAGAAGAGTTCACTGACACTGTATAATCTACTTTTGTCAAGGACAGACTTGCTACATTAACGGATCAGCCAGTGCTTAAAGGGTGAAGAAAAAACAGTCTAAGGAATTACAGCCCTGTACTCAGCAAAAGCTGCTAGTTATGGTGTTATCCCTCTGGAAATTTAGCCATCAAATCACCAAAATCACACCAATTATGAAGGTTCTGAGAAATAATCTGTCAAACCTTACAGCAAGTTCCCAAACATTCAGCCAGCCTCTGAAATATTACTTTTATTCCATAAGCTGCCACAGTTCAGGAGATAGTACAAGAGTAAGGATGCTTTTCTGATACACTTTTTCCTACTTGCCTGCTCTAAGACAATATCTATAGAACAATGCTTGTCAGGGGAGCAAAGATCATCTTTGGCCAGCTGGGGTTACTGTCAGGGTGAGGTAAAAACAAACAAAAAAGCCCCAAAACAAACCAGAAAAAGACTAACACAAAGAATAGGAAAAAAATCCCACAGAACAAGTAATAAAAATAACAAGGGAAACCATACTTGGTATCAGAATTGTTTTCTTCTTAGTGATCCTACTCCTGAGTTTGACCCACTGTTGCAATTTACTACTCCAAAGCAAAAACATTATAAAGGAAAGCAAAGATCCAACATTCCCAGCCTTCACTTGGAAGTTTCTTTTAAATTTGGTCCAAATGACAGGATTTCGGTTACTTCAGGCCAAGGAATGAATAAGGTAATTCCAGAACTCCCAGGCTCTTTTCTGAGGACATGCTGCAAGCAGGGTCTTATTTATCACACATGAAATTAAGCAAGCAGACAGATCTTTCTTCAGGCAGTGTGACAGAAAATATCAGACTACACTGAATTCATCTGTATCTGAGAACTGTACAGGCAAGATGTGCCAACTTGGGAACTTTACTGTTACAACCTTCCCAAAAGCAAGCTACTGTAATGTTACTAAGCTCCAGAGGAACACCAGGTGGGTTATCTCACAAATGACCAGCACCACAAACAGCAACACACCCCTGTGCACAGAAAAATTACTCTGGTATGCTAAAAGACAGAGGCAACTGAAAGATTCTTATGTATTTGTCCTGCCTGTTGAATTAGCCTATTAGGGTAGTTACATTAAGCCATACCTCCTTAGACATTGGACTATAAAAGATGACAGAATTCTTGTTTTAATGTTAAACAGCAACTGAAGATCCTGTGAGATGCCAGCTACCAGGCCCTTAGTGGTTAAGTCCAACACTTTAAGTGAACCTGAAACTCTCAGTCATCAGTGAAAAGCTGAATATACACACCAGGGGAAGCTAAATTTTACTCTTCCTACCCACTTCCGAAAACAGAGCACAAGGCTACACAGATCTTTACTTTCACCACATACTTTCATCTTCAGTAAACACACAAATCTGAAAATTCAAAGACTGTACCAAGTTGATCTGTGCAAGCAAGTCAGGAGCAGGGACAAAGGTGTGTAAAGAGAAGCTGAAAACCACATCAAATAGGCAGCCAAGATGAGACTGTGGTCAGAAGTCAACTTGAAGCACAGGAAGATAGTAGCTAAGGTAGTTGTGTGATGCAAGGAATAGGAAGGACTAGGGCAAAGTCAAGCCAAAAGTGAAAGCATAAAATGCTTCAGACAGCTGGCATACTGCAGCTATAAGGAAACAACCAGAATTATTCAACATGTTCAATAAACAGAACATAATCATATCCTTCTCTGCTCAGCAATTTAACTGTCCAATACTGGATGAAACCAGATAGTGAAGATCACAGCTCAAGTGTTCAGAGATTCTGAAAAATGTGCCTGCCCAGCTCCTCTCACTCCATTAAAACCACCCTTGAATTATCAAATCTAGTGGGCAAAGACAGAGAATCCCTCAATTCACAAAATTGATCTTGTGAGTGTTGTTATTTCAGCTTTCTCTCTAGCAATATCATTCCCAATTTCAGATCATAAAAGGAATCCTGAGGACAGCTGACATGCTGTATTCTACCTTCTTAGGCAGGCATTTAATATGCAATTTAAATAGTGCTCCCAGTAAATCATTAAAACCTCTGCCTCTCAGGGCAGTCAGAATGCCACAGATATTCTAACCAACTGAAAGTTGCTTGAAGCAGCCTTTTTAAAGGGAGCCTGCAAAAACTAAGTATTGCTTTAATTATTAGCAGGGTGGCAGCTACAACTGATTTCAGAACTGTAATTCCCATGCAATCAATTTCAGCACCAGTACACTGCATAAGCAACCCCCCCTTTTTTTTTTCCTCCATGAGAAGCTGAACACATACTGTTGGTGTCTTTAAACTTCTTAGGATGACAGCAAGGAAAAAATTATTTTCCCTCTCTCTTTGCAGGCAACTATGTGTGAGGAAACCTTGTTTCAATTCAAGACACAAAGTGCTGCATAACACACAACAGCAGAAAGTATTGTAGCAAACTATTTACACACTGGAAACATCACCACTGGTTCTACAAGGCACCTGAGAACACCAAAAGCCATGGAAAAGACATGCGGCACTACATACAATTCTTCTAAAATGTATCTGTACACACATTTTTGAGTGGGCAGTTACATTTTCACCACCATAGAATCAGCAACAAAATGATAGCTGCAAAAGCAGACACTGCTGAAGTTGAGGCTTTCACTTGGTCTCTCTCCCAAACAACACAAAACTCCATCATTACATTTTCCTGACACTCTAAGGGAATTCTACAGAGGAAGCACAACTGGTTCTGATTGCCTTTAACACTGGAGGTAAGCTATACAAGTGACCTGTAGTGGGATATCCATTTACAGTATTTACTCCACAGTATATAAAAAATACAGTTATTTTTCTAATAGCAGTTGCCATGTTATGTATTCTATATTTAGGAGTACAAAACCCATGATGGATAAGCGTTGAAAAGCTCTGTCTTGGGTTTAGTTTTCAAGAGTTGCCTTACTCAAATGTACATGCTCACGAAGTTCTGAACTCATAACTTTTCTAATGAAATAACATCTAATACGAAAGCAGCTCTTTTCTGTAGAGAAAAGAAGAAAAGAAATCTACAAGAGGATCAAAAGTACTATGAAAGTTATAGGGAAGAAAGCCATTAATGTTTTCTTACAATTACTTCCTGTGTATATGGACACAGAGACCTTAAAAATGGAAAAACTCAAGAAACATACACACACCAAATACACAAAGTTGTATCAACGCACAAAACTCAATTCAAGCAAAATTAGGATCTTTTGCATTTGGAACTACATTGCTCTTACAAAAGAAGTGTTATTATAGTCAATGACATGCTATAAGAGATTTGTAAAGCTGGTGGTAGTATCTTATTTTATATATATGACTTATATATTATATATATACACTTATTTGACTCAAGTCTGAATCAATTACTGAGGATAAAGATATGTCAAGAAAACTTCTCCAAGTCTGAATAAATGCTTAGCAGATGGACCACCTGACTGCAGGCATGCCAAGTATTCATGGGGTAGAGGCAGCATTAATGGGAAAGTTCTCCTCCCTGCTTCAAAGAGAAAGGCAGGAAACAATGCAGCCTATAGGACAAGGAAAGATCAATAGTGGGAATAATCGGTGTCCTCCTTAGCTTTATCAGAAGCAAATTGTGGTATTTGGGTTGGTCTTTCAAAACATGACCCATTTCCTTTAAGGACTCCTTGAGGGACAAAGACTTCTTTTTTACCTCAGACACCTGCAATACCTGTATGTGGACATGGTTTTATGTTTTAGCTTTCTGCTAACAATCTAAAAAGTATTTAAGGAAGGCAGCAGTATTGGTTTGAAGGTTTCCTATATACTGCAGTTTGTAACTTCAATAAATGATATTAACTAGTGATGGTGGTTTAAAAGCATTCCAGTAGCAGTTTAAATGAGAAGTAATTTCTATAGAATTTTCCAGGACTCCAAGCCAAATGATAAACACATACCTATAACACACAGGTGACAATGCAAGTATTTTAAATCTCTCTGAGAGAGCTTCTGTGAGACTGAAATCTTGCAGGACCATCTGGGCGCCCACAGTCTGAAGAAAACACTGAATTTTGAAACAGAAGGTTTTAAAGTAGAAGATAAAATGGATAAGCTTGGCAACAACTTCAAGATGCTGCTCAGAAATAGAGAGCTCAAGTGTTTACTCAGGGCAGGCTACAATGCCAACATAGCATAGGATGCTGGCATTCATCCTGGTGACCTCAGTGTTCAAGCCCCTGATTTACAGTGTATAAAAGAGAAGAAATCTGTAAAGCCTTCACCTTAGAACAGATTTTTCCATAAGGAGTTTAAGGACTGTTTTAGTGAATGTCATAAGTGTTTAAATGTGAGATTCTCACAGAAGAGCTATGGGCTTACCACAGTTGTCATCCTTGCGTTTGGAAGGGGTGAAGGGGAGCACTTGGGATGCAGGACTAAAGGATTAGGTTGCACAACAGACTGGTGGGAAATTTGGCACCTTTTAAGCTTTGAGATGAAAACATACCCAGCTACCCAAGCATAAATACTTTCCCCTGAATTACTTTTATTCTCATCTTTTAGTCATGATGCTTGAGAAAAGCTTATAATGCACTTTCAAAAAATGAACTTGAACAAAAATTCACTAGTTTACTAGATGTGGAAAAAACCATCTACAACAGAACTGACAGTTTTATAGCACTGTATGATTCTCCATTTCTCTGCAGGTCTGCTGTGTTCCGCCAAACACAAATTACCTCTTTCCCCTTTATAATCTTAAGGTTTATCATCCTGTACATTTCACAGGTACCAACTCACTCTCCTTTTCAGTTAGTGGTGTTAGAGATATTGAGAAGTTGCCTAAAGTTTTAATTAACTTTTCACTTATATTTAGTTTCCAAAAGTTCAGACCACTGAAAATGTTCAAATCATAAAAGTGGACCAAAGTCACCATCAATTCCTATTTACTGATAAATCCCTTGTCAGTATTTCTGCAGCAGGACCAATCATTTCACCAATGAAAATCTACTTTTACCCGGGTTGCTCCAACAGCCAAAAATAAGACAGTGAAGTGTAACTAACCAGAATTTATGCACAAACCTTGTTCTGACTTGAAATGTGATTCAGTAGACAAAATTGATCTGACTTCTTCAGACCATGTAAAGTATAACAGAATCCTACATGACGTTTTCCCACTGTAAGACAGAAGTGGTCCAGCAAAGTTCACATCTCCAATCTACCAAAACTCTGGAAAGTCATTGTATAGAAGCATACATATTCCTTTAGCATCATGACATAGTCCATCTGTTTGGCACTCTCTGCTTTCCAGATACTGATTTTTTTTTTAATGATAATTGAAAAACACTGTTTATATTTGGGCAAGCAGTTCCTCCCCAGAGTTTGTTAACTTTGTGTGTGTGCCAAATGGATAATTTTCTTCACTACTGACCACTGACTGAAGTTCATTACTCTTTTCCCATAACTGAAGAGCATTTTTAAATATGGTTTTCTTTGTTTTTCTAAAAAGGATGGAGATATCATAAGAGTCACAAGACATAAGTCTGCTTCTGAAATTGGACTTTTCAAACCAGGAGAGCTGCCTTCAAGTTACACAGCAATAAAAACCCTCATACACAAATCCAGTTGTGGAGTACTTCCAATCCCATAAAGAACAGGCTTTTAATCATCCAGACTTTCAAGTGGATCAGAAGCTTAATATTCCATGACTGACTAACTAAGGTTACAATAATATAGGCAGCTGTTCCAGAAACCTCTTAAAATGCTTGCAGAACCAATCCTAGTAACCATTCAGCAATCAGATATTTTGTGCCTGCTAGAGCACCTGATCTCTCCAGTATACAATGTACAATGTCTTAATAAATACTGTCATTACATCAAAAAGCCAATTTATTTATATCATACTTGAATATAGAGGATGAGGATGTACTCTTCACCCAAAGTCCTCATCCTGGGAAATTAAATTTCCTCTGCCACTTCATTTTTTACATATTTAAGTCTGTTCAGATAGTCAAATGAATGTACTTTATTCAAAGCTTCCCAGAAGATTCAGAATAACCATTCACAAGACTCAAGAGCCTTGTGAATGGTTATGATGTGTGAATGGTTGAGACAATAAGTTTACGAATATCAGTGACTGGCTCCACTGACTGAAGATGGTGTATCAAGCTTGCAGGACTTACTAAATTGAAGAACACATAACATGATTCTGACCTCTCTGGGATAAACTCTGGATGAATATCTAGAGTGTTGACAATTCACCAGGCAATCCAACAAAAACATGAGCACATTATCATATAAGCACAAGAGAAATATCAGTGGCCCAATAACATGAAATGTATCTTTTTTTATGTGTGTGCATGTAGAGAGGTGTAAATAACATTGGGATTAAAATACTAGATCAAAGGAGAGGATAGTCAACACCATGTGCTTCACAGAAAACTTCTCTCAAAGCAGTAAAAGAGATAAAAAAAATTAGTTTTACAGGTAAGTTCTCAGGTAATTTTTAAGCCAAACTAATCAATACAGTGATTACTACCTCTCTGTTAAGGTCCATTTACTTAAAGAACACAAACTGCTATAATTAATGTTGCTCATATAAAAGTCCACCCCTAAAAACCCAAATGGTTTTTGAACTCTTAATCCCAGTTGCGACCTTTGGTATGCCTCACTTCTGAGGCATTTTTGTGAACGCTTCACAAGTGACTACATAACTTTTGTGGCTGTACAGCATAAAGCAAAAGCAGCTTTATGCAAGACAAAACATTCATTTATTTGACTGCACTGTACATTCCAGTAATGTTCCATCAAATCACTACACATTCTCTTTTTCTGTAACTGGTTTTACTCACATATGAACTAAATGAAATGAATAATTTTTAAAATGTACTGTAGGAAGTCTAGACTTTCAACAGAATCTTATAAGTCACCTCAAAATTAAACTAGATATTTAGAAAATAATTTGATCTTCTTGATAAACATTATTTGTGTTACATTCAGGGGAACTACAATCTCCATATCCCTATAGATTCTCCTGCTTCCCACTGAATCTACTACATGGGATACTTAAATAGCCATTATAATACTGTCAAATGCCATTCTGCTATTTCATCACATTGCAGTAGCACAACAGGTACTGGAGTTACCTCATTTAATTTGGGTCCTCCAGACAGACCCCTTCAAATCAAAGGTAGTTACACACACAAAACATTTATTTTGCTGAGCCAGCAATTATTAAACAGTCAACTGAGTCACCTGAGGAAATAAATCGGACTCTGCTTCTATGTCTGGTCTGCTCCTAAAGCCCAACTTGGCCTGGATACACCTATGCTGCACATGACTGCCAACATACAGTATCTTCTTTCAGTACTGAACAAGGGAGTTCAATTTCTTTTTTTTTCACACTATGCTTGTTTGCATACACTTGTTTTCAAAAACACATGCCTGCCTGTGTCCTTTTTCTTTTGGTTCAAAGCATCTATTCATTTTTACATAGATTTTTCACTGCCACAAATTTCTGAATGCCATTAATAAGATATTAAACAGAAACTACATATCTGGCCTGAATTTTACCTCATGGAGGCAGACCCTTATATGACAAGATTCCTTAAATAAACTTCCATAGCTAACCACTCACCCTTTGTAGTCATGTCTCAGCTTCTGGTTTTGAATGTGACCTGAAAAACCCATTGCCTAATTAAATCTGAGAAGGATGTCAGCACCAACAGCCTGATTCCACTTAGCTGCAAAGGAACTCAAAGCTTTTGCTTAGACTTTTACATTTAAAAGTCCTACCCATGGCCAAAGTAAAGTCCTTTTTCACTTATTATATCACCCATAAAAATCAACACAATGAGACAAAGGGATATTCACTGAACTTTGCTGGTCACTAGACACAAGTGGTGGGTTTCCCCAAAATACTTCCACACAGACTGGTTAGAAGTCTAGAAGCCCAAAAGCTTACACAATTTTTTGCCTGTCACAACTGCACCAAAAATCACAGGTGTCCCTCAAATATTTGTGAGAACTTACATGAATAATTCCAAAGACAGTATTCAAGCACTACTGACTTGGGCATCTGCTTTTCTCGTGACTAAACCCAAGTGCACACCAATCTGCTCTTGTGCTCATCTCTCACACTCTGCCTGAAACAAACTCATTGATGTGTGAGGATTAGCAGCACTCCCTCAAGGCAGGGTAGTGTTCAGTGCAGACCACATTCCTAAAACACATTTCTGGGAGGGCATCCCAACTCACACCAAGTCTTTGTAGACTTTCTCTCTAGCATCAGTCTTTGTTTCCACAGCCCCATCCTAATTTGCTTTTCCATCTGGCAGGTCTTAAAATGTTACAAGTTCACTGCAAATTGAACCATGAGTTCTATGGGATTGCTTTGACTTCACACAGGGATTCAACTTCGTAGAAAGTGGAAAAAGAATATTCCCATCCCCCTCCTGCCCCAATTTTTTCTATTGACATTCAGGAAAAAAAAAAATTCTCACCATATATTATAGCAAAATTTCCTCTCTTTTTCAATCCTTCTCAAACAAACTCAGTGAACTTCCTAAGCAATCTTTTTAAAATTTTGTTCTTTAAAAACGAAGTATCTACCAACTTACTTCCCCAAACAGGAATATCTTTGCTTTCTGCCTTCATCACAATGGAGGCGAAGGTCATAGTTACTGGAATGGCATCAAAGTAGGAAGAATGGGGAGCCACCGTTAATATTGCTGCTTCTGCTGGCAATGCCCGTCTGCCTTTTACATTTATCCAGTGGAATCCACCAGCAAGCCACATCATTCTCATTATTGCTTTCAGCAAAACATCCACTATCCTGCAAAGAGTTGGGAAAACAGTTATGTTGCCACAAGATCACCTTAAAATAATAAATGAAAAATTACACGCGTGACGAAAGTTCAGACAGGATATGATGCTTAAAACAAAACTGGAACACTGCACACACTTTGTTCTTTTCTTTTTGGGCTAATTTAAAACCACTTTTTAGGTAAGATGCTGTTCAACTTCATTTATACCTGAGCACTAACTCATTCTAGTGTCCAAGACTGTCATTTAGTTCATCATTAATTTTAATTCAGACTAGGACTGTTAAGTTTCTTCTACACAATGCCTAGTAAGATTTTCTAGTAACACCTAAAAAGCTCTAATAAATTCAGTCCAGAAATATGCTATTAGGATATTGCCAGAATGCAGTTACCCTGATTCTTGGTTTCAAGTTTACCCAAGCAAAATGGGACAAATGCAGGGCAGAAATTCTCAAATACAGGGAGGCCTACAGGATACATATATGAGAGCTCTGGAAATATTTTACTTTCTTCCCTTTCCCCATCTTCTCCTAAAGTGCTCTGGATTTTTGTTTCTTGTAGATTTTTTTTTTTTTTTGTGTGGTGGAGGTTTTTTTTTTGAGGAGTTTTGTTTGTCTTTTTAAACTGTCTCACAGTCATGAAAAGAGAAACTTTGAATCAACAGAGTACAAAAATCGAACATCACAAATTATAACACTTACAGGGATTGAAGGCTGGAGAGCAGCCTGAAAATTGGAATAAATGAGGAAGGGAGAATCTAAAAAGATTCAAAATAACTGTGTCCAAGACTGAAGGCAGCCAATTATTCCATTAGTTATTGTATTGATATCACTCCAAATGAAATGTAAAGTGACATATGCCTCTGGGGTTCTCAACCTCCTTCCCTCCTGTGATGCAAAACACACCTTTCTTCATGCTAGTGCCATCTCCTAATTTTAAAGTTTTCTGTAGAAGAGGTGATACACCCCTCCTTTCCTGCTCCTCAAATAGCAGTTTTCATGGATGGGAGGACACTGTCGTACATTCTATCTTAATTAGCATTGCAATATCAAAGCAACCACAGCCTTCAAATAAACACAAAGTATAGGGTAAGCCCTCGGGAAATCGGCACAAGTTTTGTCAATTCATCACAGGGTAAAAGACAATGGGGTGAAGCAGTTTAAACAACAATTTAGAATATGAAATCTGGGCACATTCCATAGAATCAATCTTCAAAACCAGAAGTTGACATTGCAGGAATAAATGCAATGGAAGATGCCACAACAAAGCTTCACACTACCTCCTCAATAAAGATAAGAAGCCAGAGATTACCAGTGTAATTCTTGGATCACCTGGCAAATCAAACAGTTGAGGCATTTCTAGTTTCCCACTGGAGGAAAGTGTTTAATAATTTTTATATTTTTCTTTTGAAGAGAAAAGTAGACCTCACAGGTATTTCCCATCTCCTCTACTTCAAACTGCTGAACTTTATAATGATTCTCTCAGTATTTCACCACATCAGTGACTCACTTTCGCCACCAGGAGAGGGGTTTTTCAAGCTCTTGCTCGTCAGATCCCATTGAAGCAATGAATGCAAAAGGCCAGGCCAGCAACATCATAAAAGCAGCAAAAAAGAGTCGGATAGGAAACAGAGTCAAGGTCATGAAGGCAATCTGCAAAATAAAAACAATAATAAAAAAACATTACTCCAACACAATTCCAGACTGAAAAGGTCAGTGATTTCTAGAAACTTGACACCACTTTTTAACTTAAAACAGCAGAATACCATTCAATTCCAGATATGCCAGATAAAGTTAAGGAAAAGCAGACTTTTCAATATCACAATAGCTGGGCAAGGATGACTAACAACGCATAAGGTATTGTCTCATGTTGTGCCTAATCTGATGCATCTCCAGGCTGCTGTGGAAAGATTAATTCATATTCTTCTCTTCCCTAATGCAGATCTAGTCATCATGCACTTCCTCTCACTTCCCAAAACAGCTCAACAACCAACTCACTCTGTAGGTGCATGAATCTGGAAATCTAGGGTAGATGCAGGGAACACACAGCAGGAAAAAAGCCCAACAAACCACTTTCAAGCCCTAAGCTACCAGCCCAGTGCAAATAGATTTTACAGTGCTGTTTCAGACAGGCACCATGATCTTGTAACAGCCACAATCTCACTCTCCAGAACAGGATTCCAGTGCCTAGGGACTCTGCTTTAGTTTGCAGAACTGACAAAAAAAAGGAATTATTTTTTTTTTCCTTAGATAGGCTAGTTTCCCAGATGAACCAGTAAAACTTCACACACTACAGTGGTCAGATGAGCACCAAAGTTACACCAACTCACATAACTCTGCATCCACAGACAACACCACCACATCTGGCAGTAAACAGGGGAGCATTCTGGAGATGAGAACACCTGCCTTCTAAGTTTCTAAAATGAGAAAGACCAGCCACTAAGAAATGAGTGAAGCAAATGCAGGTGAGGACACAGACCTTTAGGATTCACACGTCCTCCCTCCCACTCCTCCAAGTCTTCTCCTACTCACAGCAAAGCTGAATGGCAGGTGACTGGTAGTGAGGTATTCCATCCCTTGACTCTCTGCACCAAAGATCATTTTAGTGCCACGTCACAGAATCAAAACAGCTGTTGCATTCATAAAGCCAAAAAAGATGGCATAAATGTGCAGAAAAGTCCTCTTGGTCTTCCAGAGACAATGGGGATAGTAATGGCCAGCAAGAAGCAAGTGCATCGAATGTACAGGGTCTGGCTGTGACACCAGCCTCTTTTTAGCAGGCAGTAGTTCAGCACCTGTTTGGAATTCTGTTTGGCAATAAGTAATATGCAAACACCTGTGTACTGAGATATATGTGAAAACCTCTAAAGGCCCATCCAGAGTTGTACATTGAGGGGCTCAGCTCACGACCAAAGAAATCTCAAGAGAGGGTGGACTACAGTTTATTTACCATTTGCTGGTCTACAGTACCCAACTTAGTTTTTCAGAAGCTGCAGTGTCTACTTTGAAAAACCTATGAACAGCTTGGACCTATGGACCTAAGGCTGCCCTGGGAAACTTATTTCCATTCCTCCATGAGAAGGGCTTAAATATGATGTAAGGCAAGTCACATAAACTAAATAGGTATCATATGCTCCCGTTGTTTAAAGAGACTTCATTCAGATTTAAGTACGACCTCACAATGAAGGTATAAAATATGAACTCAAGTTTCAAGTTCTCCAAAATATCTGGTCCTACATATCTAAGTGCTGAGCAAAAAAATCACAGAATACCCTTGTTTCTACTTCTTTAGGTCTGTTTCCTATCTTGAAAACCAATATCATAGCTCTCATGCACAGAAAAGCTAAAAAAACCCGCAATTTGGAAATTACCAATACCGTAAAAACATCACTAAAAACAATTTATTTCCAACAAAATTTCAATGACTTGTTACAAAGTAGCAGTCACAATACTGAGAAAGGAAATTCTATTTGACATGGTAGAGGTTCTTTTACACATATCAGATAGAAATTACATCTTACCCCACACTTATACTTCCTCACTATTATCACCCCTATAGCTCAACACAGCAAAGATGGCAGTGCAGGAGCTAGGAATCAATCCCTCAACAATTCTCTCACTACCCACTTCCCCACTCTGCAATTTCCCCAGCAGACACATTCATGGAGATAAATACAGCAGGATAAATTTTCCTGTGCAGCTAAGCCAATCTAACAGATCACTGCTGTGAAAGAGTGGTCCTGTTCACTCTCTCCTCAATCCTCCCCCTGAGTCAGCTCTAGCACTTATGTGAGCTACCAATGAGCCAATATAGCTCATTAGCAAGAAAAAACACAGCCATCCCAGCAAAAGAAAATAATCAGAACACAAAACCACAATGATATGCTGGTTTAATGAGCCAAATGAGCTCACCAAGGCACCAAATGAACACCAGCACTGGTGAAATAAAAGGGGCAGAAACCTTGGAAGAAAGGAAAATGGCATTGTATTGTGTTTTGAAGCAGCAGGGAAAAAAGATACAGATGCTTACTGACAGCTCCAGTAATGCTTCTGCCAGCTCTGCAGTGGTAACAAGAATCAAGAGCTTGGAATTACATGACAGGTGCCCAGAAGATATTAGCATGAACAAAATCCATTGTTAATAAAATCATGTATGTCTTTCTCACAGAAAAAATCTTTTTATTATAGTACTGAAATAAAAGAGGTACCTTCAAGACCCTCACCCTCAGATCACAGTAAAATAGCCACAACTTCTACTGATGAGACTCTGCTCTGAAACAGTCTTACTGCTTTTATGCTCTTGTAATCTCCCAGGTTTTATAAAGTCAATGAAAGATGACTTGAACAGTTCCTTGATGGTCAAAAGGATTTCTTTGTAATGTTCTTTCTCCTCATGGTTGTTTTTCCCCTCTCACTTTCTAACTTTCTTTCACTCCCACTGTCTCGGGCTGGAACATGCTAAAAAGCATCTGCTTCTGAGCTGCATTAATGAGTAAAAAAAGCTAATCTAACCTCTTGCAGAGTGCAGGATGAGGTTGTAGCGAAGATAATGGGGCTATCTGGCAGACCATCAGCAACAGACACCAGACCATCGGACAAAGCAGTCTTGTCTCCCAGTGGCCAGGGCTCCCTACTTCTTGTAGCTACATTCCTAACCTTCCTCGATAGCCTGCGCAATCCCAGAAACCCCCATTAGATTCACAGGACAGACAGAAAAGCCTGTGACACAATACATGCCTACAGCTGAACAGGAAGTGAGTTCAGCTGCAATAGTTCACACCAAGCGCTTTGCAGCCCTCCGAGGCTGTTGGGAGGAGAATACACACTTCTGTAATTCACCTGGGGAGCATTTCTTCTCGAGTGGAGCACTTCCACAGCTCTGCTTTAACAGCTTCTATCTCAAGCACAACTTTTAATCAGTGAAGAGGCTGGAAAAGCATGACTAAGGCAAAGAAAAAAAAACGACCACAGTTCTGTATGCCAGCTTATGGGCTTTTTCCTGCATAAAACTGCAACAGTAAGACTGAAGGGAGGTTGGGTTAAAGAACTCTGCGCTGCAGTGTATCAGTGAGAGACTTCTCACTTAAAAAGCAAGTCTGAGACACAATCTGGTGAGGAGGCTGCTCCTTTGGCCTGTGCACTGTGACAAACTATAGCGGTTTAAACACATCTTCTCATCTTCACTGAAAATAACAAATCCTTGAAATCCATTGACAACGTTCACATCTCATACCTATGAACAGGGCAGCCCACGCAGAAAGCAGGTGTGCTCTACAACCAGTCACTTCCCTGACAAAGCATCTAAAGGTCTGTCAGGACTAACATCAGATCAGCAATGCTAGTAGCTCCTATGAGACTCAATACTGCAAAAACTGCAAAACAAAGTCTGCTCTCCTCTCCCTGCAGCAGTTTAATTTTTTTTTTATAAATAACCAAGCAGAAAGCAACATTAGTTGTTGTAACTGGAGACAATCCTAGTCCCTGTGAATATGTGCTATCTTTGCTTCTCTCTGAAAGACTTCTACCTCATTAACTGAGGTATTAACCATGACTTCAGGAACAAAGTACAGTACATGGAAAGGAAATCTTTACAACAATGAAATTTATTGAGGAAGCTCTAGACAGAAACTAAATGAATTAGATGACACAAACCTTTTTCTCCCTTTTCCAGCTCAAGCAACAATTTACGAGCAACCACTAAATACATACTGGACAACTTAATAAAAAGTGAAAACCTTTTCTACTGAGTGTACTTTAAATTCCTGGGCTGCCCGGTAGGAAACATGGGGCACATTCTGGTGTTTTTTTAAGTCAGGCCATACATATCTTGTGTTATAAGCATCTGGGCAGCAACAGGGCAGTGCAACCACGAACTTCATTCAAATGCAAACCAAAGCTGAATCTAAAGCGCCTTGATCCAAGAGGTTTAATACAAGTGAATCATAATTTCCAATGTTAACAGGTACAGAAGGCTGTCAGCTTTACGAAGTATTACAGTGATGGAAACAGCATAAATGGCCAGCCCCTGACTAGCTGCGCCTCTGACGGTATTTCTTCTTCCAGCTAGTGACCCAGATCTTACCGAAAGCCTAAGACAAGGGCCATGCCCTCTGAATAGTCAGCCGCTTACTGCTCACCGTGCGAGGCGAGGCAGAGGCAAGGAGAGGGAGAAAAAAAAAACCCCTAAAACCAAACAATAAAACAAAAAGCTAAGCAACTGCAAATTTGCATTTTAATACCACCTCCTGTAGTCTCACCGCTACCTGCACAATACCATACCTAAATTACGCTGCAGGGACTATTTACCCAGGGGCGAAACTTCAGCCGCAGCGGGATGTCTCGGCCCAGGATAATACCTACCTCAACTTGATGCTGAAAAAGAGCGGTTCCGCAGGGCTGCTCCCCCGTCCCCCATCGAAAAAACACAAAACAACAAAACACACCACAACACAAAAAAAACCCCGACAACCTGAAAATCCGAAAAAAACTCCCAAACCTCAAAGTGCTAAGAAAACCCATGAAAGAAGCCCCAATAAACAAACAAAAAAATACAATTTTTTTTTTAAATTTTATTCTTTTTTTCCTTCGAAGAAGGCATCGGACACAAGTTGAGGCGCACTCCCCGCACTACAGCATCACGGCCGCCCCCGGACTCCCGCCCGCCCGGCCCGGGCACGGCCGCCCCCGGCAGCCGCCTCGCACACGCCCAGCACCGCTGCCCGCTCCGCCGGCTCACAAAGCACCGGCGGCGCGGAGCCGCCGCCCGCCGCAGGACGCGGCCCGGCGGCCGGTGCGCCGCGGGGGACGCGCGGAACGAGGCGGCGGCGAGGGAGGGCGGCGGCGGCCGCACGCCCCTACCTTGGCTTTCTGCAGGGGGCTGAAGCGCAGCTGGTGCACGAAGGGGCTCCGCGGCGGCGGCCCGCGCTCCCGGCTGCCGCCCGCGCAGCATCCCCGGCCGCGGCTGCTCAACTTCATGGCGGGGCGGGAGAGCGGGAGGAGGCGGCGCGGGGGAGGGCGCGGGCTCCGCGCGGCGGCCGCCGGTCCCGGGTAGCGGCGGCGGGCGGGAGCGCGGAGTGCGGGCGGCACCGGCGGCCGGAGCGCTCCCCGCTGAACGCCGGCCCCCGCCCTCCCGGCCGCCCGCGCATGCGCCCTGCGCGCCGGCTACAGCGGCTCGGCTGCGCGCCGGTTTCCGCGTCGGGTGGGAATGGGAAGCGCCTGGGAATGGGAAACGGCGGCGGGGCGGGCGCGCACCCTCCCACCCCCTTCCCTCCGCCCGCTGCCCACCCGCGGAGCGTCCCCTCGGGCATGCCGGGAGCGCGGCCCCGCCCGGCGGCGTGAGGGGCGCCGCCCGCGCCTGGGGGCCGCGCCGGCGCCGCTCCCCCCGCGGCAGGAGCGGCAGGGTGGCGGGGCGGCCGCGGGACCCGCCGCCACCGCCACCGCCACCGCCACCGCCACCGCCACCGCCACCGCCACCGCCACCGCCACCGCCACTGCCACTGCCACTGCCACCGCCACCGCCACCGCCACCTCGGTCAGACCCCGAACCGGGGCTCCGCTGGGCGTAGGGCGGCGAGGGGAATTCAGAGAAAAAGGGGAACAAGGTGATGCTGGATGGGCATCGCCGCCGTACCTGGGAGAAGCCGGGTGTTGTGCTGGTATCAGGTGGCTGGAATTGGTGAGGTCCATGGGGAAAGCTCTGTTCCAAGCAAACCTAGACAGTTTTTAATGAAGTCTGGCTAATTTGCACCATGGGATCTTGACAGAGTTGGCTGAGGAAGTAGCGAAGTTTGGTGTTTAATAAATTTTTAAATGAGAAGTAAGTTACTAAGAAGTAAAGAAAATAATTCGTGTTCTGTCCACTTTCAAAAGGCTAAGCTGGATGTCCTGTACTGTTCTTTACTGTTTTAACATAAACCACAGGCAAAACAGTAGAAATAAAAGAGGTTTGATAAAGAAATAAGTCCTTAATGTCAATCACCTCGATTTATCAAATAATTCTGATAGCCTTATTCAGTAACACAGGTAAATTGATACAAGTAACTGCAGAAGCATCGTTGGCTCTGTTTTTAATCTAGTAGGCTTAGAACTGCAAAATGGTCTCTGAGCCCTTTGGTTAATACCATATGTACTTCTAATGCTGTTGAATGGTCAATGTGTTAAATAGAGAAATAGTTTTGAACTTCTGAAAGATCAGAAGAGTTTTCAGAGTCTAGTCTTCACGGTTTTGGGGTGTGCAAGTTTCTGCAGGCTCAGCATTTTCAAGATTTTGAACAGAGATCCAAAATAAACTCACTGTTAATAAAATCTATG
This sequence comes from Lonchura striata, assembly GCF_050655825.1. NCBI lineage: Eukaryota > Metazoa > Chordata > Aves > Passeriformes > Estrildidae > Lonchura > Lonchura striata. The sequence continues at coordinate 93,395,271 of NC_140704.1, forward strand.
GATGGATTTGCTAAATGGCAACTTAGTAAACTACTGTGAGAGCAACTGCAAATGTCATCTGGACTGCTCAATAAAGTTAACACTTTCAAACAGCCAAATGTGCAGGCCAAATTTACTGACAAATTTTCCAGGAATACAAGCCACGCCCCTGGAATGAGAGCTTATGTCTTAGAAGAAGTTGTCTAAAATTCATGTCAAGGAAACTGTGATGGATAAGGTACAATGTGTCCAATCTGACTGTTGGATGTACTACCAGCATTACAGTCTGTATTAATGGGAATTGATGGTAGAACAAGGTGTGTGGCTCTTGACATTAAAGATCAAGTGGTGCAGGAAAGACCTGCCAGAACATTATAGTACTGGAGAAAGTCTCTTATAATGATACGTTCTGAACCCATTATCAATTTGTCAAAAAGATCTGCAAGATTTTCTGTGCTAAAGCTTTTTAAAATGGTAGAGGAGAACAAAAAAAAAAAATCAGTGGTCAGGAGCTGATATAATGTAATGCAAATGTAGTGGTTTTAATCCTTTAGCTCAGTTTAGGATTGGTAGTAATACTTACTGGTTTGTGGTCAGAGAATGTGATCCAATGATCCCTTTTAACCTTAAACTCTCTGAAGTATTTTAGCTGCATTCCAAACAATTTGACTGCCCTCACCTTTTTTCCCTCTCCAGTGACTTCAAGCCAGTTGCTGGCTCAGCCATACGGGGCTGATTTCAGTAATGAACGACAGATTTTTTGCAGAATGAAGGAGAGACTCTCTCTAACAGGGCCCACATGCCACGTAGCCAGGGAGTTGATTGCAGCTTCCCTCAGGGTTCTTCCAGGCTCTTCAGCCAGTGAAAGCTGTCCTGCAGGTCAGCAGGGAGAAGGTGGTGGCCACTGGCTACCCAGCACATGGCCCATCAGAGTGCTCCAGTGCACGCCCTCCTTCCCCTCCTGGTAGGTGTAGGACACAAGGTGCAATGAGGGTATTGGAATGGGTTCAGCTGTGAGATGTAATCAAGCTTCTTTATTTCTGCTCATTGTGTTTTATTTGTTTTCTAAAGCCAGCTTCCAAAAATAATTTATTATTCACACCAGAGCTTTTGGTATTTGTAACATCTTACTCAGTTATAAAACCTAATGAAGTATTAGGCACCTGCCTGGTCCTTTGGCTCTTAAACCTTTGCTTTTAGAGTACTTTTCCTCTATTACTGAGTGAATGAGCAGTATTCTAACTTTTTATTGCTGCTTTTGTGGGTTTAGTCAATTATTTTCTAATTAGCACATTAACACCTGACAGTTTCCAGGAGACTTTGTAGTTTTATAGAACTCATTTGTTCAGTAGGGATAATATAGCCTCTAAAGCAAGCTAGGAGATGGTTATCAAATTGCAATTCATGGAATATGTACATACATGAACTACTAGGGTGTTAAGGGGTGCCTTCCTAGTTTCTGGTTCTCATTTCTTTTCTTCAAAATTCTGCTGTGATCAGTATAAACGAAGACAAATAACTTAAAAAATTTACAACCTAGCAGTCTTAAGCTTGCAGGAATGTGTTTTCCTATCTCCGTAGTCCCTTTAATCTGAAATTGTAAAAAGATGAATGTAAGCCCTGTTTCTTGTGTAATAAAATTTGCGCAGTGAAGGAACTGAGCATGAGCCCCGGAACGGGGCAATCCCATGGCAGGACTTGAATGGGAAAGGCAGGCTAGGAATCTGGAAGCAAACCAGTTTGGCATGTGATAAAGAGAGGAGTGAAGGAACCGGCCTACGTGGCAGGGCAGAATCAGCCACACACGACAGTACTGCTTCTTTGTAGTGAACTGGAAAATTTAGTTTAATCCTTCCAGAGACACATGATAAAAACTTGCTCCTGGAATTTCATTATATGGCCCTGGGAAGACAGGGTTAAGGCACTGCAAGCATACACAAAAAAAAGGCAGTATTTTATACTTGTAATACACAGAACCATAGAATTTAAAAAGACATGGATCATTTTTGTGAATTAATTTGGTACTTGAATAAAATATGTCTGTAGTTTGGGGTTTGCTGCTTTTCTGTGCAAATCACTAGAGGCATAACTGTGATGTTGCTTTCAAGGCTGGCATGTGCTACATAACTCAACTAATACTAAGACTTATGAGAACATAAGGAGAGGTGATGAATTTATTGCAGGATTTACGGAATCTACCTTGCAGCACAAGAAGTGTGATACATTATGTTGGATGTAAGTGTATTGTGATGCAATTGGAAAAGGAAATGTTGAAGCTGACTATTGTGAGAACAAATTGCAGTAAGCTCTCAAATAATCTCCTCAGGGAAACTGGGGAACCTGAAACCATTAAAATGAGACTGTACAACCATCTAAGAGCCATTCTACCCTGAAAAAGCTCTAATTGGTCCTTTCTGTCATTCATTTATATGATTTATAAAGAGCTGTATAAATAAGAGGACTCATGCATAAAAAGCATACAAATATTATGAAATCTGCTTCTGTGAACCTTAAAGTAGGAAAAGGAATAGTCAATATTTAACAGCTAAACTGAAGTGGTTCTCTCAAAAATAAATCAAAGAAGTGTTCATAAAAAGCAAATATATTGACCACAGCCCTGAACTTTATTTCAAAATTTTTTAAAAAAAAAATATTGCCTAGGCAAAGCCCTTGCTTTGATTTTTATGATGGTCCTTGACCTTGATGGCCATTTGGTAGAATCAGCTGATACCTATTCAAGCATGATTCTGGTACACTTCTACCCTTAAAACAATTTTTCTACAGTTGATTTCACATGTTCTGTAGGGGTGTTTTTCTTTCTTATTTTTTTCCTTATGGCTTTCGTAAATCTATTTTATGTTTAAATTAGGAAAGGTTTTAAAAATATTTGATAAAAAAAGTATTTTGTGAAGGGAAAAATTCATGTTGAATTACTAGTAGTAGTACAAATTTTTTGCAATGAAAATGCATGAACATTTTTCTTCTGATTTGTGAAGAAACGCAGAATCCATCTGACTTTTTTGAATCCGAAAATGAATGGCTGGAGTTATTGGCAGGTCTATGGAAAGAAGAGCAGTTTCTTGATTTGATAGTTAAAAAAGAGAAAGAGACCTCCGTCCTTCAGAAGTTGTTAGGAAACATGGCATAGCATAATTCAGAACTTTCACAAAATAATTGTTCTCTTAATACCTATGTTTTATCTCAGGATTCACAGTATTATAGTTCACATGTGACCTTGGCTTCAGCATCACAAAGAAACTCTTTAGATCCTCCCAATGATGGCCTCTCAGTAGTGGGGCAGGAGCAGATGTTTTAGGTGTCACAGACTCTGCCAGGTGCCGAGTTCTCCACACTTGGTGCACAAACCCTGCCCCTGCACACTGCTGGAAATACCCAGCCTTATGAGAGTGGGTGAATTTAAGGTGCAGTGTGCGCTGATTCCATCCTTTCCCCTTTGAGGAAAAGAAATCTTGGTCAGCAGGAGCCTTGCTCGCCTCGTTCAAAGGCTGATTTAAGACAGTGGAACAAATTGCTGTGCAATTTGAGATCTGCCTCATACTTGATCAACTGATCGATAACATCCCACTTTGTCCCATGTATTTGATTTATCTGTTATTTTTCTTAAACTGAAACACATAAAAAGGAGTCTATACTAGTTCTGATAATATCTCAGAGACATGTAAAAATATTTGATTCTTAGGAACGGTTTAGATCTAGACTGAACTTCTCTCAGTTCCTACTTGGAACACCACATCCTTGTAAATAGCTTCACACAAGGTGTAGGAAGTTGAAAACAGAGCCCAGGTAAAGGAACTAAGTACAAAATAAAGTAGCAAATATTTTCAGTGCTTCACTGTGATTGTAGCCCTCTCTATATATGTACATTTCTAGGTTCTTATACCTTCTCCCTCTTCTCTCTCTGAACATCTTGGCTAAAATATTTTATGTTTCTAGTTCTGTCAGGAAAGTGCAATACTCAGGAAATGAAACAGTATCCCCCTGACACAAGATAATCTTTGAAGGTGGGGAATGAAATCCTTGACTTATCTGTGCCTTTTCAGGCGCATCTGTCATTTGCAAGTAGACTATACATGCTCACCAAATTCTACAGATGCTCTTATGCTCAAAATAAGGAGTATTTCTCTGCTGCCATGTAAATCCCATGCACAGGTATATAGTAGCTAAAGCTCCATGACTGTAATGATAATTTCTGCAAGTTAGGACAAAGAGTAAATACTTTCTGTCTTTCAGATCACATTATATAAAGTAGATAAGAACATCTAAAATTTTTTGAGCACTCCACTTGTGTCTTTGTGCAAATATTGCAGTATCTTACAAAAATACCTTTTGAATTCCAAGCATATTTGAACTGTAGTTTGCACGTGTTCTCTTCCACCCACTTCCTATGATTTCTCATTTCTAAGTTATTGTACTTATTTACAGAGGTTTTGTATTAGGCAACCTTTATTTAAGGAGTGCTACTTTAACATTATACAGAAGAGGGGGAAAATGGTATCCAAAGATTTATTTTCAGAAGCTTTGTTCATTATTCACATAGCAAATATGATATCACCAGAAGCAGTCTTCATGAAATTAATAATCCAATTGCATCCAATACTGTTTTCCAATCACATGAATTCTTAATTTAATTTTTCGGAAATAGTATGATACTTAATATGTTTGAAATATTTATTTACTATAAGCTAATAACACTGGCTAAATCTGCAAAGCATAATATACAAACATTTTATGCTTTTGGAAGTGCAGATAGGATGAGCTGCCAAAAGATCCCTGGGCAAAAATGTCCAGATTCAATCTGTTGCCTTGGATTTTAGGGAGGCAAAATCACAGCCTGAAGCCAAAAGAAGCCCATATGGGAGTCCCAGTAGTGCCAGCAGCCTAATACCCAGCTCATGCCCCTGCCCCTGCCAGCTCCCTGGCAGCTGCAGCCCCAGAGGGAGCAGGGCAAGGCAGAAACAGCCATCCATATCTTTCATGCCTTTATACTCCCTTCACTCTGCTGGGGAAAGGAGTGTGTGTGTGTGGATGTTGCTGGGGAGAGCAGGGCTACACTAACTGCTCTCCAAATGCTGATGGATGCACAAATCTTCCATGGGGTCAGTAAAATCCGGGGATCATGTGAAAATAAAAAATATGGCTGTGCCAACGTGTTTTTGGCTTCCACAAGTAAGAACCACATATTCACCTGCATGTCTTCAAGTCAGGATAGCCCAGAGGCAGGACAGGACACAGGGACAGCAGACGGTGTAGCCAGGAGAAGCAAGTAAGATGATGAAGAACTGCCAAATACAGATACATTGCCTCAGGATGCGTCATGGACTGCGTCATCCAGTGGAATAACCTATCTAAATCTAAGCATATTAAGTTCTCCAGTGAGTTTATTAATGTGGGCTAGCACCATCTGTTTGTGGATGCAGGGCATTTTATCTCTCATTAACGTGATACAGCAGTTAAATTTAGATAGGCTCTTCTATGAGCTCAGAATTATTTAGCTGTTCTTCATGCTATGAACAATTTCTTGGTACTGGAGAACAGAGTGGTTAGTTAATATGACTGATTGTACCCAACTTTTCTACAGTTTTTCTTAAATTCAAGATCATCTTGCCAATAAAAAGATGATTATCTGAACAGAACATTTTGTGTTAGTAACATTTCAAAAGAAATATTTTTCAAGGATGAGCCATGATGATAAACAGTAAGGTTGGCTATACAGACTGCATTAATTTGATGTGAAAGTTTTGAGCCCTGTCAAGTAGTAATAGTCACTTGAAATGATTCAGTTCTAAATTGCACAGTCCTGTTCTATACTAATCTTATATAGATTACATTTTAACGCTTTTCATTGTTTTTTTGCTGAAAGGTAGTTTATTTTTTTATGTCTGTTTTGTAAAGTGGAAAAATATGGCACTAAGTATCCAGTTTGCAGGAGCTCCCTGGTAGTGACTTTTGATTCATTCATAGTGTGCTATTGCTGGCTGGATTGGATAGTTTTTCCAGAGCAGATTTGGGAAAAGGCTAGTGAAAAAAAATAAACATTCTATGGTTTACTTTCAGATGCTTACATTTCTCCCATTAGCTGTTGTAGTAAATATTTTTAGTCTTTCTTAATGGAATTAGAAATTAATGCAAAAGTTGCTGTCTGGGATTTGTGGGCAGAAGTTATAGGAATCACTTGAGGTAGTCATGTGGTTTGGCCATTGCCAAACTTGCAATTGCCATTGCTCCAGAAGTGGTGGACTTCATCTCTTTGACTTGTGAGTTAAAGTAATGAACTGCACAGAAAATCTACCAGCAGCCAGGGACTTGGGCAATGGTTGCAGTCAGCATCAGAGACAAAATGCAAAGTGTGACAGGTAGCCAAGCTGAAATATATTTCAAGGCTTATCTGCCCTAAAAATCTCAAGTTTACTATCTGTGGCAGGTGTAAGACTATTTTTGTCACATTAAGTGTTTGTGAAAGTCAGAGAATAGCAATGACTTAAAAGAAGGTTTCTCAGAGAACATCTTTCTCTTCAGATACACTGCTGCTATAGTGTAAAGCATTTTTTCTCCCCCTTTTTTAACTACTTTTTGGGATTTTTCATAAAGCTTGAGTAAAGTTTATGCCCCTACTTGTGTCTCTTTGAACCATTAACTCACTGCCTTCGGATGTCTGACATGATGAAGAGAATCTTTTATACTGCTTTTCAAAACTGAGCCATGCCAGAGTCCACAGTCCATGAGCACCCTCTTAGCTTGGCTCTCTCCCTTGTGATGAATATCAAATTTTTAGTTATTGGCTTATTCTATGACTTGCAAGAAATATAGTTCAATATCCTCTTGCTCAGTTCAGCGGAAGCTTGAAGCTTTGTAACTGCATCATATTTATAAAAAGACACTAAATAGTAATAATAATAATAAATTATATATATTCATGCACACAGATGCATACACCATACTTCCAGTTCTTGGTCTCACATGATTTACCATATAGGAACTGGTTACATGCAGATAATTTGTTGCCACAGACCACATACAAAAACTATAGTTTCATAACTCCTTTTCAAAGAAACAGGTCGATTAACCCACAATGTCTTGTGTTTTTCTGTGAAACCCCCAAATCTCTGTTACACTGGCACGTTACTCTTCTTCGCTCAAGACTGTTGCTTAAGGCTCTTTTCTCATAGAAAAGAATCCAAAGAGGGTAAACGTCATTGTGTTTTGCAGTAAAGATGCATTGACAAATTATACAGTAGGCATTTATTTTATTGGTAATTTTTTAGTCAGTCTTTCTATTAGGCCATGTTTAATCTTAAGTCATGGAGTGTGCATCTTTTGATAACTATATCAAAACTGTTTTTCATCCATTACCATTTAAGTTGGGGCAGCGTTATTCTGTAGCAATGAATGAAGGAGCTGAATTCTACATTAGCATGTGGAAACTCCTGAAAGGAGGAGATTCCAGAAAGGGTAGCACAGTGCATATCTATCCTTCTTTGATGGGTTTCAAGTAGCTGCCAATTCCACTAGCTGGCAGCAGTCATCAAAGAGGCTGCAAACCCATCTACATTGACCTGGTAGTCATGGGGGAGGCTGCCTTGAGAGGCCCTTGAGAGCACTTTCAACTTCAGGAAAGCATGGTAGGCCTACATCATATTTTCTTCACAGGCTTTTCAAACCAGGGTCAATCAATTGAACAAGAGTATGTCTGGTGGAAGAGGACACAACAGAGAGCCTGATGCCTTTTTGTAAGTAATGGAATGAGTCCAAGGAGTTCTGCTCTGGAATAGAGACCAAAGTTGTATCAAAACCCCTTTGAAAAGAGGTGAACATAAGACATCCCTGTTTGCCACAATGAAAGGTGTTTTATTGCCATGTCTGCAACCAGAAATATGCCACTGTAACAGTGGTTCCAATACCTCTTCTGTTCTGTTAGACAGGAGAAGGCAGCCTAGCTCTTTCTGTGAGGGACATGTGCTGGAAAGGACATCAGGAGCACTCTGACCACTGCTCTCACTTCTTGCTTTACCAGGTGCTCTACAAGGTAGCACTGGGGCATGGGGCAGAGGAAAAGACAGGTGAAGGAGGAGATACTCAGTAGTGAGGGCCATAAGTCTGGGAGAGGATGTGTAGTTATTTTTATTTTGGGTAATATTCTGAGCCCTCAGTGTCCATGATGATTCCCTTTAAGGAATCATTACCAGGTGCAGAGGTGCAGTCTGTAGCATGGAGTTAAGGTTCTACATGGTAAGGCAAAGTGGGCTTTCCCCATCAGTCACAGAGTTTTATAAAAGGGACATCTGCAGGTCAAAATTCCAGCAGCTCTGTCTCTCTCTTTCTTCTCTATGTCTTGCTCACCCAGGATAGGTTAAATGGATCTGTCAGATTTAGCCTCATAGTTCTCATTTGCCTGTCAGTACAGATTTCCCTGTTGATCAGCCTAGGGCCATGGTCAGCCATTCCTCTCTTCTAGCAAAGTAATTATTAAAGGGGTTTAAAGCCTGAGAGGAAAACAATCTGTCTTTCTCTATTAAGAGTGATAAACCAGACTTACTGTAACTAGGCTTGTTTGTAACTATCAGAAAACAGAGAAATATTCTTTCCATGAGTGTACTCAGTATATTGAGTACATGAATCTCACCAGCAGCCCACATGACTATGTGGTCTTTCCAAATGCATTGCAGCACTGTGGACTGCTCCTTCGTGATGGCAGTGCGGACTACTGTCACAACAACTGGTTTATCAGCAGTCTTCCAGTGACAGCAATTGTAAATGGTGATTTTCCAGATGTCACAAGGAAATCTTACGTCCTGATGAGAAATCTCACTTTAGTGTACTGTGGCAGTACATTTCTGATACAAAAATTGTGATGGTGCTGCCAGTTGCTGGGCTGTTCCACTCACCAGAGGAAGGTGTTTTGAGCCAAAGACAGGCAGTTCTTGCAAGGAGAAAAAAAAAAAAAAAAAAAAAAGGCAAAAACAAATAAAAAGCAAAACCAACCACAACCCACAGCTCTCTTTGGGAAGACTTCATAGTCTTTCATAGTCTGCTCAGTTTTAGCTTCTTCCATCTTATATGAACCCAACTCTGCTGCACACCAGTGCTAACTTGGACTGAACTATGTCTGTATTTTTGGTTCTGTACTAATTCTTAACTTTCTTTTCCTATCTTGGGAAGTAAGTGTACTTAAACACTTTTAAAGCGGACAGATTTGAACTCTTTGAATCTTTCACTGGGAGATACTTTTTTCCTATCTGTGATAGTTTCTGCAACTCATCTCTGAAATGTCTCCAGTATTTCAACATCCTTCTACATATGTTGCTATTCTGAAGGGGCTGATGAAAAAGCCACTCTGCCACCAGATGGAAGAGTGTACAGGAGAAGGTATTAATAAGTGTTGCCCAAGTCAAATGAATTAATACCTCTTGGTGGGCAAGGAGAGGTGGTCTGGATCTATCCTGTGATACCTGCCAATAGAATAGCAAAAGTGAGTGTCTGTCAAGAGCATTATTTAAGATTTTATTTTCTTTTTTTGCCTGTCAAAAATGAAGGAGATGGTAGCCCTTATGGAAACAGTGGAGGAGATAAAAAGAACAGCAGCAAGAAGGAAGATGATCAGATAAAGAACTTGCATAATATATGCATATAGATTATCTTTCCTCATGCAGCTTTCTGAGAGATGTTGTTTCTGCACAAAGCTCTTTGCAGAAAATGTTTTAGAGGCATATCTACAGACTTTGTGAAATTTTGTGGGTGAAGACTGCGGCAGTCTCTGTGACGAGAAGAGTGGAACATGAGAATGAAATGGAAAATATGCTTGTGAGTACTTAGCAGGTATGAGGAAATTACAAAATTACTGCAGTCTAGGGATCTATAAATGTGGATTGAGATCTGCAAGATGCCACTTTACATTTGTTGGCTCACCGGCTCATGAAACTATTTGTTCCTCCCCTCACAATGCAGCAGGTATTAACCTCTTTATGGCTTTCCCAAAGCTAGGAGCACCATCTAGCGGAAAGCTATGCTGGTCCAGCAAATTAACCTGTTCTTACAGGACAACAGAATTTGTCTTTACATATGAAATATATACACCTGCTTTTGTCTCTATCTACCAAACACAGGAGAGAAGTTTAAGTCTAATATCACAAATCAAATTAATTACAAAAGTGTTTCTATTATATTCTTATTCCTGTTGATCCACTGTTACTACCAATTTTCATGGCCATCATAAAAATATAATATCACTTTAGGCAGTCCTTTCTTTTAAAGTGCTGTGCACTTGCCATTGCTATACTTAGTATTTGGTGGTTTCATGTTCATACTACAGAACTCAGTGTCCTCACAGTTCCATCAGAGTCAGCTTATGTGCCTGTAAATATCTGAACTGTGACAGAAGGGTGCAGAAGAGTCTGGTACAAGAGTAGAGTGTGTGTTCCATGAAAAATCAGCACAACAGAAGACCATAATAGAAATTGAAAAATATCTATAGAAATAAACACTTATCCTTTAAATTCCTATGCTTTATCTGTAGTAAATTTTGACATTAAACTCTCAAATCTACCTCCTAAAATATGTACTTTCTAACACTTTTTAAGAATAATTTTGCGCTGAGGGATAAAATATAAATAAGTAGATGAACTGCTTGAGGCTAGAAAAGAGCTGTATGAATGTATGGTAAAAAATATGATAAAGATCCCTCCATTTTTTACTGTTTTCTCATAATGTGGTGAGTAAAGCACTTTCAATGAAGGTGCCAAGTGACCTATTAAAAGTAACAAAGATTAAATGCCTTTATATACAGTTTCTAAACACAGTTTAGAATTATTGTTGCAAGATAATATGGAGATTAGAAACAGGTTAAAAAAATGGGATTATGCATACTTTTGGAGGATAAGCCTGATGTGGCTGTCAAACTCAGCAGTTTAGCTGCAGCCCTGGAAATATCCCAGCTTCTGCTAACTGGAAGCTGGTAGGACATATAAGCCTTAAGAGCAGAGGAGTGGCTGGACTGATCATAGCTAACTAATCCATTATCCTGACTCCAACAGTGTTCAAAAGCCTGTGTCTTGGGAATAATAAAAACAAATCAATAGAATACTTCCCTTTTAAAACTTTCCCAGCTGAGGGTATTTCTTGAATCTGCTGTGGTCTCTTTTGCAACACTTAGGAGCTTTTAAGTGCTCCTGCAGACTCATAGAGGCCCATCACACTTCTTGGAGCTGCAGCCTCTGAGTTGAGGAGTTTCTTGTTTCTCCGTCTGCTGTATGGTGAACCACTTCCTTTCGTTTTTTTGAGTGTGGCTGCTACTAAATGAAATTTTTGGGTTTTGCTTCTGTCCTGGACAAGACAGGGAACAATCAGTCTCTTTTCCATTCAGGATATTGCAAAACCACTCACTGTGAGCCCTTGCTGTCCCCATATGTTAGTGAACTGCTCCCAAGCTCTAACTCTCCTTGGTGTACAAGGGCATGATTAAATTCCAGCTGATTCAGGGGGTGTTTTCTTATCTGCAACATAAGGCAGACTGCTTGGGGCTACTGTGGTCCTTTTCTCTCATCTTCTTCATCCCTGATCCTCCTCCTGGCTGCAGGCTCCTGCCTCCTTGTATCAACATCAATGCAATTCAAGAGCTGTGCTTGTGATAGTATTGGGATGCTTTGAGTTGCAGTACTTACATTTTCAGCTTTGGAAATGTGGTTCAGGGATCCCTGGGCTGGATTTTCTCAGAATGGGCTGAGATGAAACCAAATGGGCTTTAAAGAAAAAGCACAGGTTGCCCAGGGCCGTGTCTCAGGCCAGAAACTCTTTAAGGCTTGAGAGAGCTCTGCAGGTGCTTTGCCTTCTCCCACAGAGCCTGCTGAGTGTGGAGTCCTGGGGAGAGGTCTGGGGGTGCACAGGCTGCCAGAAAGGCAGAAAGTGTGTCCCAGTGGCTCAGAGCATGTTCCTGGGGCCAAGTAAAATAAATCTGCCTTTGCAGTAGACTCAGACATTGCACACTTAAATAAGAAGGATGATACAACATTTTTCTATTTTGCCATCTCTTTATAAATTGCTACTATCTGCTACTGCTACTATCAAATAAGTTAGGTTTTCACTAGCCAAGGAAAGCCTCTAGAAGCTTGCTTGAGATAGGCTGGAAACGTCACTACCAATATTTGTAAAATCCTTTTCTTCTTTTTTTTTTTTCTTTCACTTTGCTTCTCTGTTGCTCTTCCAGACTCTTTCTTTTCATAAACTTGCCTTATCTGCAATTTTTTTCCTTCCAGCCTTACGGGTTTACTTTGCTGTTATGTATGCAGCGTAAAAGAGTCTGTTAAAGATGGGAAAGTCTATCTTTTGGTGAATTTGGTGTATGCACATCACTGATGTTGTTGCAGCTGAGTTGTCTGTCTTGGGAATGGAGTAGTGCTATTTGAAACAGCAGCTGCTTTTGTCTGAGCCTCCAACCTTGTAAGTATGAATTGTGCCTGTGGCAGCAAAATTAATGGCTAACATAAAAGGAGAAATAGAAAGCAGGTGGCCTCTTGAAAAAACAGCCAGAGCTGCAGGACCACATTTGTACTACAGAGCACACCATCAGCCATGCATTTTCTTTACCTGAAGTATTTTTTGTAGCCCTTTTCTGTAGCCTTACTCCCTACTTGACCTACAATCCTCCCAGAGGCCCATCCATCAGCATGAGGAACTTGATATTAAAGTATAATTAAGATGAATATGTTCAGACCTCAGTAAAAGGATTGCAAAACCCTGCAATGTTGCATTTGTCTATTCATTTATATTTACTGCTCCTATGCTTTTATTTGTAAAAGCAATTGAGTCATGAACAGCCCTATTCTTGAAAGAATGTGGTTCTATCATCCAGGGCAACATATAGTTGAAGTCTGCGTCTTTCTTTCTAATTATAGGGAGTGATGTCTCTTTCTTAATTAATCTCTATGTTTCACTAAACTTGATCAAATACACTAAAAATCCCTTTTTCAGAGAGGAGTTGGGGGCACAGAGATCAGGGGGAGCTATGAATCTGCTTCCTAACATCTCTATTTTTTTAAATGGATCTTCAGTCTGATCCACTACACCAGAGGAACATACCCTAAAAGTGGTACAAAATATGAAACTTTTATTTTAAAAAACTTTTAAAAGACTCTGAATTTTAAAATAGGCAAAGGGAGATACCTAAGGACTCTTATGTGAGTAAAAGCTGATAGACTGGGCAATCCATCTGAATGGGTGATTAATTCACCTAAGTCTACATTTTGTGATACACACTGATACTACACAACAAATTATTTGTAACATTTTGTAAGTAGTAAAATTAATGTTGTATGGATTTGTCATTTCAACAGAAAAGTTATAGATTTTGTGTATTATAATTTCATCTTGTTAATGTAATAGAAGGAATTTTGCTTTCACTGGTCTCTTGGGAAGCAAAAAAATAGTGTATCTAATTATCTGAACACTCAGGAACATAAAAGAATAGCAAGTGGTGAAATTACAAATCTGTTGGAACAACTCCATGTTTTCTGATTAAACTCTATTTCTGGTGGCTCTCAGCAATCATGTTCCTCCTATGTTCATAGTAATTGCATGTGTCAAAGCTGAGGCCTTGTGTAAACTGTACCAAATGAGTTACAATTTTAATTTAGAAGGAGATAACTGTATTTGCCCCTGCAGGCAGATTGCATCGGGTCAGAAGTTTAAAAACGAATAAGAAAGAGAGTAGGGAAGAGGCTGGAGGGTCTCCAGGTTAATAATAAGTAGAAAATCTAATAAGGCTTTCATTACAACAGTTGAATTTTAGGGGAGGGAAGGGAAGAAAAAATGAAATTTGCAAGCATGAAGCCAAAATCTGCTACTTGCATGTTATCATGTGTATGAGTGCACATTTCTAACTGCATGTAGGTATGTTTGGCATGGTAAAGAACTATTTCTGTATTTTATAGGTAAAGGGTATTTTTACTATTTAAAAATATCTTCTCAATCTCTGTAATTGTATTATCTTTCAGATTGCTTTTGGCCTAAGAAATACAGCAGATAGTTTTCTTAATGCTATGTGGCATTTTTAAAAGGTTAGTGTCCTCATGAAGAAGAAAAAAAATTTTTAATCTAAAATCTTTTTTTAAAAATTCTAATCAAGGCTATTAGAAATATGTTTGAACATGACTAAGAAGTTACACTAATTCTGTTTATATTTGAAAGCAATCACTTCAGCAATGATTAGATACTGTTAATAATTTTGCTTAGTACTGTGATATGAAGGTTGTTTTTGCCTAACCTTCCATATAGAAGACCAGGCAGACCCAAAGTTTGTTTGAAAAGAATGAAGTGTTACTACTGCTTATAATTAAGGCTTAATTTAATTTGTCTACAGCCTTGCAAAACCTTCCCTTTAAGGAGCCTGCTTTGAACTGATTCTGTGTTTGTGCATGTTTGATTTTCATCTGAAATAGTCCAGTCATTTCCCAGAGTGATATTACAAGAAGAAGCCTGTTTTGTACCTGTTAATATTTTCCTTATAATTACTTCATTAGGAAGCTGCACTTCCTTTGTGATTCAGTGCAGGATAGAACTGTAGAAGGGACTTTAAAGGTCATTCAGTTCCAACCTCCCTGCCTTGGGCAGGGACACCTTCCACTACAACAGATTGCTCAAAGATCCATCCAGCCTGACACCAAACACTTCCAGGGATGGGGCATCCCCAGCTTCTCTGGGCAACCTGTGCTAGTGCCTCACAACCCTCAAAGTAAAGAATATTCCTCTAATATCTAATCTTTAGCCTTTCAGTATAAGGCTGTTCCGTCTTGTTCTATCAGTCCATGCCCTTGTAAAAACCCTGTCTCCAGCTTTCTTTCAGGCCAACTTTAGGTACTGGAAGGTTCTCTAAGGTCTCCCCAAAGCCTTCCCTTTGCCCCAGCCTGACTCCATAACAGTGGTTTTCCAGCCCTCTGGTCATCTTCATGACCCTCCTCTGGGCTCACTCCAAGAGGTTCGTGTCTTTGCTCTGCTAAGCAGAGCATGTCTTTGTTCCCCAGAGCTGGACTCAGTACTTCAGGTGGGATCCCAGGACAGTGGAATAGGGGGGGAATCACCTCCCTTCACCTGCTGCCCATGTGACTTCTGATGCAGTCCAAGATATGGTTAATTTGAATAGTTAATTTGAAGACCATGAGAGATGGATAATCAGCTACTTCCTCTATTACCATTTTTCAGAGGTAAACTAGCCTCCCCTTTAAAATGTTCTGCCTGTTTAATAAGGTGCATGACAAGTTTTACCTTTCAATTTTATTGTTGAAAGGTACATTTTACACTGCTGGTTTCAAAAACTTCTTAATTCTTGTATTAGTATTTTTCCCTCATAGAGATGATTATACTGTGTAATCACCTCTCAGTCTTCTGTTTGTTGTGTTAAAGTGATTGAAGTCTTAAAGTCTTTCTATTCTTACAGGCATTTTTTGCAGTTAATTAATATTTTTTGAACCTTTTTGAAGCATCTGCACTTGCCCTACAAATGGCAGTGCAATACTTTCACTGCATTTCTTTGTTCAGAAGAAAGTGTGGTCCTTATGATTCTTTACTATCCATTTTAAGAATACCTTATAAAATGTTTTCTGCTCTCAATTCAGTTTGAGTCTCTTGCTCACAGGTAACAGATCTCCCTTAGTCTTTGTCAGCACCAGCACAAACAAGTCACCTTTTCTGCAAGCTCCAGTACTTCCATGCATGCAGCAGATGCATCTCATGTCTGTATTGAACCCACTGCTCTGTGACAGTGTTTGTGCATTCAGAATTCTGAGCAGGATCATTCAGTCAAGATATTTAATATTTTATTGGGAACCTTAGTACTGAACTCATGTGTTTGGGGTTTGGTGGGTTTATTTTTGTGGGTTTATTAGGTTTTTTATTTCTCCCCCCCACCCCTTCTACTTACTTGTATTAATTCCTCATTTCTTTGTTAGCCCAAATCATCCTCTGCTTGTAGGAGCACAATATGTAAGAAACAGAATCTGCAAGCAGTACAGGACACAGTAACATCATTCTTCTCTCCACAAATGAACTTCATGCATCTTCTTTTTTGGATAAGGCTGGAAACTCAAGGGGATTGCACAAAGTTACCAGGTTTTTTTTTTTTTTTAAAAAAAAAAACCCAGTTCTTCATTATAGTGAAGTCAGGTCTTTCATGTACCAAATATGAACCTTCAAAAACATGTTGGATCAGTAATTATTCCAAAATGCTAAAAAAAATTTCCAGAAACTAGTACATATAATTTGGAATATAGTCTTCATTAGAGTTTTACATGACTTGTATATGTCAGCCATGATTACAAGTTTGGAAAAGCTGATGGAAAATGGATAACTGAGCACATCTCCCACAAACATATTTGCATAAATATATTGTGACATATTTACTTATCGTGTCTATATATTTTTTGGTTTTGTGTGGCACTTTTGAGCAGGACGACCTAACAATCCATCAAGAATACCAAAGTCTATAACTTAATAGTTTGAAATTGATTGTGGTACTGATTTAATATTTGAAGAAGGAGGATAAGACAGTAAACAATGTGGGCAGACTCCAGCTCATTTTCAGAGAGAAGCTTTAATGTTGTTTTGTGCTAAAATGAGCCACAGATGTAAATGTGCTCATGCATTTTAGATAAAGGAAAGTATTATTCAAACTGAGGGGAGTAAAATCAATTATAGGTTATATGTTCCTTAGCAAACAGTTCTATCATTTCCAATTCAGTTTCCTATAAAATAATTTCTAGGATAACTTCTCACTGGCTGAAGGCAGATGGAAATATTTTAGTCTTTTGACAAACAAAATTAGTTCATAGTTGATTCTCCTGAAGTGTTTTGTAAAGTGCTGGGTTTTGCTAGAGCAATATTCGTTCCACAAAAAAATTTCCACCCTTCAATATTTAGAGAGAAAATCTGTCCTTTCTTTGCTCAAAAGAAAAAATGCCTTTAACATGAGAGTCAACATGCATTTACATAATCAGACAATTTAATGTGAAGTATACAAAACCAGAATAATGTGACAAATTATAGCTTTGCTGGTGTAGGCATTGCTCCCTTCTTAGTGGTGTTAGTGTAGACAGCCCTTGCACATCCCTCTTGTGTGCCTGAGAATACTGCTGCTATTCCAGAATTAGTCCCACAGAACTATGGGTTCTGTGCATTACCCAGATATATTTTTTCTAACAGTTTTCATTATATGCTTTATTATCCCTGGGAAGTTTTTGGCACTTTTTTAGCCTTCTAGAACTGACACCTGACATTGTCTTTTGGGCTCATAATCCCTCAGACAGCTGGAGGAGGATGACAAAATATTTATTTTTCTCACAAATCAGTCAGCCATCTCTGTGGCTTTCTTCACTGATGTAGGTTAGACAGCTAGTCTGCAAGATGAGATCAAGGGGAGGGATCTCAACCCTTTTAGATTGCTATGACAGCAAAAAGTAAGAAAAATACTCTTGTTTAAGTCTCAGCCACATTCAAGTTTAGTAATATTTTATTATTATCTCTGTCATAATATTGAATCAGAAAAAGTATCCTGAGAAGCTCATTGTAACAGTTACAGCAAAGAAATTCTTCAGTCAGATAGCTAACTTCAATAGTGTAATATTTCCCTCTGGGAATGGGTCTTTTTTACAAGAGACATGAGAAGACAGGCATAGTCTGCTCTCAAATCAATCAAAATTCTAAGTTCAGGTGCAAACTCTTGATTTCTAAATCCTGAGCTGGTGTAGAGTGCCTGAAGGTAGAAATACAATAAAGATAAACATAGAAGGTAGGCTTTTTTTAGCAAAGTTTGATATTTATGAATTCCTGGTTGTAATTGTTAATTTGAGTGTTTGAATATAGCAGCACAATTAAGATGCATGGGTGTAGCCAAGCACTGATTTTTCAATATAAAATCATCAAGGATTGTGTTTAGCAGTATCTCTGCTTCTCTTGCCCTTTGTTTGCCTCAGGAAATGGAATCTTATGAACAATTTTAATGAACAAACAAACAAAAAAAAGCCAATTTAGTTCAAATGACATTTGTTTTGGGTTCAGTATTTCTGAGGTTAAGTTTTTTAGCCAGGCAGTGGTGTTTATTGCAACAAAGAATTGATTGGGTCATGTAGGGCATAGAGTACAAATAGCAGTGTCATTCACCAATAGGTACCACAATTTCCTCCAACATGTACTGAACTCCTACTGGTCCTTCCAGCACCAGTGGAAGAGAAACAGGAGAGAGTATCAGAAAAGCACACTTCGTTTTCATTTCTATATCTTAAATAAGCCTTGAGGCTAAGGCTCAAATGAGTGACAGGCTGGCTTATGTTGTTTTAGTCTACAAAAGTGTTTTATCAAATCGGCAGTGCTGTGTGTCAGTTATATGTGACCTCTGCATGGAAAATGTTTACACGACATTATTAACTGTTTTGCTCCAGGGTTTCCTTATGAATCTGTTATATTCCCTGCATTAAGAGCGTGGCAACCAAGCTTCCCAGATCTCCAAACAATCATAAGAAAATACACTCTTACATATACTCAGAGTCTGATCAAGAACTTTCGTTCAGATTTTTGGGGAAAAAGTTATTATTAAATTTTAATTTGGGATTAACTCTGTTGCTTGATCAAGTTTCAGGCACTGAATACACTATTAGTTGCCAGTTCATTCTCCCCTACTTAACAGCAATAAACAAAGACAGATGATTATCTGATTATCCAACGAAGTGATAGAAACATATCCTTTTCCCAGATAAATTCTGTATGGTGTCTACTTTTTCTAGGAAAATATTTTTTCTTTTGAGTAATTCTCTAAGACCCCTTCAGATCCACACATTCCCCCTCTTCTTTTACAGCACCACATATACCACCTTTTGAAGTTACGTTTTTCTCTCCTTCTTTACTTTCTGTCTTGTGAGACTTGTTTTGTTTGGGTAAGGTTATTTTTCTGGACCCAGAAATAACTGTTCAAGAGTGATCTGTAATCTACACTTCCCTACCCCAGAAAGGACTTATATTTGAAAGATACACCTGATCCTTCATGTCCATAAATATACATGTGGTCCTTCATACCCTGAAAGAGAAAACAAGGTGTTTCAGGTAGAGTCTTACTGCCTGAGGTATCTTATATTTTCTTATGAAACAGACTCTGCAGTCTTGTGGCTGGGTGATAGAACCAAATCTCTTAATCTAGATGGTGGTGCTTTTACCTGTGTCACTTCTTTTAGTCATTAGAGATTTTTTCATGATCCTGACCCACAGCTCAGTGAAGATGTATTCCCACTAACTGTGTGTTGCACCCCAAGCAACCAAATGCTCCTTATACTGGCATGTTTTGCTACTTGGTTTGTTCCATGGCACTGGTTCTTTGGTGGCTCATGCAGAATATACATGCTAGAGTAGGAGCACCCCCATCTCTACCCAGCCATGTAGGCGCATCTGCTGCCAAACAGGGAGTGAGGCAATGCCTCTTTGTCAACACTTTGTCCACTCTTACAGAAGACCATTTATCCCCATTTACCCCCAATCATGCCCACATAGGAATGAAGAAGGCTTTGATGTAGCTTCCTGTACCCTGAAAACCCTGAATCACTTGCACACAGCTACATCACCCCTCAGGTTTTTGCTAATCAGAAAGCTTATTAAAAAGTCCCTCCCTTCCCAGGCAGACCTGGGAAGGGAGGGACTCGTGGCCACTACACATAAATACACACACCTACTCTTTCACTCTCCCAACACAGAACAAATGCACAAGCACTGCCTAAATTCTTGCACCTGTGAGACCACAAACTCATGCAGACAGAGCACAGATGCCTGCTGAGGACTTCTACATTGCTGATGAGCTTTGGTGCGTTCTTTTTGTCTTACCAAATTGAACTCAGACTTGGCAGAGATATGAAGTGGTACAAAACCAATCTTTGCTAGCTTGCATTCCCCAGGGAAATGCAGTTTGTCAGGGTAAATCAATAAATTCACATGCCAAAATGATTAGAAGTATAGTTCTGGCTTGCTGTGCACAGGTTGGAAAATTCCCAATTTACAGTTACTATTTAGTTTTCAGCTCTCTGCACTTCTGACCTGTAAAGTACATGACATGGAAGTCATTCAGGAGAAGTAGCACATGCTCACATATAGCAAATCTGGTTTATTTCTCTCTGGGATGACTCATCAGTATTGCCTTATTCTTTGGTACAGACTCGCTGTCACAACCCTTCTGATTTGTACATTAAAAAAAATGGGGTTATTTGTTACTTGTTAAAGCAGAACTTGTCATTACAGATATGCACACATACTAAATAACAGTGGAATTTCCTCCCAATGAATTCTTGGTTGTTGGAAGACCAGTATGTCAGTTTAACCACTGGTTTACAGGCTGCAGACACACTGTGGATTTAAAGCATCCATGTCAGTGGCCATGTTAAGTCAGATGGCAAGCAGTCAGCAGACTGATATGAGCTAAAGACTTAACCTTTTAACAGCAATAATGATAAGTGGAAAGGTTTATCTAAGTCTGGCACTGAGCAAGAAATTGGAAGCTGAACAGGAGATACCTGAAGATAAGCCATCTGATACATGAAAGAATTTAGTGTGCTGAGCATGTCCTTTAGTGGTCTACTGAGAAGTTAGAAAAGCAGCCTGATGCTATGCTTGGTGCAAACCCAAGCAACATTTTGATCTAATTGGAAAAAATGTGTATGGTACTGAGCAGTCCCATGGAGATGTTCTTCTTCAGGAGTCTGTGCAGGCTGGCCAGGTCTGCCCTCAATGTTTCTTGTCCTGCTGCTGGCACCTTGGACTTTCACTGAGGCAGATTAATTTTGCTGAAGCAAGACCCTGGTGAACTCATGGGACTGCTGGAGGAAGAGGTTCAAGGCTGGAAATGTTGCTTTCAGTCCTCCTTGAATCCAGCCTTGGAAATATTTATGTTCCAGAGAAGATAGAAGAAATCTTATTCATAAAAGTGTCAGCTAACAGTAAGGTGCCACTGAGAGATAAGGACCACGTTGCTTCTCAGAGCATTTGTTTGGCTTGTGTGGCTGCTGGATGGGACAGTCTGGGGCAGCCTGTGCTTCCCCTGGTGGTTCTGGTAAACAAGGAGGGGGATATGACTTCTGCCCTGAGGGCAGAGAGCCACAGCAGATGGACAGAGGGGCAGGGTGAGGCAGGAAGCAGGGTGGAGAAAGGGATCTTCCCTACAGTGCTTCAGGGAACAAGACACCTGTTTAAATATTTGTGAAATTACATCATTCACTTAATAAGATTTCTCTACCTGACAAGTTATTCTGCACTAATATGCTGAGTTCTAACAAATACCATTTTAAAAGCTGGAGGCAGATGGTATCTTCTGGTTTGCTCACTTCAGAGTTATGTGGAGCAGTTCTATCTCAAGGCTTTGGTTGATTGAGTCCCACCATCAGTATTGAGCATGGCAGACAACCTCAGACTGCACTGGGTGAAACTGCAAAGCAATGCTGCCCATCTGGGTAGGACAGGTGGATGAAAACAGCTTGGCACCTGCAGAGAAAAGGATTTTCACATGGAAAAAGGAAAAGCTAAGTGCTTGCCCAGTTCTTACATTGAAAATAGAAAGTCCCTGTCTGGCAGCACTGTCTGCAGGATGTTTTCTAACTCTCAGAGGTCCAGGTGCCCTCTCAGGAAGTACAAGTGTCATTGTGGATAATGGTGCAACTTCTACGGCAAACATTAGTGCTTACATTTCTTTAATTATCACCTCCCTCCACAGCCAGCAGATAGGAAGGGCTGCTGTGATCTTGTCAGCCAGCAGTGAAGAAAAGTATTTCAACTGAGATGTTCTAGATTTGGCAGGCAAGCAAACACAAAAGCAAGCCTGGAGATTGGTGTGAGTATAACTCCCAACAGTTTGCATCCTGCTGGTTGCACACAAGAGGATGAAGTATCTCCAAACAAGGACACCAACCTTGCTTTGCCAAGGATATGAACTGGGTGTTACAGAGTGTGTGTCCATTTCTGTTTTCTCTCGACCAACATCTAAAATTCCATGCAGTGGCATTCAGTAATGCAAGCTGTTGTTGTCTCTGGATACTGAAAGTTAAATACCTTCAGCAGAACACCTTGAGCAGTTTTATTTCTGAGGCATGTCTATATAGCAGAAAAGAATTGTGTAAAAGCATAGAGATGATCCATTTTCCCTCTGCTGGTTGTCACAATTCTGAGAGAAGAGCTAACCTGCCTGTAGGTCATAGCAGCTGCAAGTAGCCCTGAATAAATGCAAAGAGTAATTTTGAGTTATTGGTTTTGAAAATATTAATAGCAGCAATTTATTGGTTTTTAAACATCTGTTTCCTACTTTTCCTCTGATGAATTTTTAGAGATAGAGGAATAAAAACTAATTTTTCCCTCTGTCAGGGTGACACCCAAAAAAAGTCCTTGCAGGTAGCAGCCCAAAGAAGAAAAAGGTTGTTTTCAACCTGTTTGCACGTGGATTTATTCAACCACAAGCACCTTCTCAGCATAATTGGTAACTAAACAGCATGTTGGATAGTGGTTTCTGTAAAAAATATTAGATCCATGCAAATGTATGGTTCCCAGGGAACAACTTCTTAAGTTCTAGTTGGGACTTCTCAAACTGTGATTGTATAAATGGAGACTAGATAATAATATTTATTAATGTGATTATTAAGAATACATGTATTCTGACAGAATAATTACTCTTAAAAGACTATAAACATCTGCTTCAGTAAGTTACAAGCCTCTCACAACCCTTATTCTGATGTCAGTACCATTCCTCACCTACAAGTACTGCCATCTGCACCTAAATAAAAGAAATCTGAAATGGTAGCTGAGAAATGAAAGGAAGATTTCTTTAAAATCCTTTTCTCATTTAAAGCACTCAACCTTTTGTCAATACCTACCAGAAAAATCCCCAAAGCAAGACCCATCCCCAAACACTGCTGCAGACACAGCAATAAAATATTGTGTTTGCTATAATCGAGGGAATTGCAAGTCTGTGCTGCTTCTGCTTTATATCTTCTTTCTCTAGTCTGGAAATCCCCTCCTTGGCAATTACAGAATCACAGAATCATCAGGGTTGGAAGAGATCTTCAGGATCATCTAGTCCAGCTCCCAGCATAGCAGCACCATAAATTATATCCCTACATGCCACATACAGATGCCTTTTGGATGCTTCCCAAGACAATGATTCCACTACTTTCCTGGGCAACCCACTCCAATGCCTAAGCACTCTGTCCACAAAATGTTATTTTTAAAGTATCTAATCTGAACCACCACTGGTGGAACTTAATGCCATTTTCTCTCATCCTTTCTCTTGAGACATGCCAGAAGAACCTGGCTCCCACTTCACTACAACCTCCTTTCAGGTAGTTAGAGAGGGCAGTGAGGTCCCGCCGATCCTTCTTTTCTCCAGACTAAACAATCCTGGCTCCCTCAGCTCAGTTCCCTCATAAGACATGTTTTCCAGACCCTTCACACTGTTAATTGCCCTTCTGTGAACACAGTTCAGCACCTCATGGTCCTTTTTGAAGTGAGGGGCCAGAACTGGACACTGTACTCAAGGTGTGGCCTCATCAGTGCTGAGAACAGGGGCAAAATCTCTCCCCTAGTCTTGCTGGCCACACTGTTCTTGATACGGGCCGGGATGCCACTGGCCTTCTTGGCTGCCCAGCTGGCTCATATCCAGCTGGATGTAAACCAACACCCCCAAGTCCCTTTCTGCTGAGCACTTCTCTAGCCACTCTTCCTGCAGCCTGTAGCACTGCAAAGAGTTGTTGTGACCAAAGTGCAGGGCCTGGCATTTTGCCTTATGGAACTTCATGCCACTTTCCTCAGCCCATCTGTACTGTCTGTGGAGACCCTTTACCTTCAAGCAGATCTGTGAACTCACTCAATTGCCCTGTCCAAATAATCCATAAAGAAGTTAAACAGATATTTGCCTTGGGTGAGGACTCCTTCATGCAAACATGCCATACACACAGGTTTTATGTGTATTGGAGTCCCTTGTATCCTCTGTCCACCTTTGAATGCATTGGTTGGTTTCTGCTGAAAAGCTTCAGTATGGCCCTGAAGTAACTTCTGCAGCTTTTCCTTTGGTCCTGCAGTGCTCTTAGAACGACTTTGTTATTTTTTTATGTGCATCACAGAGACATATAGAATGCTATTTTGTGTCACACGCAACCTGTCTTATTTCCAAACTTGCAACTCTCAACACATGAATTAAGCATTCACAGAAACGCCCAGCAGGAATGGAAATCTCAGTCACGACATAAGTGGTGATAATTATGTTCTTTCAGCAATAATTTTGTTTTTTGGAACAGAAGCCTTTGACTATTCTTATTTTTTATTTGGTACTCCTACATCTGGTTTAGTTGCAGGATCCAAGGAAAGAGATGAATATATATTCTTCTTTAAAGACTTTTTTGTGACTTGGCTTACTGTGCTGGGTCAATGCCCAGGGTTGGGTCACAATACCTGCTGTAAGAGGATAGCTGAGGGCCATGTGATGTGCCAAGAGGGAGCAAACAGGGCGTAGGCACCTACCTGTAGGACTTTGGCAGTTCTCATCCGTGTTTACATTTTTGTTGCTTTGTATGAAGAAACACCCAGTTGTTCCTGGAACCAGTGAGAGAGGTTTCCTTTTTTATGAACATGAGTTCTTGTAACTGAACTGGATTTTGTAATCTGCAGGTGTTAAAATCTACCATATTTTTCTGAATTATAGTTGACAAAGCCCAAATTAGTGACATAAGCTATTTTTCCTGAAAGAGCATACTTGACCGGTATAGAGACTCATGGTACAACAACAGAAAAAATCTCTATTAATATATACAGCAATAATATACAAATAATCATATACAAATACATGTCTGGATTTCCTTTCCTAATTCCCAAGAGATATTGTACTATCAAAAATGAAGAGAGGTTGTCACTTCCAGTAATATGCTGAATTCTACAGCTGTTTTAAAAAGAAAATTCAGGGAAGATAACTGCACCTGAGTTGGCTGCAAGTAGTCCTTTTTCTATTTTCACTTTATTACTTATTCCATCTCTGTTAAGAGCATGGGATACTCATAAACAGAAAGACCAGCCAAAATATGCAGATATTAATTCACACTTTTAATGTTTGAAATGTGCTGTACAGGCAGTATTAGTTGTCTGACCCCCTTCTTGTGGAAAACTCCTGCATTTAGCACCTTGCCATCTTTTTGGGATTCTGTTAATACTCTTTCTCTGTGCCCAGCAGGGCTTGGTAGGCTTCCCCTGTGAGACCTCTCTCTCAGCACTCAGCCCAGTCTGCCCTGGCAGCCCACACTCTCCTGGGCAGGAGAGGTTTCACAGCCTTTTTGTTGTATAATCCCAGATCTGAGAGTAGGTGTATTGAGCCCTTATGAATGGATGCTGGCTGTCTGCATTGTCAGACACAAGCAGAGAACTATGGAAACTGTGGTTCAGACCACACCAGCCTCAAAGGTGTTGGCTGGAGTTAGGCTGCAGAATGTTTCATGGGATTATGTGTGTTATGGTTATACAGGGACCAGAAGATTTTTCCCTGGCCTGATGAGCCTGGTGGTGCTAAAGATGCCTGAGCATTGTGAAGTATTCCCTAGAGCTCCAGCTTGTTAAACAGGCCATCTTTTTGCTATTTGTACAGGCAAGTTAGCAGAGCAAAGATTATAATGGAAGTGAAAAGTGCTGGATTAAAAACCAGTTACAGGAAATGCAGAATGCAGTTGTGATTTATCATTCAAAATCTCAAGCCATAAATCAGCTCAGTGACCCTTAAATGAATGCAGTAGCAAAGAGGCGTGACTTATAAATCAGGTTTGGACTTCATACATCAACTAGGCAGGACGTAAATCCATTATTTGACAAGGTATGTCAACAATTCAAGACATAAATAGTATGATAAGTATTTTTTGACAAAGGTCATCTTGGTTGCAGCCAGTGCTCAGTAAGAACAAGGGGAGGAAAGAACAGATGGTATTCCTGCATTTGCTGTACAGAAGAGGCTGAGGGAAAAGCTGGTTTTGCCACCAGGAGGAGAAGGCAGCACAGCCACCTCTGTGGGGAATGCCAGCCTTGCACAGCAGAGATCAACACACAGATCTCTTTGCTGACCCTGATCCTGCTTGGCTGGGAGATATAAGCTGTGCATGTGCAGTGCTGAGCTGAGCTAATTCGCTTCTGTGCTTGAATGTGGCCAGGGATTTCAGGTTTGTATTTTTGCAGAGAGCTCTGCTGTTCCACATAGGTGTGCTGGCTCCCTCCCAGCCAGATGGGTATCTCTGACAATGCTCTGTGCTGTGTACACATGCCCTCTGCCAGCTACATATCCATTACAAGTTCTTGTGGAAATGCCAGGACAACTTAACACTCTGGGTAAATAAATCATGACCAAATGACAGAGCCCAGCATGACTGAGCTGGAAGCAGGGCTGGATCTGGGTGACTGGGCAGGATGTGGTGCCTCTGGAGTGCAGGCCTAATCTCTTGCTGTAGCTGAGCACTGTGACTTTTTCTGTTATCTTAGATTTATTAGGCACAAGGCTGTTTACTGCAGTCACCAAAGAAACAATTATTCACTACCATACTTAGCTGCTCTGGAGCGACTTGCTGCACTATGAATTCACTTAAAATGTGCCTCATCCAAATGCTTTTTGAGCACCGCCAGTCATGGTGATTTAACCCTGGGTAGCCTGCTTCAGTGCTTGACTTTCAGTGAAGAAATTTTCCTAATATGCAATCTAAATCTCTTCTGATGTAATTTGAGTTCGTATTGTCTTGTCCTGTTGCTTACTTTGGAGAAGAGACCGATGTGGTCAAATGATAAGACTTTCCCTGCTCGCAAACAAAGTAGGAAACTGTCAGGGACATGAGGGCACAGCCAGCCCTGACTGCCCCTGCTCAGCCCCTGCAGCTCTCCCAGCTGCTCAGGGTCCAGGTCAGACTCAGCTCCTCACAGCCCTGTCCTGGCCCAGAGCAATGAATTAAAAACCTTTGGTACCAATACCTATGAACCCTCCTGTTAAAGCAATGAGTTACAAAGAGTGTCGATTTGTCAGAAGGAATTTTTTGGCAATTTACTAAATTTCTCCAGCAAGATGACAAATCTCTTGCACAGATAAGCAGCAGTCGGTGGCGTTGGTTGCTGCCTCATGTCATACACTGACAGCTGAGATAGGGAAGCGCATTCTGGACAAACTGCAGTTTGGAAATTCTTTGGAAAAGTATGCTCAAAGATTTTTACAACTGATACCACTGTCAAAACAGACAGGGTCCACTTTGTGTCTACACCTCCTCAATATTTTTACAAGTGACCTATAGTAAGGGATAAAGAATATGCCTGTGGGCATGGAAGAAGGCATGAGGAGGAGAGGAAAATGAAGGCAGGCCCAGTTTGAAATAATAAGGGTGATGAAAAACTACAGAAAGAAACTGAAAATGATCATAGGTCTGGAAAAAGTTCTCAGTGAAGGAAATTTGAACAAAGAGGGGTAGCCAGAAGTAGAGAATGTTGCATTAAAAATGTCCAGCAGTGTTTATATAAGATAAAGGTGGCTTTATCTTGTTTAGGGAAGACAGCAGATGCATGGAGCTCTGCAGAAGAATCAGCATTCCAATTGTCCATCAGTAGACTCAGCTGAGACACCAGAAGAAACTTCTGTGCTCTAAGGTTGGTGAAACTGTGGAAGATATTCTCATAGGCTGCCACTAAATCTCCGTCTTGGGAGGTATTTAAATTTAGGCTATGCAAGCTTCTATGAGAGTGACACAAGCATCCCTAATTTTGGTGGGAGTGGGGAACATGCTAGAAGGCAATTTGAAAATCTTGCCAGTGCTGAGCTTTATGATCTTACCAAGCAATCTGGATTACTGTGCAATTGTCTGGTCCTCAGTATCACCTATCATACTGCCAAGCTGTCACCACAGTTTTGTCATTGTTGATTTTCTTTTTTAAGCATATGACTATGTTAATTAGTATCACACTAACAGTGATTCACTAATCAGTGATTCTTCTTTCACTTTATTGGGAAAACATTATATGTTTTACTATTTTCCCTTTAATGACAGGTGAGGTCTAATGATAATTAGTCATTGCACAAAGTAGTCACTGCAGCTGTGCATTTCAGCTCCATGAGACAGACACGTGAAGAAGGTGCTAGTGTGGTTGAAGTATGGATCAATGTTAGCATAGGTAGCATAAAAGGAGTGTGCATGTTCTATGATGAAGTAAAATGTTTTGTTGTAGAACAACTAAAAATCTGGACTAATGTCTCATGACAAAGGAACTGCTGTATCCATATACTGTATCCAAGTATATTAGCCTAGAGCAGTTATTACTTCTAGATGTGTATTTTTATATTTCTCAAAATATTAGGGAATGCAATGAATTAAGCCTCAAAATGCTCTTCTGAAATCTATTATCAAATACTCTTGTTCATGTTCTAGCTTTTCAAACATGAAAGCTTCAGGCAATATGAGACTAGCACAGACCTTGAAATCACAGGTTCCTGAGAGAGCTTTGGTCATATTATCTGTGTCCTGCTCCTTTCTTTATAGTAATTATGTACTTAGAAGAGTAAAATAAAACCAAGTAAAAGGGAACACAGACACACAGAGACACAGAAACAGAGTGACACTAGTCTGACTCTGAGGGACAATGAATTATCTCACAAACCCCCAAACTTGAATTTTGCTCTGTTAAAATAAATATTTTTTTATATTCTAATGCTTGTGCAGTTTCTTTGTGGATGATCAGTATTAAAAAGCCAATTGCAATCTAAGGTGTCTCTAGGAGACTCCTGTACTTCGGTGATATCTTCAGAATATGGGCATAGAGCTCTAAACCCCCAGGTACAGCAAGGTGCAGATGGGTCACTGCAGCTATTTTCTTCCCACAGGCTAGAAGGTTTCTTTAGTCCCTTCAGTGGGGAATTGCTCTCCTGGGGAAGGTGGCAGCTCTGAGATCATGGGCACTGAGCTCTCCCAGCTGCTCTGTGTCCCAGCACGCTCCTGCCATGCTGGGCACTGCTCACAGGGGCTTACCACTTCTGCTCTCCTGCTTTGTCTATACACAAATGCCTAAAACCAACACTTCACAGTTCTATGTACTTTTGTGTCTTTTATTTTCTGTTTCCTGAGAGGAAGGTATGGGCAACGACACCAGTAGGAAGGGAGATGGACTGAACATTGCAGAGCTGTGTTTGTTACCGCAGAGATAAGATTGGTTCTTCATTCCATATTTATAATACCTACCCTGAATCTTCTTGCTTGGGAGGTTTTGTTTGGTATTCAGGACATTTCATTTTGAACTTAATCCACTTTCTGAGCATGACATATTGTAGTTACAGGTCAGGACTTGGCTTTTCTAATGCTATCAAGTTAGTCAAGTGACTATTGTTGTTTAATATCACCCAACACTTTGAGTTGTCAATGTCCTGAATATGATAACCTGCTTCCTTTTTCCTGCAACATGTCACTCATTAGCATTCCAGCTGCATTACATACTGCATTTAGGGATACAAAATTAGGGCACTAGGCTCCCCTAACATTAAACAAGGGGACCGTCTTGTGTCCTTGAACGCTCAGGGTTCAGCAAGAGGAGTTAATAGAGATGAACACTCATTTGAATAAAAGCTTTCAGCTGGTTAAATGTATAAAAAATACAGTCTTATTAATTATCTTACTTGTCTTCTTAATTATCTTACTTGTCTCCTTAATTAATTTGTGATTTAAAAAACTTACATGTTTAATAGAAATCATGATTACTGAAATATTATTTACTCACTGCTTACATCCTACCTCTGTATTTATTTCAAGTCATCAACCAGCTCCTGGTTTCTCAATGCACTGGACTTGTAACTGATTCTAAGGCTCACCTTGTATTACCAAAGCAATCAGGATTTGGGTCATATAAAGTAATCCACTAGAAATAGAATAATCAGTTATTCAGTGTGGATTTATATTTTTAAAATTGTTGCTTTGAAACAGCAATAAAAAATAAGAGAAACCAGAATGGAAACTATTTTCTGAAACAAAAATTCCAACTATTTGCTGAAATGAAACTCATAGTTTTCCTTGTACCTTTTCCAGTCCAATTTTAAAAATCCCAAGGGATATTAAGTAACAAATTAGACATGAGCTTCCAATATGTTGTGCCTGTGAAAGAAAGGTCAATGTGGTTTTGGGTTGCATCCACCAGGCACCCTCTCATCCTGTATTGGAGCAGGAAGCTAATAATATTTCTTTATGTGGTTTTAGGATGCAAAACATGCTCTTGCAATGCTGTGTTCAGTTATGGGCAACTTATTACCAGAAAGATATTGACAGATCATAAAAGCACAAGGGCTCAGGTCATTTTCATTTGTCACACAGTGTGACATTCCACCCTTCTCCTTCTCCCAAGAGGAAAAAAAAACATAAAATTTTTACTCCAGAAATATTCTGATTTATTTATTAATAAGTTATGGTAATAAATGCATTGTTCTTATATTATATTATGCAAGTTTAAGTGACCTGCCAGTCTTGTGAGAATAATTCTGACTTTTTGCCATGTACAAAAAATGCCAAATACTATGCTTGAAGGTCCAAATGATAAGCCTAAGATAATATTGCTATATATTTCCTGCACTAGAATGGTAACACAATTTAGGTGTCCACACAGATATTAAAAAGTTGTTGGCATCTAGAAGCCTTTCCGGGATTCCAGGAAGTCTTGGCATGGCCTTTAAAATATGAATAGATTTTTTACATTCTTATCACAGGAATTACAATTATTTAAAAAATCTAGAAACCTTTAAGCACGCTTAAGCTAATCACACTTGTCTCCTTTGTAGAGTATTATTAGCGTATCTGAATTAGTAATGTATTACAAACTTTTGTGATTATATGGATATTTTAGTTTTGTTTCATAACTCAATGCCTAAAGAAAGCATTTCTCATTTTTTTAAATTATGGAGCAGATAGCTGAGTAGGAGTTTTCTCATTAATTGTCTTTGAAAAGCTTGTGCAAGTCTTTGGAGTTTCTTCAGCTTCTCACTGAAGGAGGAACAGATTTCCAAAAGCAGCACAATTTTTTGGGCTTTATTCTAAATTTGAAAATATTATTTTTGAATCTCTGATTCATGGAGCTTCAGATATGCTTTCAGTTATGCCATAAGAAAAATGAATACATTAAATATTTATTCATGTCTCAGGGGAGACTGTCACCTGGAAAAGGACACAATCCTGGCCAGAGTGGGTAGTCCTTTGGCACTGTGATCACAGGACCCTGGGGGCACCAGCCACCAGTGCTGCCAGGCTCAGGCAGCCCCTTACCCTTGTAAATACATCTAGGGCTTTATAAATAAACATGGCTCAAGTTGCTTGTGATCTTTATTTGAAGATTGCCTTGTATAACATCCCCTGTTGCATATAACATGCAATACCTGAGGTAAGGCATGATCTATAAGTAGATTATGATATCCATCCTTACATAGTAATATGCACAGAGCTGTATGCACACCTACAGTGTATAAGATGGTTAGGAGTATATTTTGTGTACAACAGGAAAAGGAAATGAAAACCTGTGACTCCTGTTGTGTGGCTCAGGCCTGGTAAACATCACGGTTTCATTCCCTGGTGCTGGAGCTGTCTGAGGAGATCACTGCAGCAACTCCTGCTCTTTGATGAAAATATGAAGTTATAAAAGTAGGGTCCTGAAATACAGATGCACAAGGCCCGGAAACATTGTGGAATGGCAGAAAGCGCACTTTAGGTCCTCTATTCTGGAATTAAATCCTTCCTTATGCCTCAAAAGCAACCATTTCATTTTCAGAATCTGTAGTTTGGTAATTTTCATAATTTTCGGGACTTTGGAAAACTGCTCAAAGCCTAACCAGGCACTTGCATGTTATTTTTCAGTCACATTTACTACCCCAGGGAGACACATCTTGCATTACATGATTCTGTTTACTGTGAGGTGGTAAGCCTCAGCAGGTTAGACCTGTGGATGAAGACCTGTGGATGCCCCAGCCCTGAAAACATTCAAGGCCAGGATGCATGGGACTTGGAGCAAACTGGTCTAGTGAAATGTGTCCAAGCTCAAGGCAGGAGGGTTGGAACTAGATGATCTTTGAGGTTCCTTCCAACTCAAGCCATTCTATGATCCTATCCTGCATTTACTCTTCCTTGGAAACAGTGCAATGCCATATTTACACTAATTTCTACTTAAAACATCATAGATTTCAGTTTCTGCAATCTGGACATTTTATTAAAGTCTGAAGGGACTTGTAAAGAAAAAAAATCAGAAACATCTGCTGGCCT
Source organism: Lonchura striata (assembly GCF_050655825.1). Lineage (NCBI taxonomy): Eukaryota > Metazoa > Chordata > Aves > Passeriformes > Estrildidae > Lonchura > Lonchura striata. The sequence continues at coordinate 93,427,544 of NC_140704.1, forward strand.
TTAATTTTTGTTCTATATAGACACTTGTTCTGGTTTCAAGGACAACGTGTTTGGTTTCAAGTGCAGCCAAAAGATATTAAAAATCTTTAAACGTTTTGACTACAGAAATCAGCCTGGAGGACAAGGAAGTAAAAAAAGGAGAAGAGAAAAAAATAGGAAGTCGTCTCCCCCATAGGTTGTTTCTCTGAGGAGAAAAAACCAAAGGTGTGATTATTAACTGTTTTGAGTAGATGACTCCTAAAGCACAAAGGTGCTGCAATACTGAATACATATCCCAGAGTGGTGTCCCAATCAGTGACACTGTTGTATCATAAGCCCATCCTACAAAATACATCACAGACTTAAGGCAAATGAAGTATAACTGGTATGATACAGACAAAATGCTGTGAGTATGAGAGCAAGTAAGTCCAAATTGTAGGTAGCAGCTGTTACACCAATAGAATGAATGTTTATAACAATTTTCTTTTAACACACTCTTGTTGGATCTGTCCTTATCTCAACCCTTCAGGCCGCACATTGCATGCCAAAAAGAACTGTCATGGTTTTAAACCCAACTGGAGACAAAACACCACACAGCCACTGGCTTAACCTGCCCTTTCTTCCCCCCCATCGCCAGTGGCATGGGGAGGAAAACTGAAGCAAAACTTGTATGTTGAGATAAGAACAGTTTAATAATTGAAAATAAAGCAGATTGGGTCAGTTCAGGTAATCTGTCCCAGCTATGCTCCCTCACATTTACGGTTGGGGTTTTTTTTTGTTTGGTTGGTTGGTTTTAGGTTTTTTTTTTTTTGTTTGTTTGTTTTTTTTTTTTTACCTCCTCACTGGCATGAGACAAGGAAAAAAGTCCTTGACTGAGGACAAACATGACTTAGCAAAAAAACAAAACATCAGTGTGTTGTCAACACCATTCTCATTCCAAATCCCCAAAATAACACTGTAACAGCTACTGAGAAGAAATTAAATCTACCCTAGCTGAAAATAAGAAACTTCAAAATGCCATAAAACTGGGAATTCTCATTGTAACTGGTATATGTATGTCTCATGGCACCTCAGGCATGGTTCCAGCAGCCTCTCCCTGTCTGACAACACGGTTCTGCTCACTTGGTGCCAGGCAAGAACACTGCTGAATCCTTCTTGAACCATGTGCTGCTTAACCATGCACAAATCTCAGTGCCCTTCTCATCTTCTTCAGGCCTTTCTACTTTCTGCTCAGCACTGTGAAAAATGAGACTCTGTCCTGCAGTGAGAGCATCTTGGGAGCAGAAACTCTACAGCTCTGTGTTTATTGCAAAGGCAACGCTAGGAAAAGAGGATGTGCATTGCTTCTGCAATGTCACCCTGCTCGGCTTCCCTCTCCTCGTCTCTGCCTTGGAAGCATGTGGAAGGATGCACTGCTGCTGGCCAACAAATGGTGGAGCTCTTGTTTGAGAAATGGGGATGAGAATTTCACTGCTCCAACCTGATGCAGAAAGAGGAGCTGGCAAGACACCTATCTGTGTTAAACTGCAGGACTGCTGAAGGACCAGTTCTCTCTGTGGGACGGGTGCCAGTGGAGAACAGAAATGCATTATAGCTAAAAAGACTAATTTTTATCTTATTTTATTTTATTTTTTAAGAGCATCTACCTTGGAGATGGTGGCTAAATGATGCTCGTGATTCAACAATCTTCATTTTCTAAAAGAGACATAAAGTACGAGTTAAATGTAGCTCATTTGATTCTTTATTTAAGAATTCTGTTTATCTGTAGCAATTAAATTTTTAATTTTTTAAAGACAAAAAAGTCTGTTTTATATTTTAGTATGAATTCCTAGAAGGTAAAAAAAAAAAATAGGCCATAGATTTTCTAATGCACTTCTTGCAATATTTTCAACACAACAATTCAGATCACACACTAGAACTTTACAAAACTATGTCAGAAAAAAAATTGTACAAATAACAACTTTCATGGGTATTTTCCATCATTCAAACCAAACTTTTTATATTTCCTAGAATTACTTTTCGTACAAATCTTTATTTGGATATTTTCACAGATATGTTCCTAAGAAAGATAATGGGGTTTTTTTTGGTTTTGGTTTTTTTTTTTTTTTTTTCATTTCAAATGACACACAATCACTGGACTAAAAGATAATTAAAAATTAAAAAATAAATGAAAAAATAGTTTGTCCCACACAGACAAGTGTTTTGGAACATAGGGAATAAAGTTTTATGTAACTGCTAGAGATACTTTTTTTACCTTTAAATGTAATGTTGGTAATACATATATTTGTGGGAAATACATGTGTGTGCTCAGCTTTACATATATATCCAGTTTCATCTTCCTGGTGTGGGAAAATATCCCAGATCAGCCTTTTCCCCCTCATTGCAATACATACATAAAAACACGAGCCAGTGTTTCGCTGTCAGTGTCACAGCCCAAGTACTGGCTTGTTCCACCCCAGCTACTGACAGTCTTATAGCTTTGGGCCAAAAATATCCTTCATATGCCTGTAAGTGATGCTTGGGATAGAAAACCACCATGTAATAGTTAGTAAGACACTAATTATGTTGCAGATTAACTAGAATATCCCAGCCTTTGTGTTGCATAATGTGCTTGATAAATTGACTGCAAATTGCTCCTCAGAGCGAAACAAAATACAAACTGCACACACCCTCAAATCCAGCCTTCCAACCTGCAAGAAAACTCCCAACAACATAAAGTATTTCAGCACAATTTGGTTTGGAGCTGGACAGCTAGGAAAGCTTTCCCCCTCCATTTCTTCCTCTGCCAGTCTGTTTTTCTTCAGGACAGAGTGACTGCTTGCTGTCAAATAATGCCTTCCTCCATTATTTCTCATCAAGAGCAACAGAAGGGATGTTAGCATTGTGTCTTCTCAGACCCTAAAGGATCTACCAATACAGCATGCTGAAAAGCCATTCTATTTGAAGGAGGATTTAATTTGAGCTTTAGTCTTACTGCAGGCCGTGAACACAGGTGTGGGGATTTTTTAAGGGCTCATTTTTAAAGGGGCTTCAGGGTTCACAGCACTGCAGTCTTTGCCAGCCAGATAAGAGTTTGCACACAGTGTATAGCCCCGGAAGTGACTACCTGGGTGATTTAGCCTGAGTGCTGTTCTGAAGGTGACTGCAATAGATATACTTGTTTGTGCCTGTAATTGACTTGCCACAAAAGAGTTTTTATCAATCAATGCACTTTAATTGTTACTTTTGTGACTGTTTCCTGAAGCAAAGGGGGGAAAAACATTCTATAAATGTCATGAAAGGGTTAAAAAATGATCCAATGCTGCCAGCAAGCTGGGTGGGCAAACGTACAACTTGAAAATTACAGCTGAATCCTTTCTAAAAAACTGGGTAGATTCAGAATGATGCTGCCACTCTTAAACTGAACTTGTGACAAAGATTTTAAATCATATCTCATACACAAAAGCAGCTTGGAAATCATTTATACTTTCCTTTTGCTAAACCTATATATGCAAACCTAATGCTACAGCAGACTCCCAAGTAGCAATTGCAGGCTGTGCTTAGGAGCAGCAGACACTGTGCTGGAGGAGAACTCACTCTCAAGGGCTCTCCAGATTTCAGATGCTCCAAAATTTCTAATTTTTCAAAATCTTCTACTGGAGCAGACTACACTATGGTTTTAATAACTTCTATTGATAAGCTAGTATACTGTAGTGATAAAATGCCTCAATTAAATTTCTCATCTTTTATAAAAAATGATTGAAATTTAATTCAATATTATAACTGGAAGGTGCTTAGTTGGAAGTGGATTTGGGATGTTCATTAGAGTCAGTGGCTTGGAAGGAAGCATTTAGATCAATTCCATCAGTTTCCATCTCTGCTAATGTCAGAGAAAACCAGTCTAAATAGCTGTCTAGAAGATTTTCCCCCTGTGTTGCTGTGCTTTAAATTAGGTGATTATGAAGTTTTCAATGCAGCTAAGTGGAATTTATATTAAACTGAAGTATATCTTATTATTTTTGAGACTGTATTGAGCTTTTGATTTCAGGTTGATGAATTATTTTAACAGTATTTTGCATATTAACTCACTTCCTACAATGAATGCAAATGATTGAGAGATGGGACGCAGCTAGCTAACTTGCCTACTGCAAGTTAACTGATAATGCAGTGTTACAAAGCAGAACAAGTAGATTTGAAAACTCTTCAACTTTTGCCAGCCCCATATCTCTGCAAATATCTTCATGTGTTTCTCATGTAAGAGTTCTCAGCTAGATCCATCTGCTGACAGCTGGTGGCCAGCACCAAAACATTTCTAGGCTATTAGAGGCCGCAGAAGCTTGAGACCAACAGCTATCCTGAATTGTTCAGTTCTCCTTAACAGCAGGCACTATTTCCATTTAAATTTCTATTAAGCTTTAATTTCTATGGTTATTTTAGATTTCAGAGTAATTTTCCCTTCCTGCAATGTTGGTTTTGCAGATTCCATCCATGTCTGTTCTGTCACAATAGATGCCTGCTGCTACCAAGCTAACTAGTTTGAAGCTGGCTTAGGTTTCTTTCTACCACAGGGCACTCCCTGGCTGTCACATTCATACTGACTGCAATATATATGTACTGATAGCTATAGACAAGCTGGCACCATGCTATTCTTATGAGTACCAGCTATACCCACTGCTAGTTAAACCAGACAAAATTTCTCTTCCATTTGCCTACAGAAAGATTCATCTGTGCTCTCCTTTCACATCTCCCCTGGGATCGTGCTGTTGGATCTCTTTATCTTCCCTTAAAATTTCTCTTTATTTGCTTTTACAGACACTTAACTTTTTTTCCCCTGTAACACTTAGGAGGAGAAAGGTAAAGCTTATGCAAAAGCTCATTCAAGGATGTTGATTTTGAAACCATCTACTTCTTGAGGGGATACCCTAGGCAAATTCCAGGAAAGTTAACCTGTCAAACTTCATTAGCTCTGCTTTTTCAACCCCTGATACATCTTCCTCTAGTCTCTTCAACATTTATTAACATAATTCTCTTCATAAATTTTTTCCTGAATAAAATATGTAGGGCTTGATCTTACACTGAAGCAAAGTGGGTAGCATGCTCCAGCTGAAAATGCAGCCCCCTACACTGCCAAAGTAGAGATTAGTTGGCAAAGATTTCTACATGCAATATCAACATTGCAAAAATTTCTACATGCAGTATCAATACTGAGGAGACATAAGCTAGCTTTGTACATGTATCTAGTGTATTTGCTTTTTATGCTGGAAAAAATGTTACTGTAAATTATGACCCTCAAAACTGGAGAATACCAAAATGTTCAGCATGGGTTGTATAAACTTTGACACTGTATTGCTGAAGATATTGTATTGTACAGACTATTTTTCAGAAACAGAACTGTGTAAATCATATTTCCTATTATCACACTCTCAGCTACACTGCATCTTTGTAACCAGCATCCCAGTGCACTGCTTTTTACTTGTTTCTCATAAAGTCTCTTGCAAATAAATATTCAATGATAATGAAAATAAAAGACAAGGAATTTGTCTATGCAAGTGAAGAATGTTGCAAAATCTCAAAAAATGTTTTCATTCTCAAAATGAACAAAGAAGTTTTGACTGATGCTCATGAGCTCTCCTTGTAAGGTGAACCTCAGAAATCTTTTACTCTTCATTGAGGTCTATTGAACAACAAGTGGACTTTACAGAATTTGTATTTATTTAACTGATCTGTTGTAAAGGTTAAAACATAAGTTCTATACATATTGAACTTCTGGTTAATTATTTTTTACATGCATTACTTAAATTAATCCACATTAACTGCTAACGCTGTCCTGATTTGGTGGCAGTTATTATCATCCAGTATGTCTAGATAGTGTTCCTAGGAGAAATCCTAGGACAACATATGCTTGCAACAGCAATGGGCAGTTAAATACATTGTACTACAATTATGTTTTATATATGTGTGGAGAACTTTTCATCAAAACACTGCATTATGATTGAATACTGAATCATGTTTCTGCCAACAAGTGATGCATCAAATCAGTATGATTACAGTCGGGATTGAATCAGGAAATGAACTGTCAGAATCAATTGATGGTTATCCTGCTTTTAAAAATTTGTAGTTGCATCAGTCAGAAATGGACTTGAAAGTGTGGGCCAATAAATGTGAATGAGTTTCAGACGATAAAAAAAATCACAGATTTGAAACTAAACACAAAATCTCAGAAATATTGTATGATTTACTTTAATATAAGCTGTTTATAAATGCATTTTTAGATTAAAAAATCCATCATGTAAATCACCAGCATAGAAATGGGAAAAGAAACACAGCAGAAAATTAAAAGATCTTGCTTCTCAAATCATCACAAATAGAGATGGGTTCCATGCTTCTTCCCAATGCAAAGTCTAATGAACCCATATCCTGTTAAGGTCTTAAATACTCAGGTACTTGACAGAAGCCTATGTAATAGATTCTGCTCTAATTATAATAAGTATTAGAATATTGCCAGGAAATGTTAGAAAGCTTCAATGATTCAAGGCATTATTGATTTTTTACACAAGGAGGGAAATTAAATTTAAACACCAACCACAGGGGGACCTCCTCTCTACTCCTTTGTTACAGCAGAACAGAAATACAAGGATGAGAAAGAACTTCCAGTGTGTCTTTGCAGCAGCAATCTCTGTCTCCAGTCTTTGTTTCAGTCAATATCGTAGCTTTCTGAAGTGCAGAAAATTTCAAGCAAGTCCTTCCAGACCCTAGAAAGAGCTGCCTCTGGGATATGCCTACCTGGCATCCTGCTTCCTTCAACAGCTTCTCAATCCCTGCTGTGCTGGCTCCTGTGTCAGTCCTACCCCTCTTCTCTCTGCCACATCCCACTGCATGAGATCTTCTCCCCCTGAAAAATGCTCTAGTGTGAGGGCAAGTGGGACTCTGATCTTATAAACAAACAAAACTTAAAAACTGAGAACAAGAAAGTAAAGCAGATACTGTCCTTCAAGCTGGGTATCTCCTTTCTTTTGGGAGTATGACTGGTAGGCAAGATACTGCTTGCATCCAGAAGCTCAGGGGAGCCCTCATTTACCCTTCTCCCTCTTCCATGAATTTAGTTCTGCCGCTCATCCTATCAGCTCTGTATTGTTAACTGGATCCTGTTAAAGTGACTTGCCTTTAGCAGAGGGATTTGGTTGAGTCCTCATGGTTGGGGGCTTTCAAGATGCAGTTGGTCAGGGTGCTAGATAAACCTCCTTTATGCTCCCTTTCCTCTGAAAAGTTGGACTGGATGAGCTTTGAAGGTCCCTTCCAACCAGGGCTGTTCCATAATTCTATTACTTTTTCAGGACTTAACTGAGCCAGGAGACATATGACTGAAAAGGAATGATATGACATTCATCAATAAAAGTGAGTATGGGTCCTAATTTGGGCCACAATAACTGAATCAGCCCTCTAATCTACATCTACCTTGCATAAATGGCATGTATAAACTTTGGAGCAAGGAATGGAAGCTCACTTCTCTTCCCTAGATGTGATCCTACAACTAGTGGGCTACGTCACTGGCTCCATCACTCCATTTTCCTTCTCTCTGTTTTGTCTCAAGCAGGAGTGCTGCCTCTGTCACACAGCACAGAGACCTGGGGGTGCAGTGCTCATCTCAGAGTCATGAGATGTGGAGCTGGAAGGTTTTAGGGAGCAGAAGGAGCTTATTTCATCAGCAATCATTGAGCCATCCTGCAAGAAAGAGTCTGCTACTGCATGGCTTGGCAGAAACCCTTACTGCTTCTTCACCTTGGCTGCTGAAAGTTGTTCAAGAGAAAGCCAGAAAAAGGGAGCCTCAAGTAAAGAACTTGATAGGACGGCTGAATTTCTTAAGTAGGGAAGCCACATGCTGAAGGAAGGGCATGTTCTCAGAACCTGACCCCATCAGGGATAAAACTTTTGGCAATTCAAGGTTTGCTGTGCAGACACAAGCTTGATGAAGAGACAGCTCCAGGGACTAGGAATATGATGGAACCTGCTGTGGTCCTGCAAACATGGATGATGCCTTGTATCACTGACCACCTGGATGGTATTTGGATGTAATGGTCCTATGTTGATCTGAGTACATTCAAAAAACAGTGAATCACCACAGCACCAAAGTGCAAACATGGTCTCAGGGGGGAAATAAATCACTACTTTTTGCACCAGACTAGGATTGAAATGATCTTCTGGTCTAACTATAATTCCTCTGCATGCCAGCAGTGTGCGCAGACCTTCTTCCCATATGTCTGTAGAGCACAATCATCCACTCCCATTGGTGCTGGGATATTGTGTCTCCCAGAAGGTAAAGTTGAATGGCAGGAAGGAATCTCATGCCCTGACAGTTAGGACATCTGGCTGGAAGCAGGAAGTTCTGGAATTTGTTAGCTTTTCCTTTGATATGTTTTATGTTAGATACCTCTTGGATAAAAAACCAAGCAATTGCAGAGTGTGTTGGAAGAGAGGGATCTATAACAAGCAAGCCAAAAATATATGAGTGAAAGAGGAAGGTAGTAGAGATAGCAAGTGTTCAACACCTCATTTGAACTTTTCAGTACTAGCATCATGAATCCGCCACTTTTGGCTGTGTTAAGCAGTGTTACACCATTTACCTCCCATAGACCTTAGAATATCAGAAAAAATCAGCAAAATTAATGTGTGGATCTCAAAGACTGTCTACTGGGACCAATATAACAACTGTCAAGAAAGGGATTGAGGCCTAATGTACTCGAAGAGTATTGCCTCTCCCACTACTTATAGAATCAGGTTACTTATGAAACATGGAAAAATCCAACGCAAAAAATTAAATATTGGTGGAGCTATTTAGAGTTTCCCAGATTTGAGTCATGACTGAGATGTTTGTGTAGGGGGAAACATCTGTCAATAGACATTTCAAATAACAAAATGAACATTGCAATAGGATTCACTGATCATCACAAGAGATAGATCCTAGTCTTAAGTGTATTAGGAATGGAGGGCCTTTTTGCACATTTTCCTGTATCCTCATGGCATAAAATGTTTATATGAGCCAGGCTAGTTAAAATAATATTTTTCTTTTTTCAAAAGCAGCATCTTAATATTTTGTTCCCAAATCTTGATTTAGATGATGTGCTGAATAATCTGATACTCAGACTTACTCTTTTAGAAGCTCACTTGCTACTATGATGAAAAAATATATGTTGGGCTAATTTCTTCAGTTCTCCAGTTCTATGACTGCTTTATATATAATTGGTGAAATGGGACCAATTTCTCACGAGGATTATTAGTGGAGGTATAGGAGGAAAAATTAGGACTAAAGCAGAAAGAAGATAAGGGTTTGCAAATCACACCAAGGACACCAATTTTGCAGTCACTCTACTGACTGCAAGCAGTCTTGCTGACTCCAGTTGAACTCCTAAGAGTGTTCCAAGGTAACCATGTGCCTAAGGTGTTGCTGGACATAAGTGTTGATCAATAAATCATCATTCAACACAACTACCATAACATGACAAGCCTAAAGGAAAAAGCATACCTGAAAAAGGAGAAACTTTAGGAAAGAAATGTTTATTGCTTTCAGTGTTAAATTGTTCAGAAGTAATTGAAAGGTGCAGGTGTTCTATTTACATTAAGAAGAAGAAACGTCCACCTCACCAAACGATGCAAATGCAGTTGTCCCAGTCGTTCAAAATTAACAATGCTGAACTCTCAATCAAAACACCTCAAATACATAATTAGTTGGTATTATAAAAGGTGTGTATGTACACACACACACACACACACACACACACACATATATATATATATATGAAAGAGTTGGGATTTTATTGATATGGTGTTTGACCACTGAGCGTGGCAACCCAACCACCCTCCTCTAATCCACAACATGAACACAAGAATAAACACTGTTTTCATTAACAAGTGACTGGGGACTTATTGCTTTAAAGCATGACCAAATTACCACATTAGCCAAATATCCATAAACATACCATAAATATTCATGTCTGTGCTTAGCTTTAAGTAGATGAAAGAAAACTGGAATTAACTGAGCTCATGGTGAAAAACAGGGGATTAAATGCTTGGGCTGTATCACCAGAAATGTGAGTGATGTGCGCAAATAAGCAGCCATGGGACTCCCAGATTGTTTGGTGTTGCTTGGGGTATCATCCAGACTTATAAATGAGACATCCTCCACTCATTTCATGTGCTAGTCAGACTCATATAAACCAACTTGGACTTGTACGTAACCCTGTGAAGAGAGGCTTGAACCTGGCTTACACTGATCATGGAAGATAATTTAACCACAAGTATACTGGAATAGACAGTGAGAGGGAGAGGAAATGGAGCAGAGAAGAAAGAGATACTGCAGTATTAGCTCTGCCACTTCTTTGTTGGGAAAGAAACGGCTACACCACCCTCAATGCTTAGAAGAAAGCCTCAGTGCCTAATTCCAGGAGAAAGGTCTTGGTTGTGAACACCAACTGGAGATAAACATCAAGAATGCAAATCCCATTCCCAGACTCTTTAGTTTGACTCTGATTTCTGCAAAGGACCTGCTCCTGCCTAGTTCACAGCTGAGAGATTCACTAGGCAAAACTGCCTGGAAGCTAAATGCTGCAGTACTCAGCATCCAAGGGTCCTTGTGAATCAAGCCACAATGTGTTGTTTTTTGAATAGAAAATCTCCTCTCCTCTCCTCTCCTCTCCTCTCCTCTCCTCTCCTCTCCTCTCCTCTCCTCTCCTCTCCTCTCCTCTCCTCTCCTCTCCTCTCCTCTCCTCTCCTCTCCTCTCCTCTCCTCTCCTCTCCTCTCCTCTCCTCTCCTCTCCTCTCCTCTCCTCTCCTCTCCTCTCCTCTCCTCTCCTCTCCTCTCCTCTCCTCTCCTCTCCTCTCCTCTCCTCTCCTCTCCTCTCCTCTCCTCTCCTCTCCTCTCCTCTCCTCTCCTCTCCTCTCCTCTCCTCTCCTCTCCTCTCCTCTCCTCTCCTCTCCTCTCCTCTCCTCTCCTCTCCTCTCCTCTCCTCTCCTCTCCTCTCCTCTCCTCTCCTCTCCTCTCCTCTCCTCTCCTCTCCTCTCCTCTCCTCTCCTCTCCTCTCCTCTCCTCTCCTCTCCTCTCCTCTCCTCTCCTCTCCTCTCCTCTCCTCTCCTCTCCTCTCCTCTCCTCTCCTCTCCTCTCCTCTCCTCTCCTCTCCTCTCCTCTCCTCTCCTCTCCTCTCCTCTCCTCTCCTCTCCTCTCCTCTCCTCTCCTCTCCTCTCCTCGTTGGTTTCTGGAAAGAAAATTTTTTGACTCAAACTTTTTTACAGCAATTGTTTAACTGAGCCCAGTTCCAAGTGATTAACAGCCCTTATAAGGTAGCAACAAAGCCTGTATGTTTAGGAAAAGATTATATATTTACCCACTGAGAATAAACACTGAAATATTTATGGCAACACATAAAATCATAAGTAGCTATTGCTTGTAAATCAAAATTTAACCCTCTAGCAAAAGTAATTGCTTTCCCACTATATTTCAATTGATAAAAATAATTAATAGAAGTATTAAATATTATGACAACACAGTATGAGCTATACGTGGATTAGTTATTAGCCAATTCTCAAAATAAAAAATGGGAAAGTTCCAGAAATGCCTTATGTATTATAAAATACAGGTTTTTCTCAATATAAAAATAAAGAGGATGTTTTTTTCTTCACTAACATTTCAATTCATTAAGGCAAAAAATGCCATGAAAACCTATGATCGACTGGATTTTTTATGGAAATATATTTATTCGTCCTGTCTTTGAATAAGTATTTTTGAATGAGAATTTCCCAGCCATTTTTAACTATAAGACAGAAGTTCACCTTTTTCTTTCACTGAGGTCAAATTTAGAAACTTCCATCTAATTTCATAACAAAGTAACATTAGACCCAGGCCTAGAAGAAAGATCTTCACTGCCTAGCACCAAACTTAGTTTCTATTAAAAAGACAGGCAATTATGTTTACCACAGGAAAAAAATGTTTTGTATTCACGTCGTCCCCAGCCTTGGGTACAAAGGTAAATGAGTACTATTAGCTCAACTTTATGGATTTGAAATGTAAAGCTCTTGACAAAATAAAGACCAGATTCTTTGCTTACACTGAATAAACCTTGTTACATGAATAGATACATTCTTTTTAGTGGAATTTAATGGTGAATCATTACTCATTTTGAATAAAGGGGTAATGAGTACAGCAACCATCTGTCACAATTTCACTTCCCATAGCAGGGATTGGGCATAAAATTGTGTTAGCAATTTTGATATTTCACCTAATGTAATGGTCAACTCTGGGCATACCGCACAATTTTCCAGAAAGTGGCCCAGTAGTCAAAAAGTTGTGCCTTTTCTTACAGAATTTTAAAGTATCATGCATAAAAAAAGAAGTTATCTGTGACTACTTTGTTATTTGATGTTAGGCACACAATACTCTGTGCCTTTTCACTTCCTATCAAATCTGTTTTCATGTAGAATGAGCTGGGAGACTGATCACTATGATGTTCAGTATCTGCAAAATGGGATTAAATCCACTGAATTTACATTCTAAAAACACACAGGATTTTAGAAATGTCATACTTTGATTATAATGATTATAATTCTTGTCTGTTTGTACATAGTTACAGTCTCTTTTCTTCACTTTTGTACTAGAAATGATTGCAGACTAAACTAAAAATATTAATAGAGAGCAGATATTACACCTCTGGTAATGATCCTTAGCTTCCTATTGTGGAGAAGCTGAAGGGACTAGAAAAATGAGCTGCACTAAGGCTAAAGTTTTGCAAATTTCCTGATATCAAATGTTGTGAATCTGAGCTTGAAATTGAAAAAAAAAGAAGTGAAAAAATAATATAATTGTTTCCAAACCTATTGCTTTACCTTCTTTCCTTTTCCTTCTTCTCTTCATGAGATAGTGCTGCCTGCTTTTGAGATTTTCTTGTGTCTAACAGACCTGTTCTAACAGGCTCTGGTCTCCACCTCCACAACTCATCCCAAAGCAGAGTAGTCTGTAGGGGTTGTATCAGGAAAATGCCCAGCTCAGTACTCCAATGAACATTGGGGTTCTGTTCCTCCCCTTTCTTTCATTGAGTGAGAGCACTTCTAGATGCCAAACAAAAGAAAGGCAGAACTGCCCTGCCTGCTTCCTGAGAAGTCTAGATAGTTGCTTCTACCCAAAAAACTGGCATCTGGAAAATGAAGTTTTTCGTCAAACTAGCCTAGTACTCATTAAAAGAACAGCATTTCTTCCATGGTAGATGCTGACTCCAGAAAGAGGCAAATTCTCAAGAAAAATCCCAAGCTTGTTAAAGCAGAAGCGGGTAACATACCTGAGGTGCAGATGTAGATGAGCACAAGTTTCCGAAATTCTCAGTTTTAGAGAATTTGGATTTAGATTGTTCCTTTTTAGAAACAGGACATCTATGAGATCTGAATTCAGGTTCAAAGCTGAGTGTTGGAATGCCAAAAATAAGCTAAAGAGAGTCTAGAGCTTGGGCTTTGATACTGTAGACCAGAAGGGTTCTCCTGGACAGCAGCCACATGTAAGATGGTCTGTCCCATGTTATCAAATGAAAACTCATTCTAGTGAGTAGTGTAATGAGCTTACAATCAGGGGGGCTTTTGCAAAAGCAATGGCCATTGTGGGAAAGAAAAAGAAAAATATGTAAAATTGCCACCTGATCCTACCAGAGATCAAAGAATTCCAGCAAACAGCGGATACTGTTGTGCTTTTGCACTTGTTAACTGATTGCACAAGAGGAAAGACAAAGGAGAAAAGCTTAGTCCGGGCATCTGCTTCTCTGTGAACTGTGACAAAGACATGAAGAGGCATTTACTTGTTATCATCAGCCCAGGGAGAGCCGTTCTGAGAATGGAAATGCTAATCATCAATCTCCCTGTGCATGCAATGTCTCTGTTTAATAGCTGATAGAGCGTCTCCAAAGGGCCTTTTTTTTTGCTCTTTGTTTAAAATGACATATAATGGACCTGGACTTATCAGTGTCTCTAAATGCATTTTCTGTGCTTTATCCTTACTAAGGGATTTAGTCCGTTCTAATGAATATGTGCAGAATTGATTTTGAGCTTGGTATAATTTAATCCATCAATTTAACATTAAATTAATATGCGAAGGGGGTCTCTTTGTGGATGAAAAACAGAAGGGGAACATTCTTATTAATTTAAAATGGACTTGAGAAATGGAAAGAGGCTGCTGCTATTAGTATCTGCCACTGGGCTTAACCACTGGTTGGTGAGTTACCTTGTGTGAATACTGCTAAATCCATAGTAGCCAAGAAATCCCTGGCACACGCAAAGCCTGGAGCTCCGGAGGCTGTTGCCACCTCTCTAGGAATCAAACTGCTGAGAGATGTCTTGCCAGGAACTCTGGTGGTTGAAGGCTCCTCACCACCCTCCAACCCAAAATGTTTTACTGCAGACTAACACTTCCCAGACAGGTTTTCATGTGGAAGAGGAATCCAAACCAAAGCTATGTCCCAAGTGATGTTAAATGTTTGTGTGTGTGATCAGATTTCACAGCTGACTCCTAGTTCTTGAATTTGACAAATTCTGAATAGGAAAAGATATCTGGAACAGGACATTGTGGAGCATCATCAACCAGCACAGTTTTAAACAATGCTTTTAATTTGCCTATGGTGATCTAACAGAACTCACAAATATGGCACATAGCAACAACTTAAACATAAAAATTAATGATATTATTTTTAACAAGGAGATGTAAGAAGGGCACTGGGAGCTGGAGAAAATTTGTTCAGAGAAGCATACTTTTAATATATCTTTATCAAAGGAACATTTTAATCACTCCCTTATTTTTCTTTGGATAAAGTCAGACTTACAGGCCTGTTAACTGATCGATCTGTATTCCCATTTTTAAGCAGCAGTAAAATACTACAAAGGCTGGAGGACTGAGAGGAAACTGCCTTTCAGCTATTGCTGAGAATAACCCAGGAGGTTTCTTAGTTTTGCCTTCAGCAGCACTTGGGAACCATGTGGTCAAGACATGCTGAGCTGTGGGTATTTTTCAAAGTTGCTGTTAGAATCCTTTGGGATTGTGGCTAGAGAATAAAATTCTTGACTGTCATTATATGAGATGACTGTATCATCTGCCTCTTGCTT
Organism: Lonchura striata; assembly: GCF_050655825.1. Taxonomy (NCBI): domain Eukaryota; kingdom Metazoa; phylum Chordata; class Aves; order Passeriformes; family Estrildidae; genus Lonchura; species Lonchura striata. The sequence continues at coordinate 93,442,625 of NC_140704.1, forward strand.
TTCAGAGCATGGACTCTCAAGAGCAGGAAGGTGGCAACAAAAGCATGCTGGAGCTGATCTAGGAGACCCAGAAATAACCCAGCAATGTAACAAGCCAAATCAGTGGTTTAGAACAGCTTTCAAGTGAAGAGACAAAAATGAACTAGGCTTCCTAGGCGTGGACAACAGAAGATACAACAAAAAATAACAGGGAAAAACTATTGACAATCAAACTAAGTTATCAATAAGAATTTAAAATAAATTAAAGTTTTGGTTTTTTTTTTTCATAACACATAATTACATTTTAGAATGAATTACTCTGGGGGATTGTAGGAGATAAAACTCAAATCCAGAAACACATTAGAAAGAGTAGTGAGCTGCTTTGTGAGTATGAGTATTTTAACCAGAGGTTTGGCTGCTCAGGTACAAGAAAAATTTAGGCTACTGTTACACTTTGTACGAAGCATCTTTTCTTTTATCAAGCCATCAAGGCTTCTTTCCTTATGTGGCATTTCTGATTTGCAGCAGAAGTATGAACAACTCATAAGGAAAGAAGGCAGATTCTAGGGTGGGAATGCACTGATAAGTAACATGAATCCTGGATAGAAAGACTGGATGGCCTTTACCTCTCTCCTAACAATATATGGATGATTTATCTTGCAGTATTATCATTCTAACACATTAAACTGCAGAAAGATTGATTTATATCACATGCAGATCAGGAGGATGCTTTCTCTTGAAATTATTTAATCTCTTTTAACCATTTTATCTGTTCAGGTATACATCAGAGAAGTGTCTGTGAGAGAGCACTAGTGAAAGCAAAAATTGGAAAGCCAACTAGAATGGAACAGGTATTGCCTCACCAAATAGAAAGTGCACTGTCACTATTGGGCACGAAATGAGTACACAGAAGCTTGGTAAGTTCAAAAGAGAAAAAGACCTAGTTTTATTCAAACATCTGGTATTTATAGAATTCCAAAGGTGACTGTGGGTTGGAGGATGGAATTACCACCTCTCCAACCACAATGGCCCAAAGATCAATCAATTATTTCTCTCTACCCACAGAGAAATATGTAAACTATTCTATGTATATATTAAATTGTGTGGGAACTCTGACTCTCAAATATGTAAACATTATCAAAAGGCTAAAGAAGTTTTATGAAAACTTTAAAACTTTTAAAAGAACTATAAAAGAAAACTTAACACTTTTAAAAATAGGGCAACAGTACACAGAAAAAATGTGAACAGCAGAACAAAATTAATGGCCTTTGGGTTGCTTAGCTGTAGCTACATACTGAAGATGTGGTGGGTCTTTGTCAGATGAAGAACCTGCTACTCACAGAATACTGCAATTCACATGCAAAATTAGGAGGAGAAAAAGAAAATGTATCAGAAAGGAAGATTTTCCCTGCCTACAGCTCCTGTATACAGCCCTTAACATTTTGATATGGCATTTATCATCAAGACTAGTCCTCCTTGGAAAAGGCAGATTCTTCAGTAGGGCTTCTCATAGCCCTGGAGAAGGAGCTTTGTTCCAGCAGCTCAGAGCGGAGGATGTAAACTGCTCTCCTTCCAGTTCCTTCCCATCACAGCTGGTACATACTCAATCCTGCAACTCCAGTACTTCTGAAGGTGAAGTAAATCATCAAAGCACCACTGGACAATGGTGACAGGCCTTCAGTTTTTTTCTGTTTTGTTTCTGAAATTCCCCTCCACCACCATTCCAACATGTATGCTTAAATGTGGCAATAAGGGAAAGATTCATATGCCTTGCAGAATTGTGCACAATAAATGTTTCTGGAAGAAAATTTTTAGGAGACCCTTTACAGTTCTAAATATATTCACTAGTTCCTTTCAAAAACCAGCTCATTACCTCATCATTTTGTGTGTACTTTTGTCATTGCAAAATCACTCTTGTTGCAATTTTCAAGAGCTACAAGCACCAGCACACTACCTGCAATCAGTTTGGCCTGTGATTTGCCATCATCACAACTGCTCGGGTTGGTTTAGGTTTTGGCTTTAATCCTCACAGACATGGTAGTGTCTTGCCAGCAGACTTACTAGGACAGTAAAAAATCCCAGTGTGTGCACCCTGCTCTTGTGCACTGCCCATTTGGGAGCAAATCCAACATCACTCTAGCAACAGAGATGTGCTACAGCTGGGGCACTGGAGGAAGAAACACTGCCAGATTTCTTTGGCCAGGGCCAGAGATAAGAGGAAGTGAAGAGAAAATTTTTGAATTTTTAAAAATCTTTGTGGCACCTATATGTTCTTCTGTTTTCCAAAGGTCTATCAAACGCACCTTTCAGAGAAGAGGAAGATCTGGAAGGTGAAGAGTTTGGGTTCAGTTACAGGGAACAATTGAGACCTCTGTTTGGTACCGGGGGAAAAATGTCAACTAAAGCTGACCAGACAGCTGTGGTGGCTTGCAACATTAAAAGCTCTTAGTGCTGCTGAGATCTATGAGCTGCCTCTCATAATGGTCCAGTCCATTAAATGTGACCAGTTAGTTTCTCTGACAGCCTTTGCCGCAGGACTTTAACAACACTATTTTGGACATCTCAATCCCCGTGTCCTCGGGATAGCCCTAATCTCAGGAGTTTTGCTCCTCTAAAGAACTCCACCAAATGGAGATTCCATGGCTTGTCTTTGCAAAGGCTGAGGCTTTCACTTTGCAGTGCTTTTATCCATGTATTTGCCAATTCTAGTCTTTTGTACAATACCTTGCAATTTTTCTTGTATTAATGTCAGCAGTTGTTTCTTGGATGAACCTGGAATCCTTTCTAAAACTTGATGCCATGTTTGTCAGCTTTCATTTCTCTGATACTGAGGTAAATTTAAGCACAGTTTATTGCATCACAAATAGGACAATATAATACTTAAATTTTCTTAGACCTCTGCAGTGAGTACTGTCTACCTCTGACAATCTTTAACTAGGTATTCTATTGATTTACCAGAAATATTTTCTAAGTTCCTTCAGAGTAAAGGTACTCTTCTTGCATGTTTCCTAAAAAGAAAGGTTGTCACACTATCATACCTTTGTGTTTTTCTTGGCAATGAACACTGAAGCAAATAATATTTTTTCTTCTTGTTCCAACCCCATTTTCTGAATGCTTTTATTGAAAGGTGATGCTCTGGTAAGCTCCCTGCTGTAGGTATTTGAAAATGTTTTGAAGCATTTTAATTTATTATATATGTGCTATTAATTTAGTATTAATTAAATCTGGTTTCTGTTAATGTTATATTTCAAACTATTTTGTCCTTTGTTCGTTTGGTCACCAGAGTCGAGGCTCCATTTTAATTTGGTTGTTTGAATGTCAGTTCCAGTTATTGAAGGACTCCAGTTTAGTACCAGTAGTCCTCTTACTCTACTGGTTATTTTCATTCTAATTAGAAGTGAGAGAATTCCTTTAATAGGTGCTATAACCATACCATGATTTTCTAATAGGAGTCTTTAATAATACAGTATTATTTTTCCTCATAACATAATATTAAAAATACTGTTATTTCTATTTTTACCTATTCTTTTTCCATGCAAGTCTGTTTTTCATCATCTTCTCCCTGAATAAATGCTGTTTTCACAGATAGAACTGTGCAGGTAAGTTTTATGTAAGTGTCTTTAAAAGGCTGACAGCATGGCATGGGAATCACAGAGATGACAAAGCTTTGAAAACAACTGGGAAGAATCCCTTTTGAACTGCAAAGGTAGACAGTTCAAAATGTTCAAAGGGGAGCTGATTTTCTTTTTTTTCCAGCCTTGCTGCGTGAGTTCACTGGGAGAGGAAAGCAGTGGCACTTCCCTGTTTTTCAGGGATGAGATTGTGCTTGAAACAAGGTGACAAGAGAGGCAAAGCTGTAGCATGGAATTGCTTAAAGTCTGTTAAATACTTGATCATCTCTGGAGGCATTATTTATGGAAAATTGGTTGTTTTTTGGTTTTTTTTTTTTGGTTTTTTTTTTTTTTTTTTCAGAATGCCAAGAGTGAATCTGTTGAAGAAGTTACCATGGAAGTGTAAGGCATTCTACATTTACTGAAAGTCATAGCACATCTCCATCTGCGGCTGGGATACTGGAACAATGGAGGCTCTGTCATCTGTGCTGGACAGCACTGAGTGAAAAATACAGCTGAGAGCAATCATAGTAACTAGGCAAGACAAATGGTGGAGTTCTTCTGTGTAGACAACACCCTAGATATTACACCCCAGCATTGACCATTGTACCAAACTTATAAGCAACCTTTTCAATTAGCAAGACCATGTAGCCATGGAAGATTTTTTATAGTGCCATTCACTGTGTTTCTAACCACCTGAGAATATGTCGTGGATGCTAGGAAGAAAAGTAGTTGACTAACGTGGTTTATCTCAAATTCTTCCTCACTACTGAGAAGAAAAAAAAATATAACCTGAGAAGATCCATATGGTTTAAGGACTTTGTGAAAAACACGTAATACCAGATGCTCTATCAAGAAGCTGCTGGCTAAGGTAGGGGAGCAAAGGTGCCTATGACTCCAGTGGGTTTGACCTCAGTAACAGCCAGAGCTCAGGAGAGTGGCTGGAAGCTGGCTGACCCAGCAACCCAATCGGAAACATCACTGGCTTGTTCAGTGCAGCCATGAGGCTTCCAGGGGCTTCCAGTGACACTTGACCCTTTGCAGTGTGGTGCTCACAGATCAGAGACTGTGCCTCCAGAGAGCTGCTCATGAAATGCTGTCTGTTCCCTCCCTGCCCAGCAACAAAATAAGAAGGAATAATTCAATTTTTTGCAGCCTGGATGGTCTAGTGGAAAGTGTTTCTGCCCATGGTGTGGGGGGGTTGGACCTAGGTGATCCTTAATGGATGAAACATTCTATGGTTCTAAACTTCCTTGTAGACTGTCCTTAAAAGTCTCTTTTCCTTTGGTTTGTCAATGAATTATCTGAAATTATGCTCATGATGACATGGATGACACATGTACCAGCAAAATAAATCTTAGAGCTCAGTCCTTTCTGTGGGAGGGGATGAGAAAGGCCTGCTTGGGGCTATAGTTTGAGTGGTGCACAGAGAGTTTTCTGTGTTGGGAGAAAAATAAGTTCATAACATTCTATAAATTATTGAGGAGAGTAACAGTTCAGGGAAGGAAGCTGGATTTGAATGTAGATGAGAAATTGTTTATATTCCCAAACTATAAGATTAGCTAAAAATATTAGGTGTTTTGTAGTCCCATGCTTTATTAAGCTTTTAAAATACATGCAGGTTTTTAATTCTGCATCCAGAAAAGCTAGAAACAATCATCTTCTTTTTCTTCTGTCCTGGAAAAAAAAGGAAAACCCCATATGTCTTTGCAGCCTCTGTAAGGGGAAGCTTTAAAACTAAATCTGTAATGGAACAAAAAGGAAAATCACAAGCTGGCAGCATTGACCTTTGATCTAGGAGAACCAAGATATCTACACAGATTTCCTCCTGACCTTGCAGCAAATAATTTAGCCACGTAGGATAAAGCTGGCAGAAAATTGACAGGTAACTGAGAGAGTCCTCCACACTCCAGACAACTACACAAGATACCTCTATTAGCATTTATTTCAGATTCTTTTTTAACATTATATAGATGTTTTGCCCTCCACAACTCCTATTAGAGGGCTGTTCCAGAACCTTGCTTCTCTGCTACTTAGAAATCTTTTTCTAATTTCCAGTCTAATTTTATTCATGACTGGTTTATACTAATTTGTTCTTTGCTAACATTACCTTCTTAAATAGCTCATTTCCTTCTGTGGCATATATTACCTGTTGAATTTATACAGTACTATCTTAACTCCTCTTGCCTTTCATTTTTCCAGGCTAAACAAGACCAATTCTTTTATATTTCCTTTTGTACTCTAGGCCTGCTCACTTTACCATCCTTCATGATCTTTCTTGCACTTTTATGTGTTTAAATGTTACCCTTTTTTACCACTATTTTTTTTCCATTGAGAGGCCAGAAATATGTATAATAATTTGTGTAGGATTTCAGAAGGGTCTTATATAATACATAAATATTTAAATTCATATTTAAAAAATATTTGGCTTGGCAAATTACCTTTTATCATTCTTTCCCTGTTCATCTCATAATGCTGTGAATCCTGGTTTTCAATAGTACAGCTAAGTCTAAGTCCCCTAAAATTATGAAACCATATTCTGAAAATAAAAGTGCTATCCTTTAAAGGAGCTCTGTTCTAAAAATCTATAGAACCATTACTTTCTGCACTTGAGTTGTTACAGAGCTAGATATATACCCTGGTAAAAAAATATAGAAAGATATTAATCTATTTGGAATGTTTTGATAGAGCATATTTAATGTATGTCCTTTAATTCTGGTTTCAAAACCAATCATTAGCAGACAACAAGAATTAAAAGAATGAAAATAAATTATTTGGCTTGGTCTTTAAGCTAACTCATTGGAGAAAGGTGAGCTAAACAAAGATGACTTAACTTTTAAAAGATTAGGAGAAAAATGTTTTAAAATCCCAATAACAGGAATACAAATTACTTCTATGTCGCATAATGCATTGATGCCACTAAATTTTTTACAGACATAATCTCTTTTCAAAATTATCCCTTGACCAGAATTTTTGATATCATCACCCTTTTATGGAATTTCCAATATTTACTCTGTACTAAAAAATCTAAAAATACATAGCTAGTACTACATGAAACCTTATTTTATTTCAGTAAACAACTTTCTTTCAAGATTTTTGTATGAAATGGCATAATAAAGACACTTGAGCCAAAGGGGTTTAGTAAAGTAGTGCTTTTGGACAAAAAATGGGGAAAAAGGCTAGAGCATTGCCAAATGAGAGAGACAGTAAAACAAACAATCTATTCCATGAAATATGTAAAATCTAAAGCACTTTTTTTAAATTGAAGAAATAGCACAAAATGTAAGGGGTGATGGTTCTAATGCTTCCCGTGCTTGGGAAGACTCAGAAACTGTAAGAATGCAACTGCCATTAGTATATAAGGACTCTGAAGGGGAGGGGAAGGAGGATAGCTGATGAATATCCATAAAGACAACCACATCTCAGTGTCACTTTCTTTTCTAAGCTAGCTTTTATTTCTAGATTTTGATTTGTTTGTTTTTTGTTGGGTTTTTTTTGTTTGTTTTGTTTTGTTTTGTTTTTGTTTTTGTTTTTGTTTTTCTGAGGGGTAGAGGGTAGGATGTTATTTTATATATATCTTATTAAAGTTTTAAACTTTTAAAAGTTTTGTTTTCAATTGATGCACAGTCACCTTAAAGGGAATTAAAATAGTCTCTGCTTTATCTGTACTCGGATTTTAAAGTCTGCAGGTGAGCAGAAGCCTCACTGATTGAGTACAGCATCAAACCTAGACACCTGTGTGAAAGTTTAATGCTTGGAACATGTATGAATGGCTGGTTTTCCAGCACACCCTGGTACCAACATTACTGGTGTTGAGCTGTTCTTAGTGGTCTCCCTAAGGAAGGCTGAGTTCAGACAGAGGGAACCCACTCTGCCAGGGGTCTTTGCATAGGTTAACCTAATTATCCTGCCCGACTCCATCATGCAGAGAATGTGGGGCTCTAGGAGGTTTCAGATAATGATGAATAAGACATGGGAGGTTCTATAAGTGAGTATTTACTGAGTCAGTGGAAAGAGAGACTTTTTCCTACATGCAGTGTGTGACAGTGTGTGACCTATAAAAATTGTGAGAACACTGATCATCTGCCACAAATGAAACACAGCAGCAGCCCTGGGAAAAAAATGTTTATATGGAGTCAGTGAGAAGACTCAATATGAAGGATTTTCCCTGCTGTCCTGAGGTACTGCCCGCTCAAAAAGCCATCTCCATGGAAAGATAATCCAGACACCAAGTGTTCAGAGATTCATCTCAGAGTCCTAGCAGGATCCTGAGCAATATATTTAAGCAGGAGGACAAAGTCTGTCACTGAATCACTTTAATTCTGTCTTCCTAAAGTTTATGACTGGCAGGACATTGGCTGTGATTACAGCATGGTAAATTGAATGGTCAGATAACCTTCGAAACCCAGAGGACTCCAGGGTAAAATGTTGACAATGTAAAGCAGTTGCACCTCATTAAGTGAGTGTAATGAAATTCCTCCAATAATAAAAAAGAATATCCCACCCTGGTGTTAAGGTGTGCTGTTCAGTGGCTGAGAGCCATCTGTATCCATATTTCTGGCTGAAATGGACAAGCAAACACCACTGCTCTTTGTAGAAAAAACAGTATTGCTTTATTTGACTTGGAGGGAGAATGTTGCTCTGTGTTCTTTGTACTGGGGTGTATCTTCCTAGAATCCTGCCTGGAAGGCAACTGAGTTGTCTCACAGCCAATATAAACAGCCACCGTGGCAGACTTGAGCCTGTGAGAATCACACCCACTTCTGTGTAGGCTTCATCATCACAGAAGTGAGGTACTGTGGTGAGCACTTACGTACTGAAAGGTACCACTCGTGCTAGTCCTGCAACTATTGAAGGTGTAGTCTAGTCTTTATAGAAGAGCATTTGCCACCCCAGGAATCTTAGTATTGATTCTCAGTGTCTCTAAAACACTGAATCACAAGTACCTGGACTGCAAATATCTACTCCTACAAAGCCACAATGTCACTTCGCCTTGTCTCCGCAATTATATTTCAACATTCAACTTTCTAGCACTGTGAAGAAAGACTGTCAAGGAGGCAATAAGAGTTTACCTTCACTTTAGTATCTTGATGAAGTAGGACTAACAGAGCTGTATAGGGGGACATGAGCTATGTAACATTGGAAGTCTTTTGCAGTCTGAATCTGCAGTTAACAAGGTCCTGACAGTCTGGAGGAGTTTCCACCAATGTGTGTCTGCTTTCCAAGCAGTCTTTGTCCCAGTCAGCCCTGTTTCCAGTTGAGTCACAATGGAGACAAAGAGTCATCTAAATGCTGTTGCTCTATGATCTGTGTCTGCAAACCTCATGGCATGACTGACTTTTGATCAAGTAATGCCCACAGAGCCAAACTCCTCATGCTCTTGTTGGGATGTGCTTTCATACTGCAGCCCTCCTGCAGCAGTAGCTCAGGAAGATGCATTTATCTGGGGATTTTCTACAGGAACTGGTAAAATTAGGGCCAGGTTTATATGCAACCACAGGCACACAGAATGATTGGATCTTCAAGCACAAGGGCATCCTCATTCTGCTCACTGGCAGCTGGACACAAGGTGCTGCTTTTAGTGGTAGAACAAGGGGGAGTGGTTTTCAACTAAAAGAGGATAGATTTAGATTGGACATAAGAAAGACAGTTTTTTCTGATGAGGATCTTGAGGCACTAGAACAAGTTACCCAGAGAAGTTGTGGATGCCAGGATCAGGTTGGATGGGGCCTTGAGCAATCTGGTCTAGTGAAAGATGTGCCTGCTCATGGTGAGAAACTTGGAAGCTTGTACCTTATGTTAACAGTTTTCAAGTTGTTTGACATTTTCCTTTTTACAATAGAATCTAATATGATGTCTTCAAAAAATACAGAATCGTAGAATCATAGAGTGGCTTGGGGTGGAAGCAATCTTGAAGTTCATTAAGTCTGAACACCTTGCCATGGCCAGGAACACCATTCACTTGATGAAGTTGCTTAGACCTTCATCCAACCTCTGAACACTTCTAGAGATGGGCATACCTGTCTCTTGCAATTTTTCTCTTAAGTTCTTTTTCAAAAGCCTTCTTATTTTCTAGAATTGTGAGGCTTGTTTGCCCTATGGGATTTTGAATTTGAATATATTATGGTTGCCATTACATTTTTTCGTCTTGTTTGTTCTCTGACTAAGCACCAAGAACAAGTAATCACTTTGTGACCAAAATTAGGAAGACATCATGGTACTTACACAATTCATCCAGTTAACAGAGGAGGAAGTGAACTCATCAATTATTTCTAGGGTTTCTCTCTTTAAAACTTTCCTAACCTTCCATAACACATCAACTTTAATGACCATGCTGATATGTTACGTGTAATATAGTTCAATACAATATGATTTTAAAAAGACATGGAATTAAATTCCTTAGGTATAAGGTAATTAATTATATATTTAATGACTTTGCCTTATTAACTCTGCACTTGAAACCTGAAATGTCACTTGTTCACAAGTTACTTGTGAACAAGTTAAATTATCCAGCTAATTACCAGAACCTGCTGGCATTTCTTCTACCAGGTTGTTTAAAGTTTGTCAGTGCTGGTTCATATCCCTCACTTGCCTTTGATTTGTACAACAATGTCATATTTGGGCTTAGTCTTGTTTGTTTTTATGTTTCCTAATAAAAAGGTACTTTACTGACACTCTTTAAAGTTTACAGATTTGGTCTGTCTTTTCCCCATGCTTACAGCATATATCTAGAAGCAGAGAATCATACAGGTTGGAAAAGAACCTTAAGACCCCCACTGAGTCCAGCTGCAAGCCCAGTACTTCTAGGTCCACCAATACCATGTCCCCAAGCGCCACATCTACATCTCTTTTCAATACCTGCAGGAATGGTGACTCAACCACTTCCCTGAACAGCCCTTTCCAGTGCTTAATAATTCTTACATTGAAGAAAATAATTCCCAATGTCCAGTCTAAACCTTGCCTGGCATGACCTGGCACCATTTCCTCTTGTTCTATCACTCATTACTTGGGAGAAGAAGCCAGCCCACACCTTGCTACAACATGTGCTCTAGCTGTTGAGAGGGATAAGGCAAAGAGTCTCCTTTTCTCTAGGTTTAACAACCCCAGCTCCCTCAGCCTCTTCTCATGAGATGTTTGCTCCAGCCTCTTCCCCAGCTTAGCTATTCTTTGGGCACTCTTTTTGTCATCTTCCTGGATTACACCACGTGCAGACAATATGTTATCCTAAAAATGTTTTCTTTGCCTCTGCTGGTATTTCCTGCCCATTTTCCTATAATCTTCGTAACTTCCCCCATAGCTGTATTTGCTATCCAGTCATTATGGTTTTTTTAATAGAGATGGAACTTATATGGGAAAAAACATGTTTGCAAAAATGGTGTTTTATCTGCAGATTTTCCTCTCCAGGTTTATTATTATTGTTAATATTATTTTGCTGCAAAAAGTTCCTTAAGTTCTGAGACTAAAGACTTTAATTGACTGAAGACACTGAAATACACAGTCCATCAACAGCTCCAGGGCAATTTTTCACAAGAGGTAGTTGTCTGGAACATACTTTTTCCTCTGTCTCTTCAGATTTTTTTATTTTATTTTGGCAATTACATGAAACATTACTTCACCTCTTATTATTCTCTTGCCATTCTTAATATTCTGTGTTTTAATTTAAAACAGCAATTTACAATTCAATTAATATATAACAACACAATTCATTGTAATCACGATGCGATAAATTTGTGTTTTAAGTAATTTTTAATGCTCATAGCAGCTGGATCTGTGAAGTGTGGAAATAGCTACCATTTTTCACCATGTGCAATACTGCCTGTGCAAAGCATCATTTTTTAATTATATCACCACCAAAGCTCAATGTAAGGAAAATGGAGCAACTGTAATTGCAAAAGAAGAGACTTTTTGCTTATATTATACAGTTAATACAGAAAAAAACCTGTAATACCAATACAAATTTCTAAACTATGTAGATAAAAATCTCCCAAAGGACTAAGTTGATAATTTCTCTGACTTCTTCTTTGGGAGAATTTGCCACCTTGGATATATTAAGATTAAAGCTTTGTTCAAATGCTAGGGCAGCATTTTGCTGGGCTTCTGAGACACCTTTTTTTCTGTTATAAGTCTGATTTTTTTAATGCATGTTAAAATTAATTTCTCATACTTCTGTCACAAACACTCCTTTACATTTGTAGATTTTTATTCCTGCCATACCTCCTCTCTTAATTTATTTCTGTATATATGTAAAATACTGTTAAGCCAAAGTAGTTGTCCCCAGATCTAAATTAAAAATAATTCTTAAATAAATACTAAATACTAAATACTAAATAATAATCTAAATAATAATCTAAATAATAATCTAAATAATAATCTAAATAATAATAACTAATAATAATAACTAATAATAATAATAATAACTAATAATAATCTAAATAATTCTGAAATAGGCAATATGCAGCTATCAAACCTGTTATTTTTAACCTAAATTCTCTTTTCATTCCCCTTTGTATTTGGAAATTCTGTTATTGTAAGGATATTCACAAAGACTAGAAAAGTAGTAGCTGTACTTCATGAAGCACTTTCTCTTCTAAAATTACAGAAAACTAATCAATAGCATTTAAATTTTTACTGACTGTAATTGTAAGGAATAATAATGTAATGTAATATAATGTAGAAACTTGATTTTTTTCCTTTTTTTGGTACATGTTATCTGATTTTTGGAAGGCTCATTTGGAAGCCTTTTTGGAAGTCTCATTAAAGAGCCATAAGTCAGATGTTCCTTCTGAAAAGGGATATTGAAAGACACAAGAATATACAAACCTAAATTTAAATATAAATAATTGCAGGGACACACAGTTTGTATATGAGTCTCAGTACTAAATTTTAATTCTTGTTCTACTTTATTATCTAGATTTCATTTAATGCTGACAAGTAAAACCTTTGGACTAAAATGCGTTCTCCCATTTTATGCTTTAATAACGTGATGCTAGTATTTTTGACAAAGAGGTTTCTAAAGATGGTTTACATAAGAGATAATTTTGTGTTTCAGAATAGACATTCTCTTTTCTCTAAGGATTCATTTTTTAGAGAAGATTTAGAACACATCACACATTCCTTTCTGATTTTGGTCAATAAAGTTATCATGTAATTATCATCAACCAGTATTTGACTTTTATGAAACTATATCAGCTCCAATGTAATGATAAACTTTATTTGTCTGTAATTTAGATGTTAAATACAAACCTTTAGATGTCACCTGGAAAAAGGATATAAATCCTCTTCCAAGTTCTACTTGAAAAGAGGAGATTGACTTCTTTAATAAATCCTCTCTTCTGCTCCTACCAAAGCCATTTGGACTTGCTGTGATCACAAGCTTTTGCCACTACAAAAAATTGATCAGGAAGAGAGATTTTCAGGAGTAATTCTATTGTATTGGAAGGAATTCCACTGGTGTAATTGTAAAATCATGAAATAATCTCACAACTTTTTTCCCTTTCTATCTAATGGAACATTAACATAGGGGTTTTCTGCAGACCTAATTTACTTCTAAAGGAACTTCAGTACAACAACTTTCCTTTCATTTCCCATCCCAGCAGTGGACACTATGTCAGTTTGCTCCTGGTCACATGGAGAGTACTCATCAGAATTAATAATTCCTTGCTTGAGGCTTAGAGTTTTTGAAAATGGGAATTAAGTTGCTTTCACCAACCCTTTATTTTAGATTGTTTTTTTTTTTTTAACTTAAAAGCTTAAAATATTTTTTAAACTTAAAAGCCTAAAAGCTTTTTTTAAGCTTAAAAGCTTAAATTCTAGAAAAATATTCCTAAAACTATTCAAGATCATACATGCAAAAAAAAAAAAAAAAAAAAACCAACCCAAAAACCACCCAACCAAAAAAAGCCCCTTAATCCAAACTGGAATAACTTGGGATATATATCCCCTCTTAAGTTACTGGATAACAAAGATATGTCTTAATTAATAGAATGCTATGATCTTTGCATTTCTGCAAGTCAATAGGAAAAGGAAATATATAATTTTAAAACAAAAAATATATCCTGTATGCAGAAGAGAAGATACTGAAAATTGTCAGATTGGAATATGTATCTATGAGTTGGTTTTCCTCAAAAGAAACATTTCTGCATGGGCCATTTCAATACTAATCTTGTACAAATGCATATAAAAAAAACATCCACATTCCTTTATGACAATCATTATACCACTTGTATAAAAACACAATGTAAATGAAGTGTGAGGCTTTTATTATTGGAAACCTCTATTGTATCGTATAAGTCCATTTGAGTTTAGAAATTGGATGTACATTGAACAGAATCAGGACCAGGACCCCAAAAATGTTAATTTCCTGCAATTCCTTATTCAAATGCAGAGATAATGTCTCTGGCAATTGCGCCACAGACAAAAAAAAAAATGCTGTTCTTTTATGTTATTACTGGCTTTTCAATTCTTACATTTGTCATTGATATATGTGGCATGAAAGTAAAAAATGCATACATAACATAAAGGCTGAGTAAATATACATTAAGGAGAACTAACCCATCAAGTGATTTTACCCTTATCTGCATTTGCAGGTTGGTTAGATCCATCAATGTATGTACCGCCAAACTCTGTAATTCCATTATAGAGGTAGGAGGAAGAATCTGGGAGCCTTTGAGGTGGCGCCATGCATCGTACAGTAAAATCCAGCAAAGTTTCATTTTCAAATATCTGGTGGAGAAGTGGCAAAGTATCTCCAGTAATTTTAAGGACATTTTTCCAAATGTTTATTTAGATAAAAGGTAGATAACAGTAAAACTATAAAACCTGCAGCCAGATAACTAGGTTTTATTAATGACCTGCCATATACCGTGGCCGGATAATTAAAGTTCTCCCTTCCTTCTAACCCCCTCCTCCCAGAGAAGGAGAGAGTGGACAAATTTATTTGATAGTTTGATAACCAGGGGACACTGGTTGAAAACTATTGATATAATCAGGGCCTATTCAATTTGCTCACGACAGACACTCCTATCTGCTAATTTCACCTGTGAATAGTTAATTATGCCCCGGATGCATATGGTCGAGCCATTAATAAAATTTGTCTGTCATAGCTTTCTGTATATTCCTTTTTTGTCATCCTCATGTGCATTTTATCTATGGGAATCTTTCCCCCTTTTTTTTTCCTTTTAACATTGCACAAGACAGATGCTAGTGTTATTGGTATTTCAGCAAGGCTACGTTATAGATGGCATGCAGCAAGGATCAGAATTGCACTTTTAGCCTGTAAAAGACTGGGCCTGTGTACATAATGAAGTTGCTGAAGCATGAATGATAATGGAGTTCTTAACCATTTCACATTTTCAAGCTATGCTTAGGGAATTTGTTCCAACTAAACAAATGCAAGGGAAAATGTGTTGGACTTTTTTCTTTCCTTCCTTTTTTTTTTTTTTTTTTTTTTTTTTTTTTTAGTGTTTATTTGCCAGGATCATAAGGATTTTTACATGTATAGGATGGCTGGTTTTACTTTGTTTCCTTTAAATCTGGCTGCTGTCCCTTTCTTAAGACATTTCTTTGGGTGAATGTAGGTATCAAACCCCAGATTTTCTCTCTCCAGTCATCTGAATTTAATAAAGTGAATACCATATGCCAAAGCAATTTGCTTTAATCTCTCAATGGCCTCTCAGGACTCAGGAAACTT
This sequence comes from Lonchura striata, assembly GCF_050655825.1. Classification (NCBI taxonomy): domain Eukaryota; kingdom Metazoa; phylum Chordata; class Aves; order Passeriformes; family Estrildidae; genus Lonchura; species Lonchura striata. Next base: position 93,457,904 of record NC_140704.1, read on the forward strand.
CTAAGCTTCACATCAAATTTCCCTAATTCTGCCATTTCCTCCAGCTGGGAAAATTTTCTCCCAATCTACTCTACCTTATAAAGAGACTGCTTATTTCATCAGAAATAATTTGTTTATTCAGAATACTGCAGGTGAGAACAGGCTGTTTTGCCTAATGTCTCTGAATGTAAGTATCTGAGGAATAGTAGCAAAACTATGAATAAGTAATTTCCCCCCAGCTTTTGCTGAGTATTTTTTATCAGACTGTTTTTTTTTACTATCCAAATGTAGTCCTTTAAAGTTGCAGAGGGTTACTCTCTCCTTTGAGGTACCACTTTTTGGAGTATAAATCCTTCTGGTTCCTTGTCCAGCAGTTTTGTTTCTTCCCTGACCTATGTATTACAGTAAAATCTCGTGCCCTTCTGACTTGAGAAAATCAAGATGGGGAAGGTCATCAACAAAGGACAGGCTCTGGGCCTTGCCGGCCTGTTCAGAGCAGACATCATTCCAATACTGCCATGAAAGGTAGCCATACCTCAAAAAATTTAACAGAGGATCTCCCAAATGCAGTACAGGTTGGAACCTGGTCTCCAAATTAATTGATGAGTCTTGAAACCTTAACTTCAGCTTTATTTCTTAGGACTTTTGGGTCCAGTCCTCAGTATGATAACTGTGATTATCTGTGGTTTTCTTACAGATCTTTCCCTCTGTTAGTCTGCATCAAGCTTGATTGAGTTTTGAATCCTTCCTCCCAAAGAGTTGAGCTGGTTTCACACATTTTACATTTCATGAAATCATTATGTCAAAAAAACAAATAATCTAGAGATTCTTGCTATGAAGTTTTACCTTGGGGTATTTCTCATCCCTTCTTTTAAGCTTTCTAAGAACTCTCCTTGAACGTTTGAAGCTAAATGATATGGAGAAGTTTGGATATTTTGCTCCTCTCACATTTTGCTCTTTTTATTGCCCAGTGTCACCGTGTGACAGTGCTAGATAGTCTTGGTAGGTTGCTTTGCTGTAGTCTGCACAGGATGACCATCAGTGGAGGTGAGCAAAGGGGGAGAGCAGCCATGGGAAAACACTTATTTCTGACTGTGAACAATGCTTCTTACCACAATGTAGTTAGAGCCAATAAGCATTATCACAGATAAAAAGTCAAATTATTACATCTGTCTGGAATCTTTAAATGTGATTTTGGAAAAAACTTTGCATTTAAAATAAAGTTTGTCAAAAGTAACCCAATTCTGACAAGAAATTTTTTTCCATTAATTCAATGAAAACAGTGACTTGGAAAAAAACAAACAAAAAAAACCTGGAAAATTTTAAAAGATTCTTATTTTCTTTAGTGGAAATCTGCTTTTATTAAAGAATTCTTCATCTCAAGTTGGGTTGCAGCCATTTAGTTGACATTTTAGTGTGGTTTTTTTTTTTTTTTAAATTTCAGAGCCTTAACAGGATTTGTAACCAGTGACTCTGTCAACCTCTCTTCCTATCTACTCATACTTTTACAAGCAGGGTAGACATAATGACAGTGAGTTACACAGAAACTTAAACTGAAGGTTAGACAAAGAACACTGAAGTGTCCAGCTTTCTGTGGCTTTTGGCAGTTGCTGTTCTGTTAGTTTGCAAATTCAAATCCCTCTTGATTACATACACACCTTGATTATGTTGATTTGGACCCAAACATAATGTAAATATCGGGACAAAAATTCTGCGAATTTGCATGATGTTTCAGGCAGCTTCAGTATTTCCTTATGGCCCCCAAGTAATCTTACAGAATTTTGATATTCATCATTCCAGACTCCTGGCCCAAGCCTAGATGAAGGGTTTTTTTATGTTTCTAAATGCTTTGTTGAAGTTACTACTGCTTTTGTATACTGTAGATGGAGGTCCTAGTAGGATACTTTCCATGAGAATTAACCTGTTCTGTAAAGCATTTCTGGTGCAGAGCAGTCTTATTTTTCTAGGCAAAAATATGGGACCTTTAAGAGAGACAAACATAATTATGCAGCAAAACATAAACAGCTTTTGACTGAAGATAGAATAAGCACATTTTTATTTTATTTTACTTTTTTTTTTTTAATGGGAAACATACAGACAGCAAGTAAGAGTGGTTGGTATTTTAGAAAAATGAGGATTTGATGGAGGAAGGAGTGAGACCTCTCTCCAGAAAGAGTCACAATAATGTTTTAAGGTCTCAAAAAAGTCACAGACTCATGCAGCCACAGACTGTATGGTTATCATCTTCTTTGGCTGAGCTCTTTAAAAGTTTGTACTGGATAAATCTCCCACCGGATAAATTCTTGGTGCAGACAAGGAGTAATATTATGCTGGAAATCTTTGGCCCAGGATTCATCTAAATGGTCCATGTTAACAGAAAAATCTAAGCTAAGTCCAGGGGGCTAAGAGGCTCATTGGTTTCCCACATCTGGTTGCCGTAGAATTTCAGAGTGTTGAAACCTTAAAAGCTGGTCCTCTGCCTGGTTCTTTGGCATGGAGGAAAAGACCATAATCACAGCAAGTCTCTCTGTGTCTGAAGTCAAAGCTAGTGGAGGTAGAATGCCTCATGAAGATACCTTGTATCCCTAACCATACTGAACTTACTAATTTATAACTAATGTGGCACATTACGCATCTAGTTTATAGAGCTGAGCAATTACCTCCCTTAATTTTCATTGATCAGAAAAACATACGAGGAGTAACATCTTACCTGTTTTATGTAGCTTTTTTCGCGGTTGCCCTCTGCTTACCAGGCTCCCCTGGATGCTCCATGATTGTACAAATTATGGGCCTGAAAACACTGATAACGCCATTGTCTTCAATGAGTTTCAAGCCTGCACTTCAATCCACTTCCCATGATATCACCAAGATGCAGAGGAGGGACAGAGGATGCTCTGAGTTCACTTGGAGCCGCAAGTATGAACCTCTGCTACCTGTTCTCACAGTTATGTTCATCTGAGTAAAAAGTCATTTTTATACAAGCATATATGCATGAGTGTGCATATATATATATGTGTGTGTGTGTGTGTGTGTGCATGTGTGCGTGTGTATGTATATATGTATATATATTTACCTTGTTGATACTATCAATTTGTTCAAAGTCAGTGACTGGTAATCTTTCGGAATTTCATAGTCATTCAAAACTGGATTTAATTACATTGACCTATTCCAAAACCATCTTTCCTACATCAATTGTGCAGTTACAAAGAAGGTGTCTTGCAAACACTGGAAATATTTGAATTCTCAATAAAAGGTTTTTGAATATTTCTTGAATGGAAAGTCATAAGTATGGAGTTAATACCAACACCCTAATAATACATGTGCAGGGAACTTAAGAGTCTTTCTTGGATAATTGGACTGTTTCACTTCAGTAAGTTGAGAGTGTGAACAGGAAGTTCACGGAGGAAAATGCACTTGAAATATCTAGAATGACATCTTGAATCCTTGAGACTTAGATGTCAGTAGATGGAGATACTTAATTCATTCAACATTAGAATGGCCAGAAAAAAAATTTCCAGAAAGAAAATGAACTTGTTTGTATTGTAAGGAGTGTACTGAGCAAGACTTTCCTTTTATTCTTTGGCAAAACCAACATTTACACCTTTATAATTAGATAACTGCTTTGCCTGAGGGTTTTTTTTTTTTGAGGGGAGGGGGTTGTTGCTTATGTTTTGAATATATATTAATGAGAGAAGGATTTTTTGTAAGATTTCTGGAAACACCTGCTTAGCACTTAGCTGTTATCAAGAGACAAGTAGTATTTCAGTTGAGACAGAAAATAGAGAACAACATAGAAAGCATTATCGTCATTATATGGAACGCTGGTGTACCGAGGGACATGTGTGCAGTTCTGACCCTCTTCAGGGATATTAAAAAAAACTTAGAAAATACGTGGAGAACCCTGACAGGAAGCAGATCTGAAATAAGGAATGATTTCTGTACAAGAAGAGAATAAATAGATTTGGTATAATTTTGCAAATTGTTGAAATTTGGAGGTGAGGTACTGTAGGAAGATACTACTCCGTGCTTTTCTTTGATGTTTTCTCTCTAAGCATCCAGTTAGAGACCCACAGTTAGAGACACAATTCAGGATGAAATGGGCCTTTGGTCTGAAACTCTGTAGGTGTTCTTATGAGTGGAATGTCTCCTGGCACAGCCTTCCTCCTCATGTGTGGGAAAATATGTTTGTGTGTGTTCTTATAGTATGAAAGATCAGATCAAAATGTGGTTGCTGTGAAAGGGGAATATTCAGTAGTAGGAACTTAAGAATCCTTCTGGAAATGCTGAGTATCTGGTAGCTGTTGAGGATATTGTGAGCAGTGACAATGGGCCTCCTTCCAGGATTAATTTCCATGCTGTTGCCTAAGTGCAACTCTCTGTGCATCCTGCTCTGTACAGCAAAGTGGTAGAGCAAACTGACAGCACTAGAGCTTGCCGAACTGTTCATAATATAATATTCTAGCAGAACTGTTTATAACATACAATATCCTCAGTTATCTAACGGGAGTCCCTCTGAAACTGAAAGTAGTGGTTGGCAATCCTCTGGAGAGCAGGGCTGCCATTAGTCAGCTGTGGAGAAGGCAGATGCTGTCTCTTAGATGGCTCCAGCATAAAATCTCTTTATCAGGCCACAAGAAAATGCAGCCTTTGGTCAGCCATGTGAGCTCCTGTGCACTCCTGAAAGAGTGGTGCTTGGCACAGGAACATGTGAAGTACACTTGTGCCAGCAAATGCCAGCAGAATACAACTGGCTGCCAAATGCCATGACAGAAAAGAATCAGGCTAGAGGGTTGTGAGTCATGGGTGGTCCTGAAGCTGAAAGGAGCAGAGTAGAAGTGATCAAATAAACAGCAGTTAACACCAGCATTGGTGGAGTAATTTTAATCTGGGAAGGTCAGTGGTATCAGGCCAGAAGGATGTTTTACTCGAGGGGACAACAAAGGGAAATTGAATTGACATAGCAAGAAGTGTTTAGGCCATGCAGAGCTGACTCTCAGAGGTGGCACCTCAGCCTGCCCATCTCTGTCTTGCACTCTTAGCTGGTTCTTGAAGCCAGGCTACAGCCTCTGGGGGCAGTCTGTTTGAAGATCCAGTACATCCCTGCAATGTAAAAAGTTCCTCTCTGTTCAGACAGACAGACCTTCCTTGCCAGGAGGCTGCCAGCTGTGCAGACTCATTTCTGTGGGAGAGTAACCTCCAGGATGGATGAAGACAAAGAATGGAGTGTCGGTATCTTCCCGAGTCTCACAGCCTGGTGCAGGGCATGTGGGAAGAGCAGGCTATGATGCAGAGCTGCGGGCACTGAGCACAGCAGCAAGAAGGCATGAGCATGCTCAAAGTCAGTAAATACCCCAAAATCCATGCTAGCATCCTCATCTATGCACAGCTCATCCTCATCCTCACAGGCCTTCTCCCTTCCGGAAAGTGATGTTGTCCATCTGCCTTTCCTGAGTGAGACCTCTGTTCATGGCCATGGCAGGATGCCACTTTTTCTCATCCTTCCTCTGTGTTGAGCTAGGTAGAAAGACAGAAAGGTCTGGCATGAGCTCAATATGGTTTTTTTCTTAGCAGGGTTGTTTTTTCCACAAAGAATTTGTCAATAAATTTTAAATGTAAAAATTGTTCTCTCTCACTGAAATGGATCATCTGCTGAATAAAAAGTTAGGCTGGAAAAAAATTATATTTATATTAAAATGTTGAGAAATCATTCTTTACAAAATAAAATAATAAAGAAAAAATTAGAAAGAAACCAAACCCCACCTATTTCACATAAAACATATGAAGGCTTCTTATAAACAAATCAAATAATGAAAGAAAACTTTATTGTACCTATAAATGCACAGTACAGTTAACATTGATTTTTATGAGATACAATTAATAGAACAGTGATATTTCTGTTGAAAGGAACTGCTTGCAAACCATGTAGACAGCCATGCTATATTTTGAATTAAAGCAAACCCCAACAATTAGATTCTAGATGTAATTGTCCTAGGAAAAGCCAAAGAGGGATTTTTCCTATGAGCTGTTGTTAGGAGATTGGGATCTTCCCTTTCCCTACAAGATGTATTAACCTCTGCTGCAACTCATTGTGCAAGTACAATTCTTCTTTTGATCCATTAGCAGAATATGCAGCAAGTAGGTCTATCTCCCTGCCAGGCTTGGTCACATTAATCCTGGCACTTGTCATTAGGCATTTACATGCAATGTTATCCATCCTCTGTGTGTTTTGCCAGACAACAGAGGGTCAGAATACATATTTATCACTAAGGATAAGCAAATTCTTACTCTGTGGAGCACTTCTGCAGTTGAACTGAACACCATGAGTCACATGCCTAATTTGATTCAGTGTGGGCAGACATTGCAAATATCTTGTTGGACATATCACACTGGTTTCTTGAGATAAATTAATACTCTGTTAATATTTGCAATGTTATTTTAAAGTTTCTGTTAGCAATAAGGAAAAGTGATGGTCAAAACTTTTGGATTTACATGCATAACTCAGCAGGCAGAGCCCAAAAAGATGCCTGTCTAGAGCATTCCTGGTACCAGTGGCAGCACTGGGATGAAGTTCTTAGTTGTTTTCCTTCTTTATGATATTTCTGTAATCTAAAAATTCTGTACATTTTTTTCTGTTTTCCACCATGAAATTAAGCATTTTTGCCTTACTCCAAAATAACATAACTGAATTTTAAGGCAGCCTAATATTTCTTGTAGCTCAAATTTAAAAGAAAAAAGAAAAAAATAAGAACTGTTGCAACAGAACACTATTAATCTCATTATTTTTGAAAGCATATTTTCTGTATTAACATCATAGATGCAGAAATCACTAAAACTTAGGTACAATGTGACAGCACATCTCTTTGTACTGCCTTTTGCCTGTTTGAAAGAAGAGCATATTTGGAAGTGTTTTCAGCTCAAATCCTTCCCTTTGTAAGAGCAACTAATGATGCAGTCTGTTAGTAGAATTCAAGGGGGGGAAGAGAAGAATCTCTGTAGAAATGTTAGATATTACCAAATATCTGGAGTCTCAACTATGTTCTGTGCCTGTGATAGTTAATCAGAAGCTCTCATTTCTAGTAGTAATGTGTCTTGAAAACCCCCCAAAGAAGTTATTAACTTGGAAATGGAATAGTTTTGCTTGTTTTGGTATTTAATTTGCTTTATGTTTTCACTACACCTCCATTAACCAGCCATTGGCTATTAGCTCGCTCATTACACTTCCCTTTGAAAATAATGATACAAGGGCAGCTTTATGTCCATTCCCTGCACTCTTGTTACAGTTTCAGTACCTATTACAATTATTAAAATAGTGTCAGTTATGGCTTTCCAGGAAGTGCCTTGAAATTCTATGTGAAAATTGTGCTGATTTAATGATTAAGTTCAGTAGATACTATTATTAATGTTGTCTTTATATAAAGTTAAAAATAAGGAAATAACTCAAAAATTTGATATGATTTGACTGATGTATTTCTCTTCTGCTCTTAAAACAAAACCACTGACTATTACACTTCTGACTTTTCATCAACTTTTCCAAATTCTGTTACCTGATAGAAACAGATTTATAACAGTTACTGGAATTTCTTTTGTCACTGTTGGATAGTTAAAATTATGAATTTATGGTCTGAAACATTGCAATAAATATGGTGTGAAAGTTTGCAATAAAACGTTAATTGATACATTCTTGGTATACCTATCTTCCTTGGCAAATAAATCTCCTAGTTTAAATCCTATGCTATTATTTACATATATCTTTTTTGTTTATTAGGGTTTTTAAAATTGCACTGATGATCTTGTTCAAAACAGCAGAACTATTTTATTACTGATTAATTATAGCTTTTTGATGGCATTTTGGATTTAATGTATCCATTTTCTTTTATACCATCTAGCTGGAATTCTTGCTTCCAAGCTTTTCTCTTAAAATTAATTCTAGCATTATGATGCCAGCCTTTTTCACTAGTTGCTTAATTAAAGTCCCAAATGGTTTAAACATATGCTTAATGCTTAATCTGAGTTACATAATCTGACATGTTAGTGAAGCTGACTGTATACGTGCTTTAGAGACAAGGAGAGGGGCTGCTAAATTAGGCCAGGCTGAGAAATAGGGATTATTCTGGTGAAATCTCTGGTGGATAATTAATATTTTCTGTGTCAAGATGGCACTTCAGGATCTGTGAGATTTTTGCTGCATGGTGTATGATAAATAGCAAACTTTTTATTTCTTGCTATATCTATTCACAAAGGCATGACAAAAAACCCCCAAATCCTTCTGCATTCCCTTTCATGTGTTTCAAAAGTAGCTATGCTTCATTTTACTCCTGGTAAAAGAAATATTTTATGTATTGCTTTTCTTTATTACACTTTATTGGCAGAAAATTCTGTCAAGTTTTAAAATAAGAGACAAACAAGATGCTACAAAAACATTTCTACAGGTGACCTTAGCTGCAAAATTTTAGATTAGCCTTAGTTTAGTTGGCAGGGTAAGCTTTGTACCACCATTTTTTAGAACAGGGGGCCTAGGTTAATGTCCATGTTATTCCTATAAACCTTGTCCTGCCTGTACTCTTAGGCTGTTAGGGTTAAAGAAAATGATAATTTGAGTTTGAATAGTATTTTTGGTTGTCAAATTGCATTAAATACTTGTAAAACTACCCATTTACTACCATTTAAATTTTATTTCATTATTTATGAAAAAGAGAACATTTTTTTGAGTTGACCATGGGAGTAAATGGGTCATGGTCATAGTGTGAAAAGAGAAACTACTCAGCTTTCAAATGAGTACTGCAGTCAGTTATCAGGCAGATACTGAGGTTTGCTGAACTGATTGCCACGTGCTGTAAATGGATGATGTTGAAAATGCCAAAATTTTGTACAGGTTCTAAATGGTTTCAGACAAAGTCACTGAGAAAAAATCTCACAGGGACTATTAAGTAAAAAAATTAATCACCTCTAGCTCCCAAAGGTACTGATAAGATACCAGGGAAATATTTGGGGGAAGCATCACTACAGGATTCCACAATAATGTGACTCTGTGGTAATTGCAATCTATATTAAAAGTTCAGGAAATTATTAATGAGCACTTTTTTGAGTAAAATTATTCCAAGACATATAGCTATTAAAAGCCTCAAATGAGCGTCATTTAAAAATTACCAGAATTCCATGTCTCAATTTCTTTTTAAATTATGCAAAACTCCCACTTTTGCTTTCTAATTAAGAAATAACAGTATTTAACTAAGTTAAGTATTCAAAGACAATATTGAAAAGAGTATATAAACAGCTTTTTAATGAAAAGTGACAGTAAAATAGATAGAAATATTTCTGACCTTTTTTTAATCTATTCCAGACAACAATATATTTATACGAAAACCCAGAATTACTGAGTCTTAGCAAAAGTTGAGTAAGAGGTGTGCATCTCCTCAGTTAAGTGTTGCCCTTTAAATTATACACGTGCTTCCTACCTATTTAGAATCAATGTTCAAATATTTTATATTCTTCAGCAGCTTGAAAGTAACTAAGATAAGAAAGGACTACAAAAAGCTATGTCAATCTACATAGGACAAGTTTTTATCTATTCCCAGCTTCCTAAAGGTCTAAGCTGAGTAAGGTAAAGTCTTGCACAAGTTACAACTTCTGTACTTGAAAACTTTTACTTTATTCAATTCCTTATCTCCCACAATGAAAATGAAGACCCCAAACCAATTTTATCCCCAAACCACATTCATGAAAAGTTAGAGTATAGTTAACATATTAAAAGGCTATAATAATGAAAACAACCAAGCATTATATAGTTAAAATACTTAATTGCTGCTATCATACATGACAAAGTCAAATGTGTGAAGGCATGGAAAAATGCATGAATGCCACAAACATTTGCTGGACTCTGAATTACAGTATCATTACTGAGCTGAGATTAATCTTTAATGCTATGATGGATATCACTAGAGGCTAGACAGTTTCCCAAATCTTTTTTCAAACATCAAAATCCTAGAAAGAAACTGTTTACTATCAAGCATGTGGCTTTGGGCTTTGCAAGAAGCCTTTGCAAGTATCAGGAACCTTTGTGTTAGTTTAAGTAAAATCAATATACAGGGAGCATCTGTTTCTTCTGAGCTTGCTTTGATGTTGGAATGATATTTCTAGGTTAAAAAAAAAAAAAAGTTGTTGTTAAAACCTTTGCAAATAAGTATTAAAATGGAAAAATATCTGATCCCTCTTTAAGGAGAAATACAGACCAAACCCAACTGAAAAAAAAAAAAAAAAAAAAAAGAAGTCTCTAAAGTGTAGCCTTCATTTACATACATTTAAATTCTGCCCCACTTTGCCACTTCTCCACAGTGCTGTCTCATCCTATGCTGAGGTTAGTAAAAGTAATCAGATGCAGAAAGGGCTATCATGGTCATAGCAAAATAGTTATGAATGTAATGTAATGTATAACAATCATTAGTATATTAAGAATATTTTAAAAATTTTAAAAAGCTAATAAAACCCTATGCTGAAATTGGTTCAGTCTCATATAACTACCTGGAGGCTAATTTAAAATTTTAAAAGGTATTATTAGTCATATTTCTAATACAAGAAAATAGCAATTTTCTATTCTTCACATGGAACTATATTGTATTAATATTCTTCTTTAATAGATAAATATACTCCCTTTTATAAATGAAATAGGGTTTTGCATAATAGATATATTAAAATAAGGTCACAGAATTATGCAATAATGTAGGTCAGAAAGCACCTCTGGTGGCATTTGGCCTAAGCCCTTGCTCAGACCAGGGCTGACTTTGAAGTGAGATCTAGGTCTGAATGTTGGCCATGTTGTATAGACCTTTTCTGGTTGAGTTTGGAGCATCCCCCAAAGAAGGAAATCCCATTGCATCCCTGGGCAATATCTTTCCTAATATCTAACTGGAATTTTCCTTCTCTCAAGCCTGTTGCCATCATTCTTTTGCTGGCCAACTCTGGCCTTCTCTGGCATGTCCCACTACGTAGCTGAAGTCAGTAATTGTTCCCCTCCCACCCCTCTCTTCTGAAGAGGTCCCTTGATCTCCTACACGTGAAGACAGAGTGATTGTTTCTAACATCTTTTGAGTGCACGTTTCTAAACCCACAATTTGCAAGCCTCCCTCCCTTAAATAGCAGGTGGCATAGAGCACTGCACTGAACTTGTGAGCCCCTAAAAGAGTGTGGAACTAAGTAAATTCCCTTTAGCCTCATATTGGTATTCTAATGATGGTGCACTCAGTAGCATGCTAAACTTTGATGGCTGTACCTCATTTTGTGTTCAATAAAAGATAACATGAGAGATCATTAGAGTAACTATGTCAGATTAAATGTATTTTCTTGTACAAAAGTCAAGTCCCTTCAGGAATCATTGCAATTTACTTTGTCTCATGGAGAACAATATTTTCCCGCTAGACCTCAACACAAAGGGCCATTACAAAATGTAATTCATATTTCATATGTTCAGAAACGTTCAGCACAAATTACAAATGGAGACTTTAGTGAAGTATTTATGTTCTGTTACCAACAAGATATGTATAAGTAATATGTGTCCCAGGGCTCCAGCCTACACCGCTTACATTTATTTGTTACAGACTGCACTTATACTTTGCAGTTAAACATAAGGTAAGTCATGTTGCTTCTTTGAAAACACAGAAAAGAGCAGCGGACAAAAACATTATTGTTTCTGAGATTTTCCAACAGCTGCAAAATGATGAAGGTGCCATGCATCACTTAACTGCTGGAACAGCAATATTCCACCCAAACTTCAAAGGGCTGTTCAGTGAACTTCATTCCTTTGCTCCTGAAAAACCTGAGGCTGCATGAGTGCATTTAGAGACTAAAATGAAGCCCTTTAGAGAACATTCTGTAGTGTCCAGATCATGGAAACACAATGTTTAAAGTACTAAAAAGTATACAGAGCTCCTGGTCTTTGAAACAAAAACCAGAGGTCAATAAAAAATCCATGAGGCAAAGTTTTCTTGCAGAAGGGTTTGAACAGTATTGCATATATGAATAATTTTACGCTGTTAAACTCTCTTCTAAAATTGCTGTCTTTTCATAAGCCAGTAGTAGTTCTCTTTTAAAAGTTTTTCTTTGACAGAAATTGGTATATCTGGAAGTGATATTCTGCTGGACAGAATCATTAAATTAATGGTTTTCTGTTAGGATTATTCTCCTATTCATTATCTACTGTGTTCTTAAAATTGCAGTTTATATAGTGTTAGTAGCAGGACAGCTTAAAACTCCATTGACATTTGAGTTTTGCAGTTCTTGTATTTCAATTTCAAACAAATTGTGACCATTGAAATTTATAGCAAGACCAAGTCAGGAAAAGCAGAGTATCTGACAATTATAATCTTATATTTTTATTGATATGCAATTAAGGATTCAAGAAAGTAGACATCTCATCCTGCAATATTAATTTTGACTCACACTCACTAGCTGTTACTGTCACAGCATTTTTCCTTCATTCAGGTGAGTCACCTATCAGGAACCACATTAACATTTCTTTTCTAAGGTTAGTGAGTAGTGCAGCCAAGCAGCAGGGTGCTTCAGTCTCTAATTGTTTAATCTAATGTCTAACTTTACTCTCAGACTGTACAACAGAGAGAGACAATCCCTCCCTACTCACCCTCCCACTCTGCTCTTTCCTCCCTCAAGGCAGCAGTAGCGTCTATGCTTGTGTGTGCATGTAAAATTCCACATGTTGGGGGTGTGTGTGCATTCACCATTTTTAAAAAAAACACCTGAGAGAGTCTGATCAGTGTGGAGGCATAGCACATCAGCACCATTTGTGACTGATATTTTGTGTTTTGTCTGAGGACAAGGATGTAATAACATCACTCATTTTATCTGGGCAAGCTGACAACTCCAGTGCTCCCCTGTGACAAATATGCCAATAATGGTAATGACTTGCTAATCTCCTATGAATCTTCCAGGAAAAAAACCAAAACAATTAATAAGGGTGTTCAGTATAAATGAATGGGAGAAGAGCAAGTTGCATTAGAAACAGGAGTATCACTAAGACTTTTCCACATTATTGTCCTCACTAGCTCTGTCCATATTTTTGACACCATGTGGGGAAACTGAGGAAGACAGTCAAATACAAGACCAGTAAAATAGGAAATTTGAAATGCTCAATTAGTTTATCAAAAAAAAAAGACTAAAAAGTGATATGAAGGCAGTGTGGTAGAAAAAATATCCAATATTAGAGGATTTTGCAAAATCCAGTGTATAATTGTGTATTAAAACGTTCAAGTTAAAAATAGGCAAATTCAAGTTACTATGGAAAGCAATCTCCATCTTCACATGCAAAATTTACACATTCCATAAAAATATTCTGTTGCTATATGGGAAACATCTTGAGAGAGAGTCAGCACCTTATGTTATTGAGGTGAAGAGGGAGAAACTTGATCATCACATAATCTCCTGTATTCTTATAATTTGTGAGATTGATAGAGTTAATAAAGTTGAAGATCTCTGTTGTTTTTATGCAGCTGAAGTAAGAATCTTTTAAAAAACATTACTGATTACATTTGTAAATTAAACATGTGTTTGCATTTTAATATGATTTTCTTACTGGAGCACAGTATCTGCTCACCTCTGCTGTAGTGTAAATTCTGATGCAACATAACAGTGGTGATTTCTGCCAGGAACAAGAACACAATACAAATGAGAGATGAAACAGGTTTAAACAGTTTTGCAGAAGACAAAAATGTATAAATTGCTGGAACAGCAATATTCCATGGTATGATATGATATGGTATGATTCAGATATTCCATATTATATAGAAGCAAATGATTTATTCAATTAAATTTTCACTGCTAAAATGGAGGATGTTACCATTTTAGGCTTAATTTTGGTTAATTATAAGGACATTTAAGTGTAATGGAAAACAGTAAGAAAACTTAGTTTGGTGATCACAAGTCAATTCAGCATTAGCTAAATGTAAGGCAAAATATAAAATGACCTATGGCTGTGTGAGAAGCTAAACCAGAATAAATAAAGGGAACTGGATATGGAATCCATGGAGAATGAATTCCCAGAGCCTTCAACATTAAACCAAAGATGCTGCTGTTATTAAAATTTGTCTCAAATCAATTAAAAAACTATGGGAAAGGACTTCAGAGCTAACTGGATGAACTCCGAGGATGTTAACAACAGGAAGAGACTTGATGTGAAGTAGACCTTGTAGAGGGAAGCAAGACAAATGACAAAGACTAAAGAAGATGTAAATCTGCTACACTATGACTATTTGACCTCTAGATGGAAGGCATTTTCTGTTTAGTGTCAAAACTAAGTGAATACTTTGATTCCATTTCAAATTGTGTGATGTTTTATTGGGGCAAAATGATGGAAAATTTTAATATTATTGAAACAGAAATATCTCCAGCTGAGACAGGAGTAACGCTCAAGAAATGTTATTGAATTCTAGCTGGGGGAAATCAAATAATCTCAAAGAGCTGGCAAAGGAATGTCCAGTTCAAACATCACAAGGAAGATATTTCAACAGTCTTGCAATCAGATGAGAAAAACATTGGGGTAGGAACTAGAGTTGGAAAAGTTAATATGATTAAAATTGCTGCAGGCCTTGGAACCTCAAGCGTATATTATATTTTTGAAAGGAAAGATGATCAAGTATTGAAAGAAAAATTAGACAAAGTGCAGTAAGAACAAATCAAAGCCAGTCTTGTGGAACTGACAGAGGGAGTAGATTTTGAATCTATTTGATTTGCATCAGTGGGCCTGAAGAAATGCCATGTGGGAAACCTCAAGCAAAATTGAGAAAAATGGGATTTACTGGAGAAAGCGTAGGAAGGAAGGAAGGAAGGAAGGGAAATAGGTGAGCAATGACAGGAACAGGTAGTACTGAAAGGCACACGTTAAAAATATAAAGTTAATATGTTACTAGTAAAGCTCATGAAATTTTGAGTCAATCCTTTTAAATATTTTCTTGATTGAACACCAAAATAGTGGTGGAGTTATTTAGAGGATACTGGCACAAAGTCAGCAGCTCCATCAATATCAAAGATTTCCAGAATACTACAGGTATGGGCAACAGAGATGGAGAAAGGCTAAAATTTTGATGTTTTGATACAGTGGAGGTGTTTCTTCTTGCCCAGAAGCAATGGACTGAATCAGCATCAGGTGCACAGAGAGGCTAAGACAACCAGAGTGCCAGAGAACCCATATTTATGGAAAGGACACTGCAGAAGACTGACTTGTTTATATGAGAAGATTGTACTACGGAGGAGGCTATGATTGCAATCTATAAATATATAAAGTGTGTAAACACAGTGAGGGGAAATAACTTTTTTAATTAAAAGGCAGTGTTGGCATATGAAGAAATAGAGATAAAAAGATTGTAAATGCATTTAGGTCTGAAATTATGAGATTCC
The DNA here is from genome assembly GCF_050655825.1 of Lonchura striata. Taxonomy (NCBI): domain Eukaryota; kingdom Metazoa; phylum Chordata; class Aves; order Passeriformes; family Estrildidae; genus Lonchura; species Lonchura striata. The sequence continues at coordinate 93,473,282 of NC_140704.1, forward strand.
TAACCACTATTCTAGTTCTTCCAGGGAAGTCATTGCAGTTAAAAATACTTCACTTTGAAGTTAAACCAAATACATTTATTAAATCAGTTTTAGGATACAATTGTTTGTGATATCAAGAGCCAGGACTCAAGGAAGGTCTTAGTCTTATGTTTCACTGAACTGTATTTAAGATCTTTATCAGCACTATTATGTCTACAGGACAGCATTTATATGCACCTTTCCCAGTGTTTCTAGGAGTATAAGCATCTGCAATTATTGAGGGGAAAAATAGATTTTTTTTTTTCCAGGCTGGGAATAAGGATAAAACGAGTGCATTTTTTACCAAAGGCATATAGTCCCTGTCATGCTTTCTTCCATGGCAGCTTATGAATGTATTTCATTTGTTTTGGAGTTGTTTGTAGTAGAAGAAATTTGTTCTGTATGAAGAAAGAGCTACAAAGTTAAGACTGAATTGGGGAGCCAGGTGGAGACATTTAGTACAGGCATATTTTGGGTAGGAAGGAGGGACTCTGGGGCCAGCTGTGGGTGATGATGCTGTTTCTGTATTTAGGATAGCCATACCTGGGACACATTTGGTTCTAAACCCTGTAGAAAAGCACCAGAAGAAAACAACAGTCTCAGCATTTTTTGCTTCTCACAAAGTGAAAGTATTGTGAGAAGTTGTGGGGACTATGGGGTTGATATCAACTGTGAAAGACTGCTGAGGGATGTAAGCAGCACATCCTCTAGGATCCAGCAAATAACAGAGCAAGAAATGCAAAAGGTATGGGAAGAATTCAGAAAGGTCCTTAAAGAAAGGTGGAAGGATGTTCTGAAGCAATTTCAAAATATACAAAGGACATGGTATAAATTCAGAATGAGACCATGACAGCTCAACAAAATATCTCAGAACCTGAAGAGTTTCTAGGGGGTTATTTTAAGCTGCTTTTGAAAAAATTAATTTCAAATATATAAGTGTAAATCACTCCAAGATTTGCCTTAGTTCCAGCACCACTGGTGCAGACTCACAGTGCAGTGCAGCTCATGTCATTGTTTCCAGAGATAGGCTTCTATGTGCACCTCCTGTTCTGGGCAACCAGCATGACTCATCTGTCACACAGGGACAAAATTTCAGGGTGTACTTTGGTTTCATTTTTATCACAGCAGGCAGGATGGTGTGGTGCCCTTAATAGCTGTGTGTGATGAATTCATCCAAAATTCAGAATTGACTTCAGAGTAAGTAGAGAACTCTTGTTCTGCATCACAGAAGAGACATTGCATCTTTAATCCTTACCTGACTACAGTGTTATGTAGCAAGAGCAAGAAACTGAGAATAAAGGGGGAAAATTGCACTGACCTTTTTTTTTCCCCTTAATTTACATATATGAATGTCTGTTGGAATGAATATACCCACACATGAAGACACACAAATTGAGTATACTTGTCCACCAGCTTAAGTATGATAACATTTATACAATTATTTGTTTAGACATTTGAAATGATATGATTCTTCCTTTATTGTACTGTGAGGATTTAGGATTGGAAATAAGATTTGTTTTTTGAAACTTAAAAAGCTAACTAGAGATGAAGTAGAATTTGCTTTTCAGTCACGCAACACTGAGAAAAAAATTCCTTCTAAAAGAGGCAACACAGGTCTTACACATGTAATAGCTGTCAGAGGTAGAGGATGGATTTGGTAGGGCCAACATGTAAAAAGAAAGATGTTTGGCTAAGGGAAAGGTATTGTTGAGAGAGAAAATAAGTAGAAGAATGAAAATTTTGGCAGAAATTAACTAAAATTCTATTCCTTGTGTTCAAGTTATTTTCCTCTTTGTTTCCTCTATTTCCCAAAGAAATAGTTAAAACAAATATAATTACTCTTGAGGAGAGTATGGGCAAGTAATTATAATATGGGAAATGTGTGATTTTCCCATTTGAAAACAGTTTTTGTGCAGTTTCTTCACAGGTATCAAATCTGCAGTTTAATTTCTAGCTGAAATTCCTGGTTAAATTTAAACATGTCTTTGAAGACATTAGAATTGTCAACATTTTTTTTTTTTTTTTGAGGCAAATTATTAAATTCCGTTTGGAAATATGGGATTAGAATACTGGCAAAAATTTTGAAGAGGAACAGGAAATAGATCTTCTCTTATACCAACCACAGGCTATTGATTCTGCTTAAAATAAGTCAGGCACTATCATACCAAAGCTGCCATCTCTGAGGGCTACTGTACCTTCCTCCACCTCAGCCATATGCCTTGCATTCCCTTCCACTCTTTTGCATGTGCTGAGGGGATTCTTTTCTGCAAGCTGGTCTGCCCAAAACTTAATCATTGATTTTGTAAGGTTTCAGCTGGAACTGGCTATTCGCCTGCTTGCATTAATGCCAGTACAAGGGACGGTGCAGACATGTCCTCTCGGTTCTGCACCAGCTCCAGAGAGCAAGAAATGGTCCATGGACCCCCATCTGCAGTGGTTCAACAGTTCACTTCAGCAAAAATTGGTTCACACAAGTCCCTTCTCTGTTTGGGACTTAAGATAATTCTAGGTCTTAAAAGCTATTTTAATCACTGGGAGAAGGAGTGTTCGGAAAACAGTAGCAGGACAATTTTTCCTTTCTAGCATAATCAGACTTTTGTAGGGTAGTGAGAATGCCATAAACTCTATAGTTCCACTTTGCAGGTGAGCAACATCAGTACCAAGCAGTAGAGTCATTGTCACAAGCTCACTCTTTATCACAGTGGTTTCAGAAAAAGTGAAACATCTCCAGATGGGGACACAGGGAAAGCAATGCCTTGAAGTAAATTGTAGGTTAATGGTTATGATGCTCTTCAGTCAAATGTAAGCTCTAGCTCACATCCTTCGTGTATGTATTACAGCAGGTGGTTATATAAAATGCCTCATCTCTTCCTAAACAGTGCACATGCAGCAATTCTTTTGTTTAGCACCCAAATCCAATAAATTATCTATTCATTCTAAAATAATGGTTGCAATAGGGCTGGATGGAGAGAAATCTCTGATGTGACTTTCAGATAAATCAGTAGTAAGCTTTTTTACTTAAAATGCCTCTTTTTTTTTTTTTCTGTTTCTTTTTTAGTGAAAAAGTGGCCTAATAGTGAAAAGTGTCAGCCTGAAGGCAACAAAATTAGAGGATTTAAAAAATCAATACTCTCTAAAAGATAGAAGCATATCTTGGTGTTAGGAATGACTGCAAGTATTTTCAAGGCATAGTCAGAATAAGAGGATCCAAATGAAAAAAAAATTAAAAAAGGAAACCTATTCCAATGTGAAAGAGATAATGAGAAATGTAGAATATTTTCCCATTATTGCCAAGGGAAATATTGAGGAAAGTGGCATTAAAAATAGTACCCTGCAACAACAGAAAAATGTTTGAGGTGTTTGTATTTTTCAGTTAGTATCCTATGAGCATTAGATTGTGTAGATGTGTTTAGGAGATGGTCTAAATTGATTCCTGCTCTTTCAAGTATACAGAGGATAAGAAGGGATGAGTAAGAAGCCAACTCACCTCAATGGACAGAGTTCCATGGGTGCATTGGCCATCAGATTAAATTCCAGTCCTTTCTTTTAGATGAAAAAAAAGTTGATTTGGTAGGTGTTTTTGTCAGTTTAGGTCTATGATGTGTAACACAATGTTTGTAAATTATTGCTTTGTTATACTACAGAAATATCCCTCAAATTGCCTCCAACCTACTAGAACAAAAAGACAAGACTTGTGTATTCTGTGTGTGCAGTGTTTCTGCTGCATGCTCTGTGCATGCAATGTGAAATTGGCCCTAGATGTCCAAAACAATTGACTGTAACACTTCACATGGCAGTCACAATTACTGAGAATAACAGCACAGCCCCTCACAAGAAAACAGACTTACTCCCTGATAAGACAAACACAAATGCAGTTCCATTGCCTGAACTTGGGACCACAGAACACAGCACTGGAGTTTTTTCTCAATAAAACTGTAGTCAAAAAATCAGTTTCTAGTTTTGCGCCATTTATTGTGATCCTGACTGATTTATTTTTGTTGCTTCCTACAGAATGATGAGAATAAATAAAAGCATTATTGAATGAATGCATATTCTAGTAAATATCAATGGGAGCCAAATCCTTTTGACTTTATCTAATGAAGCCAATTTCAGTCACCTTAATAAGGCTATTCATTCCAGACTACATAAAAAATACAAAATGCAATCTGATTTGAACAAGGCATTCCTACTGGGAGCAGGGAAACAGCAAAATAAGTGAAAATTCCATTCTTTGAGGGAAGAAAAAGAAAATATTTTATTTTATTTAATTTAAATTGCAGTTGTAATTAAGAATTATATTCCTTTTATCTGGAAATGAGCCTTTGTTCCAATAATATGAGGTGGTGTGTGGTTGAAATTGTGCACTAAAAGTTTGTTTCACTGCATCATTTAATGTAAAACCTTATTGTGTGTCTCTGTTTCCTTCCCATTTGTACTCTTTCCCTTACCTTTTTTGCATAATATATTGGTAAGTAATAAGGAGCAGCACTACAGCTACAATTTAATGGGAAACACAACTGTTTATTGAACCAGATACCCATTATTAATTTAACAACTGTATACAAACGCTTCTGGCAATCAGTGCAATAATTCTGTTTCCTTGATTACTTAGGGTTTGCCATTGGCTCCAGTGGAAGCTTAATCCAACCCTCAGAGGGGAGAAGTGCTGCCTTTTAACACATAAAGAAAGAACAAGTACCAGCCTAATTCAGTTACTGTGCATGCATTCCCTCTGACATCTTTTAAAGACAAACACATTTCTCATGTGGTTTTAGGAAGACATTAAAGCCAGTATCTTTTTCATAATTTTTCTTATATTTTAAGACTCACTTAAAATGAGAAATTTCTGCAGCAAAGAAGTTACAAGTATTTAATTTTTTGCAATGAGTTATTGGAGCTCACAGTAAGGGAAAAAAAATTGTATCTTTGTCTTGAAACTGTATTACCTACTTTTTCAAGCAACCATTGTATCATTCAAATTGCAGCACTGCATAATGGGCCCTGTAAAAATATGTATATTTCAAAGATACTCTGCAGAGGTTACACCACAAATTAATTTGGCCCAATGAGACTCTAGAGGGCAGTCTTGGTATAGTAAAAGAAATATATATTTTACTGTCATTAGAAACCTCAATCATGTAGAGTCAGTACAAAATGCTAGTGTTAAAAACCCACAAATATTTTTGAAGATAATTTTAATGAAATTGTCTAATTTTAGCTGAAATATGAGTATCCCTTGATGTAAGATTATAATTCACTATACTATAATGTAATTTAAAATTCCATGTTTTTTTTATATTGTTTAGTTGGATAGCTATGGGGTATAATGAATGCATCAGAACCAAAAGTACAAGATATGGTTTGCTTCTGGGTTTCAGCTTGTTCAAAAACTACTCAATTCAGACAGTGCATTTCTATCAGCAGGATAAAACTTTACCAGAAGTCCATCAGAAGTCCTTTGCTCAAAGAGAGTAGAATAAAATCCAACATACAGTGCAGATGCAATTTTAATGTCAGTTTTTAAAAGATGTGTTTTACTTTATAAGTAATTAATCTTTATACACAAGTTTTGACTATTGTTGGCAGAAATCAAAATTGCGTGCCTTGTAAATTTTTAATTGAGTAGTTCTTAGATTAAAAAAATCCATTAGTCACTTTGACTATGTTTAATATTTTAGAAGAAGTTGTTCTGCAAGAAAACAAATCATTGGTAATGAAAAACAATGTGCAGCTTGTAAGTACTTACTGTGCAAACTTTTGAAACATGTAACCTTTGTTTCTTTGCAGGCAAACAATATTGCAGGCTTGTTTTAAAATGGGAACTTACTTCCTGTGCACGACTTTCATCTGTATAGTTCAAAACATCTAGAATGGAAAATAAATCATTATTCCCATTTGCTGGAGAGAAATGGGAATTTACTCCAGCCTTCTCTGTTGCACACAGCAGTTTTACTGTAAACGAGTTGGTGTAACAGGGTTGGTTCCAGCAACCAGAGGTTTGCTGGCTTGGGTCGCTCACACAAGGGGATGGGTGATGGGAAGAGGTGTTAGACCACAAGCCAAGCTGCAATCCCAAAAACTGCTCAGGCGTCCTTCATTCTTGAAGAAATGAAACTTCCTTGATGCCTCCATCTTTGGCTCAGAAAATTCAGAGGAGCAGAGGGTCTTCTGCAGCTTCTCCAGGCAGGAGGGACTTTTCTGTTCCAGCTCTGCTTGTTTATCCTCATGCTGAAGCAAGACTGAAATTATTTGTTTCTCTGTCCATATCACATGGTTGGTCAGCAGCAGTCTTGGGGTCTCTCTGTAGACTGGGTTTGGCAGCCAAAAATATAGCTACACAGTCAAACAAAAAGAAGCCACATTTAAGAAAAATGACTGCCTGGTTACAGTCTTTTTTTTTAATCTGTCAAGTAGAACATTTGCTCAGAATATGGAAGTTGGGTTCAGTACCTGCACTGGCCGAGGAGGCTTTAAATTAACATTTTGTGCAAGATTGTTCTCCATACCTCCCTATTTTAGTGGTCAGACAACCTACACTCAAAAAAAAAAAAGAAAAAAAAAAAAAAAAAAAAAAAAGATTGATTGTAGCGGTCTCCACACTAACAATAGGCAGGCTGGGACACCCTACCTGTTCGACCAGGTAACATATATGTGCTGAACATTCTGCCTTTTCTACAGTGTTGTCTGCATTTTTAACATTTTCTGTTCATCCTTGGCTTTTAATGCAGTACAAGATGCATTAAAATTAGAATAATAATGATTTCATCTATTGGAAATGCTGATTTTTTTTCTGTTTGAGGATGTGTCTTTTGCCTCTCCATGAAAGTATGCAAAGAAGCTTCCTCAAGTGATGAGTATTTTTGCTTTGGTATTGAAATTTCCACAGTTCCTAGTTATAGGTACTTATGCTATTTTGCAGTCTGACTGCAACTAGGATTCTTTTTCTGACAAATTGGAAAAAAAACATATAAAAAAATCAACACAGCAATAACTCTTGTTCTTTGCATACCAGACAATGTCTTCAGATTCCTACTGATGAAAAGGGCACTTACAGAGATTCTATTCTGATATCTAACTTCTTAATTCAAATTGTTGCTGATTTTGTGCAATGCTTGATTAAGATTAATACAGAAGATCATATTCTTTAAAATAAAACCATTCTCTATTCTCAGTATCCTGCCAAATTTGCTAAGGCATAAACTGTAAGTGTAAGCAACTTCATATATCTTTATGATTTTGATATACATACATCACATGAACCACCTATGCTCTTGTTGATTTTGTTGTTTTTGAAAAAGTGTTTATTAAAGACTGAGTTCTTTTATAATATAAGGATATCAAAATAATATAGCTAAGCCTTCCATGTATGAGTCTCTTCCAGTGACTAAAAAAAAAATCTGCAGGAGTTAGAAAATCAATAGAATTAAAAAAAGGAAAATCCAGACAAGAAATGTGTATTTCATGAAAATTTACTTTTCTGTTACAATTAATAGAATTATTAATAGTGCTAGTAAGCCTATGTCCCACAGAAACTTAAGTAGTCAAGTACTAAATTACTCTTATTCTAGATAAGAGTAGAGTGTAAAGATTATTACAAAAGACAGTAGTCTACATGGAAAGCAGTTTCAACAAACACTCATTCTCATTATGAAAGTCTTCACTAAAACATAGCAACTTCCTTCAAAGAATAAAAATTATTACATTACAAGGGTGATGTCCTTATCCAAACCAAAATCCTTTCCTTATTCTCAGTTTCCAAGGCACTTTTGTGAACCACACCGTGAATTTTATGTGTCTGCAACAGTCTCTGTAGTAGTACTACCTGAATTTCACTGTTGTGGAAATTCAAGTGAAAAAAAAAAAAAAAATCCAGAAGTCATTTTATATTCTTTTGTGGGGAAGATGGTCAGTAAAATGACTGCAATTCTCATTTTCAGACTTAAAGTATACTCTTAGGAATTTAGACTGTTGTTGCCTCTTACAAGCTTTCTGCTGATCTTTTCCCATCAAAGGATCTTTACTGAGCTTGATGGTGGATCTATGAGAGCAAACTTACACAGCAACCCCCCCACCCCTTCTTAGACATACATGTAGTTTGCCTTAGATATATATATAATATTAATGTCATTATTTCACACATATGCATTCTCAGTTTTTATCTTTGTAAGCATTTAGAACACAGTAGTTTCTAACGACAAACTTCATGGAAGTCTACTGGTGTCTAGGTGCCATAAATAAGTATAGATGGAAACTGAAATGCCAAAATTCTTGTCCACAGCTTATGCCTCCCCAGATGTTCTCTTACCACCTGGAAAAGCACATGGGAAGGGAAAGTATATATGCTGATAGTCCCTCAAAGGAAAGAAAAATGCATTTAGATACACTGGATTAAAGACAAAAACTGTGAAAGAATTTAATCATATCTAAAGGAGCATATCTAAATGAAAATAAAAAATTCAATGTTGTAATAGATCACACCATATAATATCACTTCTGTAACACTGGTGGTGCCCTATGAGGCAGTCAGTCCCTGTTTCAGCTTCTTCTCCAATATGAAAAACAGTTAAGCAAAGTTTGCAGCAGTTGCAAATGTTTCTGCAGCTTGCTGGTTTAGCAGCATGTCCTTCCAGAGACACCGTCAGTATCTCCAGGTAAGACCAAGCAGAACTTGGCAGAATCAAGGTGCTGACTGCTGTTTGTGTATGTTGTCTGAGTACACTGCATATTTTTAACCACAAGTGTAACTGTGCCAGCTTTTGCAAGAATTTCATCAGGCATAGCCTTGAACTCCCAATGTTTTTTTCTAGTCATTATAGAAAAAACAAATGAATGTAGATATAAATACTGTTGGCTGTCTCATCTGATGGTACATAAATTATTCTCTGTAAAGGACAATTCTTTTTCTTCTTCTTTCAGGGAGGAAGAGAAAGATTTTACAGCTCTAGATCTAAGTGAGATAGGGAAACAATATACAATGCACCTGACTTTTATTACACACACACCTGGGTACCAACATGGGCTGAAAAAATGGGTGCTCTCTGTCAAGGTCATTTCCTCAGCAGGATGTGTTGACAGCTTGTGCTGAGGCAATGAGTCCAGAATTTTCCCTCCTGAGTGGAATAACTAACAAATAGCTACAGCTGAAGATATTCCAGTATGAATTAAGAGAGATGTAAATCACTGTCAAATTAACAAGGTTGACAAAGTGGTTCAGAAGTTCAGCAATGCTCTCTGAAAGTGTGAAAGCATAATGTGGAGAATGCAAATGAAATCTGCAGGACTCCTCTAAGGGTCATTAATCTTCATACAGTGCTCTAGCCAAACTGTGTTTACAAAACTGCAAACAGACATTGGTTTTGATCAACAGAAAACCTCAACAATATTTATATATGCTTTTCTTTTAGATACTGGGCAAGGGCACCCAACAGCCATTTAAGGAGCATTTGAGCCTGGGCAAATGGGAAATGCTAGATTCCAAGTGCAAGGATTATTATTGGACCAAAGTTAAGAGAACTCTAGCTGACTCATTTCTGTACAAGGGAGGTTTTAGCTGGCAAAGGCCTTAGGAACAATCTTTTTGAGTATAAGGGAACTGTCTCTGATACTGATTAATTGGGAAGGAGTGGCAATCCTTCTATCATGAACATGCTAGAGGATTAGGTGTCTTGCTCTTCCCTGTCAGGATGGAAGATTATTTGCGGTTGAAAAGACTTGAGTGCTAGCAAGGTCAGCATTATTACTTTTGTTAATCTTGATGTGGTGCTATGTTTCTTATTTAATGCTTGTTATTTGTATATCTTTATGCTGTGCAAAGAAGAACTGCTGCCTTAACTTCCAATTACGGTGTGTGACTGAGATAATGTGAACGGCACGATGGGAGTGGGAGTATGGCAGCACTGATGAGTTCTTTCTTTCTGCCTTCTGCTGCTAAGCAGTTGTCATCTTGTTTATTCTCTACATCTTGTTTATTCTCTAAAATTACTAATTGCCCCACTGCAATTACATGAAAGACAAATGAAAACACCACCTAATTTTCTTTTGCTGGTGCATTCAGCAGATGCGTGAGTTAGGGCTCAAGGTATTTTTGGACCCTGAACTCCTTGGATTCCCAACAGAGACTGTGCCTCCAAAGAAGGGGTATTTTTGGGGCCACTGACACATGATGATCATCAGCAGGCATTTACCTGTGACCATCACTGCTAAAAAGCTTGTCACACCTCACAGTGTGATGGTCCAAGCAGAAACCACGAAGCGTCCCATTTAGTTCACTTTTCAAACAATAGAAACAGCATAACAAAGCTCAAAGCCCTTTTATTAAGGGGAAGTAACTCATACTCATACTTTGTATCCAGAATGGGTGATATATTTCCTGTAGAAGTGAACTAAAATGTTTGGACAGCAAACAGTGGAGTAGCCCATATGAATAAAATAGTAGATCTGTGAAGAAATTCCATTAATAAATTATACTTTTCTAAAGGCAGTCATAAATATAAGAAACCATTTCTTCCAATTTCATAGTTGCTGTCCCAAAATAATGGAGACCCATTGTCAACCTTTCCATAAAATCTCATCTTTTTATTTATAGGAATTTTCAAGCATGTATGCAGGAAAGAAAGTGTGCTAAAAAGTTTAAAACTGGATTTAAATAATTAATATATTATGTGGAGAAGTTTTGACCTAGGAATTTTTAAAAGTGTACACATATATATGTGCGTGTACGTATATAATTTTTGAACATGCCCAGAAATAAGCTTTGTTCACTGATGAATTAATCAGATTTTTAATGCACATTCAAATGTAACTGTTGAACAGTAAGAAAGACACCTGTGGTTATTCCTCATGAGGGTGCCACAGAGAAGCTGAAGGCTCAGACATGCAGCAATCAGCACTTTCATGGCTGCAAGGGGAAGCACAACCTGTTTGATATTACATTAAACCAAAGCAGGAGTAGCTGATATGATAATAAGGCTAACTGTTACAGACAGAATAATCTTTCCTTTCATCTTTGGTTTTAACTACTACTATGGGATGAGGATCAGGGAGAACACATGTGTTTCTTTCTGTTCTATCTTGGTACCATCAGTATGATAATACCTTCTTTTAATTCTGAAGCAATTAGTTCACACGGCAAAATAAAGATAAAATCTACATTTTCTCTTGTTCAAAGCATTTCAACTGACAACTAAGATCCATAAAGCTGTTTTCCTTTTTTTAATTCTGCTGTATTAAAATAATTTTATTTCAATTTTTTAATGCTGTTGTTATTTTTATCTTCACTTCTGTTATTATCAGCTTTTCTCTCTTTTTAAGTCATTACCTGGTGGGATTCTTCATGTTTCTTTCTTTTTTTAACTGCTTTGTCATTGTTTTCCAGAATGCTCCACAAAACTTATATGAAAGTATTTCAATAATACCTGCTGGAATTTTACATTTAATTGAAATACATTTGTGTCAAATACTTTAATAAATTTCTTGTAATTCCACTCCAGGAAGAAAATATGCAGGATCCTTTGGAACTGCCCTGACAAGTACCCCTTCCAGAGGTCTTTAGCTCAGCTGCAGGAGGCTTCTCCATGGCAGACAGGTCCGTGGAGATACCACCAGTGCAGAAGGATGCTGTGCTGTTCCTCTCAGTGCCTCCTTGGCTAGGACCAGCACAGAGGAGTTATTGGATCCCAAAAGCATGTGGTAGGGCACTGGCCCATGGATGCCTGCCCTAATGACACCAGAGAGAGAATTATCCTAAACAATGGTTGAGGCTACTACTGTGCCCTCTGCCACACACCATGGTGAGATCCACCAGGCCAAGCTGGCCCATTGCTGTAGTCCCTGTGAAGAGTGAGCTTTGAAGAAGGACTCTCACTGCTGGTTCTTGGTTGTCCAGTGACATAATGTGACCAGAACTACCTGAAATGACAACGTCCCTCTCAAGGCCTGGAGGTCCTCTCTTGGGTGCTGACCATGGCAGTCCTGGGCACTTCATGTCCTGGCTAATTCCTCAGTATTCTGCCCATTCGTCCTCCCAAGGAGGAGCAGAGTGCTCACCCTGCTGTTGAAGGTGAGCCTTCATAAGCTGACTGGGTGCCACATGTGACTTCTTGGCATGACATTTAAAAGCATAGAGAAGTCAGGTCACTACAGTGTGGATCCTGTTTGTGGAATGTGATCCATTCAGGTAAGACTTGTACTGTCTTTACCACTATTTTGATAACCCATGCTGCTTCCAAGATCTCTAATTGGCTTATTGGGATCATAGAGAGGCTGCTCACAATAATCTTTGAAATGATGATCAGAGTCATGATGATCAGAGGTTGTGCCTGAGGACTGGAAAAAATCAAATGTCACTCCAGTTTTCAAAAAGAGCAAGGATGACCCATGGAACTTAGGAGCTTGTCAGACTAACCTCAATCCCTAGAAAGATGAAGGTGTACCTCATTCTAAAGGCAATCTCTATCCTCATGGTTGACAAGAAGGTGATCAGTAGTCAGCATGGATTCTCTAAAGGTAAAACATGCTTGACTGATTGACTTCTGTGATGAAACAAGTTCCTGAATGGATGAGGAGAGAGCAGTGGTTATTGTCAAGCCTGACAGCAAAGCTCTCAACACTGTCTCTCCCAACATCCTCGTAGGCCGCCCCAGGAAGTGTGGAGGGGATGAGTGGACAGGGAGGTGGATTGAGAACTGCCTGAATGGCACTTCACAATGGGCTGTAATCAGTGGCACAGGGTCCAGTTGGAGGACCTGTCACTAGCAGTGTCCCCCAAGGTTCAATACTGGGCCCAGTGTTGTTTAACTTGTTCATCAATGACTCAGATTAAGGGACAGAGGCCTCCTCAGCAAGTTCCCTGATGACACAGAGCTGGGAGGAGTGGGCAATACCCCAGAGGGCTGTGCAGCCCTTCAGAGGAACCTCGACAGGGTGGAGAGATGGGCAGAGAGGAACTGCCTGAAATTCAACAAAGGCAAATGCAGGATCCTGCACCTGGTGAGGAGTAACCCCCTGCACCAGGACAGGCTGGGGGCTGAGCTGCTGGACAGCAGCTCTGTGGAGAAGGACCTGGGGGGCCTGGCAGAAAACAAGTTGTCCATGATCCAGCAGTGTACCCTGGTGGCCAAGACAGCCAATGGTTTACTGGGATGAATTAGGAAGAGCATTTTCAGTAGATCAAATGAAGTCATCCTGCCCCTCTACTCAGCCCTAGTGGGGGCCACATCTGGAGTGCTATGTCCAGTTCTGGGCTCCTCAGGACAAGAGAGTTCTTGAAGTGGGTCCAGAGGAAGGCAAGAAAGGTGATTAAGGGACTGGAGCATCTCTTGTGAGGAAAGGCTGAGGGAACGTGGCCTGCTCAGCCTTGAGAAGAGACAACAGAGAGGGGACCTCACTGATGTCTAGAAGTACCTGAAGGGAGAGTGTCAAGAGGATGGAGCCAGGCCCTTGGTGGTGTCAGCAATAAAATGGGCAGAAACCAACACACAGGATTTTTTAGTTCAATATGAGGAATTGCCGCTTCACTGTGCGGGTGACCAAGCACTGGGACAGGTTGTCCAGAGCAGTTATGGAGTTTCCCTCACTGAAGATATTCAAGAACCATATGGACACAATCCTGTGCCATGTGCTTTAGGATGACCCTGCTGGAGCAGGGAGATCGGACCAGAAGGCCCACTGTGGTCACTTCCAACCTGACCCACTCTGTGATTCTGTGATTCTTAGAGATCTTTCCAACCTGCTTCACTTTTATTATCAGAAATTCCTCAATCCTGGAATTCTTTTTCTATGATCAGGTTCACTACGACAACTGAGCCAGCAAATTAAGGATTTTAAAGAAAAGTAGTCTTCAATCTAACAAAGTAACATATTTTGTTATCAAAACCGTGGATACATACAATATCTAACACTAGCAAAAATCATATAGCTAACTTTCTGCCTCTAAAAAATAATATACAGGTTCTTTATTTCAACAGGAAGTAAAAAGGGAGAAAAGAGAAAATTTCTACTATTTAAATTTCAGAAATGTGTTGCTGAGATACTTTTTGCCTTGAATGAGTTTGATTTTTCTTGACTGTGGAGTTATAAGATTTGGGGTCAATCAAGTTTCTGAAGGAAGAAAATTCCACATTAAGAAGACTCATCTTTCTCTTAGCTCAAGAAAGGCTTTTAACACTTCTGTACTGTTGACTATAAAATATGGAGCAAAAGGGTGAGAACATTTAATATACCCGAGCTGAAACTAAAACCTGGACAATGAAGCATGAAATGAAGTATGCTTGATATCACAGAGAAACAGAATTAACAAATAGGTAAGACAGGGAAAGTACGTAAAAGAACAATCTTTATGAATAAAAGGACACTAGAGTGATTGTGACTTGAAGAGGGAAAACTTAAAGACAGAATGGGTTTATGAAGAAATGGGTTACAGCACGTGTAATCATCAGAACACTTAAGAATGTATCATAAAAATATTTTTTCTCCTCTGACCTATTTCAAAACAGATGCATGACTGGATTGCATTAAGAACACTGCTTCAGAGGGGTAGGAATTTAAAGTATTGTAAAGCAATTAAAACTTACATTAATTATACTGCTTGATAATACCATATACTTGCTTCTACTGAAGGAAGGATGCTCTTATGTTTCTGTGACAAGCTTTCTTAAGGGGAAACCACAACAACTAGAGAAACATAAAGAGTTTCTATAAACTTGTAATCACACATGTCATACACAATGTACTATTTTCCCTCTTTATAGAAGAAATGTTCAGAAATAATATAAAGTAGATGCTTCAAATTATGTTTTCTGTGACAGAAGTTAATTCTAAACTAAGTATTCCATGAAAGAGAAACAGAGAAAACATTTTTACATGTCTATCATTTGTCCTTAGAGGACACAAAACAAATATGTTTTTTAAAGCTTGACACTGGTATAATTCTGTGTGGCCTGCGGCTATATGCTTTTTCCAGTTTGTAGAATTGAAGGATAAGAAAACAGCTTTGCATTAAGAGGAACACATTGTACAGGTTAATCATAACCATGCAGAAATCAAAATGCTGCCAACAAAATAATGGCGTACTAGTGCCAAGGGAGTCACCAGGATGACTGTGAGGGAAGCTGTGGGAGAATAACAACTCCTTTGCATGTGGGGAAGTATTTCAGGCATGTGCTTCTAAATTAATTATTGATGTGGCTGAAACAGAAGTTTTTACTACTGTCGACAATAGCAAATACTCGTAAAAATTTAATTGACTAAAAGTTAATTTCAGTGTTCCTTAATCATGAAATGCATTAATTGAGAAGAGCCTTTTTTAAGATGTTTAAATTTTAAAAGGAAATATAGCAGAAAAGCAGAATCAGGCAGGGAAACCTAACAAATGTAAAAAATGTTGACAGAAGTGAGAGTCATTACCTAGTCAATATTGTATCAATTAACCAAACTAACTGTAGTCCCGACTGAGAACTAAGTAAAATGGCATGATTTTCTAGTTAGTCTGACTCATTCTCATTATTCATTCTGTGTGTACATTAGTGTGTACAAATCAAACTAAAAAGCAGTACCACATAAAATGTGGAAGAATTAGACAAAATAGTGTTTGTAAGAATTTTAAGTGCTCTGAATCCATTAAATAATAAATAAATCATAATTTGTACCGGTGACAGTTGCTACTTTTGAAGGAGAGTGGTTAGTCTGCTGCCAGCTACCAGCTCTCCTTAGGCTGCTGTGGGAACATCTGAGAATCACTTATCTATATTGCAAACAAATGGCATCCCAAGACATGGATAAAAGTACTTCCAGATTTTCAGTTTAGCAAGTTAAAGTATAACTACTAAAAAAAAAGTGAACACAAACAATTTTTTTTTTGTCAAGATGTGTGACAACAGTCTGAGTCTGACCTAACTGCAACCGGACTCTTTTGGTAATACCAACACTGAGTTTTTCGTTCAGCATAGCCAAACAGCATAATATAGTCATATTTAAATAACTGGAATGGAAAAATACATACACAATCAGACAACTAAGATTGTAAAATATTTTCTCTTCACTTACAGAGTTTATATTTTTAGCTCTAAGTGTATAACATCTCAATACCTCTGAGAAGCTGCTGAAAATAATCTATTCAGAGGGGACAACATAAACAGTAAGAGCATGTAATTTTATCATTGGAGTATCAGGACAGCCTTTAGTTCCCTTTGAGAGACTTGTGGGTAACCCAGAAAAAGCTTGTATATTTTCTATGCCATTTCTATGTCAAGTGTCTGAACACAGTAGTAAATTTACAGAAATACCTGGAAGGCCACTTATCCTACAAATTCCCCATATGAGAACCCGTGTTTGAGACTTCCTTTGACACTGCTAGGAAATCATGGAGGAGCTTTTGAGAGTGTTCATAATGCTGTGAGAGTCACTGGACAGCAGTGAGACTATAACATTTCAGTGAGCACCACTGCTGGCACACAGGCTCATTTGATGTTCTGTCATCACTGTTGTTACATAATGTAGCACCCAAGAGAGAATGATGTAAAAAACTTATTTTATTTAGTTATTTTAATACTTAAGGGGGTATCTTTTAAAAGCTATCAATCCTTTCTTGTTGAACTTACACTGTTAAAATAAAAAATATTGTTGATTGGTAATGGCTAGCTTTTAACTCTGAGCTACAATTACACATGAAAAAAATTATTTGGATTAAACTGTACAGGAGGTTGTCCTGAGATAATTTCAGTCATGATGTTTACATGTATAAAAGACACCTCTTTTGCTGTATTGTTCTGTGACAATTACGGTCGTCTAACACCTAACAAAGCTCTTTCCCATCATAGTTTATGCAAATGATTATCACAATGCACTACAGTAAATTTGCCCAAAATATATCTAGATCCTAGGTGGGTAAAAGTCTCATTTGCTTTCATCCTGCAGTTTTAAGACCTGTACATATAATCACTTTTAAGAGAGTTAAAAAATTCAAACCAGGTAATAAGCTACAAAAGATGAAGAACCTATGGATGATCTTTTGTTTGTACAGTTTTACCAATATTGATAACATAATATCCCTATAGCTTGATCTAACAAATAATATTATTCCTTGAAAATACATTACATATTGTGAAAAGTTTGCATTTTTTATGAGCAAATTTGTCTGTTGTGCTTATGAAAAGGCTGCAATACATATAGCCAGTGGCAAAAGCATTAAGCAGTATATGTTCCTGTTTAACTGAAGCTGGGATACTTATTGAAAATCTTCTGAAGCAGCTTATTTGTACAGAAGCTCAAGATTTTGTCTGAAAAGGCTGCTTCATGGGTTAATGTATTCACCTATAAATAAAAGCAGTGACAGCTCTCCTGTCAGTACACACTGATGGACGGTTCCTTTTTTCACCATTACAGCCTTGTGAATGTGGGAAAATTAATTTAAGTGGTAGTTAATTTCTAATGAATTCCATTCAAGCGGTTAATATGGTCCCTTGATGTTATGGTAACCTTCATGGATCATTGCATTATGTAAATAAATTCTACTTTATGGTGGTTTATTAAAAAAGAGGAAGATTGGTGAGTCCAGTCAAACCTTCACATATACAAACCTGCACAAAATTTCTTAAGAAATTGCTAAAAATAGACTGTTTAAGAAAAATACACTCGGTATCTTACAAAGTATACCATTCATCTTGATAAGACATCTAATTTTTATATGATTTTGGCAGGATCATCTATTATTTGGATCTGAGAACAAGATTTTTGGGAAGAAATCCTCTTCACTCAAAATGGTTTTACAAATGCAGCGTGTGTGTCCTTGAGGGACTCTCTAAGCCCTTACAACAGCTGTTTTGCACAAGCATGAATCACTGGACAGGTTTCACACATCTCAGCTCCCATCTTATCCCCTCTTCTGGGAGGAGACTTCTGACAGGGTGTGCTCTGAGGAGGACATATCCATGGCATCTTACTCCTTGAAGTCACTCAGATGGCCAGTGAGTTGTTCAAAGGCAATCCTGAAATACATAGGGTGAGCTATGTTTCCAAGAAACGTAAGGTAGACATTCATCATCATTGTTAACAAACAAATGCTTTACAGAAACCCATAGGAATGACATGATCTTCAAATGAAGGAAGCAGAAGATTACCAAGAACAAAATCCAGGGGCATTTTGACCTCAGTGTGCAGCATCACTAAGGTATAGTCTACGTCTAGTTCCTGTGTCCGTATTTTTAAAAAGAAATTAGATAAGGGTACAGAGAACAGAAATATCCAAAGGTTAGAAAAAATATTTGATACTGAGAAAGATTATTAATCTGATTATTTTAAAAAAGGATTAAAAAGGTGGCTCAAATTAGTGACTGTCTTTTGCAGGAAAAATACAGGAATCTAAGAATGAAAGGCTTAACAAAATTTGGTAACTGCAAATTAAAGCAAACAGGCTCACCTTTTTAACAGTGATGTTATTTTGTAACATAATCATAGCTGTGGGACTAGCTGCTCATCTTTCTACTACTCATCTATCCAACCTCAGAGCTGTGGTCTCTGACTGCAGCTGTGTTTTAGGTTTCATGTTCTATCTTTGCTAGAACAGATTTCTTAAGCCTACAGATAAAGTCCCAGGTCACCATTTCATATTTACTGCATTTTCATTAATTTAAATACATGAAATAAGTTCCTTTTCTCTGTGACTACACAATTGGTGCTCAGGATGAATGACCAGATGACAGAAAACCAACTAGTTATTTAATAGCTAGATGAACAATCAAAACCAAAGTACTTGGCACACAATGTAGATGCAAAAGTTCTAATCTAAAGCCTGAGGATCCCATGAAAGTGACCTACTTTAGATGTTCCAGTCTCTGCTTTTTATAAATATTAGCCTCCTAATAGTCCCTTTTAAAACTGTGTAGACTCTGGGACTGCTTGCTCTCAGTCTTTTCCTCCTTTAGCCACTGTTCATTACCCATCTTTAATCATGTACAACAGGCAGCCTTGCATTATTGCCTGTTCTTTTGCTTACTTTCAACCACTAAATGGAATAAATGTATTTTTAGATCAAATGACTTTACAAATTTCACTTTTTATTCCTTTTTGCACAATGTGACACATAAGGTCAGGTGGCTTCTTGAAAAATACTGCTTCTTTTCAACAGTTTATTCATATTTACAGACAACAGATTTCAAAGACTGATGCACAAACTTCTGGATGAAATGGCAAATTTTTCATTCCTGGAGGCAGGTGGATAACTCCAGCAAGTGACAGCTTCATCTTGGGTGCCAATATTCTCTCTGTACCAACTTTCATCATTTTTAGATCAGGTTCAATGTCTTCAGTGTGATGAAGCTCTTATAAAGATTGCTGCCTCCACTATGAGTGGGATACGGAGCAATAACAAAACTGCTGCAGTTTATCTCCCAGAGGTATAGAAGTAAAACACCACCACTTACCTAAATAAACTGGGCTGTAAAGTGTGACAGTTCAATAACAGCTTCATGGGCAGATCACCTATTCCTACAGGAAGATAAATTCAGTCCTGGAAAGCAGAGGATACTGGACAGGTGAGGGCATGCCCCATCATAGGTGTGGTGAGGTAAACTGTCCCAACTGGTTGGAAAGAATCCAGCCCCTTCTCAGCCTCTGGGACTAACTGGAACAGATTTCAAGCTCCAAATTAATAATCTGGTGAGCTGCAATGGAAAGAATGCAAGTATTTAAATGTAGAATCAGTTTTATAAAACTGAATGGGATTACTTTATCCTTAACTTCCATTTCAAAAGTAATTTGATAGTGCATCAAGGTGTGTCCGCCGTTGCTGATTCAGAATTTTGCAATATGGTGATGCTGCAGATAAACATAAATCAGCTTTAGTGTCAGGTGCATGGAACTCACTGAAACCATGGAGGGACCTTGATGCTACACAGAAGATATTCTGAACAGTGCCTGATGTAGCATGTTTTATCTCTTTGCACTGTTAAAAAAAGAGGAGAAAACAGACTGGCTTCTCACTTTCTTTTTCATTGTTTAATAATATTTACATTTTCATTTTATAATTTTATTTCTAGTTTTTAATTTTACCTATTTCATCTCTATAAATAAAAAAATTCCAATTGTTAATATTTGGCAAATACATTAGCAATTGCTCTGAAATATCACTCTTTCTTGTACATTTTTTTTTTCTTTTGTGGATGGTATAATAGAATAATTGGTAGAACAATATGATGTCTACATTACTCAAAAATAGCTGTTATTTTAACTGAGTACAGGAAATTGACTGTGGTGGTGTCAGAATCTGGAACAGTCACCTGTCAGTCAGCTAACCTCAGGGTGTACTGCCTCCATCCGAGCAGACATGGCTTCTCGGTACTGTAATTCCTAAAGACTCCTCCCTCACCTGTCAGTTTTGAACAGCTATTGTCCTGAATTCAGCAACCAATACTGTAATTCCCATGCACACAACCACAGACAAAGTCTGACAGTCATTAATATACATGAGCTTTATCCTCCAGTTGACCTAAATACATTTCTACCTGTTGCGTATCAGGAATCTGACAATATTATTCCCTAAAACAGTTCTGAGCAGTTAAGCAAGTTCAGTCACTCACAACTGCAAATGATTTTAATAATTGTACAATGGAGACAGTCACAGGAGACATCAGGTGTCACATTCCCACTCCACTGTGGGGATTTAAAGAAGAATGAAGATTTTCTGGAGGGGGTAACCTAGACAAGTAAGCAGTAGGAAGCCAAAAGTTAAAAATGTAATTTGAGCCTGAGTCTTATTTCAGACTTCAGTACATGGATTCTTCTTCCTGTGTTATTGGGTACTATTTTCCTCCCTAAAACATTTTATGTTCTGGCTGCACTCTCCTTATCATTCCCCTCCCTTTCAGCCTCCAGGGGGAGAAATAAAAAAGAAAACACATACAATTAAGGAACTAACATAGATTGGTATTTTTAGTATTCCAGGACTAAATTTTTGGCCTGGGTAACTTCAGTAGTGTTGTGTACTCCCTCCTTTGCCAACAGCTGTTGAAGAAGCACAGCATTCAGAAGGTCTGTAATGAAGGATGTGAACCCTTAGATATCAACCACAAGGCTACTGGCTGAATTATTTCACCTGCTCATTTTACAGTTGCTGTAAACAAACCTAAAATAAACATGATATAGTCAGCTTCCTCATGTAATTCAAATCACAGAAAGCTATAGAATCTGATTTTTTTAGAACCTCTGTAACAGTTTGTAGACATCAACTAAAAAATAGTATTTACATGTATGATATTCAGTACTCCTGCCTAACAGATGGAAAAATTGAGACAAAGGCAAAATTACCTTTTCAAGATTATACACCAAGTCAGTGGCAGAGTACAATTACAATTCAGAACCTCCGAGTTTCTAATCCTATAATCCTCTTTCCAAAATCTATTAAGCACAACCAAATATGCTGTTTCAGTGATGGCCATGAATGCTCCATGACAGGAACCTCAAACTGATTGTTCAATGACACATCAATTGTTTACAGCCACAATAAACATTTGAATTCAAATTGCTTCACATCTCAAGTTTCTGACCAGCAGCCCTACATTCCACGGGTTTAATTAGGAAAAAATTTTCCTCATTGTAAATTGTTGAAATAAAACGCTGAGTCAGCACTGTATAAAAGCTCATATTAGGCCAAAGGGGGAGATGAAAACAGTAATTTGTGCCTCTCTCTACTGCACAGTAATCCCAGCCCTAAATTTCACTCAATTTCTGAGTGCAGACTGTATTTCACACCAGCCTGGCAGACTGAACTTGTCTCCGGGTCCCACACACCACTGAATTCAGAAAGTCTTCCCAGGTAATGATTGCTGCTCCTCAACCAGGCAATTCATACTTGCAGGTATCTCTTAACCATCTGACACTGCTCCTGGCAAGAGAGCTCTTAAATTTTTGAGCACCCTTTCAGTAACCCACCAGCACAATTTGTTTTGTACCAGTGAGCTGCCTTTTTTTGACTGAACCAAGGGGTTGGGTGAACTGCCTGTGAGGCAGTAAGACAGCACCTGCCAACTACCTTTCCTAAAAAGCCCAACCAGCCAACAGACCCTCACTTCATCTCATGTCCAATCCACAGGTCAGTCCTTACTATCCACTGGAAAAGTGGTAGGCCTGGAAATCATTGGTTTCCTTACTGTTTGCTTTAAAGGTGTACCAATATCTGAACTCACAAGGTATTGCAGAGGTTCACAGCACACAGGCCTTTTCTTCTGCTGGAACAAAACACACAGCACACACCTACAAATGTGCACCACTAACACTGAGAATGAGAGCTTTTAAAATCTTCAGTTCTGAAGATGGCTTAACCGTCAAAGCATATTAAAGGTGTAAAGTATTTCCAAGAAATTTCTCTGTTTACATTTTACTTTCATGCACAAGCTGAGGGTAATCAGAAGGTAGAAGCTCTTTTTCATTAGCGTCTAATTTTCAATCAAACGTTTTAAAGTACAGCAGGTTTTCCACTACTTGAAGGTTCTTTGATTTTGAGGAGTCTTACACATTTCGAATCAATCTGTCTCTCTAATTAGATGAAGCTAGCCTGTTCTCTCTCCTCCCATTGCCATGAATTCACTTGAATGGCCCCCAAGATGGATGTGTATGTTAACTAACCTCTTACTCTCTCTCCAAATCCTCATTTCCAGTGATGAGATAGGCGAGTGAAAAGAAAAACCACCCAACATATGAAAAACCAGTAATTATTGCTTCAGGGATGCTTAGCCACAGCTTTTCTCATTGTCTGCAAGCACTGAGTAAAAATATATTATGAAAGTTATTGCAATTGTAAAGTTGTGGAATTATAACTGGGCAGAAAAGGTCTTCAAGTCATCATACAGCAATGTTACAAGCAACTTCAAACACACTGCTCAACCCATTTCACCTCTTTTGAGTCGGGAACACTTTTTCACTGTACTATGGCAAATTTGTAGCTGTAACAGGATAGTTTCCCAAAAGTTTAGTTTGGTACCATTTGCTAAGAACTTGCAGTTCACAGGATAATCAAACACTCCTGCCTCAAGCAGAGTCATATTGAGAAGTGTGAGGAATACCACTCGTGACCAAGGCAATTTTGGCTCTAATTAATTAATGAGAACAATCCACTAGTTTGCATTTAACATTAAGCTTGGCAATATGACTTCTGAGGCATTACTGCTCTCATTTTCTCCACACCTGTTAGGAGAGAGTTCTTTCAAGGTACACAAGAAAACTCTGAAGCCTCACCAATCGATGACACCGAGCCTAAAGCTTTGCAGAATCTTAAGGCAAGTTAGATGGAATCTGAAATTGCCCACCTGAGTTTGAAACTATTGGTTCTGTTATCAACATCTTGCGGGGGGGGGGGGAGGGGGGGAAATAAAGGGTGTTTAAGAAAAAAACTGCAGCGTTGTAGTAATGAACATCAATGGCGTTTATTTTAATTTTGCTCTAATTAAACCCAAATGCACCTCAGAGTCCAGTGATTCAGCTCCACCCTTCCTAATTTAACAGCGCGGCGATTTTAAGGCTTCACGGTTAAGATGACAAGAGATCCTGCAGCCTGTTGTTTCCCACTTCAGTTCTCCGCATCCAAGGCCTGAAATGCCGGCAAGGGCCGCCAGGACCGCACCTGGCTCTAGGTGCTCCGAAGATGGATTTCGCGGCTCGTGTCCGCGGCTGGCAGCTCCCGGTGAGGGGACTCGGGCAGCGGGGGCTCCGGGCCGGCCGCCGAGCCGGCGGCGGCTCCGCGCCCCGCGGGGTCCGGCCGGCGCTACCCCTTGCGCTGCTTGTGCCGGGGGTTGCTCCTGCAGCACACGTAGAGCCGCCCGCGCCGCCGCACGATGTAGCAGTCCTTGCAGCGCTTCCTCAGCGCCGTCTTCGTCTTCAGCCCGGCCGGCGGCGGCGGCCCGGGCGGCGGCGGCGCGGCCAGCAGCCCGCGGGGCGCCCGCCACGGCGGCGGGGCCCAGCCCGCACAGGCCACGGGCGGCCCCGCCGCCCGGCCCCACGGCGCCAGCGAGCACAAGGGCGAGCGGCACAGCGAGCGGAGCGGGGCGGCCGCGGCGGCGGCCCTGGCCAGGAGGGACAGCATGCTCGGCACCCTGCGGGGACAGCGCGCCGGTCGGGACGCGCGCACGGCTCCCGCTGCCCTCCTCCACGCCGCCCGCTGACCTCAGCCCGCGCCGCTCCCCGCCGGAAGCGCGCGCACACCCGGGGCGGGGCCGGGAGTCACGTGGGCGGCGCGAAGATGGCGGCGCCCGCCGCGACCTTCCGCTGGCTGGTGCCGCGGGGCCGCGCGCTGCTGCCCCGCCCGGGGCTGGCCGCCGCCGCCCGGCCCTACGGTGTGCGGGCCTCCGACACCGGCGAGCTGGTGACGCACACCGGGCAGGTGAGCGCGCCGGGCCCGGGCTGCCGCCCCTCCGCCGCTCCGGCAGGGCGGGGGGCGCGCCCCGCCTGCGCCTGCAGGGAATCCCGCCGGGGCCGCGGGCAGCGCGCTGGTGTGCTGTGGTGTAACGTAACGGGGAGGCTTAGGCCGGACATCAGGAGGGATTTCTTGCCGTGAACAGAGACTGGAATAGGCTGCCCCGGCCGCCCCCGGAGGGTTCAGGGAGTGGCTGGATGTGGCGCTTAGTGCCGCGGCCTGCGTGCCGTGGGGCGTTCGGTCACTGGTTGGGTTCGATGGTGTCACAGGCCCTTTCCAGCCTGATTTATTCTGTGATTCTCCGTTCGGCGCGCACAGTGGAAATTCATGCTCCTGGGTGATCCGTACACAGGAGGTACGCGCTGTTTCGGAAAATAACCAAACAAACAACCAAAGGACCCTGTTAATCAGGAGAACGCCATTGGGCATTCCTGAGCGTTCCGGTCCGAATCCGACTGGTGGCCCAGCCGAAGGGTTGAGAGGTGGAGGAGGCACCCTGGTGTCAGTGCCTTTGACTCCAGGTTACCTCTTTTCCAAGGAGAAACTGAGGCTCGTGTGGTGCCTTGAGATGCGAGAGAGGATGGCGCTAGCTTGGGAAAGCTGGCACTGTGGTTACTTAGCAGAACAGAAATAAATATGAAACCTGAATTTTCCAGTTTAGTTCACCACCTAGGTGAGATCAAGGAACGGCATTATAAATAAATAATTTGTGTTCACCTCTGTGATCAGGCTCTTCTGTTCACTGGCTTTCATGCCAGCCCTGACACCACCAGTTTCCTTGTCTGTTGTACTTTCCAATGTGCAATTCAGTTACTTGTGTGAGGGAAATGGAAGCGAATTTTTCTGTATATTACATGCCTGTAAGGTGATACTATTTGAATCTAAGCATACAGTTCAAGCTATTTATTTTCTAAGTCTTTGTGTTCTATGTTTGTAGTTGTTTCTCTGTAAATAAGATCAAGTTTATTTTACACTCTAGGTATATGACGAGAAGGATTATAGAAGAGTTAGATTTGTTGGACGACAAAAGGAGGTAACTCAATCTACTATTTTTCATGGGAGAGGGGCTAGTTTATGGGTTTTTTTCTTTACCTCATAGTAGTGTCCTCAACCTCATTCAAGAAACTGACTAAACCCAAACCCACGAGCAAAAAAAAAAAAAAAAAAAATCCACCAAACAAAAAAACAATCTCTACCAAAACCATACTGGTTTGGATTTGGGGTTTCAGTGGAGGTTTTTTTCACTGTGTTGAAAAAAAAATTTAAGGCAGCTTAGCAACTTATATTTGCTTCTGTCTTACCTCCCTGCTTTTGGTAAACTCAAGATTTGCTGTACATTTTAAAGTGCTTTTATTTAGGGTGTTAAGAGTTGTAGGCATTTGAACATCTTAAACTTGGAACAGTTTTGTTTCAAGCATGTGTTTTAAGAAGTTAGTATGTTCTTAGCACATTTATGTTCAGAAAAATCACATCATTAAATGCTCTGCTGGATTGTGAATTTCTTTACATATTTCTCTTTACATCTGTTTTGAAGCTTAATTTGCTTCTGTCTAGGTAGAGTTCTGATCTTTACCCAAACCACGTTTTTAATGAGCCTGAGAAGCATTTGCCTCAAGAATGATGAAACAAATAAAAGTAAAATGTAGGCTATTCTGAAATGATGAAGCCTCAATTGCAAAGTCTAGTAATACCAGCATCATCCACATGCAGTGCTGGAAAGGTGACCCTGTTGCTGCTGCTTAATATTTCACATACCCATTCTATGAGAAGTCCTTTAGCACTGAGTTTTCTCTAATGATCCAGCAGCACAGCTCCACAAGGGATCTGCTGGCCTTTGGGATAGAAATAGAATTATTTCAGCGAAAATGTATTCCTCGGTGCCTGAGCCTTTGAATATTGCCTTAGTGTTAATGCTATAAATGTTTATGTTCAGCAGAGACGTTAAATATAAGGTGTGACAGATTTTTAAAGTAGTTTCATATAATTATCCTTCTCCTAAATTAGTGTGAGCTAATTACACTAATTTCTGAGTTTTCATATTGAGTTTTCCTCACTGTGTGACGGATACAATTTAACTCATGCTGTGTGGCAAAAGTGGGGATTCTACATGTGAAATAATTAAATGAAAATGTCACTTAAAATGCTGAATTAGCTTACTTCAGCGAGGACAGTTGGCAAAGTAAGTCTCTCCCAGGTATTCTGCTACTTGTGTAACTTTTTAAGAAATGCTCCTTAAGCCTAATTCTCTGGGGGCAGCTGTCCCTCTAAATGTGCCTTTGACATCAAGTAATTTCATACTCCATGTGGTATGGAGCATCCAGGGTTTTCGGTTCAGCCCAGTTCTTCCTTCTCCAGCAAAAGCCAAGCTCTGTGTCTGCTAGGCAAGGTTTAATGCTAAGTTTTAATGGTGAAATTGTGACAAAAATTACATGTTAAATACTTTAAGTGATCTGTGCCTATTAATAGGATCTCTCTCTAGGGGCTTTGCCATTATCCCACAATGTGTTTCAGCTGCTAGTATTCGAGTTGACAGCCGTGTCTGTAGTCTGAATGTTGTCATGTTTCTGAAGCAGAAGCTCTCCTGGTGACTGTTCTTTCTTGGTGGCTTCTTCCCTTTGCCTTCATTAGGTCCAGGTGGTTGAGTCCTGCTCAGGATTGGCCCATTCCAGCCACATCAGCTTGTCTGGGGGAAGTGCAGCCTCTGGAGTCTCCCCCAGTCAGGGTGGCTGGGCCTGTGTGCTTCAGGTGGCCAGGCCCAGGGGCATGGCCGAGAGTATGTGCTTATTGTCCCCTCAGTTCTGCTTGCCCAATTGTTAGTGACATCCCTGTGTTCTAGCTGAACTCAGTGGTTCTCTGTGGAGAATTGGGGATTAGTGCTCTCTGGCAAGGGCCTAAAGCAGGAAGCTGTGAGAAAACTGATCATGGCGACTGCTAAACTGCATCTGCCACAGCCCAGCCAGGTCATCCTGCCCTTCTGTAATCCATAATGTAGAGCAGGACCTATTTTAACACTGCCATTCCCACTTCAGCTCTGCCCTTTCTATGGGGCTGGTGCAGCAGCTGAAGGTGTGAGGAGGACTCACCTCAGTGCTTGTCTAGTTTAAATGTTCTCTCCTGCCTTTCCTCTATATCTTTGGGCTGAAATCAAATCCAAGTTTGGTTTTATCTCTTTAGTTTCCCAGACCATGGACTGGAACAGGTGGATAGGTGGGAAGAAGCAGAAACAAAATTGTCAAACTGGCACTCTGTCAGGAAAAAAATAGCCCATTGATTTATGCTTGGAGCAAGGCACATCTGGATGTGCTGAGGGAATTGGCCTCTTCCTGCTGAGTACTGCTGTGCTTTAGTCAAAGGGTTATGTGGTAACTGCAACCACTTGGGCTTTTTTTGTAGTGTGTTTTCCTGGTGAATTCCTAGACTGTGTCTTGTTTAGTAGGCTGAACCATAGACAAGTCTCAGCTATACATTAGATGAGAGGTCTTTGCTTCTCTTTTGCCTCACAAGTACCTTTTGTGGTTAAGAAGTGTTGGGATGAGTGGAGATATTGCTTCTAATCTTGAAGTAAAGGTATGTAATGGTTTTATCTCTCTCTTGCTTTAGCATGAAATAAAGGATGCACATTTTTGAGTGTTATTAAAAACAGCAGTAAAAGTTCTTGCTGTTTGGTGAAAATTACAAGACTTGTGGACACAGCCCCAGACAGAGGGGTCCTTGATGTTGCCAATTTCTTTCAATACCAAAACCTATTTTTTTTGCTAACTTTTTTTAGCTATCATCTTCTTTTGGTAAGGACAAATTCTTAGTTGGTAAAACTGACTTTTCCATTACTGTACCAAAAAATGCAGCAACTTAATGGGAGGCTTGGTGGAAGTAATTCCTAGGTATTTATGTAATGGACACATAGCTGTCTTTTTCCCGAGAATCTCATCTTTATTCCAATACCAGAATATTCATATGCTCTGTGTTTATACACAGAGCAGTAGGTACTGCCTCCTTTAGGTATGCATGTTATTTGATATTCATGTGTGTATATCATGGCCTTTGAAAAAGGTGACCCCTCCTGGAATACTTTTCCCTGAATTGTAGCAATAGTTGTCAGCTCAGTGCACACTTGGAGAGTGTTGGATTGCTGTAGGTCCTGCTGAGGGACAAGCTGCTATGTCGTCAGCCTGTCCAGACATGGATATGTTTTCCAGGCCATGCAGATGTACTCTAGGAAGAAGCCCTACTTGGCAGTTATGTACATATTCAGGAAGTGTCTATGATGGATTTACAGAGTGGAGTAGTGGCATTTAGAGGTTTTTTTCCTTTTTTCTGATGCTAAACAATTTGTCTTTCTGACTGTTGTTATGCACCACATTAATGTTTTCATGAGATTCCTGTGCAGTGATAGAATAAGGTACATGACTAGAGGCTCTAATTTACCAGCAGTTGTTTTATCTCATGCCTAACCTTACTTGTCTCACTATTATTTTTGAGTTTATCAGTAGAGATTCTTCTGCAGTTTTATCATATAGTTACTAAAGCAGAATACAGTGTTGTCTAAATATTTTCTGTTCTTGTCTACTTGTTCCTGCTCACATCTCTGCTGAATCTGCTGAAACCTGAGCACTGGTGTGGCCTGTATATCAGGGGAAGGGGATTGATTACTTTTGCAGAGTTCAGTGTATAGTTCATTGATCTGGCTTATAGCAGAGCCTTAGAATTGGTGGAGGGGTTGGGAGGAAGCCTAAGCAGGAACATCTCAAAATAGCTGTAGTGGAACTGCCTGAGGAGGCAGAAAATAGCAGTTGCTTTCTGTCTGGGTGGAGATGGTATCTGAAAGTTTCCCTCTTTTTCTTACAGGTGAACAAGAATTTTGCAATCGATTTGATAGCGGAGCAGCCTGTGAGTCAAGTTGAAAGCAGAGTGATATCATGTGATGGTGGTGGTGGAGCTTTGGGACATCCCAAAGTATACATAAACTTGGTAATGTCATTATTCGGCATATAGTGTGTTTTGCCTGTACATTCTTTTTTGTAAGATTATCTGGTTTTTGAAATGCTAGTTTAACAAAATAAAAGGAGTAATCACCTGAGGTGCTGATTTTATTTGTTGCCTGGTATAAATCAGAAGAATTAGAGGGCTTCCATTTGAAGTTACAGAAATTCCTTTTTGAAATTTTGGTTTGGTTAGTAAGACAGTATTTTTAAAAAAAATCAGGTGATGTAGTAAGAGCAACTACTGAGAGCAAAAATTAACATCCTTGCTGCATTTTGGAACTAATTATTTAAATGCCACCATGTAGTTTGACCATACATTTGCAGTATTTTTAAGAATATGCTGTTTATTTTCAGTCTTGCAAGTTCAAGGGAAAAAGAACGAAGAAAACGAAACAAAAACAAACCAACCCCTCTTTCAGTCTTTGGGAATCTTGGTAGTTCTGAAGACTGAATATTTCAGTCATGGACAGAGAATGAAGAATAATGTTGTCTTATCCTGCTGTTGACAGCTGTGATAGTTTCCAGTGTATTCTTGTTCTACAGGGTAAAAATATTGAAGCTACTGTCCTATGACCTTTGTGGATGCAGCTGTTGCTTAGGTCTTGTTCTCAGGTAGAGCAGATGTTTTACAATCTTTGTCTGCTCATGTGAATTTGGACATTTCTAATGCCTAAAAGAATGATGGGGAAGAGCTAGTGTCTTTAAGTGTCAGTGTTGTTGTGACTCCTAACTAGAATCATCAGCATTTCTGTTTTGAACAAAGTAAGAATTTTGTAATAGTTCGTTTTACATAAATGTTTGGAGGCTCTGATCTGTAACGCTTAGGAAGGACTTCAGCCTTAACTTCTGTAGCACACTCCTGATCTCTTTATGTTGATTTTGTTTGATGTGTGCCACACTCTTGAAGAATCTTTGCTTCCATTGTTTCAAGTAAGACTAAACTCTGTACTTCTGCAATACTGATTGGTTTTAAGATAGTACAACTAAATAAGAGAAAAAATGTAATTTCCTAAAGTTTTATAAAATGAAACTAGCAGCTGTTGTATTTTCATATTTTTGCAGGACAAAGAGACAAAGACCGGAACATGTGGCTACTGTGGACTTCAGTTTAAACAGAAACATCACTGAATGATTATCCCTGTGTGCTTGCAGATCTCTGCTCAGATGTTAACGTTCAACTATAAATAAACAATATATTTAGAAAGCAAAGATTTGTGTTTATCTTAACTATGGAAAGTCCAGGCTGTACATTTTTGAAACACAGTTTGTTGGGTATTTGAGAGCTGAATGGTATTACAATATCTGCTTTGTACTTAATTTAGTTTTCATGTTTGGCAGACTTCTTGCAGGCTTAGAGTTGGTGTTTGGCTGTAGATAGGTTTGGTTTGTAGTGGGTAGATATGTATTCTTTTCAACACTGAATGGGTTGTAATTGTTTACTGGGTAATTAATTATCCTAGGTGTTTGTCTTTTGTCGCTGTGTGACACTCCTAATTGGTTCGTGGTCCAGTATCTATAGCTAGATTCACAAATGGAAGTGCTAAGATATTATGATACTCAGGATTACAACACTCACTCCTGGAAGCAAGATTGTAAATCCTGAATTAAGTGGCTGCTCTTGCTACCTGTTGAAAAGGAGCCACCAGTGCCTGGAATGGTAATCACTGTGAGTTGGAGAACTACCCAGGCTGGCACATGTGAAAGGTGAGGACTTAACCATTTACCCTTCATTTGAAGGGGTGAGAGTGTATCTGGTTCTGCTTGAGAGTCACACCTGAAGCCTCTGTTTGCAGTCTTAACTCACTGCAGTGCCTGGGCAGCACTGTGACCTGCAATTGTCCTCCATGGAACAGTAGTGAAAAAGTTTTGTCAGAGTAGGCATTGCTCCGTTACAGGTGGTAGCTTCTGCTCCTTTAATACAGGTAATTTGACACTGAGAGCATCTAGCTAGGCTGTGAGAGGCTGGTTGTGTTAATTTCACTTAGGTAGCATTCTGTCATGTGAGCATGGCTTTCAAACAGGGCCTCTGTCTGGAGCAGAAGGGTCTGAGTTTGGTTTGGTCTTTACTCCACAAAGCATTTTGATCTGTTGTCAGTAAATTACTTTTTTTTAAAATGCTGGTGATGGGGCATGGTCCCAGTGAGTAATTGCTGCTTGTCTAAAGTTTAACAGGGTAGAATGCTAAACCTGCAGTTTATGTAGTTAGATTGATGTGGTTGTATCAAGTTGAACCAAATCACGTGGGCCTAAAGCTATTTAACTTACTTGTGTCAATTTATAGACTAAGATGGACCAACTTCAGGCTTATAGCAAGGTCTGAATGGTTCTCTCTGTAGAGGTCTTGTTTTAGAGGCTGTACTGCATGTGAGTAATTGCATGGACACCCCTCCTCTTTTTTCATTCACTTCACCTGTAAAAGCTTTACATCCTTCTGTCGCTTCCCCTTTTTCTTCCCCTCACTTTTTCTCCTTTCCATTACTGCTGGTTTCAGGCATCTTCTGGCCATCAATTTATTCTTTGTAATGACCTAGATTTAGGAAATTAAGAGTTATGCATTGTTGTGCAGTGTAGGTTACTGAATACTCACCTTTCTATGGCCAAGCCAGGCTCTTGTTACGAAGGCTGTAATTTTGTAATGTTAGTGCAGTGGCCAAGTTAACATATACTGTGTTTAGAGTAGTGCCTGAGCACGTACAAAGATGGCAACAGATCCTTCCATGAAACCCAGTAATTTGCAATCTGACCTTATGCAAATGATCTGTCAACTGAGCACAAATGGGCTGTTACGAACAGTCTTCTGATAAATCTTATGCTTGAACTGTCAGTGTTTGTCTTGAAGCATGTCTGGTTGCATTTTGTTCTGGCTCTCTACCAGTTTGTAGGGTATGTTGGCTGGCAGAGTTCTCTCATGGTGCAATCATCTCTTCAAAGAGACCTGAAACAAATAATTGTATGTGGTCCTCTTCCTTGGACCTTTGATGTTCTAATGAATAATACATCTGCTTGGATCACTGCTGCTCATAATAAATTAACAGTGTTTAAATTGGCACGGCATCTGCTGAGGACCCAGACAAATCCCATCCCACTGGTCTGAACTATGGAATGCTGTTCTTGGATGTTCTCCCTAAAGTACTTGTGCTATGTGAAGCTGTTGACACCTGTGAAACGAAGGCCTCTGCTTTGCTCCAGTGATCTCCATAGGAAGACTTCAGACTTTGCTTTGTGTTGGATCCTGTGTGCTAGGTTCATTGTGTCTGTAGGGAATGTTTGTTTATATGAAGTCTTGCACTTGAAACTATGCCATCCACATACTGGGGAAAAGCCAGCCTTGATTTGCAGGAAAAAGAAGTGGGGAAACACAAGAATTAAACTTTAGTCATTGCACCAAGCAGATGCATGTGGAAATGGATGTGTGAGGATAGACCAGAATACATCAGTATCAAAGTAAGGGTAGACTAAACCAGGTAAATATCAAAGCAGCTTTGCAGTTCTCAGGACACAAATTTAGACTCGAAAGGTATGGAATAAAACTTTCAGACTTAGATTCTGTCAGTCACTGTTTCATTCCCCATAAGTAATTCATCCCAGGCTGGAACTACAGTCTCTGATTAGTGGAGTACAGACCATAGTTTATACTCTGTCACTAAGGAAATGCAAAGTACCAACACATGATAATGGTCACAACTTTATCTTGTTTTTCTAGTAAAACCAGATAGGATTTTCCCCCCTTTATTGCTGCATGTGGTAAGGTTGGTGAAAATCACAGTGTATTTAAACTTCAAAAATAAATAAGGACCATTGGTACTTTTCCCGACATTACTTGGTAGTTCTCTATACTCTAATTAAAAATCAACTAAAATGTATTTACAAGGCAAGTTCTGTTTACGGGAGCACAAATCATTACTATGACTATGGCACAATATGCAAAAGCACATTTTCTAAAATTTTTCAGTTTTATGGCATCTGCTTGTACTCTGAAAGTTGCTCTTGTAAAAGTCTTCTCCAAATCAGCAAATAGCATCCCTAAATTTCTCACCCTCTGACTTGCCATTAGCGCTTGCCCTTTTTATTTAATACTGTTGCAAGTATTGGACAAAATACAGCATACTGTAATAGCAATAGAAATGTTAGCTTTTGTAATTTCCACATTGTTGGCATTATTGTGTTCCCTGCTAGTGGTCCACATTGTTTTGAGAGGCAATACTTGTTGGCTTAGAGCCAGGGTAAAGGAGGCCACATGGGTTAAAAACTTGCCTCTGTGTTTGGTGGACAGCTAGGAGAGCTGTAAAGCTAAGTAATATGTATGTTTTTAATGGTTGAAGGAAAACGAAAACAGATGGGCGATAGTAAGCATAACTAAGGCTGATAAGGAGCACTGAATTACTTTAGAGTCGAGCAGTTGTGTTGGTCTAATGTGAGAGAGATGTGGTGGAATTGTAAAATGGTATAAGAAGATTGGCAAATGAAAAGATGTAAGTTATATTATGTAATTATATAATGGAAGTCAATGCAATAATTTCCAGTAATAAGCACTCAAGGGGTTGCTCTTTAGTAGCAGCTAAATTTAACCATTTTTAAATTGGAATGCTCAGATAATGAGTTTCAACAGGGCTGTCCAATGAGCTTCCAGGAGCATTAATGCTGAGTTTTTTATAAGATTTGAAGTACCGGAGAAAGAGCATAAAAATGGCTAATGTGCCAACATTCAAAGAGGGTAAAAGGCTTGACCTGGATAATTACATGTCTGTCAGTTTGACATCACTTCTGGGCAAAATAATAAGGGACCTAATTAATAATGAATTAAAGAAGTGTTGTATAATTAGTGCCAATCAACATGAGTTATAGGAAAGCCAGACCATGTCAAGTTAGCATGATGTATTTTTGATGAAATTAGGAAAAGTGGTTGATAAAGCCAAAAGCGTTAATGTAATAGCCTCTGATTTATTTGAATATTAGAGTTAGTAGTCCATATTTTGATTCAGAAAGGAAAGTTTTGTGTAATGAGTAACACTTCACATATTCTACATGTGTTAAACGGTAGATAATTCTTAGGTGTGTAACTGTCAGTGTAAAATGAGACTCCTTGCTGAAAGGATGCATTCTTCTTGGACCCCTCATGGCGTCCTTCTCAGTCCTATGGCACTTAGCTTTTTAGGAGTGTCCTAAAAAACCATGTTATAGCTACTGGTGGTTTGCTGACGATTGAAAAGTTGAAGCATTGTTAAGGGAGGGATTCAGCAGTGATTCTATTCACTGCCACTTAGCCAAGACTAGCATGAAGCTGAATGTGTTTCAAAAATGAAATGCTGTCCATATTTATTGTAAAAAATGTATTTCTTCAAAGTGATAATTGTATCAGCCTGATTTGCAATTTATCCTGTGTGAGTAACAGCCCTAATAACTTCAGGTTACAGGAAATACTACTGCGTTTGACTGGGGAAGTTCGTTAATCATCAAATGCTATGACTTTCCAGTCCAATTCCATGTCTTAAATAACTTTTATGAACTTGGGAGGAATAAATAGAGATGTGTTCGGCAGGCAGATCTTTCTGAATTTTACATGAGTGCATTTGTTACTTGAATACCAAGTCCAGTTTGAAATCTGTGGTTCATTAATTAATATGGCTAAGTTAGAGAATGTTCAGAGAAAGCCATGGTACTAATTAAAAGAGTAGAAAATGTATTGTGTAGTGAAAGTTCTAACAAGTTTTCCTTTGCATTTCCTTATAAATGAGGTTAAGGGAATGACTTGATCAGGATCTACCAGTACAAATGCTGGGAACAAAACCTTGGTATCTTTAGTCTGGCTAAAAACAATGAGCTCTAGTGGCTGGAAGCTATAGACAAGCAAATTCAGACCAGGGGAAAGGAGGATTCACAGTGTGGTATTTACCAAGTATTGCAGAAAATTCTGAAGTATTCCTGACTATTTTTAAGCTTGGTATTTTCTAAAATGTGTATTAATTGAAACAAGACCGGAATCTGAAAACCATTATGGACTGTGTTCCAAAGGTAATTATATCCTTGCAGTGGTCCATTCTCAATCTTTGAAATGAAATATGTATCAGGCCAGAGATAGTGGTTCCATTGAACAGTGATGCTGTTAAAAATGCCTTCCAGACTTTGTTCTGGATAAGATACAGGAAGGACTTGAACTTTTTTTTTTTTTTTCCACAAAAAGTATTCTAGTTGTCTGAGTGATGGGGACTTGAACTTTGCTCTTGCAACATAATATTTGGCTTTGTAGCAATGTGGAAAAAGACCAAACCTCAAATCCTGATATTAATCATGATGAAGAATTGTCATCATCTGCTCAGTGTCTAACAAAGCCAGACAAACAAAAATTAAAAAAAAAAAAATCAGTGCTTTGGGACATGGACGATTCAGAGGACTTCAGATCTGTTCTCACTTTCTCACTTAAGAGAACATATGGGAAATCTACACTACCTTTTGGGATGAAAATGTAAAAGGATTTTTCCATTCAAATTGAAGTCCCAGATTCCAAAGGTTTATTGTCATTTTATTTTTGGCGGTATTGCTTTTGTGGTGCTCTTGATGCTTATACCAGATTCTGGATTGAAGAGACTTATACTCTTCTAAATTTTGCTTACCCATTTGAATACCACTCTGGATTCCAGCGGCTTCTGACATTTTCCATGGCTTTGATGAAGTAGCCAACATTCAGCATCTCCTGTGCTGGATAATAGCAGCTTCCTCAAGAGTAGCCATGGAATAAAGTGTTTACTGTTTAATCATGAAATGTCTGATTTTTATGCCAATTAGCATAAATTAGACATCAGATTCAGACATTTTTGACAAGCCTGAGACAATGTTAGGAAAATTTGTACTTATTGGCAAAACATCAGTCTTTATTAATGCTAAGAACAATTGAAAGGGTTTTTAAAGCATAGTAAAAACCAAAAATAAATCCCAACACTTCCTCTCCCCTCTCCCCTCCTAAAAAAAAAAACCCTCAAAATATCCAAAGCAATGATCTTTGATAGTGGTTATATTAAAGTCATAGAAATCCCAGCAATTTTCAAAAGAGTGAAAATAATTAACTAATTATGTCCAATGGGTTGGAAAAGAGCTGATACTTATATTAAACAGTGATGAAATATGTTCTCTTCCAATGATAAATGGAAAGGATATTAGGCATATACTCCCAGTAAAGACCTTTAGACCTGCGGGACTGGATAACTTTGAGAATAATTGGCTGAAGATCTTCCCCTGTTCCCTCCATTGATAGATCTAACCTCTTGGAACACAGGTGAACATTCAGAAAACTGCAATAAATATATTTTTTACAACAATATTTGAAGAGGCTGTTGATGACAGCACATTGCTGCTCATTCTGGCTGTTTCCTGCTCCATTAGAAGAGTGATTGGCATCTGTTACTTTACCTCCATAAAGGTTTTTATATACTGTCCTGTAACCTTGGTTTACCTTTGCTAAAATGCACAGAACAAGTTTTTACTTCTTTTATGAGTCAACCCTCAGCAATTTTTCAACACATTAAAATATTGCTAGCTACATTAAGCACATTGCTGCTGCAGGCAGAAATAAAATAGGAGAGAGGGAACCCCTTTTTATTCAAGGGAATACATTCACATTCTTGGATAGCATAGTGTTGGAAACTTATGCAGACTTGGTTGTCTGCTGTGTCCTCTAGACTCACTGTGTCTCCTATGCTGCAGATTTGATCTGGATGCTCGTTCTGCTCCTTACTGTGTGACCTTGCACTTGAGTGTATGAAATTTCATTGAGCTTGGGTATGCTCAGCTGAGTGGTTCAAATCACTTTGTAAGCAGTTCTATCTCTGTCTTTTACATTCCTCTGCAAATATTTGCATAACCAGACATGGTTTTGTATTTCTTTCTAATTCTGGGAAACAGTTTTGCTTGGTGTCAGGCCTTGTCTAATGAGAAGCATCCTTGTTTGACAAGAATTTCCTCATTTGGAACAGCTTTTTGTAATCTGCCACCTACCGATTTCTGATTTCACCCAATAGTAGAAATACATCAGTAGCATAATACTTTTCCTAAGACACTTAAACATTTATGGGCCTTACATCTTACAGTATGGATTTTTCTTGATGTTCTATCTTCTATAAGTTGTGATAAATTTATGTCTTTTCTGCACTCCCTATTTTTTATTGGTTTTAATATTTTGTTTCAGTTCTTGTGGTATGATTGTATGCATCAATAGCTTATGTAATTATTCATGACTTTGATCTGCTGTTCCATCTTAAAGCAGGCTCTTACCTAAAGTTGTTAACTGACTGAAAAGTGCTGAAAACTTCAGAACAATAGTAACATTTTTTCTGGTGTTTTTTTTTTTTTTTCTTTGTTGTTGTTGTTGTTGTTGTTGTTGAAAATATTTGAACGAGTATGTTGTGTTTGTGGTGGAGGAATACCCAAACCAGGATTTATTTATTTATTTAATGAAAATTGAAACCCCCAATTTTCTAGCTTGTGATTAAGATTTTCAGTTCTCTAGTTCTGTCTGAATACTTGAAAAATATGTTGCAAAACAAGAGCATCTGGGGGGAAATAAGCCCCATTCCATTAAGAATTTTTTCTCATGTATATTTTGTTTTATCCATTCCAGTACCATTTTTGCTTATTATTTAATGAAAAAAAAAAATGGTGGTCTAGCACTGTTTACTTTATTTGGTGAAATGGATCAATTTCACCTTTGAAGTTGCTGTTATGAGCTCTGTAACTCTGTATTGCTGTTGGAACAGAAAAAATAATCTCTGAAATAAAATGTGTGAATCAAATCTGCTGTGCTGTACCCATTTGATTAAGAGAGCAATAGAGACTTTCTGTTTTGAAAATGCTTGTGCTTCATCTAAGGTCAGAATTATTATTAGTAACCTGACTTCTAATGAGCTGTGTAGTTGTAATCTATGACCTGTTTTCTTTGTCTTTCTAAAAGGATACAAAGCTTCATACTCCATGAAGTATTAAGCTCAAATTCTTGTGTTGCTCAAGCACGTCATCTTACTAGCCAATGACAGTTCCTTGTCAGGTGGCTTATTGGTGTTTTAGTGAACATTTGTCTTATTTTCCTATTTTTAGATTTATGTAAATACTCCTTTTATTTTCATATAACCCAGGAAAAGTTTGTTTGGAAGCTGAAAAGAAGCTGATATTATAAAATTGTTGCAATCTGAATACTGGTCTTTTTCTCAATTTCTACATTTCATAGAGAACCTCTGCTTAGTCACCTATTTTTGGGGTATTTCATACAATGTATGCAGGTTATATGTCAGGTGATATGTACCTTTCACCTCTCAAATATGTAATAACCGGGGCTGTGTTGCTGCCTGGGAGCTTGTGATGAGTGCCCATAAGGATGACTTCTCTTAAAAACTTGCAGAACCCAATAAGCAATTTGAGGCTAATTTTGGAACCTATTTCCACAGTCAAGGGAAAAGGGTATGGGAATAATGCTGAGTGGAATAATCTAGTCTAAAGTTTTAATGGGTTTTGGTGTTGATAGACTAGTTAGGGTTTTGTATATCTGGACCTCTGAAGAAGAGACCTTTTCCTATGAATCATATTTGTGTAGATATTTTGTAGGAATTGCCCATTTTATTTAATTTTACACTCTTATCATCCATAGAGTATTCTGCTCTCCAGACTGGCTTGGTGAAGGATATTTTTCTGATTCATGAAACTCCTAAACTAGCATCTGCTTTTTTCCTGTCTGCTTGTTTTCTTCTGAGGGCATTAATTTCTGCTGAGTTGATTAGTTGATGGCAATATGTTAGCAGAAGGATGGACATGGCTGCTTCCCTACAGTTAGAGCACTCTTGTAGTAATACAAGGGGCTGGTGGTGCAAACTTTCAAATAATGGGCACTGGCATCAGAGCTTTCATTAAAAGTAGGAATAAAGAAAGAAAGGAGTAAAAGGAAAAGAAAGAAATAAAATTCCTTTCTTTCTTTCCTTTACAACTACTTGATATAGTTTAGAAGCTAGAGCTGGAGCATCTGCAACAAAACCAAACTAGTGTGTGAGAGATAAGGTTAGGTTGATTATTTCCCCTTTTTATCCCTACTTTTTGCATTCTGTACAGTCTTCACTGAGTTGTGTTAATTTCAGGAGATTTCACTAAACAGATCTTTAAGGTCTTTTTGCAAATATATGGATACCGTTCCATGCTGGTAAATCTTAAATTAGTTACAGAACAAATATGATACTGTACTTCCTTCATTATGAAAGGTAAGTAAACAGAGCCTCATGTCATTTGAGTAAAAATATGCTTAGGTGTATTAGGCAGTTGGAAAGCTTTGGGGGGAAAAAGAAACCCACAATGATTTAATACTTCTTTTTGATGGCTTGCCAGTGAAGCCAAGGAAAGTCACACTGTCAGCTCATCACTCTGAACCCCATGGTACTATCTGAAGTGCTTCATGTATCATTCATTACAGCAGGTAGAGGGACAGTGAAATGTGGTTCACTTTAGCAGGAAACTCCTTTAGGACTGTTTGGTTAAGTGACTTAATGGCTTATTCTTAATGTTCTTTTCTTTTATCTTGAGACCTTATAACTCAAAATGACCGAAAATAATTCAAATTCTTCTTGGCAGCAGGTCACCTGTGAAATATTTTCTGTCCAACTTTATTACTTTTGAATACAAAATGCCAAGAAAAACATGTATGCGTGTCTGGGTATATGAAAAACTTACAGATATATACATCTTATATGTACATCTATGGCTCCTTTTTATCTTCTGTATACTTATGTGGGCATTTACAACGGCAACAAAGAAAAGGTGTTTTAAATCAGATAATCTGTACCTCATTATAATGTGCTCCATTTTAAAAGCACTTAAGTTCTGACATGAGCCACTGATAAGTGACATAAAAGCAGAAACAAAGGAGAATTAGAAGCAGTGGGACTTAATGCGAAAGATGTAGTTAAACAAAGATGAGAGCTAGTGAGCATTTGGGGAAAAGAGGGGAATTCAGAGGCAGAAAACTTTGGTCTAAATATTTTTCTAAATTCTCTTTTTGTAATATGGAAAATAACTATATATGTTACACAGAGGAATTTTTAGAAATCATTCAATCCACATACAAGTAGAAGAACATGGAAACTCTGCTTAAAAATAAAATACCTCAGAACTTCCTAGAAGGATAATTGCATTCATTCTCCATACATCTTTTAAATTTCATTATCAGAAGAGAAAAAATGGACAGTGAAAATAAACATTTAGTGTAGATAGGATTTACTCAGAAAAAAAAATCGTTCTTAGGTATATTGTGGTTTTGTACAGACATAGAAAAAATTACGATTTCAAGGGTAGTGTTGTCTTGGGCTGTGATCAAAGAAATCACTGTTAATAGTCCCTCACTGTAAGATTCTGATATAAGCAGAACAAAACAGATTAAATACAAATCTGACAAAAGGAAGTGAATCCAATGAATCCAAGCAACACATGTATAAGGTGTCAATAACAAGTATCTGTTAAGTAACTCTTTTCCAGTTTATGTTTTATAATTGGCCAAGCAAAATGGAATGTATTTATTAGCATTTTGTGATATATTAAGCAGTGAATGAGAGAGGTGCCAGGCAGCTGCTAGAGGCAAAGAGGACTGCTGCTCTCCTCTTGTACTCCTCTTCCTTAAGGCACAAACCATCCTCACAAGTACTAAAGGAAGACTCCTATTTACATTTAAAAAACCTGACCAAACAAAAAATGGGCAATTTTGATATGTATCTGGTCTTGGAACCTATGCATTTCTAAGCTTCTACTTAAAAGAGATGGTGTATTAAGTAATTTCTTTTAATAATAAAAGCTTGGACAGAAAGCTTGGACTCATCTGTGAATCAACAGATGAATCAAAACATCCTTTTACTTTCCGATTTTTTCAGTATAGCTGTAGAACTGCTTGTTGTTGCCTTTAATGTTCATTGTTAACCAAATCTTGCTTTGTGTCTTATCTTTCTGGCTTTCTGATACTCTCTAGACATGTTTATGCTGTTGCTGTATATTAATTTTTCATTACATAGCCTTAACATCACTTCCTGTGTAAATCCTTTCACAGGACAGATTGTTTACTGAAGATTTCTGTAATTGCTGTACCACTACCAGAAGCTCCTGCTGAGAACTTCATGCAATATAGCCATGTCTGCTCAGGTGTTAAATATCTCTTGAAAACTCCTTCCAATTTTTTATTATCTTCAAAGCATTTCAAAACCAATATTTTTTCTAATCGTGCATTAGAAGTGCCCCCATGTAAGTTTACTTGGTTTAAATGAAATAAAACAGAATGTAATGTTATGGCCTCTTCCACACATGCACATCCAAGGATGTACCTTCTGAACAGACCATAGGAGCAAGTAGAGGGAACTACCAGTTTTTGGCTCTGTAGTGATGTAGTATTTTAAAGTGGGGGAGAATTGTTTTCTTATTTCCAGGAAAACTGTTTGACAGGTGCTTTCATTTTCTTGGCAGACAGTACCTCAGTTACTGTCGAGGCACTTTTACCACCCCCACAACCCCTCAGTAACAATTAAGGGCACACAGAAAGGCTGATCTGTAGTTCTTAATCTTGGTTACATAATGCATAAGGCTTGTTAAAGAATATAAGTGTTGGGTGTGAAAAGTCATAGCTATTCAAAGACCCATCATTCCTCTCCAGAACTGGACACTTGTGGATGTCAACCGCTCTCTTTTTGCATTGTCCGCTGAAACTGCTGAAACTACTGAAACAGGCAGGCTGCCTGGAACCTTATCTTCCTGAGCATTTTGCACAGCCTCAAAAAAGCTGTGCAAAAAACCAAAAGCCAAACCCAAAGCAGAAGCATCAGAGATTTCCCATCCCTTGTCCTTTTCATAGCATAACCCCAATCAGTAGCTGAAGGTATGCAATGATTTAGGTATTGTGTAGGGATGATCAGTGCTGCTCATCCCACAAGACTTTCTTAATCATGACTTAAATCCATGTTAAAAAACAAAGAATAAGATCATTATCTTATACCTAGTGGTTTTTTTTCAAACTATTATTTAAAGTTCCAGGTCCTTTTGTTGTTTCTACATGCTTCCTTGGAACTTGCTAAGACCAAAGAGTATTCAGAATCTTGAAATAGTGAGTTCTTTAATCCACACACATTTTGTGGGGAAAAGTTGTACTTTTGGGAGACTGTGTTTTCCATTTTTGTATCTTGACTGCCTTGTTGTAATAACTCCTGATAGATATTCTGTATATACTTTAGCAAAAAGAATTGATCAATAACCTTTACTTTAGGATAGCTATTTCTTGACAATTTAGAGGTGGATTTTAAATATTCATCTGAAAATTATATGTTGCTGCTGTGTATGTGAAATAAAGGTTTGGATATTTTTCATGTTGAGATGCTTTTGGTTGTAGAAGTGCCTTTTTAATTGTCCTGGAAATTTTTCTTCCTATACATTGGTAAGATTCCCCTTTCATTTGCCCTTCTTAGGGATATCTAGTTTGTCAAAATCCGATGAACATCAGGCTGTACTACTGCCAAGGGAGTAACAGCTGCTGCTACAGCAGCCAAAGCTGCAACTGCAGTGGCTACCTGTGTGCTGAAAATGCTGACATGTCACTGTAGTAGAACTTGGGGTAGTGGCTTCTGCTGCTGCAGTTCTACAGAATACTGTCAAGCTGTGGTGGTGTGTTTTTTAAAGGTTCAAACAAACAAATCAGTTTTAAGAATATGTATTTTTAAAAAAAATAATTATATTAGAAAAATGTTTTTGTTGTAATCTTCTGAATCACTCAGAATCTAGAACTGAGCCTTCATTCATCTGCATGTGCTTCCTGTCTTTTCAGGATCTGCATTTGGATTCTGAATTGCATGGTCATATGCATTTTTTTTCCCACATTAATCTTGCCTTATTTAGACTCCAGAGTAAAAACATCCAGATGTGGAAAACTGGTTGTGTGAGCAGCAGTGGAATTGCTCTTTTGAGTATTTCCCTTCTCAGTAACAGCCTCTTCGTGTTGTCACTTGCATGCAAGTTGATGTGGTTGATTATGTGTCCCTTCTTATTCATTTGTTTGCTATTTTAGTGATTCCAGTCATGGAATCATAGAATGGTTTGGATTGAAAAGGATCTTTAAAGATCATCTAATTTCAATCCTCCATCAAAAGCCAGGAAGATCTTCTACTAGATCAGCCCCATCCAACTAGGCCTTGAACACTTCTAGGTATGGGGAATTCACAACTTCTTTGGGCAACATGTGCCAGTGTCAAAGCAATGTAATTGTAAAAACTGACTTACTTAAATCTATTCTAAGCCTACCCTCTTTCAGCTTGAAACCATTTGCCCTTGGCTTTCACTACAGGTTTTGGTAAAAACAGTTCTATCTATCTATCTATCTATCTAT
Source organism: Lonchura striata (assembly GCF_050655825.1). Taxonomy (NCBI): domain Eukaryota; kingdom Metazoa; phylum Chordata; class Aves; order Passeriformes; family Estrildidae; genus Lonchura; species Lonchura striata. Next base: position 93,517,056 of record NC_140704.1, read on the forward strand.
CTATCTATCTATCTAATCTCCCTAAATGCCCCCTTACAGTATTCCAAGGTCACAATAAGGTCTCTCCAGATCCTTTTCTTCATGCTGAGCACCCTGTCTCTCTCTGTCTTTACTTGGACAGGTGTTCCAGCCCATTAGTGATTTTCCTGACCCTCCTCTGGATCCACTCCAACAGGCTCCTTGTACCTGGGACTCTGGAGATGGATGCAGTACCTTGGATGGGCTTTCATGGGACTGGAGTAAAGGGGAGAACCACCTCCCTTGACCTGATGGCCACACTTTTTATGCAGCCCAGGACATGGTTGATTTTCTGGGATGCAAGAGCACACCGCAGGCTTATATAAAATCCTATATCCACCAGTATCCCTACATCCTTCTCTTCAGCTCTACTTGCAGTCATTCATCACTCAGCCTGTACTGATAATGGTGATTGCAGCCACTCAAGTGCAAGACTGCACATGGCCATGTTTAACCTCGAGATTCAGTGACCTACTTCTCAATCCCATCAAAATCCCTCTGGACTGTGTCCTTTTCCTATGCAACCAAGTTTATTTTTAAAAGCTGCTAGTCAGACTTCTTAATAGATAAATGTCTTTGGAAACAAAAGTTTCCTAGGGTTCCATGGATTTTCTGATGATAATTTTACTCCATTTAGGAAACTATTATCAACTTACTGATGTTACAACCTGAGAAACACTGCCAAAGCACAAAGCTGGACTTGGAAATTGAAAGTTTTCAGAGAGAGCCTCCTCCTCCTCTTCAAAGAGACAGTCCAGGAGGACACACGGGAGTGCAGAAGTTGTCAAAGTACAGGAGAAAAGAGGGTGAAAGCATTTTTTTCCATTTGTTGTTTATTGTCCAGTGGTGAAGGACCAGAGGTTGGTCACCAGCAGGAAGCCAGACATATATTCCAGCAGGATGGGGGAGAGAATCAAAAGTCTAAAAGTGAGAAAACTCATGGGTTGAAATAAAAGAGAGTTTAATAGTGAAAGCAAAAGCTGCACACTCCAGGAAAGCAAAACAAGGCATTCATTCACCATTTCTCACAGTCAGGCAGGTGCTCAGCAATCCTCAGGCCTCATCACATGTCACAATTACTTGAAAAGATGTAACATCATTGCTCCAAATCACCCCCATTCCTCCTTTTTTTGCCCACTTTGTATGTGGAGCATGACCACCATAGGCTGTGGGATATCCCTTTGGTTAGTTGGGGTTAGCCAACTGTGTCCCAGCTGTGTCCTCTTCCAACTCCTTGTGAAGGCCTCTGGATTGCTGAATTTGTTGTGTGGTCTTCTTATGTACTAATAACTACCTAGGGGATGAGGGAAAAGTTATCTTTTTGTGGCAGGATACATCAGGAATCTGTAATTGTATTCAGTGTATGGATGAAATGTCTAGAAAAGAAGACAAAAACTATTGTGAAAAACAATATGATACAAAATTATTGAGGGCAGCAACAAAAATTGCAGAAGAATTTCAAGGTACATATTAACAGAATTGTAAAATTGTTTAGGAATTCAATATTGGTAAATAAAAAATAATGCAGAAAAAGGAAGAATATATGCAAGGAAGACTTGGCAGATGATTCTGTTAAAATTTGATTATGTGCTTAGTGATGCTAAGTAGGTAAATCTGAAAAGGATTAATTAAGGACTAGGAGGGAAAACTGAAATATTGTGATCCCATATACAATGGATGCAATTGTCTCTGGAATACTGACAATAATTATTGTTACTGCCCATTCTCCTATGAATAAAAGATATAATAAAACTGGGTAAAGACTAAGACATAAAAATGTAGGAACTGCATGGATAGGACATACCAAAGACCTAGTAACCTGTTTCTCACAGCTGGGAATAGTGGGTGCCTGAGAGAGATGCTAGGCTACATGTAGTGCTGCTTCATTCATATAGTTTAGCAAATTCCTGATGTAATTTGTAATTAGTAGCACTGAACAGATATTTTCCCCCTCACTGTGTTCAGTTCAGTTTTGATCCTGTATAAGTACAGGGTCTGCAGAACCCTGTAACAAGGCATCTCACAGCAGCACTGATCAGAGGTACAAGTTCAACAGGAAGCAAAACTAAACAGATTGACTCTTTGGCCTGGAGGGAAGATGAGTGAGAGGGGACATGACATGGCTACAGAAGAAGATAATCAACTACTTGTTATGGAAGATAACTGAAAACAAAGGGATTGGAAAAAGGCTAAAAAGCCTAAGCACATATAGAGAATATGGATGCCAGCAAAGACCTCCTGACTGTGCCTGGCACTGTAATCCTCCAAGGTGGCAACAGGCACTGTTCATTGTTGCTTTGCCAGAAAACATCAGCCAGGACATACACTGACCTGTTGGACTGCATCATGAAAGAAAGGGGTGCAAGTTCTTTATGAGTCTGGTTTTACCCCAAGACCAAAACCAGTTTCTCCAAATGTGCTTCAGGATTTAGAAGAAAATTACTGATTTCTTCAGTGGGAAAATTGCAGCTGGTAGAGGGAGTCCTGGTGTTGGTGAAGATTCAGACTCTGTGACACCAATTTCCAGCCAGGATATTGTCTGTAATGGCAGTGTAACTTGTAATCAGAGTGTGAAAGTGGTACAGCCCAGTGGGAGATGAATATCCTGGGGCAGATGGGAAGTAGGATTTACAGATTTCCCTTGTGCTCAGAGAGTCAAAGGTGACCGAACAACTGGATTCCTGTTCTCCACCATGTCTATCAGGGTTCCTTCAGTACCAGGGAAAAAAGTCATACATCTCTGTCTCTTGGAGAGTGTTGCCATGACCAAAGTTCTTATCTCTAATTCCCATGTGTACATTTTCAAATGGGATAATCTGGCAACGAGGACACCTCAGATTCGGTGTAAGGATGCTGGAGACCCCGCATTTCTAGATGGTCCGTTGAGAGATGTTACTGCAAATATGGGCTTTGTGAGATAGCAACATGTGATGCACACTGTAGGAACTGATTCCCCTGTGTTCACAGGGAGACCAAAAAGAAATAGGTGCATGGCCAGCAACAGGGCTGGGTGGAGCTGCATTGATGTGTTTGGTCTTGTATCCACAACTTACGTCCTGTTTTCCCATCACTACATTCTGCTGGATAAAGGAACTGGAGGAAGTGCAATGGCGAAGTTAACAGCAGATCTTCACTTGTCCAAATTTTTTCTCTGAACTGTCGCTGTGGTGGGGGTGGTGATACTGATAGTTTCAATGGGGAGAATGGAGTCAAAATGCATCTATTTGCAAGGGAGGTGAAAACCATGTTTTGGTAGAATGTGCTACAAGAGAGAAATAAAAAGGAAACTGCTAAAGTGAGGAGAAAAGGCATATGGGTTAAAAGGAGTTGGAGTGTAAGGCATTCATGCTAGAGAAGGAAGAGAGATGCAGTAGAAATTGAGGAAGAGGGAGGGAAAATGAAGGACAAATGTCGAAGTTATCAATGTCTGTAAAATCCTAAGAGGCTTGGTCTCTCAGTGAGAGTTAGAGGGGCAGCAGTACGGACATTTTCATGTCCTTTTAAGAATTCCTTGAGGCAAACATAGTATTGGTGTATGTAAAAGTTTAGAAAGGCTTTTTCTGTGTGGCCAAGTGGTAGAAGCTGTAGCTTTATACTAAGAGCAAATAAAATTTCATTCAAACTTCCTGTTTCATAAAATGCTTAAATAGAGAACAGAAATATGGTTCTGTTCATGCAGTATAGAATACAGCCTTCAAGCAGGAGTCTGGATTAATGAAGTTTGCATTAATGTACTATTTTGATTTGGCATATCTGGTGGGGATTAGTAATTTCTTGGATTGAAAATTATTTTAACTGTAAAAAATGGCACATTACCCCTTTAAAAAAGGAGAAACCTAACAAGTCATTTTTGCATGACAGTATGTAGTAAAGTATAACTACATTACATAGATGTTGGTGTGTAGTGTATGGGGTCATCAGTGATGTTCATAAACAACTTTCAGTTTAGTCTCAGTATTGGTCTAGAAGCATGTGGAGTTCAACTCACAGAAGCATCAGAAAAAAAATCAGAGAAGGGATTAAGAAAATGAACACACCAGATGTGAAAATCATGATGTATGGAAAGCCAGCTGCAGATTTTCATTGTTAATTTTAGAGAAAATGAGCAAACATGAGATGTTTAAAGGTGAAAGGAAAATATTTTCATACACAATGTATAATGAGCTCATTGAAATGCTCAATATGCATTAAAGAATTAGAGGCAGAAGTTCTTTTCTGTAGAAACTACTCTTCATTCAGAAGCTGTTTTATTGGAAAATGCAAATGGTTATATTTACTCTTCAAAAATATATATTCCAAAACTTTTTTCCTGGTCTTGTTTTTGTGTTGCCTTTTCAGTTCTTCCCCAGAACTGGTAGTTCCCTGAGTCCCTGCTAGATGGCATGGCAAGCCACCACAATAATAATAGTGTGATAAGGCAGATGTACTGGTATGTTCTGTGCAGTAGCCAAGAGAACTGCTCAGCCAACATTTTTCCATTCCTTTTTTCTTCCTGTATTTTCATCATGTTTTCTTACTTATATATGGGAGAGCACAGCTAGGGTTTTAGTTTCTTAATTAGTAAAGCAATTATAAGCAGAGGTAAAGTTCTTTTTCTCCTATATAGATGAAAGGAGATAAAATCAATACTGCTTGTATTTCATAAAGCACACTTGAGTCTTAATAGATATTGTCTCTGCTTTTTCTGTGTTTTCTGCTGTAGAAATTGTGTGGTCCAAGCTCTAGCAATGTGCCATTCCTTCCCTCACACTCAACTGCAGGTGAAACTTTCTCCTTGGTCCCACAGGACCTTATGAATCACTATACACTGTCCTGCTGCATGTTTCACTTTGGCTTCATGAAGACTGTGCTGAGATGAGGGCATAATGTTTGAATGCTAGCACTAGGAAAGCAACTATTTGGTTTTGCCTTCAGTGTTTTCTCCCTCTGAGTGTGTTAAAGGTTGATTCTTAAAGTCTGGTTCTTTTTCTACTCTGTTAAGTTGAAATTAAGAGTAATTCTAAACAACTCACTGAGGTGACATTGTTGTAACTGCTGTCAGCAAAAGCACGATTAGTGTACAAAAGATTTACATGAGAACATTTTCAAAATTACCATTTTGAATGGATTTTAGAAAGTGATGTTTTAATAGCTGCTGCCTTACATGGTAATTGCTTTTAAAACTAACAATAGATGCAATGGGGAAGGACCAAAGGTAGATGGGACAAGCATGGATTAGCTATGGGCATGTTATCTGCAGTAGAATTCTGTCAATATTTGCAGGTACAGATTTACAGAGGGGGATAAGAGCACAGGAGCCTTCATCTCCTAGTCCTTGCAGCAGTGCTGGGAGACTGGCTATATACAGCACTACATTGCCATTTCTCCTTGGCATCTTGGTCACAGGAGCCAGACGTAGGTCACGGAAGGGGATCTGTGACTCTGTGCAGCAGCTGGTGAGTGGGAGCCTTATGCTGGGCACTGTATGGTGGGGGAAGAAGGATCATGCCTCAGTGTGTGATCAGGTGTGCAAAGGGTAAAGCTCATCTTGTGCCCCACTCCTCTCCCCGTCACATGGGCACTGCACTGGCCCCTGCTGCAGCTTGGCTTGGCAAAGCACTCAGACTCTAAAGAGAGAGGCTACAATATTAAAGAGGTTAATGTGTAAAGCTGTCATGTAAAAAAAACCCAAAACATACTCTCTTTTTACCAGGGTTTAATAGAAAAATGGCTTTTCTGCACTGTAGAGTTAGTAATTCTGCACACACAAAGGGTGTGCAGAACTAGTGAGTCTATTATAAATAGTGCTAAGTTTATCAGTTCTAATCTCATTTGTTTTCCTAAAGAAAAGCTAAGCATTAACAGACCCTTAACATGTGATAAACGAATTCTCTTGCTCTGTATTTCAGGAAGCATCTAGCAATGGAAAACTCTGGGGAAACACCTGCTTAGTGTAGTATAACCAGCCTGTTTAAAGCCTGCACAAGTAATTTCAGCAGTGTTAGTGCTGAGAGTATTATGGAGAATGTGAGTAATGGATATGAAAATATGGTATTGCATTGTAGAAAATGCCCTGGAGAGGCAATATGTGATTACAGAGTCTGAAGGATCTTTTGTGTGAGTCTTAATGTGAAATCTTTATGTTGTTCGAGTCAGTGGCAAGGGCTATGTAATGACACCTGAAAGGAGAGTAGCACAGAGCCACTATATTGATTATTGATATTGTCTTTCATTAGAAAGTTATTTGAGGCAATGTATACCTCTGCAGGTAATCTTGTAGATAATAAGATGTGTGAAAAGACTTAAGCATCCGTGTATCATTTTTGGCTCACAGCTCTAGTCTTTAGGAAGCAGCAGGGATGTTAAAGCCATAGTTCAGTGTCTATTGGGCATGCCCAAACACATACCCACAGCCAACCCGGTCAGGATCCTTCTTTTTAATGACCTCACTTGAATTCCAACCACAATTAGTTTCCCTCGGTTTAGCCCAAGGAAGAGTTTTTGAGTACTACCTTGCAGTGACTGTGACTATTCCCCATGCACCTCTTCTCAGATTCAATACCTGTGTAATTCAGAGAAGACTTGAACCTGTCTCTTCATCTGTGCCAGGAAGAGTATTGCGACCTCTTGGCTGTCAGATATTCAGAGGGGAGAAGACAAGGGAGGAGAGCTATCTCCTGTTAAAACTCTTCCAGTATATACAAATAATGACAATTCATTATAGCAGAGACAGAGATTGATGACATAGACATATAATTAGGGCTATCACCTGGGAAGTGGGAGAGTCAGGTTCTGGTCCATGCTCCAATGAATATTTAATTATTAACATGAGATGGAACAGCTCTGTCAAGCCTGGGTAGGCTGCACCTGCAGTACTTCAGTGGTTTTCTGCTGCAGGCAGTCTTCTGGATAGTAGGAGAATTGGACTGAGCCCCTTGTTTCCACACTAATAGGTCTCTCAGAGCAGATCTTTCACCTTTTGCAAGTACTCACTACTGAACAATTCTAGAAGACAGCAGAGATTTCGGTAGCTTTTATTTACTTTTGTGATGGGATATATGTCTTGGTCTTTACTTTGAAAAGAAAATGAGAATTTTTAGAAAGCTCTCACTTCTCCAGGATAGGAGCTTTTGTGCTCTGCTGAGGTGGCTAGAAGTGAGGTGTGAGGACACAGATAGTGCATTCAATAACTTATGAACTCCTAAAGAGGAAGAAAGAAAACAGAGATAAAATGTTCTTGGCCCTTTCCCAGATGAAAAACTGGGAGACCAAAATCTTGGTGTGTAAGGTTCAGTTTCATTGAAGTCTCTGGAGAAACTTGATTTTCTGGTAGAAATGGAGTGAAAGGCAAACTAGAGCCCCTGGCCCTACAAGGAGCTCAAGCTAAGGAATACTCAAGGAGGAGAGGGAGATTCAATAGCTGAAGCAGGAGGGCCAAGTATCACTTTTGGTGTTGGCTCTGACATTTTAAACCTGTCTGGCCTCCTGCTGGTTTGCAAGGGAACAGATCTCCCTAAAATCCTTCCTCAGACCTGCCAGACACCTGCAGATATTGTGGCTGCCCATGGTATCTCAGATAGTCTGAGGTGACAATGTTTAGGCAACTGAATCTCACCCATCCTGTCCATCTTGCAAAGATGGTCTTTCTAGCCTTTGAATTTTTCTTGTCATTCTGCTTCACCAGCAAGACCAGTGACTACTAATGTGAAGCTCTGTCTCAATCTACGCAATGGCTAAAATTGTTCTGATCTTGCAACAGTAAGGACAAAAAAAAATCAGTTTGAACCCCCTTTGTCATGGAGTACCTGGTCCAGTTTTTCACTGATACAAAATATCACTCTTTCATTTTTATTGCTTAAAAGTAACTTCACAGTCTATAGTACAGCCTTTAAGACATGATTTACAACGACAGGCTGAATTTTAAGAGATGTCTATTGGAAATTTGTAGTAGTTTTATTTGCTATTAGCATCTTTCTTACTGTCTTTATCAAAGTTTTTGTAATTAATTTTAGAAGGTTTTGATGTAGTAAAAAAAAATCCAATGCAAATTCAGTTCTGAGATTTCAAAAATTACTGAAATGTATTGATAACTTCCCATTGTAAAATAATAAGACAAGAACAACACAAAGAAGTTTGTAATGGAGAAAGATACAGATTAGGGACATTCCACTAGATGTTGTGTAATACAATGTGTGCCAGTAACAAGCAGTTTCTGTTTTCAAAGACATGCAGCTTTGCATCTTATATTATTCTGATTTTTAATTCATCTTGATTGTCTTATATTTGAGATGCTCTTTGCCCTTAATATAATCAGATTTGGTAAGATTTGCTGTCTCACTTGATTTCACAGTCTGGGTTTCATGAACTTGACTGACATATATCTGGATATCAATTACATTTTATTAAAAAATATAGCCATTGTAATATAAGCATTTCCTCCCTCCTGCTTGGCTCAGTAATACTTACTGAGAATTAGGGAAAAAAATTGCAGGTCACACTGATACAAAAAGGCAAGACTGACTGAGCCTTTCTGCAAAGTGTTCTACTAAGTGCTCTGTTTCTATTCAGTGTGAACATGGGTTCAACACTGATTTTTTAAGAAGTTGTGTGGAGCCACTTGTTACCAGTAGTTCCTCTTGGGAACTTGTGTGCCAGAACTTGTGTTCCTTTGGGCTTGTGTGCCAGATCTCTTTTGACTGTGTCTGTTGTCTGATGAGCTTGTTCCAGTCTGAGGATACTGCTGAGCACAAACCTTGCCTGTCCTTCTCAGCACCATTTGCAATGCTTGGCTGTCAGTTTGTATTCCAAAATGCTGTGCTGTGAGCCAGATAGTTGCACTGCAGGAGAAGGCCAAGTCTGGACACACAAGTCTGGCTGGCAATGAGCTTTAACTCAAGTGTTGTCCTATGATCAGTACAGCTGACAGCTCAAGCCCTGCCTGCCCTCTGGCTATTACAGTCCTTTGGAAACTGGCTTTCTTTTCCAGGAAAACAGCCACCAGTACACCACATATGCAGAAGGCTCCAGTCTGATGCTCTAAAGGAAAGAGAGTATTTATTAATGCCTTGGAAAAATATTTTCTGACACAGAATGTAATCAAGAGGCTTAGGAAGATCATTGACAAGTTGGCAAGAGAACAGCAGCAGTGGATTACTGCTAACCACTCCCAGGTTTCAGAGGATTAAAAAGTTGGTGTGAGCTAGTGATAGCATCATGACAAGGTTTTGACTTTTGGCATTAAAAGAGCAGAAGGGCCAGCTGCTTACCAAACATGGAGCTACTCAGGTAATGGGACAAAGACAATTTTCTCCCAGTGACCTGCACAGAACCAAAAGCAAAAGCAAACAAAAAAAGGCAGCAGCACCATGAGTTTTGGATGATTCTGTGGATGGCATATGCCAACAGTACAATATCCAGTGAACTATGGGACAGATAAAATTATGTTTTTACAAATATATTAATGGCAAAAGGAAGGATAAGACAAACCTTTGTTCTCTACTGGTTGCAATAGGGAACTTAGTAACTGCAGATGAGGAAAAGGCAGAAGTGCTTAACGCCTACTTTGCCTCAGTCTTTAGTGGGAAGATGGCTTTCTCAGGACAGCTGTCCTCCTGGGGTGGTACATAGTGTCAGGGAGCAGAATGGTCCCCCTGTTATCCAGGAGGAGGCAGTCAGAGAACTGCTGAGCAGCTTGGATGTTCATAAATCCATGGGGCCAGATGGGATCCATCCATGACTCACGAGAGCGGGTCAATGAGCTTGTGAAGCCACTCTCCATCATTTACCAACAGTCCTGGCTCACTGATGAGGTTCCAGATGACTGGAAGCTGGCCAATGTGACACCCATTCACAAAAAGGGTGAGAAGGAGGATCCTGGTAATTATAGACCAGTTAGCCTGAACTCAGTACCTGGTAAGGTGATGAAGCAGTTTGTATTGAGTGTCATCACACAGAACTTACAGGATGGCCAGGGTATCAGACCCACCCAGCACAGGTTTAGGAGGGGTAGGTCATGTTTGGCCAACCTGGTCTCCTTTTATGACCAGGTGACCCACCTGATGGATGCAGGAAAGGCTGCAGATGTTGTCTATTTGAATTTTAAAAAGTCCTTTGACACTGTCTCCCACAGCACACTCCTGGAGAAGCTGGCAGACCACAGCTGGGACAGGAGCACTCTGTGCTGGGTTAGGAACTGGCTGGATGGCCAGGCCCAGAGAAGGGTGATGAATGGTGCTGCATCCAGCTGGGGACAGTCACCAGTGGTGTCCCTCAGGGGTCTGTGCTGGGGCCAGTTCTGATCAATATTTTAATTGATGACATGGATGAGGGGATTGAGTCTTTAGTTAGTAAATTTTTAGATGACACTAAGCTGGGAGTGTGTGTCGATCTGTTGGAGGGTAGGATGGCTCAGCAGAGGGACCTGGAACAGTTGGATGGATGGGCAGAGTCTGACAGGATGAAGTTTAATAACTCCAAGTGCCGAGTCCTGCATTTTGGCCACAATAACCCCTGCAGCATTTTAGGCTGGGGATGCTGTGGCTGGACAGTGCCCAGGCAGAAATGACCTGGGGGTGCTGGTGACAGCAGCTGAACATGAGCCAGCAGTGTGCCCTGGTGGCCAAGAAGGCCAGTGGCATCCTGGCCTGGATCAGGAATGGTGTGGCCAGCAGGAGCAGGGAGGTCATCCTTCCCCTGTACTCAGCACTGGTGAGGCCCCACCTTGAGTGCTGTGTCCAGTTCTGGCCCCTCAGTTTGGGAAGGACACTGAGACGCTTGAGCACGTCCAGAGGGGGCAACAAGGCTGGTGAGGGGCTTGGAGCACAAACCCTGTGAGGAACAGCTGAGGGAGCTGGGGGTGTTCAGCCTGGAGAAAGGAGACTCAGAGGTGACCTCATCACTCTACAACTCCCTGAGGGGTGGTTGTGGTCAGGTGGGGATTGGTCTCTTTCTCCAGGCAGCAACCGACAGAACGAGAGGTCACAGACTCAATCTGCATCAAGGGAAATATAGGTTGGATATTAGGAAAAAGTCTTTTAAATAAAGAGGGAAAAAGTACTGTAATCATCTGCCTGGGGGGGTGGTGGATTTACCATCCCTGGATGTATTTAAAAAAAGATTGGATGTGGCACTCAGTTTAGTTGGTGACCATAGTTTAGTTGAGGTGTTAGGGCATGGGTTGGAATCAATGCTCTTAAAGGTCTCTTCCAACCTTGTGACACTGTGATTCTGTGATTCTATGATTTAAATTTACCTTATTAAAGATGAACTAGTCATGATGGGAATGAGACCAAGAGCTTTTTCTTACCTTCTGAGAATGTATCTTCTGGAATGCATCTTCTGGCACCATCACTGGTGAAGGGGCTCACTCAGTCTGAATGGAGAGGCTTGAATAAACATCATAGTAATTTTGCTCATCTGACTCTTGGAATAAGCTGTGTCTTTGCAGAAATTCTCTTTTCTAACAAGTAGGATAAGATGATCTGATTATATGGACAATCTCAGATCAAAATGTTAAGATATTGACACAAATTATTACTGAAAAATACTTTTATAATGAGAAGTATTTTGCAAAGGTAATGTCCCTCCTCTGCTTATTTAATTAAGAATGATTGCAGAAAAGAAGTCAGCTATGGGCTGTGAAACTGAAATGCTGTAGGAGGTCCTAAGTCCTCATATACACCTGAAGTTTTTCTCATTATTGAACAGAGTATTTAGTAAGGTAGTAAGAAATCAGGAAAGTAGTAGATTCTGGAGCCAGTGCAAAGGTGGATTTCTTTCTGGGGGCATCAGAATAAAAACTGCTAGTTTTGGGGATTTTTCTGAAAATAAATGGGAATCTATAATCAGTAATTGGAAACATGGAAACATAAGAAAACACAACTCTGTGGGCTAATAATTGATAATTTCATAAGTTTGAGAAACCATCCAATGGGGTCTGAGTAGGAAAGAATATCTATCCTTTATATATATAATATTCAGAGAATATATAATATTATGTAATATTATATATTCAGAGAATATATAATATTCTCTGAATATATAATATTCAAAGATTATTTTCTGCTTGCTTCTACTTTTTAACACATAATCAGAGCCCTTGTGCTCTGCAAACTCTTCCACTACTGATGACAAGTCAGTACTTAGGTTTCAGAATATATCCACAAACTAAGAATGAAAACTAGAAAAGGAAGAAAAAAGAAGCCTGATGCAAGGATTTTCTGTTTGTCTCCTGATTTTACGCAATGGAACCTCTGTGTGCAATTTTGTTGTTCATTTTTAGGGGAAATAACAGTATGGAAAAGAATTCAGCTTGAAGAGTCCAACTTTAGTACAATATCATTTTACATAAGCAGACAGTATTTTTTATTAATTTATTTGTAATTATTTGTATGTTTTTTCCTTACAATAAATAATCCTGTTTTCATATTTTTGTATTTACATTTCTAATATCCCAGTACCCCTTTACATATTCCTAATTAATTTCTCTCATTCCTAAGGATTCATAGTATTCAAATATTTATAAAGAATTAATGTTTGACCTTTATCATTACTTAGTCAGGGTAAGTAACATTTTTAAAATCTTGTCTTGCAAGGAAATCCTTCCAAGTTCCTAATTTTAGTTTTTGGTCTCCTCTGGACACAAAAAAGCATGTTAGTGTATTTTTCTTCAGAGAGAGGATTCTAGCCTGAAGATTGTCTTTGGAGTGAACAAAAAACTCCCAAACATTAATCCAAACAAGAGTAATGCAGCGCCAGTATGGAAAAAATGGTCTATAAATGTAGGGATTTTTGTTTCCTACCTCAGAGAACATGAACAGGTAATAAAAACATATAACTACAATAGTTTCCCTGAAATATTTTCCCCTACATAGTTTAATTTATAAGAAAAATAGATTATCAGTGGAGAGCATCTATTTATGCATTCCTCTTTTCTATAATCTGTGTCATTTTTACAGGGTGTTTTGTTATTTCACCTCTACAGAAAATAGAATTTTTTAAAATCTCCTCCAGACTGAAAAATACTTTGCTTAGGTTGAAGGTCTTCTGGTTTGTCACTGGAAGGCCCCTTTACTTGCTGATTTCTACTCATTAAAGTGGTAGTATATCCACCTTCAAATGTCTCTGCTCTGTGTCACAGACACTTATTTGTTCTCTAGCCATCAAAGTGTATTAAAATTAACAGCAGTCATCACATGAGTGGAGGGTAGCCATTCTCAGACGCACAGATAGTTATATACTCACAGCAGGAAACTCGCAATCAAATTCTAACAAAAGGTCACATTTGCAATAAGTAAAGGAAAATGTAGGTAATTGGTTATAGAATCAGTTAATATCTTTGCAGGCCTTGAAAGGCACTCTGATGGACTTGAAAGCTTTTTGTTCAAGTAATTAAAAGTGAGGTATTGTGATAGTACTAAAAAACTCGACTAAATTCTTGGTGTGCTGTAAAATGATGTTGCTACAATGGCAAACAAATTTAAGAGGGAAAATGATTTGTGGCTTGTTTGAAAAGACATACAGACTTGGATTCTGGCTGAAATGCAGAAAAGGAATAAGGAGTGAGGTGTAGGAAAATATGAAGATTAGCCCTACTAAATATATTTTTATGCCTGGCTTCAAGACATACCCTCTTTTTCTCCCAGCTGATTTAGTTTTATGGCCACTTCAGAAATACCAGGCTGTGGTGTTTTCCCAGGCTTCCCACAGACTACAGGATATCTGCTGATTTGGAAAGCAGTGACTGACTTTCTGAGGCTGCAAAGCATGTCAGTGTTGGCTGGAATTCTGTTTCTTCTAGTGGTACAATGCAGTCCTGAGCCACATCTACAGCTTAGCTGTATCCTAGGTTGGGCAGGTCCTGAGCCTCCTGCCACAAAAGGCAAAGCGCAAAGCTGGGACCTGGCAGGAGACAGGCTGTGGATATGCACTGGTGTTTTCTTTGTCCATCAAACACTCATTTTTGTCTAGTCCAAGGTAGGAGTTTCTGACAGTTTTTGGTGTGACTGGGGACAGAATCTTTAGGGCATCTGGTGTAACATGCTTCCTCTGCCAGTAGAAAATCAAAGCTGACACCTGAGGGCCTTCAGCAGGAGGCTGGGTGCTCCCTTGAACAGAGGATGGTGCATCCTATATCCTCCCATTTATGCTCTGATGCTTTGAGCTGGGAAAAAAATATGTCTACTGGATCAGATAGAAATGGTGTGTGACCTGGGCATATTCCTGAACTGGGACACTTGGCAAGAAGAGGGAAGGCATGATTTAAATCTTCTGCTTGAATAAAAATCTTAAGTAACTAAACAGCCATTTAATATGCTCAAAGAGTTCTTTTCTGCCCATCATCTGCCCATCTGACAGCAAAACTAGACTGTCACACTCACAACTCCTGTGTGTGTTAATCCAGATTTGATGATACCAACCATTCAAATTTTGCCCCTTTTTACAAATATGAGCTCAGGCTGGTTTTGCTCCAGAATAGCCCGAAGCCTGGCATTAGGAAACTTCCTGGCAGCTGAGAAAATGCAATCGCTGAGCCCTGGTCTCTCCAGCTATCAGTGAGTCCTGTGCTTTCTAAGAAAACAGCATGTGGAACTGGCCTACAAGGATTTGGTTCTCCATGTAGCACAAGGCAACTTTGGGCCTCTCTGAGATTCCCAAAGAAGTCCCAGGAGCTTTCTTAGCTATGACTGGCAGTGGGGATAGAACCAAAGACCCAGATGAGATACCTGTGAATTTTCAGGTTTCTTCCAGGCAATCTAGGTGTGCCTGTGTTGTCCCAGATGATCAAGGAGTAGAGTGTTTTAATTTTGACTCCCTTAAATGAAAATAAAAGCTCACCTAACAGGAAGCTTTGCCCTCCATTCAGCAATGCTCTCTGCCAAAGTTCTGAAGAAATTGATAGTTACCAACAGGAAAACTTAATCTCTTCTGCTGTCAGTTTTATTTCCTAATAGCCAAATTATCCTAACAAAGGCAACAAAGGCCTGATCTTGGAATGGTGTGTGGATTCTCTCAAGAAGAAATTTGGGAAGAGGAAGAGAACTTCCAAGGTGGAATGAAAACCTCATCAAAAGAAATTAATTTAGAGGAACACCACAGACTCTGCTTCCTGCAGGAAAAACTGTTTCAGAGCCACTACTTCTCTCCAGGCTCAGTTTTCCACTTCCCACATGTCTATGGTCCACATTATCTTACCTCTGCATTATTTTTAGTGATTCTCCAGCAAAGGGGATCCTGGGAATGGTCAAGTCTCATTTTTCTGTGTTGTCCGAGCGTAAGCAGACAAAGACATCACTTTTCATTTCTTCCTTCCTTTTCTTTCTCACGCTGGTGTCTGAAGTGACCGTCACTGCTTAGACCAAAGCTGGCATGAAAAGTGGTTTGCCTTGTCTTGGAAAGAGTGACAAGTGTCATCTCAAATATGTGCTCCTTAAGCTCTCCTGCTGTGCTAATGCTGCAAAGAGGAGGAGGGAAAAGCTGGTTAAAGTTTTCTCACTGTCAGGTCTTTGATTGTGCCAGTCCTGACTGGGCATTGTGTTCAACCAATTCAGCATTATAATGAAGTTGTGAAAATTAGTGAGAACATTCAAAATACTTTAAATTTTGAACATTGAGTATTCCAGAGAATTGGGATGTAATCTGTAAACTGTATGAGTGAGGGAAGAGGGGAAGGACAACTCTTACTAGCAGCACATCAGTTTTATTTGAGGACCTTTCCCCAGAGAGTTAGCAAGAAGGAAGATAATAAAGCATTTATTGAGTTGCTAGGTGGAGATTATTTGTTCTGTTCTAATTGAAATTATTGTGGGAAACTCTTCGCAAATTTGCAAGTCTTTCAATTAATAGGAAGGGGGAAAATACCCAAACACCTTCTTGTATTTAAGTAATCAATCATAGATGGAAATTAGAAGTTTGAATAAGACAATATTTGAATCAATTATTGCAGTAGGTAACTGTTACTTCATAGGTTGAAATACCTTTGCCTAAGCTAAGTTACAAAATTTCAAATAATAAACATTAAAAATAAACAAATAGGTAGGGATCAAGTTGTTTCAATTAATTAAAGAATTTATCCAACTGAAAGGCAAGAAAATGAAAATGCTGAATAAAAGTAAGAACCTCTCAATCTTTTGCCTCATTCTAGGCTAAACTATGGTAAAAAATACCTAGTCTAAAACAATTTTCATGGAAGTTATATTTTTTTATGTAGGGTTTTTTTTTGGAAACAATGTGAAACTTTTTTTAGGACATTCTCTTTCAAACCATTTGGCCATGTGAGATCAAAATATTCTAGCCCTGTGGTATGAGGCCTTCAGAGCTCATCTAGCTCAGCTTGTTTGAAAGAAGATCAAGATGTAACCTGATCAGTGGTAAAAGGAATTTCATAGTGGAAAAAAGGTCTGGCAGCAGGGGATTACAATCTTGTTGACACAAACATCCAGAGAACCTACCGAAGCTAGATGGCATTTCTTGAAATACAATACTGTTTCCTTGCTGTGAGGGTAACAGAGCTTTTGTTGCATATACATCTAATCAGGTTCCCATCCTGGAGGTGTCTTGGTCTCTGCTGTCCTCTGCCTTTGATTGACTGAAATGTCACAGCCCTGGGGCTTGAGAAAAGGTATTTGATTGATTAAGGATGTATGAAATTTAACTTCTCTGAGAAGATGATATGACAGTCCTTTCAAAGCCTATAAAAGATACCAAAATATCTTGTTGAGCAGGTTTGGGCTTGCTTGGAGTTTTTTCATAAAATTTTGCATTAATGTTTTGTTCTTGGGTTTTGGAGGTTTTTTTTACTTCATGTAATTACTTTTCTGTACTAAAATTCTATTTATTTTCTTTGTCTGCTTGACAAAATCCCTCAGGAGCATTCACACCACATTTCAAAACTGATCTCTGTCCTCTTATGAACCTGAAATATTGACTGTCTTATTTTCCACTTTCCTCTTGCAGCTGTTTCACCATCTGCAGATTGAATCAGATATAGATTAAATGTAGGGTTTTTTTATCTGGGATTATTTTTATAGGCTTTGCCTTTGATATTCTCCTCGTGCAAATTCCCCATCCTTCTTTCAGTGACCAAATCACCTGGCTGGCAGCCCAATAAACCTTGAAAAATTAAAATATTTTCAAATTGTGTGACAAATTTGAAGGCTGAGAGGCTACGTGTAACACGGATTGGGCTGATATTTATATAGTTTCATGCTTTCAATCTAAGTCACACCTTCAGCTGCTCCTGCTGATTGCTGCCATGCCTGTACAGGCTGTGCTTGTGGCTGTAGCACCCAACCTGCCCTGCTGCTGGAGGTGGGTGTGTGTAAGTTACAGCTGTTCCCCTGAGCAAAGGGAGCATGGCTTTGCAGAGCAGAGCCTTGCACCCCCAGGTTATCGGGGTGCTGCCTGGTTCAGGGCCATGTGGAAAGGCTGGCAGAGACAAAAGGCTTGGAGGGATCCCATCAGTTCTCTGGATGCTTCTGAGGGCTGCTAGGGGAGCAGCAAGCCAATCTCCTGGCCTGGCTTCCTAACTGGGGTTGGTTTTCTGGGGAAAAGCTGGTTCGAGTTTTCCTGGTCTTCCTGATGTCACCCTGCAAGGAGGGGAGGGATGGCGGTGAGTGCTTGACAAAGAATCTTTTTCCTTTATTCATTTCCACAAAGAGAAGTACAGAGAACATAGAAGGCTTGGTTCATGGTAGATAGAGCAGCTCATTGTATGTATTTTGTAAATATTAGAGGGTTCAGAGAACAGAATAATAATGCTTAGTGATAAAATATTTATAATTTATTTATTTATAAAGCTGATAAACAAGTAATATCATTAAACCAATTTAAATTTTCCTTTTATTTTTTAAAATCTCAAATTGTTGCAGCTCTCAGGATAATTTCTGCTGTAAATTTTATGTTGCATATTTAATACTATTTGGTTTCAAGTAATTATCTGTTTTAAATCTTACTGTTGCAGTTTCCTTGTATGCCCTAGGGCAACTGTGTATAAAGTTATCAAAAAGATACTGTATTCAAAAAGAACAAAATATGTAAAGCTTTGTCATATTGTTACAATCCCATGTATATTTATCATAGTTTCTAATTATTCTTTTTTGCTTTACTGCATATTATTAGTTTAATTGAACCATAAACTTTAGACTAATAACACCAATTTGTCTTTCATTATACTTTGCTCTATTAACTTTTACAAATGGGTTCATCTCAGCCTCTGATTGATGGGCTCACAGCAACTGTGCTAGATTTCTTGCCCAAACAGCCAAGTTGCATTTTCTGTTCTTGGAAGATGCTTTTTCTTTTTATTTTTTTTTTTCCTTTCTCTCCCCTAGATAGGAGATGTTATTCTTTATTCTTAGTTTAAATACAACACACATTTTGTAACTTGCCTCTTCCAAACATTAGCCCTTCTGGCAGAAGCCACCAGCAGTAAAAAGAGCTGGAGTTTTCAATTACTTTAAGAGATCCTTTACAAAATAAAATATTTGTTTTGGAGTCCCAGTAAAGCCCTATTCTCTTCAGAATCTCCTAGTGATCTTCGTAGGCAGGCATTTCTCTGTTAAGTGGTGGGAGTTTCATGAAAATATAAAATCACATATCTTTTGAAAAAAAAAAAAAAAAACAAAACCTCATACCTATAAAATTATACAAAAAACCCAAAAAACTGCCAAAAACCAACAACAAAAAAAGAACAAATGTGAAAAACTAATATAGGACCACTAAGCAAATTCATCGTTTGGTTAGGGACAAGACTTTTCATCAGTGCAGTCCTCATATCCCCTTCTACTATATTTACAAATCTAATTAATCTGCAGGGTGAAGAATTAGCATTGAAAGTAAGCTGCTCTCTCCCAGCTGGGTCAGCTTGTATCTCTCAAAGCTTCACAGGCTCAGTAATGCTCTGTCTTGCACTGTCCTGTCACTACAGGTCAATTCCTTGATCACTGCCCATGTCCTGTCAAGACTTCTGGTCCAACTGTCACATCTTTGAAAAACACAGAAGCAGATCCCCAGTCTTTGCTATTGTTATTGAGGTTCTGTTTCTCAAATATCTTGTGACATAGCTTTCCCTCATTCGTGTTTTTCTTCCACTTAGAAAAACATTTTCTCTTATGTACTGTCTGTTCTGCCACTTTCATGCAGGCCTCAAATACAGCTGTCTTTCCAAGATTCTTTCCAGAGAGAAAAAAAACGGAGCTCTAATCCATCTTTAGCCAGGCAGGCAACCTTTGCAGAGTCACCTGAACATGCAGGGAAAATGCAGCCACTGCCAAAGAGACCTGCTGGAGTCCAAGTCCCACAGGAAACTATGGGAAATATCAAGCAACTTGAATAAGAGAATATGTGTGACCAGTTGGAGATACATCTGAAGTTAGCTGTGTGTCACCACATTCATGATAAAATTAAGGCAAGCTGAGGGAAAAAAAAGAGAATAGATGATGCCAATGACAATGACAGTACTTGAGAGACAGGCAAGCAGAATGAGAAGAGCGCGGGAACAGAGAGGAGACCTGCATGAGGACATTGGGAAGAAAGAAGAAAGAGAATGAAAATTAAGCCCCTTCCAAAGGATGTAAGAGGCAGGGGAGGAGAAGCAGAGTGAGCTTTAAGCCATGCAGTATTATGGCATCCAAAGATCCTCTTCTGCAATAGGAATATTGCAGTCTCTTACTATGGAAATACCTTTTTGTTTGTCTTGGTCAGTAGAAAGTGAAGTGTGCTTATTCCAAAGCCATGGCACCCCAGGTGGAGTGTCCCTAAACAGCAGCCTTTCTGAGGGAGAAAGTTACCTTGGGAATTTGATAACCCCAGTGGTTATATTCTACAGTAATATCCTGCTCAAAGCCACTGTCTCACCAGATAGAGAAGTGTGACATGCCTTTCAATTCAGTTTTTACTTGTTCTGGGGTACTAGCAATTGTTAAGGACATGGGAAGGTGGACTGAAGCTGTAAATGTACAGCAAGAAGTAGCAGAAAAGTAGTATGGAAGGCTCTACATTTTCCCATGCCTCCATCACAGTGTTTTAGTATATTCAGAGGTCTTCTTTTCTGCACAGCTCTTCCTAGAACCTGTCTGGAGTTCCAGAGTTTGAACATTTCCTGTGGGTTTCCAGTGTTTCGAGGAAATGCTGTAATGACTGGGCTAACAGTTAGCAAAGAACACATCTTCTCTCTTGTTGGATGGTGTTTTCTGTAACTTCAAGCAGCATTAGTCTCAGTTTAATGCAGAAGGTAAGGATAACAAAGAGGAGGAGAGCAAGGGAGAGCTGTGTACTGCCTACAGTAATTGCTGTGGCACAGTAAAGCATGACAGTGGCATTTTATTAGGTTAATTTCTATGTCACTACACTCAGATATTCACAAATGACGACCCAGGCTTGTAAAACAATTATATCATTAAATGAATTATGAGACTTGGTAATAAATAATGCATCTGGAGTCTCTACATTTGCCATCTGTGTTTTGAAAATACTCATAGAATACTGTGAGGCTTCATTTTCAAGTACCTTTGGAAAAAACAAGTTTGGCTGCAACCTGCTTGTCTAAACAAAGGCAGAAATTCTCCAATATTCCCACATCTTTATAGGTCATGGCTTCAGAGTAAATTTCAACTATATCACGGTTCAGGAGAAAGCTGTGATAGCTGTCAAGGTTTCTAATCTCCCACAAAGCCTTTTTTTATGTGTATATGATACATCTTCACTGTTTTGTAGCCTCTGTTCAGATTTTGAAATATAACATGTAAAATTGAGATTTTAATGGATTCTTAAATTACCTTATATGTTTCTATTCTTTGGTGGCTTTTAATTAGGGAAACAGCGATAACTTTTATGAAGACAAAGAGGCTTCCTTTGTCTACAAAAGTCAACACACCCTGTATGTCACATAAAGGGACATCTAGTGAGCGTATAACCTTCTGCAACAACACATATCCTTACTGTATCATTGAGCACCAGACCGTGTGGTTTATCAAGCTACATTTCTATGTAGATAATCCTGTGATTATCTAATTTTTATGTAAAAAATTATATTTTCACTACCTGCACATTGGAAATTACAATAAACTTTTTACTAGGCAGTTCTTAACTTCTGATTGTGTTTTCAGTATCTATTTTTGAAAGGAGAATTGTGAATATTTTTCAATAAATCTGTTTGCTATTTTTATTATATCTACAGTATCTGCAAATACTATTTACAGTAGAAAAATATAAGTATTTCTTCTTTCACTTGAAAGAAACTTTATGTTTATGATATGTCATAATATCTCTTAGGTTTTTTCTGACATTCCCAATGATGAATCAGTTCAGCTTTACCACATGCAAACTTTTATTCTGTTCCTAATCTTAACTGATCAAAATAAAAATATTAAATGGAATAAAACACTCACTGTATCATTCTGAACTAACTGAAATCACTATGATTTTTTCCTTTTTTTTTTAAATTTCTCTTATTCTTTGCCTCAGTTTCTGTGTCATTCTTTCTGGTGGCAGTGGCAGAAGCAGAAAATGGAAAGTGTCATTTTGCTGGAACAGAACATACAATTTTCTGATTGAATTGCTCACTGCGGCCATCCATGTCCTTATTAGTAAGTAATGTAAAGTTCTTACAAAAGCTTATTCTTAGTTTTTAAAAGGGCAATATGAGTAACCATTGTTAATAAACTGAATTTTGATCCATGCTACATTAAAGTGAGAAAGAGGAATTAAGCATCAGGAAAAAAACCCACATTATAATAAGTGAAATATATATGTCCTCAGTTCTTATTGAAATATATACTTAATTCCTATTCTTGTTGCTGAGAGTGTATTTGACCTGTCAATTATTTAAAGTGCAGGCAAAGTCTATTGCTGAATTTTCCCCAAAAAAACAATTACCTATTGACTTTTAAGCTGACACAAAGTTTTTCACATGTGTAATTAGGAGAGAGGTAGATTACTTCTTCCCATGTAAAGAGCATTTTTTACTGTGCATCATTTAAACATTATTTTTTGGACATAGGCTTTTTGATTCAAAAAATTCTGCAGCTTATGAAGTTGTTTGTTATTTTCCTGTGATTTTACACACAATGGAAGGGTGAGAAAAAGGTCAGCAATAACTCTGCTGTTGCATTTTCACTGGGAAAAACATAATATTGATCGATAAGAAAATGGAAAAAGCACAACTATTAGCGTCTTACTTGATCTTCTCCGACCTTTACCCTGCCATGTTGATTTTATTCTTAAATGTTATGTCTGTTGTTCCAAAGGTTTGTCCTATTTAGTCTTTTATTTAATTAATACATGATCTTATTTACTCTTTCTAATGTTAAAACATGGAATTCATTTTTATTCCTTGTTGAACCATTGTCCTCTTTACTCTCAGCCATCCACGCTGGATAATGACTCCATGTAGAAATTGGCCTGATTAAAACTACCCTTGAATCATAATCGATGGGTACTTAAGTCCACTAAACTGTTTTTCAGGTTCATAGGATAATTAGATTTAAGGATGTGTAAGCTCTTTAGAAAGAAAATTTAAATTGCACACTCTGAATCTTCTTGGGTGTTGGCTGACAAGCAGAATATATTGTAGTGAGCCTCACTACTTTGCTAAACATCAATGTATCTTCTGGTAATGGCTCCAAAATGTACTCAGGGAAGAAAGAGCTTTGCACTAGGAGGACAGTCTGCATGTATAGCTACATTTGGTAGATGTTTAGTAAAGTACACACTTCTAGGGATGGGGTATCCACCACTTTTCTGAGCAACTTGTGCCAGGGTCACAGAGAATTTCTTCCTAATATCGAACATAAATTTACCCTCCTTGCATTTAAACATGCAGATGTTGGGCCTTTTGTGTTGCACCCCTTGCTGTGGAGCAGCATGGCACTCAGACCTGCTGGGAGCAGGGCACACTTGTGTCCCTGCACTGCAGGAAAATGGGCATTCCTGTCCCAGCCGCTGCCCTGGCTGACGCCTTCTTGTCCTCACACTCCTTCAGCCCATGAAGCAGACACTGTGTTTGGCAACACTCAAAGAAAGCAACCAAAGCCTCAGATGGTGAACCTCACAGTATTTCTTCCTTCCCTCTCTCCTTGCACTTCCTCTATAGAGAGATGGAAACCCAGCCCCAGACTGACCTGGGTCTGAGGTCATGCATCTGTAGGTTCAAACAACAATTGGAGGGATTCCACATCTCAGTAGCTGGGCTTATAATTATGGTCTAAGTTGGGTTTGTAACTTTGTACTTCAGGTGCTCTGTAATGGAAAAAACCCTGATCACAAAGTCATTTGCACTCTTAGAAATAAATGGGCTTCAGAAACAAATTAAACACCTATCACAAGGGCTTTTGACAAAGGAATCTTTATCATTTAAATCCAAGCATTTTCAAATAATTTTGAAGGTTGTTCCTGGTAACATTTTAAAATTCCAGAATGGCAGGGAAATTCTAAAGGGTGGCAGATAAATTTGTGATTGATTAAATTAATAATAATTTTAAATTATCATTAGAATAAACATGTAAAGATGACACGGAGTTTATCAAAATAACAGGATAACTTATATGAAAAATAAAAGATGAAAATGCAATTCCTTTCAGTTGACTTTTTTTTTTTTTTTTTTTTTTTAATATGAAAGAGTTTTTGCTGTCCTCATTTCTATCTTAAGAGATGATGAGCTGATTAAAGGTACCTTTATTATTCTGTTCAGGATAAATATCTGTACAGTTTTTCACATATTACCATGCAAATTTCTCACTATCATGAGATGATTTGATATGTGATATGTGAATGATAAATATCCAACAGAATAATTACCAAAGTATCATAATCAAATATGCTTCCACTGTGGTCTTGCACAGACCAGTTCTTGCCCTAGTGCAGGCATAAATCATTGAAAAAAGCATATAAGAAATATAAAAGAATTGTTGATAAGGTTTGCAGGTGCCACAAAAATAGAACCTGTGGTAAAAAATTCATGAAGCTGGGTTGTCTGTACATGATTCTCTTAATTGTTTAATAAACTGGGGGGAAAAAAATACGTTTTTTAATATAACCAAATGTAAGACCCCCACACAGGGGAAAAAAACGGAAGATGTAACATTAAGGAGAGAATACTTTGAGAAGCACTGAGCCTGGCAAGATAATAATACTTTTTCAGTGGAAATATTGTTTCATCTGGTGCTACAGCCAAGAGGATTAGTGTAAGTCTGTGAATTTACAAACAAGAAATCATGCAACAGGGGAAGAGAGCTGTGTTCTGTCTGTCCACAAAGTTACTGATACCATTGCCAAAATGCAGTCTGATATCTATTCTTCAAAAAAGATTTAAAAATCTCACGGAGTGCTCAGACAAGGACTATAAGAATGATTTTACAGACAGAAAATTCCACTTTACAACCAAACCTACAGGAGGCTTATAGTTTTTACCTTCTCTTAAAGAATCATGTTCAAGAGATGTATGTGCCTGGTATATAGTTCTCTAACTACCAGAAGTATTTCCTTTCAGTAAGGCACTTGAATTCAGAAGACAAAAATACTCATTCCAGTAATCAGAATATAAAGTGATAACACTGTGTATAGAAAGATTATTTATTTTTTTAATTTAAACTTGTACATCAAAACTGAATGTTGAGGTTTTTTCTCCTTCCTAAGTGTTTTGCAGTCAGTCACAAACCTTTAAACACAACACAATACTAGATGAAATTAAATGGATAAATCATAGAGAAAAACAGATGGTATTCTGGTTTTTTAAATCTATTAACCTCTATGAATCTTGCATTCAGCAACACTTCTCTGTAAAAGTATTTGGCATAATGCCAGAATAAAGGGCTCGAGCTTATCATCCATATTTGTTCACATTATTTTTTTTTTCTCAAAGGTGAGCAGTTGTTAAACAAATGCAATAGGGCTTTTTTGTAGAAGTGTACTCTTCTGTCATCATATCATTATTTCCCCAGGTCTCTCTTTTAAGTACTTGAAAGTTGCTTTCAATTGCAAATTAGCCAGAGCAAAAGGAAGATGGGCTATGAGATCTCTTTTATGGAATATGTATCTGATTTTTGTGACCTGTGATCTTAGATGTTTTTTGTAAATAAGGGTGGTATAATAAAGAAAAGGTTGATAAAGATATTTGATCTAGTGCTGGTTATTCCTCATGAAGCCTGATTTGTTTTCCTCCGAGGTTTTGCATATTTCTTCCACTGTGTGAGGTTAGGAGGAAGAGCCTCAGATAAGAAAGTATCTGGAAGACTCAACAAGTTATCTGCCTTGACCTTTGGAGAGCCTTAAAGGGAAGTGTTGTCACTCTGAGGAGATGTAGAGGTCATACTAGGCACAGAGCCAGCCTACAACTTTTTTTAGAGTGTGTCAGAGCCAGGGCAAAGTGAAGACAGACTAGACTTAATCCTTTAACCTAACCTGTCAAAACTGCATCAAGTCAGCACTGCCAAATCTGCAGCCACCTCATAACTCAAAAAGGTATGCATGAGTGCATTTATGAATTTGCTTTTAAAAAGCGGTTTTATGGTTTGCTTTTCACAGCATTATGAAACCTGGCCACATCACTGGGTATGCAAACATCACTGGGTATGCAAACATAAAGCTAAATGCTGCCAGCTGCATGAGCAATTCATCCCACGGAGGAGTAAGAAGATATGAAATAAGGCTATTGCAAAAGATGATTGTTTTAAAGGGATGTTTACTTCCAAATGTAAAAAACGCAGATTTTGAAGAAACCAGGTTGGTGTTGTTTTAACAAAAATTATGAAAATAACCTATTTGCCAAATCAACAGTCACAGATAAAGCACACAGCACATTAACCTGATATTTTATAATCACAGAGAGTGCAAAAAATACTGTTCCTAAAAGGAACAGTAATGATTTTCTAAAAGGAGCAGGGAATTTTGGTTTTTTGGGAGAATTACTCATATGGATGTGTTCATGTTGGCTTCTGTGTATATATTTTCATGTGCATTTTGTGTGAACCTGCGAATATTTATAAAAGGAAGCTTCCATGTGAAAAATAGCACAAATGCATGCAAAACACAGGGCCATATCCTTACCACTGCAAACTAGCTTGGCTGACAGTGGCACCACAGCCACTCTTAGACATGACACTTGTCACAGCTCTCTATGTGTCTGTGAACTTTAAATCATGAATATACTGTGATGCAAATGAAAAGTGCTAGAAAGCTCATTTTGTGCCATTAATCCTTGAGGTTTTCCCTTAGATGGGTAAAACACAGTCAAAATTTTACCTCTCCTCAAGGAGAATGTTCTGAAAGCTATAGCCTGGGTACACAAAGGGACTGAGGACTACAACCTTCTCTTAAAAGGTAGGATTGTAGCCTGCAAAAAAAAAAAAAATCTAATTTTTTGGTCCTGTGTCTGACTCATGGTGCAAACCTCCAACCAGGTGTAAGAGACCACATTCCCCCCTTTATCCTTGAGGGTTTACATGGTCACTGCCAGCAGAAGCACCCTGCAAGCCACAGCACAGCTCCTGGCCTGACACTGGGACAGGCCAGGGCTCCAGCCCGTGCTCCAGTGCTTGTTTAAGATTTTACTGGTGGTTCCCTGCAGCACAGCATCCAACTTGACCCACTCAAGTAGATGGAGCACCCAAGAGGATCTTGCCAGGTCCATCTGTTCCCTCCCAAACGCAACAGCTGCTGCATGGAGGGCAAGGCAACTCCTTCTTTCCCAGGGCTGATGGTTCAGACAGTGTGGGGGTTTGTAGGGATGGGGGAGCCTTGAAGAGACTGTGTGTGTGTGTCTTGTGGGGAGCTGGTGCTGTAGAGAGATCTGTGTCTGTGAGGGACAAGGACAGAGCACAAGTGTGATCTCCGCCTTAATGATCAATTAAATAGGAAATTGTCAAAAGGAAACACAAAAATGTCAAAATTTTGTTAATAGTTCTTGCTTTTCAGCTTGGAAGCACTGTTAATGGCACTTTGAGATTTTTACACTGGAAACATCAAAACTAGAATGTGGTCTTCCTTCCTCTCAGAAAACGAGTGTGCTCTCATCTTAATGAGTCACCTGAGCAATTCCGAGACAGGATAAAGGAACCCTGATATTTACTTTCCATGTGGAACATGACAAATCTGGAAACCTGTGAAAAGTAAACCAAATCATGAAAAGAAAATGGAAAAGAAAATGTAATGCACTGTTGAAAAGAACAGGGATGTCTGAATTGCAAGTGAAGTCGAACAAAAATTATCATAAGCACATGTCAGGAATTTTAATTCATGTGTATCACTGATCTCATGTGTAAACTCCACTGAGTAGTAAAGAATTCTACTTTCAGAAGGAGAAATAGGTTGGCAGATGTTCCCCTCAGTTTTCATGCTTTTCTGAGGAATGACTTTGGCAGTCTATTTATATATGATAGTACAATGATCATATTAGGCACAAATATTAACTTTTTCAAGTGAATACAAATTGAATAGTCTAGCTGATTGCTAGCAGGAGAAAATCAAGAGCCATCAAATCAGAATAGTATTGAAAAATACTTGGTATCACTGCTATTTCTAAGGAACAGAAAGTGTATTGTTTCATGCCTAAATTACTGAGGATATTTAATAAAACATACATATAGAATATACAGGGATATGAATCATAATGCTGCCATAAAAGTGAGACCTAGATTATCTATTACTACGACTTTTGGATAGAAATGAGTAATTTCAGAAGAAATATTTAGAAAAAGAGGTTTCCAACTTCAAGTGCATACAAAGGACATGTTTTGACCTACATTTTCAGACTGTATTGCAAGAAGGCCAGTCCAAGTCTCTGGGATCACTGGCAGCATAACCCAGGCCATAACTCCTCAAGGCTTACAAATTCAGGCCACAGATCTGAATTTATACTCAGAGCTAAGGATTTCCATCATTCAAAATATATTTTACCTGTTTTTCTCATTCACCAAAATCTTTATTCAGACTTCTTTCTTGTGCCTTTGTTAGAAAACAATTCCTCTTTAGTGACAATGAGCATTATGAAATGCTTATTTTATTCAGCAAGTACTAAAGAGCCACATCACGTGTTTCACAAGCAATTCAGTAAGAATATCCTGTAAAAAGGCAGAAGTTTCCCCAGGACAGACATTGTAACTTTGGACAGTTTAGAACATATATAGCCACATGTAAAATTATTCTATAGCTAATATTACTGGTGCAGAAATAAACTCAAGGTGACTGTGGATTAGAAAGCCTCCAGTAGCTGTACTTCAACTGCACCTCAGTATGAAAATTACTGGCTCTTTTACCTTGGAAGGAAGAGTGGGAGAGGTGGCCTTACCATACTCCTGTTAAGTGTTTGGGTACCATCCAGTAACTTGAGAATGATAAAGAAGACAAATAGTTTTTATGTGTCACACAATGATTGCATAATGAAAGTGCAACTCAAAGTAGATTTCTGCCATGCAAACCTATTTTAGTAAATGGAAAATTAGAAGGGGCAAGTTTGCCATTTCTAACTTGTCATCTTTTGACAGTTTTGTTGTTTTGTCTTGCTCAGATACTCCAGTGACAATTGTCACTGGCGGCTGGGCATAGCGTTTGTACTATCTAAGGTATACAGAGCAAAGAACTATTCACACATATGACTCAAAATGTTGAATATGGTGCATGTTGTTCTACTGAGAAAGTTACACAGGAAAAGACATCAAGAGAAAACAAGGAATGCTTATCAAACAGCTTCTTGGATGTAAATGTATATTTGCTTTGGGTATTTAAAGCTTTTTCGCAGGTACTCCTGCCGCTGAAACAGAGAAAAAACACAAGGTGTGGTGGCAGGAGGAGCAGGTATCTATCATCCAGTGCCACTCCTGCTGCTGAAACAGAGAAAAAGCACAAGGTGTGGTGGCAGGAGGAGCAGGTATCTATCATCCAGTGCCATGGGTGGTCTGTTGTGCTGCTCAGCTGGCAAAGGAGGACACATTGCCTGTGCCGGTGAGAGTTGTAAGAAGGAAAGCTCCATGTGGGCAAAAGTCCCGAATACTGTCCCCTGTGTTTCAGGAAATAAAAGGCTCTTCCAAGGGTCTTGGTGGGGCAATGTAAATCTTTGTTTTGAGCCCATTCCCAGGGCTGAGGTGGGTTCTTCATATTCGGAAGTTGGTGGGTTTACTTGACATTATTCCAAGGAGACAAAATTTTATTCTGATCAGACTCAGAAACACCCTCTTTCACCTCTGACAGGAGCCTGATTGCTCTAGTGCTTTAGATCTGAGTTACTTAAAGATATCAAATGAAGCTGATCAGATGCTGAAGGGCTGTCAAGATTACAGGCCCCTCATCCCTATCACTTTTGTTATTAATTATGATAAAGATGTACAAGCTGCAACCTGGTCCATTCAGTGCAGACACTGGGACAGCTTTCCTCCCTTATAGTCCACTCTTTTCACTTCTCCAGCTATTCTTAGCTTGAGGAACAGTCCTTTGTGGGATGATTGTCATCTGGTGTATATACATTGCAGCAGCTGACTCAGATAACCAGAAAACTATAACCAGCTTCCTCACTGTCCTGGGAACTCGGCAGCATCAGGAAATCTGGCCCAGTACCAGGGACAAGAACACAGCCATGGACTGCATTTTATAGAAGAAGAACACGTGTTTCTGATGCTTCATTACTTTTCAGACTAAGCCCATAAAGACCTTTACAAAGCAATGAAATGTGGACAGATACCCAAATTGCAAAAATGAGATTCGGGTTTATAGACACACAAAGAGATATCCTAAGGATCTTGGTGATGTTTCTATGATTCCTGCCTTATATCATCACTGGCAGGTGATGATGCAAGAGGTCTCTGCCTCTATTTAAATTACAAAATCAGTATATCTTCTTTTGAAAGTCCTGCTAACTCCCCTACAGATTCACCTATTGGTCATCTTTTATGATTCTATGATCTTCTGTCAGTGTGTCTGTTAATAAGAAAGCAAGCAGGGCAAAATTATTAAGTCATTAATAACCCCAGTTGCACAAGGTTACTACATCCACAAGACTCTTTTCTGAAAGTCTCTGTTACTAAATTCATTCTCACCTGATTTCTTAAAATTAGTCTTCCACAAAAAAAACCTGAAGGAAAGGAGGAGAAGTGTTACAAACAACCATGTAGCAGGATCTCACAAAAATGGTGGTGCCTTGAAGCTGGAAGACTTCCTTCTTCTGCCAGTGAACAATCCTTTCAGCTTGAAATGGGTGTGTAAATTCACCCCAGGCATTAATCTCACAGGCAGTTGAGCCCACAATTACCTATTGCAGACAAAAGGAAGAAATCTAGTATTCCCCATCCTGGCTTCCTATCCTCCTTCCTCTATTCTTCCTCCCTCTCTCATCTTCCAGCTGTAGATCTCTGCCTGCTCTTTTTGGTTCCTTTGCTGATTCACATCAGCTCAATAAAAAGAAAAAAACCTGGTTTTTTTCCATGGGTTACCTCCCCACTGTTTTGGTAGACTAAGTTAGCTGATGCCAGAGCACCCCTGGCCTCTGCATTTTGACTCAAAGAAACAACTGAGTTAGAGCAACACACTTCTATCCCCCTGCAAAAGTGGGAGAAGAGGCTGGGGCAGTGTGCTCACTGCTTCTTGTCATTGCCTAACAAAGGTTTGGTTGCTCCTTCTGTTGCACCTGAAGGATGGGGGTAGGCTCAGCCCTTGTTTTATATAAAACCCTTGGCTACTTTTGAACTTAAAGGTCTTCCTTCTCTCTGTCATTCCAAATGACAGCGCTGCTGTTTACACAGGGCACTAGAAGCAATTAGAGGAAGTGGTTCATCAATTAGCAATTAGAAGGGCAGGTTCATCGCAGCCCTCTGTGCAGGGAGCCTTTTCCTGAAGACCTGATAGAGCTGCTCTCCTCAGTGGCCAATGAGCTGTAATTTCAGGCTTCTCTTGACAACAAATATTTCTGCCAGCTTTGCAAGTCTCTGCATTGTTCCATGACCTGTCACGGGAGGCATCTTGTCACTGTTTCTGCTCTGGGGTTCCTACAACTTTCTGTTTGCAAAGTGAAAATCCCTGGTACTAACCCTGACTTGGCCCTGGTACAGCCTTTTGCTCTCATCTTTTTCTCGTTACTATCCAGGATTCAGCTAAATTCTGCTCCTTATGAACTGGCCTCACAAGTAAGCCCTACATTTCAACGAAGAGTTACAAGGCAGTCAACACACCAGGACTATTTGCCTTAAGGGCCAAGTCTAGATCCAAGGGATCAATGATGTTGTCTCCTCTCATTCAGAGATCCCCCCAGCAAGCTCTAGCCAATCTTCCAAAGCTTCAGTGCACA
Source organism: Lonchura striata (assembly GCF_050655825.1). Classification (NCBI taxonomy): domain Eukaryota; kingdom Metazoa; phylum Chordata; class Aves; order Passeriformes; family Estrildidae; genus Lonchura; species Lonchura striata. The sequence goes on from NC_140704.1 coordinate 93,548,317, forward strand.
GATCTGTGCAGATGAAATGCAGCCTGTGGACAATAAGCAGCAGTAGGCAGCTGTTCACACTCTGGAGGAGTAGGAGGCATGAAGCTGTCACAAGGGAGCATGGCTGGTCAGGAGCCGGCATCAGGTTTTCCCACTTATCACTGCTTGCCTTCATCTCTCCTCATGTCAGGTTCAAAATACTCCTTTTCCTCAGGTAGTGAACAGTAAAGACATTTTAAAAACATAAAAATAATAAAGAAAAAATATTTCCTTCTTTATTGTAGGGCCATTTAAGGGAAACTACTTGTCTGAGAAGCCACTCTGAGCTCTGAGGAGCTATTTACAGCTACCACTGTTACGAGTGAATGAAATCTAGGGGGGAAATAAGAGAAGCTGGAAATGGGGTGGAGGCAGGAAAGTTTCTCTGGGTATAAGAGGAGGTAGAACAGTAACAGTGAGAAATTAAGAGAAGAAAGAACAACAGCATACCTAGTGGGAACAGTGCCAGTCCAGAACTAGAATGAGTGATAAGGGTCATGGGAAAGGAGGGAGAAGAAGAAAGAGATTATGATTCATGAAAGCGAGCCAATTCACCCTTCCCAATTCTGCGGCATGTTCCACTTTAAAACCTTTAGTGTGGTATCAAAGCAAAGACTGTGTCACACAGCCTGGGCAGCCACCACAGTTGCAAGCTAGCAGGAAAGGGAAGAAGTAGCAGCACGCCAGCTAGGACTGCAGGATGCTGATAGCAGGCCTTGCAGGATGGAGAGGTATGCTAGCAATGTCTCCCTTATTTCAACAGATGTGAGGGGTATTTAGCTCCCAGCTTTACTTGTGAAGATTAATGCTGTTCCCTCTTAGCTATTGCTTTGGGGGAAGTCCAGATCAAAAGACACAAACCAGCTCAGCAGAGTGCTGTTCAGAGACAGGCAGAGAAGTGGCCACCATGTGTTCAGATTATTTCATACTTAGGTATTTTGTTTGAACCAGTGCTGAGAGCTCTGTGTTTGGATTAAGAGAAGTTTGAGAGTGCTGCTGGAACAGCTGGGAGGAAGCTTCAGCCAGGCTGAGTTACCCATAGGTGCTGTGTCCTGGTGCCCACGTTAGGGCACCACACCTGAATGCTAAGACAAATCCCTGTTTTTCTGTCCACCCTATTCTGCCCTTGAAGGAAAACTGAACAAGCAAGGAGGGGGTTAAGATCTGCTGCAGCAATCCCTTGCTGTGGGTAGTAAAGTGACTGGGACTGGGAGAGTGAAGGCACAAGCCTTCAGCACAGACAAAGCTTCAGTGTCAGCAATTCTTCTGAGGTCTCCTGTACAGGTCAGCTCCTGGGACTTCTTCAGAATGTTGTTAAAAACAGTTTGAATAAACAGATCTGTATTGAGCCAGACCAACATGCTAGAATGAAGCAACAGACAGCTGGAATAGGAAACAGGAAATTTCCAGAATAGGAAAGCCCTGAAAAGAACTTGCCTAAATGCACAGCAGGCCCCTGAGTGGGATTCCTCTAACTCATTGTGGATACCGGAGATCAGAGGACCTGCTATAGGAAGCATCCCTTTCCAATGGCTGTTGAGTAAGTTGAAGTTGGTTAGGAGAAACAGCTTATTTTTTTACTCATCTGCAGGTGATTTCCTCACTCTTCTCATTATGCAGGAATAAATTCTCTGTGGGATACAATGGGAAACCTGAAATTTTAAAAGTAAGAATCTAAGATGAGGCAGTAAGCCACATGCTTCCTTTGGCTTAGGATGAGACACTTCAGTTACTGCAAATACATCCAAGATTTTTAAAAATGTTTTAAATCCTGTATTTCTGTTGACTTTGATGCATCAAAAAAACACCATAAACTATTTGTTAATCTTCTGTCTGTGTGTGTAATCAAACATAATCCTTTGATAAAGGAAAGTTTTGTAAATAATAACAGGAAAAGCAGAAGCTGTCCTAATTTTCCTGTGTCTACTGCCTTTTTCTGCTTAAAACATTCTCTGCTTTCCCTTAAAATTTCCAAGCCTTTGAAATATTTTTTGCTTTGCTTCTATATATAGAGTATCCAGAGAAGAGGCCAGGGTTACAGGTTTATACAATCAGTCATACATAGCTGAAGATGCAGCTCTGCATTTGAAGACAAACCTGACATTTGTTCAAATACATGATATGATTAATAATTATGAAAAATGATCCAATTTGTGAAAATTACAATCAGGTCATGTATATTACGGGGGAAAGAACCAAATTAATTATGTACAGTATGTAACTGTCAAATAGCAAAACATCTGTAATAAAAAGCCAACAATATATGAGGTTCCAGCTAATTTCTATGAATTTTTTCTGGGTTTTCATGTTCCTTGAATTCCCAAACTCTGTATCCCAGCTTATCAAGCTGTATTTGTAAATTTTTGGGCTAGGATTTTGAATAATGTTTTAATGAATATTTTTGTTCTGCAGAATCAAAACCATAGTCTGGCTACCCATGGCTGCACCCTCCTATGAAGTTGGGTTTCAAGGCTCAGCAAAACTCCTACCAAAACTGCAGGTAATTACTGAATTATTGCAATAATTAAAATTCCAGTTTTGGAAATCAAACTTGTTGTGACAAATAGGCTAACTATGAATCACTTGTATACTTGAAAAGGTCTAAAGAGTAAATAATCTTTAAGAATTTTGGTCAGGGTTGCATCATCAATCCCTTGAAATATAACAGTGGCGTCACAGATATTACTGATCTACTGTAAAACTGATTTTGTGTGAAAATTCTGTGAATTTTTACTGTACATATTTGCTTTATAATTAAACTATGTAAGATTTTTTTAGTTCTGCTTTCTTTCCCAGAGACTTTAAAACCATCACTATATCTGAATTGTGCTAATAATTAAAACATGAGCAGTAATGAATGAAAAATTGCTAAAAATGGCAGCATGAAAGCCCATAATTTTTTTTTATTGCTTTACATATTCAAAGAAATCTAAAAATGGAAGCAAGTGTGTCAACTGTGAAAAGTGTAAGCCTCAACTTTCAGTTGAATTAGCTGATATCTTACCCTTAGGTAGGACTACTATGGTTGAATTCAAATTGTATCCCAATTATAAATTTGGAAGTTCCTAATAGAAAAATAAAAAGTATTTTTAAGTACCTGATCCTAAACTTAGAAGTAGGATTTTTTTACTCCAATTCTGTTTTCAAAAACAGTAATCTTATGACTCAATGTGTACATTTGCTTTAAAATGGAAAGCATACATTTTGTACAAAATACAGATTAGGAAGAGTAAAACCCATTTCAGAATAGACTGGGTGTTCACAACAGACTCATTGAGGGCTTTGATCTTATAGTCAATGACAACATATTTCCATCTGCTTAATTTTTCTTATATGACTACCTTAAAAGAATTCTTGCATTTGTCATTTGAATCCTTTGAGGCCTTTGAAAACAAGAAGAAATGAGAAGACTACTTAAGCAAGGTTTGTAAATATATATGTTTGTTCATATGTATTAAAATATACAGATAGTTTTTATCTTATGTCATTCTTAAATTTATTAAAAATAAATGAAATGTACTGAATTTTATTAAAGCTAAAGTATGCAGCTTCTATAGTATATTTCATTTAGCTTTTGCTGTCATGTATTTATTAGGGAACAAGCTCCAATATTTATTTTAAAAGAATGAGGAAAAAAATTCAGAAGTATGCACATCAGAAACATTTCCTTTTCCAGTTACAGAGATACATTCATGCAAATATCTGACACAATTCAAGTAGGGTTTTTCCTTTATATAATCAATGTGAATAATTGTGGTAATCAAGAAATTGATATTACTTACACTAGACAAGGTTATACAAAGTACTATGCATGAATTATCATGCAGCTTTGCTAGTGCACAACAATCCCACCCTGAATTACTTGTTCACTTCTTTCCTAACCTGTAGTCTTAATATTGTCAAACTGCACAAAACAACATAGATCATGACTGGCATTTATGTATCTACCTGGTAGGAAAGTTCAGTCCAGTTCAGTTAAAGCAAATTACATGTATAATGTGTCACAGTGACAGAGAGCAGATTCTGTGATCCTTGTTTCTTCCCGTGCACTTCTAAGGGGCAGGGCCAAGACCCAGTGGGCAGGTACCAAAGATAGGAGAAATCAGCATTCAAGAGGAACAAAAGACTGAGCTTCCAGGTTTTAAAGCAAATTTAATAAAAATGTAGTCTTTGCAAGTGCCAATTTCTTCAACCAGAATCTTCAGGAGGAGGAGGAAAGGAGGGATGGGATGACCTAGTCTGGTCTGAGCAAAGCTTTTTCATCAGTATTATTTATGCAAGTGTCAAGGCTGAGATATAGAAGGATAAAGAACCTGGTTTGCAGTTCAGCAGCAGCACAGAGTGAAATATGCTGCAGAAACAACTCTGAAGTGGAGGTAGCAAACTGGTCCAAAGTGATTAACTTCCATTTCTCAGAGAATTGCCCAGCCTTTAATCAAAACCCCCAACACATGTGGCAGCCTGTCATTGCTAAAGCTGTTAGATAATGTGTTACTGATTAACAGCATATATTGTGTTTTTTCAGAGCACAGTCTCTGAATATATTCCATCTTAAATTAGTCTTACTGTTGCCATAAAAAGATTTGGTGACATGGGGTACACACCAAAGTACCTTTGGTTTTTATCACATGCTTGAATCTGCATGTGGAGTGGATTCAGTCTCATTGCTCTGGCTTTGAAGAAGGAGGCATCCTTTTTGGAAGCTGGATGCAATAATCATGGCCACACATCCCTCTTCAGTTCAGGAAGTCTCACCGCTGAGAAATGTGCCAAAGCCTGCCTTTAAGACTGTGTTATCTGACTCAGTTTTGGTAATATATGCAAAGTCAGGAACTTATCCTTTTCCGGATCACAAACAATTAGTATATTACTTCCTTCTGGCAGAGCATTAATCAGGATAAGTCTAGAGGAAGGCTGAGACTCTTGTCTCCTTACATCTCATTGCCTGAAGAATTTATAGTAGTTAAAGGCAATGGAATGAAAATAAAACACTTCCTTACATCCTCTTCTTAATGTTGTCCTATTTGTCGAGCTATCTGTCCACCAGTCAGCTACCTCAGTGACAGCAGCTATCACAGCTCTGTTACAATACTTCCTATCCCGTTCTCCTGGCCATCTACAGTGCCAACTGCTTAAAAATAACACCCCCAGGGGCATTGCAGCTGAAATGAGGTATGCCAAATAGAGGATTCTCTGCAGCTATCTTTGCAAGAATCCTTCTTCATCTGTACCTTTCCCATACATAAAGCCACCCATTGGGAAAAACAAGCTGCTGTTATTTCTTGGTCTGCAGAATCTCTTCCTGTGCTCAGCTGACTTTGTATCAAATTTGGGAACATGCTTCCAGTGAACAGAACACTGCATTTCACCACTCTCTTGTAAGTGATGCATCACAAAATGAAATGCCTCTGATCCACTCTGTCCCTGTGTGCCCTACCATTGGGATTTGAGAGAGGAGGATGTCAGCAGTTGCTCACAGTCTGTCAAGAATTGGCTGCATCCTTTCTCTAGTAATCCTGGCAGCAGCACTGAGAAGACTCTAAGACACATCACACTGTCCCCACCCTGTGGGTTTGTTACACTCAAGAGTAACAAACCTCTTCATTCTTCAACATCCAGGCCTAAAGTTGGGTTGTGAAGAGCTTGGGATATTTGCAACGGGCTGTGGTATTGATGTAGCTATACTCAGCTCGGGAGATAACCCTGAAAGGCAGAGCACAGGGTGAAAATTCAGCCCAAACCATCACTTTACAAGGCTGATTTGAGAGAACAGTAAGTAAATAGGCTGATTCTCCCATGCATTGTCACTCTGGTTTTCAGACTGATATTATAGTTCTGTTTGCCTGAATTAAAAACTGGGCATTTTCAGTCCTATCATTGGCTCACTTAAGGTCTTCAGGATTGAGAAACTATAGTTTTGAAATAGTGACAGCTGTAAATCAGTTCTACATGTATCATGTTCTATATGTATAGTATTTTTTTAATTGTTATCAATTGGAGAAAGATGGCATGAAGGCAAAATTTATGCATAGTTAATGAAAGCCTTTCCAAAAGCAAGAGTTTGGTATTTGCAGGAAGCACTGATGGATATATTTCAAAAGGCTGAAGTGTCATCTGCTTATTGTTTGTTTTCTTCCTACTCATACTATATGTATGCAGTCCTATTCTCCCAGTTTTCTATCAGTCACTTCCAGCAACTAGGAAATTTTATTTTCTTGATGTACAACTCAGTTTCTCTCTTGTTTGTTTGCTTTTCAACTTTTTCTGTTTTATAATGAAGATTCACAACAAAATAAGATAGAATATGATGTGCATCTTGCTCATTCATTGATTTGGGATCAGGATTTGTTGTTTGTGCCCTTTTGTTTTTCTCTTACCATGGAACAGAGCTCATTTCTCAGAATGGGATGAGAATTTTAAGTTACTTCTCTTCAGTCAACTTACAAAATTGGCTCTTTTTCTTGCTATTTTTTTGTTAGTAAATTATAATTTGAGTTTTGTATGTCCTTCATTTCAACTCAAAAGTCTTACTTTAGGATCTTGTTTCATTAAAAATTTATTTCATTAAATGTAGTGAATGTGTGAAATGGATGTTTTGTGGCTGTTTCCAGGATTACCTTTGTTCTACACAGTTCTCAAAATTGCAGAATTCAGCCGGGTACTGACAATGCTTCCCATCCACAGTGGTAGGCACAAGCTTGCATCTGTGATTACAGGTTCAAGTGAAGAACATTTTTTCCTACCTGATTTTTCTTCCTTTTTCATCACTTCTCATTAAAAAAAAAAAAAAATTCAAGCAAAGGAAGAGCAAGCAAGATCTGTGCATTGCAATAGAATAGTTGTATTTGAAGACCTTTTACAGACTAAGTTGTGTGGCAACAGAGGGGAGAAGAGCAGTTCTGTTAACTAAGAGGGGCTTCGCATTCCTTCAGATGGGAAGATGAAAACTCTTGATGTTTGTCTCTATTGTGTCACTGTCAGAGAATAGGGGCTTAGTGGAAATGTTTGACACTAAACCTGGAAATAAGTTTGAGAATCTGACTTCTGGACTCCACATTTGTTGATTCTATTTGCATCAATTGAATACAGAAGTAACAAATGAAAGTGCTTTATGAAAGCACTCCATTTATATACATAAAATCCTTAATCTAAACCAGTTACATACTGCGAGGTTCCACTCATATACTTTGTTAGTGTTGTTAACCCCCAAATTTACATGCAGGAACTGTGTCAGCAGGGGTTTTCCCCTTCGCACACAAGGATCCTTCCTGCTGGAAGGAAGACGTGTTATCATAAATATGGAGAAGCTCCAATGAAGCTAGTCTGAGTTAAAGCTGACTAAGTCTGGTGTAAATGAAGGCAGAAGTCAGTACTGGCTTGACACATGGATTTAAAACACCTTCAATTCCTATCACAATAATTTCCCATCCCCAGTTCCTTTTCCTCCAGCCTTCTGGCATGGTGGGACTTTCTCACCTTACTTCTCCAGGAAAATCAACATGGGTACATTATTTTTTTTGTTGTTATTTATTTCAGCTACTGTGTGCCAAACCTGCCTGTGGTAAACAGACTACAAGACTGTCCAGGCTCGTTCAGATCTGGTTTACCTTTACCCGTAAGATTATGAGATTGCTCCTAAGTGAGCACATTTCTACTTGTTTCTCTCTGGAGGCTGTAACCAAAGAATTAAGTCATGTACACTGGAGTTTGTGGCAAATAAGATTCCAAAAATTAATGTTATCAATGCTTGATCACATATTTAACATTGGACTAAATGACAACATCTCCCAGCTTCTATCTCCTTTGCTTAATTTGTTGGAGTATGGTGCCACCAAGATTGTGGCTCCAATCCCTGTATAGGTAATTCACGTAAGAGTTGAACTTGGTGATCCTTGTGGATTCCTTACCACTCAGAATATTCTATGATCCTGGGACTTGTCAGCCATTTGTGTCACAAGGTTGTGGAGAAAATGATGGAATGTCCAAAAAGAGGGTAACCTAACGGCAAGAAGGCTCAAAAGCAAAGCATTTTGTTCATGAGGCTACCAAAAACCAATGGCATGAGGGCTGACATATGTGACATCACCTTCACATACAGTATTCATGTGAGGTGTAATCCAACCAGAGGAAAAAATATCATGCTGTAATCTATATACCGGAAGGAAGGAAGGAAGGAAGGAAGGAAGGAAGGAAGGAAGCCCACTCACAAAGGATTCCCAAGCATTTCCCTCTTTATTCATTTCTCCCACCATGGAAATGTTCCACTTCAGCTCATTTCCTGATCACTGTTCTACCTTTCTAGTAATTTTCTCCTTGGCAAAAATACCTCTTTGTTAGCTGAGCACCTTCATACTGAGGACAACAGAATTCATTCTGAGTGACTTCTCAGGTCATTAAAGCCCAGCATTAATAGATACCATGATAGAGAGCAGAACTTTAGGAGACACATTAGCCTTTGATGTAGCACCTCTTCTGTCATGACATAGATGAAATGTTGGTTATTCAGTTTTGTTCTATATTGCTAGCAAATGTTTCAATTCTGTTTCACAATACAATGCACATACGAAAGTATATGATGAAATCTCAAGTACATATTTGTGCATGATTGTTTGATTTTTGGCATTCTATATGAGTAGGATAAATTAATGAAATACTGTTGAAAGTAGGTGTTTCCTTGGTTCCATTTCATTGCCACCATCATTCTTTGCAGTATTTCAGAAAGATTTCTGAGGCAGTGTTTGAAAAATGACCTGATTATGATTCCACATAAACCACTGAAAAAATACTTACCAACTACTACTGAAACCCATTTCAAAATTTAAATAATGACATGCTGATTTGGAGAAAGGAAATGGAGGTAAAACTGAGAAGAGAAATATTTTTATGCCCTCACTTTTATCTAGCCAAATGAATGAATAAAATAATTTTTTAATGGCAGGAAAAAAACCCAAAAACATCAAGAGAACGCTTTCCTTCAAGGTATTTCCTTCATTTTCATGCTTTCCTTAAACTGGGATGGACAAGAAATAGCTCTTGAGTGCTGTAAGTAGGGCAATCACTGTTCTCATGCCCAGACCACATTCCCCACTGTGGGAAGCAGGATCCCAGCAGGGCTTGCATATATGCACTCTCTCTAGGTCTCATGGAGGTTTCTTTCTTTCCTCCCTGAAAACAGTCTCATTTCTCATTGGAGTGGGGGCACACTGGGAAGCAATTACTATAATTTTCTTTTGAATTGCTCCCAAGGATTTCCTCTTCCCTTGGTTCTTCATGTTATGTCTTAAATGTATCTTCAAGTTCTAAGAGAAATTCAAGTTTTGCTATATAGTCATATGTCACAGGAGACCAATGGTTTATGTATTAAACTGCCTCCAGACACATACAGCTGGTGTGTATTTTCGGACTGCTTTTTGAGAGAGCCTACAAAGTGAGGATTATTATCTGCCATGATGTCATTTCACAAGGAGGATGAAGAGGAGGAGGATGAAGAGAATGCTTCCCATAAGTCCTAAGCACCTCATAGAATTTTTGACAGTACATGTGAGTTGAAATATGCCAGATGTCACATTTCAGAACTGGTGTTTTAACCATTAGTTCTTCTATTAAAAATAGCTTCCTCTTTAAGAACAAGCACAATTATATATATTTTTTTTAGCCACACAAATAAAAATGTATAATTTGACCATTAACATTCCTTCATTCTTCACTTTTTTAAAGGACTAAGTTACGTGCTCAGCCCTCAAGACACACAGGACTCAGATCCAAGCTCATTGCTTCATAGACAGAACTAACTTAATCTAAGTGGTGACCAAAACACTTTGACTTTTGGCCAAAACACAGTGGTGTTTGAATGATCTTTTTTCACCTCATTCATCTAGAAATCACAGTCATTGAAACAATTTCTGATCTCTCACAAAATCAGCAAGTTATAGTATTTTCTTGCATTTCACAAAATTTCTGCATGAAATGATACAATGTAAGCATTAACTCTTTTCTTGGCATTTAACTGGATGCACTTTCACACACGCAAGCCTTCATATTATTTGAAGGTCAGATTTAAATAGAAAAGGCAAACGTGTAGCAAAAAGATTGCAGTAAGTCAGAATCTCCTTCTGAACCACTGTATCTTAAAAATATATTGTCAGTCTTGCCAAGACAAAATCTTCTTGGACACTTTATCATGTGGCCAGTGGGAAGGAGATGCTACACTGGGTTGTTTAGCTATAAATTAATTATGTGAATTTAATAGTCAAATATTCACTCAGGATGAAAAGAAATGTTCTCCTGGACATTAGTGGATAATGTGCATATAATTTCATCTATCTGTCTTTTAATTAGACACATATAAATAAGGTGAATGTTTCAAGGTACTCTATAATCAGGTTACCTAAACACTAGCTCTTTCCAGGATCATAATTTGCAATTATGTGCGATAGCTACAGATTGTTAATTGCTACTGTTTCTTCTTCTATTATTATTATTATTATTATTATTATTATTACTATTATTAAAATCATCATCATTATCATTACCATCATCATCATTATCATTTAAGGATCAGACAATATGCCCCATTGCAATTTTGCATGCATGTCTGGGAAAAAAAGTAGATGACATAAATTGCATGCATAATCTCAGGAGACAATCATTTTAAATCTTAATTGGCTGCCTTTTAAATATCATTTAAGGTCTCGTTTTCTCTGCCTCTCTCTCTCTAGTTAAGAAGGTGTTGTGTCAAAGTCTATTACCTTGCTGGACGTCTCGCCTCTAAGTTTTTTTAAAAAATAGAACCATCAGCAGAGGTTTGAGAGGTCGATAAAGCTTTTAGATTTGGAGATGTTTTCAGGGAGCCCATTTCCTGCGGCTAAGAGTTGTTAATGGAGCTTAAGGAATTATCTTATGACTCGGGCTGGGAGAGCCGTATATTTCTTTGCTCCTGTTCCCTTGTCGAGGCTGAATATGCTCCTGTCAAACTCGCTTAATGAAAAGTAACGCGTCGCTGATTACAGTTTTATTTGGGCTCTATGTAAAAAGCACTGTTAATTTAGCATCCCCTCCTTTGTGTGTTTGAATTTGCCATGGCTGAATGATTTAGTCTCTCAGTTTCAAGACGCTTCTCTATGATTTTTTCCCTCCTCCTTCTTTCTCAGTCTGCCTTTATATTTCTGCTTTGTACAGACATAGGAGCTGTACAGCTTTCCCTTTCAGCCCTGCAGCTTCCTCTAAAGCAGCATAACCTGATCTTTGACTTGTGCTATTGAATCAAAGGGCAAAATTAATTTCTCACACTCTTTTGTTCATATAAAAAAAATCAAAACAACCAAACTACAAGAACCCCAACCCTTTTGAAAGACGTCTGCTGTTCATGGCTGATCTAAGTCATAAGGTTTGTGTATTAAAGCAAGAAACTTTTTGCCCTCCTCCTTAACTGACACGGTCTCCTCTCAGGATGGAGAATGTTTTGGTGTGAGCACACACAGATTTACCAGACCCGAGATACAGCCTGTTCCTTGGTCTGGAGAGCACTGCTCTTGGTACACAGCAGTCATAAACTTACTCAAACTTGTTTTGTAACAATAATAACATGAAAACGAAGGGGTAAAGTGTTAATCCGCTTTTCTTTGGGCTTCTGGTATTTCAGTGCTCCTGTGTTTTGCGCAGTGTTATCACCTTCATTTTAAGTCTGGAGGAGAGAAGGAGCGGGGGGAGAGGGAGAGTGTTGCCTCCCAAACAACGGGATGTCCGAACTGAATCCTGGACCTAGCCGAAGCCGGCCAGCAATGACTTGTGAGATGACTTTTATGGCTTGCGGGATCACCCGCTGAGAGCCAGCCCAGGGAGGCCGGTGGGGGCCGATGCTCCTCAAACTCAGGGAGCTTTTCAGGCTGAGAGAGATTTTTGGCTGCTGAGTGGACGAGACCTCTCCTTGCACGCAGACACACAGAATCCACACACACACACTCGGCTGTCGCTATGTTAGGAGAAAAAATGGAGTCCCCTTCCACTCTACAGAGCCTCTGTCGCATGGAAACCGAAGCCCACCGGGAGCCCCCGTGTCCCCTCCAGTCCCTGCACATCCAGTAAGGCTGGTGCACACAAACCTCGCCGCTTTAACATCACCCTCTCAGCACTCTGAGGGGTTTATGCCCCATCCCGCTTGACTCTATCAGTGGTTTGAGGGCAGTCCAAACACTCGCCTTTCTCCCTTTCCCTCTCCCTCGCCTCCTTCATCCCCGTCTCTTTAGTTTGGCTGAAAATAATTTGCTTTGTCTAAAGGGTTTCAGAGGCAAAGCTCACCGGCCGCCCCGGCTGCATTAAAATTCCTGCCGGCCCAGCCTTTAGCTCAGATCGCGGCTCCCCCGAGACTCCACTTTCGCTATTACTGTCAAGTACCCTTGACTCTTTATTTTTGCCCTTTTATCTATTACAACTAATTCGAGTTCTTTTGCCCTTTTCAGTTTAAGACGTAGGCTTTCTGTAAAGCCTCCCCCTGCCACCGAGCTCTCCGGGTGCAGAGCCTTTAGAAATTGAGGGGTTTACTGTCAAAATGAAAATTTCACTTCAAATTATCTCGGCTGATGCACGTTTTCCAGGCCGGGGGCTCCTGTCTGAGCCTTTTGACAGCCAGATCAGCAGAGGGGTTCAGTGATCTCGATAATATCATCCAAGAGAGCGAAAGTCAATACAATGACAGGGAATATGACTGGATACAATCCAATTACGGCTGCTCGCAGAGAGGGGAAGGGCTTGATCTGATCTCCGCACCTGGATTCCTTTATTCAGTCCTTGCACTAACAGGTCTCGCTAGAAACTTCGCAGGCTGGAGTATGTTATATTTCGGCTGAGTGTTTTGTTTTCGGCTGTTGCGTTTATGGTTGCCTTTGTATATTTCCCCCCTTTATTGTATTCTTATTTATTTATTGTGAAGGGGGGTGGACCGACGAGGAGCCGCTGGGGTGGGATGGGCTGGAATGCTGGGAGGCAAGGAAGGCTCTTCTTGTGCCGGTGTCAGTTTGGTCCTTCGGGTGCTCTCGGGTCTTCGCCGCGCCGGGCGCCGAGGCTCAGGGGTTTTAGGCCGGCCCGGGTAAGCCGGGATCTATTATTGCCTCGTAGTTTCTTTACCAGCAGGTCTCCCTTGTCTCTCGGTCCGGGGATCAGTAAAGTTTGTTCCCATTCTGGGGAAGGAAATGAAATCTTTTAGGCGCCTGTTATCTAAGTGGTAAATTGGCTGCGAGTGCTCCTGAATCACACGTCGAGAGCGCTCTTCCTCCCTCTCTCTTTTTGTTGGCTGCACTCTATTTAATGTCAAAACGGTAAAGCATCTGTACTGAAGTGCTGAAATATTCATGGCGGATCAGCGATTCTCCGCACTGGCAGAGGAGCTGGAAAGCTAAAACGGTTCTTTAAAAGATCAAATTTTCCATGTGAATCAATTGCTCCGCGCACGGCGGAGGCGACGCCGCGGCAGAGCCCGGCCCTTGGGGGCCGACCCCCGCCCGCCCGCAGCTCGGGAAGGAGGGGAGGGGGTAGGGGGGGATGCTCTTGCCCCGCCGGGCCTCGGCGGGCAGCCGGAACCCCCGCTGTCGGCCCGGGAGGCGGTGAGGGCCCGGCGCTGCCCCGCGGAGGCACGGCCGGCGCGGAGCGCAGCCCAGCATCCCTCCTGCGCGCAGCGTGCCTCCGTCCGCAGCGCCGCGGCAGCGCTGCGCTGAGCCTCTCTTCCCCATTCCCGGCAGCCTGTTGACAGTCCTTGGAATTACCGGGATCGGCTCCGAGGGGGAATTTGAAACATAGAAGTTGTTTGTTGCCCAATGCAAAACGCCACCACTTGTGTTACCTCTGAAACAGACAATTTATTGGAGTGAGCATACCTTTTAACATTTTTTTTTTTTGTCAAGATAAATTTGTGCAGTAGGTGTAAACTTAGTAGAAGTGCTGTTTGTGAATTATATGCTAACAAGGAAATCAGGAGGAAAAACTCTCGAAAAGTCTTTACAACTAATGTCGGCATGCCTTAAATTAAATCTGAATTAAAATTTCCCGTTTGTAAACTTTCGGATGTAAACTTTTAAAGTAGGTCTACACTATAGTACGTGCTTTTTGGACACGGAATTAAATAACTTTCACGACATTGGACATTGATCCCTTAAAGTCGCAGCCAGGAGAAAATGTTCAGAACAGCAATGAGCAAAGTCTTTCCGTTGAACTGAGCAAACTGAATAAATCCTCGTTTATGTTGTTTGTTAAAAAAAAAAAAAAAAAGAAGAAGAAGAAAAAGTTTTATATTTAAATTTAAACTCTCGCAAGTCTCTTTTCAGTGTAGCTGACTCTTCAAGCGTTAGAAAGTCCTTTGCCCCTCGGCGGGCCTGTTAGGAACAAAACATTTTGCTTCCTGATTTGGGAAACGCCAGAAACTCTTTGTTTGAGTCATGGTGGGGCAGGTTTGAGAGCTGCCCCTTGAGCACATTGGCGCCGTTCCCCACCGCGCGTCCCAAGGCGCCCGTTTCCAGAATGGCTCCTTTGGTGGTAGCCCAGGAAACTGTTGTGTTGCTCAGGGCTTGATTTAAAGTACTGTGCCTGAACAGGGGGTCGTGAAACACCCCGTCCACCCAGTTCCTGAGGTTGGTGACCGGCGAGTCCTGGTGCCTGTCCATGACGCTGACCGGGGCGGGAGCGGCGGCGGCGGCCGAGCCCCCCGGTCGTTTCAGCATGCAGGAGGGGTACTCGGCCTGGTTGAGGGAGGTGGCAGTGTGCGCCAGGGACCAAATCCTGGGCTTCGCCTCCAGCAGCTGCTGCCCCTGCTGGAAGCACATCTTGGACTCGCAGCCGCGCTGCCGAGCGCCCAGCGGATCGGGGCCGCACTCCTCCGCCGCCGTCTTCAGGCAGCTCCGCGCCCGCTCTGCCACCGCCTCCTCCTCCTCCTCCTCCTCCCTGGCGGCGGCCGGCGGCGGCATCTTGGCGGGGAGCTCGGCGGCCCGCGGCGGGTGGCTGCCGCCCGGGAGCGGGAGCGGGAGCGGGTGCGGGTGCGGGAGAGGGTGTGGGAAGGGCCGCCTCAGCTCGCACTCCGAGCTCTCCGACTCGGCGGCGTCCAAGTCCTCCAGGTCGCTGAGCTCCAGTTCCTTCTCCTCCTTGCCCGTGGGTTCTGCGGGGCGGGGGCGGGGGAAAGGACAGCAAAAACAAGACACACGGTCACTGTCGGGGCCGCACTGCCCCGCGGCCGCCCCCACCAGCGAGGCCCGCGGCCGCCCCCACCAGCGAGGCCCGCCCCGGGGGCGAGCTGCCGGCCGAGCCCCCGCGGCCGCACCGCTAAGTGCCTGGTTTTAGCAGGGTACCCTCGGCTTTCCCGCTCTTCATCGCCTCTTCCTGCGAACCCTCCTCCTCCTCCTCCTCCTCTTCCTCATAGGGCCGCTTCTCGTCAGAGCACTTGTTCCGCGGGGGCCAGGTCATCTTGTTCTCCTTCTTGAGCCGCCGGCGGGCGTTGGCGAACCAGGTGGAGACCTGGGTGAGGGTCATCTTGGTGATGATGGCCAGCATGATCTTCTCGCCCTTGGTGGGGTAGGGGTTCTTGCGGTGCTCCTGCAGCCAGGCCTTCAGCGTGCTGGTCGTCTCTCGGGTGGCGTTTTTCCTCCGCGTCCCGCCGTCCATCGTCCCGTACCTGCAGGCACAGGGATGTGACTACTCGCTCTCACCCCCCCGCGCACCTGCCCGACGCGGGGTCCAGAGCTCCGGCCCCGGCGGCTTGCCTGCGGCACCCCCCGGAGCGCAGCTGGACCGCAGAGCGGGGAGATGGATGAGGACAGCTCGGTTTTAAGAGGGATGAGGACAGCTAAGCTTTATGAGGGAGACCAGCCTAGAGAATTCTGGCCGAGGAAGGAAAGCAAGAAGGAAGGGCTCAGCCAGCAGTAGCAGCGGGCAGTGCAAATTTCTGCTTTGCCTTGGCGGTGGTGGCAGAAACAGGGAAGGAATCGTCTGCTTTTATTTGCAGTAAAGTCAATGTCAACATTTTGGGCAGCAGGAAAATCCTAGCAGCTTGTAGACTCACAGAAATACTACTTTCCTCTCGTTTTATTAGTTCTCCCCAAACAAAATTCATCGGGGTGACCCCAGGGTGTAAGTGTTAATAGAAATATATTTCCTCTTACTCCTTTTATTAGTAATCTCCTCTACCCTTTTGTTCTTGAAATTGTAGGACCCTAACGCAGATGACACTGGGCTGCGACTGAATATTTAATGCACATCCTCCAGGAAAGGTCACTGGCGCCCAATGGGCCTCAGAGCTGGGAGCGGCGTGTAAGGGGTTTTGCGCTGGTTTAAAACTGATAAATATACACGGGATGCCCAAACCTGACTCCGCGCAGGGAAAGATAATTACCGCCCCGGATAAGAGGGATTGCCCCCGCGCTATCGCCCGCCCGGGGGGCGGAGGACCCTGTGTCGGTGTGGGAAAGGGGAGGCGACATGGCTGAGGCCGGGAGATGCTGAGAGGCGAGGAGGCAGGTTGGCGGGGCTGGCGGGGCGGGGCAGGGAGGCGATGGCGGGGCGGGGGTGGCGGGGCTGGAGGGCAGCGAGCGGGGCCGGGCCGGGGACGGCGCTTACCTGTCGTACTGGTACTGGCTGAGGGTGTGATCGTAGGGGTAGTAGGCAGCCGCCGGGGCGATGCCCGCATGCGCAGAGCCGCTCCCGTCCTTCGCCTCCAAACTGTTCTGCAAGAGACGCCGCCCGCCGCCCTCAGCCCCCGCCGCCGGGAGACCCGGCCCCGCCGGGAGACCCGGCCCCCGCCCGGCCCCGCCGGGAGAGCCCGGCCCCCGCCCGGCCCCGCCGGGAGACCCGGCCCCCGCCCGGCACCGCCGGGAGAGCCCGGCCCCCGCCCGGCACCGCCGCCCGGCTCCCGCCCCGCGCCCCGGAGCGGCGCGACGGACCTTCCCGGGGCCCCTCGGCCGCCACATCAATAGGGACATTAACTCGCGCTGTTACGGTGCAGGGGGGAAAAATAGAGGGGGAAAAAAAAAAAAAAAAAGAAAGAAAAAGAAAAAAGGCCGTGTGGGAAGACCGCATCTTTTTTTTTTTTTTGTTGTTTTTTTTTTTTTTTGCAAGCCTAGGTCTGGGTCGTCCTAAACCGCCCGCCCGGACGGGCCCTCCGCACTCGGCTGCCAGCTCGTCAGGCGCGACTTTTAATTGCGTTACCGTGAGGAGCGAGCGGCGGGCTGGAACAGCTGCTGACCGCGGGGCTGGACGCGGGGAGCGCCGTGCGGCACGGCGGGGCGGAGGGGAAGCGCCCGGGGCTGCCCCCGCCCGGGGAGGGGGTCCCGCCGAGCGGCCTCCGCCCCCGGGCCGCGGGGGGAGCGCGGGCCGGCGGGAGGGAGGGAGCGAGCATCCCCGGGGCGCCTTACCAAGGAGTAGAAGGCGGGAGCCTCGGTACCGTAGGTCACGTAGTTTCCATAGCCCTGGGGCCCGGCGTAGGGTCCGCCGTAGACCCCCAGGGCGGCGGCGGAGTTGAGCTCGTGGCGAGCGGTGGCGAGCAGGCGGCTCTCGTACACCGGGCAGTACACGGGGGTCTGGGCGGAGGCGGCCGCCCCCGTCTCAGCCAGCGTCCGGCTGCTGGACTCGCAGCAGGTCGTCAGGGAGTTGGTGCTCATCAGGAACTGGAGGGAAAGAGAGCGGCGCTGAGGGCAGGGTGGGGGGAACTTCCCAAAGTGTAACCAAGTTTGGGTTCGGTTGCTTTTAGATCGTGCGGGTTTGGTGGGCTTTTGTTTGGGTTTGGGTTTGGTTTGGGGTGGGTTTTTTCTTCAAATCAGGTCGTAGCTTTGGGGTGTCGCCTGCCCTCCTCCCTTCCCTGCCGTATTTTACTTCAGTCGTGGTAGAAACGCTCCGGAGAAGCGCAGAGATGAAAGTATTTCCTCAGTTTTTTTTAGAACGACTCCACAACAACAACCACCAAACGCCCCGTGACTGTGGGTGTTTAATCCTCTATAATACATTCCTCAGGCCCTCTGCATCTAAAAGCTAACTTTTCCTGGGGTGTTTTCACAGGACTGGGGTTTACACCGTTTTCTCCTCTCGCAGCACAATGATTCCCATCTGCGTTTTTAAACCCTTTTTTTCAAAGTCATTCATGCATATTTATTTTGACTGCAGATTTGTAGCAGCCACGCACGCATCTGTTATTAACCTGCTAGTTTAGAATATCCCA
This sequence comes from Lonchura striata, assembly GCF_050655825.1. Classification (NCBI taxonomy): domain Eukaryota; kingdom Metazoa; phylum Chordata; class Aves; order Passeriformes; family Estrildidae; genus Lonchura; species Lonchura striata. The sequence continues at coordinate 93,566,522 of NC_140704.1, forward strand.
TTCTGTTTCTACGGGTCGGACCTCCGTACATCCATGTTTAATTGATAAACTGTGAATTTAATCGTGAAAGAGAAAAAAAAAAGGGGGGGGGGGGAGGGATGCGGGTGGGGGTTGGGGATCTCTAGATCCCCTTCTCACCTCTCTCATCTCTGTAATCATCTCCCACGCGTCTTTATCACCCCCAAACACCCCAAATCCCGCGTGTTTAATCCCATTTTAAAACTGGTGCCCAACACAGAACTTGGGCATCTTGGAAAGCGGTGGGGTGCTTTGCCGCTACTGCGTGCCGGGAGAGGATCGCTGCCGCCCTTATCCCGGACGGAAGGCATCGGTAAGGACTGAAATTCAATCAAGCAACGTTGGTAGGCAAAAAGTCTTACCTGGGGTGCAGAGGAGTAAGGGTAGCCAAACTGAGGATAGGACATGGTACAGAGGCTCCCAGTTATCTAGAAACAAGGCGAGGCGTCTGATCTGCACGCTATTGCAGCCTGGCTCTGTTCTGTTGCACCAATTGATTGGTAACCACAGGTCCCTAGATGCTTATAGGACGAAGCAGAAAACCACATTTAATTTATTTACATGAAAACTTAAACTTTTTTTTTTTCCTTTTAAATATGTACGGCGATTTTAGCACTTTCCCCACTACAGCTACGACACAGAAATAATTGTTACATGTAGGCTCCAAGGCTGGCAAAAATAAATACTTTGCAACCACGGAAAAATAAAAGGTGGGAAGAAGAAAAGTGATACAAATGCATCAGCTCACAAGCACGTTTTTTTAAAAGAGCCGACCCTCTGACGTCACGCAAAACCTACTCAAATTAACTTGCCTGTAAATTTAACACTCATTTTCGGGAATCTTTCCCCTGGCATGGCAAATAGACTCTCCAGCATCGCCTTTAGCCTGCCTAACAGGGGAGAAAAGTTTGGGAAGCTCTTCGGTAGCAGCAACGCCTGCTTGCAACACATATATTTCTGGGGGCAAGGGAAGGAAATGAATGTTTTTAATCTGAAGGATCAATGTTGTATCAGCTATTTTCCCCACCTTCCTTAGTCACTGAAAGGCTAGTAAGCACTTTTAATTAGAAATTAATTAATGAGCAGCTGCTTCTTCCCACCCCACAGTAATAATTAGTCTCAATTACAAACAAGACATATGAAGGGACACACGACTGAGTCTTCATTTAAGATTTAATCAACAGTTAAAATTAGCGCTAACGCTGACAATAAAGCACATAATAAGCAATCCTCCTTTTCTTTTTGGCTTTTATTCCAGGCGTGTGATTACAGGTAGAAAACCCTACAAACGTCTTCCGGGGAATGATGGAAAAGATGTGACTTTTCACGTTAAAAAGACTTTGATCCCATCTCTAACTTCCAACACCCCCTTCTACCCGACCCATCCCACCGCTGCCATCAGCCTCCAGACCCTCTGGGGGTCTGGGACCCCCCCCACACAAGCAGGCAGCAATCCCCCCCCTTGCTGCAGGCTCGGAGGGAACGGGCCGTGGGGGGAAGATGCTGGCAGCCCCAGCAGCTCTCCCCCGACGGCCGGTACCGCCGGGGCAGGGCAAGCAGGCAGCCCCCGGCTGGACGGAGGGAGCGGAGGAGTCAGCTCCGAGGCTGAAACTGGGCTGCTGGTGCAGTCGAACGCTGCTCCATGGTGTGCAGACTTGCTCAGAGAGATTCCTGGGTTCAGACATGTGAATAGCCCCAGGGTCACACTCTAATTAATGATGATATTCTCTTCTTCTCCCCAGCTGGAAGACTGCCTCCCAGAAACGAATCTGCCCACACTGACAGCTCGATTGAGGGTGATTGATGACTATCTGGAGACCACAGTACACATAATATAATATCTGCTGCGTAATTGCTTTAATTTACAGATGAAAATACTAGTCCTCAGATCGAGTTAGACTACAATGAGAGGCGTTTTATGGCGCTTTAGAGTGTTTGCAAATAAAAGATATCAGATACAGTACATGCAAATTATCCTGACAGCTCAGTATCTATAGCCGGGAGAAACGTATAAAGAAAGGGAATCAAATGACATAAATAATCGGTTTGGAATTCTGTATTGATTTTTGGATGGGAAGAAAGTGCTTTTCCTTTCCTCACCTGAAATGCGAATTTGTTTTTCTTTCTGAGAATATTAATAACTTTGCCATTGGGTTTCTTTTATAGAAGGGCTTCTCTATTCCTCCTCCTGCATTATACCCCGGTGCTGCCAAGGTATAATAATACTTTTAGCGACTCTTTACCAGCAGCTTCCTTCTGTGCGGAGGGCTGACGGACTATTGCATTGTTTGGGAAGGAAAGACACCCAGTGTTTACACAATGGTCTTCACGCAGTGTTCCGTGCTTCTCCCTCTGCCTCCTGTGCCCATTGCGCTGGGGGATGTTTGTTTAAGCTTCGGAATAAAACTCACCGGTGCTAGGGAAGAAAATAGTTGCACTTATCTCAAGAGCGGCTCGGTGTAAAGCACTATAATTAGCTGGGAGTGCTGGAGAACTGCCTGAAGAAGTCCTCCCAGTTTTCCAGGCTACAATTTGGGAAATGTCCTGGAGTTGCGGGTTTTTTTTGGTGTGGTTTTTTTTTTTTTTTTTTTTTTTTTTCCACTGCAGATGTCAACTCCGCAGTGGCCCACAGTGCACTACAGGTTTTGATATTTAGATGAGTCTATTAAACTTTAAAATACAAGAGAAATTCAATATTTATAGTCCTTGTCTATTTATATATCACAGTTGTCTTTCACTGTGCAATGCAAATACTCTGATGCCCATTTTCACACTGAACTTTAGTGTATTAATCATGATAATTATTTGTCATTTTTCTTTGCAGTCTGCCTGCTCTATTACTTTACCCCCGGTCAGCTTTGTGTCAGTTCCAATCTGTATTCCCTAGAAAGCAGTCATTAAAAAAACCCCACCAAAATAAACAAACAAAAAGGAAAAGCGACAAAAAAACTTAATAACCTTAAACGCTGAAAGCTGACATTACTTCCTCCCCCACTGCTGATGTCTTGTTTCACTTACAGTCTACTAATAATGGCCCTTTGTTGATAAGAAACTCAACACAATTATATTTCATCTTAAATTTTGGGTGCCAGAGCACAAACATGCATTAAGCCCCACAATGATTTAAAATAACCATTGTGGTTCTTGCACATAAACAAGGTAACACTGTTCAAATCCAAGCAAAGGCGCTTAATGCTGTGGGCTATATCCTTAAGCATTTGGAAAATGCAAGTCTTTGCTGTGCAATAAAAATTGATCCTCATCAAAGCCCCTTTCCTGTACAATGCAGTTAACAGCTTTCAAGAAAGAAACACACACCACTTTCTCCAAAGTTTGAGCACGGAAACCCACCACGATCAATAGGAAAGGCTGGAGAGTTCCCTTCTAGTCAGAACCAGCCTGCACACTCAGGCAAGCAGGTATTTCTCATCCAAAGCCCATTCGGGTCTCTCTCCCAGGGTTATGAGCTGTTCCTCTGAGTACCTGGAGCCAATGCTCATACAAGTTTTATTGTAAAAACATGGAATGAGAATGAAAGAGTGTGATGCTGGAACAGGCCACAGCAGGTAAAACAGAAACCTCTTCAGGACTCAGGCTTTGATGGACGTCTTCAGGGACATGATCTAGAGGCAGTTAATGCAGCTACACTTACTATCTGCATTTTCATCGCCTTCTCTTTTGGAGGGGTTATTGCCACTCCTGGAAATATTTCAGCAACGGAATTTGCTTATGGGCTAAACAGACTTTAGCGAGATCTTCTCAGTTAAGTTTGCTTTGTTTTCATGTTACAGACTTAAAGCAACATTGACACTGCCTGACAAATGCTGTGAAGCTCTACATGTTGCCCATTTGGAAGCTGACTTGGAACCACAAGCTGCCTACAACATTTTCAAGAAGGTTAGCTCCCACAAACTTGCTATTGGCAGTAAATATGATTGGGTTTTTTTCCTGAGCCAATTTGAGATGTAACTGCACCTCCTGCACTTGGAATCAAGGGACAGGGAGATGATGCCTCCAACCTGCACAAACCCATGCCATGGCTTGGGATTGGCACAGCCATGATGACCAAAAGAACAGTTGCATAAGAAGGCACTGCTAATTAATTTACTCAGTTTACAACTACATGTAAAATCAGTCTGTTCAAAGCTATCCATTTGAATGCTTTCATTTTGTAAGTCTTCAATCCTCTTGGCAAACAATCTAGATTAAAGCAGAAAGGCCTCACATGCTCATTCTGTTGTTTGTATTTATTAACTTTTCACACTTAAGAACTAGAGCCCGCATTTTCTATCTCTCTCTCTCTGCCTCTCTCTTTTTCTCTCTGTCTCTTGCATGCACACCTACACACACACACAAAACTTTTCAACAAGAGAAGTAAATGCTGCGACCTGAGCAGCTGCTCTATGGCTATAGATGGACCTTACAACATGCCCACATTTACCTGCTCTGTGCACAGCATTGCAACTACACCTTCACTAGCAAAGCAAAGATTGTATAAGACTTTCTTTCTCAGCCCCTGTACCCCCAGTGCTGCAGACCCACGGGCATTTAGACGCCACCACCTTTGAGCTTTCTGGCAGCCAACAGCTTCAACTTACTTCCCTGAGAAGGTAAAACTTTCCTGTTTGCAAGGTCAAATTCTGTTTTTTAAAGTTCGCCTTAAAATCCAGAAAGTTGGACTCAGTACCTTACCTTAGTGCTCGTTGAATATCATATCCACACCCCCTTCCCAAGAAATAACACACACGTATGTTAAAATACATTTACCCTCTGTCCTAGGTAAAGATTGCACAAAGCCAAATGATTCATCACGGATAGTTTCTCTTCCCTCCAGCAGTTCGTTTTCAGCTGCCTTGCTGCTAAAGCAGGCTCCGAAGGAGAAGGGGGGCGGAGGGGGGGGTAAGCCCCACCGCTCCCCTCCACCCCCCGCTTCCACAGAGACACACACACACACACACTCTCTCTCTCTCTCTCTCTCTTACAGGCATCACCACCAAAGGAAGAAATTTTTTACCTGCGATCACGCCAGGCTTCGGTTAAAACCTGGTAGCGATGGCTGTGCCATGGCAGGGCTTCTCTCCTCTGGTGCGCGCTGGCTGGCGTGGCAGGGAGCTGCGGGGAGCTAACGCAGACATGTCTCAGTGCGCGGTACCTGCGCGGCGCGGCACGGAGCCTTCGGTCCCCAGGCGCCACAGCCACTTCACTAACCCCCTGTACCAGAGTGACGCTCAAGTGAATAGTTCCACTGATCACACTCTTTCCTACTGATTAACACTTTCCAACACGACCAGGCATTCCACTTCCAACTTTTCCCGTTTTAAAACAGAAGCAGCCAGCGCCGCTTGCTTCCGCGGGTTATAAACGCCGTCTGGGGCGTGGGGGACACCATAATTAATAGCAGGTTAGTAAAATTAGTGCTGCCACTCCAATTGTTGTCCTTGTTGCCAACAATAATTGCATTGATTCTGGAAGGACACGAATGTCCTCCATTTAACCTAATGATCTGCGGGTTGCACACGCTGTACGGCAGCCGTGGTGGTGATTAACAGCGAGCACCTCCAAACTATCATTTATCTCCGCGAGTCACGACTGAAAGGCGCTAAACTTACAGGCAACTCTCCCTGCCTCTCTCGCCGTCTTTGTTTCCCTCCCGCTGGAGGAGGCGGGCTGGGACGTCGGCGTAGCCCTGCGCACAGGAGACGGGCACCTGTACCTGTCCCCCCGGCCGCCTCGGCTTTATTCATAGCCCGGGGGCAGCGCGGCGGAGCCGGGCGCCGCGGAGCTGCCGGGGACTGCCCGGGCCAGCACCCCCGGCCGCGGGGAGGGGGCAAGGGGGGGCGGCGCGGCAGCGCCCGGCACCGGGGACCCGCTCCCTGCAGCGCCCCCGAGGCGGCTACACAGCCCTGCCCGCCCTGGGCGCAGCCCCCAGAGGGTGCCCGGGCACCGGGGGCTTCCTCCGGGCGGAGGTGGCGGGCAGCAGAGCGGGGAGCGGGGACAGGTGCCGGCGGCAGCCGAAAGCAGGCCGGGGCAGGAGCGCCTGTTCTCGCCCGTCCTCTCCGTCCTCATGCGCCCGTCCCCGCGTCCGGCCGTCCGTCCCTCCCGGCCTCGGCCGCAGGCTGCCACCGCCACCGCCGCTCTCTCCTGCGGAGAAGTTACACGGGCCCGAGGCTGGGCGGACCGGCAGCGAGCTCCCGGTCCGAAATGCCTTTCCCGGCGCGCAGCCTCCCGCCGCCCTCTCTCAGTCCCGGGAGCCCAGGGCCGCCCAGGGCTCCGGCCCGGCGTCCGGGGCCGCGCAGCGCCCGGGATACCCGCGGGAGCCTGTGCATGACAAGTTCCTCCGAGCGCCCGGTACTTTCTTTTCTTAATTGTTTGTTCAGCAGGAAAAGGGACAAATCGGGATTGACAGAAGGGGGAGGAGGGATCAATATCATTCTGTTTAAAGGCGTGAGCCTGGGCAGACGTCTCAATAAGACAGAGGAGGAGAAAAAGAGAGTATTATATCCTACCTAATTAAGCGAAGACAAAGAGGTGTGGGGAGAAAGGTTCAGCAGAGGTGGGGTGGCAATAGGAATTTTTAATCCGGTATCTTCCCACAGTAACCACCAAGGCTGAACAGTAACGTTAATAGGGAACATCTGTACATCGACAGATTTATTCTTGCCAGGGCTCTTTCACGCCTGTGTCATTTGCATGGCCCCGTGCTCGTAATGTTCGACACACACTGCACCTTGTAGTGCAATGACAAGGTAAATCTGATGAATTCTGAAACTGGGAAATCCTCTTCTCTTTCCCCTTTATCCCTCCTCGTATTGCCCTTGCAGCTTTCAATGTGGAGGAGCCACGCGGAAAAAGAAAATGTGAGCCTTCTCCCCATCTGCACTTGTAAACAGAAAGCCAACCATGCCACGAGCTTTTGCATTTTAAAGCGGAGTAACAAACCCACAGCGATGTGGATGCCCTGGTTGCCCCCCCAGGGCTGCCTCCCCGCCGGAGGGACGAGGGCTCTGCCATGCCCCCCGGGAGTGCAGGAGGCGTGTGTGCCGTCCCGTCCCGGCACTGTGGGTCTGGACTTCTCCTCCCGTCCCTCGGGGGGCCTGTCCCTCTGCGCTACCCCCGGGCTGCCTCTGAGCCCGGCCGGCTTCCCCGGGCGGTGTCCTGCCTGTGCAGCGGGAGCCCCGCCGCTCCCCGTCCTGCCCAGCCCAGCCCGTGCTTTGCAGAGCGGGATGGAGCCATCCGCCGCCTGGAGGTGACACCTGCCTTCGGCCCTAATGTGCTTTGAGGGGACCGCGACCTCTCAGTATTTTTCTACAAATCTTTCCCCGTCCCGGCGCCGGTGCTCGGCCAGTTGCCGTCCCTGCTTTTCTGAAGGCAGAGTTACAGCGGGGGGAACTCCAGGTGCTGGGGGGTTGCTGGATTCAGCTGCCTCCCTGCCCTGAAATAGGATGTTCAAGGGCAGGAGGCATCATTCAAAGAGTAATCTTTTATATTAACAGCTACAACCAGTAACAGTACATTAATAAGAGTCTTTTGTAATATAACAACCTCAGGTCCACGAGATCAACATTTTTAATTATTTCAGTGATGCTTAAAGGAAGTGAGCAGACTCGAGTCTGTCTTTTCCAATTTGCTCATGTCGACCTGCACATCTTGGAAATTGCCATCCATTGTCACTCTGACCTACGTAGCAGAAAGCACAGTGGCTTTCTGTCAGAAACTGGTCTAGCCAGGCAGGAGAGCAACCAGACTAAGTGGAGCTGGAATCCCAGCAGGCATGCAGGCAGGTCAACCATAGTGACATGATGGACACTGAGGGAACACTGGCCACTGATAAATCTGGGAAGATGCTTGCCCACAAGAGTAAAAGCTTTTGGGCAGCACTCCCAAAAAAACATGGGCCAGAATCAAAGGCCAGAAGGGCATTTGTACATCTTGCTTTATGCCATTCATAATGTTGTTAGGTTGCCTTTCTCCTTTTTTATTTTTGTTTAAATGACCAATAATGCTAAAGTTTCAGCCATTTTTAATGTTTAAACTATTAAAAGGTGCTTTTTTCACTGTAGAAGTGCTGCTGGTCCTGTCTATCCTGGCATTCTTTGGCATTCTTTGGCATTCTTTCCTATTTCTGTAGCTAGAAATTTTCCCATTTCACAGCCTTCTCTGCTGTGAAAAGGCCATTATTAAATGATACCAAGTGGTCATAACCCTTAATTTTCCATGTCATTAGACAACACTGGTGATAGCACCACATATTTCCATTCAGAAAGGGAATATTATTTAATTTTCAGTGTCAATTTCTTTGGTACTATGGCTATATTTTGAAGACTTACTTTCTAAGATACCAGATAGAAGAAAACAGCAGCTTGGTCTCTTACTTTTTTGGCCTTTATTTTCCTGTAGAGGTTACTAAATCACACCTAGTCAAGGAATAATATACTAATGCATGTATCATAACTCATGTTCACTATGAAGGCCCTAGAAACACATTAGCTTAATCATGAAACCTCTGAGATAATTTACTTAACTGGAATAATTTCACAGGAAAGCCAATATAATTCAGAATGTAGTAAATACATGGATAGAAATCAGATTTTCACTCAAACTATTTTTGTCCTCATCTGGTTATATGGTGCCAAGTTATGTGGTAGCCTCAGAGCAGCAAGGTTTGTCTTAATTTGCAGGGATCCATACAGGTACATTTCTTTTCCTTTTCTCACATTAAATTCATTATATGATGTTCAAAAGACTGATGCACACTAGAAAACCTTTAGGCATTTCTGTGTAACGGGGATGGTTTATTAAAAGGATAGGTTATTACTTTGAACAATGACTTCAGTGCGTACGCTAAAATGTGAAATGTTTATCTGGTACTGGCCTGTATTGGCCAGAATCTGTACAATTAGACTTTTATTCATAAATGCATGCCTAAGCTAATAAACCATATTTATTTTCAGATCCTGTGTGGTCATCTGAGCGTCTTTTGTAGTCCACAAAGATGTAGGTTCATGAATATGTTTTAAAGAATTTTGTGAGTGAGTATACCATTATTCCATTTGTGAGACCCTGATTTTCAAAAGATATTTGTTTTGTGTTAGAAAAAAATTGATGTGCTTAGAGAAATAGCTAAGATTATCTTAGTGTGGTCAATATGTGGATGGGTGGAGAGAATTATTTTTTAGTAGGAAAAGAGCATAATTTCATAGACTTAGAAGCAGAACCAAGCCTCTTGGAAGATGCTGAAAAGGCAGAAGACACCAAGTGAGTCAGTGGCACCAAATTCTCCTTCCTGCACTTAGTCTTTACCACAGACTTTGGCCAGGTGAGCCGTGCTGCAGAGATGGAGCTCCAGGGAAGCAATACAGAAATAAGCTCCTTCCTCCGTGTTTCACAAGAAAAGAGACGTGGGGCGGGCGTGTAACCCCACCAGTGTTCCTGTGAGAGCAGAGTTCTGCGGAACGCTGCTCCTGAGCCATCACTTCTTGCACAAAAGGGATCACAGGAGAGACCTGTGAGTGCCTCAGAAAACAAAGATGCAATTAAAGCAGCATTTGTAGTTTTTAGTGAGGGTTATCTTTCAATGCAGGATGAACCATCATTTTTTTCCTGCTAATTATTTTCATTAGCCGTTTTAACTCTTCCTGAGTGTTCTTAATAATGGCTTCAGAGCAGAATGTGTAAAACTGAAAATTATTTATGGCAATGATCAGAACTACAGAATACTAATATGGGTAGTCAGGAATAATTCACCATAACAGGAAAAGCACTATTTAATTGTTTAATGTAGAAGTTTAATTGTGCTTGCATACAATTATCATGTAAATATCACTGTGATCACTTTAAGAGGTTATTTCTATGTGTGCCAAAATTCTGAAGCAATCTGAAAAGAATTAATTTTTTTTCTTACCTCCCTTCACAAGTCTCTCAAGTGTACTATATGTTTTAACTTAAGCCAAAATATAGCCAAAGGCAGACAGGAGTTCCAACAGTGACCAGTGTAATACTCACTGCTTTTAATTACTGTAACAATAAATCACACAGGAATGTCCTCCAGCTACTAAATGATTTTCTAAAAACATTTGAGAATATTTTTGAAATTCAATTAATTGAAGGCACCAGATAAAAGGTACACATTCTTAATGGCTATAAAATAACCCTAAGGGATGTAACTGAGCTCCAAGCTTAACTTCAAAGTGTGACAGAAATACTTACTGTATTACTTTAAAAGTATTCAGATCAATGAATCAGTTAAAATTACTTATACATTTACCAACCTTTTCATTTTCTTTCTGAATATGATAGAAAGAATTGCTCTCATTTCCCAGGACACAAAAAGCAGTTGAGACCTGTAAAAGAAATTGTAATTAAAGCCAGCCTTCAGTCAAAATTGGTATTATGAATTTTTGGTTGACACAAGATAAAGGGGCCAGCAAAACATAAAAGTGGCTTGATAAAGCATACATTTAGACATTTTATACTGAAAATTAACTGGTTTGTGGAGATATTTCAGAGTCTAGGATTAAATCTCTCCTTGTTAGGCCAGTAAGCATTTTTTATTGAATTCAATAAAAGCAGTGACACCCTGCAATCTGTATTGTGCACGGCTGTGTGCACCTGGCTGTCTCTCCGATTATGGGCCAAATCAGTTCTTTTTTTCCTTTTTGTTTCTGCTCCTAGGATTAATCACACTGCCCTGAACACCCACATGGCTTTGCAAGGTGCTGAAGATCTCAAGCAGTCATGGCATGCCTTCAGCTTTTGCAAGCGACACTCTGACGCAGGATGCCAGCTAATGCTCAGGAGGATCTACCTCCATGAGTAAACACCTTGACATTTGGCCTGTAGTTCATGAGCATCTGAGGTTGTTGTAAAAGAAAAATATTTAAACAATCACCATTTTCTGATTTGCAAGAGGATTTTATAATGCAATGTGACTCAACAGCAGGAAAGTGTTAAGAAATATGCAGAGGCTGAAGTGTTGCTACCAGCCAATTTTTTTTTGGCTATGGTGCTCTGTTCTGCAGGAGGACTTTTCCTTCTGCTCCGTAATCTCCACCGTGCACCCAGCTTTAAAAGCAGATCATAGACCCACAGTCATTGTACCATGGAGATAAGGGTTAACTTCTAACCTTTGCAAAATGATTGCTTGTTATAAATTTGTGTCACAGTTAAACTGCACATGTATTATTCATTAGTGCACAAAGTTTAGAAAGAAGTTTAGAAACCAGAACTATGCACACATGTACATTCATGCTCATCTATGTCTGTACACAGAGGGAAATAATGTAGAGAAGTGTCTGTACTGCTTGGAAGAACAATATTCTATGAGAAGACTGAAAACACTCTATTAAAGACTAATTACAATGTTTTCCAATGGGTATTTATTTTCAATAACCACTGATTATTTTGTTAGTAGCATGTTAACATTTTCTCTGTTTTTAAAACACATTAAATTGAGAAAATAAAAAAATGACATCAGGGATGAATGTATCTTTATCCCTTTTGCTTCTTTTCCTTGAGCATTTGAAATCATAAACATAATTAGAATTTTTGAGCATTTAATATTGATGTTAAGTCATGACTGTGTAACTATTTTCTATAGCTCCAAGTAATTCCTCACCCTGCAGGTGTGAGGTGGGTAGGAGGATCCCTGAACCTTGGAAACATCCACAGCAGATTGCAGTTGAAAAAATGCAGTCACTGACAATACACATGTAGTGTAACAATAATTTTTAAACTGTAATAAATATAATACAACACTAAAACCACCAACAAGACTCAGGTCTCATTAAAGAAGTCTGCTTCATCAGAGTAATAAAATAGTAAAAACCATTTTAATCAGGCACTGCAGGCTGTAAAAGACAGTTTCATATGTTTATTTTGACAGCAAATACCCATAATACTCCTAACAGACACATCCACCGAGTTATCATGTATGATTTGCAGCCATGTTAGTCAATTCTACATAAAAAAGCCTGAAGTTTCTACTAAATATTTGCTCCACCAATTACTCCAAGCCACTGTTAAGAAGTATTTTGGAACTTTTCTTTTCTGGAGACTTTGCAATCAAAAGATTCTTTTCTTGAATAGTTTGGTTGTTTATCTCAAAAGGGCTGTTTGTCTAATTATGAACACATGGATTAATGAGTATAAATAGCCCCACAGAATCTGAGAAACTGTAGAGCATTCTTACATCTCTCTCTTCTCCCTCCTCTTTTGAAACTCAATAAATGCTTGAACAATTTCTTTTTTTTTTTTTTTCTTTTTTTCAACCTGTGGAGAAGCAGTTGCAGTAATACAGAAGAGATGAAGTAAAAACAAGTCAGAATATTGGCTTCAGATTAAAGCTTGGTAAACCTGGGATAACTTGTCTGGAAAGTAGAATAGTTTCATTGCAAATACCTGTCAAACAAGGTTAAATATGGTTCACAAAGGAAAAAGGTATGTTCATATGTCTAATTTTTAGGTTTGCCAGAACCTCTGCAGACAGATATGAAATGTAGTCACGTTTGTTGCAAGGTGTTGTTTCCTCTGGATTGCATTTCCAGTTAACACTCCTCCTCTTCCAAGAATCTGATTTCATAGCAGTCAGAGGTCACTCCTAAAGACACAGGCAGCGGGAGACAAGGGATTTCTGCAAAATCCTCAATAATGTTGAAGGAAGAGCCTAGCTTGGGAAGATGACTCAGATTCCTGCCTTTGCCCATATCCAGAGGCAACTGTGGGAGGTGAAAGACAATAAGCAGACACCTGCAGCCACATGTGTCCCCAGAGAGCATGTCCTGTTTGACATTTAGGCCTTGCACAAGGCTCCCCAGTGTGCTCTGTTCCTATGCCAGCCTAGTTTTTCAGCTGGAAGCAGAGCAGAGTACGACAAGCACTGCACTTGGTTCCTTATCCAGGAACCAAGAAAATGTCAGTGCCACACTCAAACCCAGCATGCTCGGGGATGTAGCAGAATCAGGAGTGGCATTGGTGGCGCTGGGTCCTGCAGCTGCTGCGCATCACCTGGAGGAAAATTCACCTGAGGTGACACAATGGAGACAAAGGTCAATGACAGCCCATGGCACCGCAGGCATCTCCAGATGCTCCAAGCTGCAGAAGTATGAAAGGATGACAATTACCAGTCTGGCCAGGTGCCCTTGCCAGCTGCTGGCTGCTTGTGGTCAGCCAAATGAAGAAGTCAGAGTGGACAAGCGTGAGAAAATCTGTCCCTCCCATTACCAAAGTGCAGGCACCCGGGGACTTGCCCAGGCTCGAAAGTGGCAGCTCAGCTGATCACTTGCTTTTTTGCCCACTGTCACTTCTAGCTTTAATCGACTATTAAAACCTTGAGTGGCCAAATATATTTTATTGTTCCCTGTATGACTATTGTTGGCTTGCAGTTTTTCATCAGGTTTTCTTACCCAAAGTCAGATAGTCACCTTACATCTACGTGTACAGCAAGATCTCCTAATTCTGTCAGCGCCTGGGCCTCAGATAGTGCTTTCTAGGCTTGCCAAGCATTTGTGAGGAGAACTTGTTGGAAACATCAATCCCAGCTGACTGCTCTTTCATGAAACTTAAAAGATTTGAAACAGAAAGCATGGTGGAGTAAAACCTGAGGAGCTGAAAATGAAAAAGCTATAGATAGATGCTGAAGACTCCAAAAATGTAAGTAGCACTTACAAACACAATTTTTTCCTATTTAAAATATTTTATGTGAATTATATTACTGGGAAAAGGCAGATGGAGGAACTGCAGTCGATTCTGAAAGCAGAGAGGGTCACAGGAAGACTGAGAGGGCAGCATGTTTTTCTATGTCTATGTTATTATTGTCCTTGAGATATGTGTCCCTAAATAGCTTTTTTTTTGAGCAAATTGAGAGTCATGTGACTGTAGTAGTTTACCTCTTTGTAGAAGAAGTAACAAAACCAAAGACAATTTTTTTGGTGCATACTTAATGAAATATATTTACTTTAAAGGATCCTAGCTGCAGTAATCACTGATTTGTGTATAAGGCTCTATAATCCGTATTTTTTTTTCCCTGGAAAAAACTACCAAGTACTGTGGTTTGGTAGCTAAACAATCCCCAGAATTGCTCATCTGCAGTTTAGAGAACTTACACTCAGATCAGCTTTGCGAAGGTACTTCAGAATTACCAAAAGAGACAGAGAGAGTGGACATTTATAAATTTGTAAAAATACAGTCATTAAAACTGAAGTTCAGGAGTTGAGTCCCAATTCCCTTGTCCTTTTATTTCTTTCTTTCATTGAGCCATACATGTTTCCTCTTGTCTTGCCTTGATTGCACTAAAAATCCACATGAAACTGATTGAGAAACAGGATAATGATTTTTTAAAATTTTGAATTACTTTTTGAAGTATTTTGAATTATACTTTTTGTTGTTTTGTTATTTGTATAGAAGTCTACATGCAGAGGAAAATTTGTTGAATAGTCCAATATATAATTGAATATTTTATAGATAGAGCAAGAAAAAGAAAGTCAGCTTTAAAAATACAAGTAAAGAATGTTTATTGTGTTATATATGAATCATGCAATTAGTGAATTCTGCTAAGGATAGTTATTGTTCATTACTTTAGATCTGGAAGCTATTTTGAAGTGCTTTGGAAAGCTGAATGAGAATAATATTGTTTATCTTCAAAATCAAATTCAAAGAACTTACCTTCAAGCAAATGATGACATTCCCAACTAGGGATAACACTACAGAGTAAATGCTAGGGGGAACTTAAAGCAGCCTAATATAGGAGCTTGGCTGAAATAAAACTTTGAAGATGTTTTCCAGAAGATGATAAAAAAAAAGTTTATGGTAAAAAAATAGCAAGACAGATGAAATCCTAGGACATTCACACCAAACGCTTCTTTCTTTTTTACATGTGCACTGCAGAAACCATGTGCCAGTGCAGCTGAATCCCATCAAAGATCCTGTGGAAGTCTAATATTTTTCTTTTCCTTGGAAGTAAAGGCTTGTGTTAGTACTATATAGATCTGTGTAAGTGGTACAGGTCCTGTGCATGTAACCAGTTTGATTTTGTTTCCTCTACCAGATTGAACTTCACAGAGTTAGCAATAGATGAAATGAGTAAAATTTTGTGGCCTGACTCAAAACACTTTTAAACACATAAATAGCAATCTTGCTTTTATACCATCATTGAGCAAGATTCCAGAGAAGGGCGGTTCTACAGGTAAATAAAATGCCCAGAATCATCTTACTTTATCAACCCACAAGATCTGTAAAGACAAAACCCATCTTAGGGCATGAGCCAACTGATGAACTCAAGCTGGTTCATGAGAGGGTTTTTTAGTCTTCCTCTGCAGCAGATGGTACTAGTCAATGTTAGAAATAGGACACTTGATGGATATACTGTAGTTCTGTTTCAGAATAGCCGTTCCCATGTTTCTTCCAGATTCTGCTTTTCTTTCTCCTTTCTTGACTGCCAAGATTATTGAGGATATTTACCCCAACACAGAACTCATGGTCTCATTTTTAAAATTTCCATTGAAGACAGATTTATTCGGACTGCTGTTAACCAGTCTAAAGGAAATTGCCCTTCTGGCAGCAATATCTCTTTGGGAATCTGTCAGCGTTAATTCTTTCTTTAGCTGTTGAACCAAACCAGGAGTCAAAATACACGTTTAGGAACCCATGCAAGTTTTCCAGGGTCTCTGAGCAACAGCAGCTTCCATTCTGGTAAGTCACAGCTGATGCTCAGCATCTCTTTGACTAGGTAACATTTTTGGAGAAAGCTCTAAAATCTTTTATCTGTCAAGGGATGGAACTAATTTCCTTATGCCAGTATTTGCAGAAAGGGATGCATAAGTGATGTTTAGGAAGGCAATTTCATTTAGAGATTTAACAAATACAAAAGTAAGGTAAGATTTTGTCTTCTCTTGTGATAAGTCAGTAGATATAGAAGCAAAAAAACCTCTTGTAATCTTCCCTGTTGCAGGTGAAACAGAGCAATTTGTGGTGAAAGATTCTGCTATAAAGGAGTAGAATAGGAACCTGAACTCAAGTGTTCTGTGAGTCTTAGTGAACATATGCTAATAATGTCCCATTTTTTTAGCATATTGGAAACCTAGAGAGTAGAGGTAGTACCGAACTGGTAGTTTCAGGGAACTTTTCACTTAAGTGCAGCCTGATTTTCAATAGCTATATTGAGTCCTCTGTAAGTATCTGTAGGGTTTGAACAGAGACAAAAGAAAGGTAGATTGGAGAGCTGTGTGGCAGAAGAGTTCTCTATTCTGAAATCCAGAAATAATTGAGGAATTAGATATAAGGGAAATATATAGAAACGAAAGACTATTTTTCATCTCAGTCTTTGAATGCACTGATCTAAAAGTTTTAGAATGCAACTGACTTAAAAGCAATTTAAATGAGTTAATCTTTCATGGAAATGCTCAGAAAATTATAATCATTCCTTGAAAGTATAGTCTGTCCTAAATGGGAAGAAACTGGCCCTAAACTGAAAACAAATCTGGTTGCAGTTACTAAAAACTGACGTTGTTGCAAATGCGTCAAAATTTAGAAATACCTAGTATGTAGACAGAAGAAAAATATTCTTTTGCATCTGTTACTATCTAATAGCAAATTAGATTAGGTTAATGATATACACCTAACTAGAAGACCAAAAGTCAGAAATTGGATTCTTGTCTAACATTTGGTCCCTCTATTGTGTCATTCTCTAAATCTTTGTTGTTTACCCAAACCCAGTGTTTTAGACAAAAATCTATTCACACATTTCAGCGATGACAGAGAACTCTTGAATGCTTACTGCAATTTAAGTGTTTTGTTTATTTGTTTGTTCATTTAATAAATTCTATTGGCATAGACTGTATCTATATGAATCTGGCAAATAGACCAGATAAAAGAAACATAGTCCTGCTTTCCCTTGAATTCATATTCTGTGATCCATGAGTTGTATAAATAAGACAGAGACTTCCTCTCAGGTGCTGACCCAGGCATTGTTATCTATCATTTGCTTATGTAGTCTGTAGAAAATTACAGCATCTGTAATTTTCACAACACTGTTTCAACTTTTGCTAGTTTATTAATACATGCATTGGACTGCTTTTGCAAAAAATCAAGAATATACTTTACTTTACAATTGCAAGAGAAAATAAAAACCTTTGAATAACTTCAAATCCAATTAAATGAGAATATATGCTCTTTGGAAATTCTCATTATCAATACTTAATATCAGATGGCATCTGTATTTTATAAAATTTTAGCACCAAAAATATTAGTCTACTAAAAATCTGTCTGAGGACTATGGGAGACATATGTTTCTTTTTGGGCAGGAGAACATTTACTCCCAATACTGGATTATGGTTTATTATCTTGCCCAGAGCTGCTGCCACCAAAAGCAGAGAGTTGTTCAATAAAATTTTGATAAGTTTTCCACAGAGCTTTTGGTACTAATTCTCTGTTCATTGGGTGACATAAACAGTTCCCAAGCTTTCTTTGTCCATTATGACAAGAAGAACACCTTCCACCTTGTGCAGTTGAGGAGTGTTTTGTCAATGTAACTTGCCTTCTCTGGCAGCTGAAACAGACCCTTCAGTCAAGACTTCCCTTTTCATCAGGGTTTGTGGATTCCTTACAATCTTGAAGAACCATCAGACTAACCTTCTCTTTCTACCACCCCCTTCCCCATCAGCAGTATTTGTCCTTTGTTTGGAAGTCTTTATTCCAAGACTCTAGCAGTCATTTGGACAGGCTGCATTGGAAACTGTTCCCTGGGCCTCCTTGATTCACTTGCTCTGGGAACAGTTATGGACCACTTCTATTGCATCATTGCTTCAGAATATTGTGGGTGAATTTCTTTCTATCCCAATGAGATGTCTTGTGAAGCCTTTTTAAGAGGCGGCTGCTAAAATATGTTTAAACATACACATTCGCTTTGAGGAATATGGATTTATACTCAAACAAATGTTCGGAATATTACAGAAAATAATTTTTTCTAATGACATAATGAAGATATTTCCTTTTTTTATAGTGCCTTGCTGCTCATTGTTCTATTAGCTTAATATGAAAGATTTTATTTATTTATATGTCAGTTTTAGACAATGGGAAAGACATGACTTGTGGGGGTTTTGAGATAAGAAAGGTAAGAGAAATTTTTGAAAAAGGTGCCTGCTTGTTGTCATGATCTTGTTGTCATTATCTCCAATTTCCTACTCTACATCCCTTTCTCCTTCCATAACTAGATGTTCTTTGGGCCAGATATTTGGGTTTTGGTTAGAAGAATGTGGTCAAAAACTTGTTTTGGATGGAAAAGGCTATGTTGGAGTCATTTGTACTCCCTGTCTCCTGACCATGGAACTATAATTTAGCTACTAAGAATAAGCTGTGATTGTTTACAAATGGACTTTGAAAATGCGGAGGAGATTATGAGAGACTAGATTAGTTGTAAATAATTATTTCTGTAGAAAAGTGTTTCTGTGATTCTGTGGAAAGGACTTACAGTCATCTCAATAAGTTACTAATTTGTTTACCTTCAAGCAAAATCATCTCTCTAGAGCCAGCCAATTTTTATACTGAGGTGTAGAAGAGCTGTCCTATGTGGCAATGTGATGGATAACTTCATTATACAACTTAAGAAGCTCTTCTTCCCTTTCTTGTACCTTTTCACACTCTAGTTAATCACCTCGCCCTGGTTAAACCAACTGACTACTTCAGCATTAAGAGTATGCAAAATTAACATTTTACTGCACCAGGGCCAGATAAAGGCAGTCTTTTCCATCTGGAAAACAGACAGCCTCGTAAATGATTCTTGTTTCTCTGTCTGATGTGTAGTCCAGCTGATGCCATTTCCAATCAAGACCTTGAGTCATGTGCTCAACTTCCATCCCTTCTCCATCTTTGTTCGTTATATGAATATAGTGTAAGGATGGCTGGTCTGGGCTGTGCCTGCTTTCAGTAGTGGCAGATATTGACTGCTGAGTGTTTATGAACAGAACAGATTACAGACATTTATAACTTCCAGTGGTCTGTGGTTCAGGGACTTTCTGGGTCAAAGATGATGAGGTTCTGGTTACTGTCACTGTGCCTGATCCTGATGTGTGGGGCTACCCAGCCTCAGCCCATCCCCAGGGAAGTGCCCTGAAAGTTCCCACTTCTCCATTGTATCTAATGTGAAATGACTTTGATGTTTATTTCACCTTGCTCTGTAAATTTTCTATCTTTTTTGAGATGAAGGGTAGAATCAGACCTGGACACAGCATTCAGCACATTGATTCACTTTAGATTTTTACAATGACACACCAAGATTAAAAAAAAAAGTTGTTATTTCTTGAAATGTTTCATAATCATTATTTTAGTTTGTAGTTTCATAAAACTGGATGAAAATTGCTTTCATCCCTGGGGTCTAAATCATGTACAACCCTTTTACAGAAATTGCTGCAATTTTTCAATAAAAAACTATATCTGTTTGAGAGATTGTTCCCCACCACTGAGAACATCAGGATTTTCAGTGTTTTAGTCTTCATAAGAGGAAGGATTTGTATCTGTAAGACCTTATCTGCCCTTCCTTTAGATATTGAGATGGATTTACCCATTGCAAGACAGGGTAAAATTCACTGTTGCACTTTCTTCATGTGAGCAATGCTTGCCATCTCTCCTTAAATTCCGATATTCTGTTATCAAACAGTAAGAGTGCTGAAGCACTATTTAATGATGGTTATTAAAGGACTCTTTTTCTTGTCACTTTTCAATTGAAAAATTTTTCCTCAAAGCTTTTGCATGAATGCAGTTGGAAAAAAAAACTATATGACATCACATTTTGTCATCATCAATCATTTGCTATGCAAATTGAGATGCCTACAGGACTTCAGAGTTCAAGGCCTGCCTGCACACGGGGCTTGTACAAACAATGAAAGATTTACTATGCGAGTAATAAGTACTTTCAGGAAAAGATCAATTACAAATGAAAGTAGAAAAGGTTATAGACAGAGAAAAAAAAAGAGTAAGTGCCGATCACAAAAGGGAAACAAAGGGAATAGTGATCACATCTGGTAAAATATTTTCATGAAATACATTTATTTGGTCAATATGCATTAAATTATTTTGCCTGAAACTTGTGCTTACTTTTAACATCCTGAGCAGCTTTGAAAATTAAGGGTTTTACAAGTAAATATTAAGGCCAAAAGTTGAGATCAAAGGTTTGTTTCAAAGAGGTTCAGAGACGAAAAAAACAGCACCAGGGAAAAAATATAGTGAAATTCTCTCAGGCTAAAACCATCCTCAGATCATGATCTTTGATAAAGGTAACACCTCTGTGTTTAGTGGGCTCTGATTCTTTTTCGTTTGCATTAATTCCTGATTCCTTTTTGACTTGACCTGAATTTCAGCAATCCTGTGGCCAGGAGTTCCAACACTTGTGTGCTCACTGATTGAAGTATTATCTTTTCCTTGTTTTGAACTTGCCACATGCTGATTTCATGCTGTGATTCTTGCCTGCTGGCATTCACTGGAAAAGTACACTCAGGATCTAGTAACAAAAGAATGGAGATTACTGTATCAGGACAAATCAGGATGGTAATATATTTCCCATTAAGACAACACAGGCTAGACTGAGGTCATGTTAAATCAAAGACTCAAAGCTGCCACACTTCCCAAAAGACAGAAAATGCCATTCCTCCTTCTGCTGAAGTAGTGTCCAGTGATCTTCCCTAAATGTGTTTCTGAAAGAATTTTCCATCTCCTTTGAAGCCACTGGCACAGTTGTGTTAAAGGTAGGCTTTGTGTGCAGAAATAAAATAGACTTTAAGTGCACAAGTGTAGCTGGAATGGAGAAGATACTGCTCATTACCAATGTGACTGAGTGGAAAATCGAGGGGGAAAATTCCCAGGCATAAAATTACCTCTTCTTTTCCTGGCTGCTTATGCAGCCATTGAGGAGGCTGTATTTACAGGCATGTTCTTTTACTCTGCCCTGCTGTTATGAGTGACTTTATAATCACAATAAATTCTGATCAGTCTTCCGACCATGTAGTATTTGTAAGGAAAAAACTCTTACTCCTGCTATTCAACTCACAAGAAGGCTGGGGAATAAGAATTTGAGATACCGTTTTTCAAGAAAGAGATGTCTAAAGTGTAATGAAGGACACAAAATCAGTCTTGAAAAATAAAAATTAAAAATGTTATGAGACAAGAGTAGGTTTTGAAAAAAGATCTGCACTCAGACCTTGATGGCAACATTAAGTTCAGTTCCTTTTTGGAAAAATAACTTTCTACTTTTCTGATAACAAACTGGGCAGAATTATATGATGAGCAGAAACACTAGATTAATTTAGGGCAACCTATATCAGGGTCTTGGGGAAACCCCAAGAAATCATATGTAAGAGTACTGTGCTAGTTACTGCATGAACAATTTGTTCATGGCACTGGCCACTACCTATCAATAAAAGCTTTAAGAATAACCTTCTTTGAAGGTAATTGTGTATTCTAATTTTAGTCACACACCTGTTGGTTAATACACTGAATAATGATGGGTTCTATCCTTAAGGAATTTTTACTCTGCGGAGATGTCCTTCGTGTCCCTGCTGGTCTTTATCTGCTTTCAGTGCAGTACATGTCTCCTGTAGGTTTTCTGTCATATTTGCCACTCTTAGGATACTGATAGATCATGTTAAATGTCTCTTTGTGCCATCTTCAGGCAATTGAATGCCCCTCTTGCATTCTGTTCATTTTTGATCTGTTGGGTTGAACTGTATCTATCACAGTAAGTTCTTCTGCTTCCCTTCACACGAGGAAAGGATGAAATTCCTTTTCTAGGTCATTAATGCTCCTTCAGTTTTATTGGCTGTTTTTTTTTTTGTTTGTTTGTTTTGTTTTGGTTTTTTTTTGCAATGAGCAGATGAACAAGAGTTCACAAGTTGCTCTTGCTTTCTGTGTATTATTTTATTGGACTCTTACATGTTTCTTTTTCAAAGGAAAGGATCCAGGTGCTCAGTCATCCTCATTTCATGAAAATATAATATTATAGTAGTATTTACATTCTCCAACACCTTCCAGTTATACTTTATTATTTGTTTTAAATGAAGTGGTTAGACTTAAGCACAACATTCAAAATGAAAACAAATGACTGGTTCTCAGTAGTAAGCATTAATTTGTGGTGTGTTGGTGTCCACAAGATTCCAGACTGCAGAAGGTTCCTTTGTGCTGTATCCTCTGTGCTGTGCAAACATGGAGGAGCTCTTGCTTGGAAGATCTTCCAATGAAATTTTAAAACAGACATTAAAAAGGTGAATAAATTACAGAGATGAGAAGGGGAATAAAATGGTTTATGAGCAGTAAATGCAAGCCAAACTAATCTAATTGATGGCATAATTTTTTCAGGAATTATTTTAACCTAATTTTTAAATACATTTTAAAACTCAGTCCCTCAAACAGTTAATAATTATATTAAAAGAGATGCCAACAATGACTCAATGTCTCCTGTGCTCCACTCCCAAATGATTGCGATTCACTTAGAGCTCATGAAGGTGTATCGTCAGCTCAAATCATATTGAATGTTTTACCTCCCACTGTACATTAACATGCCTTTGTTAACACAGAGTTTTAACTGCAGTCAGGCAGCACAGTTGTCTATCTTTTAAAGTGCCTCTGGAATTCCACACAGTTCTTCTTGGTTTTCAGTAACCTAAATTATTTTGACATCTGTGAATATGCCACCTTGGACTTCACCTTTTCCCAAATAATTAATAGACACATTAATTAATCATTTCCCTGCATTTTTAAAAGTACCTCTATTGTTTATGTGAGGAACACAGTGCAGAGAAAATCACAAAGCCAAAGTGTTAACCTGTTTCCTGGATTATTGACTGTAAAAATAATCATTAGCTGGTATTTTTGAAATTAGAAATTATTGCTAAATAAAATCTAGAGGTAATTCCTTACTATAGGTTTGCCTTAAATAGAAGGAAATCACAGTCTCTGGTTACTCTTTGCCAAAGATGAATACTAATGTCAAAATGAAGATGTCTTTAAAGAGAAAATGCTGATTGTACCTCTTCTGTTTGAAATGAAATGTAACTGCAGGTCTCAAATGCAGAAATGTGTCTTGAAAAGCAGTGTCTCAGACAGGAAAGACAATTCAGCACACTTGTGAAAAACAGTGTCTTACATTTCACCTAGAAGTAGATCTTGTAACCCATTAACAAAAGCAGGAAGAGCATTTAATATAAAGCTCCAATAAGTGCTTTTTCATTCTGAGAATAAATTTAAAGATGTGGCTTCAGATGGATTTCACTGCAATATTCTGATTTAGAAATGCCAGGTTTAGCTCTGAAGTAATAGTAATAGTAATAGTAATAGTAATAGTAATAGTAATAGTAGTAATAATTTTTTCAGAGGTGGTTTCAAGATGGTTACATCTTAGGAAAATATAGCTGCAAAAGAAAAAAAAGGGAATCTGGTCAAAGCGTCTTCTTTTACATATTCAAATATAAGAGAATCTCTGTTTTTGAAGTAGCGGCCTTTTGATGCAGAAGGTGGTGCCCTAAATTGCCTCATGGGGCTATTCACACTTGCTGTGGTTTTCAAAAGCTTGAAGCTTATGAATTCCTATGGAAAGCATCAGAGATTAGGCAATTTCTAAAAATCCACAAAGTGTCTGTTTGCATGTCCCTGTGCTGAAATAATGGTAATGTCATAATAATTTCTGCATTTTTGGTTCAGTTTCTAAATTATTTACAAGGTTTTAAAATTCTACCTTGTCCCTCTTTAGTGGGACAGTGATTGAAGACTCTTTTTGCCATGACAGATAATTTCAGTTTATGAGAGTAAACAAAATTGAGTAAAATTGGGAAAATTATCTCTGAACAGATTAAAGGTTAATTAATGGATTTTCTGTGGAAAGTAGATAGAAGTCACTTTTCAGGTAATCCATTCTTGTTTTTTTTAAGGAATTAAAATTACTTGCTTATGCACCCCACCCATTTAGAAAGACAAAGATTTAGATGGTTGTAATACAGTTGGCACATCAGTTACTATCTGTAACTTTTGTCAGTTCTAATGCCTGCATTTTGTTTTCTGCCCTGGAAGAGTTCCCAGGGACAAACAATATTTTACACAGCTCTGTTGGTGGCAGCTGATATTTTTTCAGTTCTGAATTTCATATTACTAAAAATACCCGGAGAGAAAAACTTAGGGAACAGCAAAAATAATCCTGATGGAAACAATGGGAGACAAAAGTGGTTTGTGGGGACAGAGTATATAACTGAGGCATGCACAGCTTTGTCAAGAGGTGACTGCAGAGGAAAGGTGGTAGGAGAGAGCAGTATACTAATAGGATATAGTGGCTAAAGGTTTTCAACTTCAAGAAACCCACGTGGTTAAAGAAGATACAATTACAAGTAATACAATGAATGTGAAAAGAGAAAATTAATCAGGTATATGAAGAGTTTAGTTTGTGAAGCAGTTTAGTAATGATAAGATTAAGTTAGGAGAGGATTCCTTCTAAGACAAGCTGTGGTATATGGGCTGGGTGAGACTGTGGGTGGGATTCAGCCCCAGATTCAGCAGAAGTATTGATAGTGGAGATGCTCACACGTGACTGTGTGTCTAAATCTTGTCAGAATGGGGCTCTGGGACTTGTTCATTTGACTCTGTGTAGGCATCCTCTGTCATTTCAGTTGCCATCCAAAAGATCTGACAGATCTAGCACAGGTTGTGGGGACAGCTGTGCCCCACTGGACTGGGCAGGTTTCAGTAGCTGGAACCTGCTCTGGGGCTCCGTGTGCTACCAACCATGCTGGCAAAATCTTCTTCAATTTAGGGGAAGCTGAGCCTCCCCCACACCTGGCTTATGTGCAGACACCCACTAAAGTGATGCTTCAGAGTCCAGAGCTGAACTCTGCCTTAGCTGAGTTTTGCATTTAATCTTTCTATGACACAGTAATTTCTGTCGTTAAATCATAAAGTCATCTACGGATTATAAAATAACCCCAGCTAATAAAGGATGTGGAAATTAATTCTGATTAAAGTGCAATTAAATTTTGGGGTTTTTTTCTCTTACAATGATCTTAGAATAACATGGCAACATTTTAGTGTTTAACTGAATGAGATTTTTACAGTTTTGAAAACTATTTGCATTTTTCCAACTTCTGTGAAATCTTTTGGGGTAGCAAAAAAAACTAAACAAAAGTATTCCAAATCTCTTCCTATTACCATCTCTGTTTATTTTGGTAATGTCACAAGTTCCATAATTCTAAATACCTTAATTATTTAACATTATCTGAATAATATGTAATAAAAAGAGACAAATCATCATGTTTTTTTCAGTAGCAAGTGCATCATACCTGAGTAAATGACCTGACTTTTCCATTAGAGATGACATGGCATGCTCAGAGTACTCACATTCAAAAGAAATGAAGATTTATTTTTAACAGTTTGATGAACACTTAAATACAGAAATGCTTCAGCAAATCTTTCCAATGTCTTTTCTCCTTTTGTATCTAGTTCAGATTATAAATAGATAGCACATGATTTTTACTTTTAAGATATCCTGATATTTTAAGAATCAAAATATAAGCATGGGTCTCCGAATTTAGTGCATGCAATGTTTAGGTCAAATGACTTTTTGCTGTTGCTAGCTTCCATGGGAAAATAAAGTTTTGCTAAAATTTTGAGGACAGGTGGAGAGGAAAAACAACAGTAAAACCATTTGCTTATTTTCAAGTAGATTTTAGTGAAATGTGATTTGATATATTTTACCATCTATTTGACATGCAGTGAAGTCAATTAACTATTTTCTCTGAGGACTAAATCTATTTGCCTAACTCATGAACAGCAGTTCCATAACAACACATTATCAGAAAAGCAGCTGGTCATAAAACCACACTTCAAAAAGATGGTTAGAACCAAGATAAACTGTAATTCACAAAGTAAAAACAAACCAAAAAGCTCAAGCCTTGAAACAAAATGTTTTATTGTCTGAAGCTGAAAGAATTGACACGTTAATATTCTGTACTGTGCTTTGCTCCCGCTTTTATCTTCAGTAAAGGATGACAGTGTTACAAAGTTCTGGAAGAGGTCGAGTACTGTCACTTTTATCAAATGTGGTATCAGTATTTTTCTTCAGTGGACTTGGAGCAATGTTAGCTGCTCTACCTTAGATTAGGAAGTGCACTGACTGCTCTCTTTGTACCAGCATTTGATTCTTGTATTGAAATTTGAGGTAGCACTGAGGAATTAAACACCCAGGAGACAAGGGAAATCCCTATTTGGGGTCTCTAAAGAAAATGGTAGTTGCCTTTGAATGTATTTTGTTCTTGCTTTGCCTTCTTTGTCAGTGTATTTCCAAGTACTGAATCATTATGTAGGTTGAAATCCTTTATCACGCAGTTTCACGGAACATTTTGTTAAGACTGGAAAATGGAGGACTAAGCTAGTTGTTGAATAATATGCTGGCATTTTCTCATGTGTGGCTCTCAGGTGGGTAACCCTCTGTCTAAAGCTCTACTTTAAGTTGCATTTAATTTTTTAAAATAATTTTTAAAAAAATAAAATTACTATTTTATGTAACTTGTTTAACACTTTAAGGTATTAAAGAGAAAAATTCTTATGTTAAATAAGAAAGTAACATTTTCTGGCTGTGTAACAGCTGCCAACAAAGCAACCTTGTGAAGGAGGGATTACCTGAATGTCTTAGCTATGTATAGTAGCTGGGGATATATGACCTGTTTTTTTTGTAATTAGGTAACTGTCTTACTTCAGCACATGTCAGTGTTTGTTTTGCACAGTGATCTTTGCTGCTAATTTCACATGATAACAAGATTATGAAGGTTAGTGCACAGTAGAAACATAAAGAAAAGGACTTTGGTTTTTCTTTTCTGATCTCTAAGTTAGTAGAACTTGTCAGATTAATCTGAATGAAAGACACTGTAATATATATTTCAGGAATATAAATAAATGTTGACTATCAGTGTATTCTTGTGGAAAATTCCTTACAGAGCAATCTAAAAGTCTTAGTAATTATTGAATTATTGAATAATTTTATGTAAGTAATTTAATGTCACATTCTCTTACATTCATACGTGGAGCCAGAAAAAAACCCTCCGGTTTTGCATACTAGATTGCAAATAATAAATTTAAAGGTACTGGATTGATATATATAATGTATATGGTACTGGACTGATATATTTGTGATGCTAATGCTTCTTAAAAGAGGAGACAGGAACAGAAGCAATCAGTCAAATAAATTTTTATTTTGTGCCAATGCACTAAATAAATCTCTAATGTCTCCTTTACAAAAAATAGGAAGAGAGCCTGTTTTACAGTGATTGTACCTATTAGGGAAACACAGTAGGTTCGATTGGAAATAGGATACCCAAAGCACTTGTGTGCATTTAAGTTTGAGGACAGGCTTGTGATATGATGACTCCCAAAAGTCTTCATCACTGTAAGTAGGAGTTGAACAAATAACAGAACGAGTGGGATGCCAGGGGTTAAGGAGCCTTTCGACTCCAAGATATTCAGCAAGTGAGAACAGGGGAAGCACTGGTGAAGGTGGGGGTTGGGGGAATAAAGTGCACTGGTAATTTAACGCTTCCTTTGATAGAACAGTGCTCTCCTATTGATCAGAAAGTTACAGATTTATTGGAGAGGCTCAGATGGACTTTTGGTGTACTGAGTAATAAGAACCTATTCAAATTTTTTTGCTTTTTAGACCACATATGTTCAGTCTTAGATCTAGTACTCTACCAATTATTACTGAAGTCAGGATATTTCAGGTAAGTAAGAATACAATTCAGTTTCTATTGTTCCAAAAAGATCCATTAAAAACAGCAAAACAATTCTGCGCATTTTCAACAAAGAAATTAAGATTTGAAAGCATAAAACTGGATACAGCAATTGCAGTGGGGAACAGAGTAGCAAAGGAAGCTTAGTTCCTTCAATCAATAGTCTTCTCTGTACCTTTTGTGCATGCTCCAGTAGTTCTTCCATCCTTCTGTATTAAGCCACTTTGTAGGATTAGGACAGATGAGTGATTATAGCTAAAATCTAAACCCCACTGGGATTAGGTCAAAACTTTCCTAATCTCTTCCTATTCCTTCAGTGATAACATTTTGTGTGTTTTTCCTTGAAACGGCCCAATGTGGGGATCTCAGTCCTGTGTGCCACAAGTGTACTGAGGGCTTTGTAGGACCCACCTCAGCATATTGTACCCAATTATGCTCTATTCTATGATTAGTCTCAGTGGAATTTCAATAGGATTACAGTCACTCTAACAACTTGGAAATACCCGAATTTTTGCTGAGCACTGGCCTCCAAGTCAATAAAGCTGCAAACTCCCATTAGAAGGACGTAACTTGGTACTGGGCTAGAATTTGTGTTTTGGGATTTTTTTTCCCCAGAGCCAGAGTAGCCAGAGTAATGTAAAAAGGTTTGCATGCAAATGAAAAACAATCTTACAGGAACACTTCCCAAAGGTGAGCACAAAGGGAAGGAACACTGTCGCATGTATATGGTAAGTCAGAGGAACACTGGCCACACTCTTCTTGTGTGTGTGTGTAGCAACACATCTTCCTTCATGGATAATTTTACTGATTTCAAATAAGTAATTATGTTTATTAATATAATTATGTTAGCACAAGAGCTCTCTCTAGTGGAGCCAATGATGCTTTACTTGTTCTGTTGCTCAGATACTGAAAAATAGTTGAAATGTTTAATCCTAATATCTCCCAAATACAGCTAATGTCAGAATGGCATTACAGCCACACAGGAATGCTGTGTTTATGAAATACTTTAAAAACATAATTCACAAAAGGTGCTGGAATTAAGTTTTTGCCAATCACTGACTTCACTGCTCTCAGCAGAGCTTGGATTTTTTTGGAGATCTTAATGAGCCTGTTCAAGGAGAACATGAGATTGCTTCTGAATGTATAATTGTGTTTGTCAACTCTCATTTTCCACTTTTATTTTCTGAGATATGGTGACTTGTACTGGAAAACTTGCAGAATGTACTGATGTTATGTCTGTTCCATAAGGGAACTATGACACTGTGCTACAGTTATGTCTTTCATCCTTCTTCTTAAAGAACAGTCCAAGTCCCACTGGCAGATGTGGCAATTTTGAAGAAAACATTGTAGTAGGTAGTAATTTCAGGTCTGACACAAATGGTCCATCCAAACACCATTTTCTGTCAGCTGTGTAGCTGGCTTTTATGTCCAGAAGGAAGCAGATATTGAGAGAAAAATCTTAGAGATGTGCACAACATAGCAGCTCATTTTATGTTAATTAAACATTGGTTCTATTGACTTACAGGGGTCCTTTGCACCTACTAGTAGTGGGAAAAAGGAAAGAAAAATTTATGATACTGCTTTTGGAGAAAGCAAGAACCAATTTATACTGCATGATTTTAAAAATATATCTATATTTTTATTTTAAAAGGAATTTTCAGATTCTCATGTGTAGATTTCATAGGTACAGTTGTTTTTTCCTTAGGTTTTGAAAAGCCCCTTATGAGCTGCTAAAAGAACAAACCAGCTCTGCTATGGAAACTATACTGCTTGGCTTGGAAATCAAAAATAACATGTTTTTCTGATGAAATATGGTAAACAGGGAGGTGCCCCCAGGTTTAATGGAATGGTCAGTGTTGTTTTAACAAATTAATTTATGCTAGTGAATAGTGAGATGATAACCTCTGTAGCAGACTGTTATCTGGATTAGCTACTACCAGGAAGGATTATGACAAACTAGGTAAATTGCGAGCTGTGAAGCAGCTGAGGAAGTTGAGGTAAACCACAGCTGGAGGAATCAGAGAGCTCTTGTAGCCTGGCTACTCCATTGTCTTCCTTTCAGATCAGGTAAAGAAGTGTAGACCTGCCTTAGATAAAAATCTTAGTGGGAGCAGTTAAAAACAGTTCCACTGAAGCAAAAAGGAAGTGTCTCAGAAGGCCAATGCTGAGGGCATGAAACACTGAGGTCTGAGGGTTTTCTCTTGGCTTTGTGGTCTGCATCGTGCCACCAGAAGAACTGGCAGATATTTCATGAAGGATTCGCAGCCTGGAAACCGATCCTAAATGTAAGCAACTATGCCCTATTCTTAAAAGAGGTTGATTTTTTGTTGTCGCTGTTTTTTTTTTTGTTTTTTTTTTTTTTGTTTTTTTTTTTTTTTGTTGTTGTTTTAAATTATTTTAGTTAGCAAAATGTGTATTCATCTTTCTAGGAAGTATCCTGGTTGAACTTAATGTAGTTTCGGATAATTGAGAAGCCAGTGGTCCAGTTCCCCCATTTTCCCCAGAAATCAAATCTTTTCAAAGAGAGGCGTGTATTTCTACCTGTCATGGCTTCTCCCACATCCTCTTCATGTGGCCTGCCCATGATGGGACTTGGCCTGAAGAAATAATCTAATAAAAAAATAAAAACCAGTAATTTTTATGAGGAGTCTGTTTGATGAAGAATTCCTCGGGAGTCTCTGAAAGTCTCAATGCCTGCAAAACAGAATTTATTTGCCTCCTTCTTCCTCCTGCCTGCTCCATGCTGTAGCTAATGACCTTTACGAGTTTGGGTGTTAGCTTTTTGTGATTTATCTGTTTCTTAAAGGTTTATAAGACCCCTGCAGCAGGAATCATCCTACTTGAATATCATCAGAGGCAAATGGGATAGTATTCTTGTAGACATTTGCAGTCCTCATATCTGGCTTCTTTTAGAGGAGAGAAATGTGCACCTCTAAGGGGTCAGATCCTTGTAAAGTAGGTAATGGGAATCCTGACTTAAAATGGCTTATTTTATGCCCAGTTTGAGTAGGAATAGAAAAGCGAAAGGACAGTCTGTTGCTTCTGCCGTCTTCATGACCAAGAGTTTTCTTTCCCTTTTTATGTGATAGCACAAAATTACTCAAGGGTATTACCAAGAATCTAATAGAAAGCATTTTGGAGGGTTGAAGAAATGCAACTGAGGGACTGATCTGGCTTGCAGCAGCGTTATTACTGGTAAGGAGAAGAAAAGCATGGCCTGTCTGTCCATCCTGTTTGATTTTGGCAGAGCTGGCAGGTAGAAGGTTGTAGTTTTTCTCTAAGACTGAATACAGTGATATGGCCATCACTTGAGTCTGAAACTTTAGCTCTTGAAATGGTTACTTTTGCACCTTTACTTCCTCAAATAGGTGTTCACTTCAGATTTAATTATGCATGTTGGCATTTGAAGAAAAGTAAGCCTCCTTCATGCCTGCCTCCTTTTATTCCTTTTCTTATTCAATTTGTGCAATACAGAGCCAGGAACCCTGACAAAGGCAGATAAATTTAAATTTCTAGATTGAACACTTAGTGTCTCAAGTGTTTTATTCATGGGCACCATATGCAAAAAGTGTGTAGTTTTTTCTATTGTGGAAAAGTAATGTTATGTTCAGAAGTGCCAGAGTTACTTGAATTTGAGTTAGCTGTGTTTTCAGGTGAACCTAGAAATAAATGGAAAGTTGAAAAAAACAGCTACATGTTAAATACATAGTATACCTGTAGTTTTAATTCTTTTAGGTCAAAAAATATTCAAATGCATTCACAGTATTTTTTGATTGAAAGAATTTGTAATTGGATTTCCAAACATGCTGCTTTCATCTTGGGCAGTACAATATGTACTTCGATAATAACATGGCAATGTCATTAGAATGAAGTCCATTTACTAGTTTAGGCATAAAATGGGATACAGAAGAAGACAATAAAATGCTTTCTAACATAATGCACCTTATTTTTTATTGTATTCAATAGAAGCATGATGAATAAATAATCTTATAAGAGCATCAGAAGTACACCTTGGTTGATCTCTTAGAGGTGTTGGGATTTCACTGCTATTGAGATTATGCATAATAACACTTCAATTGCTAATAAAGGGCATAGAGTTTTATAATAGATCAAAATATGTGCTCAAAAGGTGCTTAGATCATCCTGCTGGAAGAGGTAAACTTCCACACTTTAGGATCAATCCAAGAAAGAAAATTAAATGAAGATGAAAAGTAACACCCTCAGAATTGCTTCTTTTTTTTTAATTTTAAAGCCCATAAATTATAATTTCCCTATTCCCATTCATTCACACAGTCTTACTTGTAGCTGAGCTATATATCTATAAGCTGTTCTGGGCATAAGCTACATTTCCCCCTATATTTAATGGTATCTCATGTAAATTAGACTTGCAGCAAACTAATCTGGTCTAGGTAGTAAACGTCACTGCTTGAATTATTTTATTCATCTATTCCTTTCTTTTTTTCTATAGCATTTATGCAATTACCACTGCTAGTGGGATTTTCCCCTCCCTCCCCCCATGAAATCAGAAAAAATTAAATCCAAGGAAGCTAAATAAGGTTTAATTTTTTTTTCTAGTCTTTTTAAAAAAAATCTTTTCTCAAAGAGAGAGGAAAGATCTTTATTTGCTTTCAAGACAACCACAATTTAAAATTTAATAACAGAACATATGCAATTTTCCTGAAAATAACAGCACTTATTATATTTATAGAAAATTCTTGAAACTGGGTGATTGTGCTGCCTCAAAGACAATAGCAAAGACAGGGCAGTAGTTCTTTGTCAGAAGGTGTGCATTTCTGGTATTGGACTTTCAGCATTTCATACATGGCAGATCTGACTGCTCATTAATAAAGACATTCTTAGGACTACAAATCCTGATTACAAATGCTATTTGCTTTTAATTTTTTTGTTCATGGGGAGAAAAGGAGGCTTTTGAATTGGTCCTCATTTCTTTTTAAAAACACATCTGAATGATATACTTTATTGGAAAAGGTATTGCAGAATGAAGTCTGGTAATTGTTCTAGCTTTTGAAAATATGCATTGGTATTAATGTTTTTCATGTTAATAATATATTTTCTCTAAAACTGGTGAAACTGAAAATGGTTGGGGGGCTCATTTTGCCTATTGAGCTTTCATATTCTAAAACTGACTTGATGATAAAATTGCATCTACTGAATGACAGATCTTTATGAAAGCCATGTTTCCTCTTGAAACTATTTCATTTGAAACCTTAATGAATCAGTCAGGGACTTGTACTGTTTCTTTCTAAATATAGTCTCTGAGAGTCCTTTTCTGTTAAGTAAAAGACTGGGTATGAATTCATTTTAAAGATACAAAAACCAAATTGGGATGTATTGTGAGAATTTACAGTGGAAAATATCAGCTACCATAATGGCTGATTAGTAGAAAGTTATTGCTCATACAGAAAGTATATAATAGTTGGATTTCAATGCTCTCACACTAATTGTTGCTATAGTGAATTGAGTCTTCTGTAAACAATAGCCAACGTTTTCCAAAACAGAGTCCTTTCAAAGGAAATAAAGGTACCAGAGATTTTGTGATAATTTTATTAACAAAATTTGATTTATTTAAAAATAAAAGGAGTAATTTCAATGTTTTCAGATAATCTTTGTTTTCCATGTTGAAACTGTTCTCATATAAAAAACTGCCAAAACTGAGTGAAAAAAAGAAAAAAAATCTAGGTCATTAAAGGTTGAGCAGCAGCATAGAATAATAATTCTGGAATTTAGAAGCTCCTCTGAAAATTACATATGTAACTTATAAACTTAATACAATCCTTCCTTCTTGTTTTGTGAGGGAAGATAAAAATGAGTTACTAACTATACTGGTCCAATTGTGGACATATTTCACGATCTCTCTTGCAAAAAGCTTCTTTATTTTAGCTGGTCTGCCTCAATACTAATATTTAACTTATGTGACCAGAGATTTTTCAGATGAGAAATTATGTAAGACTCACGTAAAATGCAGGAAAGAGAAATAATCAGCAAGCAAATAAAACTTGTTTGGTTATATTTCCCCCTACATGTTAAAAAAAAAAGTCTTAGCTTGTGATAGGAATGGATTTATCCTTGTTGCACTGCTTCCTCTTCTCAAAGTGTGAGAAGAAATCCGATAGCGACATGTTTTGCTCAGTTCCTTTGCTTTACTGGGAGGGTGGACATTTCCCCCCACCCACCCCAGCAGATTCTACGGCAAATGACCTTACATACAGAAGCAGTCCATGCTTTTGTTTTCAATGATCCCCCATGATTTGCTAAACCAAATAAATTTTGCTCTTAAAATTGGCTTAGTTGCTTAGACTATAGTAGAAATGATGGTGTGCTATGGTACATACTGTGATTTGTAATTAATAAAGTCTAATATTGTCTTCAAAATATAAGAAACCAAAACGTAAATCACACCTCTCTCAGATTTTCCAAACTCTTATGTAAGTGACCTGAAAAAGTGAGCAGAGAAATTATGTGCCCTCAGCAATGTTTGCTTTTAAAGAATTTTAGAATATGTTAGGAAAAGTTCCAAGAAAAAGAGTGTCCCTCTTGTTATTCTGAGAAGATGAGAGGACATGTGTCAGGCGCTGGGAAATGGTAGGGTGGGTTTCATGCTGTGGTAAATTATGAGAATGCCTTGCGGTGTTTGCATTTATTTATTCCTAAATAAACAAAAAGTTCAGGATAAAATGAATACTGGCCAGAAGGGTTATGTGCAAATTTTTTTTTTTTGTTAATCAAAATTGCTTTTACTCTTTTATGATGATAAATATAGTGGATAAACAAATAGGTGTGATGCACCTAGGCATTTAAAAGGCATTTGACTTTCAGCATGCTGTTCTAACTTTAAAAACTCCTATCAAGATACAATGTCAATAAAGCACATGTCCAACAGATTAAGATCTGTGTGGCTGACAGGTAATGCAGGAAGCTGTCAATGGAAAGCTGTCTTGGAGTGTAGGTGTTTCTCATGTTCTTCTGCAGACACCAGGCTCAGCATGGTGTAACACATCTTAGTGTCTGTAAAGCTCACATGACATCACTGCTGAAAGATTAACTGAATAGTAAATAATCATGAGGACAAAGTCTTGTGTAGATACTTGTCCAATGCTTAATTCTGATTTATTTTTCTCCATAGGGAGCCACTGGTTTCAAATGTGGCCTGTGACATACATTCTCATTCACAAGATATCAGAATAGTTCAGTGATGAGTTGTGGCCTCAAGATCTATGAATTTATGTAGTGGTGTCATCTTTGTGCTAAAAGCCACAATGGAATAAGGTTAAGGGATTGGTGGGAAGATTTGGTGAATTTCTATTTGAGGGTGAGGGAGATCTGGCAGATCACATGTGGAGATGCCTGAGAGAGGTTTTCAAGTGCATCATAAAGTCTGCCTCTGACATGAAGGAGACAGAGCTGTTGTCCTTGCCAGGACATTGCAGTTCTTCATGAACATAGGGATAAAATATAAATTTTGATGAGAGATGTCAGTTGCCAATTATAGTTATTTGGGTAATACCTCATGCTGGTGCTATTTATCTTTAGCGTTCAAGAATGCTGATGAGTAAATAACATGCAATGGAGAATATCGGACTTTGCTGCTACTGCTGGTCTGAAGCTCAACTTTTATTTCCTGGGGCTATGCATGTGCAATGCTGGTGGGGCTTGTGAGTAACATTTTGGGTCCTGTTCCAATAATTTAGTAATAATTTTGTAGAACAATGTGTTGATGTATCTTTCTGATACTTCTGTATCAGCAGCATCCAATGCAAGTCCTTTTTGCAAGCAAGGCTTCTAGTTTTCTGTAGTATTATATTGACAACTATAAATTCTGTGGTTCATTTATGGAGAGAAAGATGGATCTAGATGATTATTTTATATTTCTTACTGAATGAAAATAAAAAAGCACAAAATGTATTAAGTGTAATTTCCTAGAAGGAGGATGAGCATCCCCCTTAGAGGTCTGGGATAGCTAAAACTGACCTTGCAAACAGGTGCACGGAGAAATTCAATCCTTAGATATTTCGGAATCTCAGTGCTAGTTAGTTTCAAAGTAACCATTGGAAAAAAATAAAGAAAATGAAAGAATCAACTGGTTTTGAGAACATATTAAGAAATAGTGTTCCACTGCTAGTGAGATAGAGTTTTTCTTTGATTATCGAGAACAAGGAAGATTATTTTTGTTGCTGTTTTGCTTATTCCATCTGAAACAATTTCCATGCCTTAAAGGGAGGCCAGTATTGTGTCTCTGCTGATACACTTTCTCTATTTCATTTTAAATGAAGGCAGAGGGCTTAGAAGACTGATACAGATATTCTTTTTCTCTAGGATATTAACCTATATGAATATTTCAGATTTATGTTTATTTTCTTTCAGTGACAGTTACAACACTCCATCATGCTCTTCCCTTTAAACAAAAGTGATGAAAGCTGTGAAGATGTTCAGTATGTACAAGTGTTTTTTACTGAGTTTAGCAAAATGTAAGATTAAAAAACACTCAGAACAAACGTATTTCAAGAAGTCATAAAAGAGAGACTATTGAAAATATCTTTGTTCAAATGTAAAAATTTCTATTCATTCTCAGGAGCCAGCCCTTTGGTCTTCAGTTTCTAACTTATTGGAGCAAACTGAAAGGGATATAGTTTCAGAAAGGCTGTGTATAAAACTAGACACTACACAAATAATTTGGAATTTTCCTTTTAGCAGAAATAAATGCTTATAGCTGTAATGCTATGTGTCTACATACAGGCAACCACATGGGATTTTTTTCAGCGTTTCTTTGGATGTCTGGTTTCCAACAATATTTTTGCTGTTGCTTTCCTAGTATTTGTCTTATAACAACAGCATAAAGGATGTAATAAATGGCTGTGTATGCATTGGAATATTTCCAGAACCTTGTTCCATGTATGGACTGTATGTTTCATCAGAAGATCCTGGTATCTAAAAAGTAGCTGTACCTATTCATAACTGGTGTACTTCTCAGAGAGGAACTACAGAATTTATTGAAGAAATTACTTTTTTTTCCCCCACATTTTTGGACCTATTATTCATGAAACAAATAAGATTGAGATAAGTTCCAGAAACAGAAGAGTAATCACATCTAATTTCTATCAGTCATGCGTGGTTGGCAAATGGCATTGAAAAGAATTGTGTTGCAATAACCTAGTCAACAATAAACACAAAAATTTCTGTAATTTGTCGCCTATTGTGGCTTTTCCATCTGTACAGTCTTACTCATATTTTTTGCTTCAAAATCATCATACAGAAATGACAGAACTCCAATTTCCTTTCAGTCCATCCATTTTCCATCATGCTTAACCTCCTGGGAAATATTTTAATACATTCCTCTCACAGCATTAAAAGATCAACAGTCACTTGTTGCTCAAGTGCTGGTTCTCTGGATCTGTTTGTATGTGCTTGGTGATATTTCCCCCAGATAATCAGTGTACATACCAAAAAATTTTGTAATTAAATTTTTGTGTGTATATACCAAATCTGGGCATCCCTCTTCATGTCAGCAGTGGCTGCTGTTCAGCTATTTAGCGCTCCTTCTGTAAACCTACCAGAAAAGCCCTCACTTTCATTGAAATCAGCTGTGCTGAGGGACATTAATGTTTTTTGGATTCAAGGTTCAGTCTGACTAAAGGATTCCTCTCCACT
Source organism: Lonchura striata (assembly GCF_050655825.1). Taxonomy (NCBI): domain Eukaryota; kingdom Metazoa; phylum Chordata; class Aves; order Passeriformes; family Estrildidae; genus Lonchura; species Lonchura striata. Next base: position 93,603,946 of record NC_140704.1, read on the forward strand.
GAAGCTCTGGACTGGGACTCCCAGCATCAAGTCCCTGACTTCAGAAGGGGCACTGATATATAGACCTATGTTTTATGAAGTACCCTCTCTGGCACTTGTTATCTCCCCATCAAACAGGGGAAGAGCCTGTGGGATGTTGTGCTTTGTCTCTGGAGTCAATCCAACATCCCGGCAACACTGAAAGGAGCAGGCCCCTTTTCCAGACTAGGAGCCCTGCTGTTCTCCTTATGTCAGTTGAATTCAGGTAATGGGAATGAAAGAAAACCAATCCAGTAAAACAAGCTAACGATTTGGACTTTTTTTTTTTTTTTTTTAACACCAGGTGCATGAGTCAGACTCATTTGTGTGTAGCCACAGTGATTGCCACAGTGAAGTGGATGAAGGAAACACTTATTTCATGAATGAGAGACCAAAATTTTATTATTTTCACTTGATAGTGCCTAGAATTAGCATTTATTTAATAGAGATCTTGCCAGAGGAATTCATAGTGCCTTTGAGGTGTGTTCTTGCAGGTTGCATTTAGACATGGTGGGAATCAGAAAGTCCTTTTTCCGTCCCATGGTCTGGCTGCAGACCTTGGCCTTTGTGGGCTCTGTGGGAAAGTCACGTCCTTCCCCCTTGCCTTCTGTCAACACCTAGGTGCCTCCACTCCCACAAAAGAAAACCAGCTGGCAAGCTGACAGAGGTCCTTGGTGTTTTGTCCAGATCCACAAAAGGGATGAACACCAAACGCTTGGTCCACAGCATGTACTGACCTCGGAGTTGGGGGTGAATGGAAGTGAAACAGGTTTCAAATATACAAAAAGCTTCTGACAAGACAAAAGGAACACTGATTAAAAAAAAAAAAAACAGAAACTTTTAAAATTTGTTGCAGGTAATTCAGGGAGTAATGGGTTTAAAATTCACAAAGGAATATGTAGGACACATGTTAAAGCTCTTTCCTTATGGTAAAGACGGAGGAATAAATTTGTTGTATGTAAAGACCTCCAGCCACGAAGGTGCCAAAGCCTAGACAATATTTCTCAAGTACAACATAAATGTAGTAGATTTTCTAAAGGGAATTATACTGGACAAGATGACCTCCTGAGATACCTTCCAGACCTTTGCCTCTATAAACTTTATTTAAACTGACCTGGAGACCACAGGAAGAATGTTTTAAAGGAAGCCCATTACCCAGGTTGTCTGGGGATCACATGCCCCCTTATTTCCTAAAGCAGTTCTGGGCTCATCTCTACAAGATTCTATCTTGTCTGGGCACTGACTGCCTGAGGCAAACCCATTTTCTGTAGGAATATCTGGCATCAGACATTGTGATTGAGTCCTCAGATCTCTGATTTTACCCATGTGATAGACAAAAGCAATTATTTGTGGTTCTAATGATAGACTCTAATGTCCAGAGAGGAATTAGATTTACAGAATATTACTTCTAGATGGGAGCAAATATCTCATCCTTAAGGTACCCTCAAAGCATCATTAGCAAGTTTGGACTGGAGTGATTCAGTAGAGACATAAATTAAAATGTTAAGTTTGTTTGTGCTACAGGATGAGACAAAGCATATGTTTATATCCTATGGAATAAAATGTGAAAGAAAATAAAGATTACAACAAGCCTGTAAGAAATACAAAGAATTTGTTGCTGCAATATTGTTTTTCTTGGGAAGGAAACCATGGTGTATATTTCTTTGTAATGTCAGCTGATGGAGCTGAGACCATAAAATGTTCCTTGCCACTAGCAGAACATTTCTGTTGCCAGTTATTGATCGTATTACTAGTTATCGTGAAAAACATATATTATAAATTGCATTCCTTTTTTTTTCTTTTCGCTTATGTGAAAAGTTTCTGCACAGTGAACAGAGGAAGCTACTGCCATAGAAATTCTCTGGAGAAACAGAGGGGCATATTTCCTCTCCACAGCCTATGTTTAGAATGCCAAACAACAGCCAGCCAGGCAGGCAAGCAGTGCTTGTCACCTGCTTCACTTTCTCAAGAATCCTTGTTTCTATGTGGTGGCTGCCCTGTTCTCACTGCTGGCCTGCGTGTCCTAGGCTGGCTGAAATAGCAGCGTGCTATTCGTAAAGAGTGTCTCAGTATTGCAGACGATGAGCTGATACAGAGGCACACAGAACTGCAAATGTTTCTGAACAGTGCTCGAAAGCAGTGGTTGCAATCAAATGGTAGGAAGGCAGGTAAAAACAATTTGTAAGAATAACAATAACATTCCACCTCTCCATCTCAACTTCTTTAAGGTGCATCTAACCCCTCAGCTTCTCCATTATAAGACCTATTCCTTCCATCTAGCTTCCTGTCTATTGCTTTCTAAGCACAATAATGTAGGAATATTAATAATTCATGTTCTTGTCTTGCTCTCATTTTTCTCTTCCCAGGCTCAGCCACAGCTAAGGTTGAGGCCCTGAACAAAATGCTGGCTATCACTGCACACCAATTGCCTTGATGTGCTCTTTGGCTTCTCCTCAGAAACGACCCCCCTGGAAGGACTAGTGGAGCATTCTTCATCCACAGCCAGGTGCTGCATGGAGCTGTTTTGCTTTGCTGCCTCCCCTGCCCACTCTTGCTGGCTCACCCAGCGCTGGGTGACAAGAATTCCCCTCTTGGCACAGGGGCTGCCCGGGGCAGAGGCAGGCAGGGGTGCAATGCCTCGTGCTGCCTTGCTCCTCTCCACCTCCGCTCCTTCTCCTCCTGACCAAACGTGTATCTGCAGGTCTGACTGCCACTTCCCAGCCCTTCTGCCTACCTGAGATTTTTTAATGCAGTTTATTAGTTTTCTTCCTGCACAGGAACTGAGTGTTTTTTGTTTGATTCTCACCACCTTTCCACCCAGCTGACCTGTCTCTGATAGTTATCCTCTCCTGGGCCCTCCCATGGCTACCGCCTTCCCCTTGTGTCCCATCATCAGTACAGTTACCTCTCCTTTGCCATCCCCTGGATTTCTCTGCCTTTTGGACCCTTCAAAATCATCTCTCTCTTCACAGAGGTGTCCAGCTGGAGCTGACTCCTTACTAGAAACCAGTCAATGATTGCGATTCCCTTTTCCATTGAGTTTTATCCCAAAGGCTCATTGCTGCAGCTCTTGTCCTTCAGCAGTCGTCTGCCTTCGTCAAAAAAGCAAAATGTTATATTAATGTTTATGTTATATTTAGATCAGAACACCTTAAATCCTAGTCTACAGAACTGACTACATGCTTCCACAAGTATCAAAAGCAGATAAAACTGTTTATCATATAACCATTTAAGGTGATTTTAGAAGTAATCCAAAAGATTTTGTCAACCTATTCCTTTAATGTGCTGAATTCTTCTGAGAAGGAAATTATTTTCATTCACTTTCTAATTGCTTAATGATTTGTATGAAATGCAGGTTTATTAGTTATAACCATTCCACATTTCTCAGAAAGAGATAAAAATATTTTGAATCAAAATGCTTCTGAATAAGTTATTTGAAACACTGATTGCCACTATTGGCTCTTATTATACAAACATGAATGTGTCACTTTATTTGTCAGTATCTCATCACTTTAAAATTAGCCTTTCACTGACTGGCTTTGCAGAAGAACAGTAAGAATTTCTTCATAAAAAGTGAAAATAATTTGATTTTATTTAAGTACCAAAAGAAGATTTTTTAATGAAGTTGCTTTCACGATTCCCATGCCTTTGAATAATAAAAGAAAGGCATAGGTATAGAAAGTAAAGTAATCTGGAAGCAGAAGTTCCTGGTCAATGATAAGTAAGGAAGAGGAAGCATAGTTAAATATGCATATAATAATTAATATGCATATAATAATTACGCTTTACAGCATATATTGTGTTTCTTATATTTTAAGTGAGGAGGATGTTAAAGGATACACTGACTGGAGATGTGCCAGTAATTAGCAATCTTGGATCCTGAAGGCCTTATATGTGATGGCTTTCCCCAGTGCCAGGAATATTGTTCTGAAAATAAATATTTGCCAGATTTTTTTTAGCTAAAATTTTGATTATTTTCTCTAATTTCTTCCAAGTAGCCTACAGAGAGATAAAACAGTAGAAAAAAAAAATTTTTTTTCTCTTTTTTTTTTAAATTACCCCTTCCCTCCAGGGTGCACAAATAAGAGTGGTCAAAATACAGTGTTTCATGTCTGGGGCACAAGCAGAACTGGATAAAGTTCTGGTATCACTTTTATTCTGTGTGCAGCCAAACCCACCTTTAACCCCAGAGCTCTTCCTGCTGCTTGGCTCTCCTCTTCCAGCCTCTCGCTAACCAGCAGCACTGCATTGCACTTGACCTGCTGCTTTTCAGGGACAGCATGGCAGCTCTGCTGTCATCCAAGACTACTCAAAATCTCTTCCAGCCACTCATTTAACTCCAGTAATACCTCAAATGTCCAGTTTATTTGTTACTTTAAAGACACCTGCTCCTATTCAACAGATTTAAACCCTCAGTTGTTAATTTCCCTACACTTGTGACCACTGCTCTCCTCCACCATCACCCTGCAGTTCAGCTGGTCTGGATGGCACCTTTCTCTCTGTTCATGTCCATCTATGAAAGGCTGAGGGTTCTTCTGCAGCCAAAGCTAAGGAAAACTGCAGATCCTATGGTGAGGTTCACCCTGGATATTTAATTTTGGTCATCCTCCTTCAAAACCAGTAGCAGAAATTGTAAGGACAACAAGTAAGGAGAACATAACAAAACTGTACATTGTTCACATGGCCTTTCTCAGGCAGATACTGTTGGGAAGGTGATGCTAGAATAAATGATTCTTTGGTCCAGGTGCAGACTTTTTGCCTTAGAAAATATATAATGACTTTCTGTTTCTTCTTTACCCTGAGACAGGGATACTTGAACTATGTTGATAGAACACAAAATGGTGCATTTTCTCCCTTTTCCAGAGTTTTTCCCACTACCTTTTTGCCAGTAAGTTCAATAGTTTGAGAATTCATAAAACATTTTGATGGTGCTTTTTCAGCCTTTGTCTTGGAGCAGCATCTAAATGCAGGCTAACTTACAGCTGCAGTTCTGCTTTGCCTAATGCTTGGCAGTCTCAAAATCAGGCACTCCGTGAGCACAGAGACAATTCATTCTTGTGGCATTTCCTGGTTAACCCAGTGCTGTGCCTTGAACCCCCACAGCAAGGTCTGCACAGCTTTTCACCTCCAGTACCTTTTTACTTCTGTGCTCCTGGGATTTCAGATAATTCTCCACTGCTGTGGAAATGTGTGCAAAGTCAGGTAATGGTCAATGGATTTCATTGTTTTTGTAGTACAATGTTACATAGCCTTTAAAAATGAAAACTGAAAAAGAAAGATCAGGAAGTTTTTTGGATTAATCACTTATATTTAGTATTACAAGTGTTCTTGGGATGATTACAGAATGATAGACAGGTGAGAGGGAGCTCAGAATCTGATTCTCAAGTCTGATTCTGAATCTGAATCTGAAGTCTTCCTCTCCTCTTTTCCTGCCACAGGAATGTAATTTCCTGCCTTTTTTATGGTCAATCACCATGCCCTTTAAGTTGATTTCCTTTTTTTCCAGACTGTGGGAAAAGCAAAACAAAATAAAAAATTAAATTCACAGAATCCTGCAAGTATCAGTTATAATCTCAAAAAAAATCTCTTTGATTCTAAATGCTTACAGAACACCCTCTCCTTTAGACACATAGCAGGGCTGTAAGTTAAGCCATATCTGAGGGGAAAATGGCAAGTTTTTTACCCTGTGATGTGTTTTCTTAAGCCCTCTTTCCATTAGGGCACCTGGATCTATAACTTCATGTTATAAAAGAAGTGTTATTCATTTATGAGTGAACATACTGTACTGTTCCTTCTTGTGGGACTTGCCGCTGCTAGTAGGGGACTCTTTTCTTTTACTGGAAGCAGTCAGGAAAATCTCAGCAGGCCTTTGTACAATTATCACGGCCCCAGGTTTCCATCTAGTGCACTTCCAGCTTTGCTGTTCCTAGCCAGTGGGAATTTAGCAAACTACTTGGAAGGAGATCTGGTCACTGAGGCATCAAAATCTACCTTCTTCCAGCGTACCAGAAGGTACGGCTGCAGCCTGAAAGCTGCACCGTGCCTTTTCACACAGAGATCTCATCAGGGAGAGAGTCCCAGGGTTGAGACACTGTACCCAAAAATAAACACCTTTCAGTGCTTTCATTATGGGGGCTTGTACTCTTTCCTCCTTTTGTCTTGGCTTTGGAAATTGGATGAGATATATCTTGCCTGTTTGGCCATGTAGAGGAGAAAGGGATAATTTCAATGGATGTCCTAAATTTATTAACTTTCCCTGTCTGCCATGAGCAAAGGCAGGAAGCAAGCTCTCAAAACATCTCTTACAAGCACATCAAACCTATAGATGTCTGTGTCAGAAATATTTGAAAGCATGATTAAATGAAGTTGCCTGAGCCAGACACATTTTAAAAAATAAGCACTGTATTACTTCGAGTTGCTGTAAATAGTAATTTACTTTAGTTATTTTCTTTAATTACGGCGCTCCATCTTTACACAAGGTTGTATTTAGGAACAAAGGGACCAGTGTCACTGTAAGGTGTATGCTATAATAGAGACATTTATATTAGGCTTCAGGAGAAGCCTACAGTGTATCCAGCAATTCTGTGGCTCTTGTGACCACCGACCCTTCTCTGGTTTTGTTAATGTGTTTTTTCCTTTTATATATGTGCTCATTAGGCTCTTTCTGGTTCTGCTATGAAGTTATCCCAACACTTCAGCTATTACCCTGCACTGTTATTACTTTTCTGACTGATAGTATCAGGAGAAGCCAGAATTAAAATAGACTCTCCTCTATTATATAAAATGTACAGGTTTTAAGGGGAAAAATGCAACCCCAAACTTTTCACCTAACAAGCGTTATAAATGAGCAAATTGCTTCAAATGCTTTTAGAAAGAAACAGGAAACCAAGTTATCTAGCAAACCTATTTATACACAGTAGGTAACCCTGGGTTGCAGGCAGGACTAATATACAAAGAATGACAACCTATTTCTTTTAATGACAAGTTGACATATTTATTTTTATTATTTCACAGAAGTATTCACCAGACTCATCTTTCACACTAAAACCCCATTCTCCTCTCCTCCAGACAGAGCATGTAGCCTTACTACACACAGGTTGAGTAAAAAAAAAAAAAAGAAATTAAACACAGCACTGTTGGAACAACAAAAATATATATATATATATTTGACAGTCTGTGGTTTACTGCACTGGAACATAAAATTTAAGATTTTTCTTGTCTGAATAAAGTTTTCTATGCTCAAATTTGTAAACTTAAATTACAGCTACCAAAAGTGATTTTTATATGCTTAAGTTGAATTTCTACTTCTCCATTAACTGGAACACCATTTTCTATAAAATATGACTGATTGTTCTACCTAAATAAGATGCTTTATAACTTCTAGGGCATTAAATGACACAGTTTAGAAAAGATAGAGCCCCTTACAATATATGAAAACTGCTATAATGAACTTAAAATATAAACTAAGTTACCATAAAATGGGCTTACTTTTCTGTACTTAGTGTGACATTTTCCAATAATAGTATTTTCTACAACAAAAGTGACAATTCACTTCTGCTCAAAGAAATAATCTCCTTAGTTTTGCTAAATTTTCTTTTTTTTTTTTTTTTTTGTGTAACAGGAACATAGATATATAAAATAAATAACATTTTATTGACATATACTTTAGAGTAGCTACAGATCAAACTGCACTTTCCAGCTGTGAACATGTAGACACTGTGTATGCAAACCTTACATTGGAAATGAATGAATATCTATTTTGCACGTCAGTTAATTGAAGGTCTATTAATTCTTTCAAATGAAATTGTGTTTAAGAATAAAAGTGTCTAGACCACAATTATTTTTCTTCTTACTGTCCCTTTTTTTTATATTTTGCATAGGTGTTGAACACATGTTCTGAAAATGTAGGAACCTAGAACTATAATGGTAAAATAAAATAGAATGATAGTATAATAGGATATGAGTACTAGTTTTGTAAGTTCATGCATATATATATTTTTCTGCTCTTTACAACAGCTATTTGGTCAGGGAAATATGTTGCTAAGGAAGAAAGTTATATTCTTATTCATATAATTATGTTGTAATAATTGGGGGACAAAATAAGGACTTCTAACCTTTTAAGGCTGTTGTTAGTTTAATAAAAAAAAAATTATATGGTTAAAAGAAAGCCTCAAACCTAACATAAATCAACCTAATTACAGTGGAAAGAAATAGGAAAGATATTTTTAAATGTTCCAAACCTCATATTTTAGTTTCAATGTAAAACATAACCCATTCAGTAAATAGATCTTTTGGTTTCATGTAAATGCTGCTCTCATTGAAGATACAGCCAAGTGACTAAACATTTTAGAATTCTTGGGATTTTATAATTTTAGCATTCTATATAAACCCTTCTGCAAGTGGATAACAATTCTGTTAAAACAAAAGAAAAGATAACCTACTCCATTAAAAATTATGTCACCAGCATCCCCTTTATTAAATGCTTGGAAAGATCTTATGTCTTGTCCATATTTCTTGCTTGAAATTGTGCTGGGCTTGAATGTGACCTAATATAAACTACTGTCACATTCTCTTGTAGGAATTCAAACTTTGTAGAAAATACAGGGTTTTTTCCCCCACATGGTTTCACTAAAAAAAAACATCACTCTATTTTAGGTGTCCTCCATCCTGCCAGTTCCCTGCACATTGTTTTATGATACCTGCATTTTATGGAAAAAAAAATCCACCCAAAATGCCAACACAGTTTTTACATTACCAGGGATCTACTCGAAAAGTGCCATTATTGAGTTCACAGCCTATTCCTGTTCATTCGTGAATGAATAATGTTAGAATTAACATGAGCTATAGTGCATTATTTATTATTTCTCTGGATTTGATGCTTAGCAGAGGTGTTAAAAGTCTGATGCCTTTAAATGTAATTCATTTCCTTTCATAACATATTTTGCTGTCTAAAAGAGCCCCTTCATTTTAATCTGCTATTGTTGTTTTAGGGTATTACTTAAAATTAGAGAAATATTAAAATTATTTCAAGTTATTAGCTAAATAAATAGAGCAATTAGAAGCATGTAATTATTTAGTGTCAGTCAATAGATACTGAAGTAAACTTGAAATTTAGGCATTTGGCTAATATCTGCATGTTTATCATAAAAATAAAAACAAAATTATGCTCTTATACTCCTTTACTGCGATTTTAATTTCTGAAAGTTCAAGAATGAACAAGAAAGTATCCAGGCTGGAAGTCTGACACCATCAAAGTAATGGGAAATTAATTCACAGCAGCATAACTGTGTGGTGATTGTTTGTTCTTGTTTAAACAAGATTCTTATTTATGTTGTTAAAGGCTCAATATTAATATTTTATGATTCATAATACATGGTGTTGAAGGTTGGTGAACTAGGCAGTGAAACAGTCTCAATTTCCTGAGAAGAATTTTCAGCACAATCAAAACTGCAGAAATGCTGTGCAAGAGGCTGCTTCCACGGATCTGAACAGGAGATAGATCCATACACAAATTAAGAGTATCAGTTAGAATCTGGGAAAACACCCTGTATGACTGCAAAAATCTAGCTATTGTGTATCAAGAGCAAATTGAACAGAAAAAGATTCTTACAAGGCACTGTGAGAATGCTTTCTCACCTGTGGGTATATCTGATTATCAGAATTACAGTTACGAGGGTTTTGGCAAGACTTGAAAATTCCTGCCATGACTTCTATCTACTCAAAACAAGCTGTTGGCTAGTGTTCTTGGCAAGCTTAGCATTTGCTGCAAGGCTTCTGAAAAAAAAAATGTTTCAGTCCTTAATCACTTAAGAGAACAATTGCTTCCCCAAGGCTTCTGTCTGCAATTTAAGTTGATGCATCTCTTCTGTAGAGGTGCCAGGTGACATATCCCACAACAACCTTAATTTGAATTTGCAAACCATATTTTAAACATTTTCAAAATATCTCTGAAGTTCCCTATGCATCTCTGCAGCTAACCAGATTGTAACTTTCCAGAATTTAAAGCATAGCCTGGAATATGGGTCATAATGCCTAAAAGAAAACTGAAAACAAGACCTGCAGTGGGCAAGAAGAGCTGGGCAGAGTAAGAAGGAACTTCCCATTTGAATATTTATGAGAGCTTGATGATTGGACAGAACAACATTAAGTACCACCACACCAGTCTCAGACACTGAGTTATCAGGTACTTGGCTCACATCAGGTTTTTTTTATTATTATTATTATTATTATTATTATTATTATTATTATTATTATTATACTACAGGCTAAATATAAACAGAAGTAGTGAAATCCAGTCCTTTATGCAAAGGCTGGTCTGGTCAACCTGACTGCTTCATCAGCCTACCTGGACTTGGTAGCTGGCTCCTCCTGCAAGCACACTGCAGCATCCCATCTCACTGTGTCACTGCAGTGGATCTTGCATCTTGCACTGCCCTGAGTGATTGTTTGTGAATCACAGCTGGAATTTCTCAGCTTGAAACCCTTTTCCTTTTGCCATCATGCCAATATGAGAAGGCAATGCATAAATTAACAGTTATTAAATGCACTGATGAATCTAAAGCAAGACAAATCTGAACCTCTCTTCTGTAGAAGGAGGCACGAGAAGGAAAAGCACATTTCATAGTCATTAAATGCCTGCTAACTTCAGACATGTGAGCTGAGCAGGAAGGATTAGGAAGGCAAAGAATGCCAACAGCCACAATTTATGTCTGGACAGTTTCATCCCTTTTTTTATAATGGACAAAGACTTAAACCCACAGTAGCTTTATTTAGCTCATGTTTATTCTAGTGCTAATTATGAAAGTAAGTAGGGACCAGACAATGAAATGCATTTCATTGGGGAACTTGGTCTGTGGTTTGAGTAGGGCTGTGTTGCAACTTGCTCCCCTAAGGCTTCAAATATCTCTCACCCAAAAGTGTCAGGTAAAGTATGAAAATGTAATGAATAAATAAAGAAATTTAAACAACCTAATTAATTAAAATTCTGGAAAATTAGCATTAAAATTGCATCCCTTGAAATTATAAGATTATTTACAGGTTCTTTCTACTGCTTATTAACACTATAAATGGCTTTAATAGGAAAGAAATTTTAGAAAATGTACTTTCTATACAGCATTTTAATTGAGTTGTCCTAAAATGATTGTGCACAACTGGAAAAAAACCTTTTCTCTTTTAATCCATCTAATTATTTTTGCATGTGCGTATAATTTATTTTTCTGAAATTCTGGAAATTAAAAATGTTTAGAGAGGACCAAAAACTGCACCCAGATTTTCCCAGCAATGCAAAACATGCCCTGATTAAAAAAAAAAAATTGTCAACACTCATTAACAAAACAAACAAATAACCAACCAACCAAACCAGAAGCTAAGCAGCAGAGCAGTGAAATTAGCATCCTAAAGCATATTTGTGTGTCCTGTGTCTTGTCATGATTGATGTGTTGCACTCATGTGGCATTTGAAAAACATTGTTTTGCTGCTACTTAGCATGATGACAAATTAACAAATGGAATAAATGGTTTACAAAGCGGTTACATTGTCATTTATGCCTTTTTCCTATCCAGTCTGGACTACTACAAAGCAATCTGAGGCTAGTTACAAAAAGATACACAGGCTTTACAAGGTGCAGCATGCAGCAGGGTGATTAATGCAGAAAGATTAATGAACATAATTGTGAATCAGTAGGTTTTGTCTTATTCTGGTTGTCCATTTTGTTATTAATAGGTGCAGAAATCATGACCTTTATTTCATAAATCCTCAACGGGCTGGTACTGGGCTGCTAGAGATAGCATTCTTGAAGCATCTTTGAAACAGCCTCTGATAAACAGGGGTAAAGGAGGTGATCATCCAGGGCCAAACCTCTGAGAAACAAGGTAAATTAACCTGGGTGATGGTCCACTCTGTCACAGGAATGGTGCTTCTGGGTACTTCATACCCTATTGATCTGGCACTGTAAATCTAAGTGGGCTATTGCTGAAGTGGCCTCAGGTTTGAAATGACTTGAAATGGGTTGTTTCCCAAGATTTCCATGGTGGGGAAATGCCAGGAGTAATTTTTCATGTGTGCCATCCCTGGAGAGACATGATTGCTAAGTAGTAATGCTGAATTTGCAGACAGTGAAAAAAAGTGCTTTTTTTTCTTGAAGAGAACTCATGGGATCATGATGTTTCTGCTGGACTATGGTTTCTGCAGCATGACTATGCCCCTCACTTCATGAAGGTGCCATCAGGGCACAGTGCCACTACACTGTATTCCTGCTGTCTCTTTCTTATTCTATAATAAGTTTCTTATACCTTGGTTTGTTCATTCCTCACCACAGACAGCCAAGATCAAGATCCCAAATATATTCCATGAATGCTTTCCTTTGTTCTGTTCTAGACAAGTAAACAGTATGAAAATTTATAGCAAAAGTATTTTGGGTTAATTATTTTTTTATGTTAAGTCTGATTATTTAGATGATGCTTGGTAATTATTGATGTGTAGTAAAAGTGTACTGCAAGGTATGGAAAACATTTGGTCTACAAATGCAACCTAGCAAGTTAACACGTGTTAGCTGAACTGCGCTAACTGCCCAATTTTGTGTTCTTTGCCTGTGGCAGCTCTATAATGGCTCAATTTAGCTGGCCCTCAGAGAAAGCACCTGCAGAGATTTGGTGTACCACAGACTGTCTCACCCCTTACAGGCACGCAAAAGCCGTGAGCTTCTCAGTTTGCCCACCACTGTTTTCTGCATGCTTGTACTACCTTGGGTTACAACATGTGTAATGTGGGGGATACACCGAAAGCCAGAGGCGCTCCCCAGATGTGAAGCACTGAACACCTGTAGGATGAGCTCCTTCTGGTAATACTCACACTCTGGGAAAAGATAATTGCCTCCCCTTGCCTTTATGACTGCTGGAGGCATTCTCAGTCATGGCTAAGTTTCACATTTGTGGCCGATGGGGTGCAGAAAAAAGAGCTGAGGTGTTGTGGGGTTGTCCTCTTTTCAGTTAGTGCCGAGTTCATTTCTTCTCAGTAGCTGTTACAGCACTGTGTTTTGGATTTGGAATGAGAATGGTGCTGATAACACACTGATGTTTTGGTTTTTTTGCTTTGTCATGCTTATCCTAAGTCAAGGACTTTTTTCCATTGTCTCATGCCAATAAGGAGGTATATTTTAAATAACAAACCCACATAAACAAGGGAGCCAACACTCTGGAACAGTGACTTGAACTGACTAGAGGGATATTCCACACCTTAGCATGTCATGCTATTTACTGGGGGCTACCCAGAAGGGTGGCTGAAGGTTTGGGAAGGGGAGGTTTTAGTGTTGGTCAACAGGGGGGTGACCAATTGCATTGTGCATCACTTGTTATTACTGCTGCTACTACTACTCCTACTACTCCTACTACTACTCCTACTATACTCCTACTACTACTCCTACTACTACTCCTACTATTATTATTATTATTATTATTATTATTATTATTATTATCATCATCATCATCATCATCATCATCATCATCATAATTAACAATCATTATTGTATTTTAATTTATTTGCAATGATTAGACTGTTCTTTACTTCGATTCTCCTCCCCATTCCACAGGAGTGGGGGGAAAAGGGGGAGGTTGAGTGGGAGGCTGCGTGATGCTTAAATCTCCAGCTGGGCTTAAAAATACAGCAAGGGTGATTGGTGGGAGTTACAATGGAATTAAATCTGGCACTACACATTTGCAACTCATTCTAGAAATGCTAAAAAGCACTGTTTTTGAAGACGTTTTGCCGCAGAAGTGCACCACACCCCTTTTGGGGTGCAAAAGGGGGAAAGTAGCAGAGAGAATGAAGAAACAGGCAAGGGAGCAACAGCAATTAAGGAGTTGCAACAGACACTGCTGCCTTAGGGTGCTTGGGTGGCACGAACAGACCTGAGGAAAGAGACTTGAAGGTCATGTGGTAAGCTGTATCTAAGAGCTATGATTTTAAGCTTAAACTACCAGCTAAAATTTTATTATGTTGAATGAAACACAATGACCAGTCTATTCCAAGGCTTATATGCATTAATATTCAACAAGAAAAAGAAACAGAGTGTAGTGTGATAAAATAATACTAAAAGTAAGAGTCTGGTACTTCTGAAGCACATTACATGTGAGGTTTGTGCCTGAAAGCAAGCTCTGTTAGTCACAAAATAAAAAATAGTAAAGGAAATCAGTGTGACCTTCTCTTCTTGTTACAATAAAATATTTGGTAGAAAATACAGAATAGATATTGACAAATAGAGCCAGCTACAGAAGTAATTAAAGAAAATTTGGTTCAAATATAAAACTAGTATTTAAGGATGTTGGAGATTTCATAGTTGGATCATCACAGAAAGGGTTATATGCTTCAGAATTGGCTCTTATTATGAGACAAGGCTCTTTCAGAAAGCAGAATTCATCAATCCTCTAAAATAAAGTGAGAATACTTTTAAACTAACTGGTGCATGAGCAACATGGGACTTGTATAAATTAATGTGTTCTTCCAAGAATTCACTTTTGTGGTGACATACGTAGGAATTACATTTTCAAATAGGTCATTACTTGGAAATGGAAGTGTCAAATGAATTTGTAGATTAAATTCCATTTTTGAACAGTGAAACTTGATAAAATATGTGATCTGAAGAGTTAAGGAAGATTCAGAGGAATATCACTCCTCTCTATCAGCAGAACATATAGGACATTGTTTCTTGCAAAGTTGTTTTCTACATGTCATATTTCATTTGGAATCAGATTTAATTTTATATATTCTGCAGGAGTTAAAGATGGTGTGTGAGGAAAAATGGAACACTTTGGGGCAGAACTCACTTGGTATCTGTAGTCATGAGCAGGTAGCTACTTCTGTCTCCACTCTTCTGGTGATTCATAGGCTGGCTTGGCTAACACTCCCTAAGCAGTGCATTCTTCTGGATGCATGCTGAGATGATCCAGCTATCCTGTGCTGAAACAATGCATGTGGAGTTATGATCTTCCTTAGACAGCACTGATCTGGGATCTGGTTGTACGGGTCCACACCTGGGAGCGGTATATCCGTGCAAACAGAAGTGACGGCATTTAGCCCAGGTGCACGGCCACACCGAGGTTGTGCTGCTGTCACTGCTCAACCGACCTCCTCGTGCATGGTGCCTGTTGAGCTTACCTGCATCCCCAGTGGCCCTTTGGGCTCAGCTGATGCTTCTCCTCTCTCAGCCCCAAACTATTAGGCTAGCCCAGAGATACGAGGCCTCGAGGGGAGGAACACCAGGAGATGGGCAAAGATTCAAAAGAGGCTCTAACCCTTATGTAGTTTGTCCACCTTCTTTATTCCATGAGATTTGGGGGAAAAGAGAGGGGGAAAGAGAGCGAACAGGAAATCTCAGGGGCTTATCTAGGCTCTGGACAGGGAGGGCTTCTCTGGCTCTCTGCCAACCCCGTCAGGGCAGGAAGGAGGGGACCAGACTTATCTGATCAGTCACAGGGGTCCCTGGAAAGGGGAAAAGCATAGCCCAAGCACACTGTAACACTCAGCACAGGTACACTTCACTTGATTAGCTCAATTAAGCAAGAGTAAAGAAAGCAAAGAAACATTGTGTTTAGTTGGAAGTGTGAGAAAGGGAATAAAGACTGTGACATCTTCAAGAGCTTAGCCCTGTAGGTCTCAGGACAGCCTCGTTTCCAGAAGGTGATGGACTTAGGAGAAAAAAGGCTTTTGGATAACTCCTGTGTTTTTGAAATGTTTGAAAAATTACCTTGACCATGCTGGAGTAATTAATTTGACTTGGCATTTTTGTATGTACTTAACTACAGATGTATGCATGGTAAAGCTCACCACTGTCCAAATGTACCTGTAAGGCCTCAGTTAAAACCTTTGAAGTAACTATCAGTCTGAAGTGAATAATGTCCTTAACCAAATATTTCTGAGAAGCCCACCATACACATGGATAAATATTTTCTTGCTAAGCTCACATTTTAAAATTAAATATTTTTTTTAAGGCTTTAAGCCTTAAAGGAAATAGGACAACTTCCTTTCCACACATTATTTTTTAATGATGCAAAAAATACATTTTAGCTTATTTTTCTTTTAAAGCGACTCTGTATTTTTTTTCTAAAGAACCAAGCCCTAGACCAAAAAATACCTTGCACCTATTGAAGAGCAAGCATCAGAAATTATTCGACTGAAAAGTTTTTGAAAGATTTAAGTTTGCAAAGCAGGAAATAAATGGAAACTCTTTTGCAACCACATGAACTGTTTTGTACTGTGTGCCAGTCTGTGGGTGTTTGTCTGTGTCAGAGCTCGTCAGGTAGTTATTTGGATTACATTTTCCATCCCTGCTTATGAATCACTCAGAAACTGATCCAGATTTCTCTTATTGCTTTATTATTTGTAAGCATAAATTGAATAATCCACATGATTAACTTTCAGACTACAGAATGTCTGTAAATTTATTGCTGCAGTGTGTCACCACTGGCTGTTCACATTAGGTACTTGAGTAACAATTTTACAGTGGAAGCTTACAAATTTGTTTTTGGAGAACTAAAACTTTTAAGACATTTGAGCAATGAATATCCAATTAAATCCGAATTCAACCACAATTAAAGGATCTGATTTTCAATTTCTGTTGTGAGTCTTCCTATAATAGGAAAAAATTATTGCATATTTTCTGTAATGCAAGAAAACATCTTCTCATTTGAGTTGTGCTACTGAAGCAAAAGAATTACTTTTAGGAACCACTCACCAGCAGTTTAGCAGGACAAGTTTTCTTGTACAAACCAGGTAATCACTTGAATTATCTTGGGTATTGCCGTGAAGTCCACAATACAACAGGGTATGAATTCATAATATCTGAATAAAACCCTATATGCATGTGTGCTTCTTGTTACTATCCTATTATAACAAATTGTTGCTAGTCCAACAATACTGTGAAGCAAATAGCAGTATTAAAATATTCGGGGGATGGATACCAAAGAACCTTTGGAGGAGGTTAGTCCTTGCATGCCCAGCCTTTGTGTATTGTTAACACCTGGGTGATGCCTGAGGCATGCCAGCCAATAATTATATACCTTCATATTTCTTTCTTGACAGTCAGTCATCATTAGTTCTAACTGGGAGTTAAAAAGATATTCCTCATGCCGCTCCTTTTTCCCTGTACCAAATTCTACACTATCTTCCGCGAAATCACAGCAATTTCACCAGCAGGTTACATAATGGGGTTCATTACAAGGTTTTTGCATACAAAAGAAATATAATGCCATGCTGGATGGTCTGAACTACTTAAGTGACAGCTGCAGAACAGATTGTTTGAGCAAACACATTGCAGAAAGTAGTTTGCAATTAAAATATTTTTAATTAAGTTCCTAATGACCGTTTTTTGATCTTGCTTTAAATCATGACCATCGTGGTTTGCACCTCAGAGAAAGGAGATGGCATAGGATTTGCATATGATCCATGCATGGTCACTCCAGCAGTTGGCTTTCTGTGAGAGGCAAGGAGCCATCAAACACCCACATGTCAGTAATTCACCAAAGTTGAGTTGGAACAAGAGCAGTTCAGTCCTTTATGTGAATTTGTAGGGATGAAGGACAGCAAGAATCAGTAGGTCATCTGGTCTGATCTCTTGTGTAATATAAGCATCTACCTCTGTAACGAGGTTAATGACTTGCTATTAATTAGTACTTATGTTGCATCTGACTTATGTAGCTCTTACAGAAAAGCTTTAAACCTTTATGTGAAGGAATAAAGATGTGGGGAAACTGTATGTCCATTGGTCTTTGCTCCAGGGATTAATCATTCTGGCAGTTAACGATTAGCACATATTCCCTTCTGAATTTCCTTGTGCTTGGCTTCTATCTAATGGGTTTTCTGTTTTGGTTTGGTCTTGGTTTTTCTTTTTCTTTTTTTTTTTTTTTGTTTACCTTTGTTTGTTTGCTTGTTTTGTTTTGTTATACCTTTCCTGATTTATTAGAATTTCTTTTATAGTACTTGGGTATTTTTTACGATGTAGGTATTTTATATGTTTCAAGCAGACCATCTCTCACTGTTGTTTTTTAAAAGCTGAGCTGAATCCTTATTCTGTCTACGCAAGGCATTTTCTCTGAGCTCTCAAATAACTTATGTGCACCTTCAACATATTTCTTGAAATAAGAACATCAAAACTGGAGGAAGTGTTCCAGTATAGTCTCACCAAGGCCACAGGGCATAGCTGAAATCACCTTGGCTTTGCTCCATTTATTACTCTTTGTGTATCTGCAGACCATAGATGCTTCTTTTGCTGAGTCACCATAATGGAAATTTATTTTCACACATCGGTTTACTTGGATGCAATTTCTTAGCATGTGGTTATGGTCAACATTCTTTTTGTTCCTTGTATGTATGAATTTAATAGAACTGTTTAGGGTGGAAGAACCTTTAAAGGCCATCTAGTCCAACCTGTATGCAACAAGCAGAGACATCTTCAACTAAATCAGGTTGCTCAGAGCCTCCAGGTATGGGACATCTCTCTGGGCAACCAGTTCCGGTATTTTTTCATGGTAATTCTAAAAATTTCTTCCTTATATAAAGTGTAAATGGAACTTCTTTTAGTCTAAAACCATTTCTCATTTTGTTTTGCAACAGGCTCTGCTCAACATTTGTGTCCTCAGCTCTCTTGTAGGCCCCTGTTAGGTGCCGGAAGGTGCTCTGAGGTCTCCCTTGAGCCTTCTCCAGAGTGAACAGCCCCAACCCACAGCCTGTCTTCACAGGAGAGGTGCTCCAGCCCCTGTATCATCTTCATGTCCTCCTCTGGCCATGCTCTGGCCCTGTCTTTCCTGTGCTGAGGACCTCAGACCTGGCGGCAGAAAAGGTGGGGCAGAGTAGCTGGGAAGGCTCATCCCCCTTGACCTGCTGGCCATGCTTCCTTTGATGCAGCCCAGGATGTGGTTGGCTTCCTGCTCTGCAAGCACATGCTGTTGGCTCATGTCCAGTTTTCTCATCCACCAGTACCCCCAAATTCTCTGCAAGCCTGTTCTCAATTCCTTGATCTCCCGGCCTGTATGGGTAGCAGATGACCGACTGTTTGGAATTCAACAGGATATCTGGCTTGCCCTCATCTCAGTTTCATTTGCTATTCAGCTGGATCAGTGGCAGCTACAAATCTGGTTAAAATGTAACTAATATTAGGCTAAATATGGACCCTACTAGACATATCTTCTGCTATAGGTGAATTTTTGAAACTAGTTTGTGATCCTTTATCCTCAAATAATCAAGTAATTTTTTTCACAAGATGAACAACATGCTCTGATGACTGGTGGTGGTATTAATGCATGCTTTAATACTTTGGGATGTAAATCCTACATGACATTTTCATTAATCTTTCCTGGATTAATACCAGGATTTCTGGTCTTTGGTTATGTGGGTCATCTGCTTGCCCTTCTATTGAGAACTTTTACAAAAATAATGCTCTCTAGGTATCTGAAGCCCTTCTGCTATTGCAGGCTGTACTAGAGATTAGTATCAGCCAGCAGGTCCTTTCAGCTAATTCTTGTGGAATTCTTGGCTGAATATTTTCTGAATCTGTTTTTAAGGTATTTATCTCTTGTGATATTTTTCAACATCCTTCTGAATTACGTACAGAGTGCAAAATGCTGCAATGCTCTGCAGTCTCAAGCATCATCCTTTTTATTGTCCCAGCAGCAGCACTTCTTGGTGACAAGGCTTTTGCTCTGGTTTAGGTATAGGAGCTGGCAATTGTAGTGCAAACTGCTCATTTCTTTCCATCATGATTCATAAATACTATGGGAACAGTCTGTTCCTTGACTTCAGGTATAATTGTCATTGATTTCAGCAGAACCTGTGGCGAATGCAGTAAATGTGTTTCAGGCAAAATAACATCCTCTGCTTGATAAACTGGCCAAATGACAGAGGAGCTCTCTCATACTCTACAAACCTGACCTTGTTGTGAGGGGACTTGCAGCTATAGTCTGAACACAATAGCCAAATCCTAGACATGTAGTTTGTGAATGAATGTATGTTTTGGATGTCACGTGATGGCTGTATTATATTGGAACCACTATTATCAGTCTTTCAGAATGCTAGTCATGCACTGCTTGGCTTTTATACTAATCTAACACAGTCAAATGCACTTCCTAAAATTAGAGCTATACACAATTTCAGTCAGAAAAGAATAGATAGTCTCAGTAGTTGTTTATTGCTGAACACGGTCCACAGAATGTTTAGGAGTGAACAAAGTAGTAGAAATCTATAGCAAAGTATTTTCTAGTAGTGTTTGTGATGGTTTTGTAATTTCTTTGTAAGACTAGAAACATGTAGGTTTGTAAAATGTTGGGGATTTTTAGAAATAATTGTGCCTTCCTATAACAGAAGTTCTTGAAACATACTGGTAGCAGTTAAATTGGTGCATGCTGAACAAATTAATCAACCAAAATGATAAGAACTTACATTAGTTTAGTTATTTTGAATGCATCATAGGTGCAAGGCATAAAAAGCATATCTTATGTGGAAAGACATTTCAAGCATAGAAAAAAATTTGAGGAAATTGTGTCCAATTAAATGAAAACTACAGAATAAATATTATAGGAAAATATACTTTTCAAATAAAGGATATGATTTTTGGCTCTGATTTAAACAGCATTGACTCATCTAGATTATGAAAAATATTGCATCAAAATATCCTGTAACAGCAGAGAAACAGATACCTACTGGTAAGTACAAATGTGCAAAAATACAAAAGCTGTGTGTATTTCCCCCAGTATAGAGCAACAAACAATAGGAACTTTTGGTGCTTTGGCTGGAAAATATTTTGTCCAAGAGATGTGTAAATTGGCAGGGCAACCTAATACCAATCATCTCCTGTTCTGACATGTTTTATGAAAAAAATACAGGAAATGTGTATGTATGTATGTATCCTCTTTGCAGCAGCAGTCTTGTGAAGGACAAAAAGACAACTTGCAGACTGAAAAACCTCAGAAATGCAGAATCAAAGGACATTTTATCACCTACTACATATACTTTCTGCATTGACCAGCCTATATTAGAAATAGCATGTACTAGCAAATATTGGATTATTAATCTTTTCTTGGTAGAATTCAGAAAGGTTTTCTGCAAGTACTTTATGCAGAGGGGCAATAAATAAACTAAGAAAATAAACTATAAAAGAAATAACCTTAATAAACTAAAGTAACATTGATATGGTACCTCTTGTATGAAAAAAATTAAAAAGTAAAATTAGCAATAATCATGAATATAAACAACAGCAAATATAAATCAGAAAATCACAAACTACCATATGCTCTTCATGCTGGTTGTCCAGCAGAGACACTAGGCAGAGTGCTCTCCAGGTGAACAGGGGTGTGATGGAGAGACATCTGGGAGATTTCTGAAGCTGTGGTAGCCATCAGGACAATGCACCTAGTCTCACAATGCCCTAATAAATAGTAACCAAAGCCAGGGATTGGACTGATCATCCTGGGGGTGATATGCTGAACCTTGTGCACATGGAGTTGAAGGACAGAACTGAAAATGCTAAAAATCCTCTTGGTGGATGTAAATTGTCCTGAAAGTATTAGAGTGGATTCTGGTGGTTTTTTTTTTTTTGTTGTTTTTTTTTTTTTTTTTTTTTAAGAGAGCACAAATCCAATTGATAAAAGCAACTTCACTGATGCAGCACAATGTTTTCAGTAAGAGCTGTTACTATGAGACTTTGAGTGTATTCTTCTACATTAAAAGTTTGATTTTTAATATATATGTATGGAAGTATGAAGAACCACTGACTATCAGTTGATTCTTCAGCTCTGTGTGACCCATGCAATTTGCTCAACTTTCTGGAAGAAAATCTACTCAGAAAAACATGTAAGATACATATATAAAATTTAGAGATACTGAGTCTTGTGGCTTGCTAAAAGAGGGTAGAATACTCAGTTTGAACTCAAAAACTTGGCCAACTTTGGAGCAACCTAGTAATGTGGTGTGTTTTAATATAAGCAGAAACATACTAGAACCCCAAATATGATTATGTTTGCCCAAGGCTGCTTCTTCCCCATGAACAGGACTTTCTGACATACCTGTAACTAGTCATTCACAAAATGGGCTTAGGAAGGAGATGGGATCCTATATCTTCCTTCAGTTTAACCTTGAGTTTTGTCAGTATTTTTCAGGTGTGAAGTAAGCAACATGTTGTAATCTGGGGGTCTGATGCAAATAACATCAGATAAATTTTGCTGGTTTTATGCAGGTGGGTAGATGAGTAAGTGCTGAGACAGTTTAAATGAACAACAGCCATCCTTTTTGCTGTAACCTACACAAAATTATATAAAAAATGTACCCTTTGATAAGTAACATAGCTTACCAAAACTGAGTGTGTGACTCGCATCACCTTTTTCCACCACAAGCTGTGCTATAGTTCAAGCCACACAGATCATCACAGACATGTCAGACATGCTGCTGTCCAAATTTTTGTTTGTTCAGAAGTGTGTAAGGTGCAAAATAATATCCAGGTGTGACAGCAGGCAAACCATTTGCAGAGAATAAACACAGAATTACACATGCCAAACCTTGGACTGGCCATGGTGTGGGAAAGCTCACCCTTTCCTCAATGAGTCATTCAGGGGCACTAAATATATCTCCCTGGCTCTAAAGACAGATTTTATCAGAGAACAAATCTGCTGAACTAGAAAAACATAATTCTTTGTATAGGGAGATCATGGATCTGTCAGGTAACACATATTAAATAAGTCTTGAACACAAATATCTGAAGTCCTTTTTTTCCTGCCTGTCATACCCATACAGTGCAAGGTGGTCCCTTCACTTGCCTTTCATACCAGGAACAGTCAGTGCACCTTAGTTTGCTCAAACTCCTTGCTTAGGAAAGTCTTTTTCTTTCTATAATGCCAGAGGGAGGTCTGCTTTCTTCTGAACCCAGGCTTACTCCTTGTGCCAAATACGTTTTCCTTCTGCAGACTTCCATGTCAGTTCCCCATCATGTTGTAGAAGCATTTTGTGCTGCTTGTGTCCAGCAAAGGTAAAGTTCTCCTTTCAGAGGGTCCCCAGAGTACAGAAAGCAGGAAAATTTGTTTTCTTTTCTTTTGACAGGCCTCTTGCACTCTTTAACAAAACACAGTAAATTTTGCTCACAGGATACTCACTTGCTAACTCCCTGAACCATTACTCTCAATCAGGATAAAAAATATTAATAAAATGGTTCCTGGAATAAGTCAGCACTATTTGTTGCAACAACAAAGAGACCTTTATCTTATAGTACATATATTATATATACAATATATTTAATAAACTTTAGTTCCACTTGGAAGGACAAGTTGCATCCTGTTTCAGAAGAAAAGACATTCTAAAGACACACCAGTTGCAAATTTTTCAGGCATTAGAACAAAAATGAAAGTGAAAATAAATAAAAGAAAAAGAGAAAACAAGTGTTGTAAGAGAAGAAGAAAGAAAAATAAAAAAATAACATAAAAAGAAGCAAACAAATAAAAAGGATGTTGCAGTATATAGAAACAGGAAAATATTGCAGCCTCAATTCTTACTGTTTGAGAGAGCTGGGGCATCCAATCTGGAGAAGGAAATGTTCCAAGAAGAGTTTAGAGCACCTTCCAGTACCTAAAGGGGGCCTACATGAAGGCTGGAGAGGGACTTTTCAAAAGAGTATGAAAAGACTGGACAAGGGGAAAATGACCTTAAACTGCAGGAGGACAGTTTAGATTAGGTATTAGGAAGAAATTATTTACTGTGATAGTGGTGAGGTTGCCCAGAGAAGCTGTGGCTGCCTCATCACTGGAGGTACTCAACACCAGGTTGGGTGTGGCTCTGAGCAACCTGGTCTGGTGAAAGGTGTCCCTGCCCATGACAGAGGGCTTGGAATTAGATGATCTTTTAGGTCTCTTCCATCCCAAACCATTCTATGGTTCTGTGAATTGATTTCCACAGTGCATAAGGCATTTAATAAAAGCATATCCTCCTTATAGTTTAAGATTATTGCACAATTATTTCTATTTGGCACTTCTGTGATTTATAATCTCCTACAAGGTTCTTTTGATATGGGAAATAGTTGCTACTTCTTTTCAGGACTTCGAAGATTGCATCATTCATGTATTTATCAACTTTTTTTGAAATTGAAAATATTGGCAGTTCTGCTTATATTTACAGCTGAAATTGGAGTGGTATGGATTTTTACCTTCTCATCAGCCATACAAGATGTGAACTTTGAATGCAGTAATTAAACAGATTTTTAATTTTCATTTTCACAAACATTACATTCAGCTTTAAGAATAACAGTATTAAGGTATGAAAAATATTATTTATTAATTTTTATTTTGTCATGCTTCTGAGCTGTGAAGAGAAAATAGAAGTCTTATCTGTGACATGAACTTAATAAGCTATTTCTCATCATGGCACTTAAACAAGGTGACAAAAGGTAAAAAGGAATCAAAATTATCTGACTATTCATAAAATATGGATTTAATATTTAGCTATTAAATATTCTTTTAGCAGTGATAGAATTGTTTGAATAATAAATACTTCTAGTTGTAAATAATGTATTCTATTTCTAAAACCTCTTAATCTCTTATACCCTCTAATTTGATCAGGTCTAAAAAGTCTCATCTGCAAATTCTCTTCTAAGGATTGGAAGGCTGATGTGTTTACTGGGGTAACTGGGAGTGAGCGTGGCCTCTCTGGATACACAAAGAGAAGACCCATCTGCCCGGGCTCTGCCTGGCTCGTTGAGTTTGCTTTGCATCCCCACCCTCCTTGTTCCTGCAGGGCATAGAAACTCCAGAGCCTTCCCACAACTGCTGCTACCTTGAGGGAGGGTATTACAGCTCCTTGAGGGTTATTCCTCTCCCTGAATATGAGCAGATGTTGCAAAAAGCAAATAAATTCAAGAATGGGCCCATATGTAATGGGCAACCACAGAGGTCTCCTTGTTCACTTCAGTGTATAAAGTCTCTGGAAAAGCTAGGAGTCCTTACCAGTGGGAGATGGGGTATTACTCCATATAGGTAGCATTTTTTTCCCTATCAAGTGTCACTGGAGGTTTTGTTGTGGTATGACAACTCTGACATCCTCCAAGGGCGAAGCAGGGGAACATCAGCCACAGAGATGCCTGACTGACAGAAGCAAATTGGTGACAGACCAGATGGAGTGTGTGGATGGTGTCACTTGTCCAGGGAAAGGGAAAGGCAGCCTGGGCACCAGTCACCCCAAAGCCAGGAGCTCCTTCCTATCCATCTGACCATGGCACTGGAGACCCACCTGGGGCTGCATGTAGCGTGGCTGTACTCAATCTTCAGAGGACAGTAGCTTGCCAAAACCTCCTGCCTGCAAAATAACTTGCCTGCTAAAACAATCTGTACTGGAGGAGCAGTGGAGGGTAGGGTGGGTATTAGATTTACACAGAAAGGTTAAAAAATATGTTTTGGGTTCCCTAAATATTGTTGGGGAGTATAAAGCCTTTAGCAGCAATAAAGATAACTTATGGCAAAGGAGTGCAGTCTGGAAAGGAGTGCAGTCTGGAAGGAGGAACATTAACAGATAAGAATAGATTTGTTTTTACTGAGGACCATTGAAAATTTAATGCGAAGCAAAATCTCAGAAACTTTCAGCTCTTTTCATGAGACTGATTTTGCTTACAACCTGACCATTAAAAACAGAGACTAAACAATGCCTGTGTCCTGACCTTCACAGTGGTTTTGTTGATGTTGCAAATGTTAGGAGGTATCAGCCACAGGAGACATTTAACAAACACATTTGAACTTTTTAATTTTAAACAGGAGCCATGAATAAACCCTTAGCATTAACCTACATTTGTTTTTTTATATAGGTCCTAAATGTTAAAAAAAATTATGGGAAAACATTTTATTTCCAGAGATACTTTGTGGGCCTGAAGGTATATTGAGTGACTATCACACTCTTTTCCATTACTCTTTCAGATAATGAGGTCTACTAAGAAATAGAAACTAGGCTTCATTAAGAAATGAAAAAATATTTAAAGACCATGTTATTGGAAATATCCTGGTATAATTAAAAATGCAAGAAAATCCCTGTATCATTCTGAAATCTTGTTCTTTTTTACATATGGTATATTAGTGAGCAAAATTTTTAACTAGCACCTTATGGTATCTTGTTAACTGTTTTTCTTCTCACTAATATGAAATGGCATCTGTAAATACTCAAGAATCCCAAAGAAGAAGAAAATTATCACAGCAACACTTTAGTTCTCAATACTTTTTCTGGGTGATGGCTATTTTGAAGGTCTGGAAAGAGGTCTACCTTTCTATCTTATTGACTCTTATAGCTACATTAATCATCATCATCATCATCAATTTCTGATTTAACTAGAAATACTTTAGCTACAGTCTTGTTTAAATTGCATTGTTGTGGGAAAAATAAGCAAGGATTGGATCAATGAGGCAAACTTGGGATTAGGAAAATAATACTGTGTTTCAAGGAGCATTAAAATATGTTTAGATTAATAATGGATTAACATTGTAAAAACTGAAAACCAATTGTTGCTAATCTCTTTGAACAAGACTGAGCTATTCTAAGCCAACACTGAACAAAGTTTTCATTTGTGGAATGAAGCAGGAGTTTTCAACTTCACTTTTGCTAAAATCCAGATTTAAAAAAAAATTTACAGTTGATATATTTGTTTCCTCAAGGATAAAAAGATTTCTTCAAATCTTGGGTAGAGTTTCATGTTGAGAGAAGGAGAGGAGAGAAAATACCAGTTATGGAATAATCTGAGTGAGAAACTGTACCTGGAGAGTGGACAAGAAAAATTAAATAATATGGTTCTATCCTGGGATAAAATATGGCAGATGGTGCAATGCCACCCACTTAAACTGAAGCTGTATCTGCAGTCCAAATAACAATAATTCCAATTAAATGCAACAGAAATAGTCGTGCAGCTGATTTACAAACTATTTTTCAAATGGTGTCTATTCAAAAGACATTTATGAATTAGAAATAACTTGCATATTTTGAAGTCTGGTATTCCACTGTTAAACTGAATTGCATCAAACATCAGACCAAACCAAATTCTGCCACTCTTGAAGGACTAAGTTTTTAAACCCAGTTGTTTTATTTATGTAGAAGATACACTGAATTGAAAGGGAGAAAATAGGTGTGTTTTTGCTCTCTGCCCTTTTGCTAGTGACCCTAGGCAGTAACCAGCATAGATCTTCTGCACCTGCAAGCTCTTAAAGGTTCCTACTCCATTAGAAGGACTACTTCAAAGCTCCTAATGTCCCTCATTTAGATTTTATGTAAAAAATTGGAGTTGGAAATGAAATAACCATGAGGACATGCACTGCTCTGGGAAGGGACTGGCAAGCACTAATATGGGCGTTAGGAGCGTGGTTTGACAAGCCTGGAGGGTGGAAAGAGGAAGAAAAGAGTGAAATAATAATATTTTAGCAATAACATACAGTTAGAAAAGGCATTCAACAGTGTATTTTTTTCATTTTTAGTTTCTTTGTTTTCTTGATTTTTAGTATCTCTTTTACTTTCTTGCCT
Source organism: Lonchura striata (assembly GCF_050655825.1). Taxonomy (NCBI): domain Eukaryota; kingdom Metazoa; phylum Chordata; class Aves; order Passeriformes; family Estrildidae; genus Lonchura; species Lonchura striata. The sequence goes on from NC_140704.1 coordinate 93,631,474, forward strand.
TATTGTACAAGGACTTCTATTTTAAAGAAGTTGTTCCATGTTGTCCAAAGTATACATGTGCAAATAGAGATACACAGAGAAATAGATATATTGGAAAAGTTATTTTATTTAAAATTGAGCTACAGAAACATGCTTTAATAGTAATTACAGCTGTCTCTGACACACTGTGCAATAGTCATCTAAATTGTGGGTATTGAAGTCATACAGACACTAGCTCCACATGAGCAGTGTCCCTGGGCTGTGCTGCAGCAGTTTGCTCCCCTGCCACTTATTTTTTTGCCTGGAAGCATAGGAGATAAAAGACTAACCTTAAGACGATAGTGCAAGTCAATAGTAAGGTCCTGAATGAAGTGGGAGACGCAGAGCTTACAGTCCCTGCTGGACAGCAGTCAATATCAGACATCACACTTAAACTGTCACAATTTGACCTGACAATCCTTTTTCAGAAGGACCAGAAATAGAGCTAGCCAAGTTACCTTTCATTTCTGAAGAAGGTCATGGGCAGGTCGCTGGCAGATGGAAGTGTGTATTAAAGATGTCTAGCATGAGTATGAGCACGGACATTTGTAGCCTGCATAAACATAAATGTTAAGATGCATAAGGGATTGTAACTGTCTAGGTGGAACAGGAAAGTTAAAAGATCTTTATAAGAAACAAAGAGAGATGTTTGCTCTGTTCATGTGAAGAAAGAAATTACTGGAAGAAAAGAAAAAAAAGGAGACTTATATAGTCAGCAATATATGTTCTAAAAATGCAATTTCCGGATTAATAACAAAGACACTGTTCTAGTTCACTAGTTCCTTTAGGACGTGCGCTTTTGACCCATGCAACATATTGTGCCCCATGGCTCTTAGCTGAACTGTGTCTTAACTGCACCTATTTTTTTTAAAATGTGTGATGTCTATTAAAACTAGCTGGTGCTTGTACCAGGACCCCAGTGGAAATGAAAGAGATGTCTCAGTGGACTGTCCATTGGTTAAATATTAAAGGATCAAACTTTCATATTTAAGTGTGTTAGTATATTATATAAAACAAATTCCCATCTGAATATTTTAAGTTTTCTCTTTAATCTTGTGAAAACCAGTGTTTCCACCCCCTAATTCTAATTAACCAGATAAAACAGTATTTCAAGGATATATCTCCTATGAAAAGAGTCAGGTTTTTCTGTGATTATATATATCTTTGCTCCAAGGCACTTATTAATTTGCTTAAAAGTCAATGCATCATTTCACAGATTGTTTTAGCACTTGTCATCTTATCAGTCCACGTCTGAGTAAGGCACACTTGAAAAAAAAATGAAGTGAAAGATTAAGTATTCCAGCGTGCTCGACATTATAAATATAACTGTCTTCCTTTTATAAATGAATTTCCATAAAAATGGAGAAACAGAGAAGGGTGAGAGGTGATGGAGCACAGTGAAAGATGTTGGGCCTGACAAACGCAGCTGGGGAGGGAATCTGAGGCAGCAGCAGGTTAGATACAGCTGGAAATCCTTTATCCCTCTGCAGCTGCAATGTTACTTGGTTCCACTATTTCATGTCTCACACCAGGGAGCCAGAGAAGCAAGTGCTCTGCAAAGGCAGGGGTGAGTGGGGGGCTGAGAGCTGATGTCCTGCTCTACCCCAACTGGGATGATAATGGTAGCCCACAGTCTCCATCACAATGATGCATGTCCACACTCAAGACAAGAGTGCTCTGTCCTTGAGTTATCACAGTAGACTGGAAAAAGAAAACAGGTTCTCATTCTCCAGGTTAGTGAAACTGAGGCCCAGATCTCCAAAAGTAGTTCTTCAAAATCCCAATGACGTGCTCAAAATCTCTGGCAAGCTGCCACCAGATGGGATGGGTGTTTAAATCCTTTAGCTGGCTGATCAGTGACCAGACACTATGCAGTCCTAAATGCTGAGGTCAACCTGAGTGTTAACAGTGGCTGAGATCCCTGCCTCGGCACAAACTTGGCTTTTGGGTTAGATCACATTCTAATCCCCAAGGCAAGGGCTTGAATGTCACCTTCCTATTGGTCAAGTGAGGTGTTTAATCATGGACTGTCTGCTCTTTTGCAATCTACATGTCATAATTTGTAGACAGTGGGATGGCCTCAACAGGAGACCTGGTTGGGCTGCATTGAGCAATGGAACATTGTGGCCTGATATGTAACAACTAAGTAAATTAGCTCTAAAATCAACATGCCTGCATCAGATCACCCAGGTGAATTGTGGCTGGTCAGGCAGTTTGACTAGATGATCATTACAGCTCCCTTGCAACTTTCTATTCTATTCTATTCTATTCTATTCTATTCTATTCTAGTCTAGTCTAGTCTAGTCTAGTCTAGTCTATTCTACCTCTTTACTTACTGTTTGCTTAGGAGTCAGATTGGGCATGTCAATGATTCTTACATATGTATAGACATCAATCAGCCCTTGCACACCAAAATAAACAGAAAATAGGTGGAGGTGAATGCTATTTAGGTCACTCTGAGCCACTGGAGAGGCAGGTGACTGTCTAGGCCCACTTGTCTGCTCTTCAGACACAGCTGATTTAAGCAGATCCTTGCTCTGTTGCTCTCGTGATTTCTGAGGTTTTTTTTTTTTTTTTTTTAGTAAGGAAATACAAAAATCACTCTTAATATTCATTGCCTGGGAAGTTGTATTTGGGTTGAGAAATCCATGAGGTCAGAGGAGGAATAAAAGTTAGCTTTGCAACATTTAAGTACCTTTGAGGAGCTGGGCCCAAAGGCTTAATCCTACAGCATCATATTCAATAGGAGCTTCCTGAAGTTAGAATGGGAAATTGAGGTAAGAATGTGAATATGTTCTTTTTTCATTTTTTTCTTACAGCTTCTATTGATAAAAAGCCTTGGAGTAGCAATTCTTCTTTAATGCTTCTGCTGTAAAATCAGAGTTCAAAGGGGCTGGTTTGGATCTGTACAATAGACTGACATTTTATCCCTTTTCTTCAGCTCCAGAATCATATAAGCAAATTAAGCAATGGAATTAATTAAAAAGAAATGCTATGAAAATATTATTCATTTTACTGGCTGCTTTGCTTACTAGAGAAACTTAGCTGAAGAATCAGAATTTGCCATTCTGAGGGGGGAAGTAGAGTATGTGGTTATACTAGACAGGTAGAGGTATGGAGAGGTAGAAAATGCAAACTGGGAAAAGAAGGATGCAGAAAGGAATAAATCCAATGTATGAGTAGCTCATTTTAGTTACGAAGAAGAACTTTGCCTTGAAAAAGTCAGGATGAATCTTTGTGATTTTTCCTAACATACATGAAATATCCACATATGATCTAATATGATGCTGCTTCTTTTGATTTCAGTTAAATAAATAATAATATTATTACTTTGGTATACTACCTTTTCTGTGCACCTCTGTGAACAGCCAAATGGTTCAGGAGAACATTCAGAAAGTTCTGTTACAGAAAATTATGAAATTATCTGCTGTTAGGAAAGTTGTATACTAGTCTGATTCCAGTAGATCAGGTAATAGTCATTGAAGTCTTGAACTGAAATCTGTCTGATTTAACTGGATGCTCACACTCTATGTAGAAATCACTGTATTTCTCTGTCTTGCTCTAAGCTCTTGATGTCAATGTTATCTCAGTCCAAGGGAAACTGTGTGAAACATTTTCTTCACAAGAAAATAGTTTTATCAAGTTAAAAAATTGTCACTTCTCAGTTTTATGGCCCACTTATTTTGCCCACTTAACTGCAGTTGAATTACTCTACTAAGGGAGCAATCAGAGTGGTCACAGTGGCACCAAATTTGGCACTAAATAAACTAAGCTTGTTGCCTAAATTTGTCTGCAGGCAGCTGCATCACAAAGACATTTTGATTAAATTTTTATGCAGGTTTTTCTATACTATTTTTTAAAAAAAAGTTTGTTTGAGAGGAATATTTTTTTTCTCCATGTACCTGGACAGGAGAAATACTGAATTCCAGAGCTGAAAAATTTGATTTGTCTCTGAAGGAGTTGATAGACCTTTTGGAGAGAAAAATGGAGCTGGATACGTAATAGAAGGAAAACCTCAGATGGAGAAGAGAGGGAATGGAGAAAGTAAGGATCATCAAGATGAAGAAGAGTAAAGCAGTCAGCACTGAGCATATTCACAATGTGTTGAATGGAAGGCAGAACTTCCTTCCACTGAGGGGAGAAGCAGAATTTTGTTAATAGGGAAACTTCTAAAATTTCTTTCCAGTAATTGCATTTCCTAGGAATGACACAAAACTTTTCATTCTCCTGCTTAACTGTGAGTCAGGTGCCCAGACGAAATGAATGAGTGAGTGAGTGAGTGAATGAGTGAGTGAATGAGTGAGTGAGTGAGTGAGTGAGTGAGTGAGTGAGTGAGTGAGTGTGAGTGAGAAGCTGGAGAGCCATGACACTGGAAAACACAGGAATACACAGGCTTTATGCACTTGAGTTTTGCCTGACTCATAGCCAAGTTTCTGCATCATTTTTCTAGTGGAACAAGTTTAAATAGAAGTGACTTTTTTTTTAAGGACTTGATACACAGCTTGATGAATACTTCCTGTGAAAATGCTTAAAGCTCCATAAACTTGAGCTAAAGTTTTGTGGCAAAAAAAAGGTCCTGAAGTTTACATAAAAGCTTGTCTTTTTTTCTTTTTTTTTTTTTTTCTCCTTAGCAGTGACCACATTCTTAGAGAAGGAACAGTTTTGCAGAAACCCAGATATGATCATCCTTGTGTACTTCAGTGCAAACTATACAGTGCTGAATATTGCAAATACTAAGGGGAAGTCTGGTACTATCCTTTTAGAAATATTGAATAGACAAAACTATAAATAATTTTACTATGAATAATTTTACTGCCCAGAGGCAGCCCCTCAAGATTCATTAAACGTCTTGCTATCTTTTGATAAGATCAGAATAATAAAAATGTGGATTTATTGTTTTCATATACAATACACTTAAAAAATAAAAGGAAATTGTCAGAGGTTTCAAGTAATCTCTTCTAAGCATATTTAAAAAAAAATAATTAGTTGTCCTCTGATATTTCCAACTTCTTTAAGGACACTAGACCAATCTTTTGAAGTTTTGGGGCATATTTCTTTTGGAAAGACATAGCAATCAGGCTTAAGTATAAGTCATGCTGCTTTTCTGACTATGAACTTGAAAGCTCCCTCCCTTAACTGAATAAAATATTGGTAATGTATTATGAATACAACCCTGAATGTCGTCTTTCTGGACTTGTATTAAGTTTTCCATAAAGAAAACCTGGGGATTTTAGTGAGGTCTTCCAACTTCTCAACAACATGAGAAGTATCACTAGCAGATTAATAGCTGGAATGCAACTGGAAGTTCCCTCTGCCTGTCAGTAATTTAACTGGGATTTTTACTAATCTTTAGCAGTTTAAAACTACTATGCAGCCAATAGTATACAGCTAGAATTAGCAAAACCTATGAAGAAATTCCACACTGTGTGATACACATAATAAGCTTACACAGATTTGGCTTAGAATAAGTTGTTAATTGACAGCATATGACTGCCTAAAATCACACAGCTGCTTTGCAAACCATTCAGACAAGCAGTTCTAAATTAATACACATCTAATTCATTATTTATGTAACAAATTATCTCCTTTCACAGTTAACAATAAGGAAAAGCATTTCCAAATGGGTCATCACTGTAGCTGGCCATGGACTTACGTGGCGATTTTTATGATGTGATTTTCAAGGGCTGGAGAAAGCTGGCAACTGCTTAGGAAAAAAATGAGTTCATATTGGGGCTGGTCCTCATCTTGCATCTCAAAAGGAAAGGAGCATAAATAAATAAATATTTTTCCAACTGCTTAGCTATATTTATTTTCCACTGCCTCCCTGCCTACAGCAACACGGATGTCCCTTGAGCTCTTGAACCTGTTTATTTCCCATCCGCTACCTGTCCAATTGAAGCAGCACTAATTATCCCAGAAGGCTTTGCTCCTGCCAGCTAAGGCAGAAAAAGCACTCAAAGCCTGCTAGAGATGCACCAGGGCCATTGTAGGCAACAGGTTGTGGAGCTCCTGGTGAGACGCATCTAAAACCTGGAGCCACATCCTGGAGCTGGGGAGGAGCAGGGGTAGAACATAAGAGGCAGCAGCATCTGAGAAGCTCATTATTACAGACACGTGAACTTCTGACCTAATTAAAGTTAGATTTATTTCTCTTCTGTGTGTAATTTATATTGCTTTGTTCCTGGAGTTGCTGAAAGGAGGTACCCTCCATAATTGGTATTTATCTTCCAAGATTGTTTTCTGCAGTTCCACTGCTTTTCATTAGGAACTTTTTTATAGCTTATAGGTTTTCCTGTTCTCTACAGACTTTTCCAGATTTATCATTCTGGAGGAGAATGCTGAAATTCAAAATGGATAATTCAGTTATATTGCCTTTCTGTGCAAAGAACTGACACCTTGGGGTCTGCTGCAAGCCACACGCCTCATGAGCACTCTGACTGCTAAATCAGATAATTTTAAAAGACTAAGAATAAAAACACCTTTAATGACAAATAATAAAATGTTACTGAAATTGTAAAAAAACCTCCTTCCCATTTAATGATTCATGGAAACTGTGGAAAATGTAAAAGCTATTCCACTTACTGTCTCTGTGTCCACATAGCACCTTTACAAAGCATAGCATGATATTCAGGCAGATGTGGGTGATGTGCCAGGACTTACCCTACCCATGAGCAAAGACATTAAGAAAGAACAAATCTTTCCATCTTCCCTACTTCCCCTCAAGCACAGGGAGAGGGCAGACACAAAGGGGGTATTAAAGCAATCCTAGTATAGCAGTGTCATATTTTTATGTCCTCTGGGCTCTGAAAAAAGAAGGGGAAGAGAAGATGCTCCTATTGGGGCAGCAACTCGTGGCCTTTGCTCTCAATCTGACAAGAGCCAAATATGGGATGAAGTGTGTGACAAACGAGAGGCACAAAAGTATTCATGCAGGAAACTTGCAGTGTTCTGGGATTCACTCCCTTCATATAAATAATTCATTCTGTAGCTGGAGACTCTGTTTATGACATGTGTAAGATTGGCAGTAAAATATAAGATGGACCATGTGATTGTAGAGCTAGTTGAAAAATGAGAACTCAAGTTCGGGATAAAAAAACAGAAATGGGAGATTTTGAAATTTGTGTTCATTCTGTATTGAAAAAGAACAAGAGAGTTTGAAACATTTTTTCCCTTGATGTAAAACATAAAAAAAGAGCTATTCTCAGACTAGCAATACTGGAGGCACTCATGTGAAATGAAATACTTGCTCCGCAGTGAAATTCCTTCTGTCTGATACAGACAGGAACTTGCACCTGTGGCTTCCATATCCCAGTTCAACAGTCACTTGGGGAATAGTTTCTGCTTGTCTCTCTCATTTTGATCAAAAATTTAATCCTAAATCCAAGGGAAAAAAGGCTGTAATTAAAAAACTTCTAGAAAAATATTTCAGTTTGATGAATCTGGTATTTTGAAATGAAAAAGATAGAATAATTTTGATATTGCATGTACAGCTACACACACAGCATTTTTTCTCAGATCTCTTTTTAGCTTAAAGGTATTATTAACACTTCATAAGACTTGTTCCTAGGACAAAATTAATATTAAGATTTTTTTTTCTTAGCTCCTGTAATTGCTAGTTTTTATAATAGCACTGTGTTATTTTCCTCCCTCCTCTGAATGTTTAAAAAATGCTGTTCTCAAAATGAAGGTTCTTACTAAATCTGGACTATAGACTAACACTGAGAACAAGTCTTGCTATAAATTCTTTTATTAAAGATGACTAGCTGTTGGAAGGACATAAGATGTCTTCAATGGAATATTATGAATTCCTTACTCTACTGTGTCTAGCTCTTCTCATCAGGCTTTTTGGCATTGCCCTCTCTATGATCCTGTCATTCAGTTGTAACTTACCAATCTATAGAAAGCTGTGCTATAGCCTTTCAAAAACACCTCGCTGAAAGATGCATATGAGCAAATATTTAATGAATGACATTTGAGATGCTATAATGCTCAACTGTTCATTACAGGCACCATCTTTGTCCTGTGTGAAGCACAAAAAGGGGAAACAGGGTCATAGCTCAGCTGCCCGCATGTACAATCTTAGTCCTGGTCCTGCCCTCAGCAGGATGCAGAGGCCTCAGCGGTGTGAGACTTTGGCTGTTCTCTGACTCCATGGCTTTGGTGTAGAGGGCTGGACAGAAAAGAGAGGAAGGTACCTGAAGGGGCAGACAAAGGTGTACTAAACAAGAAATGCATCGAGTGCATCAGTAGCTGAAGCGATGAATTTGGATCTCCAAATGAAGGAAAAGTTATCCTGCATTTGTACTGAGGGATGTCAGAGTTCTTGTGTAGCAAAATGATGGGAAAATATACCTCAATGCTGAATGCTAATTACCTGACTGATGCATCAGTTTGTCCTTGTCCCGTATGCTTGTCTTGACCCACTTTTCCACAGCATGATAATGCATGTGTGTGCTTAGATATAGCCTTATGTTACACACAGGAATGTATGATGATCCACACAGAAGCCTGTAAGGTTGTGAGTTATGACCTCAGTATATCTGTAGATATCTGAACCATCTGTAGATATCTGAACCAGTTAGCTGAAACATGCAGATCTCACTGTCATATGAATCCTGGTTGGTTAATGAGGATTTGGGACAGCAAAAAAAGTGAGAGCTTAACAGGAAAACAGACCTTAAAATTTGAACAAATTTGTCCTGTTAGCATGGAGTTCAGTGACAAAGTACACTTTTTTCCCAAGCAAAGGTATTTTGCATATAATTATCTTGATATTGGAAAATACAAATATGATTATAAAGGTAAAGCTTTTCACTCTCTTGTTGAGAAAAGAGTGAGAGACATTTGCCAGAAATACCGCCCGAAATACTAGGACAGCTGATAAAACACTCTTCTTGCTTGACAAGCACTAAAACTCCACTGAGAATGAGAAATTAGAAAAACATTTTCCTTAAGCCCAGACCCAAGATGCTGAAGATGGCACACAGACTTGTATCATAGAGCTGAGGCTCCTAGCACCCACATTTGTCTTTGGAACCACAGACATTTGGTTAATTAGAGACAGCTCCATACGTGAGACACACAATATCGTCTCCCACTGATAGGCAGTGAGCAGTGCCAGCCAAGCAGATCCTCTTCAGTGTGAGAGAAAAGCAGCTCTGTTGTCCAGGATCCTGACAGAGCATGAAATATCTTTTAGGAAGACAAACTGTGAGTGAAGAAACTTAAGATGGAAAAAGGCCAACAAAATTTTTAAAGTCCAGTCTTTGTGAAGCAAGGAGTTTGTGACAAGAAGCTAGCAGTCTGCAGAGATGATCCTTCTCAATGTTCACAGAAACTAAGCTTTGCATAGCTGAGATGAGAGATAAACAGAGGTTAGAGATAAACTCAGGGATCTGCACTGAACCCAAACTGCTAAGCACTGTAACAGCAATAGATATAAAACATTACAAACACATGGATGGGGCTACCCAATTTATTCAGGGAAAAAAAAATGTTTGCTGTTTATATTAAGAATGAGTTCTCCCCTTTGAACTTTGAAGAGCAACTCTGACAACTTGTGGCACATAATTTCACAGGTACTGTTACAAAGTCAGTTTCTATGAACAGCCATATGTTTTGTGGAGAGTTATGGCCTACAGGCAGTAAAAATCCTAGGATTTTTTTAAAATAAAATATTTTAAAACCAATTAAAAACAAAATCAAGCCAGACTTTGGCAAAATATCTTGTTGAAACGCTTTTGTGAGGATGAAGTCAAAGGCTCACTAAACAGATGCCTGACTTTTGAGCCACTGATGACTCTCTTGAGACTGAATAACCCACCACTTCCAGACAATTCTTCAGATAAACCCTTCAGAGGAAAGGCAGAGAGCTTTAGATTCTGCTGTGAATCAGAGTGTCTGCCCTGGCAGTAAAGATGCTGCCACAGCTTTGGGGGACTTATCCAAGGACTTTGAGGTTCCCACTTCAAGGCTTATCCTTGTCTTTCCAGGGAACTTCTAAGGCCCACCTAACCTTGGAGTTTGCCTGAGAAGCTGCCCTTGGGTTCTAGGTAAGCACAAAGAATTGGCAGGAACATGAATATATTGTTCAGGCAATAGGAAAAAGAGATGATTAAATTTTTTCCTTAAGGAAAAGACAATCTCCTTTCTCCCCTGACGCAATGTATTTTTCATTCGAGCCCTGAACTATAATGTATTATCAGTCTTGCATAAAGTGTTTGGGATTTGGGAGATCTTTCCCATGGAAGTGAAATCCTGAATTTTGGTTGCTTTTACTCTAAGACACTCTTCAGAGAATACTCTGCTTATCTTTAAGCAAATAGCAAGATTGTGAAATGCAGGAAAACTGAAAGCACTGGGGACTGAAATTCCCCCTGCTGAGTACCTATTGTCTTCGGAGACAAAGCTCCAGACATTCCAGAAGCCACTATAGAAATGCCCATGTCAAAAATTCTGAAGGAAGCCCATGGACCTATTAAGCTGAGCTACAGTTTTGAAAATTTTGTGTTGGAAGTCCTGTCAATCTTTGATCCACCTCCACATTAATACTTGATTACAAACATTTTGGAATTAAAAAACCACCTAGATATTGTGCTCTTTCCAAGCAGGCCCAGCTGTTCAGAGCATCACATGCTACAAAGCTTCAAAAAAGGGTTAAGAAAGAAATGTAGAAATTGCCCAGATGCAGAGCTTTCAGCTAACAAAAGTCTTGCTTGCTAACAAAAGTCTTGGCAATTATGTCAGTCAAAGGACAATCAAAAATGAAATTACTGAGAGTGCTTTGGGAAGTGAAAACATGCCATCAACTGGCCACCGGGTACAGGTTGGATGCGCCATTTATCTCAAGTCATTTAAAAGTATCATGAAGAAGCTGAAAGATAACCCAAGAGAGAATGATGCTGACAATCCAGGACTGTGGTACTGCTGAAGCTGGGTGGAAATTTGCTAGCAAAAGCCAATCTCACTGAAAAATACTAGTCACTTTTGCCTGAAACATCTGTTTTGACAAACTTTCACTTCTCATTGCCTTTATCAATAGCCATTCATCCCTAAAGATCGTTAGTACCAGAACACCTGGTGGTTGCATTTCTCTTTTATAGAACTGCTTCATGTTCCTGAGCAGATCAGTGTGATTGCTTCATACACCCAGGTATTTCTGCTTCACACTTCTTTTTAAATAACCGGATTCTAGCAGAGAAATGCTTTGTCTTAGTTATTAAGTTCCTTGCCGTGACTTTCCCCTATTGAATTCCATCTAATTATATTAAAATTCTTCCTACAGAAACTCACGATTCTTCTCTTTATTGACAGTTCTTCCCCATATTTTGTCATCAGTACATCTAATTATCTCACTTCTGCTTCTTGTGACAAGACAATGAATGAAAATGCTGAATAAATAGAAAAGTATCCTAGAACCAATCTATAAGAAAGTCTTACTCTAATGCTCACTTTAGCTACATACATCCTCTTTAGTACCACTCATTGATGTCTTTCTTTTACCTACTACTTTTCTCCATTTATAGTTTTTCTGCACTTCATTGTCTTTTTCCATTTAAGTAATAATTTCCCATCCTGGGCTGTACCAACCGCTTTATAGCAATTTGAGTAACCATGGTATGTTTCATTCCCATTCTCTTTTTTCAAGCATTATGTCCCTGATTAAAGACTGTGTGCTACAGTCTAATGTGCTAAATCTATATTGCACTCAATCTCCTTTTCTATTTGTCTTCATTTTATTAATTGCTAATTACTTCAAACTCTGTCCTAATGTCTAGTGTATAATGATATAATGTATGACAAGACACAAACTTGTCTGAGCACTTCTTTCCCCCTTTCTCCACAAATGCAGACATTGCATGCATTGCATACACTGTAATTCAATCAGATGATATTATGTCAAACCCATCGTGACACTGTAAATACTAGTGTGAATATCAGTTCTCTCACAGTATTGGAATGGAGATTATCAAGGTAATTTTTGTTTATTCCCCACTCTTGCCCCCATTTAAATCTTACAATTTTTCTTCAATTTAAAATGAATTAATTTCTGTTTCTACAGGCCCCATTCTCATCCACCATGCCCCATGTTGCTAACTTCATAATTTTTGAGAATCTAATGTCTAATGTAGACTATTAATTTTGTATGAAGACAAACAGGTATTTCAGGTATTTTTAAGCTCCATCTCACTGTTACTCCATTCTTATTCACTTACTTCTTATTGTTTCTTGTGTTTTTTTCTCCTTCTTTTTTAATTCATGCAGCTCAAATATTTTGTTTCATGCATTTTCTTTGGAAAAATTCATCAGAGCTTTTTTTTTTTTTGTCAGTGATTTTATCACTTTTTCCTGAGAGTTCTGACATCTAAAATACATATTTTAATTTCTTGGACAGTTATTTTCAATTCTTAAGATCAATTTTTTGGGATCATTGTTCCATATTCAGACATTAAAATCTTCCTTGAGTGTAAAATTTTACCAGTTCTATAGGGCAAAATTCAATGTGAGTTGACAAATCTACTTCCTATCCCTTGACACCAGCAAGCAAATCAACTGTCTCATAAAATATCACAATTTTCAGCATCACAATTGGCAGTTATTGACAGTCTCAGTGGAGACAACAATGACTAGATTGGCAATGAAAATGAATTATTTTGTCATTCTGAGTGGATCTCCTGTAACAAGGCTAAAGGAATTTGGCAGCTCATAATTGGAAATCCTGTTTTTTTCTGGCACTACTCTCTGTACAATGAACGATGCAAAGGTTTTAGAGTTATCACTCTGATGCTCACTGGTAATTAATCAGATAAATATACTAGCCAAGAAATATCAATTCAGCTAATGAGAAACAAAAACCAAAATGTGAAGCATGCTCCAACTTGGAGATTGCTGTCTCTTAAATGATTTTCTCATCTGCAATTTGGAGACAGCTCTGCATTAGGAACCAGATTTTTAACATCAGCCTTAGACTCAAGCATAATGTTTGTGAGAAAATTTTACAGATCAGAGGGAGGCTTTGTGAGATGCACAGATCTCAGTGCTTTGTGAACAACTGCTGTTTAGAAATGTGGGGGTTTTTTTTGACAGTGTCAATTAAGTCTTCTATCCATTGGGTCTTGCTGAGAAAATTTTTATCTAACAAGTACTGCCTTATAAAACAGTGTCCATACATGCAGCATGGGCCATTCCTTTTGGAGATGATTTAGGAAAGGTTGTAACAATTTTCTTTTACAGGCTGTTTATTTGCAGATTATTTTCACAAATTTACAGCACTTCTGAGATACACACACATTTTTTCTGCAGTTTCTACCAAAACCATTGTCAGCTGATGGGAGATTTCTCTCTGGTTATACTGGCAAATAGAATAACTAGTGATTTTATGACCTATAGGACTCCACTTTTCTCTCACATTGTCTTATTAAAAAAAAAAAAATAGCATCCTTTACAGTTTTGCATGGAAAGACTGGGGACAGCTGTCCTTTAAATGAATCCCTCCTTTCCTTACCTGATTTTTCTTCTGCTTCTGGAGGATGATTTTCTCTTCTGTCCCTTGGTACTGAGTATATTTTTGGAGACTCCCTCTACCTCTTTATTTGTTTTTGTTTCCCTACTTCCCCTTTGCCATTTTCTGGCATTGAAACTCTGATGAGCCATGCGGTTCCAGGCTATGTCCAGATTTTCTTTTCTTTCAGTCTCCCACTTCTCTAAGCCATTATCTCACTCTCTATCACCCATGATGGTTTCTCAACTTTGTTTCTTGCTTCACTGCAGGTGCCTTTGTCTTTTGACCTCCCAGATCGAAGAATGATGCCTGTAGAAGTCCCAAAATAATGAAGATTGGGCTTGTCAGTGTCTGCTTACACATCACCCGACACCCTGCCTCCTAAAGCTAGAACTAATACATGCACAGTAAATAATAAGGATAAACAAAGACAGACGTGATAAAATTTCAGGCTTCCTATGGAACACTTGATGACTTCAGAATGAACACAGTTGCAACTGATGTGTGGTTGATGCTGTTCAACTAATAAGTGATCCAGGAAAGGTCACACCTTGGTGACAGTTTGTTGCTGATAATTTAGGGCACTGAAAAGGGAAAGTTAGCTGTCAAAGAGGTGCAGAAGTATCTCCCAGTACTGAATTACTAAATAAATAGAGATACTAATTACCAGAGATGAACATAAAATAATGTACGTGGGAGAAAAATCCTACTTTTGAAAAATCCTAATTTTACTAATCAGGAGCTAATCATTACTACCCAGAAACAAAGGTTTTGTGCTCTGAAACATAGAGGTAACACAGTCATTCAGTATGAAAAAAAAAGTAAAAGGAGAGAAGAAGAAATTGAATGTTAGAGATTTTAAGGAAAGCAATATAAAACAGAAGAGAAGACTAACATTACTCTGCCACCACCTGATGGAGATGAATCCCTGAGGCATGTAGAGCTTGAACACTGTGTACTTCTAGTTGCTCCATCTCAAAAATAAAATGATAGAACTGCAAGGGGCTCAGACAAGGGCAACAAGGACAATGAAAAATCTGGGATGGTTCTGAGCCACACAGGAACCACAGAGCAGACTGGAGAGATGTCTGAGGAGGTACACAACAGAGGCCTAAATATTGAGTGCCATTAAGAGGATAGAAGGAGAACTGCCTGTCCTCTGTTTTCCTTCTCTATAAAACCTAGTAGTGAAAACCACCAACTGGTAAGTGCAAAGCAGATAACAAGAGGCTGTAGTTTCCCTAAAACTAAAGAGTGGAATTCCCTGATACAGAACACTGTGAGTGCTAAAAGTTCACATGGCTTGGATGGTGTTTGGACAGTTTTATGGAAGAGACAGTTAAATCCCTCTTTGCTTGTCCTGTACTTGCACTCTTGGCAAGTAATACTGGATTAAACTGAACATGGGTCCACTCTGATGTGTCTCTTTTATCGCAATTATTCTGGTAACCTTGGCATAAAGGTTGTATTATTCTCAAGGGAATGAGGGCTGTAATGTTTATTTTTTGCTTCGAAATATATCCATGTTTAGAAAAAAGTTCAATAAAGTTTAATAGTAACAAGGCAACAACAGCAACCAGAAAAGTTCTCAAAACTGAAATCCAACTTGTTTGGTATATTAGATTGTTCCTAGAAGGG
Organism: Lonchura striata; assembly: GCF_050655825.1. Lineage (NCBI taxonomy): Eukaryota > Metazoa > Chordata > Aves > Passeriformes > Estrildidae > Lonchura > Lonchura striata. The sequence goes on from NC_140704.1 coordinate 93,646,631, forward strand.
GCTAGTGCAACCCTTTCTTTCAAACCAGGCAACCTGATAGCAGATTTGTACTCAGAAGAAGGTCATTGAAAGAGTTGCTGCCAGCTCTCCACACCAGTGGGCAGGTGAGACTCAGAAGAAGTGAAAATTGATGCTCAAGCTCTTCTCTTGTCATTCTATCTAACATACCTGCCTACTATTTTTTTTGGCCTTAGCAATGCTCCTTGTCAATCAATCCCCATGCTAACAGAAGTGATGAAATATTTTTGTCCAAAAGACTGGAAAGTATGTGAGTTGCCTATCCATGTTGGAAGGACACTAGATTTTCTAAAGAATTTACCTCCCAAACAGAAGTTGTACATAAATAATGTATTTGCTCATACAGGTTCTTATAGAATTATTTTCTGAATGAGTATAAGAGGCTTTGTTCACACTTGGAGCAAACATATAAAACCATATTGCCTTGAATTCTGATTTTATGCAAGTAAATACAAATAATTTGTAATAAACAAACAAAATTGTAAATAAGATTGTAACTGAATATCATCAAAGACTGCTTTTTTTCCTTAATGACACCATCTACATGAAAGCCTACAGCATCTGTTAGCACCTCTTCTAACTAGGAAAGCTGAAAGAGAGTTCTGTGAGGAGTCTCTGCTTTATATGGTGATTTATTTTAGGACATTAGAACACCACTAGGCTGACCCCCTCAATGACACATGACCCATTTGTTGTCTCATTCTCTATTTAGAGGAGAAATGGTTATGTGGGTGTTTCTGAAAATCAAAATGCAGAGCAACTCACCAGACAGAATTCAGCTAGTAAGACAGAGGACTTTGTAGGCTTAGGTCTATTTCTATATACCAGGTTAGGTTCAAGTTGAGTCTGCTGTTGAGGAAAAAAAGAGGGATTTTCTATACATTTTGCAGGTCTACTGCAGTTACCAAGGAGAGACTGGTTTTACACATGATACAGTGATATTTAACTCTTCTGGAATTTTCTGTGCAGTTACATGTGACTTTTAAATACAAACCTTAGATCCTTGTCCTACAATAAACAAAACCACAGATGTCTGGCCTCTTTGACATCACTGAGTAAATTTGTTCATGAGATACTACTCATTGACCCTCTTAATTCCCTCTCAGCTTTCCTCATTACCTTCCCAATTTCCAACCACCACTGTCAATGTCCATGGTAGATACCATCTTGCTTTCCATTAGTATCACTTTTTATGCATTGTCAATTTGTAACACTAGAAAAATGCAGCTAGAGTGAAGGAAGTAAAAGTGAGCTTTTTCAGGCCTTGGTCTTTGGCTTGTCTTCCTCATTTTTAAGACATCTCTGGCTGAAATAATACTGGGCAAGAAAAAAAAAGCAGATTGTGCTGTTTCTGAAGCTCTCTGTTCCATGAATGACTTAGCTTCTTAATAATGTTTCACTACTCTCTTGACTCCTTAACAGGTTTATAAGGAATATTTACACCCTAAATATCTCATGGTGGGACACAAGATTATGGTTTGGACCCATGTGAGCATAGCTTCCATTGTCTGGCCCCTTACTACCCATTCTCAGTAGAACTACTTCTTATTGAATTTCATGCTTTATTAGGTTGAAGTAGCTCCCTTTTCTTTGGATATTTCTGAACTTGGTTCTGAGAAGCAATTACTTCAGATGTCACAAAATTTCTTTTGTTAAACTGTGCCCCAGTATTACACTTTACCAGCTAATAAAAGGATAATTTAAATAATTTGATAAGAGAAAGGACATCCAACATTGTCAGGAGATAACACCTTGGCATTAATTTCCAAGAGTCATTCACATTCATTGATTGAGAGACTATGAGTGTGAAATAACTGCAGAAGCCCAGGAGAAAGCAGAGCAGTAGTTGCTTTTTTTTTTTTTTTTTTTTTTTTTAATTCATATCTCCCTGTTCTTTAAGCTATTCCTTCCAGCTTCTCCAGGTGTGAGCAACACCAAGAGTGGGGAGCAGGGTGGAAGATACTGTTCTCTTCCTTGTTGCTTTCCACTTTCAAGGGCTGAAGCAGAAGGCAAGGTAGAAGACTGTATGATTACAATATGTTAAATGAGCAGTGCCCTTTTTCCCATCTGAAAGGATTACCTAAAAATAAATTTCTTTCTTCTCCCCTGAGATAAAATTCCTCCTTAAGATCCACCAGGGAGGTGGGGGAGAAAGAGCACCCAGCCAAAACTATTCATAATGGATCGACTGCAGGATATAAATGGTAGTTGTATAAATACAAAAGATAAAATGAAGCAATGTGTAAAAAGACAGCAAGTGTTGGTTTTCTTTTTAGCTGGAAGAATGTGTGCATCTATTTGGATTTTTTGGAAGATGTTCAAAGAGTTTCTCTGCTTTTAGAAAAGCACACATGTTGTTTCCCATTATCCAGGAATGTTTCTTTTCTTGGGCCAATTTCTTCTGTGCATGAGAAGAATATAAAAAAACCTTCAGGTAAGGTGTTTAAAGTAATAAAAGCATAGAACTTGAAACAATTTTTACAATGGTTTCATATATTTTTCTACTGTTTTAATCTATTTAAGGACTAGTTTGAGTAAGAAACACTTAAAACATTTGCTTAAGACATCTTGCAAAAGATACATCATACTGTAAAATCTTGTTCTGGGATATTTCAAGATGAACAAGTACAAAAGTGTTCCTGTAATACATTTACTTGTTTTTTTTCTTCCCATGAAGAATAAAAGTGACTCGCAAAGGCATTATTTTCAGTGTAATTACATGCAATGCTTCCCGAGTATTTTTTTTTTTCCTGAAGGTAGACGGTAGACAAAACTAATTCAACTTTATTTGACTGGCTTTTCTTTATATCATTCAGCCATGGCTTTGTGTTTGCCTTTCTCTCTCCACACATCTCTTTCTCTTCCTCTGCTTCACCTTTTATTCTGGTTCCTTTCCACTCAATTTGCTCCACTTTCTCCTCCCTTCTCTGCTTCTTCCTCTTTCTCACACACCAGTATCTAACCCAGAAAGACCTAAATTTTGCTTCCTACATGCATCCATTCTTTATTTCTGTTTACTGCATCTTCCATAACAAACCAACTTTTTCTCAAAGAAATGCTATATTCCTTTACAGAAAGTTATACTTCTCAATTGCTGTTGAGAATTCTCCATGTGTATAGTTAAGTTGCTTAGTTGAGAAGGTCTCAATATATACAGAATCTTACGTATTTGCAATAATATATTATTACATATTTAGTAGCTTATTTTCACGTTGCGATTTCTCCATTCAGCACTCACACACAGCTGTTATTTGTTTGATCTTTGCAACTATTTCTAAAAGACCAATGATGGCTTCACAATTCATACACCCTTTCTCCTCTCTTGTCTTTTCCTTAACACTTTCTTAGCATTTTCTCCCTCTCTCCTGATAAACCTGTTTCTCTTTGTTTCCCAATTTTCCTTCTTCACATTCCTGATTTTTGAATCAGATAGTGGGTGATTCATTTGACCTACTTGATATGTGTATAGCAAAGCAAGACAAATTGTATGACAGAATCACCTGTTTCCTTTTATTGCCATTACCTACAAAGGGTTACCGGATGACTTGTTCAGCTACAAATATCTACAGAGTTAGAGAAACTCAATTTCACTCTTTTGCCCTAATAAATCCACAAAGCAGAGAAAACTCAATGTGTCAGGTTCTCCATTTTCAATCTAGGCTGATAGTTGAGGTACTTAAAGAACTCATCCACTCTACCAAGTGTAAGACTGGTTGTTGGGTAAACTGGTAGGAAGCAACGCCAGGCTCTCACAAAGAAAGGCAAACACCTCACTGAGATGATAAAACATGGAAATGCCATGCCAAGATACACAAGTAAACCTTCTGTTCTATCAACATGCTCCAAGTAATAGCAAGAGCAAAATATCCAGCCTGAGCTACTTGGAAATATCAGCTATGAGAAGAAGTTGGACAACCTGGGAGTAATTTATCCTAAAGAAGAAACATCTGAACGGGGATATGACATTAGCCTTCAAATACATAAAAGATTAATGAAAAGTCGAGAGGCACAATCTGTTCCCCCTGTCCAAGGTGCACAGAAGAGCTTCAGTTGCAACAAGAAACATGATTTAGAGACATTTTTTCTATATTTCTGTAACTGTCATCAGAATCAAAACTGTCTTATTTTGTGCATGTATGTGCATGAACGTATGTATACATTTTAAAAACCTTTCACGTGAAAGCCAGCTGGTAAGTGCTAAGCTGTAAAACTGTGGCTCGGATTTCAACTGCCTAGGGAACAAGAAGAGCACTGTTTCTCTGATTCATAAAAGGGGTGTGTGCTTGTCACCACATCTCTTATTCTTTTGTCTGTAGAGAAACTGGGCATGGCTTGGGGCTATCAGCAAAGAAAACAAGCCTTTAAATAATCAGCTTCGGGCAGTTAAGTGAAAATTATCAGTATCTGGCTTTTTTAGAGGAGGGACTAGCACCTCTACCTTATTGTTTTAGGCCTCTATTTCATGTCATGGGCAACTCAGAGTTTTTATATCCGATCAGTGTTGGAACACCTTCTGATCCACTTGTGGCCTCCATGTAACAGACACATAAAAGTCCCACAGAAGTATGAGGGGGATGGATACTAGAGAAGTGAAAGTTTTGAAAAGAGAAATGAACTTTTTCCCTTCTTACACCTTCAACAAGGTACAGACAGAACTAGCAGGGGAGACATACTGAGGCGGATCAAAAGTGACAGAAAGACAGCTGTGCATATCTGGCACACATTTGCTGGAATAAACCAGCATCTGTATACAATAAGCCTTGCAACATTTGGGTTTGGGAAAGATTCACTTTTCCAAGTTTTGTTGTTTATTTCTCAGTGGTGGCTCTAACAAGCACTGGCTGGCAAATCAATGTGTTTCTGAAGTTGGCAGATGTCTTTAAACCATATTTTTATCCTGGAGAGAACTGGACGAGGTCTTTATTTCATAAATATTATAGTCATTTTTTCTGCATCCTCCTCAGCCTAATTCAGTGAAGCATAAGTAAACAAGGCTGACACTGTGGTACAACTCACCTTGAAATAAAGAAATGGGTATTTACTGACCACAGTAGGAAAAGTACTTGTTCTTTAAAATAATGGACATAAATGGTCGTATCCTTTGATAATGTAAATGGACATAGCCCTGGTGAATTGTATTATTTAACCATCAGACTGGTATTACCGGCATAGCATGGGAGGAGTATATTTTTAATACACTTTTCAAAAGATGGAAAAGTGAGGTTAAAACTGTAGACTCAAAAGTAGTATTTTTAATGTAAGTTGTCCATTAATTATTTATTTACCATTGTTATTTATTCCTCTCAGTAAATTTTTAAATTGAGATGGGACTGTATGTGCAAATTTTAGGGACTGTCTAATGGTGGCAAGAGTTATTTTTTTTTTTAAAGAACGGTGAAAAGTATCAGCTATCCCTTGATTCCTTAAAAAAATGATCGACATATATGCATTTGTGTTCAGATTATACATGAAATTGAATATATACACATGCATATTTTTTTCAGATATTATGATCCTTTCCCAGCACTTCCTCCAGTAGTATTATATTATTCATAGATGTAATCTGGCACCATACTTACTGCCACCTTGACATCAAAGAGATCTGACTATAGGTATCCACTTACATTTAAGGTGTAATACTATAATTCCTGTGTATTATATTTTTGCAAATAGAATGTTTTGCAACGCAAACTGCTTGTTACCCTGATGCTACCAATTTTTTTCGTTTCTGAATAAGACTAAAGATGCTAATAACTATCAGAAAAAAAGGAAATAAATTATTAATGGGCACTAAGAAATATCAGAAGTTACATAAAATGTCATTAAAAATTTTGCTTAGTTGGTAATTGAGGTTTCTATTAAAAACATTATTTTTCTTTATTTACTCATATGAAATTAGTAGTGTTTTATCTGTCTGTTGGCATAGGGAACCAAATTTCTTTCTATCAAATTGATTATAATGTTACATGTGGTAGAACAAGAGGTTGTAATAAAATTTCCCACAGTTTGGGATGTTTCTGAATGCTGTATTATGATATTTGTACATGCTGTGCTGCATGGAAGCTAAAGAATCATTAGGAAAGTTTGAGAAATCTGTTTATTAAAATGATGATGTTGATGATGATGTTAAAGAGCCCATATGGAACTGAACAGCATACTCAGGTGGAATCAGGAACCCAGGTTGTTCCTTTTTAATATAAAAATGGAACACCTACTGATGAAATACCTTCAAGAAACTGTCACTATTTCAGCACATGGCCTTGCTGACTATGGAAAAATGTGGTGTGAATATGGGGTTTTCTTTGCTCCTATTTACTTTTTGAAATGTGACTGCCACTGTCATTTATGGAAATGTTATTCCTACTCTTGTGGTAAGTTCTGCCTTGGTCTAGAAAAATGCACCCTTAAATAACATTACATAGTGGGATATAAGTACTACAATTCTGCAGGAGTTGGGATTCAGTAAAAAAACGTGCTTCTTCAAAAATACATTTTTAAACTCAGAAATCCTAAGTGGAGAATATCACACAAGATGTGTATTCATGTAATCAGGGAAAATACTTTGCAGCACACTATTCCAATATTTGTAATGGGGGTTAATCACAAGACAAGGGAGAAGAGACTTGTAGACAATGTTAATTTCACATGGATGACTTTGATGTAAGTTGTAAAAGGTTGAACTGTTACACAGGAGAAATATTTTGTGCTGAACAATTTTGGCTGAGAGAAGAAATAAAATTATTACAGTCCCATAGTGCCCTCCCACCTTCACCTCATGAATGAATGCCACTAAAGCTAGGAATTCCTTAGGTAAAAAGATTGCCAATCGGACAGTGACTGAAAAGTCCAGATTTACTTTTTTATCCTTTTTTTTTTTAATATTGTGCAATATATTACATATTTATTATGTCTTAAGTTAAATTTCCATGTAAACAGCACAGCAAACTTTGAAGAGAATAACACCCTTGTAGGTGTCTGTTCTGTTGTCAAAATACGTGTTCAACAGCTTTCAGCAGCATGTTAACAACTCGTCTGACATCAAAACCATGTTTGCTCTCGTGTTGAACCTTTGTCTTGAATCTGCACTTTTAACGAAGTGCAGGGCAAGAGGATTTAAGAGTGGCTGGTTGCAGAGGTCAGTAGGTGGGAGAAACAACAGTCCTATAACTCACCTTCAGTCAATTTAACTGCAAGACAAATTCAGGATGATGAGAACTGTGCCAACCACGTATGTGTGCTGACATGCTGCAGAATGTGTTTCATGATTCATCAGCCACACCATGATTGATTGGCCCAGCATCCTGGCAGAGCCTAGAAATTTTTTACTTGTCTCCAAATGTGTTCCATGCTTCTTCAGGCAATCTCTGATTGATTGGCATGTGGGCTGAATCTAGATTTATTTTTTGCCCATGCATTGAAATATTTGTTTGATGATTCATTGTACATACCTATTGACTGGCACATTGGCAGAGTCCGAAGTTTCTTTACAACATAAAATATTGTTTTATGATTTGTCAGGTAAATTGAGTGTTTCCTGCTGACACTTGTAGATAAATTCTGTTAGTGTGAACTGGAGAGAAGAATACAACCTTACCTTAAAGGTACTTAGGGCAGTGATGGACGATACAGTCACATTTTTTTGGAAAGAGAGAACAGCTTCTTTTGCTTGAACGTATAGTCAGTCACCATACTTTTTAAGTAGCTCAAAAAGACCTTACCTTGAAGAGACCCTGTTTGAAAATTCAAAGTGATGGCATTACTTTTACACATTGAATCTTGTTTGTATCAGTCTGGTAACTATGCTGAATAGGTCAGCCAAGTATGACTAAAACAAATAAAGGCCTCACCTAAGTCTGCAAAGAGAGCAGATTTTAACAAAAATTTAAATTGTGCCATTTTCCTTGCATCACCAAATCACACATCCATTCTCTAACTGGCTTTTAACCATACGCATATGACTTGAAATCCAAAGGGGAGATTTTAAAAGCTGGCAACAACTTTTGCACTGGCATTTCAAAATGGGAGTGACAAATCGGATTCTCTTCTCAATATTTGCAGACAATTATTCTTAAGTGATTCTGCCCTGCCCTCCCCCTGATAAATAACATTTATCCAGGGTGAAGGATTTTGTAATTCAAAAAATTATTTAATTAGCATTACATGTCATTGTGTAAGAATTGACTCCATGAAAAAAGTTTCTTGGAAGTTGATCTTTTCTTTTGTCCAGGAAGATGGATGCACTTTCTAATGTCAGGTTTCCTCCCACAGTTATTGAAACACAGAGACCATCACCTAAAATGCATCCCTTACGAACCAGGAAAATGATATCTCATATGTTTCTGCAAGGTCTGTGCACATTTCTCCAAACTCTGCCCACACTAGTATATTTCCACATCTACCAAAAATATTTTACAGCCTGTTTGGAGTCATTGCAGAACCATTTTCCCAGGCAAAATTAAGCCTGAATTGTAGTTGTAACTCTTGCTATTCCAGGAAAGAAATATTAGTCTTCTATGCTTTCAACTCTTCTGCCCCCATAATTAGCCTATTCTTATTTCTACTTGGAAAGCAAGGAAGGGCATAGATTGAGCAATGTATCACACAGATCAGTTAACAAAATTGGTGCTCCTGGGGTAACCAAAGGAATATATGATAAGAAAGAAGAGGGAAAAAAATGAAGAGAGAAAAGCATAAGGTTTTTGCAATACAGAGGAACAGAAAAAAGGAACTTCACTCCCTTCTAAGTGATCTGTAAAATAAAGGCATTAAAACTAAAATTATGTTATGAGCTGATAAATCATAGCACAGCAATAAAAATCATGGAAGAATTGGAAAGGATGTCTTTTGATGAAAGTCACAACCTAGGTAGTGTTAAGCTCCTTGCCAGGAAAAAGAGGCTATGGGCAACAGTTTCCAACTAAGATGGCTTCCTAGATTAGTCCATAAGGTTCTCCTGGTTGAAGGAAAACCATTAATTTTCCTTCTTCTTTTCTCCCTTCCTCCTCTTTCAGTGCAGGATTTCCTTCTCTGGGCTCGCCTCCAAGCATGGCTGTCACAAGAAAGGGCTACCGCATTCTGCAGCTGAAATTGCAAAGGGATCAGGCAGCAAGTGAAGGTCTCCTTCCCTCCCTCCCTCCCTCCCTCCTGGCCTCCCTCACTCCCACTGAACGTCTGCATTTGCATTCCTTGTGACTTTATGCAGCTGAGGCATCACGTATGTCATGACTTCGGCAGGTCTCTTGACATTATTGCAGGGTGCCACTTTTAGTTCTTTGATAGTCCTTCCCTCAATCCTTAAGAAAGGATTGGTATCAATACCAAGCCAAATGTTTATCTCCTAACCTTGTCTGCATCAAAGAAATCTACCTAGCTTTATAAAGAAAGAGGATTAGAAAATTCACTGTTTTCTCTTTAACTGATGTATTTCTTTTGGATTTTGGCTTACAATGACTAAACTTTTACTGACTCCTTCACTCCAAGAAAGGCTCCTTAAATCTTAAATTCCACTGCAAAAGAGATTTCATCAATTTACAATTGGTTTTAGAAGTACTAGCTAAATAGGAACAATTAGCAGTTACTTCTTTAAACCATTTTTTTATTTCCATGCTTCTTGGCTTGTTTGAATATGTAGAAATAAATTGACAAGAAATAATTAATATAATCCACATGAGAGAGAAGTTGATGGGAATGAAAACAAAGAAGTCAATTGTGCATTTTTAAAATAACTGGACTTCAGTTTATTGAAAGGCATCCTTTTTTTACCACACTATGAGCTTAAGCCTGAGATACTATTTATGAGCCTGTAGAAACTGAACAAAAAAATGTTATTGGGGCCCCAGGACGTGCTTAAGTTGCCTACAGACTGGTCTAAAAAGACAATGTGTAATATGTAATGTGCACTGATTTGCATCTTGTGAAGTCACTTATGCACTTGCCAAGAGCAAAGTATTGGTGGGGTGTGTAAACACTTTAATTTTACTTGGTGTGTTTTTCTGTCATCTTGTAAATTTTGTAGGCATTTATGACTGCTTGAACAGTGGAAAATTGTTCTCATAAAAACACAGAAGGTTTTGAAGCAGGATTATTGCAAAAACGAAAGTCAATAAAATTGGGGTCAATTTAAACACTTTAAAGACGCTCTCTGCTAATAAAAGACTTAGACAAATATATCACTAAAGCTTTCTCTGAATCAGACTGACAGATGTCAGCACTGAGACACGGTACTTTACACATTAGATACTGACATAGTTTATTAATTTTGTAATCTAATTTGGTATTTTTTATCCTCAAATGGGTTGGGTTAAACAGCACAAAAAATTTAGAAAGCATTTGTATTTTCATTAAACAATAATTCATATCTTTCTAAACTTTTGCATTTTAACATAAAAGCAGAGTACACTATGGAAACGTACATACCAAAGAGATAGTTGCACTTGTATGCAAAACCAAAACCAATACCAATGACAAACCCGAATTTTATGCATTACTTGTCCTGTGTACCTTCTGCTTAAAAATGAGAAAATAATGTAAGAAAATTTAAATGGAGGCGAATTAAGCAATTTTGGGGCTTTACTTATTTCTGATGCTGCTCTGGAAGAATGTTTCTTGGCTGCAATGTACTTACCCATCTGTTGAAGAGGTGGCCATAACCCATCAGTCATGAGAAGCAGCGATGGGCCCTTCACCCAGATAGCTGCTGTAAGGAAGGGTCATCATGGAGACTTCCACATCCAGTTTTTTGCAGTTACAGCTGCGAAGAAGAGCAAGTGGCCACTCCTTCTCCACTTGCTTCTGCACCTCTTGATCTCAAAGAACTGTAAGGTGTCAGCGGTGTGATTACAAGCAGATAAGGAATAACAAGTAAGACAGCTGATAACCCAGAGGTCATTAATTTTCTCTTCCAGTGAAATCCACATAAAATCATTGGTTAATTTTCAGATTCTTAGAGGAGGAATGTATTACTTACATCTTATTTATCCCTGGTCATGCTAAAAAATATTACTCTATAATGAACATCTGCACACTGCAATATGAAATGAAACCAGCTTATTCTTATATGATAAAATGTGTCCTGACATTACAACTTGACAGCTATTGAAGAAGGGTCAGACAAAATTATTTTTTGAGAGAGTCTCAGCTGTATAACACTTGGCATGCTTTGTGTTGTATGACGGCCCATGATTGATAGTCTGAGCAGTAGTGCTGGTACTTGTGTATTCACGTGCATGAGGAAAGCACAGGCCTGGAGTACTCCTCTCTTTCCTGAACCATGAAGACTGTCCAAGTGCATTTAAGGCTTTGTGTACCTAGAACCAGCCATTTCTGCCTCCCAGGCCCTCAGATTGGAGCTCCTCTGATAATAAAATTCCCAAATAATTATTACTGCATTATCACAGGAATCCTGACTCCAGCCCTGCATCACGCTGCCCCTTCATTGAATGCAGTCTGTAATGTATAGGTTAGATTTTTATGAGGAAAAAGCCAGCTCCATCTGCGTGCCCAGAGAGAAAATATTTCAAAATAACAAACAAAGTAGTATTTCCATAAGGGCAATCGGCGACACGAAGGGCAACACTTCTAAGGCTGAACACAGCAGTACATGTAGCACTTCCAGCGACGTGTAATTAGTGGCAAAATCCAACAGGTGGCACAAAAGTATTTGAATTTTATATTGATTTAAATCATATGCCGTTAAATTAGCAAATAAAGTACGGGGACATTTTTAGTAAAAAAAAAAAAAAAGAAAACAAAACAAAAAAAAAAACAAACAAAAAAAAAAAAAACAAACAAAGGCGGAGGGGTGGGGGTAAGGAAAAAAGGGAGACGCGTTATCCCGAAGCGGCGAACGACGCCCGCCTGTGCCGAGCAGCGGGGCGAGCCCCGCGGCTCGCTGCCCCCGGGCCGCCCCGGGCAGCCGGGCCCCGGAGCCCCGGCAGGCGACACGGCGCTTCCCTCGCCCTTCTCGGCAGCGGCTCGGCCGGCGGCAGGAGGCGGCGGCCGGGCGAAGGCCGTACACCCCCTCAGGCCCCCAAACCCACGGCCCCGGCTGGCGGCAGGGAGGGAAGCGGGGCGGGCGCCCTCCGCTGGCCGCCGCGGGGCCGGGAGCGGGGCCGGGAGCGGGGCCCGGAGCGGGGCCGGGAGCGGGGCCGGGAGCGGGGCCCGGAGCGGGGCCCGGAGCGGGGCCGGGAGCGGGGCCGGGAGCGGGGCCGGGAGCGGGGCCGGGAGCGGGGCCCGGAGCGGGGCCGGGAGCGGGGCCGGGAGCGGGGCCCGGAGCGGGGCCGGGAGCGGGGCCCGGAGCGGGGCCGGGAGCGGGGCCGGGAGCGGGGCCCGGAGCGGGGCCGGGAGCGGGGCCCGGAGCTGCTCCCGCCAGCACTGCCTGCTTGTGGTCCGCCCGGAGTAAGCGGAGAGGGGATGGGAGGAGGGGGGAGAGAGAGGCTCACACTAACCCCGGAGCAGCCCCCATAAATAAATAAACCCGCCGTAAATAAACCCACGGGTAAAGATCTTGGTCCTTCAGCGCTAGGCAGCACTGATGGTGGCTTTGAACCCCTGAGAAGGCAACTGAGATGTTTTTAAGATGGGTTTGTCCTGGAGGTTTGTGTGGAGAGGGAGGAGAAATGAGGGTTCGCAGACACCTGTGGACAAGGAGCGTTATAAAGGCAAGAGTTGCCTGGCATAGTGACACCCACGAGTTGCAATCACGGCTCAGTCTTCCAGCTTGGAGTGTACTAAACACATGTAAAGGGACTTACATAAGAGAGAGGATGAGTTCTTGCACAGTAATATGGCAAGGAGGAAGGGTTTTAAGCTAAAAGAGGAGAGATTTAGATTGGATGTTGCAATGAAATTTTTTACTGTGAAGATGCAGAGACACTGGAACAAGTTGCCCAGACAACCCGTGGATTCCCCATCTCTGGAAGTGTTGAAGGCCAGGTTGGACGATGCTTTGAGCAACCTGGTTTAGTGAAAGGTGATCCTGCCCATGACAGTCATGTTGGAGCTAGATGATCTTTAATGCCTCTTGCAACTCAAACCATTAAATCCGTGTTTTCATACGGTGAATGTTAATTGTTGAAATGCTAAAATGTTAGTCCAGGCCTTATGAGTAGGTTCAAAACTGTGTGACATGAATTCTGTGGTTACTGTCTTCATTTGCTACTAAATTATTGTAGTGAGTCAGGTGGAGTTTTACTGACATTTTTGTTTCCAGACCTGAATGTAGAAGACATATAAATGGCTTGAATTCTTACGCAGTGGTACAGCTAAACCTGAGACTTACATGCAAGTCAAAGGCATTTTCAGAAAGTTTCTAGATGCCTGGTTTGCTAAATTGACTGGGAGACAAAGAAGGAGATGTGAAAGAAAAATTGGGCAATTGCCATAAGTAAATGGGAGGGCTAGTTTTGCATAGACATTTGTGGCAAAGTTCTGTAAAAGACTTGAGCCTGGGATAAAAGATATTAATTCATGCCACTTTACAGTTTTGTTCCTAATTAAACAAATTGTGAGCCCATCAGCTGTGACCTGTAATAGAGCCAACCTTCAGGTAGATAAATGTCAAAAATGTCAGCTTCTTAGTGAGCAGATCCTGTGCTTGAAACAGGATCCAGTTTCCAAGGTGCAAACTGATGATCTCTGTTCCTGTGGATCCAAGCTGGAGCAATCATGGTAGCAAATGGCTAATGTGCTGCCACTAACCAAAAGGGATCTTCAATTGGATCTCAGAGAGCAATCAAATTATACCACTATGCAAATGAAGGAGGAAAAAAACCCAAACCCAGTTATTTGGCCTTTTTGTGCAAAAAAACCAGAAAATAAAACAACGACCTGGACACAAAAAAACATACTTGTAAATTTGGGTAGAGCTGACATTCACAAGTGTCAGACATGAAAAGTTATTCAGTTGTTGGAGGAATGGAAGGATATAAAATAGAAGCAGCAAATAAAATTGCAAGGGTGAACCTAAAATATCAGGTCTGGTCTAGATAGCTGGAGAGCAATAACATAGGTCTGGCTATAAAGTGCACTGGCATGGTGACTCTGGGCAAGGAAACCTGGTATTAGATGTGGTAAAAATGAAATTGAAGGAATAAACATGTAGGAAATAAATAGAAACAGCAAAAGATCTGGGTTCTGAGAGCTCCAATAGGCTTTAACTGCTCTAAGCAGCCTCCATGGGGCCTCTGTCCACAACTGTGTCCATGGACCCAGAAGCCTCTCTTCATTTCCAGCTTGGGACTGCTGGTGTGACCCTAACTCCTGAAGAGACCTCAGACCTGTGTTGTAGGTAGTCTCCCAAATGGATGCCTTTAGACATTCTTTATTGCCTGTCTTCTGTCTTGTCTTTGTTGTCTGGGTTGACTTTAGACCTGTGTTGTAACATCATTTCCACTTCTTTCTCTTGTACAGGCTCATCATATTGATTCATCATTTTTCCATCTCTGGGACTACCAGAGGGCCCTGTTCCCTGTGTGATCTGTGTCCTGGGTTCAGATGTGAGACACTGCTGTGGTCACTGCAAGGCACTGCCTGTACTGGGTCATCCTCCTCACCTTGGGGTTTGTTCTACCTCAGGGAGCAGCTGGCCCTGGCTGCTTCCTGACACAATGGAAATCCTTCCAACTCATTTAAATCAGTTGGGTGGTAGTTGATAACATGCATTTAACCAAGACTGAGCTAACTGAGCCTGGCTGTTTTACCTGTAAAATTTATTAAGAAAGTGAAAATACAAGGGCTAAAATAATAGTTTGGACTTCTGTATGATAAACAACTTTTTAGTAAGTGTCAGGGAAAACATCCTGAAGTTTCACCCATGTGAGTTCCTCATGCAGGTGTGGGCTAGGTGAGGCAAATTGCAGGAAAGAAGTATGATTTCAAAGTTGTTTCTTTCACTGAATGTGTTTCCTGGCTCCAGGGATAGAAACCATAATGAGTGGGAGCTCAGTGAAGTGGAGGGATTTGTTTAGTCTTGCCTCTTGTCTTGAATCTTTCTTAATGGGATGAAATTAGCAGAATTCCTTTAAATAGAAACTCCCTGACAGTTATTTTGCTAAATAACCCTCAAAATTAGCAAATACTCAACAAAAGTGAGGGTTGCTGCATGGAATGAAGCTGTGGATGTGTTAGAAAGGGAAAAAAGCACAGAAGGGAGCAAGAAACTCTTCTTCTAGAACATAGCTAAAATTTTCTAAAGGGACCAAAAAAGCCAACATAGATGTAATGAAAGGTGTTAGCATAAGCTGTTTTCTGATGAATACTGAACCAGTCAGTAGTTCTCTGACCAACTACTGCCATCAGAGAAGAGAGTTGACAAAGGTTATTGCAAGTCTCTCAAGAAATGTGGAGATTCACTATCCCTGACTCTTCATTGTGGTTTGTTCTTCAGCATGAGCTGAAACAGGTAGGGTAATAAAGAATACAGTGTCTGTATTCATACTTGTCTGTATTTATGGCATAGTATGATGACTGTGTTGTGCAGTAGATACCTCTGGGACTGAAACATTATGAATAATCTGTGATAGGTATAAGGCAAAAAATCTGAAATTAAGCTGACATAAAATGGAGCTGCTTCAAAAAGAAGTTGTGTTCTTTTGGCTTGTGGTCAAGGAAGAGGGAATTCCTACTAGCGATGACAACATATACTATATAGGGATTACTAGTACTGTAAACACTCCCAGATGTGTGTAGTTTTACAGTTTTTAAAAATAGCTGCTTTTGTGCAAGGAGAAGGAAATCCATTTGAATGTGACTTGACACTGACATGGTTAAAACCATCTGTGTTGGCCTCCTTGGGTTTCAAAACGGATTCTTGCATTCATGAGCTTGGATGGTCTTGAAACAAACAAAAAGGCTAACAAGACAAGATCAATGACTCAAACAGAAAATCTGAGCTCTATAAAAATAGAAGTAAATGCACCACTGAGTATTGGGTAAGTCTAAGGAGTATAAGGAATCTTTGTGACTAAGTCACTGTATGCATTTGGCTCCTTGGAATCAGCAATCCTCAGACCCCTGGCCAGCTGGAAAATCTGCAAAGTGATGATGTCATGGCATCTGACATGGATGTTGGACAGAGATGCAGCACTGCTGAAGGGTGGGGCACAGTAGAAGGTGGGGAAAAGTTAATTGCTGGGTTTTTCTTGAAGTTGGATACAAGGTGCTGGGCTAAAGTAAGTGTACTCATATATTCTTTGAAGGTCTGTGTGGTTGTAGGTTCTGTAGTCACAAATGGGATTTGATCACTGTAAGCAGCTGATGAGTTTGCCTATGGCTGCACAAAACCCAACACAAGTTATGAAATTCAAGTGAAGCTATCCATGAACCTAAATTAAGGTGTAAGGGCCCAAGTGGAGCCAAAATATGTAATAGTAGGGTACCTGAGATGGCTGTCTGAAAACTAATAGGTTTGATGATGACTGGTGGTTAAATATTTATTACAGTTTACATAAAATATAAAAATAATACGTAAAGTCTGAGAAAAGATATACCAGAAGACATATGTTTAAAAGAAAAAAAGGAAGATATAACTTGCATGGTTAGAGACTTCTTGATAAAATAAAAAAAACTTGCATCTTATTAGAGTTTAAATAATTGTTTTAAGAACTAGGAATTATTAGTGATTGATTAGTATGCTTATTGGTGCAACTGAAAGGGGGTTTCCAAGGTTATGTCATGATTCAATATCTCCAGACTTCTGTCTGCCTCTTACATGGGGATACCAGTATCTCATATGAATTGTGACTGATTAATGACATTCTCTATGCAAATGTGATCTGAAATGTGTTATGTGCTTTTTATCATGCTGTTTATTCCTTGGACCTAGTGTGTGTGAATCACTTCAGAGATCTGTAATTTGTTCCAAGGACCAATTATAGTTCTTAGGAAATATAGTGCATAATCTTCTCAATGCTTCTTTAACCAGACACTGTATAATCAGTTGATATTCTCATAGCCCAAATAGTCTTCCTAAAGGGTCATTCATTTAAAACTAATAATTTAATATACAACCAAAATGTCAATTGTCAAAAATCCTACACTGGATTCTTTCAAGGTCGAAACCTCCACTGGAACCATTTTCTAATGGCTGTTTAATGGTTGTCTGATTCCAGTTGGTTTAGAGATGTCTGAAAAGATCATCAGGCCAATATCTAGAAGAGTTTCTAGAGAAACAGAGGTGGATTTTAGGGAAGTAGACCAGTAAACTCAAATATGTGGAAGATACAGTTTTCCAGGAAACTGGTCTGAGAGATAAGAGACCCAAAGGGAGACAGATATCCCTTGAATACATGAGTAGTAAAGACATACATAATTTCCCATTCTGCATGAAAAATAAGAAATATAGTAAGATAGCATCTTTTCAAAATTGTTCTTTATGTCTGGTAAAAGAAAGACACAGAAAGGAAAATAAAAGATCAGGTTATTCTTAGAAGCATAGCAAAACTAGGAAGATAATGGCACAAAAAAGAAACAAATTGGAGAGGTCACAGGAAATAATTGTCTATGTACCCTAGCATTAAGAGAAAAGTCAAGGAAATTGTCATCTCTGGAGAGATGAATTTGATTAATTTGGACAAACTACACCTAGGAGGCAGATGTCATTAATGTTTTTTTTTAATCAATCTTCACTAAAATGACCATCTACAAGAGGTAGCTAATTCATTGCAGTCCAGTGAGAAAGAAGGGAGAATCTCAGCTTTGAATGAGGCATGTACAGTTTACACTATCCCACCTAGCAGGCAGATAAGATTGGTAGATTCTCCTGAATTGGCTGAGCCCGTGGTGCCTCCTCCCAGGGTGACTGCAGAATTATCTGCTGTAATCAACTGCCTCTGCAGCCAGACCTGGGATAGTGTGGTTGCTCATGGCCTTGTAGTGTGTGTGCTCTGTGTTGGCAAATGAAGTGAAAATTGTATTGTTACTTGAAGTTATTTTGTCTTCTGCTTTTCTGTCACTGGGGAGTGACATAGCTTCCTGTTCTACAAAGTTATTCCAGTTTCCCACCAGTGATTAGATTTGTGTGGCTTTGCTCTCCTGCATCTAAAGATGTGCAGCTGGCACACTAAAGGACTTTAGAGACATTTTTCTTATGGTAGTTGCTAGTTTAGAGATAGTCACTGAGTTATAGGTTTTACTTGGGCTGTTTAATTTGCATCCTTGACAGCTGGGAATATCAGTGTCCATAAATTCATTCCTGTACTAAATTTAGAGCAAGTATAGAATAGTTCTAATTCTAGCCTGAAACTGGTGGTCTGTTTAGTAAAAACACATCAAATGTAGTAGTCATTAAAGTGGTATTTTTTTTCTAGTCAGTGTTGTTCTCTGTTACAACCCGCCCCTAAAGGCAAGTATAACTGAGGTTCTTGTTAATAGATCCCTTGGTGTGGATTAGAGTGAAATGACACTGAATGACTAGTTTTTATCTATCTATCTATCTATCTATCTATCTATCTATCTATCTATCTAATCTGTATGTAGGGTTTACTTTAAAACACTTTGCATGCAATGGAAAGGAGATATGTAGCCATTTTGATTATTATCTATAGTAATATAACAAAGTATAAGGGTATCACTTAAGAAGATATATGAGGAAAAGAAGGAGAAAGGATAAGATGATAGAAAGATATCACCACTGGTGGATCCAGCAATGAGACTTGATTGTTGCAATTTAGATATGTGTTGGTCAAAATGATGGTCACAGTCTTGATTCTTTGGGAATGGGGGAAGCTCCCACCGGATAAAGTTCAGTGGATTAAAATAAGTTCAGTTCAGGTGGGAGCACCCAGGTACTGCCCCTAGAGGCAAGTTTAACAGTTTCTTGCAACACCTTGGATAATGCAGAGTCCTCAGATGGATGGCCTCAGAAAAAAGTCTAGGGGAACTTTGGGGGTCTTTGATGGTTTGTGACACCCTCCAAGACATGACAGCTGCCTCTCACATCAGGGTAGTTGAGCCAGTCATGCCCCTTTAGAAGGGATGAACACCTTCAGGCCTGTGTGTGAATACCATGGGGAGTTTTCTCACCTGAGCCAGCTGTGTAAGGGAGCACATTGGCAAGATAAAAAGCACAATCCCACCTAGCAGGATTTGCTTCTTATCAGCCTTCTCTCTTATCTGGCTCAAAACCAAGCTTGTTGCTAAACAAAGGTTGGTTTGTCATGGTCATCCTCTGGCAGTGGAAATGCAGCCCCTTGTCTTATGCAGATCAGAGGTTTTTCCAACACACAATCTCTCCTCTCCTTAGGTTGGCGGAGGGGGGGGGTGGTGCAAAATTGGTTTCAGCAAAGCATTCTGCTGCTTTTGTAAATGGCAGAATGGCAGATTGTTTGATTCATTAACATTTCAGTCTTGACATCTGTGGAAAGTAAACTAGATCAAAGTTTTATTTTTATGGTATTTAAAATCAATATCTCAAAGCTATTTTTCATAACAGAATAATACTTTTTAAATGTGGTTTAAAAACTTTAGGTAAGATTTTTATCCTTTGCTAAATTAAGAGATGTTTGGGTAGTATATTGGAGAAAAATAAGTGTGTGTATGTATGTGTGTGTGTGTATGATGTAAAGATCTCTGTGCAGAGATGCTGGATAGATATATAGCATCTACATGTATTTTGTATTTACACACATGCAACAAAGATAAATTTCTGGAATAGAGTCTTATTGATAAAGAGAGCATAATTTCATAAAAACACATGTAAGGCAAATACAGAAGTACTGTAGAAATACAGCAGTTACATACTGCTGCATAAGTGTTATTTTCTACTGCATGTTTCTCTAGGTGTGTGCACATGCATCCTTGTCTGTGTGTCTCAGTCCTGGTGCCAGTGGATTCAGAAGCTGCCGCTTGTTCTGCTTTTCAGCATCTGTGGGTGCACATACAAGTCAGAGGGTCTCACAGAAATGATTCTGTCACCTACAGAATGGTGGGGACCAGGCTATGTGTGGGTCCAGCACATCCTGCCACAGTCTGCAGTTACTGAATATCTCCTCGTGCTTTGAGAGAAGGGCTGAACCTGCTTTTTTGTCTTCGGCACTACAAAACGACTTTGTGTGCGATAAGAATCTTTTTCTGATTACATGAACTGAAGATTAAACAGCTATTAATACAGTAATTACTGAGACAGGAATCTAATGGTGTGGTTGTGAAAAGTGTCACGGAGTACCTTAGAGTAAGAAGTGTCTATAATCACTCTTAGATGATTGAAGTACATGCTGCTAATACTAGATGTGGTTTTGTCTCTTAGATCCAGGCCGTCTCTTGCATACAGCTCTATCCCATCCCTTCTGCTGGCAAAAGTCTTCAGGTAGCAATGCTGTGAGCTCAATCTGTAGCGACCCGAGGGAAAAAAGATGAGATCAGACCCTGATCTAGATTCACACTGCAGCTGTATTAACACCTGGGCAAGGCAGATTGTATGTAAGCATGGCTGAGGAGTAGGAAGGTGTGCAGGACTTTCCCACTTGGCAGTAGGCCACGTTTAGTTTTTGGATCTGGGGCTGAAGTGATTGCTCTAAGTGAGATCAGAAATTTTTTCTTATTCTAACTGATAACACAGTGGCTCTGAAAACTGACTGCAGAAAAGGTGGTTCTCTCTTTTGGGATAAAATATAGCTGAAATAAATTTTTGTCACTGGGTGATGTTCCTATTTTGTCTATTTTTGTCTTCTTGGCAGAATCAAGATCTAAAATAAAAAATCATTCTGAGAAATTTGTGACATATCCATTATACATAAAAATCAGATGTGACATTCTTTCACTGCTATTTATTCCATGTGTTGAAATGTAAAGCTTCCTGTGGACTATGTTGTAAGAGAAATACTGGTTAATGAAGCATTTCATAAATACTTGGTGTATATATTGAGCAGATTTTGTGAGAATTCAGACTTCTAGTACAGGGTAACAATAAGGAGCTATGGAGTACTAGGACATTTTTAGCAGAGATCAGTATAAAATTAAAGAGCTCAGTTCCAGAGAATGAAGATAGAAGCATATTTTGCCCTCAGTGGTTGTTCCATGCTATGCTTTTGTTATATGATGTGTCATTGTTTGTTTAATTAAAAATCCCTCTTGATTCCATTGAGAATGTAGCCAAAAGAAACAGTGCAATACCAGTTTTTTTGGACTCTGCCACTGTACTGCATATTGTAAAAATGATTAAGATATGTTAAGAAAGTGAAGTGTTTGTTAAATTCTGCTAAAATATACATTAGTTTGCATACATATATATAGACACACAGATGCACACTTTTATAGAACATAGTGAGTGTAATTTTAGAAGTCATAAGTGTCAGCAACTTCTGTTCATACCATTTTGGACATGATCAAAGTGAGAGGAACCAAAGCATAAGTTTAGTGGGATCATTTTCCAAATTAGGAGAAATGATGGTATTTGATAACGTGATGTTGATGCAGAGCATTTATTCAGGTATTTGTTTACTGTAGCTTAAATGACTTCACTGTGTAATAGGTGTACTTTAAAAAAGAAGTAGTATTATACTGTTTTATTGTAATAAAAATGCTATTTGTGCAATAAGGCATGAACTCTGATCTCATTACACAGGTTGTATATACAAATGGCTGAAATTTTGTATACGGGCTAGTTTGTGTCCTTAATTAAGACCTTTGTAAACCAGAATTCTTCTTCAAGAAAAAACTTCCTGAGTCTTTAACATTTAATTCCAGGCTTGCAAGGGAGTGGCAGATTTGGTTAGAATTCTGCAGGAAAATAGAAAGTGAAATTGCTTAATTTTTCTTAGAAATACTCAAAATTGCATAAACTGATGTATGGATATGCTGAAGAAGTACTTAGAGATCCATTTAATCTGAAATTAGACCCTGCTGTGGTTCAGGCCTGTTCAATGACTGCACTGCAGAGTATGCCAATGTCAGTAGTGGATATATAGGGGCCATCTGGATAAAAAAGTATAAGGATTAACTTAAATGTGGGTAATCTGTGGGACATCATACCAGTTACAGCATGTACCTGAAATGTTGAAACTCAGACATCGTAAGCTTAGAAACTTCCAAAGAACAGGAAATGAAATAAAATTATGAGATTTTTCCTGTCTCCCTTTTCATCCCATTTCTTCACCATGAAACTTCTTGGTTTCATGCACTTCATGCACTCGCTTCTACTGCTTAAGCCACTGGTTAATTGTGCCTTCAATGTATGGTCAGATGCCACCAGTGGTGATGCTTGTCAGCAGTGTTGGACCATTAGTGGAGTGAGGTGTTTAGAAGGTGCGGCTTCCAGAAATTCTTGAAAATTTCCTCAGTTTGTCCTGTCATTAGGTTTGGGCATATTCTTGGTGATGCTTCAGACCTTTTTGTTATTTAGTACTTTGGTTTGGGAGAGGTGTGCTGCTTTTAAAGATCTGCCTGAAGATCATGGCTAAGTGACATTGCAGATTGTAGTCAATTTTTCAGCAGCATGAAAAATTTGAAGCATGCCTGGTCAAAGCATGAGTGAAAGGTGATCCTGAGGCTGCTGAATGGTCAAGATCCTCAGGATTTTTGCACCTGTATTTACATGTGGTGATGGAAAACCATAGTTACTGTGGGCTGGCATGTCCAATTCCTTGTTGAGTTTGTGGAATGGCAAAGAAAGTTGCCAGAACTGTCTTGCAAAGCCAAGTGTGTGAGAAACTCTACTGCCTTAAAAACAGAGCTCAACCACTAGAGTATTTTTCAAATCTTTTCTTATGTGTTGTCAACTATATCCTCAGATGAGGAAAAAAGGGAGAGATTGCAGCCTCCGTCTTATTGTATTTGTGATAGTTTATGTTTTGTATTCCTCTTGCTACCCATGCCAATCTTTGTAGTCTGTCATCAAACTGTAAAACAGATGAAACACTAATTCAGCTCCTGGCCCAATTTATATAATCTTTTTTTTTTTTTTCCCCAAACTCACCACAAATCATGATATGCCATTTTTGTCCTTTTATTTTCTTTTTTCTTTTTTTTTTTTTTTTTAATATTGTCTCTTTTTCATTTTTTTTTCTTATTATTTTTTGGCTCTACCTTGCTATACTGTGCCAGGAAAAAAGCTGGCAAGTTCCATTCAATTTCCATGTTATTGTTTAGGTTAAATGACCCTCATAATCCTTGCAGCATTTTTCAGCTCTTCAGTTGTAGTTGATAGCCTACTTTGTAACATTTCTTCATTTAATCAGATTTGGACTCTGCTCTAGCTGTCTGGAATTCAGTTTCCTATGTATCCTATTACCTTTGAAAGATATTTTGGTGTCTAAATTCCTTAGTTCATTTGGGTTCCCTGAAGAGGCCCATAGGTTTACTAAAGTTTATGATAATTGTGTTATGAAACTTTTTTTCTGCCCTTTCATTTAATTTATACTAACTCATCTTTCAATGTTAAAGTATTTAAGTCTTTATTACATGGCAAAATAAAATTTTGACAATGTAAGTTTTTGTTAGCTCTGGGTATTTGTTACACACATTTGTTTGTTGTAACATCCAATAGCGAGTCACCTCCACTCTCTGCTGCAGTTATTACCTGATACTGTAGTCAGTTCTAGTTTTCATCAGGAAGTTTGTCTCCTGTCACAATAGCAAATAATATTTCACTTGCCAGTGATGTTCCAGTGTTCATTATCCAAGATTATATCTGACCACGGATGTGATAAAAAGTGTTTCCTTCATAATGCCTTATAGCTTAGTGAGTGCCCCACAGCTGTCATCTTTAGTGTTATCTTTCCTGAATGGTATCTGTCCTTCTGTATCTATGCTCCAGTTCTGAATTCCATGTTGTCAAGCTTATGTTTTCTCCTTAATGTTTTTGGTTTTTTTTACATCCTATAAATGTAATTCAAGATCTTCTATTGTGTTTGAGAAAGCTTTACACACCAGAGTTGTTTCTTACTTCATTGTTATATAGAGCAAACTCAGGCATGTAATCTTCTTTTACCTGATTGTTGTTCACAGTAAATTATTTTTCTTTACCATATGTGCTCCATTACCACAGGATTATTTAATCCACGTCTGGGTTCCCATTTATGCTATATTTTTTTCCTTTCTGTAGTGTTTGGAGAGCTATCATTTCTTAGTTTGAAGCTGTTCTTAACAGTTGTGTCAGCTTTGATCCTAGTTAGCTATTCCCTGGAATGTTCAAGTCAAATTTATCTCTTGAAGAGTTACTTCCTGTTACTTCCTTCAATAAATGCACCTCAACAGTCAAACGCTACAGATACTTCTCATACCACTCATCATTTAACTATTGGTTAGTCTAATCTCTTATTAGACATTTTACTCCTCTTGTGACTTGATGCCTCTGAAGTTCACACAAATATTTATTTGTTTTCAAGTATTCCATGAAAGAATTAGTTCCTTATATTTTTTTTTTTTTTCAGTGGGAACTGGGCAGTACTAATTTTGAGGGGTTGTAATTTTTTCTCAGGTTTCTTGTGATGCTTCCCAGTTGTAGGTCCACCTGCCAGTTGCATGTTACAGACATGATGCCATTTTGGTTTTTTGATCCCTTTCCATGAGCAGACTGTCACAAGTAGCAAGGGGACTGTGATTGCACAGACCTGCTCTTGTGATTTTGAGCTCAGCTGGAGATTACACCTGGACTACCTGCTTCTCCACGTGTTGCTGTGAATCTCCAGCCTTTACCTATGAGCATAATTTTTAATTCCATCTGGAACTCTGAATGTTCCTTTTTTCTTTGTGCGATCCTATGTACTGACTTGATTTGCCTTGAGTTGCCAATATCTGATATTCTTTTTGTCTTATTTCAGAGTTAGCATGTATTTTGTTCCTTCATGCTACCCTTATTTTTTTACTTTTTTTTTTTTTTTCCTCTGGGGCATCAAACCTCCTTTTCTGTTCTTTTCATATTCACAAGTTACTATAGTCCTTCAAGTTCTCCTTGTCTTTTTCTTATATTGGCAGTTATCCTCAGCTAGCAATGTTTTTCACTTCTTGTTCTGGTTTACAGCTGAAGGTTTCATAGAGATGTTCCTCTCTTCCCCTTTGTTCTAAAAGACGTGTTGTCTCTAACATCATCAATTAAATTCTGAGCCCTTCTGAGCTCATTGTGTGTGCATTTTCCAGGTATCCCACTGAATGATAATAATGATCCCAGTCTTTCATTATCTTGTATCCTTATCCTACACTTCAGGGATAATCATCATCCTTCAATAAAGTCTAATTGCCTTTACCTAACCATTCATTTTTAGAGTTGTGACCAGAAGATGTGGTCATTCATCTGCACTCATTTTGCAGTAATATTTTTTTAAATTTCTTTAATTAATGTTGAACTACTTGGGTGTTTTGAATTTACAAATTATTTGCTGTTTTCAAGGAGGATGTAATCATCATCCTGTGTGTTACTACTTGTGCCCTGAAAATTCTGTCTTGGTAAAGATACTGCACACTTACACACTGTGTATGCTGTTGTACTATTAAATGAGGCAGGGACAAGTGATGCCTCTCTTGCTCTACAAGACTTTTTGTTTAATGCATATGAGACTGTGTGGTCATTTCTTTCACTACCCATAACATAGTGACAACTTGGAGCAAATGCATATTGCTGGTGTGTGTTGTGAAGGGAATTCTTTGATTACAGAAAGAAGGATGCTGTGGATAAAGAGCATGAGTTTAAAAAAATGCTTTTAGGGAAGAATTGAAAGCATAAACATGACTAATAAATCATTGTTCTGTGTGTGTTCAAAAAGTGTTGTGGAGATCTTGTAAGTAAGTGTGTGCAAGTCCAAGAAGTGACTAACATTTGAAAGAGGAGACAATATGGATGAATTTTTTTATTTTTTTAATGTACATTCAGGAAGAACTGGTTGAGATTATTCAAATGGTAAGGCTTTTAGATGGAGAAAAATGTTGGAGGATTTTTCTCAAATCTGTTTATTGATGGATCTTTCTGAAATCTAATTGTTTGTATGGATAAAATCTCTGAGCAAATGGATTAAAAAAAGAAAAGATACATCTACAGACAGAGATAACATTCACTTAAGAACTCTAAAGAAACCTGGAGATAAAACAGCTAAAACATTATCACTTGTAAGTAAATTCACTGGTAAGCTAGAGCAAACTTTTTTAAAGAATATACATATTAGATGGACAAGTGGAAAACATATGTAGGGATAAGGCTTCATCTTCTGTTAAAACCAACAAACTAAGAAAAAAACCCCCAAAAACCCAAGAAAATCAGGTCTGACCTGATTTCTGGATTTGGTAAATGTATTTCCTCAAAGCAGTTTATCATGATTTCTTGCAAAAATCTAAGAACTAAGAGACCATGAGATCACAGGTCAGGTTTTCATATAGACTAATAGTGGATTATAAATGAGGGTAAAACATCATTTGTCACAGTAGATGGAATTTGCCAACAAAGTCAACTATTCTGTGCTGCAGTATGTTCTTTAGAATATTCCTAAATGATTTGAAGAAAGAATACTGAGGCAACAGTTTGCTGGTGATACCATCTAGTCATGATAAAGAGCTGCAAAGCAATCCAAGAATGCTATGATAAACCAGCTGATTAAATTCAATATAGATTAATAGATAATTATGCCCTTGGGAGTGGGGGAGGGGGCACGGTGAGGAAAGAATGGTCCTAATTTGACGCATTCTTGTTTGGGTTGTGAGCTGACTATTACAACTCTAAATCTCATTCTGACTGGTAATAGATATGCTTATGGAAACAGGAGAGCAGCACTGAGTGGCAGTCAAAAATCAGATCGAATATTATGAATTATTGTGAAAGGAACAGAGAACAAATCTGAACCTCATTATGCCACTTTGCAAATTCATCATGTACAATCATTGTGAATATAGTATGAAATGCTAGTTTCTCAAATTAAAAAGAATATTACCAAATGAGGAAAAGCAGTTGAAAAGAAAATAAAAGGAGATGGGGGTGATGTAAGAATGAAGTATCTGAGTTTCATTTTTAAACTGAAAATAATAGAAAATAAATATGAACTTGTTTGCCTGTGATGTGACGGAAGAGCCATTTTTTCTGTCCCCTTCCCTTCCCTTCCCTTCCCTTCCCTTCCCTTCCCTTCCCTTCCCTTCCCCTTCCCCTTCCCCTTCCCCTTCCCCTTCCCCTTCCCCTTCCCCTTCCCCTTCCCCTTCCCCTTCCCCTTATAAAGAAAATGGATAATAATATAATAGTAATCTGATATAATTTTTTTTTTTTAATTTTTAGATGACTTGAACCTTGTCGCAGAAGCCACAATGAGGCCAAGGACAAGCATTGAAACAGAAGACAGATGTAGCAAAGGAAGATGGATAAACTTCAGGGTACAGGCTTTTAAACAATATACTAAGGGAATGTCGTAAAAATAATCCTATTTGAAGAAAAGCATATGCATTTGAATATGCAAAAACTGTGTGAAAATATGCAAAGGGCTCAGCTTGAAAAGATGTTAGTTATAGTAAAATAATGGCAAATCCTTTTCAACAGGAGGGAGTAACAGCTAGAGGAATAAGAACATTTGAATAAATATTTGAGGAAATATTTCCATCCTGGAAAGAGAAAGGAAGTTTTAACACGCACAAAAAGTTGAATTCCTTCAATTCTATCATGATATGTGTCCTGCAGCAGAGTGTGATAACCCTGTTGCTCTGCAGGGTCTAGGGTAAATAATCCATAGTGTGAGTGCAGTTGCTGTTCTCTGTAAGGGTGGAAAAAACCCTCACATGAAAAAATATTTTTTGAATTCATATATCTGTAATAACTGCTAAAGAAAAGAAAAGAAAATTATTTTCAGTACTGCAGTTAGAGCTATCTGGTAGTCAATGCTTGAGCCCAGTTTTTTGTTGTTTGTGTTTTATTTTGCTTTTTAATTTTTTCTTGATGCAGTGATAGCACTCTGGTAAGCATCCTGGGAGAAAGAGGTGCTGTACAAACATCTGTGTGTTTTCAGCAATCTGTTTGGAGAACACTGTTTCTTCAGAGTGCTGCATTAGTTATCATTGGCATCCAATACATTTCAGGAGTGAGAAAAAGTTAGTCCTGGAGTGAGTACTAAGGCATGTATACTGAATTTTGATTTAGAACAAAACTTTAGAGACTTCTTGCTACAGAAAGAAGAGACAGAAAGAAGAGACAAGAGACAGAGCCCTAAGCCAAAGTGAATGAAGGAAACATATCCACTGTCATGTCTAACATTGCTTCCTGGAAGGGTCAGTCTTGCTTTAAAAAGCCTTCAGATAAACTGTGTTATTATTATGCTATGCATTAGGACTTGGATCATAAGAATATATGTATAAATAATGACTGAGAAATGTATTGACACTGCAGGCAAAATATAAAGCAAAATACATCTAGGGAGTACAGGGGGGAAAAAATATCCTATACAGTACAATGAGCAGAAAATATCCTATACAGTAAAATGCTAGCTTTGCTGCCCATCTGTTCTTTCACTCCTCTGAGAAAGCTCTCCCTGAACATGCTGTCACTAAAAAGGTCACCATAAAACCAAATCCAGTCGGACTAGCCCTTGTTTAATTTAATAATAGCTCCTATTGGGAGATTAGGCTGTTAATACAACAAAGTGTGCATACAGCTATTGTACCACATAATTGTGAAGAAAATAAAGACCCTCCTAGAGCTGAAGAGGAATACAGGGTCCAGTCAACAGTGTATTTCAGCCAGAGATGGACAAAACAAAGCTTGGTTTGCTATCTGCTACCACTTTTTTGTTTAGCTCAGAAAACCGAAAAGATGCATGTCTGTAGACTTAGGTTGTTGTATTTGAGCTGCAGGTGTATCTTGGCAGAGCAAAATAAAAAACTTCAGCATTTTGGTGTTCAGGAGAGACCCATAACTCATAGAAACAACACTGTGCTATGATGTTACAGAGCTGAATGATTCAGATAGTGTTGGAGAAACAGATATAGTTTTAAACACTGTGTTGGAAAACACATAATTTCTTATATATCAGCATGTACTGCAGAGGAGTAGATGTTTTCTGCTCTGCATTCAGCAGGCGATGAATTAGTAGTCACTCAACCAGCCATGTTGCTCAAGAAAAATGTTAGAAAACAGATGTAGTGGGTAGGGTGTCTTTGGGGCAGGAGGGGACCTATGGGTTAAAAACAATTCTCTGCAACTATTTTAGGGTGTCATTTTCTGAAATGGAGATGGAGTAGTGACTTACCACTGTGTGATAGTATCACAGGATGTCTCAGAGGGTTAGGTAGTGAATTATTTAATATATTATTTGGGAAGGAAGATAAACATAAAATTCCTAAAAGTGCCTTTGCAAGAGGTTTTTGGAAATGGTTGTTGGCCAGTGTAAAAACTCATGTAAGCGATAGCCAATTGGTAAGATCTCATACATTAAATAAAAAGTAAATAGAAAAAATTTGCCAGGCTTCCTGGCTCTGAACATTACAAGAAGATACAGAATGGTTTTCTCTCATTGCCTCAATAGATATTTCAGATTAGAATAGCTTAAACAGGAAAAGCAGCAGAACATGCCAGAAGACTTACTAAGGTTTTTGTGTGTCAGGTGTTCTGCAAAGAGCAGTTACTGAGTTCAGATCTCTCAGAAGGAGGTCAATTAAGTAGCTTTGTGCATGCAATGAGTTGGATGTTTTAAATCCAGGGCTGTTTAGAGAAAAAGAGCCATCTCCCATCTTGGTTTTGTGCCTAAACTCTAGCTCTGCAATCCATTGCATTGCCTGCTTTAGCAAGACCTGTGGTAATAATAAAATGTTTCTTGCCAGAGAAAATGAAATATTTTGGTTTGGTTCAAAATGGAAGTAGCTTTGCTTTCGCATATTGTTGAAGACAAAACAAACACGTTCTTACCCGCTACTGTCAAGATGAATTTCTTGTTTTGTTTGGTCAGGTTTAATAGTAATTTCCCAAGAAATCCATTGTTCTCTCAGCCTTGCTCTCTCTCAGCGATCATCTGCTCCCCAGTCATTTGCAGAATGAAGAACAGAACTTTAATAAGGCCCTACACACCAGGGGGAAGGGGCTGTGGCAACCTGCATGCTGCTGAACTCAGTGCAGTGTAAAACCAGTGTCCACCTCTATACAGATGCTTTCTTGTAGTGGAGACAGGGTAGAGGGTAGAAGGAATAACATGGTACTTTCACTGGAATGTAATTAAACCATCTAAATTAGAATAAGAAACATATCAATTGAAATATTTTTATTCATGAGACTTTTAATACTGGTTAATGGCATTAATGCTATGTCTTTGTTAAAATTGCATGCTTCTGATTGGAAAAATATCAGGAGTCTATAAGCATTCTGTAGATAAGTAAAGTTCTAAAACTCACATTAGCAAATTCTGTCTGAGCAATCAGACAGCATAGAATAAATATAGGAAATGTTTTATGCTACAATAAATAGCCAATCAGTGTTCAGCTTTTATTGGAGGATATAACTTTAAATGAGGTTACTGGAACCTGGGGATACTGATTACTTGCATTTTTTTCTCCCCAGACTTAACCCATGTCACACAGGTGTCCTCATAATGAACTGCAGTTTTGACAAGGATAAACTGAATTCTAATTAAATGTAACTGTTTTTATACTTCCACAAAGTAAATGATCTTTTCTTAGAAAGGACCATTAGATCGTTTAGTTCCAGATGGCAAGATAGCAAATCCCTAGATCATTACATGCATAGAGCTTAACAATCTATCCTACTCTTTTAGAAGTGTAGGTAACCTAAATTTCAAACCTCTAAGAGATGATTAAATTTTCTATCTCATTGTTAAAAAATTATAACTTAATTCTATTTGAATTTGTTTAGTGATTGTGATCATTTGTGGGTTCTGCTTTTACTCTTCTCCACTAAATAGCCTTGTAAACTGCTTATTTCAATGAAAATAGTCATTCACTCAAAATCACAACTTAACCCTCTTTTGGTAAACTAAGCCAATGCAGTACTTGAAATTAATTTGAGGCTTTGTTCAGTCTAAATCACTTCTGCACTTCCTCTGTCCATATATAATTGCATATTATTTCTGAGAGTAGAATTACAGTATCTTCACTGTAGTTCTTATCAAGGGCACAAAGAGGTAAAGTGTATCTTGGTATTCTCACATGCTGGTATTCTGTTTACACACACTCACAGTAGCCTTTTTTGGGTGGCAGAACTGGGCTGAAGTTTTTGTTCTGAAGTTTCATAATTATTTAGGACTCTTAAGGGATGAAGTCACTATTTTACTGGATAGAGTCCTTGAGTAAAGTTAAAGCAGGTATTCCTTGCTTCTGTGTCTATTTGACTGTATTTAGGTATGTGCTGTAAGAATGGGCTTAAACTTACTCAGAGATCCCTCTTCACAGTTGCCCTGAATACCTTACTTAATATTCTACAGACTTTTGGATTTAAAAATCTGATAATGAGTCAGTTTTTACTTAATTCTAGACCATTTACAAAGTATTGAAAGGCATCAAGGTTTACAACACACAAAATCATTACCATTTGATGATTGTTAGTGACTCGTTACATCACTAATAATTACTATTTAAGTTCACTAAGTTGTTCAGATCTTTATTGAATAATGAGATTTTGCATGGCAGAACAAAGTGCTAGATTCTTTTGCCCCTTTGAAAAAAAAGTTTCAGAGACTTCTTTTCCACTGTGGACATCTGTCTTATGTGGTCAGTGAAACACATTCTCAAACCAAATGTTTGAAGTTCCTAGCTTTTATTTTTGAGGTACTTTGTAGCCCTTTCTGGAATCACAGTATCACTGAGTTTGGAAGGGCCTCAGGAGATAGCCTATTTCATCTGACATGAACAAAGCAGAGGCAGCTAAAGCAAATTGCTCAGGACTGTGCCCAGTTAAGTTACTCCATAACACCTCTGGGCAGCCTGCTCCAGTGTTTGAATAATGAATTTTTTTGTTTGATGTTAAAATGAAATTTCTTCTATTACAGTGTGTGCCTCTTGCCGATTGCCATGCCACTGAATATGAATGACTCCATCATCTTTATTTCTACCTTTTCATACACATTGCTAAGATTACTGTGAGCCTACTCTGTCATATACTGAACAGTTCTAGCTTTCTCAAGTGCTTACTTTTCAAATATGCTCCAGTCTTCATGTCCTTTCATTAGAATCGATCCAGGGATTCTTGAAGGGAGTCCTATTAATGAAGTTCTAGGTGAAGCACCTTGGATTTTACCCATGTCCATTATTACTGGGTTCCCTGCCCCATTCAGTGTCAGTCCTGCTTTTTCACGTATGATTAGTTTTGCTGTTGGTGTGCCTCTGGAAGTCCTTATTGCCTTTCATGTCCCTCACTAGATTTGACTTCAGGTGGGCTTTGGCTTTCCTAATTATGTCCTTGGTGTTCAGTACCTACATATTTCTCCTGTGTGACCTGAGCTTGCATCCCTCCCTTGCATGGCTCTTTTTCATGTTTAAGTTTAGTCAGGATCTCCTTGTTTAACTATATGGGTCTCCTGCAATCTTTGCCCAACTTCCTACAGGTGGAGATGGATCATTCTTGAGCCTGGAGGATATATTCCGTAAGAACAACCATTCAGAAAGCATTTGTAAATTTGATTGCCAACAACAAAGGACTTGGAACTGCACATAGTGGAGGAATATAACTGTTTTAAAGTTAGGGTTGTAAATTTCTGGGTTAAGTCAAAATACTACAGAATTTTTATTTCCTTTAATGTCTGTCTGAACATGGAAATACAGGTATGTGGAAAAACATAAATGAAAAAATTTGGAAAAGGAGAAGCAAATTTATCGGTGAAGTTTTGGCTTTGAATGAAGAGCATTAAAGTGTAGGGCAGCTGGAAATCTAAATGGATTGTAGAAAATAATCTTTGATCATACTGAGTTTCTCTTCGTATGATATAATTCCTGACAGGCCTCTAGGTCAATGAATATGCCTTCAACTCAAGCAAAAGCAGCTTTCTATGATAAAAGATAACTTCCATCTTGTATAGTAACACAGTTGATGCTTCTGATTGCCATTGTCCCCATCAAGAAATCATTTCCTGTTTCACAGATCTCTATAAGACAGCATGCAAAACCACATTTCATTTTGCATTAATGGGAAAGATAACACATTTTACATGTTGTTGCATTTTCAGAGATAGCAAGGGAAAAATAACCTCTTACATTTTGCCTTCTTATGGTGGTCCTCAGTGCTCAGCTGCTGAAGTTTGGGAAGGGAGATTTACTACAATTTCTGTTTTTTAAAATTAGGCTGCACCATACTTTGACATCAGTTCTGTGGAGACAGATTAGAAGTCACAAATATTCCAGACCTGCAATATGGTAAGAAAAAAAAAAAAAGAGTGCTTGTTGGAGGAAAAAAAGTACATTTTTTTAATGTTAAGATTTCAATTTTAATAAAGAAATGAATTCAGTAAAATTGAAAAGGTTTATGCAACTGTATTATATTTAGATACTGTATACAGCTGAAAAATGCATATAGCTCAGTGCAAACATTAGGAGTTTAGGGAAAACTGCATGAGAAAATTCATTCTGGATGTGCTGTTTTAGCTCAGGTTCCCTCTGATTGAAGGTTTATGTTTTTTTGAGATATTTCCTATTTCTCTTTTCCATCTAATTCCATTCTTGTAAGTGCATTGGCTTTATAATAGAGGTGGCTAGAAGACAGCCAATTCTATAATTATTCAAATATGAAAGTTCCATAAGGAGAGCAGGATATGCCAGTAAGAGGAGGTAATGGTCTGTTTTGTTTTATCTGATTGTTTTAGCACCTTTCAATTTCCTCAGCCATCACACTAGCCAAAAAAAAAGTGTGAGTCTGAAAATCAAAAAGATGGGGAGGTAATTTGATGCTGTTTGTCTTAGATATTTTGACAACAGACTGTGAAAATGTGCAAGAATGTTTGCAAGTGGTTTGAATGGGTATGTGGAAAGATGTGGATCTGAGGTATCTTTTTAAAATAAAATAAAACACCCTTAACATGAAACGAGCTTTTTATTTTTTCCTGGTGTGAAAATTATTACCAGCTACAGGCAGTCCCCATCTGGGGATTTGGAACCTACTGTCTGGTCTTTCAATCAGATAACTTGGTGATACTAGAAGGAAGGAACGATACTTGGAAGAACTGTGTGTAGCTTATGACAACAAAAGGCTCAACTGGCAACATGTGGCTAACAGCTCACAGACATCTGGTGTAAGCCATTTTCCTGAGGAATTAATTTGTGTTGAATATATATCTCAAATCTTTCCTTCTTTGAGGAAAGGCACTTGCTAGAAATTAGGTAAAGAAAAAATAATACTGTATCAAACTCTCAGCATTAACTTGACAGGAAAGGAAAAATAGTAGATCTGGCCTTTTAAATTTTTGTTTGTGATGTCTTAAGAAGGAATGATGATCTGTTGGTTCTGGGCTATTTGAGAGGGAGGCAGAGATGAGAAGGATTACATTTTTTTCTATTTTTATACTTAAAAGTAGTAGGTATAGTATGTCATGATTAACTGATATCATCCAGTGGCTTAGTGTTGCTCCCAAGGAATGAAAAACCTGTACGCACGGTAAAAAGTAAAAAAATAAAAAATCCTGATGGAAAATTTTTTATTGGTAGTAGATTTCTCCAGTGGTTCAGAGCTGACAAAGTATTTCCAGTCTTCTTTCCAGCTGGAGCTTGAAATAAAAGAGAACAGACAGAACATAGTGCAGGCATTGACTATGACAACTCATGAAGGAAGCTGAAGATTATCGTGAATGGCCAGAAAATTTCACTTCTCTTCTTTGTTTTGTTAGTGCTTTCCCTAAAAGGATATAAGGAAACTATATGGGAGGCTGGGATTTTTCTAATGTGCAACTGAAGGGAAGAAAAAGTATTTTCTTTTGTGTACAAGTAGTAGACTTTTCCTGACTAAGAAGTTGTGTTAGATTTGTACTTAGCTCAAAAATTTGTGCTTCAATTTCAGATATAAAAGCAGCTTGTTTGTTTGACAGGTTGCTTGGACTTAAAAATCATTGCATGGGGTTGTAAGAAATAATACAATTTCTTACATATTTTATCTATAATATTGTTTATTCAACCCATACATAAATGGGAAATAGGTTTTAGACAGTCTGGATAATCTATTGCAACTAATCCACTGGTTTCTTTGCCTTCTGATGCCTTCACAGCTGCCTTCCTGTCTGTCTCCAGAGTTCAGATCTCTTCCAGACCTTCACCTAAGGTCTCCAAAACAGTGCTTGTTGCTTCTATTTGGCAGCAGCCATTCACCCCTAATGTCAGTGACTTCAAAGGTAAGTCTCAGTGTTCAGTAAACTGGATGTCCTCAACAAGGGAAAGGACTTCAGGAAGATTTTTCTCAAAAGTCTGAAATGGTATATTTATATTTGTTTCAATGGCAATGTAGGAATGAACTAAATAATAATGGAGAAAGTAAGGAATAAAATAAGGCAAGAAAAGAAGAATTGAGATGGGCAAAGGAGGTAAGTAAAAGATTGAAGGAAATCTAAAAGATAATTCATAAACTTTATGTCAAAACCCAATTCTACAAGACTTCTATTAACAATCAGTAAAATTATTAAATTAAGGAAGACTCACAAATTACTTAAATTCTGAAACTTTTTAAAACTCTCCTTTTCACAAGAAAAATAAAAATAAATCCTCTGAAATTTAAGTAATTTGAAGTTTTCTTTGGAGTATAACATTAAAATTGCTCAAACATACGGAAGATATAAAAGGTCAACTAAAATTGTACAGTCTATGTTTTCATTTTATAGCCCTATGATCAGAAAATAATTCATAAAGGGCAAGAATAAACCAGGAGGGATATGCATGTATAATCTGCTGCTCTACACAGTCATCTTAGGAGTCAGAAGATCAAACCTATAATATAAACTTCTGAAAAGCATGTGGTACACCCTGCAAACTGCAGGTACACTGCCTTTCTTTTTCAGTGTTATGTTAGTCTTTAGGAGAGTGCCATCCAAGGAAGCTCATCAGTAGTGTGCAAAACACCAAGCTTTGCACAGCTCTTCAGATATCTCTGGTTCCCACAGATGGTCCATTGTGGGGGATGTAGCTGGCTTGAAATCTGTGCTGCTGAAGAGAGCCATCCCTGTTGGTGCCTTTTGCACTCCTTTGTCTTCTGCTTGATTTAGACAAGGACACCAGTGTTTGCAGGTAGTTGCACAAGCAGAGAACACCCACAGCCAGGGGAGTGATCTCCTTCACTGGAGACAGGGACTGGCCATGGCAGAAACTGCCAAGGGCATGGAGATGAGGTATGTACAAGTGGTTTGCTGTAGGTTTAACTGCTCTGGGGACTTGAAAGTGTTTCTGTCGTGATCTTCAGAGATTCTTTGAGCTGTGAGGTAATGTTTAAATTGGTAAATGGACTGAAAGCAATATAAAAAGTAAACCCCCAAAATATGTAATTGCCAGGGTGAGGGAACACAAAAGCCTCTTTTCCTGCTTCCTGGCTAGTGATACTGTGAAGCTCCAGTTATTGCGGGCACATGTGTGTAACTGCTTCAGAATGCTACTGGTATTTCATAACCACTTTTATAGAGATTTCATATTTTTTACTTTGAAGTTGCATTTCTTGATGCTTCTTTGGGAGTTAGCAGCACCAAGCTGACAGACTGTTCCCTTGTTTCTTAACCATGGTGCCTTTCTGGTATCAAAGTTTCAGTGTAGTTCCCTGCAGATGTTTATCAAGTCTGCAATCTCTGTCACCCCAAAGACTGCTTTGGGTTTGCCATTTGACATGGTTATTTTTGTTTGTTTGTTTGTTTGTTTGTTATTTTTGTAATCAATTTCTATTAGTCAGCTCATCAGAAGGCTGCTTGGCAGCTTAAGAGACTGGGATTTTACACTATGCCAACAAGAGGATATTCTGTTTTTATGAGGTATTTTGGGGTTTATGAAGTAGCAAGAATAACACTGAAGGACCATCTTAGCGGATTGTAATGTGACATGGTTCATAATCATATTGTCTGTGTCTCATGTATCTCTGTTTGTCTCTCAAGGGATCAGGTCAGTTTATTTCACGTTGGAATTTAGGAATAAATTATGTTGAAGTTGGCTATGGGATTAGTTCATTCCAGCAAACCAGGGAGTGAATCAATTTGGCAGACTTAGTTGAGCTTACCTGTGAACTTGTGTCTGATTAAATGACAAGGGCAGCAGTTCCCCTGCTGTCTGTGATGTACATGAAAATAAAGTGAAGAGAAGAAACACTCCCATATGACAGTCAATTAAGGATGCTGATTAACTCCATCTTGTACAAAAGCTGAGCTCTATAATACAGTGACATGATGATGAGTTATGAAAGTGATAGATTCTCCTGTGTTTATATACAGAAATGTTTCCTGGGCAATATAAACTCCATCACAGGTCCACATTATGGTGAATACATTTTATGGATTATAATACATTTTTAGTTTTGTGGAGTTGATCTTTAATTACTGTCTTCTACAGAAAACAATTACATGGGAGATGTCAAGCAGCATTCTTTCTAAATACTGTAATTTTATGGAAGCCCTTATAAAATGTTCTTGAGAACAACTGTGACTTAATAACTTAATGGGAAAAGTGAATACCTTTAGCAGAGATAAATAACTTCAGCAGTGATGTATAAATGTGCACTTGCAATTAGACTGATCAATGTCTGTTATTAATGAGCATATAAGAAAGCAAACAACTTCTGTGGCTTTGTTTAATATGGCCATAGAGAGCAAAAGTAGCTAAAACTAATTTTACACTTTGTCTGTGTAGAAAGTAATTGGAATGAAATTGCAGTGCTTGTGGTAATCCTGCCCCAATGATATTTGTGCTTTTACCTTCATGAATATTGATCTCTTTTTTTCTCACTTGAATAAACAAAGAGAACAAGATGAAAAATGTCTCTACAATTCAGTTTGTTTATCTACTAACAAGTGCTTTCCACTTTCTTAGAAGAACTTTGTAGGATGGGATAACACAAATCTATGACTCATAATCTTTGCAATGTGTCTTTTCCTGTCTTTATTTTTTTTGTTGCTTGTTTGTTTTGTGTTGTTTTTTTTCTTTAGTGACCTACTATACTTACAGTCCATGAGCTTTTATGTGCCAAGGTTATGTGTGCATGTGTGTGAACAGGGCCTGACACTGTGAGTCAAGTATTTATGACGAAGGCAGTGGACAGTGGCAGCAAAAACAAATACATTTTTTATCCTGAAGGAAAAAAAAAATGGTGTCCCTGTACGTGGCACTGGTCAACCCATACCTCAAAAACTGCACCAGGTTTAAGCTCCGTACTTTAAAAAGGACATTAAAAAGGCCAAAGCATGTCCAGATAATGACAACAATGCTCGTGGAGGCTCTAGAAAACAAGCCTTATGAAGAACAGATGAGGGAGCTGGGGTTATTTAGCTTGGAGAAGGAGATGCTCAGGGGGGACTTTACTGCTCTCTACAGCCCCCTGAGAAGCAGGGCTGGTCTCTTCTGCCTTGACTGCAGTGAGAGGACAAGAGGAAATGACCTTAAGCAGAGACAGGGAGATTAACTAATAGAAAAAAAAATTCACTGTAAGAGTGGTCAGCTGTTGCAGATGATAGATAGATATGGTTGTTCATAAATAATACAGCTAGGATGAGAACAGTTCTCCCAGCTAGCCGGACAATGCCCCTGCCCTTGGATGGGTCCTGGGGTAAAATGGACTGTTCCATCCCACCCCCCAAAAGATGTATGGCTCATCCCACACCTCTGTACCTTCCCCTAAAACATCAGTGTCCGTAACCCCATTGGCCCATGCCTTATCCCAGCCCACCTAGGAGACCCTGATAAGGGAGCTCCGAGGGGCCACACGTTCTCTTGGAACTTCCTCCCCTATTGGAACCCCACTCCCCCCTCCTAGAACTTCCTCCCCTCCTGGGGCTTCCCCCCTCCTAAACCCTCCTTTTTTCTCTCCCCTCCCCCGCCTCAGGCCTGGCCACGTGCTACACCTGAGAGCACGAAGCTCGGGCCTTCCTGCACCCCCAATAAACCTCTTTCCCCAAGAGCAAACTTCAGAGATCTCTGCCTCCCTCCACCCACACCGTGCTGGAGCGTGTTCTTCCCACAGTCAGGCATTGGTATAGGTTTCCCAGGGAAGTGATGGAATCACTGTCCTTAGATGTGTTTAAGAGGCATCTGGATGTGGTGCTGGGTGATGTGGTTTAGGGGTTACAGTGGTGGTGCTGGGTGACAGTCACATTGGATGATCTTGCAGGTCTCTTCTAGCATTGATGATGCATTGATTCGCTGCCATGAAGTTTGAAATATTTTTTACTATATGATGTGTGTGTACCCAAAAGCTCCTGATCATCAGGAGTGTAACTAACTGCAAGGATGTACACTGTCCAGGGATGATAAGCACATCGTCACTAATCTCAACCTTGTCTGTTGTGCTATGTGATACACGTACCTGTCTTACCAACTCTTCTCTTTTTTTGTGTCTGTGATGTGTTACAAGCTATTTCACTGTGCATTTATCTCAGCAAAATAGTACAGGCTCCAAGGGTCACTTGCCTTTCCTACACAATACACTGAAAGTGATGCAAGCAATTGCTGCATTATTTACTGTCAGGCTAGAGTTATTAAGAACCAGCCTTAGGATGAAGAAAGTACATATAAACTATAATGTACTTTAAGTGAGATAAAATTTCAGCTGCAACTTAATTAAATTCTTATTTTTTGAATAGTTCCTAGCCTGAGAGGATAAGACAACAATTAAGTGCTGGAGTTGCATTGGCCGAAGCATATGTGACTAACTAACAAAGCATCACAACAGAACATTAATACAGCCTTGGTACTAACAAGTATAGAATGGAAAGATCTCATGGTGATACAAATAAAGGTGGAAACAGGTTACAGATCATATATTTAAGAAAAAAAAAGCCATTGATACAAATGCTTGTGCACTCAGCAAAAGGCTGTGGAAAACCTGGTGGCAACAACTTTAGCTAGGAGAAGTGGGAAGGGCATGTTCAGCAATTGGAAGGAAAGAAAACCTTGATAACTGAATTTATTTGTTTACTGTCATATATTTTGAAAAAAACCCACCCCAACATTTGAATGAAAGATTACTTTCCTGCCTTACTCTCATTCAGATCCCTAGATAAAATGACAACTCATTCCTTGTGTTTTGAGCAGATTTGCACTTGAAGTTTTACACCTCTGTGGCAAAAAAATATGGTCGGCTTCAAAAGTAGAAGAGAATGTCCTTCAATGCTACTCTAAATTTACAATAAATGATAAAAAAAAAAAAATATTTGGAATCTGCCAAGTACAGTGATTTTGGCCATGGTTCTGTTTTGCACAGTTAATAAAAATACAGAATTCTTTAACTTTTCTATTTCAAAATTTAAACAGTTCATAGGGAAAAAAAATTTTTAGTACAATTATTAAAAAATTCAGTGATAAGAAGAAATACTCCTGAAGAAAAATGTCACTATTTAATAATATGTCACATCTGGACTTTAATGAAATATTAATGCTAAGTTATGATAGGAAGAGTACCTCTTTTTCATCTTTCTTTTATCTAAATTGTTTAATATTTAATACTTTATAATAGAGAGATAGAGCAGACCAAAGTAGAGTTTGGTGCTGTTTTATTATGTATGATTTTATTACCAGATAAGAGTATTTAAAAATGTTTAGAATATTATAGGATCAGATACAGAATATTTAAAGCTATGTAATGCAATCCTCTACAGATGCAGAAACCCATGATGCTCCTTGCCAAAGGAGACTGTAGATTTAGACTCAAAATCCATAGAAATATCTACATCTATGGTCCTTATGGGTCTCTTCCAACTTGAAATATTCTGATTCTATTTCAGTTTTGCCAAGCAAGGCTATTTTTTTGCCTTTGCTTTTTTTTTTTTTTTTTTTAAAGGAAAAATGTTGCAGTGTGTGATGCATTAGACAAATTGTAGCATGAAGGTGAAATTAAGCCTTATCAAAATGTCTGAAGAATGCTAAGATCTGGTGAAGTGTGTCGCTGGCAGTTGTATAGAGACAGATTTATGTATGGAGTGATCTTACTAACCTCATTGTCAAACTGAAAAGAGTAACCAAATGTTGAGACCAAAAGTTTATTTGTATAGCTGGTGATATATAATTTGATCTAATAGTATATCCTGTTAGACTTTGCTGACTTTTTCTTCATTGCAAAACAAAGCCAGGTAACTGCTAACCAAGGACAGTTCTAAAATGTCACAGGATGCACAGAGGGGTTACCTAGACATTATTTTTCACATCAAATGGAGACATAGAGATTTCAAAAAATATTGAGAGAAAACACACCTTGGGAAAGAACTTGGAAATAGGTCTGATGCAGGCACACATCAGGGAAACAGAAAGGTTCTTCTGAGTTGGATCACTTGTAAGAATTTGATTTTCAAATACTTGGCAGTTGCTGTTTCAAAATATTTTAAGCAATCTGAAATAATGTGACGTATTAGTAATTTGACACAGGATCTTTGCCCCTGCAAATCTGTCAACTTTTAAATTCTTGGAATAGGAATCAGAAGTAACCTTGCAAAGCCAAATTGTAGTCAAGCAAAAACAAATTTATGACAAACCAGTGACTTCACTGTCTCCTTTGAACAGGTGGAGGGTACATAACTTGCTTACAGTTTGGACACTGCAAGTCTTTGATAAAAGCAGGTATTGTTTCCATCTACCTTTCCATATTATTTGTACTGTTTAACTGATAAATCATACAAACTCATATTTCATTGTCTTTCTGTGTTTCTCTGTTTATCTAATCTATCTGTTTTCTGATGCTGAGTCATAGATTGTGTATCCCTTTTGGAACAAG
This sequence comes from Lonchura striata, assembly GCF_050655825.1. Classification (NCBI taxonomy): domain Eukaryota; kingdom Metazoa; phylum Chordata; class Aves; order Passeriformes; family Estrildidae; genus Lonchura; species Lonchura striata. Next base: position 93,688,407 of record NC_140704.1, read on the forward strand.
GGCCATCCTCTTGTTCTTTAGTCACTGTTTGAAGCACACCAGCAATACATAAGAATTGACAGTGATTTGGGCTTGAAAACCCAGCAATTCCCACTGTAAGTGAATCTGTGGAATTCAGATGTTTGTACTGTCCATGTAGGGAAGTCACATTTCTAAATAGAGAGTCATTGTGAAAGCCAGAAAGAGAGAAATGTACAATTAATTTAAACACCTTAAAAGTATGATTTTTCTGTTACAAAAACCAAATGTTGCAAATCTGAAACTGAATTGGGAAAAGTATTTTTGCATTACTTACATCAATAAAATTACATGATATATCCATTTTTATATATGGATTCCAACAACTCCATTCAGAGATTATTTCAAAGTACTTTTTCCCAAAGATACCTATTCATTAAGCACATAATGAAGCCCAGATATTACCTGGAGACTTCATTAAAGGACAAATTTAAAACACTGAAACATATATTTGGCAGACATATAAGTGCCTAGTGAGATTTTTCTGAGGTGCTAAAAACAGCGTGCTTGAAGCAACTTGAGTCATCTGGATGACCTTACTGTACAACCAGAGGCGAACAGGTAATTGAGAGTAGAGTCAGAGAAGCTCAAGACTCTAAGCTTAATAGTATTTGAACAGAAAATTTCCCTTATGTAGTCAGAAGGACAGCTAAGAAATCCACCGTCTTGCAGGGATTAGCATTAAATGGTGTGAATGAGCCTGGAATTTCTGTTGTGATCAAAAGAAAATGACAACTTTTTTAGATAAAAGGAGGAAGAAGATTTGAGCTATTTCCTAAGTTAATATTTCTGCCCTTATTTTACACATTTGGTCTCAGCAGTCTAAGATCTTACTCTCTGGGCAGCTTTAAGCTCCCTGAGGAGATAGAATGGCTAAGTGTGCTCTGAGCATGCCTCATCAGCTCCTGCAACTACTTTGAATTTAGCAACAAGAGAAAAACCTCACAACCTTATGTTGACATTAGATTTTGCTATGCCTGATGGGTAATAAAGAGCCTTTCTCAGAAGAAGAAAGGGTTTTGAGCTGTTCTCAACATGGGGAAGTTTGAATTCAGAGGTAAGACTGATACTAATTTTAATAGTCAAAAATACCTACATGCATTATGCAATTGCTAATAAAAAATATTTCTATATGATTGGTAGGTTTATTTTGGTGCAGGTTGTTTTTGTTGGTGCTTTTTTATTTTTTTTTCCTCCAGTGTTTCATAATCAAGCATTACCATTTAAATAGTCTTAATGTGCCTGCAAAAACAAGATCCAGACATCCTAAAGAAAAAGCAACATGACTCCGATGTATAACCTGAACCTTCAGAACTTCACTGTTAAGAATTAGGTGATGGAGGAGAGTAAAACCATTGCTTCCTTGCAGCAGACTGTGTTGGGTCACTAGTAATCAATAATGAAATGGGTAGCACCCTCAATTGCACATATTTCACTTTTAGTGTAAGCTCTGTTGTCCTTCTTGAGGATTAATAGTTTTATGGAGTGGCTCCTTCAGCAGTCAAGTGCTTTTTCACTTGAACCTTTCCTCTGCTGCCTTCTGGGAGTTTAATGTGCTGGCTGATGTAAGATTTCAGGATCTGGGCACATAAAAAGAATGTTCCACTAAAGACTAAAATCCTTACGTTACTCTTTATCTTTTATACTGAGTTTTCCTGGGGTACACATCCAAGATTAATAACTTTCTGGTGATTTGACCATTTCCAAGACTGTATGGTAGCTCTACTAGAATAAATCCTGCTTGAAACAGAATAAAACAGGATGTAAAATTATGAAAGATTAAATATTTATCTTTTTGTGGGAATGAAGACATGCATGTAAAACATTAAAAAGCTGTAACTGAAAGGAAGACTAGTACGCTGTACTGTATACACTTGCATCTCCTTCGTTCTGGACTTCCATTTAATTCTGGGCTGGAATACTGAAAAAGGAATGTGATATTTTTGACACTCATATAATAGGCGACATAATTTCTGGCTATAAACTCTGTCATACTGGAACATTAACAGCATTTTTGCAGCATTATTTTCAACTACTGAGTTCAGTACTATGCTGACAAAATGGCAAATGTGATCCTTAGGCATGAGCACAGAGGATCAATAAGTAGGTGATTTTTACCTCTTTAAACCAAGTCAGTGAGACAGATATTGAGAAGCTAAATATGACTCTGTTCCCCACAGTCTGGCTGTGATCATATTTTAAATGTGGGGCCAGTGCATAAATGAGCTGCAAAGATGATGTAAAGGCTTTTGAAAGGCAGACTTAGAAACCTCCAGCTGTTAGGCTGAGAGAAGGAAAAACAAAAGGTTGCAGTAACTTGATTGCTGCATGTAAGTATTTCTGAGGTAAAAAAATTGCTAGCTGTTGAAAAGCTCTGCATTCTGGCTGGAAAACACGAGTGAGGCTCTCTGGGAGCTGTTACCACACAGTGAGAAGGGGCAAGTACTATGGGTTGGACAGGGGCTTCTTCCTCTCACACATCTTGGCAAGTCCTAGGGCAAAAATCTCTGCAATTGTTGGGCAAACAGTTCTTTAGCCAAGATAAAGTTTTTCAGTCTCACATAGGATAGCTGAAAGATACATAATGAATGTTAAAATAAGTCAGGCTGACTGATTAAGAGATCCCTTCAGGGCTTAAACCCTGATTATTTCTTTAAGGACATTTAAATTTTAAGGAAATTTACATTTCAACCTAGGCTTTTCAAAAGTAAGTCAGAGATCCTGGTTCTATTTTTATCTTTTTCAGAAGTTTAAGACCTGAAGACTATTTCCTTTAGATCCAGGATACCATATTTCTGTGTATTTTTTGTAGGATTGTTTTCCTAAAATACCCCTCTGAGATCAGTGGTCTTCTCCTTTGCTCATTGGGCTGTGAAGCATTGAAAGGAAGGTCACGTAATTTAGGAAACTTTCTTAATATTACTGTTTACTGCTTTTAAAACTTAGAATCTTTTTGAGAGATAAGGACATGCAATTGTTTAGTAGACTGCTGAAACATCTCTCTTCTTGAAATAATCCCAAATATACTGTTCTTTTGCTTCTTAATTTTGTGAAAAAATGACATTAAAAAATCTGGAACGTGTTTTTTTTACTGGTTAGGTTGTCATATCTTATGATTAAGAGATTTAGAATAATGGAAAGTAATTTTCTTAGATATTGGAAAGCTGTTGCTGAGATATTCTAGAATGGATAGTTGGGAATGAAAGAGAAGCCCTGCTCAGAGAGAGAGAGAGGCTTATTTTGTAAAGCTTGTGGGATTTAAGGAAGTCTTAACATAATGATGTGTTTTTACAAAGAACAACCCTGCAGAGAAAAATCTCCAGACCAATGCTATCAGGAACATCTGACATTGGCAAGACCATTTTCTTTCACATGACTTTCTTGAATCCTCTGGAGGAATAAGAAATCTTATCTGTATAGGGCAAAATGACTGAACCTGGAACCTAAAATTATGAACCTCTCACTGAGGGGTCACCTCTAAAAGCTGAGCAGATGCTGTGCACTATAGACATGGCAGAAATCATAAAAGTCTCTCATGGACTTTCAGCAGAAGCTATTGCATCTCCCCGACTGTGAAGAGCAAAAGGAAAATGTGAAATAAATGGATAATTGTCATGTATTACTAAACAATATTGTCTTTGTCAATCACTGCTGCCAGTAGATGACAGTGATACAGTCTTTTACCTATCAGCATGCCTCTGTCCCCTTACAGTTGACTTTCTCCAATCCCTGACTCCTGACCTTTCACCTCAGTCCATGGTTAGTGCAGATGATGGATGAGCCTTGTTATGCTCATAAGATGTGCTGGTGCAAAGGAAAAATGCCAGCAGGCATTTTGTGCTCATGTTAGATTTTCATAAGAATAACTTGTCTCCAAAACAGACAAATAGCTGCACAGGCTGAGCAAGATAAGTTTGTCATGAGTGTTTTGGTTGTTGCCATTCATTACTGATGTTATGTCAGCAGACAGGGAAAAGTGAGCCAGGCAGGAGACTCTAAAGGTGGTAAGTATTGGATGATTTGGAACAGGCACTCAGTTTTACTAACATTATCCCAGCCAAAACCAGAACATTCAGGAAGAGAGTAAAGATGTAGTCTCCCGTGAAATATTCTGTATAGCTGCCCATGTTGTAAGTCACACACTTGAAATGGAAAAATAAAGCATTAAATGATGAAATCAGTGGAGTGTAGTTTTCTTCCCCCAAGAATTTTGAACATAAATGTAATTTTAAATTGTTTCTAGTAACATAAGTAATATGAAGTTGTCATATAAAAACCTCAAATTGCACCTAGACAATTGAGCTTTCTAAACTCTTTAAGAATGATTAGGGTTTTTTAAAATCTGTTTTTTGTTCAGAGAGAATTATCTTAATTTTTGCAGGAAAGTGGAAGGAAGGAAAGCATTTACTTGAATCATTAGATGTCAGAATAGGAAAGAGATTTCCAAGGAAATTAATAGGAAGGACAATTTCTTGCTAAAATAGTAGGTAGGATTTTGTTTATGTCTAAGAAGTATGGTTCCATGGAGTGTTTTTTGAGGTCCACATGTTTTCATAAAAATGCAAAGATAAGTACAAGGAATCCAGTGTTAGAGCTCTTGGTGGAATTTTTCCAAGACTCCATAGGCTTTAACTGTGGGCTTGAATTCAGAAGTCCAGGTAGTAAATATCCTGTACAATATCCAAATAAAAAACTTTTCTATGTTTGGGAGGCCTGATAAACAAGAACAAACCAGTTGTTTGGAAAAAAGTATTTTCAGCAAGACTTGTTATTTCCTGCTTGTATCATTTATCACATATAGGTATTTATTCAAAAGTCTTTCTCTCTTGATCTAGTGGTTTGTATTTCTCCTGTCCATAGTGCATTTAGCACTATCACCCTTTTCCCCAAAGGTTCTAGGGACTATCAGAGCATTTATGTTGCTGAAGGATGGCTGCCTTAATAGTCCTTGCTTCAGCACGATTTTACTTGGCTTTTAAAGATTAAAACAAACAGGGAAGACACAGATTCTGCTTCTGAAATATTGTTTACCACTGAACTGCTTTTTCATGAAGCGATCATGGAAAGACAACTTCCGTTCTGCGGTTCTGTGCCAAGCAAACAAAATTAGCTGTAAGCCTTCTCAAATACTGGCATTTTAATCAGACCATGTTTCAAATTGTGTGCTGTGTCCCCATCATGAAAGGGTTCTAATTCAGTAGTGGGATTCCTTCGCTGAGAAGGATTCATAGCACAGGCAGCTGCTTCACTGTGCTGAAAGCTATGAAAACTTTGGCTACGATGCACTTCACTTTTCTTTAGTAATTGGAAGTGTCCCATGAGAAGGGAACCTCAAGCACAAGTGTTCTGCTGTCTAATAGCATGGATGTGTTTTAAACTTGGGAAATTTGTAGAGGGGAAACTACTGTCATAAAAAGAGTTTAATTACAGTCTCTCTTTTAATAGATTTTCTGACTATTCAGAGATGCACTATCAAATAATTGGGTATAAAATTATACATATCTCTCTGCATTGCATTTCTTATTCTTGAATAACCCTTTCAGAGACTGAAAAAATGGCAAAAGAAAATGAAAATCCTATTGCAGAAAAGAATGTACATATAAAATTCAGGAGTATTGAAAGTTCATAATTCTTTTAGCATGCTGGCAGCTGGTGAAGTATAGGTGCTGAAAATCAAGGTTGTTGCTTACCTTTCCAGTGATGTCTAGAACTGGTCTGCTACTTCTACTATAGTTTTTTTTTTTTTTGTTTTTTTTTTTTTTTTTTTTTTTTTCCCTAAACAAGACTCTTGTGACCATCCTGCAAAGATGAAACACAGTTTATTTTCTTCTTTTTTGGCACTGCTTCTCATTCAATGGAAATAAAAGCACGGTAATAAAAAAAAGGCCAAGCAAATGAAAACAGCATGTCCAATTTAAAGAATATAAATGTTCGCTAAAGCAGAATGTTTTTACAGTGTCCTGATTTGTGGTTCAGTATTAGTTTGTACCTGGCACACATTCCATGGCATGTAGCTGTGGGTATGCCTGGTGCCCCACTGGCAGTAGCATTTAAGGTGCTGAAGTCCTGTGAACTGGGGAAATGGCATCAGTTTATCTCCAGATGCTCACAGGTGCAACCCACATCCATGCAACCCACAACCCCTTGCAGCTCCAGAATTGCAAAGGGTTAAAGGTATTCATAAAAGGAGCCACAAAAATAGCTCTTGTGCTGAGAAATACAAGTTATAATGGGAGTTTTAAGGAATTCAGTCTCTCCTTTTTTAGAAAAAGAAGATTTAAAAGTGCTCTGATTATAATGCCCAAATGCCTTTATGGTGAGAAAATCTTGCCTCTGTACTTTAAGAGAGAAAAGATTATTGGTGGGAAGTTAAAGGCATCCAAATTTGAATAAGAAATTAGTAGCAATTTGTAACAGTGAAGGCATGGAAGTACTAGCACAGTTTAGCAGTGGATGTGATGATTTCTACATCTTATAAAGTCTTCAAATCAATGTTAAATGTCTTTCTAAAATAACTGATTTTTCCAAACAGGCTTTGGGAATACAAATAAGGGAAACTGCATTTAAGGGCTTCTGTTCCACATAATATGTGAACTAAGAGTCCTTCTGACCTTATTTTCTCTGAATTTATTAAAGATAAGTGTTGGATAGCAGATGAATCACTGTTCTGAACTGCTAGTTATTCTTATTCTTACACTCAGCATTTCATGTAACTACTACCTGCTTATGATCCTCACTGAGAGAATCAAAGTGTATGATTTCATCTATTATACTTATTTTAATAGGTTATATAATTTCAGTATTTCATTTTATTAGCAGAATAGAACTTAAATGTCTTCTCTCTCCAATATAGTCTTGTCTGCTTGACCTCCCCTGACCAATCCCCTATTTTCCAGGAGCATAACATGGCCATTTCAGAAAGCAAGCTCTTCTAAGTCACTGAAGAGAAGCAAGATAATTTGCTATCACCTGGGGAGGTGGTGACCACTGAGTCACCTCCCCTAGGTGAGGAGTGAAGCATCTTTTGTTCACTGGGCCAGAGGCACTTTCCTTTTGCAGTGGACTCCCTTTCTGCCTAACTCTACTTAGATGTCTTAATGTGAAATCAGTGTGGGGCAAACAGTAGCTTCTAAATACAGATCATATAAATATTTACTTTAAATTTTCTGAGTATGATAAAATACATTCATCTTCCTGATAAACATCGCTATGCACACATTCTAGCATCTGTAGGTAGTGTGGATGTTTTTCTCTTAATATTAGTTTGTTTGATTCTGTGGGTTTTGACATCTCTATTCTTTTATCTGACAAATCTGTGCACTGACTTGTAAAAAAAAATCAATATTGTTTTCCCTGGCACTTTCTCTGCAGTTGAGTTGATTTATTATCACAGTTCCCTTTCCCCTCTTTTATCAGTGTATTTCTATTGCTTTAGGGTCGAGTACCTGATAACATCACAGGGTAGAAGACACACAGAGAGTTTCCGTGACCTTATCCCCTGTGTGATCTTGTCCAGTGTGACGGTGAGCCATGGCTAGAAAGTGAACAGTGATATTATCCGAGCTGTGTGATCAGATTTATGTTTGATTACACTGGAAATAGAGATGAGCTAGAACCAATGAACAAAATTTAAATTTATATTTAAACTGTTCTTGTCCAGTACCTCAGTGGCTAAAGGAAGAGTAGACATCCAGTGAACAAAACTTAATTTGTCTGCAAAATGGTTATGTGCTGGAAGAGTCATATAGCCCATAGTTCTTGTAGGATTTAAACCAACCATAGTGGGGAGATGGCTGTTGCTCCCTAAATATGTAGTCTTATTGCTGCTGTTTCTCTTAGCCACCTATATCAAGGTAGCATCTAAGAACCACATTAAAAGTTCAGAGTTACCTTACTCTAGATACTGCATGAACACATGTCAGTGTTTCAGACCAGATGCAGCTGAAGGCTGCAACAGATAAGATGCTGTGAATATATTGGCAAGTGCAAGTGTAGTAATGCAAACAGGGGCCCTGTTCACGCTGGGTGCTCGGGGAAAATGAGTTGATGAAGTTTGCTAAACCTGTGCCTAATGTGGCTACAGTGTATTAGAGCCACTTTTTTTTTCTTGGAAGAGACTATCCTCAAGCAATGCCTTCTGACTGTTTCTTTAATTCTCTCCTAATCATCTCAGAAACTCAGACCACTCCTGTCCTTGCCACTAGGGACTGCCATTATCTGTAGGCATTGTGAGAGAAGTGTGCTTGAAGGTTGACTGCAAAGCAGGATTTTCAAAGGTGTTTTTCTTATTGCATGGACCAGCAATGCAGTTGGACAGAGAAAAAGGGTGTGTGTATGTGTGTGTGGGTGTGTGGGTGTTTTTCCCTGTTTGGGGCTGAAGAGATTTGGAGACTGAGGGGGAAACTTGACAGAGAAGTGAATTCATCTATCTGGTAGCTAGAGCAGGGCAATGAAGTGAAGTCTAATATGAAAGGCACAGTAATGTGTTAACTCAGTCAGCAGAAGTGTGTAAAGTGTGATGATACATTTGGGGAAATGTTGGAGGAAGGAAGTTCTAGCAGTCACTAGACAATGTAAATTGGATGTCAGCCATCCATCAGAGAAAATGACACAAGTAAAAAGTTTGAGAAAAGTTTGGAAACCATGCCCTTGCATTATTGCTCCTTCTTTTAGCCTTCCTTTTTTCCTGCAGGGACTTGGGAAGATTTAACAGCAGGATAGGGTAGTTGGCAGTAGAAGGAGCAAGAATACAGTGGGGAGCAGAATTACCAGCATCTATGGAGTGCAGTATGTCTCTTAATGATGTCAGAAGTCAAAGCTTCTTTCACTTTTGGCTGAAAAAATAAGTTCTGATTGGCCTTTTCTTACTTAAGTATGCTTTCATGGAGAAATAGGACTTTAAATTACAGAATCAGAGAGTGAACTAGTTTGGAAAAGAACTTTGAGATCCTCAAGTCCAACCTGTGACCTAGCACCTCCTCATCAGCTAAACCATGGCCACATTCAGTCTTTCTTAAACTGAGTCCCATGTTCAGTCTTTTTTAAAACATTTCCAAGGATAGTGACTTCACCACCTCCATGATTTCAGTGCCCAGTCACTCTTTCAGTGAAGAAATATTTTTCTTAGCTCTGGCATAACGATAGATTGAGTGATTTTTCTTCCCTTCCCTTATCAATTTTCTACAATTTATATTTATCATCAGCTTCTTGTTTCTTTAATCAACAAGCAATGCTTTCATAGCCGCTCTCATACCTGTTAGAGTAGTTTTAATTGGTGAAAGCATTTTTCTTAATTGCTTCAGGCAGAAGAGTTTCAGACTTGTACTGAAATACTTTTACAAAATTTCCAGATATCATTCGATTTTTCTCCCTAAATTATTTTCCCAGTGGATTTGGTCATGTGCTAATACAATTCTGAGCTGTATTAGTGATGCAAGAGTTTGAGGCACAATGACAAAGGAACTAGACAATGGTAGATCTATTTATTTTATGAATTTTTGTTCTCTGACTTCATTGATAGCTCCCTGGCTACCCATATACATTCAAAGTTCTTAAAATTATGAATTTCAAAAGTGAATAATGTTTATATCCGGCATAGTGGAAAATAAGTGAAATTTCATGTGTTTTGTTTAACACAACTGTGCAACATTGATTTTTTTTTTAACAAAAAGACCAAATTTTAAAGTAACATCCAGAAGTTCCTGAATTTTCTGTTGTTCAGGAAGCCATCTGAATTTCCAGCCAGCATAACCTTAAGGCAACATAGTTTTCCTCGCAGTGGAGAATTCAAATTAAAGGAATTTTTTTTTCTGGTTATTTTTAAATTTTGTTTGGTCTGTGTTGTTTTTATCCTGTTTAGAACAGACCAGTTCCAAGGTACGAAAAGGTACCTTTTTTTTTAAGCATCCCACATTATTATGGTTGAGCTCCTCTCTATCAAGCAGTGGCGGGACAGACACTGTTGCTCTCATTGAATCATGCTTCCATTTAATACATTAAAAACCCTTGCTGATGAGAATTATCCATATTGGTACAGTCACCTGAAAAAATAAATGATTGAGTTATTTGGAAAGATGCTACTCTGTCTGGTTCTGCATATCCATGTGTATGAGTTAACATTAATAAGATCGTATTAATGATATTAATAAGATCCTATTAATTAATCACGTACTCTGTGTTTGCAGTCTTGAATATTTTAGTTTTTTCACAAGTAGATGTAATATTTTTAGTTTGATTTGATACTAAAAAAATAAATCTAAACACAGGGCTGAATTAGTGAATATAAATGGCAACTGCAAAGCTGTAAAAATGTGTGACAATTTTCATGGTTTTTCTGAAAACAAACCCAGGTTTTGACTTTGCAGTTGAAATCTGTGGGTGTCATTTACCTTTTGTTGTCAAAACCTTTCCATCCTACAGGAATGAAAATAAATATCTTCCTCTTTTATAGCTTACAAAAGATAAATTCTTGTTTGCTCTTGCTGGTGACATAATTTTTCAAATAGCCATAGTGATTGAAGTCTTGAGTGTATGAATAGAAGATTGAAATAATTTAGTTTAAAGAGAATCTTATGAAATTTGAAAGCATGCAGTAAGAGAGGAATATGGAGATAAAAACAAGATCACTTTTGGATGTAATACATGCTAAAATTAATAATGAGAAAAAACAAAAAAAAAATTTTACCAAACCTGCAAGGTTTTCACAAGCAGACTCTCTGAATTTTGAGATCACAGAAAGTATAATAGTTTCATAACACTTCTGGTGTTTTTTCAAAAAATCAGCTCTGACTACTGACCTATAATAAATCTGCCAGATTGCTTCTGTAACATTTGAAACTTACACTACACAATTGTTTACAAGATCACTTTGTTCCTAGTGATTTTTTTCCCATATGTACAAATACAATAATTTCAAATAAAAATACAAATATTTTAATTACTGTTGTCAGTCTGAGGATGAAGAACTCTTTGTTTTTCTTTGTAAATTGGACTCAATGATCTTAAAGGTTTTATTCCAAATGAAATGATCCTGTGTTTCTATGAAATACTTCCAGTGTCTTCTGGATAGTGATTTTTTGTCCCATTGGGAAGATAAGGTCATCTTTATGGCTTTACATTTAGTTTGGTTTTGTATGCATTTTGTTGCAATGGATTCTCAATTTTTTAAGTATATCTGTAAGCTGAGGTAATTTACCATTTAGTGAAAGAATGATGTTAGGTAAATGTTCATGTTTTAGATTAGTTTTATCTGACTTCAGCTTTTTCAAAACTAAAACAGCAGTTTATTTGTTGCAAAAGTGATTTTAATTAAGTACTGACGTTCTGGGCTCCTCCCCAGAACCATACCTTTCAAGTGCTTTTGTAGAGAAGCTGTAAAAGGGGTAGAACTGTAGCATTAGGATCCATGGGTGCATGTTGGGGTGTGTCCCTTCTCTCTCAAATAGCATTTGTGTCTACACTGAGTGGGCCTGATGTCTTAACAACACTCAGGGAATAAAGCAGGACTCAGGAGCTGCCTTTGAGCTTTCAATCTTTACCTGCTCTGAGTTAGCTATGTAGCTTGTACTGAGTCCTGATTGTTCATTAGTTGATAATACCATGAGAATATTATTTAGTACCAGTTTAGCAATACATTTATTTCAATCCTTAATTGCCAGAAATGAGTGATTATTTTATCATCTTAATTGCCAGAAATGAGTGATTATTTTATCATCTTAGTGTTCATTCAGAAATTTGAGAATGTTTTCAGTATTCCTAGTGCTGTGAAGAACTTGAGAAGAGTCCTACTGCACCAAACCAAAAGGTCAAATTAAAAATATTTTCTGATTTTCTCTATCCTTATGGTTCTTGGTCTGGGGATTTTTGTGTGTGTGTGTGACTTGTTTGTTTTGTTTTGTTTTGTTTTGTTTTGTTGTTTTGTTTGTTTGTTTTTTGTTGTTTTTGTTGTTGTTGTTGTTGTTGTTGTTTGTTTGGTTGGGTTTTTAACATTATGATGATGGTTTTGGGGTCCCAGCAATGATTTCTTGTTTAGCGTTTGATGTTAGTCACAATAACACTCAGACATTCAGCAAATGTTTAGCTGCTACGAGTACTAAGCCCAACTCCAGTATATCACCCCCACCTCCCAAATGTATTGAAATGTAACATCTAACAACTGCTTTTTTGCTAATTACTCATCTGTGTTCTTAACACAAAATTTCAATTAGATGCTTATTAATGTTGCACCTGTGTTTTAGCAAAAATGTTGATAAGCTGTAATGATGTAATGTAATGATGTAATGTTGATAAACTGAATGAGATGTAAGCCCCATAACACTTCTCTACCTGTCTTTATTGTATTGCCTTTATGGTATTTATGTATTGCTGCCTTTATTGCTAGTTCTTAGGTAGTCTTGGTGACACAGAGAGATGCAATGAACAGAGAACTCTTTAGAGCTGTATCAAAAAGCAAAGGCCAGTCAGAACTTATTTTCCTATCTTGATTTTATGTTTTTGTGTTTGAATTTTGTGCTAAACATTGAGAACCAAGGTCAAAGGTACAAGAGAAAGGTTGTTAATGTGAATTGTTACTGCATGGGAATAACTCTATGAAATATGACTCTTTGGAATATAACTCTTTAGAATAACTAACAGTATTGCTTTTTAATCTCTAATTACAAGATTAATTGCCCGAGTTTCTATCTGTTTGACTGGCAGCTCTGCTTTTTAGAGGCAGATCCTGAAATAGGGCTTATCTCTAGCATCCTATCCTAAAGGTTTTCATATGCAGTGGCAGAAGTGAAAGGGAGGATGATTTAGGTTAGATGTTTGAATGTCCCTGAAGTGTGAATGCAAGCTTAGGTGTGATTACAGGTCTCTTGTGGTATCAGTGTTTTCTTTTGCTATTGGTGTCATAAGCTCTTTTGCAAGAGGAGTCCACACAGACAGTAACAGAGATGATAGCTGAAGTAAAGGACAGTGATGATGTAGGAAAAATTGATTTTAAACCTTCTGAGACATCCTGCAAGACCAAAGGATAAAGCTTGACTTTATAAAAGTTAGCTTAAGTGCTCTGAACTGTAATAACAAGAAGTTTGAATGCTGTGCCTATATGTACATTGCCATCTGTGCTTTGGTCAGTGGGAGAGATCCCTGTAAAACTTAGTGTGGCAAAGAGGAGGCCTGACCTGAGGAAAGGGGACGTTTTGCCTGTTAATCAAGCCAAGAGAAAAGTCTATCTGAGGCATCTTTTAAGGATGGAAAAACTGCATTTCCAAGATAAAAAAGCTGGTTTTTTTTAAATTTTTTTTTTGCAAGCTCAGAGACTAAATCTCTCAATTCATTGCTAATTACCATCTTACACATAAGTAGTCTGAATCCTGTTTAGATCAGCCAGGATTGAAAGTGGACTCATCTAATGAAGGCTTAGTAGCTACACCTTTAAATGAGTTTGGTGAGTCTCTGTGACACTGATTATGATGCATCTCTCCATAGAGCTGTTTACAAGGCCCAGCACACAGGACTACGCCTTTTTTGGATCCTCTTATGTTGATTTCAGGCTGCAAGTTTCTAAAAGCTGGCAAAACTCAGTATCCCTCGGATGTTGAAGCAAAGCAATTATTAGAAAGTCTGATTATAGTGAATAATTGAGACTGAATGTTCACATTAAAAAAAATACATTTCTCATAATCTCTTGACTTTTGGCTTTTGAACTTTTTCTTCTAGGAATACCACAAAGATACTGCATTTAACGTAGTTCTGCATGTACTTTTTATTCCACAGTTTTCTGTATCTTTCTTGTTTCAAAAGCAGTGGTGAGGGAAATGAATAATGTTGCCTGTTTATTTATGTCATGTATTGAACCATGATGGTTTGTGTCATTCCTGAAATTCCATGATGAAACTGCGATAGAAGTGCAATATGAAGTGGCTGTGACATAAAACAGGGCATCCGTTCTGTTAATTAAATTTGCATTAGTAAATATGCTAATAGAGGCTTAGATATTTTTTGAGAAAAGATCACAAATACTGTATGATTCATTTTCCATTGGTTTTGTGATTCAGAGATGCAATCTGAAAGTGGGCTGTTGAGATCATCCATACTATCTCTGGAATGAAACACTTCTAGCCAGAGTGGGATATTCTATACCTAAATTAATTTAGAAACAATAATGCATCTTATATTCAACAGAGGTAAGGGTTCTTGAATGACTGGGGTAGGTAGAAAAAACCAGAGATGTAATCAACTGTCTTTATGGACTCGTAAGTAAATGAAAAATAAACCCTCCCATGATTCATAAAAAACCGAAATAAAGGTTGCTGGATGATTTAAGGTGAGATTAACAAATCACTACAATGCAATTTATGGCTTTAGATAATGGGAGGTCAAACATGTATTACCAACTGACTTAAATTTGATTTGACTGAAAGATAAAACTCTGCTACATGAACTGTATTAACTGAAAGCCTCTGCTTTACATTTCTCACTGATGGCACCCTGGGGAGGCAACTTTCTTGGCATTTCACATCCAATTTAAGCACATCATTGATGAAAAGATGGCTAAATTGGTGCGTCATTTTGTAATAAAATATCTCACAAATTGTTTATCTGATCAATGGAGAATGCAGTCTCAAGCTGTTCGGGGCTAATGTGCTCATTGCACTAAAATAGTAAATTATTGACTGTCAGAGGACCTGGGAATTTTTAAACTCAGTTTAGATTTCCTGAATGTGAACAACATATTGTATCAGAATAGTAGGTTGTAAGAGATTAACTCTGCTAGCTGAATTCTCGCTGAAACCAAATAGATGTGAGCAGAGGGCATTAAGCACTTAGTGGGAAATGTTCAACTTCTCATATGATCAGGCTGCAGAGGGCAGAAAGGGGTCTTACCATACTTGTGCATATTTTACATCATTGCAATTTCATTGACTTTATTTGACAGTCCTGCAGCATAAGAGGGGAAGCTATGCCATATGTTATATATGAAATGTATGTTATATATGAAATGCTATTTTCAGAGCTGTAGTGGGATATTTTGTGCCTGGGGTAGGATGGGGTTACTCCGTTCAGATAGGAGCATCTGGGGCCTCCTCAGGGCCAGAGTCTCATGGAGAGTCCCAGGAGGAATGCCTTCTCTTCAGACATGGGCTGAATTATCCCTGAGGGGATCTGGGTGGATGTGGTATAGAGGGAACAGGGAACCATCCTAGGAAGGAACAAGGTAGGGAGATAGGGCAGATACTTCTTTTCCTCTTTTTAGTTTGGCAGCTATTTTTGCTGGAGCTGATGCCCACTTTTCATCCTAAGCATAGGGAGCCAGTACCTTGACTGTTCCTACATTCAACTGGACTCAGTCCTG
Organism: Lonchura striata; assembly: GCF_050655825.1. Taxonomy (NCBI): domain Eukaryota; kingdom Metazoa; phylum Chordata; class Aves; order Passeriformes; family Estrildidae; genus Lonchura; species Lonchura striata. The sequence goes on from NC_140704.1 coordinate 93,703,765, forward strand.
CTCTCACAGGAATGCAGAGTTTAGCATATTATTTATGCACTCTTCTCCCTAGATTTCCATTTGTCATGCCTTGCTGTTTCTTTTTCCACTGCTATTTTCCCACAAAAGGAAGAGGATAGGAATGATTAAGAATAGTTTTGTCAAGAAGCAAAACCCCAGCAACTCTGTTTAGTAAGCAAGGCTCCCGTCTTGACAAGACTGGCCTCAGTCATTGTAGATATGGAAGAGAATGTGTGATATAAGTTAATTATTGATTTATTTTCCTAGAAATGTTCAGTCCACCATAGAAATGACTCACAGACAGAAAGAAACGCAAAAGATAAAACAGATTGGTTGGTGGATATTTTTAGTGGAAGGAAAGTTCTCTTATCCCAAGGTTGAGGGAGGAAAAAGCTTCTTTCTTTGCAGCCCATGGACTTATGGCCTTGTGAAATTTGGCATACATATTCCTTCCGTATAGGAATTGGTAAAAGAGTGGGAAATAGGTGTAAAGTGCTTGTAATAGTATCACTGAGTTTGGAAGGGCCTCAGGAGATGGCCTATTCCACCTGACATGCACAGAGCATGAGCAGCTAAAGCAAGTTGTTAAGACTGTGCCCAGTTAAGTTTCTCTGGGCAGCCTGTTCCAGTGTTTGAATAATGAATTTTTTGTCTGATGTTAAAATGAAATTTCTTCTATTACAGTCTGTGCCCCTTGCCTCTTGCCATGCCACTGAATATGACTGACTCCATTATCTTTATTTCTACCTTTTCATACACAGCTAAGATTACTGTGAGCCTACTTTGTCATATACTGAACAGTTCTAGCTTTTCACTTTTGGGATGTAGGACATTCCAAGGTGAGTGCTCCCTGGTCCCTTGTTGAAGCTGATCTGCTGTGCACAACAGATTTCAGCATTGTTATGCCTACAGGTGAGTGCAGCAATGCAGGCTGCTGACTTGTGTGTTTATCTGAGAGAGCAAAGCAATAGGTCTCATGCCCTTCCCCTCCATTAGCTACTTATAATTAAGTTATAAGCATTATTTGATTACTTTATTCAGCCAAAAAGACTAGGTTCTGTTCCATGTTGTAATTTAATTTTGTTTGACTGAAACTGGTTGTTTTGTTAAGGGAACACAAATCATGCTTACATGAGGAGGGAGGATGATCTTCTGCATAAAACAGTGACATAGAAAACTCATTTTGGTCCCCACCAGTGATTTGCAGTGTTATAGAGGTCAGATGGCCCAACTGAAGTCCTTTTTTTCTTTTCTGACTTTTGGAAGTTACATAGTCATAGGTCTGCTCAGTCCTTGAATAAGAGTTTCTAGGAAATCACAGAAAGCAGAAGAACAAACTAAAGAGTATTGCTTTGTCACTTACATCAGAGACTGAACAAGTAGATAGATATAATTTTGACACTCTCTTATGGCTTGTGGAAAGCTGGTGAGGACAGATTGTTGCCTAAGAATTGACTCTAATTCTAAGTGTTTTTCCCAAATAGTTTTTTAAAAATGTGGGAGTTAGAGTAGTGGTTGCTGCTGCCTATAATCTGTCCCCCACGCGCCTCACCTGTGGAAAAGTTGAGTTAACCTTCAGACAATGCAGTCAGACCCTCACTCAACACTCACCATAGCAGGCTCAGTGATAGAGGCAAGAAAGGCACTTTTTGTAGAGTTTTATTCCAGTGAAGGATATCACATGTGAGGGAACACAGTGAGGTAAAAAAGATGCAACCACGTAGAGAAAGCAGCTTAAGCAGGGGAAGGGGTAGGGGGCAGAGCTAAGGGCTGGGCAGAGGGGTTTTGTCTCCAGGGGAAAGGGGGTGGTCACCAGAGATACCAATCCAGTGAAGGGACAGGGAAAGGAGAAACCAGGGGAAGTTACACAGGGGACGTTGACACAGAAGTCCATTTGGGAGTTTCTTTTCCCTCCAGGAGGACTGACTCCATGGTAAGTAGTTACTGCTGTTGTCAAGGCCAAGAACTTGGGGGTTGACTGAGGTGGGAGAGCTCATGGGATGCTATAGATTTTTGTGAAGAAAATTTGTCACTAGTCTTCTCCTCTTCCCTAGCCCTCCCCCACACTCCACAAAGGTGTTTGTCTTCAAGAAAACATGGTTTTTCAGAACTCCTAAGGGCTTATGACTGTGCCCAAACACTGATGGTTTCTTTGAGATCACAGTTGTCAAGGCTAGTATGCAAAAAAGAAATGTTAGAAAATGTTTTTGAGGAACTTACTATATAGAAATATCTGACTTTAAAAATATGTGTTAAATGAATGCCTTTTTCTCAAAACAAGAAACAATAGTAGTTTGGATGTATATCTTTCTTGATCTCAAAGATTGTTAGTATGAACCTCTATTGGCATTTACTGTCAGCAGAGAAATGATATGGATGAAAAAACCACAATGGGTAAAATAGAACAAGGACAATGAAGGAAAATACTCTTGATGAGCGAGTGCTTTGCTAGTTCTGCAGTGTTTTCATCATCCTTGAAGTAATAATCCCCTTTGTTTCAGAAAATGAATAGACTTATAGGTAATGGCAAAAGCAGAAACATGAGTTTACCAGTTTTTAGTTAAAACTACTTTCTTTGTGTGTTGGTGCATTCCTGACATTTACTCATTTTGGTTTTGTGCAAATGAGGATAGAGCTCTTTATATGTTATACAAAATTATCCTAGTCTTGTATTAATCTTGTGATATGAGTTGTTCATGTGAAGTCACTCTGAAGAACTCTTGAGGATTCATTACCAGAACTACAGGCTTAATTTAAAATATATAACCAAGAATACCAATTTTCTGCCTAAGTGATAGTAAATGATTAATATTACTGCTACATTAAAATCAGTGTGTTAATCCTATCCTCCTAATCAGGGGAAGGAACATATCCTTAAGAATTAAAATATTCTTATGTTTAACTAGGCTGTGGAAAGCACATTCTTAAAAATACCTGCATCCAGAGCTGTATTTTTCTCATTCAACAACCAGGTAGGTTTTGATCTGATAGATGACATCTTTGGAGTCTTTTCCACACCCAGTGATTAAAGCAAAGCTGAAAGCACACACTTGGGTAGATCATTGTGTCACTCTCATTATTATAAGAGATGGTAGTTCCCAAATGCCCCACCAGAATTCCAGGTCTTCTTGGTGAAAATGCATTTAGGATTAGGAATCTCTTGATTGTCACATAAAATCTAACACTTATTTGAGTACTTTCTTGTCCAAGTTAGGGCACTTTTCCATCAACAAAGTAATTACCAGGCAGGTATGGCAGTAGCAGGTGGGACAACAGTGACTCTCAAACTACAACTCTGTCCTTCCCAAATACATCTAACCATTTTTTGTAGTTATGAGGCAGAGTAAGTGATAACACAAATATTCAATCTCATTACCAAAGGAAGCCATGAAAATGATCAAACATCTGGAAAAACTGAAGGAGAGAGGTATTTTCCCTCTGGAGAAGAAAAGTCTCACAGGAGATCTCATAACCATCTTCCTGTACTTAAAGGGTGGATGAAAAGAGGATGGAGGCTTTCTCTTCCTAAGGAGTAATGTGGAGATGACAAAGGGCAACAGGTTCCAGGGTAGGTTTCATCTTGACATGAGAAAGAAAATGTTCAGAGTGAGAGTAATCAATTACTTAAACAACTTCTGTAAGGGTGTGAGTCCCCATCACTAGAGGTTTTCAAGACAAAACTGGGAAGGTTATTAGCAAATTTCATCTAGGTTACCTTTTCCATAAGATGTTGAGGTGATCTTTCAAAAGCCTTCCAACCAGGGCTATCATGTGATTTTATCTCACCCAGTCAGAGTTTTTTGTTATGTTTGCTTTTAAAGACTTATTGAGAGACATCTGGCACTCTACACACCTTCACAGTTTGATGCCTTCCTAAGCCCATTCAATGAACATGCCTTTTAGTAAATTTCCTTAGAGCTATCAACACACATCCCAATTTGGTGTCTCTTTGGTTCAGATCATGCTATCCTACGTGCTACATTAAGGAACCCTTTGACCTACATTTACTAGAAAGAAAACTGGTTTTGGATACCGTTTTTCTCTAGAATTTATTTCTAATAAGATGAGAAAGAATGTGCATATTGTGGATACCAGTTCTGTGATAAGCTTTTGGATCTCATCTTTAACTATGGGTTACCATGACTACATTGTTTGAATCTTTTTTTCCCTGGCAAATGTCTTTTCTGAGTTGTGGACATATTTAATTTGTGAAATGCTTTGTATCTTAGTGCATGTAGATTAGATTAAGTATGAGTACGTAAAAGAGAAAAACAGCTCTTTCAAAAATCTCAGCATGTATGCTGTTCTCATGAAAATTAGTGGAAATATTGGCCCTTGCATTGAAGTAACACTGACTAACTGGTACTGAACATCTATTTGTTTATGGACAATTGAGTTGTATTGAAAATATGTAAATAAAAAAGTAACTGAATGAGTAGATAAGACTAGGCTGAACAGACTTCAGATTGAGATAACTGTAGGCCTCCATGATATGGTAAACTATTAGAGGTGCAGTGTTATCTCATTACAACACATATTTTACTAAAGAATAGCATGCTCTGAGGCCTGTATTAATACTGCAATACATTCCTGCCTCAGACCTGTTCTGAGGTGTAGGATGAAAGGACAAGTGGCTTTGAAACTTGAAAAGTAGATGCCTTTTACTGTAGCTGCATATGCAGCACTCAACTGTATTCAGTGGTTTATTGCCTGTGTTAATTGTGAGCAGTAAGGTTGGAGAATGTATGTTCTAAAGAAGGGCTTCCCCTGCTTTCAAATATTTTCAGAAAGCAAGCAGAAACTTCAGTGAAAGACATACCAATTGCATTTGAGGACTCAAAAGTGTATAGTTCTAAAGTTGTTGCTATAGTAATAGTATTATGGAATATCCAGTTAAAACAGCAGCTTAAATGTTGCTACATTTCTTGTAGTGACAAAACAGCTTAGCAAACACAGCTCTATAATCTATTTCATCTCCACTAGGGATGAACGTGTGTCAAAGAAAGAGTCTCTCCTACGAATTACCCATTTACTACAGTGGTCTGATTGTCCTTTGCTTCTAGTGTAGTGTAAATCTGGACTGGCACAGTGAAATTATTGCAGCAAGTGCTGTGAAAGAGCATCATATCTGCATCATGAAACTCTCTCTCCATTGAAATCCAGGAGAATTAGAGACTGATGTTGGTGCTGGAGGGATTTCAGCTGCAGATATGTTACTAGAAATTATAGTGGGCTTCAGTGGTGTACAGAAGTAACTTTTAAAGTCAGCAATCAAGGATTCAAGGCAAAAGGGACTTTCTGTGCTCCATCAAGCAGAAAAAGAGAACAGAGTTCTCTTTAATGGGAATTAAATTGGAATTAAATTCTTTAAATTCCAAACTTTAAATGGGGTAAAGTAGGATAATAATAATAATAATAATAATAATAATAATAATAATAATAAAAGAGTGACTAATAGTGGTTCAGAGCAGTGAAATTTGGTAGAAAGAGAATGGAGAACTAAAAACAAATTGTTAAGATTTCTATGCTTGTGTTACACTGACGTGGAGTGTCTCAAAAGATGTTGCAAAAAGAAATTTGGTGTTCTAAGGAACTTCAGACCAACACTGAAAAGGCCTTGCTGAGGGCCTGACAAATATGTTAGTGAGGGCAGATGCATGGGAGAAATCATAATCCTAATTTTGCAATTACTATACTGGGCCTCCCATACGTCAGCTGTGTGCAGTTCTTGGCCACTCTGACCACAGAGTACTTACAGCAGTATGCTAAAAAAGGGGTGCTCTACCAGAATATATCTCTAGCTAAAATATCTAGCTATTAATTTGTTAGAGGAAATTCTGCTTTGCATTTCCAGTAGCTGTCTTGCTCTTATATCTAAGGATGGTATTTTATCCATTTTGTATAAGGATGGTAATTTAATTTTTGAGCCAGATCCATATTGCCTTTAATTTCTGTTTCAGTCTCATTGTGATCTAACTTTACATGTCTTTTATGTGGCTGAAAAGTTTTTTGCTATTTTTTCTCATTATTATTATTTCAGGATCTTACTCATTTTGCAATAATTTTCTTTCCATGGAAACTCCTTTTGACCTCTGAGATACATTTAGCAATTCTCTTTCCTTAAAGTGTTTCCATACTGGACAAATAAGAAGCACCAAAGAGCAATGAAATCATCAAGTCTGAGGTTCAGAAGGATCCCTCAAAAAGATCCCAGGAGGGATGTGAATGCCAGACAACAGCATGACAAGCCATAAAAAGCACAGATAAATTAATTTTTATATTCTTTCACTATTAGAAATTAGCTGTCATGAAGAGAAGAGGAAATCAACAGAGAAGAAAGATTATTTATTTGCACTGGGGGGAAAAGGGAATGTCACACTTACCTCTCCTTTCAGTCTTCTTCAAAGCAAAATTCCAGTAAAGGTATATTCAGTTCAAATTCTGAAATTTAAGCTTATCATCACAGAAGCACAGAACAGGTAAGGTTGAAAGGGACCACCGCGGGTCATCTGGTCCAACCTCCCTATTCAAGCCAAGGGCCATCCTAGACCAAATGGCACAGGATTGTGTCCAGATGGTTCTTGACTATTTCCAGAGACCCCACAACCTCTCTGGGCACTCTGTTCCAGTTCACAGTCATAAGAGGTGCACAATAAAGAAGTTCATTCTCATATTCAGATGGAATTTCCTGTGCATCAGTTGCTGCCCATTGCCTCTTGTCCTATTGCTTGGGACCACCAAGAAGAGCCTGGCTCCATCCTCCATCCTCTTCCTCCAGATACTTCTATGTTGATGAGGTCCCCTCTCATTCTGTTATTTCTGAGGCTGTGAACAGGCCCAGCACCCTCAGCCTTTCACCTACCCCAACCTGATGGCAGTGCTCTTCCTAATATCACCAAGGATACCATTCTTGTCCTCCAGAGCACACTGCTGGCTAATGGACAGTTTGTTGCTCACCAGAGCCCCCAGGCCCTTCCCTATAGAGCTGCTGTCCACCAGTCAAGCCCCTTCGTGTACAGGTTCATAGGGTTTGTGTTAAAGGAAAAGAAAGAAACTGCAAAATCAAAAATGTTCTATTTAAGGAAAAAAAAAGTTCTCCCTAGGGCTTTTGGCTTTCTACAGTGCCTGTGTTTTGAACTTTTCCCTCATTTTCTATGACTCCTGTCACTGGTTCCAGACACTATACCTCTACTTTCTTCTAGCTGGGGGGAGAAAATGGAAGATAAAGAGGGTGGTAAATGTGATGACAAGGTATCTTTAACACACTGGTTTTTTATCACATAATATTTTCTGTTACTGTACCAAATAGCAGGAATCTAAGTTTTAAGACAGATGTCTGGAAGAAAAAAAAAAGAGAAAATTTAAATGATTGGTTTTTGTCAATCCTTGTGAAAAATGTGGTAATTGAAAAAAGACTCCAAACCTAGCAGACTAAACAGTGCTCATAGTTGATGGCCTTATTTTTGTGGAAGACTCTCTTATATTGACTTAATGATATCTGCTGGAATTGAAACAACAGTGTCTACACAAGGGACTTACCCCATCTAATTGCATCAATTGAAAGTGATTCAATTTTTTTGTCAGAGACAAGCATAGGGAGATGGAAGAAATAAATGGCTATTTTTTATAGTGAAATAAAGAAGGGAAAGCAAAGCAAACAACTCATGGCCCTGAAATGCCATATTTTTATATCTTGGAAACCATGACCAAAAGATGCTAATTTGCTTCAACTCACTCACTGTGAGGGCTCCCTTTGATCCTTCTGACTTTCTTAGAGTGTGATATTCTCACATTTTAATGCAGTATCATTTAATATTGAGATGTAGGGAAATTTGTCCAGTAAACAGCTTTCTTGTACTGATTTGGAGCTTGTGGGAAAGATTATAGCATGAGCTGGTGCCTGCCACAAGAGAAATGGATTATTACTTTGGGAACACTTACATCAAGGAGGGCCCTTTTACAGCTGAAAGAGGCAACCTTTTACAAAGAGCTGTGTTCTCTGAACTCCTTGTCAGCTTGCTGAAAGTGCTAACTCACAGCATACAGGTCATTCCTACTCAGAAACATGGGAAAAAAGCTTTAGCGTGATATTTGTGACTTATTCTCCTTGAGTGTAAAGATGTTTTCTACAAAATGACACCCTGTCAAAGAAAAAAAAAGTAAAAAATCAGATTTAATGAGACAGAGGGTTTAGAGAGGACGGAAAAAAGAGGTATTTTAAAATACATCAATGCTACACTTATAGCACCATAAGCTTTCAACAAACCAGCCTGTGATTCAGATAAAATGGGAACGGTGGTATTTTCCAGACAAAATCCAGTTCTAATAAAATTCAGATCTCCCTGAATTTCCCCACCCCTGAAATCCTGCTTTATTTCGTATCAGTTTCAGTGTTATGATTAAATTAAAAGCCTCACAAGGGACCATTTTTAATTTTGTTTCTGAAAGACTTTTTTTTTTTTTTTTAAGTCAAAGAGAACTATAGAATAAATTATTACAAGGACATTAAAAGGATTTCATTTCCTTGAGCATACATATGCATTCTGCTGCAGCATGTCCTCTCCCTCCCAGTGTAGCCATTGATCCACAGCTTTTATAATGAACTCTAATAACAACTCTATTACTGCGAGGCTCCCGATTGGTTCAGGCACCCACAAAATTAGCTACAAAGAAGCCAGCTTGTCAATATTAATTCCGCCACAGAGATTACTTGTTATGGTAGAACAAAGGTGTTTTGGCTTGAGCTGAACAACTTAACTCCTTGTCTCATAAAATTTAAGCTGCTATTGATCTCCTTCTTCTATTGTGCTGAAGGATTAAAAAAAAAAAAAACAACCAGGGGTGCGCGCGCGCAGACACGCAGACAGACACCGGTGTGCTGAATCACTCCAATGCATTCTCCTAAACCATCAGCCACCCCCTTGCTTCCTTCCCTTCTTCCCTTCCCCTTCCATCCCCTCCCTGTCTGCTAAGAATCATTCAGTAACATGAAGCAAATTAAATCAATGAATTCATCCTAGCAGATGGGTGCTTTAACAGTCAGTTAGCCTTTAGATAATTGAGGCGTTGACTCCGGAATCATAAAATGGATGGCTCGTTTGTACATTTTACTGAAATAGATCACTGAGGTTAAATAAATGAAATCCCATTTGTCAGGCGGTAATAAATGGCCTCCCCTTCTGCAAACAGCTCTGTTTGGCCTAATAAATACAGGGATGTTACAGTGCTCCTCCCTTGATAGGGTTATGGCTTAATGAAATGGTCTTTCCTCTGCTTGTTTTTGCCTCCTCCTGCACCGTGTGATAAGTAGCGAACCAACGAAGCTTGTAATTACAATCTTACAGAGAACCCAGCCAATCTGTATATAAATCTCACCATCCAATTACAAGATGTAATAATTTTGCAGTCAAGCTGGTAATGAGGTCTAATACTCATGCATGTGATAATCCCCCCTGGATGCTGACTCTATCAGATGTTAGCTTTGTAATTATACTGGCAGAAAATCATTATTTCATGTTCAGCAGAAAAATGAGGTTGGTGGGAAGTTAATTTTCTCTATGCTCTGTGAAGCATAGACAAAATTTTAATGATTTAATCATTATGGTTATCCCTTTTGCAATTGACCCACGTTACTTCTGTAGAAACATTGGCACATTTAAAAGTCCCTGTTACCCGATAAAGCTTGCCAGGTATGCAGCTTTTAATGTAAGAATAACAGTATACAATTAAACTATTAACCTGCTTGATAGGGGAAAAAAATCCATAGTTTTTATGTTTTCATTATTTACACACACGATCCAAAGGAATGTTTATGTCCAGTCTGCACTGTGATAAAAAAGACACTTAAATAAAGAAAAAAGAAAAATGCTATAATTAGGATGCAAGCTCTCAGAACAAAACACCAGGTTCACAGTGGTATTTTAGCAGCTCAGTAATCTTTTGTTCCTTTTCAGTGCAGGAGGCATTCTTGAGACCTTATACTTCTACACAAAGAGCTTGTTATGCATAATCAGCGTTTCCCAAGAACTGCTTTAAAGGAATTGCTTGTGATACATATTTTTAATTGTTCTTTTCTGCTCTCAAAATTTTCTTGTTGTTTCTGTTTGTCCAGCCTGCCAGGAGAAGGATACAGAATAAGACACAGAATTCACAACATTGAGATGGGAGAGTGAGAAAAAAACCCAACAGCACAAAATCAAAACTTCAGGGAAGTAGGTAGACAGGGCAAAACACCAAAATGTGTTGCAAATTGTAACTAAGATATTTAAGGATAAATTACTTTTAAAAATTCAACTTAATGAAAATGTAATCAAATTCTTTTGTGGTAGGATTTCAACTAAAGGTGGGAAGGTCTGCATCCAAATAGTACTTTAACACCCCAGTGTCAAAGATTTTTGTGCTTAATTCTTCTGTTTCTAACTTTGCTTCTGTGCCCATTATGCTCCTTTTTTGACTTCACATATATGTGGATATATATATATATATATATGTCTGTGAGTGTGTATTTTTATGTATATACATGCTCTGTTTCTTTAAAACATACATTATAAAAAAGTTGACTGAATATTATCTTTGGGAAATATTTTATGTTTTCTTAAGAATGAGCAGCAGGATTAGGACCTATGCAGTACTTCATTTCAGTTGATGACTTTCATTTTGGCTTGATCTGGTACATTGGAAGGCTTACCACAGCAGAACACAATTAATATATGAAATATGTAAAAGATAATCTTATATTTGATTCCTGTTAGACACAATTGTTGTCTCAAGACCAAAGCAGTCATACATACTGTACAGAGAATGATCTCTTCTGAACTCTTGGGATGTGGCTGATTCCACTTCACTTCAGATTTGTCCTTCCAGACCTGGGGTAGTCATCTAGAATCCCTTTACAGCCAGTGAACACTTCATGGGAGTCCTCTCACCCAGCTGAGGCATCTACGTTTTGAGAAGGTAATGTGTATCTCGGAAATGCCTTTTCATCCACTGGCTATAAAAAAATAACAAATGTATAGTTCAGATGTTGATAAGTACTTTGTAGGCATTAAAGATTAGTTGAAATAAATTCTACCCTTACCTTCTTTGTGGATCCAATCCAAATTAGCTCTGGAGAAGGCCTGGGGTCTATTATATATTATGTATTAAATTCCTAATCTAGTGATACCAAAAAAGGCAACTTGACAGACACGAATCCTGATCTAATTATGGTTCTCAGCCTTAAAAAGGATTATTTTTTAATGAGTCCTGTAACTCAAAGCACATATATATTTAGACAATTTATCAAATGTCTTAAGAAGAAAATCCTGACATTACTTATGGTGGTTCTACTGATACTTCATATGTTTTACCCCTGCAGAGCAATCAGGATGGTGATGAGGAATGTACATGACCTAAACTTAGGTTATTAAGAAACACTGAAGACTAAGACTTGAGGAAGGATATAATACAATAACAAATGGACAATCCATTGCTGGCAAACCTATTATGTCTAATGTGTGTTGGGTGAAGTAATTCGAAATACTTAATGCCTTACTAGATACAAAATAAATAGTTCTGAGCTGGTAGAAAGATGACAGTATTAATATACTAAGTTGAGTCCAAAGTAATAAAACATGTAAAGAAACTCAGAATAATATGGAAAATAAATTATGAAATGTCATTTATGACAAAGGTACTTCTCTTTCTAGAATAATGCATTCCTTTCATCCATGTCAGTCAGGGTCACCATCTTTTACAAGTTTTATCATGGTTTTGACATGTTTTGGGAGGAGTGTTGGGTTTAGATGTATTCTTGAAGTCACAGTTTTGGGTAACATTCTTACATTTCCTTTTAAAAAGAAGAGAGAGAATTCTATAAATTTGTCCCATAAACTTTAGTTTGGTGTCCCTGGGAAAGTACATAAAACATCAAATGGAGTGTGCACAATTGATACAATTGGCTCTTTTGTGTCAAATGTATTTTTACTCTTGCATACATACTTTTGCAAAACACTGTGAGACATGGAGATAAACCTGGTTTTCTGAACCCATGTAAGGGGAAGATCTTAGCTCTATTTAGCTAACTAGATATTTTTCTCACTGAGGCAGAACTAGGATAAAAAGCCAAGTGAGTTTTACTGCTGGCTAGAGAATAACTGTACAAGACTGTATTTCTGTACCATAAATTAGGCTAAAGACTTCAGGCAGAGGGGAGCTCTTTGGTTGAGACATTGGATTTAAATCCAGTGGAATACTTCAGGTGTTTTGTGAGAATAGTAATCTTTTAGATAGGTGGATGTTAATTATACTTCCCTCCTTTTCCACACAAAGTATTTAGAACATGAGCTTGCCTTAACAAAACTAAGTAAATATTTGCTATGTTGTAAGAAGCAAAAAAAAGCTAATGCACCTCTCGCCCAACTTCAAAAAAGTGCATCTATATCAATCTCTCTGAGAAAAACAGAGGAGTTATGCAGGTAATGGCTGTGTCTAAAGGGATGCACATTTGTCCCTTTGACACAGCCTGCAGTAATGGTTGTTCTGTGGTTCCACCACTGGATATCTTTGATCTTTCTGATGCTTCTTCTGGTGCCTCATGGCATAGGGAGATATGTCTGGGAGAATCCCAGTTCCTCAGGTTGTACAGGCCAGTAGGTAGTTGAGCTGTATATAAATTTGTGAGCTAGTTTGTTGATCTAGAGGTATTTCATTGAGGGAGGGCAAACCTAGGCAAACAATGGGCTGTGACTGAGTCCTAGGATGTAAGTAAATAATCGGGTAAAGAGATTGTCCCCTTCTTAGTTACTCTTAGCACAGTTTCTGCCTGCATTCCCTAACACTGACTCCTACTTCCCCTATTTGATGGTGCTGACATTTACCTTGAGCTCTATAATCCCCAGAATGTCAGCTATTTGGGATCTTTGAGCCAGAGAGCCTCTCCTATTTCCAGTCATACTCACCTCCTATTTCAATATGGGATTTACATTCGAAGTAAGATTCAAAGTGGGGAGCAAGCCGATAAGACGGCACACCCACCTTGCAGCAGGAGCAGTGTCTGTGGCTTCTCTGGGGACTTTGTCTTGACATCAGCCTTGGCTGTGTTTTAGGACTGTCCTGTTCTGGGACTTAACTTCAGCCAAGTTTCCACCTCCATGGAAACATAAAAATGGCATACAATATTCTGAAACTCTCTGTGAAGCAGCGTTTGATTTTTTGTATGGGTTTACAGGAGATCAGCATAACTCTATTTGAGCATAGTTAGGATTATGTATTCCACTGAATAAATCCAATCCTTAAAAGAATTTCTGGGTTCAGCCATGATTCTGTCAGGCAATTTTTGACAGTTGAACCCATTAAAATGAAAATAAAACATCCAGTGTCCTTTTGAGATTTGAGATGTCACCAAAGCTCATATGAAGGGGTTAATTTATTAAAAGGCACTGGCTCTTAGTTGCTAGGTAACATTGACCTTTTCCAAAAGGCTGTACTGCTCCAAGGAAGGTCTTTGGTAGAGGTAATGATTCTGTGTGAGGCTTACTCAATGCATTGGTGGTAAACTATCCTGCAGGGAAGTTGAGAGGATGTAGTATTGGAACAAGTTGTCATCTTCCAGTTGTGCTCTTCCATTTATATGTCTCTCTCTAGAAAACAAAAAAAACAACCAAACAAACCCCAATCAACCAACAAACAAACAGAGGTAAACCACAGTTTCTTTAATTTGCCTGTGAAAGTAGGCAAGAACTCCCCTGCAGACTGGGCACTCGAATTGTGACTATTTTGTACCTGAGCCTAAAAGAAGTCCCAGAGAGTTATGTACCCTTGTCTTCTGAGTAGTTAAGAAAATGTACCCACTTTGAAGGAATTTATTGAAATGTCTTTTCTTTAGAATGAGTAAGAAGTTAATAAATTAATTTTTTAAGTAAGCTTTATTTTTGTCTCAGATTATATGTCAGCATTTTGTCTTCTATATTAGAACCACTGCTTAGAGTTATTTTTATACTTCTTATGTGTTTTATTGTATTTTTAAAGAGACAAGGAAAAAAAAAAAAGATTGAAAATCCACATGCACACCCAAATGATTTGTAAGCTGGTGACACCAATCTAATGGGAAGTGTATTTAATTCTGTAACTAAAAAAATACAATTGTGTGGTTTTTTTTTTTAATAAACATTTTTTTATGTAGAAATAGGTGCACAGACTTCATCCTTATGGGCCAGGGTAACTTACATGACAACTTGTTAAATCGATTTTATGCTTCTTTTAGATCTGCTATTCAATTTTTTAAAGTGCAGATACCATGGCAACCCCCTCTCTCATATGGAACGTATGCTGCTTTAGAGATAAAGAGCACGTACATGCAAAGATGGAACAGGATGACATGTAAACTTTTTTAAAATATTCACACTTTGGAGGAAAAAATATGCTACACAGACACATTTTCTCTCAGCTGCCGTATATTTTATGAAAGAATCACATTTTGTACAATGCAATTAATCAGGTTTTAGATATTTTCATAAAAAATATAGAAGGAAATGACACCCTGTGCTTTTCTGATCTGTATGTTCATGTGTGTATATATGCATATATATAGCCAAACAATTATTCATATCTCTGCATTTGTTTTAGTGTAAAATAACCCCTTAAAGATCCACTAACAGGTAAAAACCCACTAACATCTTTATTTTTCTAGATTTTCCTACTGTTCCTAAATACTAAGACTGTAACACAGTTTTTTTTTTTTGTTTTATTTTGATTTTATGAAGGAGTTGCATAGCTGCTACAACAATTTTTTAAAGGAAAAGAAAGAACAGAGCTGCAGTATCAGTTTTGAGAAAAAACAGGAGGACCTATGTGTATTTGGCTATCTCAGTGCTTATTTATGTTGTCTAGATCAGAATTTTCAAAAGCATGATAGTATATTGGATTTCTCAATTAGCTTTCTAAATTGACTTCAGGGCAGTCTGCTGGGGCACAGCATTTTTGAAAATCCAGTCTCTTACTTGAGTTGCTTTAGCAAGAGTTGAATTTAGTTTGTGATATATTGTTTATACACAAAACAAGACAATTGATTAAGGAAACTGCCATTTCTTATCATGAACACCCTATTTCTTCCTGTATTCCATACCTTGGTTAGAGACAGGATATACTTGAAATTTCAGCATCTTGCTTGTTGTTGTATTTTGTATTCAAGACTGGTTTTGTGATTAAAGACAGACCTAAACTATTAGTAATCTTTCTTTCAATACAAATTTCAGGTTCCTGAATGAGTTCAAGAAAGGAAAAAAATTTCAGGATTTAAAAGCACATTATTTAATGTGAAACCTACATTGTTCTGAACCTCAGTTTTGCTGTTCCCACCCATAAACCCCAACAAATCTCTTATGTGATCTTGTTGATGATCATAGAGATGACTTCCACATGCTTTGGAGGACTGAAGGAAGGAAGGGTGTTGGGTCTATTTCCAGCTTAAACGTCATTAATACTGGGATTTGAGTGTCTTTTAATATGAAGTTATTTAAATCAAGCAAAAGCCATGCATCATTTGTCTCACGTTTTGCTGCATTTCTGACACATGCACTACTGTTTGGCAGTCTGTTTTCTGGTCACTTTTTTCACTTCTTGGTGTTATGATTTGCCAGTTTACATTTCTTTTTGCAAGCTTTAAGAGGTTTGAAAGTTTAATTTGATTTTGATCAGATTGCACAAGTCCCTAACTAGTTTATCAAATGTGCTTGTGGCTGCAAATCTCACAAGGAAAGACTCTCAAAAGATACTGTCTACAAATAGTAAAAGGAAATTACTACACACAATCAATGGAAGTTATAGTCTTTTCCTTTTTTTTCACACCTTCATGCTGGCAGTGTCTGAAACAACTCCCATTAAAATAGGGAATCCCATTGATGGTATTAGGATGCTTGCCAGACCTCCAGACATCAGAGGAATTCACAGTGGAGACTCCAAAAATCATGAAAATTGCTATTAAAAAGTTAATTCTGCACCTTTGAATTATAAATAAACCTCTGTTCATGTTTAAGGGGATTGAATGCTGGAGCTCATGTTCGCAATGGTTTTCCTTTGTTGAAATCAATTTGCCTTTACCAACCATTTATGCCTTAACAAGAAAGTAATGTGATGGTGAGAAAAAGCATGGCATATTGGGATGTTCCTCTGAGTGCTATTCCCTGAGGCAGCTGCTGGAGAGTATTGAAGGGAGGCTAAATCAACATTGCTTACATTTTTTTTTTTCCCAGAGACCAAATGTGTAACCTCTGTGATGCAAATTATATTTAACCAGCTCTGGGGACTGAATATGGGTTGGTGCTTTGGTGAATCTGTGTCTCTCTATTTGGTCAGTAGGTCTCTATGTTACAAGGCTAACTGTGATACACATTGGTATATAAATAAAGAAGTGAGTTTGTTTTAAAGTTATTAATGACCAATCTGAATTAATTTCTTCATTATTTCAGTTTTGTTTTTATAAATTGAGTACTTTCATAGTTAGTAGCAGTGTTGAAAACCAAGATAACTGCAAGGAGTATTACCCAACATGATCTAATCAATGCACATTAAAGGGTTAACTTCCGTCAAAATGCATTCATTACAATACACTGCAAACAAACACACTCATTGATGTAGATAGTGCATTTTGTACCTTCCTAGATCAGAGTTCATAACTGACTAGAAATATTAATAAGTACATTTTACAAATGCTTTCAAATAATGATACCTTCAGGACAGTAAATGATTAACAAAAAATGAAGGTCTCTAAGGTCTTTTTGGTACGTATCTGCAATTATTATGAAGTGAATTTCATAGTTCAGTTATTAGAAGTGCTAAATATACTGCAAATGGTATGGGAAATGTATTTTTTATCTATACATTGTAGCAAATTTTCTGAAAATAATGGTAAATTTAGATATATAGAGAGATTGTAGATAGATTTTAATTTTACTTTTAAAAAAACTGTTTTTGATAGCTTAAATTTTCACATGTGGAAAATAGTCTTGTTACAGATGTTGCCCATGTTAAAAAATGGATTATAAAAAGTTCCCAAAATTAAAAATTTCACTAATATCTTTAATAGCTATTTCCATGGCAATACTTTATTAATTGTAGTAGTTCATTACTTGCATTCAAAAAACCTATTTATCTCTTTAATGCATTCTGAAATTACATTTTTGTTTCCTTCTCATAGAGACAGCAAATTAAATAAGCTCCCAGCTTCAGACTTGAGGAAAACAATTAAAAACATAGATTTAAAGTAGAAAACAGTATTGGAAATTGTCTAATGTGCTTGGCTTATTTTCATCTTGGCACTACTACTAAACCTCTTTTGATTGTACTTTATTTTGAGGAAAGACCCAGAAGCAAAAAACCCAAAACCAGAAAATCAGCCACCACCCCTACCACCACCAAAAATGCTGTTAAAGTTTTGGGTGAAGGTATGCACATGGCATACATAAAATATACAAATTTTCCTTTATTTGACTGAGGCTTTTTGTCAGGGGCATGTGGTGGGAGCAGCTACAAAAAACAAAGAAAGCACTTAGCATAAAAGACTTAAAATAATTACCAAAGAACACAACTTTTGAAACAACTTGTAAAATGGATGCTTGTTTTAACTCTTTTTAAAATGCAAAATTCTTTAAGTGAAAACAAAACATGTTAATTACAATAATTTAATATCCAACATACCATATTTTTAGAGCAGTATACCCTGCAGTAATTTAAAATATTTCTTCTTTCAACATAGCATTATTTTTAAATAAAAACTTGAATGTGTCTTTAGGACCTAAGCATGAAAAACCTTCCAAATATTGTAGATGTTCCCATAAACTGCTATTTAAATGTTGTCAATCAAATCTGTTTGCATCTGGTACTGATGCCATGTGAAATTTATTTGTTTAAACTTTCAGTCACACATGGAAAGTTTTGCAGATGGTGTCTCTTCTCATCTGTTTTTTCCAATTTTCCCCCTAAACTCTAGTTCTTACTCTCTCGACCCCCCAATTTGATTTCTCCTCCTTCTAAAAAAAATAGATCTAATCAGCAGCATGTTAAACAAGAGGGGATCTTTTATGTATTCTGTGTTAGGACAAGGAAAGCATCGCTGTAGATCACTAGAATAAACAACTCAGGCTGATTCAATTACAATGCCTGGGCCAGGCTTTTATCTGCTGGTGACATCATTTCAATCAAAATGTAAAATAATACAATCCAATAGATGCAAGAGGGAGAGATAGGACACAGACTGCTGCACTTAGTCATTTAATAAAAAAAGTGGAAGAAAGCTCTTTCTGACAGGCTGCTAGGACTTCCATTTCCAAAACTCTATTACCTGGTATAATAGTATTCAAAAGAATTGAATGCAGGAAATTGTCTATTACTTTTTATTAGTAGAAGCTGTTATGTAGGATACAGCCTACTGCACTGTTTTTTCTTTGTTCCTTTAATTAACAAGAGCATGAAATCCTTCTATTGGCAAGCACTTTTTCCAAAGCTTCTGTTGCCTTCTGTTTTTACTGAAAAGGTAGGTTTTTGTTCTTTTCTATCCTCTGAATGTCTTTTTTTTTATACGAAAAAACTAATTTTTTTCAAGTCACTGTAATCTAAAGTCTATCGGTTACCTTAATGGGCTCAGGGAAGGCTAGAATGCAGATACATTTCCATAGTCACAGAACATTTTTATAAGAAAGTTTCACATTTGAGGAGAGGAGTGAGATTCAGATTGCAGCCATGTGTAGTCCAGTTCCAGTCTTCTGACCATGTCATTTGCCAGCTGAAATTTGCTCTTGTTGCTTAGTTTATTATGACAGAAAAAGAGATAAATTGGTACATATCAATTTGATAGATGCATGGTGCAAAGGAACATAGTCTTTCTTCTCAATCTTTTAGGATTGTATGTGACAGCATAGGATAGGGCTTTGTAAATATCAATCTGGCCATCCTACACAATCCTTTCAAATTTTACTGGGAGTAAAACTAGTAATTCTGATTCCAGTGAGGTGTAGTTTCACTTACTTCTACATTCCTATCTATAGGATACCAGAAAGCAGATATGAGGTGTAGAACTCTCACTTGTTGGAGAACATATTTCATTGATTTTAGCAGTTATTTAAATACATAATTTAGATTCACTGTAGTTAGGTTCATAAAGGTCTGAACTAACTTTGATAGTAACTTCTAGAGCTAAGTTGTGACACTGGGTACTGGACAGGATCTTGCCAAGGGAAAACAATTTCTACTACAGCTGTTTCTGAAACACGCTTCATATGATGCTTACTGTTTTAAGGTGCATTATGAAGAAGTATACTCAGTCAAATCTGCAGATGTTGTAGAAGATGTAACTGTAAATGAATTTTATCAAGAAAATGTCTTTACTAATGCAAATTTTCCTTCTTATAATTTGCATTTGTCAGTAGAAAATAGACCTGCATAGAGCTGAGGTCCTTGATGGTCTTGAAAGATGTTGACTTTATGTCTTCTCTTGCTAAGAATGAGATTTTTGCCATTCTGGATAGCATTATTATTCCAAGCATGTGGTAAGCTTTTTCTGATGGTTTATGAAAAGGATACATATGAGGATGAAGTAGTAGACTACTATGTTGGGAACAAACTAGCAACAACTATAATCAGTGAATAATTTTAATCCTTCCTTTCACAACCATCAGAAGTGTTTTATAATTTTTCATATTTGTATTTGATATGCTGTGTTTTTTTTTACAGTGTCTGCAATGTTTATCAGCATTCTTCTGCTGCTGCAGTGGGCTTAAACAATAGCAAGGTTCCAGTCGTGGTCAGGATTAGAGGTCCCATGTTGGACACATAGCACCTGAATGAACACAGACCTAAGGTCATAGCAAGTATAATTTAAAACATATAAACTAGTTATCTAACTCCCTATCTACCTAGGTAATAAAGAGATAAGAACTCAAAGAGTGAAGAATGCTTAAAGCTGGATGCTGGCCTATGTGGATCAATGGCACATGGAGTACTACTGCTCCTGAAATTTGGGTGTCTGAGCTGAGGCTGCATAAGCTGAACCTGGACATTGAGCTACTCAGCCCATTTTCTGACACTGCCCTCATCTTTTCAGGTAAGATGAAAAGTGAACCAGTCCTAAGCCTAAGCAATATTCCAGGGGTAAAGGATCTTTCCTGGAAAAGTGAGAGCTATGGATTTCAACTCCTGCAGGCTGCAGGAGTATCCAGGACTTTTGTCTCTTAGCTTTTAGCTGAGTGAGTTTTTCTGGTGCTCTGTTTCTGGGAAAGAAAGGTATTTTACCATGTGTGTGACTGAGCACTGGGCTAGACTGAATTCATCATTGTCCAAGTGCCTTGAGAGAAGGTCTATGTGTGCATGATGGAACAGAGACAATTACATGTGTCTTCAACCATCTCCCACCCCATCATAGATTAAGATATGTGTTGGGGTTACCTTAGAAAAAGGTAATGCATTTGCACGACTGTCATCCAAAATGGAGATACAAGTTGACTGCAGGCCCCCCTGGACATTGTGCTGGAGAGCAGACATTTATCAGAGAGTCATTGAGTCTTCATCGTAGTTCAGGTGGAACTCATATGATCTGCATCTTACAGCACAGTTCAAACCTAAAAAATGTATGCATGTCAATTCCCTGAGTTGGAGCTGGACCTTTTCTGACAATATATCTGACATGTTCAACCACAAATTGCTTTTCTGACCTTATGTAGGCATGAAAATTCCCTCTTGCCTGACCAAAGTCCTCACTCAAACATATGTTGAGACCCTTTAAAGTCATCTTTCTTCACAGGAAATAAGCCAGGAAGAGAAGAACTGGCAGAATTTAACAAATTAAATCCAGAACTAGCCTACTGTAAAATGTTTTTGTGTGTGCTGTGGTAACAGTCCCCCTCTGGATGAAAGTAGAATGTCTCATATGCCTTTAGAGTTGAGCCATGCAGTCTTTTTGGAAAACGTGTCTTTAATCGGTATCCATGAATGCTAAATTTATAATAGCATAATTGTTTTACTAAAATTTACAAAGAGCCTTAATACATTAGGAACATGAATTAAAAAAAAAAAAATTAATGAGGCAGTACTTGTTGGTCCTGATTCTCTGGACAGTCTAGTTGGAACCAAGGAATACAAATGTTACATTTTCTGCTGAGTGCTCCTCTCAGTTCTCCTATTGTGTTACTGTGCTTTTCAGTTTGCACATGTCTGCCTAACTCTTATGAATTTTAGTCCAATCTTCCAGCCCCAGTTGATCTACCCCTTTCTCCCTGGAGTCAGCTCTTGATTTACTGCTTTTAGCCTGATGTTTTTGTTCTCTTGCAATTTCTTGACTCCCCAAGCTCTATTCCATTTTAATTACAGGGATATTCTCTCCTGAAACCTGAAGGTTATGGAGTCCTGTCCTAGCTGGTGATTGCTTCAAGGTCTACCCAGAAATTACATATTTCTTTTTTTTAAATGGGCATTATTTTTCCATATCTAGCTGTCAGTATGTTTTGAAAATACTTGAAGTAATTTATATGACTTAAAAAACTAAACGTTGTAAAAAATGCTATTTTTGTCTAATAAAACTTAGTTTTGTATTCTAGCTCTTAATAGGTCTAAATAGTTCTGTAGTTATAATTAAATTTATCTGATGAAACAAACTATTCAGAAATTTGGATAATTAACTGTTATATTTATATCTTTGTACCCTGTTTCATGTTTTTTCCATTGTAAAATAATAATATTGTTCCAACAATATAGTAAAATAATAAATAATAAATAATTTTTTCAAAAATTAAAAATAATAATAAATAATAAAATTTTGCCAAAATAGCAGACCTCTGATTGTTATAAAGGCAAGCTGATCATCATAGTTACTCACCTTATTAGGTGTTTAGATGTCTTGGTATTCCTGTATTTTTCAGTACGGGATGATGTACTGTTTTTTGGGTGCAATACTATCTACAAAATGTATCAGCCTTTTCTCAAAATTTGACTTTTGGAAATACATTTGCAAAGTGTTAATCTTCTATAAGCAGGGAGAAAGAAAGAGCAGGGTTTGGGCATTGTTTTACACCTTCACACAGTGCATTAGTCTTCATGTCAATAGGTTATGTTTTTGGAGGTTGTGTTGCGTTATGTTTTTCGAGGTTATGAGGCTCCAATTGTTGGCCTCCATTTCACCATTATGTTAACCTAAGTCATTCTTTGTTGCACATGCAGGTTTGGTGAGCAAGCTGTATGGTCAAAAAGATTTATTATCAAAGAAGGTTTATTTTTGTGACATGCTGATATCTTGTGGCATGTTGTTAGTGCTGTATAAAGTGCACCTGTACCTCCAGGTACAGGTCTGTTGTTTAATGTGTGTACTGCAATTGATGATGTTTACATCAGACTTCCAAACTGTCCAAACATGAATGTACCTAAAGAAAGAGTTAGGATTAATTTCAGCCTGTGGATTGAAATCTGAGACTGTAAACTGCATCTCATCTGCTGAATGTTGGCTCCCAGGCATCTTGGCTCCTTTTACTCAATCAGAATTGTCCCAGGTTTGATCAATAAGAACAGTTTAGACCATCTGGAAGCAAGAAAGTAGATCTATCAAATTCTGAATCCTTTAAAAATCTGACTCTAGGAAGTGTTTGGAGATGGTACTGGATAGTGACTGCTGGTATGAGATTCTTCTGAAAACACAGGGAAAGATAATGACTTTATTGGCATTTGGCTGGAGAAGTTCACAGTTAGCAAAGCAGTTTCTGAACATGCTCAGGTCAGTAGAAAGTGGGATTGGAAGACCTTCAGTGCTGATAGGGCTATCTCCAGAAACAGGTAAAGCAAAGAAAGGTGGGTGTGATGGGGCAGGCTGGAATGGATTCACACACAGTCAGTGCTGCAATGTCTCACATTGGTGCAGACATGAGAGGATCTGTGAGCTCTCCATTGTCCTACTCAGTCTGGTGCCACTCCTCCTCCCTGCATCCTTACCTTGGCAAGGGTGTCTCATGGTAGTGTTCAGAAGGCAAAATTCAATTTTGCTGACATTACTGAGAAGTCTGAGCCAGACTTCAAATCTTCTACAACTCTGCCTGCATAGGGGCTGAACTGGAATCACTTTTCTCCCTTCCTGTTAAAACTGCACTGCTGTGCGTAGAGTAGTTTGAGAGAGACATTTTACAGCCTAGTGGTTACAGTATTCACTTGGGAGGGGAAGATGGGGGATCCATTTGTTGTGCAAAGGTCTGTTTATTAAGTAGCCAAGGGAACCAAAAAAACAAAGAAGGAAAGAGGAGATGAAAGAGATAATAGCAAACAGCAGAAGAGTTCATAATGAAAGGAGAATTTGATTCAGCAAGTTCTGTCGAAATGGTTAGTTTTTGATAATTTGCTGTGAAAAGGTGGCTTTAAAGAGGATTTGATGGCAAATGCAGTCCCTGTTTTCCACCATCATCATTAATTTATTATAAAGACAATTGGTCTTAAATATGCATTCTTCCTTCTCTAAACTATTCCAGATGGGGAATGGCATAGTTTAGAGAGGACCTGGTTCAATAATCTTAAATAGAAGAATGCTTAGTCAGAGTGCCACATTTTGTATGTTTTCCTCTGTGCAATTGAAGATGCCCAGTGGTTCACCAATGTTTCTGGGTTGTTGTTAACATGGGGTAAAAGCATTGTGGCAGCAATGGAAGTGTCTGTTGTTACTGTCTTTGTATTTGAAATGTACCTATCCATAATTAACAAATCTCTTGATTATGACATATTAATTCCCACTATGTTGGGATTATTTAAATTATTTCAAGCAGCACCCAGGCAAATAATTAAAAATTTTAAATCAATTGCAACACGTGTAACATCTATATTAGATGACTTTGACTTGGTAAGACTAATGCCAGAATGATCAATAATGGCATGACTAAAGGACATTTATCCTACCGTTCCACATATGGAGAGATCTGCAAGCACCACAAAATAAACTGCTTGCCACTTTATCTGCTGGTGCTGTTAAGGGGGACTGAAACCCTGCATGAAACTGGATCTGTCCCTTGGCAGTGATCCCAGTTAAGTAGGCATGTCATTTATCAATGTGCCAATAACATAATTTCTGTGATATTTTTTCCTCCACGAATTTTGCATTGATAAAAGACTTCTTCAGCCAATAATCTTGCTTATTATATCATACAATGAAACTGTCTCTGCTTTATTCTCCACTTCTTTTTTCCTTGTACAGCTGGGAATACCAGAACAGATCAATGGAGAATTAACCATTTGCTTGACTTTGTTAAAGGGAAAACTACTAAGTATATATTATCTACACTGAAATTAGCAAGATCTCTGTTTTGCAGAGACAGTTTTGTGATGTGTTAGGAGAAGAAATGCCTAACATGCTCTAACGCCTGGTGCACAGCCGGACTCAAGCTTCCTTAAACATAAATGTGAGATCTTTGTTCAGCAGATGGGCCTGAGTTTACAAAGTTAAGTCAGTTTAGATTTCTTATTCTTATTTAATACTCTACTGCTCATTATAATCAAGTGAAAATAGGAGTTTTCTGGGACTTGATTTAGACCTACAGGTTTGGGGTTTTTTTCCACATTGTTTTCTGTAGTGGAAACAGTAAAAGCGTGCTGCTTTTCTCATTCTACTTCTTTGCTGAAGCTGCTTAAGAAAATGAGATACAACAAATCCATTTAGGATTATGTTGGAAAAGCATCTCTGCTTTTAATATTAACCAGATTTTTACTGCTAAGTTTTGCTGGCAAATCTCTGAAAGTTTCAGCTTGCAACTTATCCGGATCATTTAAATCTACAACACTGGCTTTGCAGTCTTGCAAGAACATCTGTTTTCATTTCCAAAGCTATCTTTTTTAGCCCTAAAACACTCTTCTTTAGTGTTGTAGGGGATTTTTTTCAGAATCTTAAAGGGCCTTAGTTATAGCTCCAAAGCATAATGAAAATCAGAATGAAGTACCTCAGTGTAATGTTTCTTGTGCTGATAATTTCACTGAATATATTCAGTGTAAATGGACAAAGAAACAGCTGGATGTCCACATCACACTTTCTTTTTTATGACTTTAGTGAAACCTGGCAATTCAGTACCATTTTGTTCTACATTTCTTATTGTGCTCTAATTGAAGCATAGTTTATATATATATATATTTTTTTTTATATTTATTAATTAATGTCTATTACTATGTCTAGTAATGTGCAGTTGCTTTTCTTTGATGGTAAATGCAAGTATTTGGTGGGGGAAGTATTGGTCTGAGTCCAAATTTTTAAAAATTATTTTATAATTTTAAAAATTAAATGCCTGAAAAATGCTGATGTACTGCAACCAGACAGTGACTATTATGTGGAGAAAGGACCAGTTACACATCTGTTCCTTAAATTAATTCAGCATTCTAAATGCAAGAATTAATAATGATATTGTGTACAGCTGCAAATGGAAACCAAAACAGATTATGATTTTGATCACTCTGTTTCTCACTAAAACTTGGAACAAGTGCTCCAACTGGAAAAATAGCTCACTAGCTGCTAACTTATGTTCTCAAAAGCTTCACAGCTTAGTAGAAAAATATTGATTACTTGGCATTCAGTATCAGTTCCAAATAGTTATTCCTTAATCATGCTTTTTTATACTTCAATATTTATATACATTAATTTCTTAGTTCAGGTATGCATAGATGTCATCACTCTACTGGCTAAAACCTTGATCCTCTGACACACATCTCATGTATATTAACACAAATAACATACTATTGTTAATAGGATTGTATCCCAACCTTCTATCAAATTGTTTACTAACATAAATCTGTCCCTTTTTGTATATGCATTCCAACATAAAAAATAACTATGTCTTTATTGCAGAGTTTATACCAGCTTGATGTGTAGTGCCCTAAATCTCAAATGCATTTCTTGTAAAAAACCAAGTTATTATATGCAGTTTTACCTGTACATTTATTAACAGAACTTCTAGTTAAATTCTAAAGGAATTTGTCTTGTCATACTTGCACAGTAACATACTTGGAATATATTATGAATTCTTTTTTAGTGCAACTCATGAAAAATAAATGCTTTATTTAATTCTTTCTAAATGTTTTTTTTTTCCTTTATTTTTATGGGTAGTTTAATTTTTAAATAAAAATGCTATTTTGAAAACAAAAGTTGAATCATTTTTTTAACCCCTCAAAATATAGGAAAAAACCCTGTTTTGTCACACTCATAAGTTAATATATTAAAAATGTTGACATGAAATGAAATTACAGTTTAAAAGATCTCCTTTCTCCCTTTTATGACATTATTTACCAAATTTTTCTAGAGCCTGTGGTGAGTTTTATTCCTGGGAATTTTTTCTGTGGAAAAATATATGTATCAATGTTTTAATATTTTCCCAGTTCTAATTCTAAGAGTCCATAGGAAATATAAATTATTTTTAGTTAATATTAGACACTAAAAGTGATTGTGTAAATTATTATGATAGACATTACCCTTTCTTTAATATAAATCATCCATGTAGCAATTTGATAATTTTCAAGTATACTCATAAACCGTAATTATCTACTGACATATTTGAAGGAGTATTCATTATTTGTGATATCATGTATTTGCTATTTCCTACTCCTAGTGCTCATAGTATCTTCATTTAAGTCACAAGAGATCATTGTCCAATTTCCACCTTCTAGTAAGCAAAAAAAATTAAACAGGTTAATGAAATGCAAATAAAGAATGCTAATTTTTTTTTAGTTTAGTACACGACATTTTCAGAATGTGCATGAAAACTTGTTGAGCTCATGAATAATTGCAAAAAATATCCCCATCTTCTCTAATTTGGATGGATTCTGCATTTTAATTATTCCACTACTTTTGACACACTCCTTGTGTTGGTTTGCCAGCTTATGATGGTTCTATGGATTTTTTAAATGCACCTTATGAGTCCTTGTTAATATGAGGTGGAAAAAAGTGTGTGCAAAATTATTTATGTAGATCATTGACCACCCCGTAATTCTGTCTACTTCCATGAGCCTTTAATTGTGCTCTGATGCTCATGTATTTAAATGTCTCACACTATGTATCTTTTATTGAGATTAGTGTTTATTTGTAAGACTAACTGCAAGGGTGGATGGGTAAAATGAAAAAGAAAGGTGGGATCGTGTTTTCCTCTTCTGTCTCTCTCTCTTCTCTCTCTTTCTCTCTCTCAGTCTCCCCCTCTTTTCTAAACAAGCTAAGAGTTTTTATAATTCATCACCTGGCTGACAGATGAGTTCTGCTGGAGAATATTAGAAAATGTCTCAAATCTCATATATATGCTAATGGTATGCTGAGACTGGTTGGTGGTATGCCGGAGTTTTTAATCTGTCTCGACCAGTGTGGAAAGTGGAGGAGACAAGTCATTGCACTCGACAATTTATGATCAAACAACTGAATTGTAAAGGAAGAAGGACATGCAGAAAAGGAGAGTAATTTTCTGATTTAACAGCGTTGTTACTACAAATAAAGAAATCTTGATTTTGACTGCACTCGACATTAAATGAGTTTCCTGTGCCCTGCTCTGAATTTTTCATTTTCAGATTTGTATAAAGCACCCTGCTTAGATACAAGTGACAGATAAGGAGACGATTGCATATGGAAATCAAATGTGTATAATAAAGCCATCTTCTGTTTATTAAATAAACACATGTAGATGACTTCCGTGGAGAATGCACTGATAATTCTTCATTGTGTTCTAGTTTTTTTGCAAGTCACAAAGAATCTTATTTAACAACCACGAATGACTAGATGCAAGCTTTTCTGTTTATTACCTTATAACAAACCAGGCAGTCTAATATATGGCACTTATAAACATTTTATTTTGATTCTTAAGTCCAAGTTTTAGCTGTAACAGTACAATACATTAGTGTTCATGTTATTAGAGTTTTGGATGCTGCATGAATGCGTAATTTCTGAATATGATGTTTTCATTATAGAAATTGTAAAGATTAGAAAGATGATAATATGTACATTATTGTAAAATGAAATTCCAGAAGAAGGTGGGTATAGCATACAGCACTTTAATCTCCAGATTAAAAAAAAAATGATAGCACCAAAACTAAGAAAAGGCTATGGGTTCTGAAGTCAGCATAATGATTTCTGATCCAATGATTTAATGGTCTAAGCTTCAGATGTAAAAACACTCAAAGTTCATCAAGAGTTGTGTATCCAGTCCTATTTTTCACTCTTGGTTCTTTTTGCAGACATGGCTTTCCTATAAATTCTTATAATCTATTGCAGTGTTGATTAAGATCTTGAATACTGGTGTGTTTTTTCCAGAAAAGGATTTTTCTATTGCAACCAAAATGTTTCTAGGCATTTTAAAGCAAAACAAAATACACTTTTTTTCACCTTTACCTCTGCAGAGTTAAGTTCAAATTTAAAATTCGGTTCACATTTTTACTTTGAGAATAAAAAGAGGTGAGAGGAAGAATCAGTAATGTCTAGACACAAATAAACTATTCAGTGAAAATTACTGGCTTCATCAGAGGACATCTAAGTAGCTCACCCTGCCTGGACTGAGACAGGCATTATATTGTTTTAAGTCCTCCCCTGTATTTAACAATATCTGCAGATTCATTAGGGAGGTTTTAGAGTCTTGGTATATTTTTCTCAAATTATCAGCAGCATAGCCCCGTCCATTTTTCATGCTTGAACTCTGCTTTGATGTTTTAGTTTTGAAAAAGCAGAAATTCCAACAAACTCTACCTCACAAGCAAAGCATACCCACCTTCTTTCAGGTGTTTACTGCTAGATGAGTGAGGAGTTATAAAATTCCAGTTCAGACTTCCAAAGCACCAGGCAGCTTCTCTGCCTGGGGTAACTGGAATGTGAGCTTTGGCATAAGTGCATCAGAAAATCCACATGAATTTCTTAGTATGATTGGAAATGATTGCTGTGCATGGAAGTGCACAACCAGTTCAAACAAGACTAGATAAGCTGTGTTTCAAAGCCATATGGCTTAGTTTAAACAGCACAAGGAGGAAGTCTTTGATCATGGCCTTTGATCAGAGTTAACCCTAAATGAAGTGGTGGACTAATGTAGGTAAGAAGGTGTCAGAATCAAAGCAACTAGAGGCTGGTATGAGTCTAGTAAAAGAATTTTGGGGAGGTCACTGGTATGCAGATGATTTGTTCAATTTTAACCTAAAGTAAGGAAGAAAAAAATGTAGTAGCTTGGGCACCAGTGGAGAAGACCAAAATATGGCAGAAACCATGAAGATGACTGGATGCAGAAGCTGTAAGTGTATGTTATCCTTCAGTGAGTTTCTGACAGAATTTACATATGCATGAAGGGTCATCTCATAATGTTCAGGTAAAAAAAATGTGAGAGATTGAAATGCAGCTAGAAATGAGGGTAGAATACAGAAATGCATTTGAATGTGACAGATAAGATGAAAGGAAAGAGCATGAACATAACTGTAGTTGCAGATGAGTTGATTGGCAGATCCCCAGATGAAAAGGAGACCTCTAGAAATATATTAAAATGAAGACAAGGCAGAGGAAAATACCAGAATGTGAAGGAAATCTGTGGAAGGAGTTTGCTCTGTGGAAAGAGTTAGTTCGGTGAAAGGAATGATGAGGTGCAATCTCTAGAGACAGAATATTGAGCAGCAAGAAGGAAGAGATTGAATAAATGGTAACAGCAGGGGCTAGTGGCTGAAGAAGAAAAGAAGACGAAGCAGAAAGCAAAAAGGAAGAAAGATGGCCAAAGTTTCACAGGAACCAAAGGCTGTTCTGAAAGATGACTTTTTGGCTATAAAATATTAAGACACTGACCATCAAAGTGGATGGAAATGGAAAACAGTCTTTTGTGAAATCTGTCCAAGTATAATGCTGTGAGGGACTGGGAGAGTGTGAGAGTCATTCTAAACGGGCTGGGGCGGAATCCTTTCACCGTCAGTTCTTCATTTGACTGTAAGAATAAGAAACTAGCTGGAGCAGCTCAAAGAGTTGTGCTAGATGGGAGAAGATGTTCAAAGAGGTTTGCTGGAATTCTTCTATTTTCTAGACCTAGAGGGCAAATATTTAGGAAAATAGTGTGTATCATCAGACCTGTGAAAGCACCAATGCAGAGATATTTGCTTCATTTAGTACCTGGCAAAGCAACCTTCTTGGCTTTTTGCTAATCTGACTGTTAAGAAAATGGACAGTAGAGAGGAAGTAAACGCTATGAGGATAATAGCAAAGTGGGTAGTTAAAAACAGGGGTGCTTAATTTGGATAGAGAGATTTAACTGGAAATTGCCTCAATAATTCATAGGAACTGCACAACAAAGTGGAGGAAGTCAAACAGAGAGTCAGATGTGAAAAAACATTATAAGAAAAGCAAAATGGAATAGCTGTTATCAGTATGAGAGATGGAAGGATCTTAAATATTCAGGAACTGATCTGGTACAGTTTGTAATGTAATGGCCTCTAAAAAAGTTAGAGGAGGGAGTGGGAGTGAGTTGAAATCGAAATGGAAATTTTTAGGGAAGACAATAAAATACTTTGTGTTGTGAACATACTGGAAATCAGAAACTGAACTCAAATGTCTCAGAATATTAACAATCTCTGTTGTCTCCACAGAGGATGTAGTCTTTCTAAGATATTTTTTTTTAACTTCATCAGGGCAGCATGAAGTGTAAATGTTAAAAATAATGCTGACACTCAAGAGCAAAGTAGACTTCTTCAGTAAGCAGTTACTGAGCTAATAAAGGGGAATGTTACTTTAAAATGTTACTTTAAATTTGGTTTTAGACAAAAGGGTATTTTGCAAGGTAGTACATTATCTCCCTTTTTCCTTCATCCTCATCCCCTCTAGTTATTCTCACTATTCAGCTCATTGTTGACACAGCTCAGGACCCGGGACACAGGGAACATCTCATTGCAGGCATCATTTTTTTATCCTGGTTATGGAGGAGGCAGTAATACTATAAGACATTTATGTAACATTTTAGGAGGCTTGATCCACATGCTTTTGTAGAAAATTCATATGATCAAGCAGGTATACAATAGTATTTTATCAGTAATGTGCTTCTCAACCTGAGACCTGCAAGTTGGATTTTTGAAGCTGTTTGACATTTGCACAAATACATTTGGCACAAGGTGAAGTAGGTTCTTTTGAAAGTCTCACCCACAATATTTTAGAAATTTATATTATATTTTTAATTTTCATGTTGTCCAAAATGATTGTTTCAAAAATCTATTAATTATAAAGAAGGCAAAATAGATGCAGAAATCCCAAAATAACAAAGACAGTCTTTGAATATAAAAATGTGAATTAATAGACGATGCTTTTCTTCCCCATGTTCATACAAGAGCTGTCTACACCACTGTGCTTGACTGCCCTTTTATTCCATGAAGGCAATACCATGAATAAATAAAGCTGGAAGTGTGAAACAGCTTAGAGTCGAAATGTGCCCTTACCAGGGCATAGCAAAACTTTATTGAACCTCAATGCCTATGAGCAACGCCTCACTTCAACAGTGCCAGCAGATGGCACTCTTTATATTAAGTAGCTTTCATGGGAAAATTTAATTTGTTTCTTTTTTCTTTGTGTTTTTTTTTTGTTTTTTTTTTTTTTTTTTTTTAAGTTTTGGAAGGTACTATCCTATGTAATGCTTCTTCCTGAAATGATAAATTGATCTATGCAAAACTTCAAATAACTGTATTTCTGATGATGTGTATAAACCGAAATTTTCTAATAACGTCTTTCTCGATGCCCGGGGAAAACTAGGAGATGAAATTCAGTATGATTGGAGAGTTAGCACTCCTGGGTGTTGGAAAATTAAGGCATAGTAACATATTTCTAGGAAAGTTTTGCAACTGCTCTGTGTTTCTAGTAGTTAGGCATTTCCAGGCTGGATGTTGTGTGCTTAATGATGGTTGGACAGCTAATTCTGGATGTTTGCAGTCTGGCATTGGATGCCTTTTTCACTTTCAACAGAGAAGATACCAGAGGAGATAAAGACACAGGTATCCTTGCCGCACTAGACTAGGAAGACTGGAAAAGAAGGATAAGGACTTCAAATTATACCATTCTGGTCCTTCAGGGGAAACTCAGGACTAGGGAAAGAGGCCCCTTTGTGAAGCTAATGCGGGGTGGTGGCAAGAAGGTGCCTCATCCCGTGTGAGCTGAGAAAGCATTGCCTGGGCAGGGGGAGCACCAGAAGCAGAGCAGCATTCCGTGAGCTGCTTTTCCTCAGGTGCCTCCCAGCTCCCTGCGGAGCCGCCGCTTCCAGCGCTGGTGGCCGCGCCCGCAGCTCTTGACAGTAGCGTGTGTTTACAAAGGGATTTTAACAGCGAGGGCGGCGTGAATTCAATCTGTGAGCAGTTATATAAAACCCAGCATTTTGTAAGTGAGGAGGAAGAAGAAAAGCAGGTTCCCATAAGTGGTAAATACTTCTGTAGCTAATAATGTGCTGGGTTACTGATGGACACAAGCCACATAGCCCCTAGGGGAAAATAGAAAGCCTTCAATTTTTCCAGCTGCAGCAGATACTTCAGCTGAAGTGGAGCCTCTTTTTCAGAGAAAGTCAGTGGAAATAGCTTCTGCTGAGCTAGAAAGATACTCTTGATTACTTGCTGTGCTCTTAGATAATCAAGGACACAGTGGAAATACCACATAGCATGTGACCGGCTTTGATTTATACCAGGAAACCTCTCTCAACCTCAGAACGCTCTGTAAACAGCTGCTTCACAAACTTCAGACAGAAAAACCTCTTCATTTTTTATCTCTTAGTTAATATATTAAAAAAAAAGTTTATTGGGCATTGCACAAATGCATAATTTCCGGTCCTTGCATAAAATTAGAAAATGAAACAAGGATGACTTCAAATGAACTTGTTTCTTGGGTGCAGTCTTTTGCAAGGTTTCAATTAGTAACTCAAACCTGTTAAAATGTTTGCCTCATTAATCACATTATGTGCTGTGTTATTTAGTACTCTGGCTATTTCTGTCCTCTAGTGTAGAATTATATATCTCTCTGCCCTCTAGAAACTCCTGATAGAGTTCAATCATTATGTGATTTTACTTCACACTACAGATGTTTACAGCTGCTACCCCAGCTTTCCTATTCTTAACTATCCTTAGCTTCCTAGTTCTGGCAACTTTTAGCAATAACATCAAGCCTTGGTAAAAGTAATTTCTGGCTACCTCAGTAACATCTTTTCTTATTAGAAATACCCAAAGCTTCATTTAAATAAAATATATAAAACATAAAGCTTAAAAAAAAAGTATATCTAATCCCTCTTTTGTTCTATCTGTAATCGCTGCTTTTTTGGTTTTTTCTCTTCTGTCTTAATTTTTTCTAATCTGTTTTAATTTCTCTTGATGACTCTGGAGTTACTCTGTTCTGCTCTGGCCTGCCTTCACTGCTGTAGATGGCAAAAGTTCTAGTCTAGAAAACTAAAACCTAAAATTACTGTGTTCAAATGCTCCTTGTACTTCTCCCTTCTCATTGCCTCTTCCTATATATAGTGCTGTATGTTTTCCTTCCTGTTTAACATCTTTGAATCCCCTTCATGCCCTTCATTACACAGCTTTTGTTCAGGCTCTTGGGACTTCTTAAATTGCTTATTAGAAACCTTCTAGCAACACTTCACTTATTGCTTTAAATCTAGCAAGAATGCTGTCACATCAAAATAAGCTATTTCACTTACACTTCTGCTTCTGCACAGTCACCTCCAAACCCTTGTATTGACACATTTCCTCTTTACCAAATATGAACCTCCTCTGGCTTGCTGCTTGTTTCTTTTCTTTCATTTCTTTTGGCTGACCTCCCAGCAACTTTATCAAAAGACAAAGCCTTGCAACTAAGCATTTAACTTTTGTTTTTCATCTGTTGCTCATTCCAGTACTCATTCCTGAGTCTCCATCATCATGGATGCATCCCAGGATGCATAATGGATGGCAGCCCAGGTGAGGTAGTGCAAAGCTGTGTTTTTGAGTAATGCTATTGTATGTGACCATGTCCCCTTCAGTCACTGCAAATCTACACTGCTTTCTTTGTTTACACTTGTTTGAATGTGTTTGCAATTTTTTTTTTTTTTTTTTTTTTAGTATTTCAAAATGTACTGTAGTATTCAGATGAAAACTGAAGCAGTTAGGTCTTCTATTTTTCCAGTGCACCAAGTTTGAATCAAGAACAAGGGGGAGATGTGGTTGCCAGTATAAAGTGTTGGTCATTTTTGGTGATCCATGATGTCTGGGCCCTGTCAAAGATCTGTCTAACCTCTTTTGGGCAGTGGAAAAATAAATGGAGCTTTTATTAAGGAGGAGAACAACACAGAGTGATAATCCTCTTGACTTAACCTTTGATTTTCTATAATTTACTGACTTAACTCATTTATGATCCATGTATCATATTTGGAAAATCATTTGTTACAGCTGTTGGGTTTAATAAATTCATCTTACATTAACTTCCAGTATTTAGTTGTGCATTGTATTAAAAAAATACTCTGTTGTTTCAAAGTTATTATTTGCTTTGGTATTCCTAATTCTTTTGCCAGGAGTGAAAATGAACCATGGTTCCCTAGTTACCTTATCAAGAACATTTATTATTTTACAGATCTTCATTACATCCTTCTTCAGCAGGTTATTTTGCAGGCCAAAAATCCTGGGTTTGATGTGTTTCCTTGTGTTATTCTCCACCCTTTTGTATTTTTTTCCTCTTTCTACTTTTTTTTTCTTTAAATTACTTTTGGAGTGTTTTGGGGTAAGGTCAGTTTGTGAAACATGACAACTAGCACCTCATGAGTATCCAGGATATGAACTAAAAAAATATAATGGTAGTAGAATGAGTTTACTTTGGTTTGCTGTTTTTCCTTCTTAATAGTGACTTTTGCTTTTTTTTTTTTTTTTTTTTTTTGCCTGGTACAGAGCAATAAACTGTGAACTGCTGTCTTTGCGAGTGGTAGTAGATAACAGAGAGTCCAGAACTGTGTAGTTAAGAATATTTTTTGTGTATGCCTCCCTTTTTCTTGCATTGGTGTTGCATCTCTAATTACATTCTGTCATGTGATCAATCACTAAGTTGCACATTCCCCTGACATACTTTATAAACAGTGTTGGTTCTGACTACTGTAAATAACTTTCTGTCTCTGCAGACTTTGTCATCTCGGTATTTTCCTTATTTCAACATTTTTTTTTTTTTTTGCAGTATGGTGCAGGGCATAGATGACAGTGTAGTCTCATGGCACACCCTGGTAACCTTCCTTTCACACTCTTTATTTTCTATCTTTGTATATCCCTACATCTTCCCTTTTATTCCAGAAGAGTTTGCTTTCTTTTGAATGCAATGGTAAGGAATCCTGGATAAGACCTATGAAACTTCAATCATTTTATTCAAGCTTACTCATACTTGCTCATACCTTCAACATCTTCAAGGAGATCTTTAGGGCATGATTTTCTTACTAAAGCTGCATCAAACCCCTCTCTGGTTTTATCAGCAGGTTTCATTGGAGGTTTTCACAATATGCTAATGCACCCTGTTTGCAGTTGTCTACCACACCAATAAAAGTGAGGATATTCTTCCCAATTTCTGTAAATTATAGTCAATGTGTCACTAGTACTTGTTCACATAATACCTTCCTTTAAGGCTCTTTTAGGAATGTCATATGATCCTGGTACCTTTTACTGACCTCTGTAAGGATCCTTGCTATAATTTTTTATGAAAAAATTTTATCTTTAGTTATCTTCTTCAAGTAAGTTCCTTCTCAGTGAACACCTTATCTAGCTGGCATAAAAACTAGTCCATCCATATCATAAGTGAGGTCTTAAACACACTCTACTTCTCTATTCTTTTTTGAAAATTTGTATTTCATTAGCCTAAGTATTATCCCTGAATATGTAACTGCGAAATATTAATGCAAAATCCAAATTCACTTCCAGGTGTTAAAATTTTTCAATAGAAAATCCTTCAGCTAGTCTAGAATTCTAATATCTGAAAAAATTAGTTATTTCATTTAAACTGGTGGCAGTTCATAGACCAATCGATGGTCTGTGAGCAAGTCAAACAAGTCAAGTTTATGAGCAATAACACCAATATTCTGCACAATTTTTTGCAATTATGTTCACACTTTTTTGCAATTGCGTTTCATACTCTTTGTGTTTATTTTCAAAGATGGGCAAAGTGAGTGTGGTACTGCCCCTTTATATGTCAAGGTTTTCTTTCTGTATCTGCCTGCATGAATATCATACAACATTGCAGTTATAGGAAGAAATGATAGATTATGTTGTCATCTGTACTATATCCTCTCATTTGTATAATGATTCCCATTATCAGTGCAGGATTAGATGAGCAGAGTGGGGCACCACATAAACAAAGGGGAGCATGGACAGCTGGATGAATTACTAGTGGGGATGCAGATGTTACCAGCAGTTCAAATCCTAGTTAGGAGTGGATTAGAGTATGAAGACTGCCTCCTACATATGGGGAGATCCCTATCTTCCACCTTGGTGTTAATTCCTCACTAGTGTAAGGTTACCACTCCAGCAAAATGATCAGACAGTTGCTAATGCATGACCTAGGATTGTACAGTCTGTACTCTGAGGCCATTTTCTGCCTTGTCCCATTGCATTTGTCAGATGATGCCAAAGGAGCAATAGGACCCCTAGCCCCTATCTTTGGGTTCCCCTGTCAGAGGTAGAGCTTGTCACCTGACTGTGATGGCTCTCTTCTGCACTTGCCTGAGGCAGGGTGCAGGTGATGGTGACATTTTTTGTCAGTCACTGGGAAGGATGGGATGCTGTGAGTTTGTGGGTTTGTTCTGCTTGCTTGCTGTTGCTTGGAGTTTCAGGGAGGCAACACCACAGGCATAGTTGTCCTCCACCGTGTACTAACAGGTAATTTCAGGGATAGGGGAAATCAGGGAAAGGAGGTATTTGGGTGCAGACTCTCAGTTTGGATTGGGCTGTTGCTGCTTCTGCACAGGAGCACTGCAGAGCCACTGTGGAGAGTCTGTTGTCCACCCATATATTATACACCACTAATTTAAATTACTCTTGTATACTCAGAAGTTAATGCTCCTTTGCACAGAGAGAAATCCAAAATAGGCAATACATTATTACTTACTCATAGATCTGCACAGGAAAAATTCAGAGATTATATGTGATAATCTATATCATACACACTCACAGATATGCAAATTGCAGCTTTACATCAGAAATTCACAGGAAAGCCTCAGGCTGATGTTAATTCCATCATTTAAATAAAGAATTTCCCATTGTTACAGAGGCCTTAGAGTGCTTCTGTGCTCTTTCTATTTACATTGTGATTTTCTCAGATGAACCAAATGTATAGGGATACAGGCTAGTGATACTCCTACCAGTTATATATTGAATTATTCATTATAGGAGATTCCAACCGATACTGATTAATAATTTCTTTTCTAAATACCGCTTTTGTTAGAGAGCTTCCACTAATTCTGTTCTCTTGTCATTATATATGATTTCTATCTGTTATCTTGACTTTTAGTCTGGTATTTAAAAAGTACCAGAACTGTCTAAAGACTATTCAGTGAAATAGACTTTGGAAAGATATACTGTCAAGGACAGAGTATTGAACAAGGCAGGAGGAGAGGAAAAAAAAAAGAAATCCAGACAACATAATGATTCAGTTGCAGTGATTACACTTGTAGTAAGCATTACTTTCTTGGAGAAATGGGTGGATGGCCCACTTCCAGAATAAAAATAGACAGTTCTTATTCTGTATCCCCCACAACCTTCTTCCAATATCTCTCATGTTAAGGCATATGATTTTTGTCATGTACTCTGAAAGAACAGGTAGTGAAGGAGGTTCTGAGTTCCTTACACTTGTGCTTGGGGCTATCAATCCAAAATTAAGACAAAGATATATCTATACAATCATGTGACCCATTCCAGGGCTAACTTCTGACTTCTAGGGCAGCTGGATGGGGATGCTGTCCATGCCACTGTGTTCAAGGCAGGCACTGGCTAAAGGCAGACTGGTTATGTCCTCAGGGTGTATCCCTTGTTCTCAAGGCCTGGCTCAGTACCTGTCCCCTATGCTCTTGCATCTTCTCACCCACAAATCTGCTTGGTGTGCCCTGCTTCATACCTAGCACATGACCACATGGAGAGGGTTCAAGTTAGGAAACCATGGGGAAAACATGTTGGCAGCCTTGTTTGAGGCAATGAGCTCTCTTCTGAGTTCACCAACTGCTTGCCATTTCTGCCATCCCTGACTCTGCTGCATGTGCTTGAGTAGGCCATAGGAGAAAAGCTATGCAAGTGTGCACAGATGTCACCATCCTGGGAAAGCTGGTCCTTCGGAATGTAAGAGGGATGGATGCAGTGCTGTATTATGCCATGTGTATGAGTCCTTGATGTCTCATTAGAATCAGGCCCTTTTCCCCAGCTGAAACAAGTTTGTGTTGATTCAGTAGGTAACATGGATGGCACTGTGTGCCCTAAGACTATTGGTAAGGCATGGATCCCATTGCAAATCATCCTCTCAACTCAGCTGAGTTTCCTCTTGGAAGGAAATGGTTGTCTTGTGCTCAGCTCAAATCTGGGCACAGAGTGAGAGTTTATGTGGTGAGGATGGTTGGGATTTGCAGTTGAACAGGGACTGAGCCACATTGCCTGCCAAGGTTTGAGAAAGAGCCTCACTAAACTGTTTAACCCTACCTTTAATTGTCACTTGCATCTAACTTCATAAAGTTGTAGATCCATGTGATTCTAATTTCATTCTCTAGGCCCATTATTTGGGAGAATTTGCCACCTTGGATATGTTAAGATTAAAGCTTTGTTCAAATGCTAGGGCAGCATTTTCCTGGGCTTCTGAGACACCTTTTTTTTCTAGGTCTGATTTTTTTTTATGCATGTTAAAATTAACTTCTCATACTACTGTCACACACACTCGTCTACATTTGTGGATTTTTATTCCTGCCATGCCTCCTCTCTTAATTTAGTTCTGTATATATGTAAAATACTGTAAAGCGAAAGTAGTGGTCCCCAGATCTAAATTAAAAATAATTCTGAAATAAATAATAATAAATAATAAATAATTAATAATTAATAATAATCTAAATTATCATTAATAATAATAGTCTAAATAATTCTGAAATAGGCAATATGCAGCTATCAAACCTGTTATTTTAAACCTAAATTCTCTTTGTATTCCCCTTTGTATTTGGAAATTCTGTTATTGTAATGATATCCACAAAGACTAGAAAAGTAGTAGCTGTACTTCATGAAGCACTTTCTCTTCTAAAATTACAGAAAACTAATCAATAGCATTTAAATTTTTACTGACTGTAATTGTAAGGAATAATAATGTAGTGTATTATAATGTAGAAACTTGATTTTTTTCCTTTTTTTGGTACATGTTATCTGATTTTTGGAAGACTACTTTAGAAGCCTTTTTGGAAGTCTCATTAAAGAGCCTTAAGTCAGATGTTCCTTCTGAAAAAGGATATTGAAAGGCACAAGAATATACAAACCTAAATTTAAATATGAATTTTTGCAGGGACACACAGTTTGTATGTGAGCCTCAGTACTGAATTTGAATTACTGTTCTGTTTTATTATCTAGATTTCATTTAATGCTGACAAGTAAAACCTTTGGACTAAAATGTGTTCTCCCAATTTATGTTTTAAAAACATGATGCTAGTATTTTTGACAAAGAGGTTTCTAAAGATGGTTTATATAAGAGATAAGTTTTTGTTTCAGAATAGACATTCTCTTTTCTCTAAGGATTCATTTTATAGAGAAGATTTAGAACACATCACACATTCCTTTCTGATTTTGGTCAATAAAGTTATCATGTAATTATC
This sequence comes from Lonchura striata, assembly GCF_050655825.1. Classification (NCBI taxonomy): domain Eukaryota; kingdom Metazoa; phylum Chordata; class Aves; order Passeriformes; family Estrildidae; genus Lonchura; species Lonchura striata. The sequence continues at coordinate 93,743,529 of NC_140704.1, forward strand.
ATCAACCAGTATTTAATAATTAATTCCTACCTCTAGGGCTGTCTGTGGACAAAGTATGATATCTCATCTAAAAGCACTGGCTGAATTTGTCAGTGAGCTATGGGGGAAGATAATCAGTGTCATCATAAATAATAGAGCTTTCATAATTTTAAATGCATTTAGAAATAATTTCTATACTTGTAACATGGCCAGAGTGCCTGCAGCTCAGGATTTCATCATACGTTTTGCATAGTCTCTGAAATTTTGAGTAGAAATCTAGCTTTACACAGTGTCTATAAAACAGAAATAATGCAGCTGTGGGCAGCTTAAACAGAACTGGCCTTGTATACCTCATCAAATGAGACCAGCTGTTTCTGAATTTGCAATTATCTCAGGGGGAACTTGGGTGCAAGTGATTGCACATCAGCTGAGACACCGTGCAATGGTCAGAGCAGTGCTGCTGCCACACCGTGCTGGCACTCAGTCAGAGAATCCCACGTAACAGCAGTGTGCAGCAACTGCACAGCAGAGCAGCCTAAGAGCATTTTCACATTTCTCTTCTTATTTGGACATGTCCAGCAGTGAGACTAACCTACTGTTTTGCCCATTGTTAGACATTTTTTGTGTTGGGGTACTGTTCCTTCAGGAAGCTGGCAAGGATGCATGGAGTACTGTATGAAGTTAATGCTGTTAAAGTGTCACTGTCACACTCCTTGCTGTCATAGGCACCTGCAGTGAGCAGAGCTTGGTTCTAGCTCTACTGCCTTCCCATAGCTTACTGTGAGGGGTTTATGGTTAAAGCATACTGAATGGAAATGCACTGCACATGTAAATGCAGCCTCCATTAGACCAATATGGCCAAAATTGTCTGCATTTTATTTTGTAACTTTGGCTCTTGTTTAGCTGAAGATTTATCTAGATTATCAGGCTGCTCAAAGGCATGACAGAAGAATGTGGGACTGTCCATAAAGGTTACAGAGTCTCTGTCCCTGGAAATATTCAAAATGTGCATGGATGTGATCCTGTGCAACTTGCTGTATGTGAACATGCTTTAGCAGAGGGCTGGGATGAGATAGTCTCTGGAGGTCCCTTCCAACTCTGGGTGTGATGCTGTGATATGGCTGGTCATCCCCCTTGTGCAGAAGGGTCACGGCTCAGTAGACTTCACTTACCCTCCTATCCAAGGTCAGGTGTATCTATCTCAGAGCTCTGTCCTGTGTTATTCACTCGACCACCTGAATTAACCTTTCACCTTGACTGTACAGGAGTTTGGGACCTTGTTATAAAGCAGCTGTGGTCCTCAAATATTTGAAATAGCTATGTGATTCGGAGTATAGAGAATTTTTGGTGTTCCTTACGTCATGAACTAGAATCCTGACTTTTTGGAGGACAGTGTATTCTGGAGAAAGAAGAAATTGATCTATTCCTTTCATCAGACTCCAAGATGTAAACAGAATGGGTGATGCAAAATCAGTAGGGTAACTACTGATGTAGTCAAGATGCCACCGTTTCAACAGTGTAAGGTTGATGTGAGGGCCATGTGAATCCTGTCAGATGAGTAAAGTTCCACATGACATGGAGAAATACAGTACTGAGGACTGTACAGGAGCAAAGTATCTCTAGAGGCAAAGAGCAGACCTCAGCCACTCCATATTTCTGACAAAGTGTTTGTCTGATTTGCATCAAAAGAATGACAATTTTCAGATTGCTGTAGCTGTGGAAGATATTATACTGGTGCTGGAAGGAAGATATAAACTCTCAAAGAAGAGGGTTTGGAATCCTAACGCTCCAGATCCACTGCTGGTCAACCCATGTCTCTGAGACAAAGCGGTTCCTTCAATGTGTTGGAACTCAAAATGTCCCTCAGACATTTTTGGAGGTTCCAGGCCTCGGTCAGAAGCATTTGAGACCCTGGCAGGCAGCTGGAAACAGCTGTGATTTTGAGTTTGAGTCATGGAATGATTTACCAACTTTGCAGGAAGAACAAGAAGTCACAAAACTTTAGATATTATAGGATAAGTAGTTACAAAGTAGAGGGAAGAATTTTTTAGTGTTGTACAGGGGGGTTTTAACACCTGTGCAGGGGGGGTTTTACTTTGTACATGGGGGTTGGAGGTTTTAAGATGGAGGGATTTTTGGCCGGTCCTGTCCTTCCTCTTTCTTCTTCCTTACTTCCATGTTTTTGGTGACGTTGGCATTCACAGATTGGTTTACAGTAGAAAAGCATCATTTAATATAGGTAATAGCCATTGGGGAAAAACTATAAACATTTATCACGTAATGTACCATATAAAAGAGAGCAGCAGCCAGGGGTGGGGGGAGAGAACAAGAAGTCAAGGGACAGAGAGGGTGTCAAGAATGTGTGTGCCTCTGCCTGAGCTGCCGACCAAACCGCAGCAGCCCGAGGAAACAATCTTTTAGATAGCTTACGATAAACTGCCTTGAGACCAAACAACAGGAGACTGCTGAGTCTTTCTTTGGAAGCACGGGTTGGAGGAGAGACTTTCCACCACACGGAACCCCTGAACCAGGCCGGGGTTCCATCATCAATGGGTTTAACCTCCCTCACTCAAAACTTCTTTGTGGTGGGAGAGACCCTGGCTTGGAATATGGTCATGCCTGAAGCCACCAAGAGAGGGTGAAAATATCTGTAACAGTCCTGATGAGCATCTGCTCAGTTTCCTGTCAGTCCAGGGCAATTCACAGACCAGTGCACACCATGTGTCCGAGCTCACTGCATAACAATAGCAAGGATCAGCGTATCTGTCAAGAATGCATGCTCCTTATTTCCATGTGTGGCAGAATTGATCTTTATGGGAAAGAAAGATTTGTAAGCCTAGTCTGTGTTTGATCTCTCTTTTGCAAACAGTGATTACTTCCACCACATTTAAGTGAAAACATTTTAAAGTTTCATTGTTTAGATATTCTTAAAAATGGAAACAATATGAAACACAGTGATCATTAATATGCGCTTCCAAACAGAATCTACATCTTCCTTTCTATCTCAAGAGTGTCTGTCACATGGAAAATTCTAATTATAGTCACAAACATAATGAGAACCACTGCAGTAATGATAGCAATATTAAAAGGAGAGAAATTGAGGAATTAGAGAAAACACTAATAACTTGCTAATTTCTCCACTTATCTGTGATTTGCATTTGTATTTAGATTCCTTTATATCTCTTCCATTGAAATTCTGATTTTTCAGGGATCACATTTATACTTATTTTTCCTTAAAGAATATTTAATAGTTTATTATAATAGATTATTTTCCTAATTGAAAATGATAGCCACTTTGGAAACATGAAGGTGCAATTTTACAAACCTTTTAATCCATGCTTATATATTACAGCAGTGAAAGCCTTAGACATTTAAGTATTTTTTTGTTTATCTCCATATTGATTGAAGGGAGGCCCAGTGATAACTCTTTGCAAAAGAAGACTCTTGAAGAATTATTTTTCAACAAATTCTAGCCAAAGAAGAGCAGGAATTAAAAATAAACTTTGGTGCTTTCCCTTCTCTCATTTGAAATAAATTCTGTAACCTGTGAAAGAACATAAACTTCAAACCACTTCAATTTTTTTTTTTTTTTGTGCAGCTTAGGGAGATGTTCTAATATGAAACATGTATTTTTTTTTTTTTCATGGTCTGCTCTTCAGTCCGGTATGAACCATCTGTGTGTAGTATGGCTTAAGCTGCCTTTAAAATTATTCTCTAAAGTTAAGAGAAATACTTCTGAATCGACCCCAGAGCCTTAGGGAAAACAGAGACAGGCCATGATACCCACTAAGTATTTAAAAACAGAAAATAATTTAACAGAAACCAAAGAAAGTCTCAAAGCTATTAGTTAAATTTTAATCTATACCATATTTTATAAATACATTGGATCTAAGGGCTAGAAAAAAACCCATTAGATCATATAGATTTATTTCCTGAGCTCAGTGATTTATGTTTGACTAAAGTGTATCTTCCAGGCAGACTTCCAGACCCTGCTTTAGATATATTAAGTTGTGGAGAATCCACCACTTCCCTTGGTAGTTAGTGTCACTGTAAAAGCATAACTTAGTACTAAATATGAATTTATCTGTCTTCTTTATCTTATGGCTGTTGATTCTTTTTATTCTTTCTTTAGTAGATGAGAAGACACTTGAGTGCACAGTTCTTATACAACTATAATTAAGCCACGTTCATATTTTATTTTTTGTCTTCTGATAAGCCAAACCGCTTGATTTCCTTTAATGTTTTACCACATGGCAGATTATACAGCATATGGATTATTTCTATTGTTACTTTATGTAACCTCACAATATCATCAACATCCATCCAAAAGATGGGACAATTTGCAATGATTCAGCACCACTTTGGTGAAGCTCTTCACAGAAGTAAAGTGGATTCCTGGCTCCTTTAGGTGTCCCCTGTTTGGTCCACCTGCATCCCATCCCTCTCCCCATTTATATGCTGTTTACCATTACATTTTACTTGTAGTCCATGTTTGGTTGCTTCTCGGTCCAGATCCCAAAATGTTTCTTGGAGTTGTTCCTTAGTAGAATAGGATGTCTCCTTCTGGTGGTTTAACTTGCCTGGCAACAGTGCATAGAACTTTACATTGTGACATTTTAAAGGAAACCTGGGTTGAATGACCAAATGGGTGTTGATAGAATTCTGTAGGATTGGAGTTGAAATGATGATTCTTGAAGGTTCTCACAGAAAAAACACTCATGTGAAAACTGTTCTTCATTGAAACTCCCTCTTGGGAGCTATTACTTGTGCTGTCACATTCATAAGATGTTTTCATCTGGTATGATGTGTAACATAATGACAATTATAGTTATTTTGTGTCTGTATTGTTTTTTAACTTTATTTAAAACAACTTCCTCTGGTTTGTTGCTTTTTTCTTTTTTTTTTTTTTTCAGATGATGCTAGTTGAGTATAAGGAAGGAAGAGGAAAGCTACTTCAGTGGCACACCTTGAAGACAAACAAGACTTATCACACTTTTCCAGCTGTCTGGCATATGTTTGCATTCATAACCTAACTATTCCAATGCAATCAGTTTCAAAATCAGTGGTGACAAATGCACTATCACACAATTAAGATATGTCAGGTTCTTTCTTGAAGTCAGCATGCAGCAGTGCTGAGTGGTTCCATGCTCAGTCCCAAGATGTGACTACATCTTAAATATTAGAAAAAAACCCCAGAAATTGATGTGACATTTCCATTCAAACCTATTTGGAGGCAAAAGCCTTTGATATTTTATAGAGAAAAACACAAACCACCCAAATCAAAAATACAAAACCCAGAGCATTTTAATATCTGTTTTGCCACAAAGTGGCATAAATAAAAACAAAGGACTCACCTTGCTGCATATGGAGGGCTAAATATTCTATTTTAACCAGTGATATATATCAACACTTCTTTATATATATATCAACATATTCTTTATATCAATATTTGATATAAAGAAGACTACTTTCTAAGGCACATTTAAGACTGAAAGTACTCTATCCTCTAAAAGCTCAAATCTCAGAGAGCAGTGGAAGTTGTGCAAGACCACCATTAAGATAGCAATAAGAAGAGAAATAGATTGTTCAGAAAATACTGTCAATTGTTATACTCAATACTAAAGTAGCTTCTTTAAGAAAAATGTTTATTTTACACCCAATCCACCACCAAAAATTAAGAAATGGTAGCAACAGTCCTTTTTATTTTTAAGAAAAGGGTATGGAGAACCATATGTACTGAAGAAGGGAAATCAGGATCTGTCAGGAAGGTGGGGAGGATAATATAAGTTTTGCATGTTGAGTGTCAAATTTCCTTTACTTTGCAACAATGCAAATCAGTCATAAGTGTCATGAGGTCAGCAGACTAACTTTAGGTGAATATATGTATAGTGGAGAGTGGAAATTTGATTAAATCATGGCTGGATTAAAGTAAATATTATGCTCCTGACAGAAGTGCCAACATGATAAAATAACAAAATTAATAAATAATAAATCTCAGACAATATTGTCTTTAAGATAAAAATGAGAAGAAGGAGTGAAACAGTGTGAAAATAACTGGCTCATTCATCTTAGGGTGATCTATAAGCTGTGGCATTTACTGATCTCTACCACACTGTGCATCCTCAAAGATGAGTAGGCAGTCAAATACATCCCAACTGTTTATTCTTCTTTTTTTTTTTTTTTTGTCCTTCTTTTTTTTTTTCATATTTGTTTTGGTTTTTTCCCTTTTTCAGAGAGACTGAGTGCAGAAACATTTTTCTTCATTATGCTACAGATGCCTTTTGCAGGACAAGAAAAGGAATTTTTTCTGATCATCCATTTTCTGATTTCTGAGCCATTTTCCATCCTACTAAATTGCTTAATACTCCCTGTAGCTGGACCTGTGACCTGGAATCTTTATGCAAGATTAATGGGAAAGCAAATGGGAATTAGTATCTGGGCGGGTTGCTGCACAGCTCTTGCTTTTATCTAGCACTCCACCTGTTTTTTATTTTTTTTACAATTATGCTTTCATTAGTTTCTGAAGCCAGCGATCCTAAAAGACCTTCCCATTTCTTCTTTCTGTCTTCCCTCCCCCCCATCCTCAATTCTTTCTATCTCCTATCCCAAAATTATCAAACTCACTCTGCTTGTAACTGACATGCTGACAGGAAATTATTACACGTCATTACACTTCTTAAAACACAATTTACCCAGCCTTTGCAAATTATTCTTCAGCAAGTGTGAGGGGGTAATGGAAACTGTCTATTCCACTTACAGTTGTCACTCATGTTTTCCTCTGTACAATGAACAATTTATGTTTTTTCTCTTTCCAAAAAAAGGCTGTGCTTGAAATATGTAAAAGCAACTTATCACAGAATAGGAAAATAAACCTCCTGTTCAAGTTCCCTCAATCTGCCTTATTACAGAGCAGATCCATTTTCTATCATAACCTCATTAGTCCACATGCAAGCACAGAACAGGCTGATGTTTATTTAGCAGGAGCAGACCTCCTTGTGACTTCTGGCCTGCCAATTGCACTTGACACTGCTGTAAAAGAAAAGCGATCTTGTGTGACTGTAGTACCCAAAACTGATAATCCACAATCATAATAGTCCTATTCCTTGCCTGACATTTTATTCTTCACAGATAGCTACTGCAGAAGGCTGACTGTGGTATGTTTTTCCTCTGTTACCGCATGCTTTCTTTGGTTTGCTCTTTGTCTTTGGGTTTTGCCTTCTATAAATTCAAACTACCAAATCTTAAAGTGAATAGGTTGTGTTTATTTAAAGGACTTAGAAACCAAAAAAAAATTTTGATGTGCTCTCCCCCTGAAGTTGATCATATTGATTAGCTTTCAGGCATTCTTCTGTCAGGCTCATTCTGCCTCAGTGGGAGAAGGATGATGAATTGTCTGACGACTAAAGGCGGGGAGAAAGAAATGCTAAGCCTGGGTCTGGGAATTGGCTAAGTGCTTCTGCGGAGCCTCAGCCTCTCAATTGCTCTCAGCAACTTGGCCTCCTTGATTTATAAACTGGAGTGGTGATTAATAGTCTTTTAAGTGGACAAGGCAGGCCAAATCTGCACAAATCGGGCCACTCAAACATGACTACTACTTGTAGGAGAAGAATAACAGCCTTTACATAGAGGTAATTGAGACAGCTTCAGAGGATCTGGTAGTCTACTTCAGCAGAAATAAATCAGCCACACAGGCCATCTATTCTTGAAATCAGTCCTTCTCATCAAACCTCCTCAGGTCAACACATGGAGTTGGGAATGTGGTGGGTTAGCAGATGTACTTCAGCCCAGAAACAACACAGATCGAGCTGCTACTCAGAGGTGAGAGCATCCCACCGGGGCATCCCGCTGCAGCTTCTCAGTACCAGTGCTGAACATGACCACACATTTGCTTGTGCTTCGCTGTCAGATAAATGGGGCCTGCCCTGTGGTTTAGAGGCTTGATTCCTCTCCCTTTCTTACTTGTCCCATAGTTGTATTGCTGCAACCTTTGCCTGAGCTGTAGCACTGTGTGCTTCCTTCAAGGGCATGTGATTTGAGGGCCAAGTCAGGCTTCCTGCATCCTAGAGGGGGAAGATGAGATCAAAATGTTTTAGCCAACATTCATAACCTGTAAGTTTCAACTCCTCCTCTAGTCACAATACCCAGTGGTGATTCATTTGAACAGAAGAAACGCTGACAATAAATGCTCAGTGTGCAACGGCTTCTGTGAGCCACACCTTTCCTCCAAAATTTGGCTCATCAGGCAAGTTTGACTACCCTTAGGGCCAATTCTGCAGACAAATATCCTCTTGTAGAGAGACTAGTGAATTTGAAAGCTACTGTAGTGTCTGCAGCCCAAGGAAAAAGCTTTTTATACTTTGCTGGTGAGATTGAGAACAGAAATCATGGGACATAATGAATATTTATCAAGGAAATAATATCTGGAACCAGAAAAGCTGCAAGTAGTAAATAAAGGGGGTGGCCAGAGAATTGAGTGGTGTAGGACAGCAGGATCAACAGGAGAAGGGTAACTTGTGATTAGAAAGGAGCACACACTCTCCTTTCTCAGAGGAAGATTCCAAACTGGGTTCAATCTAGTGTCCCCTCTGGGGAAAGCTCCCCTCTATGTGACTGAGGGGAGGAATCACAGTCTGATTTCTGAAACTCAGTTCTGATGAAAAGAGATGTTTCCTGTGAAGTTTGTAATATCTTTTCCACTAGTCTTACCCAAGCAGAGAAGCTACAAGTAAAGTAATGAATTATGCCCAGGCTCATGCTATCTACAGATCAGACACATCATTATTCTGTTTCCATGAGTGCTGTGGGCTTCTATAAAACCTAACTTCAAACTGCAGTTTCTCCAAAGGACAGGAGAGGTTAAAAAACACAACACTAGAACAACACTAGGACAACATAACACTAGAAAATTCTCTCTAGAGGAGCATTCCTGTTTGTCTTGCCATTACTAAAATGTTGCTTTTAATAAAAGGGGAGTGGGAATCACAAGACTCAGAGCTCTGCACCCTGTTACCTGCTTGAAGGTGACTTCCCTGCTTTGCTGCATTTAGGTTTGTTCCTTTAAAAACTGTACAGAAAAATATGACTTGCAGAGGTTTTGTGAAAACTGTTTTAAAATCTGTACCTTCAGATGCCAGAGCACAGGATTATGTACCAGAATATACATGTACACATAAATAAACACACACACACACACACACACACACACACACACACACACACACACACACACACACACAGACATTTTCAGATGTTCCAGGTATCTCCTGTGATGTACTTGAGCTTTGCTAACAGCCACTACTTTGAGGCTAATGGCATAGACTTTTCTGTGCCTGAAAAGCTCAGCTGTAATCTCCCCAAAGATCAAAAAATCTTGAAACTAGAGGCAGAGTGGAGACTGAAAAGTCAGTTTTAGCCCGTATCATAATGGGATGTTGATTTGGAACTGAAACTTGAATGGAAACCAAGGCAGATTAGCCTTTATCAGTGATCCTTTGTCTTCCAGTCTGTTGCAAGCTTGTTGTAAGGACTCTTCTGATTTGCTACTGACTGAAGAAAAATCTCTCCCTGATCTGATAAGAGAATGGATTACCCTATGATGAAAAGTGTATAAAGAAAAAGGATAACTCTAACCTCCAAAGGACTTGCAGAAATATTTTCTGGCCTCTAATGCTGGCTGGACGCTACTCATAATAGAACTCTCATTGGAAAGTGAAGCTATATTACTTGTTCATTCTCAGGGGAAAAAACACCCCCAACCCTGTTTTTGCAACATTCCTGCCTTATTTTCAAAGTCAAATGATTTTCAAAGGCAAATGATTTTTCCCAATCATTTTTTACTCCTTTCTTATTTTCTTAGAACCTGCTGCAATGTGGAAACAGAATTCTCTCTGCTGCTGAAAGGAGATATGGAGCTGGGTGTCCTGAGTGTGTGGCTGCCTTGGGCAGGGAGGGAGCACTTAGGATGAACCCTTTAGAGGCTACTGGAAGTATCAGTTTGACAGACTTAAATAAAAGTACAGCATATATGTGTATGCATGCACGTTTGCATGCTGCATATTTGTGTATATGTAGATGTGAAAACGTATTCAGTCTAACAAAATGTTGTTGGTTGAATTTTTGGAAACTAAATTTATTTCCACATCAAAGAATTTACAAACAGTAAGTGGTAACTCTGTTTTGAAATTCTTTATGGCATCATAATCATTGAGATGGAAGAGGATGGTTCCTTGGATATCAAAGATCCCTTTAGGTTCAGTACAGAAAAGTAGAATGACCAAGCCAGCAGTAAATAGTGTTCAAAATGAGAAAGTGACAAAAAATTCCAAGCAGAACAAAAAAGCCAAACCAAAAATCAGCCAACAACCAAAGTGAAAACAAACAAAACAAACCCACAAAATGTTTCAGACAGGGCAAATGAATGAATTCTAATTTGTTATATCTTCATGATATTTTCAAGTGTGACTAATATAAGGAAAAAATATTAAGCTCTTAAAATGGTATTGCCAGCAAAGGCATATGCCTTATTTAGGTCAGCCAAAATTCAGTTGTAATCCAATTAGAAGGACCCCAATTCCAAGGGATAAATTGATAAAATGGTTACAACAAACAATGTAGACCAGACATTATGATGAGGAGGAGGCTGATAAAGGAAATTAAATTGCTGTGGAACATCCTAAATGTCCCAAAACAATGCCTGTAAATTGAAATAAGGTGCATATCTTTTTACCATTGATAAAAGGTGCCAGAGGAAATAGCAGGCAAACCTATCCTGGTTGCCTTCTGGAAGCTATGCATCAGCTAAATCAACCTGTTAGGTTGTCCTGGTTTGTAAGATAAGCTTGTATTCTATTTGCCATCTGTTTGAGGTTGGGCTGGCTTTTTATCTCTTCCAAGAACAATGGTTTGCTCGAAGAGGTAATGGTTTGTTAATGGGCCATTGACTGACTCACTGCAGGGCTGCTAACGTAACACCATCCCATTGTGAGATGCTCCACCCAGAAGGGGAAGCCAAGCACTCTTTTACTGTATAAAGTGGTACCTTTTTGGGAGACAGAGCAGCTCTCTCTTTGCAGGATTTCCCAGAGAAGCAGCTCCTTCGGCAGGACTCCCGAGAGAAGCAGCCGGAGCGCGGTGAGGCGGCGGCGGCGGAGCTCAGAGGCGGCTCCGGCGCAGAGGAAGACCGGCCCAACTGCCACCAGATCTTCAGAGAAAACTATACCCTTCTAAAGATCACCACTGCAGCTGCAATTCATCAGCCACTGCAAGAGGAGCAGCTATCATTTCAACCGGACTGCTACCAACATCCCGACTCCTCAGGTTGTGGACTTTATCACTAGTTTTGTTTGTGCCAATTGCATTTGCCTTTTTAAATTGTTATCTGGTTTTCTCCTAGTAAAGAATTGTTACTCCCATTCCCATATCTTTGCCTGAGAGCCTTTTAATTTAAAAATCCTAGTAATTCGAGGGAGGGGGTTTACCTTCTCCATTGCACAGGAGGCTTTTGCCCTCCTTCACAGACTCCTGTCTTGTCAAACCAAGACATAGGTCTATACAGGGGATAAGATGCAATGACCTTTTGTACAAAGGAACATGGATGATCCTGTGCTCACTGAATACCTGTGCTGAGACCACAGGATCTAGTGTTAGCCATTTGGCCCTAAAGTCTGGGCTCCTAGGAGACAGCATCAGTGAACTCTGTCACTGACTGCCATAGTATTTCCTGCTAAATGCCACTCCCAGAGCAGCTAAAGGCTTGATTTCCATGTGTAGTGGCACACAGCTCATTATTATTTTCATTGATTTTATCTAACTGTTTTGTCTTCAATCAAAGGTCTATATTAAAACAGCTACTTTTCAATTCTTTGAAACTCTAATCCATATTTAAATCTTTTCTACAATAAATATTTGAACCTTCACCTGAAATGAATACACAACTCTGCATGTTGAGCGGTTCACTCAAAATCTAGTTTCATACCAAAATCTAACTTCCTGTAGGCTAATTCTAGAACTGGTACAAGTGGAATGCAATATCACACTGCTGCTTTTTCTTACAGTCAGTTGGATGTTTGCAAGCTGTGCTGTCTTCTTTTATTCACAACATTTTCAGACTTTACAAATATGGGCCATTACTATGTCTTGAACATAGTAGTCAGCACATACAAGAACAATAACTGCATTTTATGGCACAAAATACAAGAGTTTGATACAGCTGCCTTCTAGTTTTTTACAATCATTTTTCAAGATTCCACATCTGCCCACAGACAGAGTATGCTTCGAAGAACTGCTGCACTGTCATGGCAAAAGTTTATTTTGCTATGGGTTGTTTCATCTCCAACCGGTTGCAATATTGATTTCTCTCAGTGGATTAATTATCAGTGGCAGTTTCAGTCTTCCTTGCAATGGGCAGAAGGAAAAATGATGTTTTTATTTCAAGGAGGTCTATTGACAATTGTGCCTGGGCTTCCCTTGGGTCCTAAAGTCAATGAAGTTAGAAGACCCATGTCATGAAAGTACTGTGCATGAAATTATTTATTTTTTCTTTGGAGGTAGCATCATGTGAATACCATGATGACTGTTTATTTAAAAAAAAAAAAAAGAAGGCTTCATATGTTTTTTATAATATATTGTAATTGCAAAAGTAACACTGAAATCGGACAAATATCAAATTATAGCATAATATTCAAAAAGTAGTGGGAGTTATTCATACTAACAACAAACCTATCAAAATATTTAATTTGAAGAGAGAGGCAGCATTCTTCTGGAGGAACAGAAGATTTTCAGTTAAAAGCTCTATGCAGAAATTGGAAGGAAAATCCAAGCTTTTGTTATTGCCAAAAAGATCTGTGCATAATGTTTTGGGGATCTGTAAAAACTAAAGCCATGATGGATTAAATTTTGCATTTTATTGCCTTCTTTTCTCCCAAATAGATATAAATAATACACATCAGTATACTTACCTATTGATAGAGTATGTTGCTTTTATCTTTTCCTATGTATATATATGTATATATATATATAATCTACACATTATTGTTCAGATTTGATGATATTGTCACAATGCAAAGATTGTGTACTCCTTATTATTATTATTATTTTGAAGAAAATACCATGAAAATGTTATTACAACTTAATAATTTGATAATGCATGTTTTTTTCCCCTTCAAATCTTAATTACTAAATAAATCAGATGTGAAAAGATCACAAATTAAAAATTAGAGGTAGGGTGGGTTTTTTGACAAGTGTACTGGTTTTCTTTTCATTGCATTGTTTTGTTTTCAAATATACTTTCAGCTCTCTACAAATTTCCACTGCAGTATACAAGATTAATGATGTAACTGTTCATTAAATAATGTAAGATTTTATAGTTGGCACACAATGATGCAAAGAAAATTATATAACCTGGATTTCATATCTGATTCTTTTAAGCTGGATACCACTTATTTTACTGATTTTTTTTTTAGCTATGTAGGCTAATTGGTTTGCATATCTGGAACCTACTCCATCAGTTTTGTTACATTCAGGACATAGATTGAGGAGTGCAACTGAGAATGATATATTTACTCACAGAAGAGCTAATTTGGTAAAGAATCAAGCATGAATACAAAAACTGACAACATTCATGGCATCTCTGTTGTATTTACTCTGTAAATTTGAAAAGCTTGCAAAATGTTTCCCTCAGCTGTCTGGTCCCTCAGCTTTTTGCAGAGGTAAACAAAGAAGAAAACCACTATTTAAATATCTTCCTTATCTCCAGCACTTTACAAGATGATTATTTCCCTAATCACCAAAGCCCAAGACACCACAAAAGCCCAGGAAGACATCTCCTAAGGCTAAAAAGTAAAACCCCTTTTAAATAGAAAGGGAGATGGACTGAAGGGATGGTAGTGACAGCAACTTCTGTGGATTTTTAGTGAATTGAACTTGTGTCCTCCTGTTGTTTTGGAGTCAGAGACTGAGTTCATTAGCCAGAGCTCAGCTACACTGAACTTACAAGGCTGTTATATTGCAAAACTCAGTGATTCCCAGCAGCTGTGTAAGTAGTCAGAGAGTTTTACTTATGCTCAACACAAACATAATGAGGTAATTTGTTGAGAATTGGGCTATAGCGGAAGCTCCAAGCAGATGTTTTTTTTTTTGTTGGTTTTTTTTTGTTTGTTTTTTGTTTGTTTGTTTGTTTTTTGTTTTTTTTTGAGGTAGATATGAAATATTCTTACACTTCAGAGGAATCCATTTCTTGTTCTATAACCATATGCAGTGACTATCTGGAGAAGTGGTGGAGCACCAACTAAGAAGGAACTTCACTTCTAGCAAAGTTTTGCACAAGAGAGTTTATGACATTGTTTCCTCATCAACCCAATTCCAATGGAAAAAAAATGGTTGTTGAAAAATAATATAAATAGGAAGTATCTGCAGTTTTCAGGCTTCTTCCTGGGAGATATGATTTTTGAAAACATTCCTTGATTATAAATAGTATATCAACTCATCTAAAGATTTGGATGATGGAAAGTACAAATTCATATTATCCATGTATGTGTGTCTTTTTACAATAAATTCAAGGACAATAATATTAATTTAATAAACATGTATTTAAAAAAAATTATGAAAGCCACATAGGAAAATTTAAATCATTATGCTGTAGCAAACAAAGCAAAAAGCAAAGAAACCACAATAAAGTTGAAAAAAATGAGTGAAGCAGATGTGCGTTTTCATGCTTGACCATGTTAGGACCATGGCAGTGCTGAGATTGTTTTAAGCCATGACAGATGAAACATATCAGGAATTCCTCAAAAACCTGTGCATGTTCATTTAGATATTTCCATTCTGCATCCTGTTCCTTCCCTCATAATTAACGTACTGGATCTGGAAATTAATCACATATATTTACCACAGAAGTGGTTCAAAAAGAAGCTTCTTTGGAGTCCTAAACACAATCCACATGGCCACATGTGCTTGCTTGCTGTGCTGGCTGGAAAACAAAAATGGAGTGTTCCGGAATTGTGACTCCTCTCTCTTTATTAGGGGCCTATCCTTTATCCTTGGAAGCCAGGATGTAAATGCCTTTAGGAACTTTGATTTCATTATTTATAAAGATATTTTCAGATAAGGCTTGATAACTACTCTCAGATAAGGTTCCTAGAAGCCATCCCTCACTGTTCTGTCCTGAAGAACCTATGTGGAGCTGCATGATGTTTAGATTTTCATACTAGAATTGCTCACTTTCATAATGTAGTGGCACATATATAAGGGTGTCAAACATAAAAATACAGCTTTACTCTCCAAAGGACCTGTATGAAAGGGATAAAAGAGAACAAATTACTTTTTTTCTTACTGAAGAAACATGTAGATTGATTACCCTAGACATAATTTTACACGGACCCAGAATTTCGCTTGAAAACAAAGTACAGGTGGGCTACACAAGGAAGCACACAGAAGTTGTCAAACTGCAAAAAAGAACCATAAGAAAGTAGTGGAAAGGAACTGAAAAATATGCATTTAAACAAACTCAGCCTGCTACCTAAATATGTGATTTTAGGATCTTTGGAAAAATCTTTGTGCCCAAACCAATAAAACAATTAAAATTTTAATGTAATGATCTGAAATTAAAGTCAGAGAAAGAGATTTTTGCAGTTTATTCATAAGTGGAAATTATATATCTATATATCTATATCTACATCTATATCTAATCTATATCTATATCTGTATCTATATATCTCATCAGTTCAGAATTTGAATTGCAATGTAATTACAATATAATTACACTGTAGTTATGCAGATGTAACACTGGATTCAACACTTTAATAACGATGCCTGATATTTAAATGCCTAAAATAGGAATTTAAAAATGGGTGAGTCCTCTTTTGGCTTAAAAACTTGTAGACAAAGTTGACACGCAAATGAACATTGAATATAAATAAATATAATTTTTAAAATTGAAATTATTGAAAAGGAAGGAATCGGGAAGTTTTTTAGTATAAAGGTTATGTACCAACATTTTTAAACACCTACACTCCATTTACAGATAAGATTAAGGAGGAAAATGCACTGATATTGTGTGATAGATCTTAGATGTCAATGGGTGAGCATGAATCATGATGAAAAAAATTTCCCTTCCCTTCCCTTCCCTTCCCTTCCCTTCCCTTCCCTTCCCTTCCCTTCCCTTCCCTTCCCTTCCCTTCCCTTCCCTTCCCTTCCCTTCCCTTCCCTTCCCTTCCCTTCCCTTCCCTTCCCTTCCCTTCCCTTCCCTTCCCTTCCCTTCCCTTCCCTTCCCTTCCCTTCCCTTCCCTTCCCTTCCCTTCCCTTCCCTTCCCTTCGTTATTTTTGTGGAATTTTTGCAAAGGGGCATATGATGCATCCTGACCCCAAGTAGTCAAGATGAATTTCCCTTCCCTAAAGTTCCTGTATATAAAGACCAATTATGCAGATGAAGAGAATTTCACCCAAAATAAATTGCATGATCCATCTGATTATGGGTAATAGATTATTCCAGACCTATACTGTCCTCAGGTAGAATTGAAGGATCCTTTAAACATCAAGGAATATATTCATAACCATTATCCTCTTAACCCTTTGATGTGAAAAGATTGCTATAAAATTTACTAAATTCATCTAAAATGACTTTTGAATCTCCAATCACTTTGTTCTCTGCATTAATAATACTAGGACTAATCCTGCATGACTTGTGAGATTTAAGATGAGTAGCTAATAGCTTTTGAATCAAGGGTGCCTTTCAAGGGTGCCTCTAAGCAGTATCTAAAACTGTGTGTGTGCAATTTGTCTTATCCAAATTGGCGCATATTCAGAAGACCATGTAACCCATATACAAACTGCATTTTCATTCAAGATGTATGTAACTCATATATGCAAATATAGTCTGAGGATTAATAGTGGATTTCTTTACACAGAGGACAGAAAAGAGCTACACATGAATACTTACAGTTGCTTTTTAAAATTTAACTCTATTTATCCAGCTAGGAAATGGGGGAGTTTGATTGTTCTTAGTTTGGTTTTGGATCCCAAGTGTTTTTTGTGCTTTTCAATAGCTCCAGAATTTAATTGGATTAAGGCTAACACACTGAGATTAATATTTTCCTCTTCTGTTCTCCACCTCACTTTATTTGTCTCTCAGGTAAAAAAAAATAGGGTCAGAAACACTAGTCAGTGAGAGCAGCTGTATCCAAAATCTGAGATTTCCTACATTCAGAGACTATTTAAAATCTGGCCATTTTCTTGTTTCTCTACTTTGTCTGACTTTCCTCTTTTTTCATAGTCTCTGTATCCAATGTTTATGCTCACCTGGTTCTTTTGCTATTTTTCTCCTCTGCCTCAAATTCAATATTCTCTTTTTCTTTATTCCTTTCACATACCCCCAGGTAACCTCCCAGTTCTTTCTTTTACATCCCTGCCTCCATCCCCCAAAGATATAATGGAATACACTTGCTATTTTCTGCTACTTTTACTTTTTTGTCTATTTAGAGAACAAGAATTTTTTGCTACCTTTTATGCTTACTGTGCCTAGCACAAAATCTCCCCAAACAAAAGTTTACCCACAAATCTTATGCATAAAATCCTGATTTTTTCCCCCGTATTCATTTAATTTGACAATATTAATGTTTTTTCACAAATAAAATAAAGGTATTTTCATAACCAGAAACAAAAAAAGATTCCCATAAAATATTTTTTCACCTCTCAAAAGTGGTAAAATCACAACCTATTCAAAATAACAGTCTACATGTGATCGTGGATAGCATTATAGGACATGAACCCTGTTTGTGAAAGTTTAATCACAGAATCACAGAATAAACAGTATTGCAAGAGTCCCACAAGCATAACTGAGTCCAACTCCCAGCCCTGCACAGGACCGTTCCCAAGAGTCACACGATGTGCCTAAGAGTATTGTCCAAATGCTTCTTGAACTGTGCAATTTTGGGATTTAAATGATTCAGCTTGTCTGCAGAATGGTTACTTCAGGAACTGGTTAGGCAGTCATCACCACTGATGCTCAAGATCGAAGCTCTGCCTGTTGAGTTGGCCTTCTAAGAGCATGAAATCAGGAATGGTGTCAGCGTGTCCGATGCCAAGTTCTGACTAGCTTTGAGCCGAATGTCCGTTCTGTTTCCACCCTCAGAGATCATCCCAGACCAAGAATTATGACAAGCAAGTACTGCTGTACCTGTGAGCAGATCTCTACTATGCCTGGGATAATAATTTATCTAAATTATTATCTAAATGTGAAAGAAACTGCTGCCAGAGACAGTGAGAAGAACTGTAGGATCCAATGACACAGCAGAGTTTATGTGTATTTTACTCACTCTTGAGCTCAATTTGAGCCATCTCCTGGTGTGTTGATCGGGGTCCAGCCCACCATAAATTATTTAATGATTCAGTGCCAGGTCTCCACAGATACTGTTTCACATTGATTGTATTTTATCTGCAAATTCAAGGTGCATTCCAAATCTGTGTCCTGTCTCCATTTTGAGATGAAAGCTGGAGGCAGTCCACTTCCCTGTCTTCCTTCCTTTCCTGTTTTTGGGACTCAGCCTGAGAAATCTGTAAAGAAACACAATTTTCTGAGGCCTTTCTTAGGCCTACTTGTGTCTGAATGGGAACATTTGATTGTGACATAACCGCAATGAAAACATTCCACAAAGCAAAGCAGCAATCAGCAAACTGCACCCTAAGAAAAACTGTAAGACTGGAGTTTACAAGCTGTAAAAGAACAGATGATAAAAAAAAATGTTTTACTGGAAACACAGAGTGCTTCCCAACTGGGAAATTTCAATACTGGAAAACACGTACAGACACACAATGTCGTATCACAGCATGTCACGTATTAAGATCAATAGGATAGATAATAAAAAATTTGGTTTGTTGAGTAACTTTAGCAAAAATACCAGCATAACCACGTTGGAACAGAGAGAGGTATGTTTGCATGCCATCACTTATGCATGTTGTCTTAGGCAGTTGCTGGCTTCCTGGGTAGGTCAATGTGGCTGTAGCTGCTTCATGGTCTGCATCTTCTCAGACACTCAGGGGTAGGGCTGCACACAACTACATCCCTGCTCTTGGCAAACCTCCTGCCAAGAAGCAATAGTTTTCTTATTTGTTTAAAGCAGACACAGGCTTACAAGACCAGAAATAACCAGTAAAACTGCATTTTGTTCATGCCTCCAGTCCTAGCTGTTCAGTGAAGTACTATCAAAGTAGTAGATCTAGAATGACTTTTTAACCACCTGAGAATATTACACAGGAACTGCACTTAATATAATTCCTTAACTTTGCCAGTAAAGTTGTATTACCCAGAAAGAGTTTGTTAAACAAAACATGGCAGTTCTCCATATTTTCCAGCAGACAAAAGGATGGCAAATGCTCTTGGCTTTAGGGAATCTTCTAATACTTTAAATAACTTTCCACAGGAGAAAATAGTTTTCAAACTTACCCATAAACATCTGTGACATGACTTGCTTACAGTTGTGCTTCTCTACTAATATACATTTTTATTAACCTACTATATTTTTCCTCTCTAAAATATATCTTTCACTAAAATAAGTCCTCTTTCTCCATAACAAAATAAAACTAAAATAATAAATAGTGCAGGTGACAATATTGCACAGTATTTTCTGTTATTTTTTCCTAAGAAGTAATGATTTCTTATTAAAACTGTTATTATCTTTTACTCTTCTGTAGCTTTTCTTTGTCTCTGATTTACACCTTCTTTTATTTTATAACTGTCTGTGTCATGATCAGAGTGTTTTGCGTTAGGGTTTTGCAATTGCTTGCCTGTGTTCAAATTCCTGCTATTTTTCTGAATGGAAGCATGTGACGATAAATTTTAATTGATGTTGATTTTATTATATTTTGACTTTGCCTTAAGGATACAAACTAAAAATCTATCACTGTCTCTTAATTTTCAAATCAATCCAAGAATATATGAAATGAAACAGCACAAAAGGCACTTTAGAAGATATAAATTAATGGGAAGCTCTTTGATTTATTATACAACAGATAAGATCTGTATGATACAGCTTCTTGATAGTATATGGGTCTATGAAATGTTTCTAATGAAGGTTATTCCTGAACTCATAAAATTTCATACTCCAGTCTGTACTCTGTCATCAACATATAATGCTAGATTTGGATTGATAAATGTATTAATTACAAAAAAAATCTTTTGTTGATCCAATGAAGTTATGCTCTTTGAGTGGAAGATATAAAAACAGAATTAACTTCTGCCACAGCATATCCACAAGGGAGCAGCAAAATGACCACTTGTTACCTATTACGTTCCCATTACTTGTTACCACTTGGAACAGAAGGGCAAGACTTCACAGAAGTAATGAAGTAATGATCTTTGAGATATTGTTTCAGATTTTATTTCTCGGGATGTTTTGTTCCATAGGAAATACACAGATACATATTTGAATTCCTGTATTATCTGAGAATCAGTTTAGTCTATAAACTAATGCTTAATAAGTCAATAAGCTAGGTTTGAATAAATGTTGACAATTAAGGAGAGGAGATAAGATATATAGATACATCAGGCAGCACTGCACTGATAAAAATTACTCCGAAACAGACCAGCACCACTCAGGTGCTCTGTTTTCTCTCTCACCTGAAAGGCACCATCAGCTCTCTGCGAAACAGGTATGTTCAACCACTCAGCTGAAGCTGATTTGTTTGCTGACTTATTGGAAACATCCCTCAGTAATGTCAGAGGACACTTGCCTTTTTAGAGTTATCTGGCTATGATTGTTCACTATAAATATTTGTTATAAAGATGCTATCCTCATCTTTAATATTCTTCATTTTCAAAATCAAATCCAAATAACAGAGTTAGGCTTGTGTTTCCACAGTAGATGCCATTTAAAGAAAGCATGTGTTTAAATTCAACCCTTTGGAAAACAAAACAAAACATACACATATAAATATGCATATGTTTGGAAAACAAAACATATACATATTTTTAGCATTAATATTAAAGTATCCCAACAGGAATGATTTCCTTAGTGGGAGCTTTAATCTCTACTGAGTATTTGGTAGAGCTCAAAACATGATGAACATGTGGCACTTTTATTTTGCATCAAACATTTGCATAATAAAGGATAAACTAACAAAAGAAGTGACTTAAATAAAAAATGGTTAGCCAAATAATCGAAATTTATCCTTAATATGCAGAGGACAGAAAATACACATGAAAGGCTCTTTGGGATTTTTTTGAAAAATAAAGACCACATGGAAAGTTGGTTAATGTTTTGGGGGTTTTTTACCCTTTATTTCTATATGTTTGTCCACATGCATTCATTAGCTTTTTTTGTCTTTCTATGAGGCAATTAGAAATTTTATTAAGTGGAAAGGAAAGTACTTTATCACTTAAGCATCAATTTCCATTTCCTTATTTATGATCCTGCAGCTAGTAAGCATTAATAATTTCTGCTTTGATACAATGTCACCAGCAAGATTGATTGTGCATGTCACCTCAATATGAGAAGACTTAAATGCAAAACATATACTTGCAACAGCACCAAATGCACTTTTGCAAAAAAGGAGAAACGTAATCACATTTTTAAAAATAGAAGTTTTAAAGATGCATCATGCTGTTGTTCTGATGAAAGCTCTGTATTTTTCTTCATGATCTTTTTTGACATCATTGTATATTTGAGACTATTTACTCAGCAATCAGCAAACTAAAAAAAAAAATATTGCTAAAAATTAAAGCACCCAGAAAATAGAATATGCCAAGCCCAAGGCTGGACACAAAAAAATTCACTCATCTGCTTATGCACATAAATTATGACCCAATTAAGTAGACGATCACTATAAAATTACTTGAATACACTTGGTCTTTGTTTTATCCAATAGATAGAGAAGACAGTGGATAGGGAACATCAATTGTTCTTCAGATTTCTTCCAAATTCTGCTCTAAGAGAAACCATTCACATTTTGATGAGAGAGATGCATATGTATTTCTGACATATTTCTGTCTCAAACAGAAAAATGCACTCCCTTTTCACAAGTTTACAGAGATGCTTTAGCCCTCTGCTCACTACTGGTGTTTTGACAGGCTGGCATGCTCAGAACTGTTCAGGTTTTAGTTCTGCCAGAAATATAATAGAATTATGGAAGCACTGAGATTGGAAAAAAAACCACCATGATAATTAAGACCAACCTCTGACCAAACACTGCCATGCCAAATAAACTATAGGACTTAGTGCCACATCCAGTCATTTGCTGAACATTTCAAGGGATGATGACTCTACTACTTCCTTGGGCAGCTTGTTCCAATGCCTGACCATCCCTTCAGGGAAGAAATTCTTCCTGATGTCCAACATGAACCTCACCTGGTGCAGCTTGAGGCTATTTCCTGTTGTCTGATGCTACTTGCCTGGGAGAAGAGACTGGCCCCACCTGGATACACTCTCCTTTCAAGCAGTTGTAGAGAGTGGTAAGGACCCCCCAGAAACTCCTTTTCTCCAGGCTAAACCCCCCTATCTCCCTCGCAGGACTTATTCTCCAGACCCTCCACCGATTCCCTTGCCATTCTCTGGACATGCTCCTGCATCTCAATGTCTGTCTTTAAGTGAGAGGCCCGGGGACAGTCACTTCCCTAGTCTTGATACAGACAAGGATGCCATTGGCTTTCTTGGCCACCTGGGCACAAACCTGGCTCATTTTTGTCTGATGTTGACCAGCACCCTCAGCTTCTGTTCTGCTGTGCAGCTTTCCAGCCACTCTGTCTGTAGTGCTGTAAGCAGTCCAAAGGCAGGACCCAGCACCTTGCCTTATGGAATCTCACAGTATTGGCCTTGGTCTGCTGTTCAGCCCTGACGCAAGATTCTGAGTTTTTTAGGGGAATGGCTCTTTGACAAGTTGGGTGTTGCCCTTTGGGTGTGCTCAAAGCAGATGGGGCAGAAAGGACAGGGACAGCTTTGAGCAGACTGCCTCCTTCATGGACTTGCAATGTTGGAGAATTGGAAATGTATTCCTGCTTCAAGAAGGATGTGAGTCACTCTTTCTAGAACGCTGTGCTATTGAGACAGTTGTTCCTCTTCAGACCTATTAAATATTTCTATTACACAGAGAAGTGAAGAAGATACTAACAGAGTTGGGGCTGAGAGATACTAAAAAGACATAAGTTCACATCCCTGACCCAAAATGATAAAAATATAAAAAACTGGAAAATGCAGATCTTGTATCCCAATGAAGAACCTCAATCAGGATTACTGGGTGTTGCCTTTGTGTCATTTCTCTGCCATTTAATCACAGGTGGAAGAGACCTGAAACACTGAGGAAGCTGTCTGTCTTCAGTGTCTCACACTGCCTAGCATGGATACTTCCCTCAGTAGAAGCTTTCTGGAAACCTCTTTGTCAGGACTCTTGCTCACCTGTGTGTATATGGTAAGAACACATACCAAATGAAGGATACAGAATACTTTTACAAAGTGTGCAAAAGCACTGTATCTTGCAGGATCTAATTTATTATTCCTGTCCCAGATTCCTCAGTGTATCATTGTCTTCATGGATTACCCTGCATTTTCACACCTATTGAGAGCGTTTCACAAATATGAGTGAAATTACTTTGATGGGTAATTTCCAAATAGGGAAGAGTGGCACAGAAAGGTGAAGGTGTCCCATTCTCAGCAGTGTCAGGTTCCCCATCCTTTGCTTGCAGAGAGCTACTTGCAGGAAGGCAAGGGTGGTTGAAAGATTTGCAACCCACTAAGTTCATGTCTCAGCAGGGAAAATGACTTTTAGTGAAGGGATAACTGGATGAGGAACATGGCAGAGCCTGTGGAATATTCCTGCCAGCCTGGCTTCTGCAGCTCACTTGCAATTCAGAACAAAAGTGCTCTCTATCTCAGTCTGCTCATATTCACTGGAAGAAAAAAAAGAACCTAAGAACCAGTTGCAGGTATTTAGTTTATCCTTTCCTGATTGATGTGCAACACATACCACAGGTTGCCCTAGGGACTGGTGGGGATGAAAGGATTTTTCACTTTTGGGATGAGGACCAAAGTTTGGAGGAAACTACATAGGAAATTACATAGAAGATGATATTAATTCATGATTGAAGCTTGTGACTAATTATAAGGTGGATGCTTTGTTTTCACATACATCACATTTTCTGGCTACATATTGTCCAGTATGATTGTACTTCTTGGTGCTGTTTTATAGTGGTGCAAATTATATTAATTCTTTATCCTGGAGATACAATATACTGTACCCCATTAATCAGACATGGGTGCCTGTTATTGACAAGTATATTTTTTACCTTCTTGGGAAAAAACCCAAAAAACTAAATAAAAGGTTTTATACCTGTTTCAGCATTCTTCTCTCTCCTCTTTTCTTTCAGCCTTTTTCCCATCTTTCTGCCCCAAATATATACATGTGAAGGTAATAAATTTTTTTTAAATTGCAAAATGAATGAAAGTTGGTACAATGTAATCCTGAATCTAGAATCTTGACCCTGTTTTATGAGATCTGAGGCCTCCTTTCAGGTCTAGTTTTCTACTGACTTCTTTGACATGCTTCACTAGACCTAATAGCTCCCTATTACCAGTTACAATTTAGCATCTGAGCCAGGAGCTGGAGGAAAAAGGGAAAAAGGAGTGTAAATTATACGGAGATGCAGTGAACAAAGGTTTTATTTCTCCTGAGCACAACCCTTTGATAGGAAAACGGGGGAGACAAATGTGTTGCTAATTTAATTAAGTAGTATGAGATGGCAAGGTCCACAGATGCCATTTAGGACTGGATTAATCAAGAGCAGGTGATGAAAATGAATAGTCACACATAATGTTAGCATTTTTAACAATCCGACACAGTCTAATGGAATCAAGTGCTATTTAACAACAGGGCTCAGTTTTGCTTGCTAATCCAAATTTATCTACACTTTTGCTGTGCACATTCATGTGGATCAAGAACTCTGTTCCCTTTGGTTCCTATTAATTTTCTGGGGCATTTTTAGTTATTTAACATTTTGTACAACATGTTCATGTCCCCTTTTACTGCATGCACACAGAGAGAAATTCTGAGAGGGCTGTGGAAGCATTGCGCTCTATGTGCTGAACAAGCGTAACATCCAGCAGGTAAACAGTTCTTGACAGCTGAGAGGTCATCCTTCCCAGTATAAAACCTTTGTTTTCCTCCATGCATTCCAAAAGTACCGAAAAGTTCTGGTCAGCTGTTTCCTTTTCAAAGCTTGAAAATATTTTTGTTCATAAATTTTAGGACCACCTGATATTGCGACCACCAGCTATTTGATATTGCGACCACCAGCTATTTGATATTGCTCTGCCAGTGTGCCTTTGTCTTTCCTGGCAATAACTGAAGCATGTAACAGTAAAATCTTCAGTCTACCCTCCAGTGAAGGAGGTGCTAGATGAAGATTGAAACCTCTGTCAGATTGAAAGAAAATTTAACTGCATATGAAGTAATACTTTCCTAATAAACTCTTTTCAGCTAAAATAAACTTGGTGCCTGTAATTTCACTGCTTGCAAAGGATTAGAAGCTACTGTTGGAAATCAGATATGTGTCCAGTTGTAGTCTTATATCTCTGTACAGGCTGTGGCCAAAATGAATATATCAGCTTTACAAAGCAGTGGGCAAACAGCTCATTCCTCTCCTCCTTTGACAGTTTTTGACATGGAGGAGAGTGTGTAGGAAAGTGCTCTGGCATCTGTTTCTCATCCACTTGAGCAGAGAGGGCATAAAGACTCTGCCACCTATGCTAGGGTTCTGAAAGCTTTATAACCTATTACTTCTTTATATGGTGTCATAAAAGTAAACCAAAACCTGTCTAACTGAAACTGACAGAGCATTCTGTACATGAAAATTCTTCAAAAATCTGAGCTCTTTTTACCCTCTTAATTGATGGATTTATTACATGTCAGAGTGCAATTTCATATTAGCCATTATCAGGTCTTAGGATAGGTTCTTTATTTCACAGAAAGAGGGTACTACTCCACTAGGTGCTATGCATTTTGCTGCATTTACAGAGTCTTGCCAAGCTTGTTTTCTAAACCTTATGAAAATCAATTACAAACAGCCATGTCTCAGTTGCCATCTTTCAATACAACTGTTCTCCAATCCCTTAAGACTATTTAGGAGAGATACCCGTGCGTCCTAAAAACATTTGTGGTTTTAAGTGCCTCTGAGTATAAAAAATTCAAGACAAGAAATTCAAAGAAAAATATGTTTTTTTCCAATGTGCATTCCCAGTATGAGCTACCTAGTTCTGCTTAATTGTGTTTGGCTCTGGTTTTTCAGGCAGATGTTTTATTTTTCAAAATATACCTGACAGAGAGAAGAGAATACCACCAGGGAGAAAAAAAAATCACACAAAAAGGATTCTAAAACACAAACAGCAAAACTCAAAAAACCTTTTGTGCTTATATGAATGTGATTATAATAAATTTCAGGATATTTTGCCATCTGTTTCTGAAAACAGCATTGTGAGACTTAAAACCTTGGTAGACGTGTTGTGAGGCCTTTAGTAGTAGCATATTGGGGTGGTCATGCCCAGCTCTGTCTTTTCTCCTTACATTCTGGTAAACACTACAGTCCTCAGCTCATTAAAACTTATCACTTGGGATAATCTCCTAAACTACTATTGACCTTGGTGCCTGTTTATATCTCTTTGCCCTGTAGTTACTCCTATAGCACTGTAAGCTCTTCCTGCTGTACTTGTTAGAACCTGTCCACAATATCCTTGAAGCAGGTGTGTTCCTAAAGCTGCTGTCACAGCTGAAGAAATCACCACATCTTCCTGCCCACTATTGCCCCTAGATGAGACATCACAACTCACAGAGCATCAGAGACTTTCACTTCAGTTCAGTGCCAGGATTTTTACTGAGCTAATCTCTCCTGCTTTGCCCTGACCCTGACCAGAGTCACTGATGTGGGCTGGCAATCTCTTAAATGGCTGTAGCTGCTTTGCATTTATGACCATGATCTGAGGTTAAATGAGCATCTAATATTCTCCTTGTCAGAAGAGCAGAAATAAGGATGACTCAAGTGAAGATGTGTGATGAACTGAAGGAACAGGGTGCTTTCATTCTAGAAAACTTCATCTTGAGTTGGTAGTTAAGAGTCAAGGTTTGTCCAGCTATTGAGGTGTGAGTAATGAAGGAGAAGGAATTGCTGTCTGCTTGTCCTTCAGGCTCATGTAGGAGTGGAGAAAGAAGCTACTTTGAAATGGATGGAGGAGGAGAGAAGGGATTACCAAAAGTATTTGATGTGTCTGTTTTTTCCTCTAATTAGACTTTCAGAACAACATCTATAAAGATCATTGTTTGTTTTTTTTTTTTTTAAGTTCTCATACTTTCTCAAGTATGTTCATTCTTACAGATATGATCTTCCTCATTTCATCCCCCTTTGAAGGCAGGGTTATGTTCTGAGGTATACTTGGGTCTTTAAATTAAAAATTACAGGTAAAATATTTAGAATGCTCTTGAATTATGGAATATTTTTTGTTTTGCAAATGGAAAAGTGTAACCAATAGTCTTACAGCATTCTAAATTAAAAGCAGTGTTAAATTATAATAAAGGAAAACGTTAAAAGAATTGCAGTCTGGATTTATGTATATGTGTAGAAGATCAATGCCTTTAGTTAATTTGTGTTGAAATATATATTCTAATGAGGTGTTAAAATTAGTTCTGTGACTGCTCATCTGGTAACTATAAATATGTTATAGCAAAGTGTAATTAAGCCTCTCTAAAGTTTTATCTCTTTACTTTTTTTTCCCCTTTCTTTTTTTTTTCCTGAGCTTACAGAAACATGAAGTCAGTTGCAAGGACACCTCTCCAGAGAAATTTGTAGCTTCAGAAACAAATTATTTTATGTGTGTTCTCACTCTTTGAAGAAGAATGGTGAGAAAATCATGACAGTGTTTTCACAATTTTGAGGTCTGTCTGTAATTTTTTTATGTTACAAAGATCTTCAAGTTATCAGACTTAACCAGATGGTTGAAAATAAGTGTAGGATGTCCAGGCTCAGATGATAGTGGTTAATGGGTCAAGCTTTGCCTTCAGGCTGGTGACCAGTGGAGAACTGCCATGCTGTCTACAAGGGACTGGACTCTTTCAGTAATGATGTGGAGATGATGGACACCAGCCTTACCAAGTGTTCAGGTGACAACAAGATGTGAGGAGCACTCACTCTGCTCAAGGACAGGGGTCCCATTCAGAGATATCCAGGCAAGCTGGAGGAGGGGGCCAAAAAGAACCTTCTGAATTCTAACAGGGACAAATATTATGCTGTGTGCTGGAGAATAAAATACCCCTTACACCACTACAGGCTTGTGCCTGAATGTGGGGGAACAGCTCTGTGGACAGGTGCCTCGGGGGCTTGGTGGACAGCAGACTGGACAGGAGCCATCATACCCTGGCAGCACTGAGTCCACAGCATAACTTGCTGTTACCAACAGGACAATAGAAAATAGATGGAGGGAATTGTTTATGCCTCCAAACTCAGCACTCATAAGATGATGTCTAGAATACATACAATAATTCTTTGGGACTCCTTTGGAAATCAGACAACTAGGAAACAGTGAATGGACCTGCTGTCTATTAATGTTTATATATGCTATGAACACTGTTTAAAGTATCATTATGACATCTGCAGAAACTGTATCAATGTCATTCATTTAGCATTCTAAATATGTAATTTCTTGCCTTTGTAGTAAATTAGTTTTGCAGCTTTATCACTGCAACCACATTGGGAAACTAACGTAGACTCATGGTCCAAAGTTCTAAAGAGGTGAGTCATTCCTGGGGTGTGACCAAGGTGGATTCATCAGTTATAATTCCAGGTGAATATTTAAATAGATAGGAGCATCAAAGAGACATTAAAAAAGCAGTCAGTATTTATTCCTGTCATCTTGAATGAATATTCCAAAATGGAATATTATTGAAGCTAGAGGAGTGGGGAAAGAATAATGGAGTGGCCAAAGCTTCCCACTCTCTTTTATGCACAAGACACTGGGGAAAGCAACAGGGATCAAACAGAAACATGGAGTGAGGGAAAGCTGATGCAGGGCAAGGGATAAAAAAAAGGAGATGGGCAGTGATGAAAACAACATGACAGACACAGAGTTCATTTTCAGCTGAAGATATTTGCAGAAATAAGATCTATCCACTGGAATTGAGTGTAAGGCAATCATAAAAATTCAATTGATAATCATCCATTCTCCAGAACATATTTACTTATCCATTTTTGGCTATAACATCTTTTGTACGTTTAATTTCTTAGGTGTTGATTTCAGGAATTCATGTGTATTGAATATGGAATATTCTGACTATGCTTGATAGTAAGTAAAGCACTGCAGAGCTGAAAGTAGGAGACAAAAGCTCCTGGAATACTCTGCAACTGAAAACTTACTTTCATTAGGTCAACTGTAGCTATATTTTCCTGAGTAGACATGTAGCCATAAATTTTGCTATTTTTTATTCTTTTTCTCCTACCAAAGGAAAACAGTCTCATGCTACATCCATCAGTAGAAGACCTCCCATATATTAAATTATTTGATCTTGCAGATGTTTCAGGATAAAACTAATAAATAAAAAAACCCCAAACAATCTTCCATCCCAAATAACTTAATTCTGCATTGTTAAGAAATCTGCTAATTTAAATAGATCTAAAATTGTGCAAAAACTCCTGGCATTTCATTGGGAGGGTTTCTAAGCCACATGCTCTGCCTCTGTGATGTGGCCTTTGGCTTACCTGAAATGTCCCTGGAAATATGCAGTAGAGATATTTACAGCTCCATGGTGCTGACAGCCCAGTTCAGAGAGTGCTGTGGTTGCAATGGCTTCATCTAGAGAACATCAACCCAGCGTGTAAGCAGGGAGAGAAGAAAGAATAGATTATGGGAATGAAGAACAAAGATAATTAAACTTAACTCCTCTAGGTTCAGTACTCATGGTGATTTTGGGAAATCTAATGTGAATGACCTCTGGGGTCAGATGCTTTACCTTGACTTCTTAAGATGAAAGATATATTATAAATACCTGGCAGCTGAATACTCAGTGACAAGCCTGGAATCTGTGGGAGCAGCAGGTGTTGCCTTCTTATAAGACAGGACATAAATACAGCTCAAACATTTCCACTACTGTTTAAAGAGCCTAATCATCAGATGTAGACACTGTATCCCAGTTCCATTTCTCTAGAGCAAAGGTAAAAATTTAATTTTTCTCCTTACATGCTTACAAATACAAGAGTCAGACACTATTGTGCTGAGGGGCTATTCTCAGTAGAGAGGCTGTTCTGCTGTGCCATTCCACCGATGTGCTCTGTATCATATCAGGCTTTATTGATATGTGTGGATGTATATTTCTAGATCAGTGGACATCTGCCACAATACTAACAGAGCACGCCATAATTGCCAGTGATGAAAGGACTTTTTCCCCAGCAGAAATCTTGAAGAGCAAACCTTGAAGTGATATCTGGGACAAGTTCCAAGGAGCTAGTGCTTTTCTCCTTTGCACAGCTAAGATAACAGCTGTTCTAGGTACACCTCCAACCACACACAAGTTCTTGTTGTTGAGTTTATTGTTTGGTTTGTTGTGTGCTTTGTTTTGTTTTGCTAGGTTTTTTTAGACAGCAAATGAAATTTAATTTAAAGTGGAAACAGGGCACCCCCATGGATGTCCAAAGATTCTGTATGTGCTTGGGTAAAAATCTGTATACACTTTCATGGCACAGCTTTTCTCTTATTTAATTAAGAAGTATATAAAAACTTGCTCTGAGGCCTGTAAGGAACAAGCAGAGTTGTAAAAAAGTCTCAGTAAAGACTTTTGTCTCATAGCTTTAGCAATTGGGTAATTATGTAACTGTTGTGTTTCTTTGTTTAGCATGTGCTCCGCGGTCTCATTAATCAGCGCAGCAATACTAAAGTGGCCGTGATTTCCACCAGCGTGATAAGACATGTTGGCTGCTACATTCAGAGGGATAAATTGGTTATTTTACAAAGTCTCAAAGGGTGAAGGCTTGGGGGTTTTACTTTAACGTTTGTCACATGATCTCGCTGCGTGACATCGCAAATCTCCCATCTCTGCTTTGTTGGTCTATATGCATGAATAATTTTCCCAGTGCTTGTTTGTAGCTGAGCGGGAGAAAGAGAGAATTACTGCCGCACAATCTCTTGTTGTCGGTGATCAGCATTCCGATGGTCTGAGCTGGCTTACAACAGTGTAAAGACATCAGTGGCATGTGTTATAATATATTGAGCATTGTACTCCTGAAGAACGCACGAAAGAAAGAACATTGTTCTACTAGGGAGCAATTCATCGGGTTTTTCCCAGAGACTCTTGGGTCAAGTTTTTATAGGCCTATTTGATTTTCAAATTCTTTTTCCCCCTTTTTCCTCTCAGTGAGCCATAGTGTCCAAACTTGTCTACATTTACTTCCCATGTTTTGTGCATGGTAGATGTCCTTTAAAAAGAGTATCTCAAATAAGTCTTTATTCTTGTTTTGTTGGCTCTTATTCTGTGTTTTCATGAACTCTGGCCCTGGCCATGGCAACTGCAAGAAAAATGTTAACATTGATTGACAGGATTAAGAAAGCCTCCATGCCTATCCGCATTTCAAACACTTTGGGAACAATGGTGTTTGGTGTGATTGAATTAATGAGATATCGTGGACTGTCAAAAGAGCACACATACTTTACATAAACCTGATTATCTTTGCATGGCAGAAATGAAAAAAAGGAGGGAACAGAGGTTTGGCTTTCACTCATACCTCCAAAGGAGCCATCAAAGTGTGTGTGCCCTGGCTCAGAGAGTGATGTGCCCGCTCAACTGGCCTGCCCTCCCTTTCTCTCCACATACTGCCTGGCTCTGCTTAGCATACATCAGCCATGGGCTTTAACAAGTCTATTCAGGCGACTGGGCCCAAAACAACACTCTTTTCACAGCTCAGCACCTCTGTGCTGATTTTTTTTCCCCTATGGGTCTATTGTTTAACTTGAACTGAGCATACATTTCAACAATTAGACCCAAACTGGCTCCTACCACCCTAGCTTAACCCCAAAGAGTGACATCAGTCATGATACTACATACATTTTGAGAGGTGAGCCACAACTGGTACTCACTTTTAGCAATAGAATTACTAGAGAGGGAAGAAAGTTTCATAGGGAACTTCTTCCCACTTAAGTATTTAGATGATATTTCTATCCTCTGGGAAATGTTCCAGCAGGCATAATAGTTTGGTGAATAAATACAATTCATTGAAGCAGTGCTGCATTTTAGCATAAGCTATTTTTTTTTTCCACAAGAGGACATAATGGATTAAGAGGCTCTGAAATGAAATGTAATCAGCTGAAAGGTGAAAAGCTAAAAGGATTCTGCCTACCTGCATACCTGCCTGTCTATCTGTCTACTTACCTGTTTCACAACCTCTCTAATAATTTTACATGGTCCTTACTACTGCAGATGAGTATTAGTTCCTTAAATGCACAGAGCACTGGCTTACTGAAAATCTTAAGTTTAATGGAAGTGGCATTTGTCTGATGGTATACAGCCCTTTCAATCTTTTTCAAGGAAGTAGTTATTTTTTATTGAATTAAATGCCTTCATTTAAAAAAATCTAGCTGATTTTTTCACTGTATTCATGGATTATAGGAATTTTATTTTCTAACAACATTTTTCTCTCTTTTATATGCTAAATCCAGATGGAGTCAATGTAAAAATGCTTTTTACCCAAAAGACTCTGGTCAGTAAGACAAGTCTTATATTATTTCTCGTTTTCCCAGCGTAAAGAGATACTGAGAAAACCTCAAAAAAATGTGCATACAAGAATGTCCAGACTATTTTTGCAGACATATGAAGAACAGATAATTTAAATGAAGTTTAAATAGAAAATCAAGCTTTTGCTTACAATGTCTCAAGCCCCTAAGCCTCTGAAGATCCTCTATTACTTTTCAGAAGGTAGGAATATGTAGTCATTATGTAAACATGAAATACAATATTCCTTTTATTTTTAAGGATCTTTTATTCGTCTATATCATGCTTTAAGTCTTAATAAGTAAGCAAGATATAGTCTTTGTAACTTGAGTGGTTATGGTGCTGAGCTAAAAATGATGAGATTTGTAATTCTGCCTTTCCCTCTTTATGGGCTTCCCTAAAACCTTGTAGCCCTCCCACAAGCTTTAGTGATTCTATGTTGTGATAAATGATTAATTTTCACTAAGGCCTTTTTAAAAAATACTGTAAGCATAAAGAAGTTTAAAAATCACCTGGTGGCACGTATTGAAGATTGCTTTGTAATTCATTAAATAATTTATGGCAAAACTCATTTTAACACGTGTGCATATTTTCTGAGGCCATGGATTAGTGACAGGCCTATCATAACAGATTAATGTTTCAGATCAAAGAAAAGGTGGAGAGCACTGCAGTGTGAAGTAACAAAACAAAACAAAATATTTCCCCCCGAAGCTTAGCCAGTAGATGTCTCTGTTTCACAAACCCTGCCAGGGTATCAGCTGCCACATCGACTGATTTACATCTCCTGCATCCTTCTTATTAGGATAAACTCACCTTTACATAAAAATGACAAGATGATGTGAGGGTGGTGGTATTTTGAAGCCTGTATGAAGCTGCCTGAATGGTCAAGACATTTGAAACTCAGTTGTGTGTACAATGAGCAGTAGAGATTCAGACAGCTGTTTAGATGGAGACTCTAGTAACTGAATTGGCATAATCAGTCTGCTTTGCACTATGTGACAGGGTCTTGGGGGTACCATCATTTTCCCTTTCTTATCAACAACCAGGATTTCCAGGACCTTTATGACAACAGGCACGGATGTTAGGCTTCCCCTCAGTGCTCTACAGCCACCTGCTCCTTCTGAACTCTTCCTTCTCCAGTGCTATGACACAGAGGGAAGCAAGAGAGCATATCTTTCCTTTTCCAGTCTTAAGAACTTATGTGTCCCGCAAAGAAAACCTGTGCAGAGGGAAACTTGACAGACAGGTGTGCCTGGGAGAGGGAAGGTAAACTATGAGTGGTGGCATAACCCTGCATTTTCTTCTGGCCCTTGAGCTGCTGCCAAATTGCAGTGGCTTCTGCAGAACGCCCTGCTCAGTGCAGCACGGAGCAGCTTCACCTTCCAGAGTGTCACTGGCCTCCTTTCTCTCCCAGAATTGGCAGCACTGCCCATTTCTCCTGCTGACACTTCTGCCATTGAATTGGAACATGTTTCCAAGTACTCCTTTAAATTCAAAGGGCCTGTTGTATGTCTATGAAATCAGGAACATAAGGAGCTTGAAATGGCAAAACTGATTTCTGCTTTTGTGAACACAAGTATTGTTGATATTTATGTAGACTTAGATGGTCTTTCCTGCTCTCTTAGGAGTAAACATTCACTATAGCATGTTATTTTCTTTAATCTTTGTAAATTAATATTGCTTGCTTTTCCTTCTGACTTCTAGAGAATTTGCAGTAAGACTATGCTTTTCATTTATTAAAACTATTATAAATTGAAATATTAACACCTTTATCCTTGATATAAACAAAAGGATAGCCTTTTCCTCATCAAAGAGATAATTTCAATTTGGGTGAAACCTGAGATTGGTGATTTGTAACTGGTTTAAGCTAATCAAAATATTGGCTGCTGTTAAAGTTGGTAATTCTTGTCTGCTATCTGTTGTGTCTCACCATGCTTTTCTTCCACTTCTCTCATGTCAACATTAGCACTGGCATGTGTGCATGCCCATGGTAAGCTAGACTGCTGCCCTCACCTGCCTGTCCTACTAGCCAACCTCAGCACAAAAAGGATACCTTGTCTGGGGGTTGGGTGGAGGTCGAATTTTCATGTTTTATTTAGATGAGCCTAATGCAATGGTGGAACCCCAGCCCAAAAGTGGAAAAACTGAATGTTAAAAAGGTACATGTTTACGGATGTGTAACTAACAGCTATAATTTTTTAATTCCACTCAAACAGAAACCTTTTCATTTTTGTCTGCCATCTTTTTTCCAGCTTCTTTACTGAAGACAACATAATTTCTATTTTGGATGCATCAGTAAAAATGGTGCTATTATCTATATATTTTTTACAAAGTATAGGTAAAATTTTAATACAAACATGATTAGGAAAGCAAATTATGCAGTTTCTACACTAGCTGAAAATTTTTATTATTAATACACAAAACATTTGTGCAATAAACTTCGTAAGAATCCTTGGCAGATAGGTATGAAAGCAAGTAACAGATGAAGAAATTGTGTGAGGACTAATGAAGAAACCTTCATCCAAGTCTGTTGTGTCTGACTTTGTTTCATCTTGGTCCCACTTTGAATCTTGCACAGCAAGTTGATACCTTTATTGTGATTCACTATCATGGGCATTCAACCTCCTAAGAACCAGTAATGTACCAGCCTTACAGCCCTTATCCCTGTCTTTGGCCTCCTTCATGTGTCATTCAGCCAAACTGCAGCTTGCACAAAGCTCACTGTGCCATCAGAGCAAGAAAACTTGTAGTGGTAGATAACCGTGCAGGTTTCTTCCACATGTATCGTCCTTGCTAGCCTTGATATCCCCTCTGTCTTCTTTGATGAGCAGGAAATTTTCTTTCTCTTATCTTAACACACATTTCTAACATACTTCCCCATGTGTGCATTTATTTAAGGCCTAACTACAGAAAAGTGTTACTTTCTTGAAGTGACTCCTCCTCTTGCTCTCAGATAGATGTGTCAGTATCTCCTATCAATACTTTGGTGTCTGAGCAGAGGCTACTGCCAGTGAGTTCAGATTGGACCAGCAAACACCAGCAGATGTGGATAATGATATCAAGCATATGAATTAAATCATAGTGGCTAACATATTACAAAGTATTCCTAATTTTCCTGGCAGACACTTCAAGCCTCATCTCCAGTAATATCCTTACTCAAGAGAAGTTCAGCAACAAAAATCCCATTTGCCCCAGGGCACTCACAATTTCATTAGGCTTTCTAGGAAAAGGCATAGAGTGCACCTAGGAGAATGGTCTTTCTGCCACTTCCCCATTCTTCTAATTCCTAAATCAGCTAGTATAGAGTTAAGCATTGTAGATGAGCAGAATTTGTTAGATTTCATTTTTTTTCTTGCACCAGCATTATAAATTTTCTACTATGTAGGCCTCAAGTCGTCTAATATCAAAGATGTCAGATAACGGGTGAAAATTAAATTGCACATCATGCTTATTTCCTTTAAGTAATGAACATACAGTGACATATTCCAGGAGAAGTTAATTTCTAGTTACAATCTTTTAAAGAATTTCCATATCTTCAATTTTTTGAGCAAATTTTGCAATAAATCTTAATTTAAAAAATGAATTTGTGTAAAACCTTACCAAATTTACAAAACCTCTACACTGAAAATAATTTTCTTTAATAACAATATATGCAAAATAATTCACTAGCTGTGCAATATGCTTCTTGGTTTACATTATGATTTCCTGATCATATTTCCCACTGGGTTAAACATAACAATATCAATTTTAAATCTGGCAACATTTGGAGATTAGGAATGTTCCTTGATAGGGATGGTTTTACTTTCTTTTTCAACGTTGTTTTACAGGGTGCATTCTTTGCACTGCAGATCCAGTATCCTTGAGTAACCGGAAATCATTAATAAATGTGATTATCACTAGCAGTGCCGAAACAGGGGAAGCTTTGAGGTGAGTACAATGCCCTGGCAGAACACATTTGACTGGATGAAAAAGTTTACGGAGATTAACACCCACAGAGCTAGCCCACTGGTAGGTTGTTGCAGGTTAATGGAAATGTGTGGCAACAGGCAACAACATTAGCAGGGTCTTTATCTTTAGGTCTCATAAATATTCTCCTTAACCCCTGCTAACACCCATGTTTCAGGCTTTTCTAGAAAGAATTAGGACAGCTAGCTCCATGGTTATTGTCAGGATTAGGCACATGCAGCTCAGGGTTTCTCCCCTCCTGGCTATTGGCTCAGAATTGCCCAGCTTCTTGGACACTTATTTTGGGCCTGTATCAAATGTGATTTGTTGATAGCTGCTCCCGTCTCTTAACCAAAGGAAGGGAAATGAACAGAAAATTCTTGGTTAGTAGAGAATTGACCTCAGGACATTTTGTTTGAAATGTAGTGCTCTATTAAATAAAGCTCTGAAATACATAAATGAAGGTTTGCAACTTTCTGTGCTTCAAAACCAGTTTGGTCATTAAGGTAAATTTAAAAGGAGTATGAATTTCTGGTAATCATATATGAGTTTATCTCTCTTTTCAAGCCTTTGTTGGTTTCTTTGTATGTTAAACCACAGAGACTTTTTTGTTATTATATTGAAAAATGGAGCTGGGAAGGGGTTAAGGATCTTCGTTGACTGCAATTTCTCAATCAGCCTCGGGAAGCCTCAGGTCAACTTTGCTCATAAAACTCTGCACAAATATTTCTTTTTCTATCAGAGGAATTCTAATTCCACACACAGACCAGAGCCACTCAGATTATTACACATTATTAAAAATTAATTTTAAAAAATGGTTTGGTCCCTGAAACTGTGAAAAACCAAGCTTTGAAAAAACTCACTCCCATAACAGTAAAATAAATACCAAATAAAGTCCTCTTTTCTGCTTTTTTAATATTCCTGTTATCCCTTGATTTTGAAATCTTTCCTCTTTTTCCCCCTCGTACAGTAAAAATGAAGATAAAAGACTATCCTTATGGAAAAAATAAATTATATGTAACTTAATAGGGATAAAAACCTGCTATAGAGATTAATAGGTTTCCACAGAAGTTACTCTAAAAAAGATATAATTTAATGGAAACTTCAATATAAAATGTGAAAAATCACTCCCTCCTGTGGTAAAACCTGTAAGAGGGTGGGCACAAGAGAAAATACTTCTGTCACAAGGAGACTGTTATGCTGTGTGGAAGTGGGGTTGGAGTGGTCTGTCCCCTGCAGCACGGCACAGACCCCCAGCCATGCCCCAGGCAGGGGTGGCCACAGGCAGGTGACCCTCGCAGGAGGGAGTGGGGAGAATTTGTGCTCTTCAGGAGACTACTGCCAGCTGCTGAGAAAAGGGTGGCTGTGGGTAATGGGCAGCAGATTTCCTCTTCAAATATTTTTTGGCCATTTTCTTGTTCTCCAGCTCAGTTTAAATCATGTGTATTTTCAGAGTTGTCTTGTTCTAATTTGTGGTTTGATAAAAATTAGTCCTTTAGGCTAATTGTGTTCCTGCATTGTAGCAGAGATGGGACTGTCCTAATTCATGATTTTGGTGAATATAGGATCTGAAATACATCCAAGTAGACATAAATTTCTAACCTACTGCTGGTTCCATCCTCGTAACTACCCATGTGCATGCATATGGGCCAAATGAGTGCTGATTCCACGATTAGGATTATTTAAGAAATACAGTCTTTTCATCAAACTGTGTCATTTGCTTATTTTCTATCAAAAAAAAGTTTACAATTCTCACTGTATTTACTAAAAATATCATGTATGTGTATGTGTATGAGAGCAATTAAAGCCTGATTTAATGTATCAATCAGAAGGTGAAAGACCTCTACCTCCCCTAAAATGCTTTTACTTGTTTATTTGTACACACTAATAAGCTTATTAAATATGAATATGAACAACATTCTTTATTAACAGAGCCAGACCATTCTCTTACTAAAGATGGCAGTTATTTATATTTTGAACCAATGTCAACTTTCAAACACAAAGTTTCTGTGCTAATTTACCTTACACCTCCATATGAATAAAAATTAAAATAAAAAACCCCACAAAAAATAGGGTTTGTTTATGTTAAAATATTCAGAGAGTAATTTCTTAGGCGATTTCTCATTTCTTTATATTGCTTCATAGTAAATTCTGATCACTCGGATGCTCATCAGAGCAACTTGTGCTGGAGACCAAGAGAACAAAAGTGATGAGGTGAAGCAGAGCCATCAGGTCAGCAAAAGGAAGGGGGATGTATTGTTTTTGGTGTTTACCAGAGAAAACATATAAGCAAAATTTAACTATACAAATGAGACCACCTGTTAACCACCTGTTTAGCTGATAATTTATAACATTTGATACTTCTGAAAAAGGTCAGTATTGGACAGATGCTGTCAGATTACCCAAATTCCAAAGCATCTCCTGGAGTTCCTGCTTTAATAATCACCTGCATACTTGTCAGCAGTTTGTGGCAGTGAATAGACTTTCACATATCCAGCTGTATACTTATCTGTTGAACTTTTTAAATTATATGCAGAAAGTGCTAAGAAAAACGTCTTATGACTATTCAAAAAGTGGAAGACACAGGTAGATAGGTAATATCAAGCAAGTTGGTGACTTAGCATTATTTTCCTTAAAATTTATGATGCCATATACTGAACACCAGGGTTCTAGATCAGGCAAGGACATGAGATGGATCCAAGATGGATCAAATCTAAAAGCTGTGAAGGTTGTGTCATTTTCCAGAAACAGGATAATGCCCAAACGTAATGGTCATATTGCATAAGCAGTAGATGAATTCAATGTGTGTTCAACAAAAGGGATTTTCTAAAAAAATTGCAATAAAATTAAAAAAGGCTCATTCATCCATGCACAAAAGTCCTGGAAAGGATGAACTCTAAGAACGTACAAAAGTTTGTTGCAAAATGTAGTTCTTGCACAGCCTGTTCTGGGAGCAAAAATCATGAAAAATACATACTGATCAAAAGAAACCATGGCGAACTCTTAAAAATAGTGCTGGTGAGGACCTACTTATTTCCTGTACCAAAAAAGAGGTCAATTTCTATGTTACCAAGATGGAAAGACAGCACAAACATATGTACTTTGATCATATGAGGAATATGGATGGAAAAGACCTTGAAACAGTGCATCTGAAAGATATCATAAGAGACCACCCCCTTGCAGAGGATGAGTGGTGAGAAGATGGTGTGTGACAGATGCTCAGGAGTAAGTTACTTATAAATCACACAAGAAATGTACTGAAGTGGCTCCCAAATATTGCAGTAAGATGTTACCAATATTTTATGTAGGTTTTACCTTATGTAAAGGGAAGGCAAATATCTCTTATATCTCATTTAACTCACTCATGGTGTTACTCTGGATTCCTGACCAGCCACAAGTCTTGTTGCAAACAGAACCATTCCAGGCCAGTGGGATTCCTGTATACATAAATGTAAGCTGAAAATATGGTTTGAAAGATGATTTGTTCTGATATTCCCACACATTTTCAACACTCAAGATATAAAAAGTGATCATTGGCCCAGAGTATTCATACTCAAGCAGACAAAAAACGGACCACATGCATAAACAACTATTTTAAGTATTAGATGAAACTATTTATTATCTCAATGCTATTTGCTGGGATATTTTTCAGAGGAGGTTCTGTCTTTCTGCATGAGTTGGTTTTAG
This sequence comes from Lonchura striata, assembly GCF_050655825.1. NCBI lineage: Eukaryota > Metazoa > Chordata > Aves > Passeriformes > Estrildidae > Lonchura > Lonchura striata. The sequence goes on from NC_140704.1 coordinate 93,783,855, forward strand.
GTTTGAACTTGTAACACGAGCTGCAGAGAGTGGAGGCTTTGTGACAACATATCTTCCTTCTTGTCCCATGCAGGCAGGAGGTCAGGCAATAAGGATATTGAAGCTCATGGTGTACACATAGCAAGCACAGAAACTTAGGTCTGGAGGGTAAATCTGATTAAAGGGGCACATCTGCTATGTTTAGTTCAGTGTCTGTGAGAAAAAGTGGTCCCTTCTAAACAACGTTTTTGACAAACTACATTTGCTTTTGTTAAAAGCTGAGTAGTTAAAAGTCCAGAGAAAAAAGCATTTTGAAGGCCATATGAAGAGAACACTTGGCCTTGTTACAGGATAGCAAATATGTGGTTTAGTTTGTGTATTATATGAAAACAAACTTCTGCTGCTCTACATTAGGAGCACTCCATCACATTCGCTTTCTGTCCTTAAGACTTAATTTTTTTCCTTCCTCCTTTCTTGCCTTATTTTCCCCCTTGACAATTCCTTTTTCATTGGAACTATTTGTTTTTAATTATCCTATCCTCTTATCCTCAGAGAAAAGCACATTGGTAATTTGTTAAAATATTGGAAGGACTTGGTGATGATTTTGCTAATATTTTCTGAAGTTTACCTGAACTAGATATTGTAATTTACCAGTGGTGACTTAGCAGTAAAATAAGAACAAGGAGCCAAAGAAACAAAAGTTTTAAGTTCATTTTTCAGAGGAACCTATAGGAATGTAGTCCTGTGCGAAGTAGTAAAGGAACTCTGTTCAGGGAGCACAGGTATATAGCTGCTAAAAGTGATATTTATCACTAGTAAATGTATTTGTGCATGTAAAAATGTATGATACTTGTTTCAGAATTGGTTACCTAGCCACTATATCTATGCACAAAAATATGTACAAGGTGTATAAAAACAAACATATATTTTATTCAGCTACCTTTCTTTCCTTACTTTAAAATTCAGGGAGAGGGCAAAACATTTTAAAATGTGAAGCTACAGAGCTATATTTATTGCCTACAGTCAACTATTTTTCCCTTAGATGGTAAGAAAATTTATTAAAAATTTCTATGTCTTTCCCCTCCCCCCTCTTTTCCGCAGTTTAAATTTTTCTGCACTTGTCTCCTGCATTGATCTATTCAGGCTATGCTCCTGTGTTACAAAAGCCAACTAGTGGAGTGGTTTTTTTTTTATTTAGGAGATGATAGGAAAGAGCAGACCCTTAGCTCGAATAAAGTATCCTAGTCTCATTGACTACTATGATGATCTGGAAATTTTCCTCAGCTGATGTTGTCCAAATTTTAAACATCCAGTGGCCACGACACTTTTTGTTCTGTAGGTCTCAAAATTCTAGTATTTTTGTTTTGGTTTGGTTTTGGGATTTTTTTTTTGTTTGTTTGTTTAGAGTAGCTCCTATAAAAATGACCATTCTGAGGAAAATTCCTGAGAGAGAAAGGGACAAGTGCTTTGCTCACAGTGAATTGCGTGATTTGCTCACATTGGATTGTTTACACATAAAGAGCCTTAAAAAAAAAGAACGTGCAAGTCAACTTGAAACATCACATCGTTCAGTGCTCAATTTCTGTTACTGAGAGCATGAAGGGACATGCAGGTGAGCTAACAGGTGCACTGAAATCAGGCCATGGGACCCAGGTTTCCCCCTAGTAAGATGAGCTCAGCATTGTAACCTGCTCTATACAGTAGCTGCAGAGAACTGTCAAATTCTACTCCTTCTCGTGCAAGGGAACCTTTCCCTTACTGGTTTCTTCAACTCCAAGGCTGAGGGATGGAGAACATGGGAACACGGGAAAAAGTTCATTAATATATCTTTCCAGCCATCAATAAAAAATTCTTCTTGTTCCAAGGCATTTCATATTTAATGTATACATTGACTTTATTCCACTTCAACACAATATCCCTACCATGATACTCACGCTTTTACAATGTCCATGGTTGCAGTTTTGTGGCTACTCAGCCCTTCCTGGTCACCTGGAACCATAAAAATGCCTGCACATTCCATAGCTGGGATCTGCTGAGATGTGCACCAGTTGCTGTGCATTGGTGGGTATCAGATATAGGTGTTAGAGGATGAGGAGGAAGAGATAACAACACTAAGCATTAAAATGGGCCCCTATTGCCTCGTCTACTGTAGCCCATCATTCTATTAACCTGGAGATCATTTTTGCTCCCATTTTGCCCACTGTTCTTTCAGCTGTTATTCTTATGCCCATCAATACCTTCCTATTAAAAACAAAACAAAACAAAACAAGACATATCTTCACAACCCAGAAGAAAAAAATTCCCTTTCCATTGTTTTCAATTGCCTCCTTTTGGAAGTTTTTGACCTAAAGATTGCTTACCAGAAAAAAAAAATATGGATAAGTAGTTGTGGGATCAGCCTCAAGATGAGATTCTTAAAGGGCATTTAAATAAGACATTCCTTGGATGTCATTTCTGAAGAGGGCATCCTTCCCCTGCAGAAGTTCAGTGTAATATCATTGTCACATCAATAACTGGATTCCAATAGGATGAGACAGTTTGTCTGTTCTCAGAAAGACTCATCTTGCCAAAAATGAGGGAATGGATTCATCTTGAAGACAGATACCTACATCTGAGCTCTGATATCTGCATCTGCTGTGACCTCCTGTTGGCTGCACTGCAAATTTTGGCAATTTAGGGAGAAGAAAAGATTAATTGAAACTAATGTGTGGAAAGAAGATATCCAGTAATGTTTAGGGATAGGAAGACTTGGTTTACATGAAAGAATAAAGAGCCTGGTTTGCTCAACATCAAAAATAAAAAGTAAGAGAAAGAATTTCTCTTTGGAAATACTTTATAGGAATAAACACCTATAGGAAAAAACAGAGATGCTGGTAAACTGGAAGAAAAACCTGGATGAAAAAAAATGTAGTAACCTGAGATGTCTTAGTCAAGAAGCAGGTCTCTAGATATCAGAAGAGTAAAGTTTTGGAATAGACTTACTATAAGACAGAAGGAGCAAAAGGGATCAAACTACTTCTAAGCTGGTTTTAGGTAAATTTAAAACTGGAATTATAAAAATGTAGCTGCCTGGAATGGGAGGGGATGTGATGATTTTGACTCATGACACATTCTTAGGAGTGCTAGCGAAGAGTAAGTTGCAGAACAAACATAGTACAATGTTCTAACATTTAATTTCTGATCTTGAAGACAACCAAATAATGCAGAAAACCAAAAATATTTCCTAAAAGAGGAAATAAATTTTTGTTGTGCATATTTTCTCCACTCCATCAATATTGCATCTGCAAAATTTTGGATAGCAAATTTATTGCATATTCTGATTGAACTGTATAATGTTCTTTGTGACCATTCATTTGGTGTTCAGAAACAAGAGGAATGTTCAGCTTACTTTTCTGATAGACTTTTGTCCACAAATCATTCCTAGTGTGGACTAAAACAATGTGAATCTTGAGCTTACATTCTGTACACTAAAAAGATATTAATTTTATTATTTTTTTTTAAATTTCAGTCCCCTCCATTTCACATACTGTTCCTATTTATTTTCTGTTCATTTATTATTGGTATGGGTTAAGTATCTCCTTCAATTTGTTTTAATTTCCTAATTCAAGGCTAATGAAATTCAGTCAAAGACCTTAGACCTGAAGCCTAAAAGTCAGGGTGACTTTCAGTAACACCAATTTACTCCCTTTCCATATCCAAATTAAATCTAGTCTCTTATGGAAGACCTTGCATAGACTTCACACCTATTTTACAGTTCCTTTCCAGTGTGATTCTCTCTCAAACCTAATGAAACCCTCAAACTGACTTGCTGATATCAGTGATGATGCTCATTATGCGACAGTATAGTTTTAAAAGGGAAATTTATGTGTAAAAATATGAAAGAACAAAACAAAAGATTCCTTCATCTTCTGGCACTGTTATCATGGCAGTATCTGAGAAGTGAAACTTCTGTCTTCTGAAATCTGTGGTGATGCTTCCTCAGCTCTTGGTGCTATGACAACCTTTGTTGGCCCTCTAAGGTGCACATTACCTTCTGAACTACAGGACGCAACAGAAAAACTTACTGCCATAAGAAGTTATAAAGATGGAAAAAATAACAAAATTGCATTTACTGAAAATATGCATCTCAGTATTATACCGTAAGGTCTAAAAAAATTAAAAATTTCTCTACAATATTTAAAAGTGAATAAGAGATTTTTTAAATATTTGCAATAATTTTAATTTTGTTTCTTATTATGGTGTGAGAAATTCAGGGTAATAGCACTGAAATAAATGAAATTTCTCCAGATTTATGTAAAGAACTGAGAAAAAATATTGTGCCTTATTGACAAACAGGACCCTGTTGGAGATGAGTTCAGCTCAGCTATGGAGTTCTTGTGGTGGCTAAAAGTCAGTCTTTTTCTAAGTGATCCTGAAAATATGTAGAAACTCTGGGTAAGTCAGCTTGCATCTGGTTTTGATATTTCATTTACATGTTGCGCTCCTTTTCACCTACCTACCATTATATATACAATATAAACTTTCTCATTATGTATGAAAAGTGGTGTTCAGGGTCAATTAAATGATCTTGCTATAAAAATAATAGTAATTAAATATACGAGGATGCCATTAGTGGATTAACTAATATCCTTTCTTTTTTCTTTCTTTTTTTTAAAATGATATATATCAAAGAAAAAGAATAAATTTTTTCCCTCTGATAGTACTGAATATATTTTGAACAATATTGTATGGTCCTAAATAATAAACAAGAATGCAACACAAAGGGTGTAATGATTTCTTACTGTATAATTCCTCATTTATTACTTTTCATATGGGGCTTAGATGATGAATGGAAACAACACTTTACAACCATTTACAATATCATTCTCTATAGGACGGCTCCAAGTGAGGCAGGAAAAGGATGGGATTAAAGTGTAAATGAATTTAAAAATAAAATATTTCCTTTTGAAGATTACTTGTTTAAAGAAAAAACTTTGTATTTTTAGTTAAACAGTCCTTTGCACCCAGGGAGCCTTTCTTTCACTCAAAGAATGCTTGTTAGTAGCAATTTCTTGTTGGCAAAAGTTAAATGTCTTTTCTTTTTGATCTTAAAAGTTTAATTCTTCTATATTAATCCTGCTCTTAATCAGAGAGATTTACCAAGATTTAAGAAGGACACATGTACACACACAGCAGGGAACAGACAAGAAAAGAAAAAAAGATGACAACTCCTATTTATGGTTAAGCTTTGGAAAGATATAATTAATTCAGAAGCCAGACTATTCAGGATTCAAGGGACGGTAGCTTGCATTTCCTATCAGTGCAGATTTTAGCCCTGGAAGGTAATTTCTTTTTTTGACAGAAATTCTGGAGCCTGCACTTCTCCTCTTCAAAGGCCTCCCGTACCAATTAAAAGCTGACTGCATATCATTCTGGTGCCCCATGAAGGAAACTCTTTGTTTCTTCTGCATCATAGATGCTGCAAGCCAACCAAACTACAAGTCCATGCAGTTTCACAACATTAAGAAACATAAAAAGTATAAGGGACAAATTAAACAGATGAGTGAGTTTGAGAAAATGTCATGTTACAATCCCCTGTCAGGAAATGAGGCTTTACATCAGATGGTGCTTCAGTCACATGTTGATGTGACTTACAGTGAAAGCACTGAAAAAGAACCTCTTTTAATTTAATGTTTTTGGCAAGTTGGTTGGTTGCATAAAATAATGCCTTGTTTTGTGGGTCAATTTTTGATTTTAATGTAATCAGTGCACCCAGCTCATTGGCCCAGGCAGTGGTCAGCCTCACCCACCAGTGATAAGTCTCAAAAGCCAGGTACAATTACAACTTAATGGCACTTCCTACAGAACCTTTTCCAGCTTCTAGTGATTTGTGGCTTAGGATTTCTTGAGAAAGAGATCTTGAGGAGTTCTCCTCCATGACATTTAATCAGTCGTCTCTTGAAATCACATAAACTTCTGACATTTGTAGCATGCTGGGACAATGAGCAAAGATATTTTTTGTATAGAAAAGTATCTGCATTTGTTTTCAATTTTATAGTCACATTTGTTGTCCCTTAGATGTCATAATGAGAAAAAGAGAGTACAGATATTTGGATTTTGTCTTCTGTGAAGCATACATGGATTTTATGAATCTCCACTACTTCCTCATTTCACCCCAATATTTCTTTTCCAGTCTGACCAGTCCTTTATTTCAGTTGTTTGAAAAGAAACTATTTCCCACCTTTGATTACCCACATTGGCTTTCTCTTCTAGTTTCCTAGTGTCTGGCTTTGAATGTTTTTTGAAAGGGTAACAGACTAATATTTTAGATGCAAAACATAATTCACAAAAGTAACATAATTATACTTTAATTTAGGGTTTAAGGCTTTTTTTTTTGGTTATTCTTTGCTCTTCTGAAGTACAGTGACAAGTTTATTCTGCTTTAGCATAGGTGTCAACAGAATTTAAATTTTCTTTTTCCTGCAATTTAATTAACAAGTAGAATGGTGCTTCTTTTGTTTTCCTTGGCTATGTACTCTATGTGTTAGCAAAGACTGAATTTATTCTACTGTTCATTGCTTTGAGGACAGAAGAGAAAGTTCTGAAGCATTAAAAACATTCTCATCAGACTGTGAAAGGTGCATGACACAGCGTTGTGGTGCAGTTTTCAAACCAGCGACTCCCCAAGTAGTTCATGCAGGACAGAAAGTCTTTGTTTTTTATATGCTCATCCTGCTTTAATATATGCTGTCTCTACTGGGAGCAGTCACATATGGTCACTCCTCTCCAAATGCTTGTAGTTGCTTTTCTTAACCTGAACAACACTGAAACAAACTGTGGTCTTTCAATTTCTGCAGGAATAGCTATCTCAGGATCTGCAGCGGCAGCTGAAGGGTTAATTCCCAATGGACACAGAAAAGGCAAACAGTCTGGGTGCTGGTTTGTAAAACGAATTTTCAATGTGTAGCCCACAGACTATCATTGATTGCGGTAAATAAATATAACCACTCCTGACTTTTATTGTTGTAGGGAGTAATTATAATTCACAGGGCCAGACCCTTTGTGCCACAGAATGCTTCATTTGTGGTTTGCATGAGCAGATACATTAACTTCTGTACGCTCTTTTCATTAGAACGCTATTACTCATTGAGGACTGATCAATATATCATCTATACAACATCTTGAATGTGGATGTCTGGACCCATTGTGGGCTTGCTGATAATGACTTCTTTATTCAAGCCAGCTTGTAGGAACAAGGAGATAAAGAAAAGGAAAGAGAATTATAGCATATGCTCATGAAAGTATTCTAAAGGTTATAAACAGAAAGCAGGAGTAAAGCTACAGGGTAGGGAAAGTGATCATAGAGAAAAAAGAGTGAAAGGAACTGAAAGTTGAAAAGGAAAAAAGGTTAGAGTTTCACTGTATTTCTTTTTCTGACATTATGCAAAGCAAGCTAAGTTTTAATAAACCTTCTTTTGAAACTAGTACTCCCCTTTGGGATTATATTGCCCTTTAGGTTTTCATATCCTAATGCTCTGCTCATCTTGTGAGGCATTTAAGTATTCCCAGTGAAAGCAGAGCACCATTTTCTTTCCCCCTTGCAATCTTTTATTTATCTTTTGTTCTCCTCCTTTCTCTCATCTCTCCTTCCACCCCAAATAAACTCTCTGGGGCTCAAAGGTTTTATTTCTTCCATTAACTTTTAATTTCTTGTGTATTATTTTTTTATTTCTGTTCCAATCTTTTATTATGCTCTTTATCAAATTTTATATAATTTTACTAGAACTTTAATGTGTGATGTGACAGATGTCAGCTTGATTCAGGCTTACTGCACTCTCCATATCTGGGATATATTTTGGGAAGTGGTATTGAATAGAAAATTATATAGCCACAAAACACTTTATTAATTTATTCTGGCTTTTTTCTTGCTGCTCTACTTTGGCTTCTGTTTTGCTGATTAAAAAAAAAGAAAAAAAGAACTGTAATCTGTTCTGTAGATTGGAGTGGAGATGACACATAGTTGAAGGAAATAGAGAAAGGTTTAGAATTGTTTTCAAGAAATAAATAAATAAGAAAAAAGGATTTATGAAAGAATGCTGAAGAGATCCATAGCAATTTTCAACCCTGGGTAGAAGAAATAAATACCTTTTATTTTTTTCTGAAAGAAATCAAAACCAGTTTGATCATAAAGCAGATCTTCAAATAAGTATTTTAAGTACAATGACAACTAAAATCAACCCACTGTTAGTGGTGCATGAAGTTATGTACCTGCACAATGCATATAGGAAAATTAAAGTCTTGGGAATTATTTTAAGATATTCATCATCTCATCTTGTGGAGGAGAAGAGTACTTTCAGTGACAGAAAGTCAACACCTGGAAGTCAATAAGAAGTTGAGGTAATAAGGAGCACTTCTGATGCTGACTGAAAATTTACAATTAAAGATCTTCAGTCACATTTAAGAAATACATCAAAAGAGCAAGTTGGTTTTGACCTCAATCCAGCAATCTAAATGTGCTAACTCTATTAATGGAAATGAGGAACCAGATGCAAAGATAAGCAGCATTGCAAACTGCCATAAGAGTGATTCAAATATTCAGTATGTTTTCATAATATTAGCAGAGATGATCAAAAAGCTGGCCTTAGGATGGGAAAACTTTTTTGCCAAAAAAAAAAAAAAAATTAAAGTTGCTTCTGTATTCAGTAGCCAGTTCCTTATAATAAAGTTTTCACTAGAATGGGAATACTCTATTTTGGCTTATGTTAATTTGTCAAGTCACATCAAATATTATTATTTGGAGGTGGGTACCAGTAGCTAAACTCTGTTTCATCTGCACCAGTACTTTATGAAAGATGCAGTTCAAGCATTTCTCTTGTGCCTCGTGGTGAATTGTAAGGCTGCAGCATGGAAATTACAGGAGAGCCTTAATCTGCCCCAGCTTCTACTTTCTGTGAGGGTGAGAAAATACAGTCAAATGAGTAACTTTGTGTAGATTAAACTTTTCATCTAGAAATGAAAAGTTTGGTAATTGGTATTTTTATTTCAAGTAAATGGGGTAAATGGAAGACTCCAATCTCCAAAAGAAAGAAAAGCAAAATTGTGTAATGAAAAGGTAAAACCAGGGAAAAATTATCATTCAAGTTCTATCTGGCAATCACTGTGGGTGGTTGGGCAGATCTGGTTAATCTCTGCCCAGTTTTTATCAGACTGCAGACGCACAGTCAGCCAGGTATGACCTCATCTAGAAAAGGCTCTGCAGCACCTGTGCTGATGCAGGGCTTATGAAGTACAATTCATAGTCCAGAGATTCCTGCTCAGGGCCCATAAACAGCATGTGGAGAGAATTTAAACACAGCTCTAGGATGCAACACAGCACACTGTTTTCTCACTACACTCACATTAACCTTGGTGCCAATGCATCTCTTTGCAACTTGCTGTGATTCTTGCCTGTCTGTCCTGCCCTAATAAAGGCACAACACAGGATTCCACTTCAGTTTATTGTGTCAGGGTTCACAATATATTCCATAATATGTTAGTTCTCCTAGGGGTCAAATATGGAGGTATTTCAGACTGCTTTACATATAATGGGCCTTCTAGACTCCAGATTGATGTGTCTGATTCTATGATATTCCAGCAACTTTATTCTATTAGTTTATAATTAATTGTGGAGGTCCACCAAACCAGTGTGTTTTGTATTTAGTTTCTGCTTTCTCCTGCTTTGCCAGACCTCTCAAACCTTTCCTAGTGTGACTGAAATTGCTATTGCAGCCTTTGACTCTGCTTCTACGAAGAAATTCTCCTCTTGCACAGGCTTCTCCTGTAGAATTTTTCCTAGCTGGTATGTTCCAGCAGTATTATGTAATAGCAGTCCTGAGCTGAAGTGGGACAATATATTAGAGGTCAGAAGAGTTTGAGATTCTTAATGTTCAACAGGACTTACCTTAAATGTCTTTGGAGGTCTCATAGCCTGTCTTGGGACTGGGAACTAGAATGTCTCTTCTCATTAGCCCTATGGAGGTAGCAGACACACTGGTCAGTTTGTCTCTAGTATTTGGCCATTCCCAACACCATTTTCCTACAATCACCAGGGGCTAAAACCTCAAATTCATGCCCTCTGGTATTTCTTACCACTGTACAGATTTTTGTAGCTTCAAATAGTCCTGAATAGACTCCATAATTGGAGGCCTGCAATTGGCTTCTTTGCATATCCTATGCTCCAGCTGGTAAAAAGGAGAAACTCAAACTTCTTATCTTCAGATTCTTCTTTCTGTGCATTTCAGTGCTTTTCTGTTCCTTATTCCTTATCACAATATGACCAACATACTTCTTATAAAGTGATTACCTTTTGGAGCAATTTAAACTTCACTGCTTCATAAGCTTCCATTCTTTTTGCAACTTGAAAATTAAATAAACTTTGCAAAAAGATAAATATTTTATGTTTGGTACTCTTTTCCTATTGCCCAGATGTGTCAATCTTCTCAGTTATTGTTTAAACACTATCTTTACACGTTTTTCCTCTACTAAATGCAATAGAGATTCTTTTGTGTAGAGAGTTCATTCAAGTTATATAGGAGAGCATTTGCATTAAATATATAACATAAAATAAATTGTTTCCCAATATAGTGGAAAAACTCCAAACTATTTTTTGCTAAAAAACAGGTGCAAAATAGTAATAAGAAGTACTAAATAATTGTTTTCTCTAGAGACCTATAATGAATTCTGTTTTATTAATTTCTTTAAATAACAGCCTGGTTTTCATATAGGGGATAAGCTCCTTACATAAAAATAGTTGAGGGCCTTTGAATGTTTAAAGATAAGAACAAAATTTGGAAAAGTCTGAGCAAGTTGAAAAATCTGAAATGAAATCCTTTTTATTTTTTATGTAGGAAGATTTTGCACCTATGTAGGCATTATCAGTTGTGCTTGCAGATAACACAATTTGCTTATCTGTGGGAAATACTGTGAGGTTCATTGAAGCTATCATGAGGAAACATTACCATGTCCTGAAAGTGCCATATTAAGAGAAGGTAAACAACATCATAACTGCAAGATATGTGATCATTTTACTTATTTGGGAAAACGAAAGGTCCTGAACCTTGTGATACCTTTAGAGTCTACACTGAAGAAAGAAGGTCAATTAAAGTAAATGGAAAAGAGAGACACAAAAAACAAGCTGGCTAGGGAAGGCTGAAACAGTCAGGGTTAAAACTGAAGAAGAAAAGATGGGGGAAAAAAGGTAATAAGGTGAGATATGCAAAAGGATGCCATGGAGAGTCCAAGTGCTCTCCAGGTAATGGATGATACAAATGAAAATGGGTTTATACTACAGCAAGAATGTTCCAGAGCATCATCCTCATCCCTGTTTTCCAGCATGACAGAAAGTCCTGGAAAAGATTTGGTGGAAATTATGGTGTCTACACAGACCTGTGTAAAAAAATGGATTTTGAGGGGCTTTTTCTGTTTCAGTTTCTGCACCAAGGCAAGCACGTATATCCAAGTGTTTGCCACAGCCATTTGTCTAACCTGTTCTGGGATGTCTCTCCATATCCCCAGGCTGGCTATTCTAGATCTTCATTAGACAGTCCTTTAGGTGCCATTCTTAATGTCCTGCCATAACTGGTGACAAAAATAAGAAGCAGTTTTGCGTATTTTGTAATCAGCAGCACTTACCCAGCCCAGCAAAACCTTACATGGGGTTCCAGTGGCAGCAGATAGTACCATGGATAGAAGGGAGTTAAAAGGGAGTTGCCCTCTAGGCGCCCGAGGTTCTTCCAACACACTCGATTACTTTTTCTGGATTTGCCAGCAGTACACCTGCATGATCGTAGAAGAGGGTACTAATGACAAAGGTGTGTGGAAATCCAAGCATGGGTTTGAAACTCAAATAACCAAAGCCAAGCTACCTGGCAAGTATGTGTGGAGGAACCTAGGTGAGCTTGGGAAGCCTGTGCTGAAATACAATATGGTTTCAGTGGCATGTTCCTGGGTTTCCCATGTCATCTCTGCACAAGCTTCAAGCATATCCTTGGTATCAAGATAATGTAATCCAAAGAGCAGTCTTTGTCATGCAGACCCTGTTCTACTTGTTGTGGCTTTCGGTGTGAGAACTGTAAATTCACTTTCTGTGAATTCTTTTTGAATTTGAATTTGATCTGGAAGAAATTTCACATAAAACATCATTGTTCCATGTAATTAAAAAAAAATTAAAAATTGGTTAGTTTTACTTGTCCTTAATTTCTTTAAGTGTCCTGTGGGTCCCAGGGCCCTGGTTTTTAGAGCAATGACATAATCTGGAAGGATCTGTCAGTATGCTTATTGAGCCATATGAGTGTACCTGCAATACTTGCATGTCCTGAGGGCCCGATGAGGCTGGCTGTTTGGTACTCCGCTAGTCAGGTTTGTTCTCATATCCTGGTGAGCAGCTATATACATATAAATTTTATCCTCCAATCAATATTTGAAGAATATGAACCATGCATTTGTGTGTTTAGTATGGACCCTCATGACTACGTGAGAATGTGTTCTAAAAAGAGCATGTGGAATGTGAAAGGAACATGAGTGATGTACATCTGTACAATCATGCCAAACAAATGTCATTTGAGATTGCTATGGGGGAATGGCAGAGGATTTTTTTTTCTGGCTAATCTCCAGTTTTTGTAAGATGTAGTTAGTGCAATATATATTGTATATGAGTATATTTCATCATCTAAACTGGAAAAATTTCTGTTCATGTGTAGCTTTCCTTACTTTGTACATAGAAATCTTTGATGACTACTCAGGTGCATAAACTAAAGGATTTGCCTCAGTACTTGAGGTATAAGAGGCTCAGTTATTATCATTCTTTGGAAAATGAAACAAGGCCACAAAGAGGTCTTGTATAAATTAAAAATGAAGCAAAATGAAAAAGTAAATAAGTCAGGAAAAATAATTAGCTGACATATGTTAATTTTTTAAAAATACTTGTTTGTGGAACAAACTGTAATTAAACCCTTAGTGAGCATATGGTATGCAAATACTAATGCAGTTTATTAGTATGTATTCAGCAGAATATTTGGGCAGATCATTCACATATACATATAAAAGCAAGCTGAAAACTAGAGTGTGAAAATTAGAGCAGTCTAGGAATGATGAATGTTCATTCTACTGATATTTTTCGTTTTGGAGGAACCCAGTAAAATAAAACCTCTGTAGGGGACATAAAGCTATTTAATTTTTTAATGAGGGTGCAGGTCTAAGATGAGGGGAGGGTGAAACTAGTTGTGTTAGGCTAATTAAACCTGCTCTCTTTTCTCTGCAATTTTCTAACACCAAGTATTGAATTAGATGTAACCACTTTTAACAGTTCTGGCTCCAGTTTTCCATACTATGTACACCCAGTCATGCTGGAACAATTCTCTCTCTCTCTGCTTCAACCTTCTAAGAGAGAGTTCTTCTGAAAGTTTTGTTCCAAGACCTGACTTTCTACTTTCAGAGTGAGATTATGAAGATAATCTTCATAAACAATTTTATTTTACATTGCAGTCAAATTAGCATTACTTAAAGCAAGAGAAGTTAAAAATCAGTAGTGACTCATAATGTGAGCACAGTGTATTTTTTAAACACTGGCACAAAACTGGTCAGTTCTTGCATTTTCTGATAAAGACTTCCTAACATGACCTTTTGACAGTTTTTGTTGTGCAGAACCAGTGAGCTGGGATAAGTAAAGGAGAGAATAACAACAAAATAAATTTGGATTTGTGCAGTGCAGAATCCAGGGATTTGTGGAAGAGAAAGGAGCAGTGCCCCTGACTTCATGACAAAGTGCATTCCTTACAGCTGTGCTATCTCTGGGGCCACTCAGTGAGCACAACTGAAACCACGTAACACATCTGTGCAAGATCTTGGTCTCAGATCACAGGCAGTGGACAAATCCCACTACCATTTTGTTGGTTTTTTTTTCAGCAGAAAGTAATACCAAGAACCAGACCTGATAGGATTATTGAAAATGTTGAGGTGTTTATTTGTAACAAATAGTACCCTAAACAACATGTTACAGATCCACACAAAAAAAAGGAACACTCACTGCATCTATACAACATTAAAAAAAAATCTGATGTCATCACTCGTGGTAAGTGCATTTCCATTGACCATAATATAATTCCAGTAACTCACACAAGCTGAAATGTTGTTTTAGTACATTGGCATGGTGGTTTAGTACATGAATAAGTGAAATACTTATACTCTTAGAGCACTATTGTAATACATTGAGTGACCAATGTGTATGTTACCTATTTTTTTATTGGACATTTACATTTTTTTGTTTTGTTTTGTGTTTGTTTGGTTTTTTTTTGTTTGTTTGTTTTTTGTTTTTTGTTTTTTTTCCCCTATAACCTTCACTATAGAAAATTGCATATTGAGGGAGGGGACTTGACTGACTGACTGACTTTTTAAATTGAATTCATAGGAAGCCCTGTCTTGAAAGCAGCAGTAGTGTGTGAAATGAGACTGCAGAGCAAAGATTAAAGCAGCAGAACAACTGCTGAGTATTGTTGCAATATGGTTTCAAGTTCTGGCATAGTGAAGAGTGTTTTCTTAATAGTTTTAGATGGCAAAATATTTCTGCATACTGAAGAAGACAAAGGTGTTTTGCTTTGTTGCTGCAGTTCTAGCACATTCATGGTCGACAAAGATTCATCACAGAGTGATGGAACTCCAGCAAAGCAGAAATGTACCTTAAACCAGGGAATCTTGTCATACCTTGCTTTCATCTCTGCTAGTACAAAATTCACTGACGGTGAGAGCATTTCTGATTCCACTGATGCAAACCATATTTGGGCTAATGGAATTTTTCCTCAATTCACCAGCAGAATTGAGGTCTTTTTGCACTTAAGTTATATAAATTGCACCTGAGACATTGCAGACATTGTGTGTCTTCAGAAAAAAAAACAAACCCCTTTTCTTATGTAAAGCCTAAAGCACTGTAAAATCATATTTTGCAGGTGCAAAGACAACGCTTTTTTTTTAGCACATGGAGTTATGAGTCCATTGTTTTGAAAGGAACGTGTAAGAACTTATGACTCTAAAGATTCCCAGTAGCATGTTCTCATTGCAAAACAATTTTCAGCTTTCCAGATGCCTTTCTAGTTTTTCACTCTGTCTCTGTACACCTTCTTTTGAGCAAATTAAGCATGTTTTTCCCACCACATTTATTTAGGTAAACTATAGTCCACCTTTCTATATTAAAAAAAACCCAACCAAAACCACTATTTTACTATTAATTAAACATTGATTTTGAAAATTACAGTGGACTTTGGGTGTAATTTAGTTCTAAAAAAATCCCGGACTCTTACACCTTAAACCTACTATAATATTTCCTATAAAATGAAGTTATTTGTTTTATTCAACAATTTTGTATTTACTACAATTGTGGTAATTTTGAAAAATATGAATTCTATTATCCTTTATATATGCTTAAAAGAAAATAAATTTTCACCTATATTCAATTCATTACATCCTCTCAACTGAGATACTTTTATTAGATAGCTAAGATATGCAAACAAAACTGGTTTAATTGAATATTCTCTGTAGATCATTAATTTTTAGGATAAGCCCTGAATACATCAGAAAATACCATTGCATTCAGGCAAAAAAAATATGAAACTTATCTTTTTATCACTGAAGTCCTCCAAGGACTCTAAAGTTGATAATCAAACTTGAAATTACATTATTAAATTTTATAGATATTTCTGTGAATTACAGATATTTTTGGGAGAAATGGATATTTCTCAGACATCATACTAATTGAGATCTGAATTGTGGCTGATACATTTCTGGATTAATCAGTGGACACTATGCATATATATGTATCACATGTGTTTAAAGAAATTACTGTTGTATTCAAAATCCATGAGTTTTTGTATTGTTCCTCTTCAGAAAACAGTGCATACCAGCACAGGAGATGTTACTGGCACAATTTTCCTTTTAATTTGTGAATTTCAGATTCAGATTAAAGTTTTTGGGTTCAGTTTCAAATGTAAACCTACAGTGCTTTTATTTAAAATCTTAAGTCTGACTTCCTTTATTTTAAACATAAAATTTCCTTGTCCACAACATTGCATGTGTTTAAATGAGAAAGTGGTGTCAAAATAAGACACTACTCCAGCTGGCACTTTAGACAAACAAAGAATGTCACACCAAAATGCTGTTATTCTATTATGGTATTTGGGAACAGTTTACATACTCTATAAATGAAATTGCAAGTCCCAGTACTTTACTATATATTTGATGGCTTAAAAACACTGGCATATTAAAGTTTGTAAATAGAAGCAATGTATATTAAGACTAGTTTTTATAGGTAGGAAATGTTGGTCAGATGTACAAGATTATTAGGTTTGTCTTCAAGGAAAAGAGGACAAGAATCTGGAAACTTGTCAAAAATTTCCAACTATATCAATTGGTCAAATGAAAGATATCAGCTCCCAATAACCTGGTCCTGCTTACTCTGAAGAGTCATCTCAGTTTTTCTTGTGTTACCATTATTTGAAATGCTATTTATCTAAACAAAAGCAAAAAAAAAAAAAAGAAAAAGAAAAAAAAAAAAAAAAAAAAGAAGAGAGAGAGTGACAGTATCTTGTAAAAACAGTTGTCATAGCTCAGGAAAAAAATCAAACTGACCATATTTAAGCCGTTCTGCTACTTTTCCAGAAAAAGAGAGGCGCCCTTGTTGTGTGGTGCTCTTGAGTACTTCCCAGTGGCATGGAAAGTTGTAGTCACAAATCCATTGTTACAAGCAGTCAATGTTTTCTGTGGCAGGTAACACAAGCATTGGAAAAGGTAATTCCTCTGTGGAGCTTCAAGGAAAGGAACCAGTTAACCTGAACCAAGGCCTGTGACATATACCTAAACAGAGGCCATTTGTGACTTACAAAACTGGAACTAGGTGAGGCTCAAGAGCACTTGCTAATTTTTCTCCATTATTTTCTGGTCATAATAAAATTGTCATGCGGAGTACGTAAGGAGGAAGTGGGAGATACCATTTGCCATCTTTGGTGGTGGAATTGAAGGGGACTTTGTTATAATTGTAAAATGTTATATTGTAAAATTTTGCTTACCTCTACATACCTCCAATGTCACTGGTTTGTCATATCTAGATGGAAAAGTGGTCTCCTGAATCCCAGGAAATGTTTCAAAGAACTGTGAGTTAGCAGAAACCTTTTATAATATAACTATAAGTTGCCTAATTCATGTATGTCTCACTAGAGTGAAAACATGTCTGAAGTTCAGTTGCTACAACCTTAAAAGCACAAAAATAGAGCAGGAAACCAACAGTTCCTCTCTGTAAGTTCTACATTTGATTTTAAGTAGACAAGAAGTCATAAGGAGTGTGATTCTGAACTCAATTATGAATAGAGTAAAACAGATTAATATGTGACCTATACATAATAGCTGTATAGTTTTGTAGAAATTTTAAAGGCAGTGGGTTAAAGCCAAAGACTAAAGGAACAGTATGAAAAATATATGAGAATGGTCTCATGCATGGATGGCCATTTTGAAATGGGGTTAGAAAACATCCAAGAGAGGAATATCTCAGCATTTTGCAGAAGTAAATTTTCTCCATGGTCAAAATAGGAGTGTTTCCTAGAGAAGGATGTGGGAAAATTATTATATCTAAGTAGGATTAAAGACATTGAGGCAATCATGGGAAAGATGGTGTTACTCAGATGTGATGCTCTTCTGCAGTGTAGAGCACATAGAGGGTCTGGCATCCTACAGTGATGGCTGATGTGTAAAAAGAAGAAAGTAGAACGCTTATGCCCTTGACGGTGGGGGGATTAAACTCTGCTCTGTGGATGGCCTTGAGTACCAAAACTACTGGTTTAAAGAGTATTTTGAGCCTTCTGGATGATTCCTGACTACTCTTTGTGATACACAGGAATCATTCAGAAGGCTCAAAATACTCTTTAAACATTGCAAGCCTATTATTACTGTGCTCCTCAAGGTTCAAACAGAGCTACTTTTTCAAGTTTTATGCCTATTTTACACCAATTAAAACATAACATGAACTCAAGGATTGTCAACCCAGACGTCCAGAAACTTACAGCACACACTTGAAAAGTAATAAATTCCCCACACTTGCTGTGTTTCATGGTTTATATATCCAAAAAGAAGTTTGAAACATGCTAACTCTGAAGTGTTAGCTGGCAATTTACCCACTGGGAGCTGACATCAACTAACTCAAGTGAAATGGACAAACAACAAGTAATACTTGTCATTTGTTGTCTTCATGGGCCAGATTTTAATTATAAAGAATTTGTATCACATTAACAGTTTTCTGACAAGTCAAATCTTCATCAAACTTCTTTTTGTAAAGGGGGTATTAAAGAAAGCCTATACATCTGTGATTTTATTTGATTGTTTAAAGAGAGAAAATGCCTTTTTATTTACCTGTTACCAGGGAATTCCAAGGGCAAGACACATTCTTTAATAAGGCCATGAACTGTATATCACAAATAAGACTAGTAATAAACTCTAATACTGATGTTATAAAAGCTTTTGTAAAGCAAGGTTAATAGCATGACAATAGTAAACATCTCAGTCAGCATAAAATGAAATGAAGCCTACAGTATTTTAAATGCATGGGTCCTGTGAAAACGGATACCAAGGAAAGACCTTTTGTTCATGAGCTTCTATATATAAAAAATTCAGTTTTCTGCTTGTGTCTCAGTTGAAGGTCATCTGTATACAAGCAAGAGAAAGAAAACTACCATACTTGTCTGAAAAATGCTGGGATTGCACAGCAAAGTTTACATTATTGCTGATAAAGCTTTAATCAAAGATTGATAGTATTTATGAAATGAGAAGAATTCCATTATTTTTCTGTTAAGTAATATCAGGGCCAGACATGCTTTGTATTAATTTGTATTTATTGCTTTTGTTTCCTTATTTTCCTCCTGAAAATAATTGATACAGTTTAGCAGGGGACAAAAAAAATTACTCCTCTGATTCAGCCTGAAGACTAAACTAAAATAATCTAGTAAAAATGTCAGTTTACTTAGCTGGCCAGTTTCTAAAGAAGCACTCTATGTCCAAAATCACCACTGCGTCCCTCATTCAAGAAGAAGAAACAGAAGGATATCCAAGTTCAGGATCACATTTACATTTTGATGGGGTCTTGCACTGCTGGTTGGAATTAAGGATGCTTTCTGAAATTGGTGCCTCAGTCACCAATCAGTTTCTCCTATCAGAAGGCATTTCCAGAGGGAGTATGTGCAGAATATTTGAACTAACAAGCTAATGCAAACACAGTGATTTTTAGACAAATAATCACTTTAATCTCTTTTTTCCATCAAAGAGAACAAATTTCCTCCATTTTTAAAAACTATAAAGATTATTTGAAAGTTTTCAACACCATTTCTCTTCACCAAGAAAGCACAAAATAAGAATTACAATGCCATTGATCAGAGAATAGGGCATAATTTCCTTGTCCTTTCTTAAAGGGGATATACCTAGGCACATCCTGGTGAAAATGTAGGAAATCCAACAAAATGTATAGAATGCAATAGGCTCTTTTCTTAATCTTCTAGAATAGGGATTTTCTACATCTTTGTCTAAAAATGTTCTCAATTTGCTTGCTTTTGAAAACTCTGTTGATCTCTAATCTTCTCTCCCCAGAAAGAAAAACTAAACCAAACACAAAAAGCTAGGAAAGTCTTTCAAATTGTCTTTTGGTTTTTTCAAGAAAGATTCCCTCTTGACTTCAGATCATCTTAAAATAGAGGTTACTTTTAAAATATTGTGTTGTACTCTGGGCATGAAAACTCTGTTAATAAAAAATTTTAAAAAAGAAAAAAAAGTAAAAATAAGCACAACACCACCTGTTCTAACTCTTTTTTGTCTTATTCTTCTTAAAGCTCATGAACTACAATGAGTTTTAAATGCAAAGGCTTGTTAGGACATCATGGTACTTTGATATAAGAAAGCACAAACTCCAACAAAGGATGACTATAATTTCTTAATTAAAAGCTGAAAAAAAAAGACAAATAGTAATTCAAATAGTAATAGTAATTCCTGAAGTAGGAATATGCATCAATTTTTCAGAATATTTACATTGAGGAAGGTAGGGCCAGCTTTATCTTTTTTTTTAATTTTCTTTTTTTTTATATACCAGATTTTCCAGTGAAAATTCATTACCTTTCTAGGGATCACTATAACACTGAGTAACCTTCTTGCTCTTTTGGAAGATTATTAATGTAGAGGATTCACTTTTTCCCTCATCCTGGTTTTCATTAACTAGTCTTTACATATTCAGCTTTTGGCTAAAGTGGCTAACACAATCTCTAGCAGTATATAGAAGAATATACTAAATATAAGTTGAAGGGTCATGTTATTTCTGCTTGTAGAACTGTTGCTGCTATCTTTGGAAAACTGTCCTCACTTCAGTGTCCAGGGTTCAATATAGCTGTTGGTAGCATTGCAAATGCCCACAGAGAAGCTGCAAGCACAATATGGAAACTCCTTATTCTGCCAGAGGGTTAATTAGGAGGGGTCAGCTTTAAGCCTCTGAGTAGGTAATGGTCTCTTCAGTTCACTCACAGGTGTTTAGTATGATTCAATGAGCTGAAGTAGAAGCTGAAACAACTGGAACTCAGGCTTTGTCCTCAGTGAGTTGGGGGTTAGTTTCTAGAAAAACTGTTCATACATTGTTGCAGAGAGAATCCACGCACAAAGACAAGTTTGTAATATTTTTTAAACTGATATTAATCCCCTGGTTCAAATGAATATTTAGTTCTATGCCAGTCTACACCCTATCTTACACAGGATGACCAGGATTCTCCTCTATGTGTGAGTCCCTCCAGAGTGATGCTTGGTGTTTGTTGCACTTCTGTGGTCTCACTCCAGTTTGTCAGTGAGATGTCATGAACATGATATTCCACTTCTGTGGATTTGTCCACTCAGGGATCTGTCAGCATCTCTGTAGGCAGATCAAAACTACTGTGAACATTTTTGCTGCCAGTTCATGTTCTGCTGAGTATCCTTCAACATCACAACCACCTTCTGCTACCAGGTAAGTGTTCCTGCCAATGCACCTCATAAATTGCAATTTCTAGTTTCCTGCCTATAGCTTCACCTCTTCAGATGTAGGAAGTTTTGTAGGAAGATGTAGGCCACAAGTCCTCTTGCTGCGAGGCTGGAGATTGGAATTGCAAAATGTGCTGCAGAAAGTTTTGGACATTACCTTCCACACCAACAGAATGCCAGAGCAAATATCTATCCTTCCTCTTTCACAGCGCTGAAAAGCCAGTGCTCAATGACAGTGGTGGAAACCCCGGAGAGGTCAAGTTAACATTGTTGCAGAGTTCTTAACAGAGAAACCATCAGAGGGGCAGAGATCCTGCAGTGTGTCACTTCAGGGAAGAGATGTGACATTCAACATTGTGCCTCAGGCCCACTGCACCCTTCTGGATAGGCTCAACAGCAGCTTGGAGGTGCATTATCTTCTGTTAGCAAATGCTATCATTTTTTCTAGAAGGCGCAAAACTTAGGTTGTGCATTCCCCCAAGTAAACAAAAGTCATTCCCAAAACCTGACTCAGAACCTTGTGGACCTGGATGTCAAGTCACACACTGGTCAGACCTCAGGAAGGGCTCTTGAGACACATTGTGGCATGCCATGAAGAGGGGAATGATGCTGTTCTGTAGGCTCTGGCTCCAGAGCCAGCTCTTGTCCTTGAGGAGCCTCTATAATCAGCTGGTAAGGAACGTTTGCATGCTGCTTTCCATAGTCACCCTTAGTGGATGGAAGGCATAAATTTCTGGGGCTGTAGCAGGACATGAAGCAATCCAGAAAATACCACACAAAGCAGTGGCACTTCACTTAAGTGTCTCTCCAGAGACTATGGTGTAACTTAATGCAATATAATAAATACTATAATGAAATGCAATTCTGAGACCTTAAAATTAATTGGATCTAATCCAGACTTATGTTCTGATTATTTTTTTTTCAATTCTTTCAGCGAAATCAAGAGTCTGTTATTAATTCCCCATAGAAGGAAATTTAAGCAAGACACTATCCCTAAGTGTAGCTGTTTCTGATATGTTTCAAACCCCAAATACACCATAACAAGTGCATTACAGTGGTGTGAGATGCAAGACCTCAACCTGTCACCCCAAAGCAAGAAATGAATCTCCTAAAGGCAGTCATGGACTCAACTATAGCAGTGCAGAAACATATAATTATGTTTCTTTTAATATTTTTATAACCCCTTACATTTAAAGATAATTTTTCTGCATGAAATGTGTGTCTAACCTGTTAAATGGTGTGTTTTTAAAAAGGAAAATAAAAAAGTACAGTAACCCTTTAATAATATTGGGGACAATGGAGCCATTTCCCTGATATATTAAAAAATTGCAATGACAGAAGACAAAAGCACTGAACAGGGTATTAAAGAGAAACTCGCCTTCTGCTGTTTGCTTTAACAATCTAAAATAAAAAGTTGTATTCACATACATAACCTCCAGCTTTTCAACTCACCTGGAGAGCTCCCCTACCCACAATGCACTAAGTGGATGATTAAAAAGAAATGGGGGCTTAACTGAGGGGTAAGCGTGGGGTCTCTGGAGCTTTGCAAAGCACTGAACCATGCAGCTACAGCTGTCCTCCAAACAAGCCCAACATTCTTTATTTATTTGTTATGAAATATTTATGGATGTTATGAAAGGTTTAAAATAATGTGTCTGTCTCTCTCTCTCTCCCCTCTTATTTTTGCCCTGGCACAGTGTTTTCTAATGCATAAATAATTCTGGCCTGTGGACAGTGGGACAGCACATTAGGTGGGATGTATCCGCTGTATCACATTCTTTCTGCCTGAGAGAAAATATCATTCCTAGTAATTTTCTACACTTATACAATCTGCGTTGACAGTAAATAATTGATGTATGAATTTAGGACTAAACTCCAACACAATATGACTTTATGTCAAGGGTTACTCCCAGCAGATTTTGAGCTAAATCATCTTGCAAAATGGGTTCTTTCAGTGGAAAAAAGGGGAAAAAAGGCTTTTTGAAATTATTTTAATGGAAAGATTGGACCTCTGCATAGTGCTTCTTTTGATGAGGTCTTGCTTTGCATGGCTGGTAATAAAACTGAGCAATCTACCCATTATGAGATTGGAAATGTTTCATTTGTGATCACAAATGGATTTTTTTTAGATTGACGTAAGCGAGTTCTTTTTTCTTCCTTCTCTTCTCTTCTCTTCTCTTCTCTTCTCTTCTCTTCTCTTCTCTTCTCTTCTCTTCTCTTCTCTTCTCTTCTCTTCTCTTCTCTTCTCTTCTCTTCTCTTCTCTTCTCTTCTCTTCTCTTCTCTTCTCTTCTCTTCTCTTCTCTTCTTTCTCCTCTTCTCTTCTCTTCCTCTTATCTCTCTTCTCTTCTTTCTCCCTTTTTTAAAGAAAACATTATTTTCTTGTGACAGGGACTTAGCATGTGATAGGGTGCCCTCTGCTTTCCATGCCTGTATTTTCCATAAAAAAACCCACAATTATGTTTTAAATTACAAGCTGGATATATTTGCAACTTAAAGATACATAACAGGAAGAAAGGCTTCATATAAAGGATTACAAATTTATTCCTAGTGCTTCAATTAAAATCCTTTTCATCATGAAAAAGTGGTTACCATCAGACATAAAGGAAACAAGGAAAGAAATGGATTAGAGAAGAAAGCTTTTATGATAGAGATGGAACTAAAATACTCAATACCTCTATATATCTTATTAAAGACTAGAGGGGAAGATCAAAGGGAAATCATTGTATAAATAACGCATCATAAAATGTTCTTATTTAGAGGAAGAGAATTAATAAAGTGGGGTGGGAGTTATTTGTTTGGTGTTTCATTCTTTTCTCTTTCATGATTTAATGCACAGCAGAAAAAAGTATGTATTTCCCATTATACTAAATATTTGCACCTCAGCTGCTGCACCAGGCATATACAGTTAATTTTAAATTAAAACATCATCACAGTCTTTGAACAAATATCAATATCATTATCTCTGTCAGTGATTCCTTCTCTGCTTAAAATTGTAATGACTCTTGTTTACTTATGTTAAATCTCCACTTGTGGAAAATTACTGAATGTGTTGTGCACATAAACAGAATAGCAAGAGAGCTCTTTGTTAAAGGGACAAAACTCTCTCCTGGGACAGCAAGCACAAAACTCTCGCTTATTTCTCAACACTCAAGTAAATATCTGCCTGTGACTGTTCTATAGATGGCACTCATGCCTCTAAGCAAGAAGCACAGATCCAAGTTCAGGTGAGGAATATTAAAAGCAAATACTTTGATCTGAAGAGAATTCCCTAAAAGAGATTGACAAATGCTTGAAAAATAAAAAAAACTCAGATAGTTTTTCCTCTTATTTTTAGATTTGGCAACCAAGACTGTAAAATAGCAACAAAAAGATGTCTCTGGTAGAGAAGAAATTTGCAGTAATGTAAATTTGTGCCTTTGCTTGAAAAAGTTATGTATGTTGTAAGTTCTCCTGTCATTTTCTGGAATAAGAAAAGAGAAGCTATGAGGAAAATTTTGAAAGCAGTTTTAGTAAGAGAAGTTGTGATTGGGACTTAATATAATAGAATTTGCCGTTTTGTCAAATTGTTCTTACAAGCTTTCTGTTGCAGGAATTTTGTTCAGCTCGCTACAAATCCTACTGCAATTTCCTTGATGTTCCTAAAACATGCAATGCATGTAACTTTTGCAAGGCAGAAGTTTAAACCCAAATACAAACCATGTATGTATGAGTTTTGCAAAATCTGAAAACGACCTTTAACTGAAAGCAAAGTCAGAACTTCAATTTAAAAAAAAAAGCTGCTCTGCTGGTATCATATCTCTCATAGTAACAGCATCTTTGGCTGAGTTTTGAAATAACTGGTTATCTGTATAATAAATCTATAAAAGCAAATAACATCCTGGTTCATATTATCTGAAACATTCTGACATAGTCCCTGTAGAAATAAGTCTGTCTTGGATATCCTCTTAAGTGATGAATCTAGAAAAGGCATCTGTGAAGATGAACTCCAAGGTCTGATCTTACTTGGTGGCATTTGGCTTTGTTTCCAATAGGATCATGAACAGTGGAGATTCTCCTTGACAGAAGTATTATTGGTGGGGATGGGGTGTGTGTAATGTAAGAAGCACAGAAACATTTAGGAATCTGTGTTGTTCCCAACACTTCAGGTAATGTAAACTTACATTTGAAAAGGAGAATTCCTTTCTGCAACTTAAAGGGGAAAAGGTGAGTCTACTATTCCCACTGACTTCAAAAGAATCTAGGCTTCATTCACTAACCTCGAATTAGGTCCATAAATAATATAAAGTGAAATATTCTTAAGATGGACAAAGTAAACCAAAAAGATTAAAGGATTAACACTGACACTTGCAAAACCAACAAAGGCGTCAAAAGCCACTCTCATTGTTCCATCCATGGTAGAGTAGCAGGGGCTGAGGAAATGAATAAGAAACCAACACAAGTACAGGTTGCCCTTTCACTGAAAATGACCCCTTTACTGGTGTGCATCAGTGGGACAGGATCTTCCTGAGACAGAATTTGCAGCAATGATGTGTACTCTTGTTTCTGAAAGCATACATACCTTTGGCATCTCCAACATGCAGTGGTGGTGAATTCTGTGCATTATTCTGTTTGTTATTCTGTACAAAAGAACTATGCACATTTTGGAATGAATGGAGTTTGGAGGTGGTGTGGGGGGCAAGCAGGATAATATTTTGTGATTTTTCTGTCTTTTTTTTTTTTTTTTTTTTCCCTCTTTGAAACCCTTAATTCCTGTATAGGGAGCACCCTACTTCTTTATTTACTTCATTATTTTAAAAGAAAATAGTAAACAATTTTCCCCACTCATGTTATGGGCATCTTTAAATATTTTTATGTACATCTTCTGTTTGATTTTATTTCATTTGAGATTGTTTGGTTGGGAATTTTTTTTTAAAGTAACTCTATGGCATTCAAGAATATTCAATCCCATTTTATAAGAGATTCTGGATCTCTCATCATCTTCATCTGTACTGCTCCTTGTTCTGCTACATAAATATTCAGATTGACTATCCAATATTATAGTCGATGTCAAAAAAACTTAGTTCTTTGTGGTTCAATGCATAATGATGTAGTGTTGCCATTTTGTTCTCAATTATTTTCCAAATAATTTCTTCTCTTTTGGTGCCCCTGAACAATGAGTTGGTACTTCCAGAGGAAAATACAAAAAGACTCCAAGATTACTTTTCTGCATTGCAATATCTAACAAAAGTCCACAGCTGTACATATCTATAGGTAGAGTCACGCTTGTCACCATGTATTATTTGGCATTTATCAAATCTGGTTTTCACCTACGATTTCAATTCTTCATCACTTGGTAATGTTAATACTCTCTCCAGATTTTCAACCAATGAATTTCAGAATGCTTCCAGCTAATAGTAAACTTTTCCACTTCATTTATGAAATTACTGAGAGAATTTTGGTAGGATTTAGGCAGGTCAGAAAGAACTGATGCTGTAGAGTGTGGAAAATACATAAATATGTCACAAATATCATCAGAAGGGCATGGTAAATATCTCCTGCAAATCTGAAAAATTATCATTTTCAAGTGACCGTCCATGTTACACTTTCCCCTAGCTTGCTTGAGGCCCTAGTTAGTGATTTTCCAGTTCTTTATCCTGGTTCAGTCTATATGTTTCTATATGTGCATATAGGAAAAAAAATTGCAGTGGGGAAAAAAATAAATAATAAACCAATTGTTTCTGTACGTGGTCATACTATATCTTGTTTTTTCCCTGGAAATAAAAATAATGTTCCATGGAGAAACCAGAAAATATTACAATAATTTATCACCAAGCAGAGGTGAATTTTCTGGGAAACAAGGATGAAACTGATGGACTGGTGAAATGACTATGGTGGATTCACTTTGATGTTTAGATGATAAAAATATTTCATGCGCACCTCTAAAAAATTTCTGGTGGTTGTGTTTGCCTTTCTCAGGGTAGACTGAGTTTTAGTTAGCATCAGTGGGACAGTATTCATGGGGATGCACACTGAGGTGATCACAGAATATACTGCACAGCTGCCTGTAATTTGTGTTACTCACTTGTTCTAGCAATTTATTTGGATGTACCACTCAATACCTCTCAGAGGAAGCAAAGAGGTGTAAGTATGAAGAGGGAAAGAAGCCTGCTACTGTATTGTGGAAAGCTGTCAAGACCTTCTGGCTCCCATCTCAGGGTTTGAAAATTTATGACTTTATACAGAATCCAGTGAAAGATAGGTACTATTGTAAAGAGTCTGGAGTGCAAAAAGGATTATTCAAGGGAATCTGAGACAGAAGTTTTATAGAAAAGTTGTTGGGCATAGTATCAGAAAAATATTGTGTTATCCATTGTGATATCCTGGTTTTGTACTTCTGCTGTAAGATTTCAACTAGCTGAGAGTTTGTTATATACTGCTGACACCAAATAGCCAAAAATTAAGTATGACACCTGGGAATCTGAAATCACTTCAAATGCTAAGGACTGTCAGTTTATTTTATTCTACTCAGCTTTTGGAGGCTTTTGAACCTATTTTATTATTTTCTGTTCAAAACTCAACCCTAAATACGGGTACAAAGTAGAGCTTCACTGATCTCATGATGCTGGGTGGCTTTGGGTATTCTCTTTTGTTTCAGGAGTTAGAAAACATGTCAGGTCCATATAAAAAGTCAGAAATGAAGAAGTGTTGCTACTTCCCTGATTCAATTTCCTTGAACTTCCTAAATTATGTAATCTAATGAGTCTAGTTTGGTTTTGGTTTTATTTTCTGTTTTGATGGCACCAGCCAAGGCAATTGAAGATGATAGAAACTTCTGGAGCCATGGTGGGGGCATGACAGGGAAGCAATACCAAAATTTATGGTGTATGGCCATAAATACCAGAGAAAACAGGTACACTAGGATGCACTGGATAACAGCAGGTGCTTGAAGTTGCTGGAACAGATGCTACTCTTTGCTAGAATTGGCACCTGGAACTTACTGAACATCAGAAGAGACCTGACTGTCATTTTAAACTTTGTCTCATCTCCTTCCTGTCTACAGAAAGTCATTTCATCTCCTGCACTTCAGAAATCCAGCATGTTTCCTCCCTGTCACAAAATGACTGAGAAACTACCCAGGAGTTCTAAGACCACTATGGGTTTGACCGTGCTTGAGACAGTATTTTACTTGTGGCAGCCTTAATTCCATAAGTTTGTAAATGAAAAGTATGTCCCATGAGATCATTTCCCCATCTTTTTCTTTCACTGACCTTATTTGACAATAGGCTAAAAAAGGGGGGAAAGTTAAGGACAATAGGCTAAAAAGGAGGAAAAAGTAAAGGTCTGGAAACTAAGTCCATACTAAAATTCAGCTTTAAGCAAGAAGTGTCAAAACCAAGATTTTGGAGAGTCAGTGATAATTTCACAGTGCTAGCTCAGTCATAAAGGCAATTACACATGCAAGTAAATTATGTAGGCATTTGTAACACTTCTTTCTCAAGTGAAATGCTCATCAAATATTTTCTGCAAAGGCAAATATTTTCTGTACTCCTGCTTCATGTTTCACAGCACAAGTTAATGAGTTGGCTGACACTTTGATGTTCAATGTACTAGGCTTCATTGTAGTTCAGAATCTCAATCCCTGCTCATTTATGTCATTTTGTGAATTTATCAAAGGACAGGTCTTGCAAGGTCTGCTCATGGGCCTCCTCCCCATTCTTTTCTTCATCCCCAGTGTGTTTTAGCATGTCTACACTGCAGTTGCTATAGTGCTGTGGTGTGTAGCAATGCTTGAGCTGACTTAAATTAGGCCTGGTGATCCCAGGTACAATGTGAATTCAGTTACAGCTGAGGAGGGAGTGCTGAGATGTGCCAGGGCTTGTTCCTTCCTGGCTGACATGGATGTAAAAGCAATGACCCTTGCCTTCATCAGCAGTGCAGCCAGACTCCTCTGTCCTCTCCTGAGCTGGGTTAACTTTTGATGGGATACTGAGTGATAAGGGTGACAAAGCATCATAGGGGGTTATATTCTGCTCTGTTAAATGCTAGATAAGCAATACTGTGATGCTATGAAGATGGTCTTCAAAACAGGTCTTCCTTGTTTTCCTAAATTTCTTCTAGAGATTTTTACCAATAGATTTTGCAGGACTGTTCTTAGTCCCATTTATGTATTCAAGTCTACCATCCACAAATTCTTTACTCTGAAGTACTGGTCTCTACGATGCAAAATAATTTTGCCACATAAAGCACTTGTGTCTACAGTGTGTCCTATCAGAACAGAGATGGATTGTTTTTTTCTATTCACTTCAAGGCAAGCAGTCTGAAGTTTTACTGTGTTTTTAATAAGAAAACCAGGAGCTTGGAAATCTCCATTCAGAAATTCTGCTTGCATTGACTCATGAATGTAATGGATTGAATGGCCCTGATATCCACCCTCAGAAATGGAGCACTTATTTTTGAAAATATATTTTCTGTTATGCCTCTGTTGAGGCCAGTACATAAAAGAAAAGGTATGTATACGTATACGTATACGTATACGTATACGTATACGTATATGTATATGTATATGTATATGTATATCATCTATATCTATATCTATATCTATATCTATATCTATATCTATATCTATATCTATATCTATATCTATCTATCATCTATATCTATATCTATATCTATATCTATATCATCTATATCTATATCTATATCTATATCATCTATATCTATAGCTATATCTTCAATATCTATATCTATCTATCTACCTATCTATATATATAAAAGAAGACTTAGAGTGCCTTTCTGCTCATTCTCCTCCATCTTAAATAAATCTTTGCTTTTGTTTAGATATTTCCCTTTTTTTTTCTCCAGAGTGAGGGAAAAACAAATATTTTCAATGCAGAAGCAGAGAGTTACAGAAAAATCAAGCTTCAGCCCAGCCCTGAGTACATGCTTGGGCAGATAATCAAAACAGAGAACTTTCCATACACAATTGCTTGACTTCCAAGTGAATCATGCTATTTTTGTTGGGAAGACAAATCCACTTTTTTCAATGTTGTTATATGCTGAATTGAGATGACCAACTTTTTACTCTGTATGTAGCAGTAAGCACTGTTGCCTGAGATAGATAGAAAATATCTAAGCAAAGCTTTGCTTAAAATGCTAAGTCCTATTATGCAGCAATAATAGTACTAATACTAATACTAATACTAATACTAATACTAATAATAAATTTATTTCAAGAAGTCTGCTAAAATATAAATAAAAATCACCTAAAATAAAATATGTTAAAATTACCTTTCCTATGACTACAATTTCAGTATTTTATCATCTAATAGGAAAATCAAAGGTTTTCCTTTATTGTGTTTTGCTTTAAAATGTAAATTATATTTGTGTCCATTCTCAGTAATTAGCTGCACCAAGTTTCTGCATCTTTTCTCTTGGCCTGAGTTCCCTTTTTTTGGTCTTGACAAGTAATGTCCCCATAACTTACAGATTTCATATATAAAGGGTTACAGAGAATGGTGTGAAAAGGTTTAGGTTAGTTATGCTGGCTTAAATTTTTAGATTAGAATATTGGTAGCACCATTTGTACAGGTGAAAATTATTAAAAAGGATGATGAACTGCAGTGAGTGTTTGTTACCAGATCATTCTCAAACCAGTAATGAAGTTGCAGCCTAACTAAATTAACCCCTTTTCTTTCCATCTGAATGGCTGGAGCACAGAATCAGAGCTCCTTGATGTACGGGTTTTTTTAGAAAGCCCCCTTCCTCTGTGGATTGTCCTCTTGCTCTCTGGCATGTCTTTGGTGCTGTTCTTGTGTTCTTAATGCTAGTGCAAAAAAGTGCAAAATTTGCATGTTCCTCCTAGTCTTCGTAGAACTGATACTAGTTATAACTAGAGGTGCAGAAAGTTGTTTAGACTTGTGTCAAAAAAGTTTATTTTCAAGACTTCCTTATTTTATGTGTAGGAGATTAGGGGAGGAAAGCACATTGAAATGGAAAACTGAACATGGAAAACAAGAATTAAACAAATATTTGATCCCATAAAAATTTAAACCAGCATAACTAATATTTAGAGGAATATTTACATGTTTGAAAAAAATCCCCAAGCAAAAGCTCAAAAGGCATCTATTTAAATAACTGTCCTTTCAAGAGGTTAGATCAGCATATGCTGACAAGAGGCTTGTGTTGTGGGTTTTGTAGTACTCTTAGCCTAATTAACAAATGCATTACTGGCACAAGTGAGCCTGGAACAATTGCCAGTCAGAACACTCAGAGAGAAGCCACCAGGGAACACTGGATAGCAATAAAAAGCCATGGCTGCTTATTTTTAATTCTTTGGAGGGCCAATTCAAACAGCAAATGTAATTACAATTCTGTAAATAGAACACCCGAAAGCACTCCTTCTGGCATTAGTATGCATATCTTTGATATTTGTTTAACAAATGATCAAGTAGCCCTTTCCTTATGTTGCTTCTTATTTAAGGGGTTTGAAAATTTGTAAAGCAATGCTGAAAATATCATATAGCTGTGTAGGCTTTCACTTCCAAATGTATTGGAAAATCATGGATTTGGCTGGTAAAAGAGCCTGCATGTGGCTTTCTTCCTCATGTGCAATTAACAGAAGAGGTAGGTTTATGATTACTTTTTGTTTTCATACCCCTTTATTTGAAGACAAGACTGATTATGTTGGAGCATGATAAAGACAAAATTATTTCAAAGGGAAACCATACCATTTCAACATCTAAATGCTAAACTAAATTATCTGTGCTCCTGCATGACTTTTACTAAGCACAACTAGAAGAGTCAAAACAGAAAGCAGAAAACTTTACTGTCCTTCAGATGTGGGATACTTTCCCATTACCTGACATGCCGAGTGTCTCAGCAGGATGTTATCCTACTTTGTAGTATTTTGTGCAGCAGGCAGGCTTGCTGTGGTAAGTCAATTCAGAAAGTGGCTAAGGCACAGCAAGATGTGATAATAAATTAATAATGTTCAATGGACTGTGACTGTGAGAGCTGCTATTGGTGTTTCAGGTCATGATAATCCCCAGACTCAGTTTGATTTTAAAAATGGCAACCATATATTTCATGTGCAAATGGAAGAACACAGAAGTCTTGTGGGAAGCAGAAAGTTTTTAGAAAGATCAAGGCAGATCCTTCTTACCAGAGGGAGAAAAGAGGGGAAAGAATAACAATAAGAAGGCCAAAATGAAGCAAACTATCCTGCCATCTGTATGTTAATACCTCATAAACACAGGTAACATCAACAACCTGATTCTTGTAATAAGGACTCATATGATCAAAAATCTCAAATTCTTGCTGAGTCTTTCTGGTTTTCCTTTGCCTTAGAGAGTTTAGTGACAGGTTTTTCTGCAAGTTAAATAGGTGGGGGAGAAATGGTAGCAGTTTTCAATAAGATGTAAATAAGGGAATGGCATCTTTAAAAATCCTTTCTCTTCCCCCTCCAATATAATTGTCTACCCCAGTTTTAGTTTTGATTGTTTTTTAGGAAAAAAATACTATCTGGAGTTTGGCCAAAAGAACCCTTATTTATCAATTCTTTTCATTTCAGTATTGTTCAGCAGCCAGTACTAGACATCAACTTTAAAAAATGCTGCTACATTCCCAGCATTAAAATCATACCATGTTATTTGTGCAGCAGGCACAAATATTTGTCTTGTGTTTCTCATATTTTTAAAAAGTAAATCTTGCTGCTGGAATGTATTTACATTACAGAATTTATGACAGAGAAGAAACTCTGTAATTTAACAGAGGTTCCAGTTGGTTTACAAGCACTTCTTCTTTCAGAACAGAGTGGTGGGCCAAAAGGGAGGATGGCTGCTTGTTTATCCCAGTTGGTGTGCTCCAGCTCTGCCCAAGCCTTCACAGGAGGGGGAAGGACTGCTTTATCTTTTGTGACATGAAACAGTCTGCTCTGTCAGGGATACTTTGGGAATGCAGATTGGGGCAAGGTGAGTGGGTGGCATCACAGTATACCCCATTTTGTTTCTCAGCATGATAACTTCAGAGGATGTACCCCTACTGCTCTTGCCCCATGGCTATGCTTTATGGTGCCTTTGTTCCATTAGTTTTGGGTTTTTTTTCGCAAACCAGTGCACACCAAACTTATGCAAGTTAAAAAAAAAGATTCTTTTGTAACTTACATAATTTCAGAGAGCTGATTTACAGCATAGTCTCCAAAACTGTTGTCGGGGCACTGATGAAAGGTCAGTAAACTAGTGTGTGGGAGCAAGTGCTTGGAAAAAGAACTTTTTTGGCTTTGCTGGCAAAGTCAATGTATCTTGTACCCATATCCTGACACAGAGAGCAAACGGGGTATTTGCAACATGAACACCAAAAAGGAGGCTTCTGAAAGGAAAAGTTCTGCCTGTAGTGAACACCAAACTCCCAGCCCAAAGGCTCAAAGGTGATGCACATCAAGCTGCTTCTCCAGGGACTGTGTGAGCCCATTGTACTGATGAAGCCAACAAATAGACTGGAAGGAAAAGCCAGTGCAAAAGACAGTGCACAAACTTATCTTTCTAAATCTTCATTTCACCTGTTTAACTTTCCCCCAACAAGTCCAAGTGTTCCCTGTTCACCTTGTTCTGTTTTCCTTTGCTGATGAGTTCAAGATTTGGAGGCTTGTGGCACACTCTGGGTATGGGGAGCAGGGTGAAGGTTGGAGAGATCAGCATGGGATCTCCTCACAGGGGTTTGCAGGAGTGCATTAAGGCTTGATGTGAAGAGAGCATTTAGTCTTCAGCAAAAGCCAAACTTGACAACATAAGGAAGATTTTCTCTCAAGTAGATAAGGTTGAATTACGGATGAACTGGACCTTGGTGGTGGATAGGCAGGTCACTGGCTAAGTTTACTCAGAGAATCTAATACATCTGTAGCAGGGCAGCACTGAGTTTGCAAAATAATGTTATTTCCAGATGTAAAGTTCACAGAGCTTTAGAATCCTTGGTTAAGGCTGAGCATCAGAGACAAGGCCTCAGTACCCACTTCCCAAGACTGGATGTTTTGAAGTTAGAGGAAGTGATATCAAGAGCATCTAATTCCTAATTTAGTTGTTCTGACTTGTCTCTAAGCTCTTGTGAAAACTATATATTCCCCAGTTTGTCTTGCCTGTAGGGATGAAGCTGCTATTTGGAATTATGTAGTATCTTTTGAGTTTGGATCCATCTCCCATTTTGTGTTACAGCTGGAAATGGAGTGGTGGTCAAAGGTGTCCATCAGTGATCAGCCAGTCAGATCAGTAGTGAAAGCTGTCACCCAGTGTGTGAAAGGCAGTGAGTCAATTTGGTCTAGAAAGCATCTGATCCTACTTGTTCCAGCTCTCATATGAATCATTGAACTACCTCTTGGAAGATATTCTGGAGGTTCAATTTACTTACTGTAATATTTTCCATCAGTTCCATATCACATAAAATGATAAAACCTTATTGGGTGTAATGTTACAGAGCAGTGAAAATAGCATTGTTCTTACTCCTGCTTCAATTGCTGACATATAATGGTTTCACTGATACTGATGTGGAATTACTTAGTGCCACTCCACATTCACGCAGATATCACCATTTATGTCAGGTTTTTATATAAAACAGATATTTGTTTACACCTGGCCATAGCACAAAGTAAAGTAAGCAGTATGATTTATAAGATCTAGAATTGGGCTTTGTCAGAATTCAAAGTAGGGCAATGAAAACTTAATAGTAATGACATCTTATGTAGATTGGATGGGCAGAAAATGAGTGAGAGTCCAAGAAACTTAAAAAAAATATCTCTTTCTGCCTATCATATATTGCCTGAGCATATATTTTCCTTACTTTGATCTATCAGCATTTCAATGGCATATTGATTTCCAACTAGTTCTGTGCAGTTTCCTGCAGTCCTTGTGTCAAGTCTTCCCAATCCCTCCATCCCTTCTAAGGTCTTGGTACATAAGATGCTTTCTCTCTTTCTCTATATGTTACCCTCATACACTTTAGAATTCTTTATTTACACTCTCAGACGTTTCCTCTTCTCCAGAATTCTGCAAATAAGCAACTTTCCCCATTCCACACAGTCATGTCCTTTCAAAATTGCTGAAGGGAACATGTTGTGATCAGCAAATGAATAGCCAGTTACTGCCTCACTGTTGTTTCTGATTTTGCTTTATATGGCAGTCAATATCACTTCAGAAAATAAAACTTCTCTTCCATCTGGGTGAGATGTGACCACAGGTCTGGTTGCTCTTTTTCAGCCTAACCTGATTTACTGGTATCTGGTTCTCTGAATCTCTCTCATGTTTATCACAGCCACCACTGGAAAATAAAGATGTGTAAGAGTGAAGTGCGGTGTCCTGATTGCCCTTTTCTAGCAGCACTAGGAGTGTTAGTTGGCCCTAGACCTGCTGCTGCTTCCTGTGGCCCAGACAGATGCTCTGATGCAATGAAGTTCACCTCAAACTCAAAAGCCAACTGAGAAACAGCTGGTCCTAAGCTTTGTACTACCGGTGTTTGGTCTCCCTCCTTCATGGCCAGGTTGTTGGTATAGATTTGAAAGCTCAGCCATGCTCAGCTTTTCCATGCAGTTCTGTGTTGAACTGTATAGGATCAATATTTTCAATCATTTTCCTAGTTTTTTTTTCCTTTCTTCTTTAGCAGATACATATTAAAACTTTTATCTATCTTTCAAAGCTTGCTATTTTAAGAAAAAACTCCCAGAATTCCAACCAGAGACTTATTGAACTAGAGCTTATGAAAAATAAGAAGCAGATTACCTTCTATTTCTTTTAACATTTAATGACTGAATATGGGAAGGTCTTTATTATTTATCTTAGAATAAAGTCTAAAATAACCCTATGTTTTAAGAAGGAATTATAAATACTTAGGCAATACTCAGAGAAACAGTCAACTTTGTACAAAATAAATGTTTTCTGAGAAATAATATGAATATTCAAAATTGTGTATTTTATTAATGAAAATATGAGTAGAAGTACATAAAAGAACATATACATTTACATAGAATTATGCTTGTTTTCAATATTTCCAGTACCTCTTTTATAAGCATATATAGCACATTAAAGCACATATATTTTAAAGTATTTGTGAACAATTCATAAATCCACAGCAGGGTTTTTTTTATGCTGAACCTTTTACAATATATTCTTTCTCTGAGGAGAACTGTGACAAGTATATGATATCAGATAATAAACCTGATATTAGAGAGCAGTAGCCTAACATGCACATGTGACACTTGTGATGCTTTTGCTTAGAATCAACCATAAGCTTTTCTTTCTGTGGGCTTTGTGAAAGATTGCTTACCTTGTTTCATAAATTAATTCACTAGTATAAATCCTGGGTTCTTAGGATGACAAAACATTCTGGTTTTGTCATCCTAAGAACCCAGGATTTATACTATTTATACTTAAAATAAACTAAAAAATAGTTCTTCAGGCTCCCCAGGGGGAATAGAAGCCTCTTGATTTCTGAACAAGACAACATGGCTTCATTTTAGTGCTATATCAATAAAAAAAAGACTGCTATACTTTGCTTTTAACCTTTGCTATTAAAATATAAAACCATAACCAGCAGAACCACCCACTCCCCCATGACTTCTCATCCATATAAGATTGTGTTCTGTACCACAGCGTAGACATTTTAAGCTATACGGTATTACTTATGTCTCATGTTCTATCAAATATTTTCCTTTTGAAAAACATTACATAATTTACCTTTGTGCAGACATTGAAAATAGTTATCTTTGGCCTGCTGAGTTCAGTAGAATTGAATGTATTTTCCTTATTAATTTCCTAATTTCAAGTTTGAAGTTGCCTATTTACATTTGTAGAAGCAGGCAGTCTAATTATCCTGTACAGAGAAGACAGCATAAATATTTGGAGGAAGGGAAAAAAGACTTAGAGAGAAGGTGCATCCCCCATTGGAAAGATGTCACAGCAATTGCCTGAATTTAACTACACAGCGTGGTATAGCTACAAAAACATTTCAGGTTTGGGGATAACTGGTTAAATACGTTCATGAGGATATTTTTCTACCACAGCAACAGGCAACCATGTAAGAGTTGCTCCATCCGCACATAAAAAAAAAAATAGTTTTTGCAGCTGTGGTTCCACAATACTCAGTACACTCAGATGTGGCATAGAACATGCGGAAAATGAACTGCAGGACATTGATGGCTGAGCATTGGAAAAAAGCTTTTGCAGCTTTTGTTTGACCCTGGCCTGCAACACTGGCTGCAACACATCTGTCCTCCTCAGCAGGCTTGGAGCTGCCTGTGGCTGCACTGGGGCTGAGCTGGCCCCGAGCCCTTCAGGCAGGCCCTGGGTAGAATGGGCAGACAAAGGATTCAGGCACCCACTCAAAATGCTAAGACCAGAAGGGGGGATGTTGTGGTCAGGGGTGTTAATCACTCCCAGGTGACAGTCAGAAGAGCTGCACATCAGCTCACAGCAGAGGAGCCTCAGGGGAGCATTGCACAAACCTCCAAAGGCTGGAGCTTTGTCACATTTCTGGCTGGAGTAGCCATGGGTTTGTTCCTGTGCATCAAGAAGCAAAGAAGGATGTAAACAGAGGGCTGGTAACCACCAGGGACGAGCCTATTCTTTTTCCTTCAGGAGCAGTTTGTTGTCTCCCATTAAGGAGGATGCTGCCCATAGTGCTGTCATTGGGGATTACACATATTCGTTGAAGTTTACCCAGCTAATTTAATCAGACACATATTGTCTCTGTGGAAAACAAGGACTGAGTTTTTGGAGGTTTGTTTAATTATTCTCTCACATGCTTTTGGGTATTCTAAAAATGTGTCATAGTAAATGATCTGATTTTTAAAGTATTCAGCACATCCTCAGGTTAATGTCCAAGACTATCTTTGAAATAATTGTGTTTCAGAAGGCAAGCTAAATTTTCACCCTCTTTTTCTGTTTAAAAAAAACAAAATACATCAGTTGGCTCTTCAACAATTGCTAAACTGTTTCAAGAAAAATTATTTCTAATTATGGGTTTGTTTTTTTTTACATTTAATTTTTCAAGTGTTTAAGTTTTGGAGTCTATTTTAAGCCTTCTCAAGCAAGTTTATTTTGTATTTTCATCCACACATAAGTTGTAACTTGTCTCATCATAAGCAGAATATCCTTGTTGGCCATAAAGTATTCCTTAACTATGGGATACTAAGGATCTGGACCTCTGTGAGAATTTGGAAACCCTGAAGCATTTATATGAACAAATACCTTTTTTACCTTCTACTTTGCTTATTTGCCTAAGTATTCTCCACCACTATCTGACAAGGAAAAGATGTTTTTTTTTCTTCCTGCACTGAAATAGAACATTTAAGAAAAATAAGAGATAGAATTCTAAAGAAAGACAAAGTTGCTGCTTGATGCATCAGACTTGATTGTGCTCCAAAGCACAAGATTATGATGAGAAGTGAAGAAAATGCTGTTGACGACAACCTATGGTGTCAGTATGCTCGGTGGTGGTAACTTCACAAGCCACGAGGAGCAGGTGAGGAGGAAAATGTTCATTGGCTTCTGAAAGAGAAGGAGGTTGTTTTGAAATGCATAGTTAAATGTGAAACTTTTTGCTGCTGGACACTATTACCATTAGTTACACTGAAATGAAGAAACAGGTAGAAGAACTCATGGCAGAAGAGTCCATGTACATTAGTTATATTCAAGGTTCATCCAGCTCAGGAAACCTTTCACCTTCAGATCTCAGAACCACTGGAAGTCGTTAGCTTCATGATCTCTAGACTCTGGGAATCCCTTGTTGGTTTCTACAAAATCTGGAGACATTGTAGTCTAACCTAAGAAGGAACAGTTTGTTTTTATTTGGACTGAATGGGTTCTACGTGTGACCTAGTGTGAAAATTTGTTTAATCTTAATGAAATGTTTATCAAATATTTCCTTATCTATCTCTGGTCAATGAAGCATGGCTTCTGCTGATTCTTCTTTCTGCTTTTTCAGACCCTTTTTTTTGCTGTTGCTCTCTTTTCCTTATCTTTTTAAAATAAAATGCTCAATGTGTCTGGCCACCCTGAAACTATTAGTCTAATAGACTAGCAGGGCACTCTTGGTCTGTGTGGAAGCAAAATTGCCCTTAAGGAATATCTAATTTATCTCACTCATCAACCACATAGCAGTCTTCCTTATGGCTTTTTTTGTTGTTGGATTTTTTTTTGTTTGTTTGTTTGTTTTGTTGCCAGATACTATGTAAGTCATATCAAAAGAGAAAACTGGAGGGCACACATGGCAGTAAACTTTTTATGGGGCAAGAAAAGTTTCTCCCATCCTTCCTTCATGACAGAAAAAGAAAAGCTGATGTAGAGGAGAGGCTACCATTTGGAACAATCCCTAAATTGTGATTCCTGCAGTTATGGTTTCCTTTGACTGAGTGTGCAAGCTTATTGAAAGGAAGTGAGAAATCCTCTATTCAACATGAAAAATTCTATTTAAGATATTATTTTGGTGATTGGCAGAATGGAAGCTATAGAGGGAAAAACTGAAAAAGAGAAAAAAAGTCCCAAACCCAGGACTGCATGGTAAAATTACAAATTATATGAAGATTATTTTGTTTGACATTTGTTAATCTACAGAAACTTGGCATGCCGATTCCCTAGGTTTTAGCTTTGTAGTTACTCTGCTACTTGGTACCATGGCTAGCTGGCAAAAATGAAAGAAAACCTAAGCCATAAATCAGTCTCACAGCTACAGTACTTGGATAAACAGAAGGAAAATTAAAGGTAGGAAGTGTTTTTTTGTGTTCGTGCTGGTTAAATTGATTTATATCTGTCTGTCACTGAAACTATGTTTTAAAACTAATGATTGTGGCTTCACGTAGAATAGTTGATATTCTGACCCACATCCTAAGGGCCTCCTTCAGTCCTTAGCAAACAGAAATAAAAATGACCCCAGGAGCTAGCAGCCTCCACTGAGGTGCTGAATCAATGACATCTTCTTTGTCCAATTCCTTTTTTTTAAAAAAACCCAACAACAAGCAAACAAAAAATCCCCAAATATTTAAAGGGTATTTTTCATTTTAGTTGGGCATTTTTGTTGGTTTGTTTGCTTGGTTTTTAAAAATAATTATTGGGGGAAAACTCTTCTACTTCCTCTTTTGAATGTTGCTGATGTACCAGGTTCTTTCCAAGCTCCAATAACAGGCCACTACAATATAACTGGCTGGGCTTGGCTGCCAATCTATAATGTTCTTGGCCATGATTAATCTGATAAATAATAAATATATCAATCTAGTCTTTTAGACAAGGACAAATTCCTACCAGCGGGGAGGCACGAGGCCTCTTTTACAGCTGCCTGTAGTGCTGGAATTAATTATTTAATGCTTAATTCTTCAGGAAATGAGAAAGTTTTGATTAATGTTGTCCAGTGTCATTTCTTGCTTGTTTGATATGTGTCAGATAATTTTTCCTCGGCAGTCGCTCTCAAGAAGCCAGAGGCTACTGTCACTGGGATCAGACACTGAATTTCTAGAGATTAATTGAAGTGAAAATTTAGAGAAATGCACCATAAGTGCTTGCCCAAGATAACCTTTCACCAGCTAAATTTAGCTTCCTTTGGTAATGTTAGCCTCTTATTGCCCTAGTGTAAAACATTTATTTTTAATGCTGTGAGAACGCTATTTTGTTTCTTTGATTTTTTCTCATTTTTACTTCTTAACTCCATGTATGTCTGCATGATTAAAATATTTAAGGCTTGATTCTTCTCCCATTTACCTCACTATAGTTCCACAGCTTCCATGGAAACCAATATAATGTTTATGGGTTTATTGCAGAAGGGGATGGGCAACTAGAGTTGAGCCATAAAATTAGAAGTAGGTAAGCTAGGTATTAGCAATACCTGAAGATTTGTTAGTTCTAGCTCTGTAACAGGCTCAGTCTGAATGGTAGAAGCCTGTTTTTCTTACTATTTGCCAAAGGTGACATATCTAGCAATGTAGTTGGTCTTGAAGGAAGACTCCTATCCAGACAGACAGCCTGATATTGATGTGACTACTGTGAGCATAAGATAAAGGGCTCCATGCAGCTTCTGGTACTGGACATTCACATGGCTGTTTTCTCCGTAGCTCTGTACCCTCCAAAACACTTTTTTTTCTGTACTGGTATTTTCCAGTGTGTGCTTCCATTACTGTCTGTCTTTGCTAGTAAAGAAGCTCCATATTTTACCCCCAAGCCTATTTTACTGCTCTTTAAAATCCTGCAAGTGCTTGTAGGTATTACATCCTCTCAAGATGAATTTGTTTATTTTACAAAAATATAGCTCCATGCAGTGAGTATATTTCTCTGAAAGGCAACAATTTTGGGCTAAATTGGGTGGCACTGTGTACCCATGATGCATGATTATGGTGATAAAATACTTGTCCCCTCTGCTCCGCATTTCCTGAGGAGACGCCTGGAGTGCTGTGCCCAGTTCTGGGCTCCACTGTGCTTAGGAGATGTGGACATACTGGAGAGAGTTCAGCAAAAGGCCAGCAAGATGATGAAGGGACTGGAGCATTTGTCCTGTGAGAGAGCTGGGACTGTGAACCAGAGAAAGAGAATGCTCGAGGCTCATCAATGTCTATAAATATCTGAAGGGAGGGTGCAAAGAGGATGGAGAGAGACTCTTTTTAGTGGTGCCCAGTGACAGAATGAGAGGTGATGGGTGCAAACTGAAACACAACAGGCTCTGTGTGAATGCGGGGTAGCCAAGCACTGGCACAGGTTGTCCAGGAAGTCTGTGAAGTCTCCATCCTTGGAGATACTGAAAAACTCTTTAAACATGGTCTGGGAAATTGATTTTATGTGGCCGTGCTTGAGCAAGGAGGTTGGATCAGCTGATTTCCAGAGGTCTCTTTCCACCTCATCCATGATATGGACCAATCTGTGAACTATTTCTATAACCTTATTTCTTCCTAATTTATTACAGAAACATCTTTTTGGTATGATTTAAGAGTTTTCATTAGTGATACTGGGGTTATTTAATGAACTCACTCATCCACCCAGGTGCTGCATCATTTAGATCTAAGGGCTAGGACAGAGGAGTGAAATATTTAAAACATGCCCATAAATAATCTACATGTTTTTTTCCAGACATGAAGAAATATTGAACTGAAATATGTTGACCTAGGAACCTTCACAGGTTTTGGCCAAATGTGCAGACCTCTTGTGTATGCCCTGGCAGGGAAAAGAAAAGAAATAAACTTTAGAATTTTGAT
Source organism: Lonchura striata (assembly GCF_050655825.1). NCBI lineage: Eukaryota > Metazoa > Chordata > Aves > Passeriformes > Estrildidae > Lonchura > Lonchura striata. Next base: position 93,826,061 of record NC_140704.1, read on the forward strand.
ACCTGTCGAGAAACAAAAGAGGGTTTCAAACCGTACATTGTTATTTCTTTTATTCTAGAAAGAATAGCTGTTCCAATAAAATTCTAGCTTAAGACTAAAAAAGTTTAAAATCTTACTAATTTGTTTTTTTTTTTTTTTAGTTTTGTTCTGAATAACAGCTGTTTGAAGTTCCACAGGAATCAGGAATCTAAGATTTGTAGGTGGACTACAAAGAGGGTGATGGAATTGCAAACATATCATTAATTGCATAAGATTTTGAAAAATATTTTTACCATTTCTTTCAATTATCACATGGGAATCATTCACATCTGCACATGCACACAGAGGCTTGTCTACATTGAGTATAATAAATTTATATGAGGAGGGACCCTTTAAACAGAAATTTTCAACATGTGAAGAGGTATAAATAATCAATTTCCCTAATTTCTAAATACAGTTTGAACATTTGAAATACAGATAATGTCAGGAAATACCATCATAGAAAGCCTCTTTGAATTTTTCCAACTAGTTCTTTTCAAGGGAATCTGATTTTTTATTTCACTTGTTGTCCAAGCAAAACCAAAAAATTGGATTGAGCTAATAAAAATATAAACATGAAAAAATACAAAAAGTTTAACTAATTCTTGACTCACTTAAAATCCCCCCAAAACAACCACCCTGAAACCTAACCAACCTAAGCTAATGCAAGCACAAGAAAAAGGTTTTTACAATGTGTGAATGTAACTTCAAAAGTTGAATTTGTTTAGGGAATTTGTTTTTTCTGCTTCTTTCTTCAGGAACCTATTTGCATTTTAAATAATTAAAGCATTAAAACTGAAAAATTTATAAATGAGAGCTGCGAAGAGAATCCTGCTTGGCAGACAATAGAAAAGAAATTATTACCCTGCTAGGTTTGCTTTAATGTCATATCTGTCACTCTCCCCAAGGTAGGTTCATTACCATACCAAGTGCACCTCCTGCCACCACCTCCCCCATGCACACACTCGTTTTCTTCCACTCCCTCCCTGCCACTTAAGGACTCTGGATCTCTAGGGGACTTTGATCTCATTGTACACACTAACCCAAACAGAACCTCTGCTGTTCTCAATAATTTTTTCTTAAAAAAAAAAAAAAAGAAAAAAGAAAAAAAAAAGGAGAGGGAGAGAGAGAAGCGTGTGTGGGGGTGGGGGGGAGTGAATTTGTGTGAAGAGTGACAGAACGCTTTGTCCAGCGCAGCTTTGGCTGGTTGTAACAAGCGTCAGGACATTAGACGCAACAAAAGCTGGATTGGCAGTATCATCAATCACAGCTCTGACAGTCGACTTCAGTTTGTTTGTTCCACTCTGCATAATAAGTGATTGGATCAGGTTTAATTAGATATTGGGTAATCAATCATTGCCAACAAGGCAACCCAGCTTGGGATCTAGATGCTGCAAAGGGGGGAAAAAAAAGCAAATCTCATCCAGGGTGCATAAATACTCAAACGTATAAGCACATAGGGTAAAGCTGCAGAGGAAAGGTATAAAGATGTCTGCAAGATGGCACATAATAGAATCGTTCACATCTGTACTATACTTGTTACCAGACATCTGCAGTTTGACATTTTACTTTCGCTGCATAATTACTTTTCAATATAATATAATATACTGACCTGAGGGAGAAAGACAAAGCAATTAAATTATGCATAAGATCCTTTCCTTCCCAATCTTTACCAAAAAGACAAAAAAAAAAAAAAAAAAAAAAAAGAAGAGAAAAAGCAAGAATAGGAATTAGCATTCTTATGGTTATTTGAAGAGAAGTACAGAAAATTCTTCCTCCTGCCCGCTATGATGAGGAGTCCCACTGCATAACTTGTTAAATCAGCTACTCTGAATTGAGATTACATTAAATTATTTTTTCTATTTTATTTCCCAATGTGTACGTACAGATTAAGGCCCACGCAATGAAATAAAAGGAGTGATGGATGGAGCAAATTAATCCCATTAAATTTAATTAATCCCATAAATCGAGAGAAAAGTTGAAAAGAAATTCTAGAAGACCCAAAGAGAAGTGTAGCTGCATTTTTTTATAAATGCATAATGCTGATATAAGTTAGCACAGGATAAGATGTATCACTAATTAACCAGGACATCATTGTCAGAGGCCATTTTAAAACTCAGGATAGAGCATGCACAAGGCAGGTGGGAGCAATGTGGAGCCTGACTCTGGTGTCTTCTGTGTTCTGTTTAACGGTGCCCATTTTACTGGTGGACTCTTTATACTCCTATAAAATGTGTAGGGAGAATTCCGTAAGAAAGTGGGTTCAGAGAAGCTGCTGAGCTGGAAGAAGAGTCACTTCCACTCAGAAGCATCAGGAAATGCTGAGATTCCAGCTGTAAAAAACTTAGATGGAACCAGGACAAACATGCTACTCACTGGCATCTACTGTTGTATTTAGGTGTCTTTTAGGAATTTGCTTAGTCTGCATCATAGAATACAAGGACAGAAGTTGGTCATGGATAAAAATCACTGCCCTGATAGGGACCAGGAAGGATTGTTGCCTTTGCCTATTACAAACTAGATGAAAGTTTCATATGACAGTGGTTTAAGGAGTTTATTTTTTGGTTTATCTGATCTGGTACTTGTGTTCTGACAAATTAGAACCTAAAAGAAGTCTGTGGCCTCAGTTAGGCAAGATGCTGTATTAGCTAAATCTTCAGTATGATCAGAGGAAACTGATCAAAGGACCTGTCTGTTTACAGGTTGTGACAGTAAATTCTGTCCTTTAGGCCTTTTAACCATATCTGAGGGAAAAGCCTACTGGGGCTCATGACTAAGACCTCATGTAGTGAAAGGGCCAGTTTTCATTCTTTTTTTCACAGCTGTCACTGTCAACATCTTTGGCTTTGCAGTAGAAGCAGAGAACATGGTCAGAACATGGTGCCCATCTGTTTAAAATGTATTAATTTGGAGAAAATAATTCAAATTCTCTTGATCAAAAAAGCTCTGCAACCAGGAATCAACATGTACAAGCAACCTATTTGATTAAAGCATGTTTGATTTGTGGCCTATAATTTGCAGGTGCTTTCTGGTCTGTGTGGAAAAAGTATCTGAGATTTTACATCATGGCACCAGCTTTAAAAAGGGAAGAAAAGGAAGAAGAAGGAAAAGGAAATCTACAATAAAGATTTTCCTCTGCTCAGCTGTGATGTGCTGCATTGAACAATGTTTCATGTTTGACACACACTTTAACCTGACACCAGTGAAGTGATAGCCTGAGTATTTTGTCCAGTAGAGAAAGCTTTTATCTTGATTTGTTGTGTTATGGATTGAACTTTTTATGATGTATCTGGATCAGCTGCCATGATTCCTAGACCTGGTAGTAGCCATCAAATTATCAGAGTCAGCCATCATGTCATAAAGAGATAGTCTCCCCTGACTCCTCTTCAGTCTCCTCAGCTGTGGATCAGGGCTGGACAGAGCTTTTCTCAGACATGCTGAATGTCAAATTTATTCTCCTGTTATGGCTAGTGAGATTGGACTCCTCTGCAAAATTTACAGTGAGACTTTCAAATCAACCCTCTCTCTTATTCTGCTTCTCTTAATTCTTTTCAAACGCACCAGTTTTGGTGCCAGAAGCAGTGTTGTTTCTACTCCACTCTTCTTGCAGGGTGTTATCTGATGGAGCTGCCCCATACTGAATCCACAACTTCCAGCAAAGTAGACAGCTTTGATTTGAAGATATGAAAAAATAAGGAGATAATTCTGGTCACTGAGTGACTGCTCACAGTGGTGTTTACAAAAACCTATACTTGTTTTTATTTTTATGGCATGTATTTTTATTTCCCTGCAAAAGAGGCAACAAAAGGTCTGAAATATGTCCTTACCCATTGTCAGAAAAAGGGTCTGTATACTTTTTAGGATTGTAGTGTTTCTTGGCAGGTAGGACCCAATCCAGGAAGGCAGTTCTCAGGTTGTTGTGCCGCATCCCCTGCTCTGGCACGCCGTCAGTTGCGTTGCTGTCAGGTCCAGAGTATGTCTGACCTCCAGCATGACCAAAATGCCAACAAAACTGTCCAGCCACTCTGCCTACCCCATTGAGAGCGTGGTTTGGTCATTCGTGGCACCACCTGGGGATGCATACAGTACTGTGCTGATGTGAAACTTAAAAATTAATAGTCTAAATACCTGACAATCCTCAAGAAGTTACTGAATTGTAACAAAAAAAAAGTTTATGATTTATTAATTTTAGTACTGACATTTCCATTTCAGTCTGAATTCCAAATCTTGTTTAAATTCAGATGATTGTTAAATGCCCTCAGCTGCCTAGCTATGTCAAAATATTAAAGCAGAACATTTCAGTAGCTTTGAAACAAATGGGGTTTGGGTTTTTTTTCCTAAAATTTCTTGTAGACTGGTTTACACAAACCAGGTTTCATGTATGAGTAGTTTTTCATGACTATTCATGTGGAGAGCTATCTTTCCAAACCCTGAATTTATTTTCAGAGTGTTTTACATAACTTGGAAAAGTAGTAATGATGAAAAAGAAGGGTGTTGAGAGTCCCAGTACCATCTGCTTGGTAGTTCTGGAAATTTTTGAGTATATCGTGACATGAAATCACTTACCAAAATGTGTAGGAGCTGAAGACCCTGGGAATTTAGGCTGCAGATCCTTTGTCAGGCTGCCACTCAGGCTTCTGAGGAGTCAAATGGATGAGCAGGCATGAGACCTGGGTTGTAACATCATCTAATTCAAACCCTTTCTATGAAATGGCTGTGCTGTAAGCAGTCTGAGATCAATCAATCAATGGGAAACAGAGTCTTTTTAAGAGGTTTTCAAAAACTTGTTTTATTATCATCAACATTACCACCAGAGCAACAAGTACTGTGCCACTTGTGTCAGGGCTCCAATAAAAATCAGTGACCCATTTTGCCAGTCTTGAAGCAGATCTGCTAGGACAGAGTCTGCCTCTTTCACAGCAACTTTGTTGAAATTCATATACAGTACCACAGATAATTGGGTCTCTAATCCATCTGTTAACTGTTCAAGTTCACATGACTTCACTTTATTCAGAAATTCTGTGACAAAATAGTCTGTTAGCTCATCTTGAATTCCCTTTATTCCCTGACACTGTATAGAGAAGGCTTCTTTCTTCTCTTCTTGCCATTCCACTGCAAGTAATCATACAGTATGTGAAAGGAGATCTGTCCACAAACTCCTCTGATTCTTATTCCCTTTCCCTGAAAAGGACCTTTGCAGCTGTAAACTCAGAAATGGCACTTTCCTTGACATTTCTCTGGTAATATCTGCTTGGAAAGCTTGGGAAAAAACATTCATGCAAGGCTTCCTTGTAGCTGGTATTATTGTTTTAGTGAAAGAGAGCAGAGATGAAACAGAGTACAAACAAAACAGTGAGCTTATTTGTCAGAAAACAAAACTTCAGTAGGGGAAAAATATTTTCATAATTCACTTGCTAATTAAGTCAAGTTAGATGTTATTTGCAACTGATTTATAACATCCTTCCTTTCAGAGTGAAAATAGGCTTTCTGCCTACAGTGTCTCAAGAAGATTTTGCCATGATCTTGTACATAAAATCATGATGATTTCACAGTATTTGAGAAACAAGTCGGAAGGAGTGCTTGTTGTTTGTCAAATTTTTATAGCTCTGGCCTTGCTTTCTTCAGCAAAGACCTTTTTTGAGCACCATACTTCAGTTTATTTTGCAGGGCAGCTTTTGTGAGCTCAGACATACTAGATTTTTGTGATCCCCTTAGCTACTTTTTTCCTATTTGCATTTATATATGTCTTGCCTATGTACAAATCCAGAAAAAAATAACCTGAGTATTGGCAGTGTGTACACTTCCAAGAGATCCCCACTTTAAATATTTTCCCTCTGGGCCATATGGTTTAAAGATATCTCTGACTGTCCTCAGAGCTCATTTTCTTTAATCCTGGATTAGCCTTGTTGCCCTTCTTTACCTTTTCAAGTACTGCAAAGTCTTTCCCCCACTGCCACCACCTCCCGCCCAATGCAATGAGGGGGAAAAGAGCATAATACTCAAAATGATTTAATTTTGACCAAAGCAATACATAATCTCAGAGTATCCTCCCTGGATTTCTAAACTTGCATAGCATTTCATTGGCCTATGCATGAAAATTATTTTTCTACAACATCTTGATATTTTTAAAAAGAAGATTACAATTGTATCAAGGTCTTTAAGATGTCTTCAGCAATCTCATGTGTATTGAATACTCTTGAATAAAAAATGGACTTATGTCCATTGGCCACGTAGACAGTTGCATTTAATTTGTTAAAATGGACATTTACTAATTGTAATCAGTGCTTACTGATAACACATTGTAGAAGATGTAGGTTAAATGCTCAAAAGCCACTTGGTTATCATTTCAAAAATGATAATAAAGCAAGATCTCTAACAGCAGAACAAGTGCTACTTATTTGGGATCAAGGAAAAAAAAAACATAATTATGTACCAAAGGGGCTTAAATGGAAAAGCTGTGTTATATAATTCTTTGTCAATTTCATATATATTAAATGGAATTTCTGAGTTTTTATATTCCCTTTTCTAATCTAGAATAGCAACGAGAGGATTAAAGATTGCTTCCATAAATCCTACTTCTTACACTGACTTCAGAAACACCATTTAAAAAAACATTCATCTTCTCCCTCCAAGTGCAGAATTGCTGAATGACACTCAAATATTAACAAGTAACACTTTCAAATTATATGGCTCCAGCTTAATAATGAAGACCTTCAGATCATGAAAAATCATTGGCAAACAGAAATTGCACTTTTCCAAAACCATCAAAATAACTTTGTCAGTCTGTAGTGATGGTGATGGCTTAAGCAATTATTTTTTAATAGAAGATTGTAAACACCTGCCAGAATCCTCCACGTTCCTTAGCAGTGAACATTCTCTCAAAAACTACAGTTATGCTCTTTAAAAAAGAAAACATACAAATAAACAAACAAACAAACCACCCCCATCCCTGAGAGCTAAAATAACAATATTTAGACTAAATGGACCAGTCAGGGAAGAAAAAAACCAAAACCAAAAATCAAATGCTCATATGTAACACACTGAACCTCTCTTCATCTCTGCTGCTATCCCTGCATACATTCAGCATCCCCTGCAAAATACATTCACTATTTATAAATGTTTTAATGCCTTGGCATGTTTACCCTGATTTTGGTAAGTATTTTTTCATAAAATGAATGGTCTCCTTGCGAACACTCGCCTCTTTACATTGGAATTTGCTGGACATGATTTTGTGTTGCTAGAGAAGAGAGCAGGGCTCCAAGGAATAAGTAAGGGGGCTAGAAAGATATGTGGAAAAGAAGCTGGGTGAGATTTTGCACTCTTGCCACCAAACCAGCAGCCGGCATAGATGAGACAGCGTTACAAGTTTAGAACAGCTGCCAACGAATGTTTGATCAGGGATAAAATATGCCGAGGTGACAACATCTTTCTCCCCTGCATTTCAGGGACTATCATTAAAAATGCAGCAAGGCTCGTACAGGCCCAGAAGGTCCTATGTTCTCTCAAGATACAAGGGAGAGAGACAAGTTCACAAGATGTCAGGAACAATATCCATTTGTGTTTACTATGCAAACCCGCTGAGTAACCTTTCTATTCATGTTTGTACTAAGGACCATTGAGAATTTAGGGGGAAAAAAGGGCTGCTTAGAATGAGAGGGGTGTGGCAGCCATGGAGGAACAAATGTGTGTTTGGGAAGTGGAAAAATGCCACTGCGTTGCTAAATGGCTTCTCTGGGGGGAAAAAATAAAGAAGAAATGCAAGATTAAAAGATGCTTACATTTTTACAGAAATCCAGCTAGAAAAGCTGCAGCATGGCTACAAGTTAGTGTCCGCAGCCCCTTCCCTCCTCCCCTTTTAATAATATATTGATGTAAGCAGCTTGCGCATGCCAAACAAATTCTCTACATGAAAAGTCAGCTGTCGGAAGGAGGCTCATCAATCTGGCAAAGTGCACTCAGGTAGAACGCCTCTCGGGGAGCCCGCCCTGGCAGCCTCGCCGCTCCAGGGAAAGAGATTACCGCAGTGGATGGGCTCATAAATGTTCATTAAAGAGTCTTTCCACCAAAGCAGTTGTTTGGCAGGAACAATGGCAATTTAATTCTCAGTGATATCATGGGGGGCTATTGCGGATAATTGAACTATAGGAAGTTTTGCTATTAAAACGGCAGAGACAGCCAGCAAAATTCTCTCAATCAATGCATCTTTACTAATACAGAAAGGAGAGCAAATCCCAAGATGTTCAGTTTGGGATTCTTGGCTGAAGTTTTTAGGAGGCATATTATGTATTGCTTCTCACGTTTCTCACATTGTCTCATCATTTCTTCTTCTCTGAATGAGAGGAAGAAGAGGAAATGTATTTATTTTTCTGTTGCACCTATGATTTCCCCATGGATGACGACTGGATAACACAGCTTTAGAAATGTTATCCAGTGTTGTAAAGCAGCTACAAAAGACACACCCAACACACTGAATTAGGAAACATGTTTTATAGTTTCAACTATGATAAAAAAATCACTTGCTTTATCAGTGCAGTACTGGTCTTCTTTCTCCTGAATCTAATGGCAAAGACCCTTTCTATTTCTATAGACAATATCATAAGAATTAACTAGATATTTTCCCTAATTGTTTAATGATTTAGAAATTGAATTCTGAGCTTTGGTTTTAATGCCATAGGGGATGTATTATGATAAGAATATGGTCATAGGAGCTGTATTACGATAAGAATATGGTGATTATGGTAAGAAAGGCTTTGTGCATGTAGTGGGAGACCAACCTTTTAAGTTAAGAATTGAAATATGGAGATTACTTTCCTGTTTAATTGACTGCTTAAAAAACTTTAAGCATTTTCATAGATTAAAAATAACATGATTAGCTTTGTCAACCAGTTAGAGATAAAGATTGAAGATGCTTTACCATCCATATTTTAAGAAAATAATGAAAATTGGAAAAATGTTTTTCAAAATTAAATACTGACTATGAATATGTTTCAATCTCAAAATGATCATTGCAGGAAGCATGGTCAGCCACCATGAATGCTAGTACAATTATCAGTTCTCAAGGAACTAAAATAAATCTTTAAATTTATTTCAGTACATCTGCACTGGTTTCTGCTTGGGCATATGGTGATCAAAGGATAAGAGTATTGAGAAGTCTATCTCAAGAGATTAGATTTCCAAAACTGAATAAAGAATTTGCCACAAAGAAGTTCACCTAGTTTTCTAGCAGAGAACAGGTCTTTTTGGCATCTTTGTTTACTAGTGAAAATTGTATAAATAGGAGCCTCTAAGATTTTATGTAAAAGTGTGATTTTGCATATAGGTAGGTGACTAATAGAAAGACACTACTAATATTTTACTTCTGCTTAAATTATTTGTGGGGTCTTTTTTTCTTAGTATTGCTATGATTGTTCAAGAAGTGACTTGAAAACAAATATATGTCTGGTTTAAAACAAGTGAAAATATCCATGCAATCCTTTTGTTGGTTTAGCTGAATTCTCTTTTAGATTAACAAAATTACTATCAAACAGAAATAAAACCTTTTACTTCCTGCATAAGAAAGTATTTTGCAAGACCAGGTGACATTATTACACTCAGAAAATAAAGAATCTGTGCAAAACCTAAGGTTGCTGTATAGAAGCTGTGGATGCCCCATCCCTGGAAATGTTCACGGCCAGACTGGATGAAGCTTTGTGAACCCCGGTCCCTGCCCATGGCAGTGGGATTGTAACTAGATGATCTTTATGGTCCCTTCCAAACAAAACCATTCTTTGATTCAATGAATACCCAGATGGAACATACCAGTGTGCATTTGGGTTTATTACAATGGTGTCCCATACAGTGGTCGAACTTCTTGAACAACTTTATGTGAGTGGTAGCCCCACAGTGTGTGAAGCCATCTGGCTTGACCAGTAATATTGAGGGAAAAGGGAATCTCATTTTCTTACCCTCACACAAACATCTAAACCACAACCATATTCAGGATGAAAGTTTCTGGACATCACAAAGAAGGAAAACATTTCTCAGAAATCACATTTCTCAGAAATCACATTCCTTTACTGTAAGCACGTTTCTAAAGAACTTTGGTATTATTATTAGAATTGGCATAAAAACCATTAATTGACATCTAATATATTCTCTCTCACAAACATACATATGTATTTATTATGTTATTGAAGCTTTATGTTAACTTGAAAGACAGAGTATGCTACTCTGAAAAGAAAATCTGAACTTTTTATGCTACGATCATCACTAGTACTTTTACTTCTCCAGGATCCAGGAAAAGGTCAAGCAAACCTGGAAAATATTTTTATTTTCATGAGGAGAGTTTCTTACAACCAGGGCCTCACTTTAGCTTTCTTCAAAAAGACATCATGTGATGGTACTACTAAATTAAGAAAAAAAAGCAGAAATGGAAAAAAAAGTTAAATTTTGAAAATCAGAGTTATAAATGTCCTAAACCTGGATTAGTTATGGGAAATAAACCATGGACATTACCTGTTGAGACTGAGAACATTAGATATCACTAAAAATGTCTGAGAAATGGGAATTAGTAAAAAATTAGGTAAAAATAAAGTGGCATTTTGTACGTAAAGATTGTCGATTATGGTAAGATTTTTCACAAGTGTTTGCTAAAAGCTCTAAACACTCTTGATAGTGTCAGATTCTAAGCATCCATCCAAAAAAATGCAAACATCAAAAGATTTTTTGTCATGGAAGAAAAAACCTTCAACAGCTGGACATGTCACATGAAGGCATCACAGAGTTTAAATCTAATACAGAAAGGCAAAGTGAAGAATGGTGTCACACGTGCATTCATATTTACACTTCTATTAGCAGCTCATTTAATTTAGGATGCCTTGAGACTTAGTAAGTTGAGTGGGATGAGACAACATTGTCCATTGCCACTTAGTTCAGTATCCCTCATTGTTATTGCTGTCCTTTTCTTCCTTTTCACATTGCTCACATTTAGAGCCATTGTTTTATTCTGCCTGCTTAGCACCTATTTGGCCTCCTCTTACACCATCTCTAAGTTTTTAATGTTACTGAGCAAGTTTTCCCTCAGCCATGTGACACGTGATGGGCATTTTAGCCATCAGCACCAATGTCAGGATGTCTTCACTTGAAGATGCACAGTTCTTTCTCACCTTCCCTGAGCTCCCCTTACTAACAAATGCCAGCTGCTCTTGGCATCAGTGGTGTTGTGGCGGTTCTGGCACCCACACAGACAGAGGTGAAGGTGTCACATAGTGCAGGGCTGCTCAGCAGGTCTGTAACATACCCACACGTCCTACTGCTTTTAGCAGGTGGATGTGCCCTCGCCACGCATTCCCCTTGGCTGGGGAAACCAGTCCAGCAGTCCTGAGGGGTCCAGCCCAGCCACGTGCTGCAGCTGACAACGGAGGGGAATCCCACCGAGGTCAGCCAGAGCAGGGGTAAGACCAAACTTCCAGATCTTGTGCAATACACCAGAAATATCTCTGATGCTCTGAGGTCTGGCAAAATTCAGAAACATTTTGTTTCTCGCATTTGTCACTGTTTTATTTTTATCCACAACAGTCAAGTGGACTGTGATTTTAATTAGCTTGTACTAGAGCAGATTGTTGGAGAACTTGGAGGTTTTTAAAGGGGAGCCTTCTCATCATGTGGGGTTTTCAATGCTTACTTGTCTCTACTAATTAGAAGTGCTTATAAATTAATTATAAGCCTGCTTTTCAAACCAGTAGGAAAAAAACTGTGTGCTATGCTGGATATGATTAAGATATAAGAACAAAGAATTCAAGAGAAAACACATTTATTCATAAATGGATTTTTGACTACTTTAAATAAACATTGCAAAGAAAGCCTAAAATAAAAATAATAAAAAAAAAGAAAATGTACATTATAATATGCAAATACAAACATCCTTTACTTCTAATACAGAGAGGTGAATAAAATCACAATTTGTATATAGCCTTAGGAAGAAGTGTAACTCTTCCTGGAAACCGTTCCTATAACTCTACTGGGACAGGAGTTATAGCCTGTTGCATAGGAATTGACACTTTTCCATCTCCATCTCATTGTGTCTCTACATAGCTCTCATACACTTGGAATTGCAACACTGACTTTTTGTATTAATTTATGATTTCATCTTCATTTATGTGCTTGAAGAGTGGAGAGCCAAACATGCACTTAAAATACTTCCTTCTAATAAAGGCTTAGAAGTCCCACCTCACTGGTAAATAAAATGATACAAAAGGCATGACAGAAAAAAAAGATTAGAATACTAAATGGAAAAAAAAATATATATAAGGAGGTCTATAATGTGTGTAACCTTTCTGCTTTATTGGGATTTTTTGTCTCATAAAACCAGGAGTGTGGGATTAGAAAGTGCAAATGAAAAATAGCTTGTTACAGTAAGATGAATTGTCAATATTTTTTCCTCTATTTCTCATTGGGATTTTTGTTTTTTCTGGCTGTTCAAGAACTTTTATAAAAAGGTAAAAATCAAAGGAAAAGGGAAAATCCATGGGATTCTGCTTCATTATGGTAGCTGCCTTTTTGTTTATGACATTGATTGCTCAATGTTTTTAAGGCGTCGCCTCCATCGCTGAACTAGCCTGAAAAACTGTTAATACTCTTCTGCACAGCTTTTCTTTCCCTTTAATGTTTCGATGCCTTCTCCATCTGATTCTTATCTTGTCACCTAATCTAGAGACCTGCTGTGTCAAAGGACACCAGCTCTCTGAAGCTGCTTGAATCTGTTCTGCCTGAATGTGAATACACAATGACTCAGCCCGGTGAAATGAGCCAGGGCACAGCAAATCAGGTGTATTGCTGACCTGCTTGGTGAAAGGCATCCATCTGACTGCTTACCTTCCCTGTATTCTGAGAATGTCAACAAAAACACATATTCCTGATGTCAACTCCCCTTTTTCTCTTTTGGGACTTTGTGTATTTTGTCACATTTAGAACTGAATGACAGAAATAACCTTTTCTTCCCACTAAGAAGGATAGCTTGACACAAAAAAATGACCTGGAGACTGCTCTCTGAAGAAAGGACTTTTTGAGAAAAAGGGAAATTTGGAAAATACTTTATGCCTTTTATTAAATTTTGTGTGTGTGTGAACATTTTCTATTCTCTGCATTTTCCAAACTTTTGCATGAATTTTGGAACCTTTGACACGCAACTGATAAGTTTACTAAACTCTAAACCTGAAATGCATTTGAGTTTTCTATACACAGATCACATTCCACACCTATGACTATTTAATCCTGCCACTCATTGAAATGAAGCAAACCCACAAATACTTTTAACTCTTCCTCATTGAGAAGATGTGAGGCATAATCATACAATGCACACTTCTGCCACAATCATTCCTCCTCCTTAGATACTGTTTCACATTCAGTATTTTTATATTGTTTGTAAGTTGTATATCTACTTCCAGTTACTCTTCAAAGACCTAGTGATTAATAGTGTTATTTTCATTTCTTTTCAGACACTGCAGTGGTGTTTTCTCCTAATTCCTTTGTGGCTGTTTTAAGCTGTTCTTGCATATTCCCTTTTCATATTGTTTTCACTACTATTTATTTTAGGAATGAATTTGAGCTGACTTAATCTGTCTCTTAGGAAAGAATCTTCTTTGAATTTTCTTCTGAAATCAACATGAACACTGTTGATATTTTCAGAAGTGATTGGAAAAGAAAGTGGTGACTTGTACTCCTGTCATTTTAAAGACCTTTCCTGTATCAGTTTATATTAATTATTATTTTTCTGGAAGTTTCTATATGATTTATGTAATGATTGAAGTCTAATATGACCTGTGGGAATTTAATATAGACTACATTTTAATTAAGAATCATTAGTCTACTATGTTAGTTGTTAGTATGGTGATTCTTTGAACACATTCTTCCAGCACTGTTTTCTTCAGGAGTGTAATAAAAAGGCATTCTTTTAAGTCAAGTCTTTTGCTTTCAGTAGTTTTTCAGGAAAAAAAAAATTTGGAGGTTTTTCTTGCTCTTACTGTCATCTGAGACAGAATACAGAGCTCATTTACTTTGTCCAAGTGCTTAATTTTTAATTTCTTCTGTTTCTGAGTGATTCATAATGCATATATACAGGGGAAAAGTACTTTAACATATATACCTAACAGAAAAATGCATTTGTTATCTATTAGCCTTACATAGTATTTATTCCAAATATTCCTACTTTCTTTCTTTGGGGTCTTACTTTTAAAACATTGTTCTCCTCACATATTAACTGCAGCAGAATCATAACGGCAAGAACCACAAGAAAAATTTAAAAATCCCAAGTATATTGTAGCTTCAGAGTTTCACTTAGGAACATGACAGAGATGGGAAGATTAGATCATTTTGAGTGTTTAGCTTTTGCAATATTAAAAGCAGCAAGTATCATCACTGGTTGTGCTTAATGCTCCTGTGCATATCTACAAACATATATTCGCTCTCATTGAACTTCCATTTCGGTATCAGACACCTTTATCCATGAATTCTAAGTATTACATTCTTTCTCCACTTCTTTTTAATTATGAGGTTCAACAAAAGAGAATTACTCTTGTAATTCTACTCAGGATTTATAATTTCAGAAAGCCCTAGGTGCAAACCTACATTCCAAATATCCTCATTTAAAAATGGACTGCTGTAATTATATGATCATTTCTTTCCAAATCTGCAGGGGACAGTAACTCAATAGAAAGCATGAAAAAATTAATGAGAAGCTTAATTATAATAATATCATTAAATCCTAATAAGAGAAAAAGTCTAACTTTATTTTAGCTTTGGACACCTAATATAATTTTGTTCCAGCATGGTAATGATATTTTCTCAGGTTTTAGAGAAACTAATAATGTAATGGCAAAGGCTGGATAATTTTAATTTTCCTTCTCTTTCTTTTCTCTTTCTTGTTTATGTAAATAAAAAGAAAAAAAATCATTCTTTATTTGTAAATGTATCTGGGCAAAATCTAATACCATTTAATTAATATCAACTATACATTTTTTCCATCAATATTTAGTACTTCACCAGAAGATTATAGCAACCATTGTATAATTTTTTTGCAAAAACATACTTTCTCTTTCACAATTCTGGCTCTAAATACCTTAATTCATAGTGGCTGAAGACAGGATCTTTGAGGTACTTTCCCTTCTGCTTTAAAGACCAACATACAAATGACAACAGCCAAACTTCATTTACCATGGCTACAGACTGGTGGTTGCATTCATGCCATATTAATATTTAGCAGATATCAGAATTTCCTTATTTTTTTCCCATTTACAATCCAGATACTTTACAGAAGTTATATAAGGAGTACAACATTCCTGAACACACAGCCCTGCTGGTGACAAATGTTTAAACGTGGAGTGCATTAGTGTGGCATCAGACATTGTCAATAATGCATGCTCACCACCATTTAATTATTTTGAAAACATCTGTTGAAGTAAAATATGTTCCAGAGGGGAATAAGGAAGTCAAGTGCATTAGTGACTGTGTGAACCACATTCCACTCTGTAACACAGAAAATCCTAAAGGGAAGACCAGGATTCAAGGATATCAAGAGAATGTTAAGATTCGCCTTCAGTGTTAGTCTTTGTAGCCAAAGAAATGGCATAGATAAATCTTTTGCTTAGGGTTGGTTTTCCAAGAATTTTTAAATTAGGGCTAAGATATTGCATCAGAACATGTAGTAAAAATTCTTTCTTTTTTTCCCATAACACACCTGAATGTATGCCATTTATATTCTGAGATATCCTAAATCATTACTGATATAGTGTGAGACCATTTTACAAGTGAAGGTTACTTTACTCTTAGCTCAGGGTAAGGAATGATAAATTCTCTCAAGTGCTGGTGTCACAGAGCCTAATGACAATAAGTTTATGTATGACTGTTTACAATCTATCTGACTGTTTAAAATCTAGTCAACTCTTAACATTCCATCCTTTCAGCATCTTTCATAAATTACTTAAGGAGGAAATGCAGGATGCTTATTGAGATGCTGCCTGACATTTCACTGGAATAATTCTCTCATTCTACTCTTTTTGAGAACAGCACTATTATCATCAAGTTAACTTAGGAGATCATAGCTAACAGTGAAAGAACCTAATAGATTTGCAGTCAGGGTATGCAAATATGGATATGCCACAGGCAGTATGAGGCAACACTCTTAAATTATGTGGACATGAATTCAGAAATGGATAGCATGCTTTTTTAAATGCTGCACAGAAAGGAAGGAGCCAAATAATTAATATAACAGCCCAGCATGTCACACTCAGCAGTTAAACTCTCCTGGAAGTCCTTAAATCCAGTCAGTGGAGACAGCCTGAAGACCCCAAAGAGCAATGCAGAAGGTTGAAGCAAGGTGTTCACTGGGGGGCTGACAGCAGCATGCAGCAGGGAACAGTCAATACTGATTTGAAGAGATTTGCATGTGGCTGAAAATGCTACCAAAGGGGAAAATGAAGTTGCCCTAAAACAGCAATAAGGGACAGCTTTGTGAAGAAAAGGTGATACTCTGGTGATAGAGAGAAACTTCCAGTGTGGGAGGATGTATGAAGCCTCAAAGAAAAGCTCATGTTGAATCGAGCAAAGAAGAAGACAGCAGCAGAAGGTACCAGGTGCTGCAGCCTGCTGTATTCCTGAGGTGGCAGAACGAGGCAGAGTCCTGCCTACAGCAATGAACACTGTCCAGGGTCCTTGGCTCCTCTGGCTTAGGGAGAAGAAACTGGACACAGTCTTCCAGCAGTGTTTGAGCCCACTTAAGATGTAATTAATTTTCAGAAGGGTAAGCTTGTCTATCTTTTGACTGTAGGGGAAGATGGTTGATGAGATTCCTAACTGAGACCCAGTCATTAAACATTCAAAGTTTGGTGAGAGGAATCCAGGCTGGGAGTATATGGGGTTAATAGTCCTATATCTTTATCTCAGCAGGCAGCCAGTACTAGTGTTAATAGCAGGGAATTCTCTGAGAGCCATTAGAGGAATCTGGGGGAGCTCCACTGCTTTGTGGTCCCTTTCATCAGCCTTCTTAGTATGACAAATAGCTTGAGGCTGCCTACAACTCAGTTATTTTTAAAGGTGTGTGAAAGTATTTAAAAAAATCTGTTTAAAGCCACCATTTTGAACTGTCTTTTCAGTGACACGAAAAACACACCAAACTAATTTAAGCTGAGTACGCAGACCTTCATTTTCACCAATACATTTTTCCCCATCTTGATTTTTCATGTGAAAGGCTCATTTGGCCATGTAAACTCAATCACCAGCTGAGAAAAGAACATTGAACAAACCTCCAAATTCTTCTGTACACACAAGTCTGGACTGCACAGCTTATACCCTTTACTCTAAGTTACAAATGAAAAATATCACTTAGCTCATTTACTGTGTTTTTGAAAACATGAGAAGAAGCTTGTGGCTAGAATTTTTACATTCTCCCTAGTCCCCTCTGCAAATAGTTGAGGAGAAGATGAATTTTTCACCAAAACCTCCTGATCATCATAAATAAGTCAACGCTAGAGAGAATGTTTATACCAAGGGAAAAAAACTCCATAGAAGATATTGGCAGAGACTCCAATATGACATGGACACAAGTTCAGTTCAGTGAACAAAGTCCCAGTTTGTTCTGGAAGAATGTTTTGAGGGAAAAGCTTTTGGAATGTACAATCACAAAGCAGGTACAGAAATTACTACTTTATTTACATGGTTGCAGAGGTGATAAATAGTGTTAGCAATACGAAATTCTTGAGTTCCTGGCATTTTACTTCTATATTGTCTGTTTTCAAATCTCAGCACATTGTTTTTATGTTGTACATACTGAGTGTTGTAGTCATATATATATATATATATATATATTTTGCAGCTGCTTATTTTCAGCCATTTGCTGGGTCTTCTTTATGTTATTTCCACTTTTGAGGTTTTTAATGTCCCTTGAAATATGGCAGTTTATACATAGTTACCTTAGACAACTGGCTGCATATAGTGTTTTTCTTCCTACTACTTCATATTGAAAATAAACTGTTTGCTGTTTAGTTCCAACTTCGAGTTCTTTAAATTGAACAGTCAGAGAATACATAAAAGTTTCTGGCAGAGAGTTCTTCCTATGTGCAGTCACTAAAAGAAAAAAAAGTCTGCATATTTAACATAATTTAACAACTCTACAGACTGAGCAATTATCCTAATAGCAGGGAGCCAGGCCTTACTGGTAAGTTTTATCCTCCCTCTGTCAGACTTTTTTCTTTGATATTAGTATCTAAATGCACACCACAGGGTGAAACTAGGCTTTATTAAAGGAGGGTCAACATTCTGTTAATCTAATTTAAAAGCATTAAGGGGAGTAGAGGAGAATTAATTGATTTGTTGGGAGGGTTCTGACTCCAGCCAACCTGTTCTTGCTGTTTACATTCTCTCTTCATTTAGATGATATTGAAAAATTGTACTTAAGCAGTAGTACAAAGTGCATAATATTTTGTCTTGAATTTAAAAGATATTCTATAGCGTATTTTGATACATATCGAGTGAAGTAATTTAAAATATCATAACTTTCAGTAATCAGGAAAGACTCAATTTTAACATACTGGTAATAACTCTAGAAAACCTAGTCTTTAGCACAGAGAAATTAAACTGTTTCAGTAGAATGGATCAGGCTGCTTGCAGAAAGGAGAGTTATTTTCTATACAAAAGTACTGTGACCATTACAACTGAAACAAGTGAGAAAAATATTCTTGGAGTTGCCTGGATATTTTTGGATAATGATTAAAATAATAACAAACTTCAAATTATTGAAAACTTCTACATTTACCAGTAAAGTTTTTGTAGTTCCAATTCTAAAGTATGTTTGGAGGACATGATCTTTTGTTTCATAATTTGTTTTTCCCCATGACTCCGAACTCCTCTCACTCTTTTCTTCTATATGCAATTTAAAAATCTGAAAGAACAAATAAAAAATTAGTAACATCCTGGAGAGGAAAAAAAGTATGGAATTAGTTCTCTGTGCATAAAAATCATGGACACTCATTTTTTATGGATTCATACCAAAGATTGATGAAGTTGACATTTAAGAAGGTGCAGTCTCTGATTGAAAATGTGATTGAAGTTTTCCCACAGTGGGAGTTTTTACTGGATTCCCTTCTGTGTGGATTCTCTCCACGTCAGCCTTTTCTTCAGTAGGGACAATAATAAATGTCTAACAATGTCTATTTTGACAAGGCTTGTAGGAGTTATTCTCTCCAACAAATCTACTCTTCTGTCATATTTGGATGACTGTGGCCAATGAGTGAAAACTTGCTGGAGGGAACACTAGTGTGCATATTCATATGTGATAGCAATATTTTGCTGGGAGAGAAGTGAAACACCAAAAGATTTCCAAAATATAAATAAATAAAAAAAACACTTTAAAAATCTGTGAAGAAAAAGTTATCCTTGTATTTTTTGTTTTATTTTCAGTTTCTTTGAGCCAAGATCATAATAAATTATTTTAAAATACTAATAATCAAGAATTTTCAAATGCATAAGTGCAAGAAGTAAAAAAAAGCAAGATGGTTTCACCCATATATGGGATCAGTTCCATATACTAGGAATTGATTTAGCTCTTGAATAAAATTATAACAATTATCTGAGATTAATAGAATGAGTGAATTCACAATGCAGTTCTTATAAGGGCAGCAATTTGAACCACCAGAGAACATGACTTAGATTTAGCCTCCTATTACATATTCAGACAGAATCCTAAAGGTTTTTGACAGAAATTCTTAAGGGGGGAAATAATCATGAAAGAACTAGAACCCTTCCAGAGAAGGCTTCAGGTCTATTAAGATGAGGGTCAGTTGTCTGTACTAAAGTTAATGGAACAATTGTGCTTCTATGTGCAGTACAAAGCCCTGCAAACATATATATATATGTCACTGGAACATATATGTTCCAGTGGGTCACCAAATTTCTGTGGTACCTAAACTTGCATATTGGTCTGGCTATAGTGGAGGAGCCCACAACCACAAGGACTGAGAAAGTAAAGACTTACCTGTGTCACTTTAGGGGCGTGACATACTAACAAAAATTTTACTGGTGCTTGAAGCTGACTTTGTGGAGTTTTCTGTTCCACATATCCCTAGCCAAAGCAATGAAGGATACACAAAATGAGGCATATGTGAGATATAATCACAGGCACAGTAATTCACTCTGTCCTGGCTATAGCTAAAGCACCCATATTTTATAAAGCTTTCCAGCAGTCTGAGAGCTTAAGAACTCAAATCTCAAGCATCGACTGTAGGCAGTGCCCTTCTCAGGGAATCTGAGCTGCTGCAGTTCTTCAGGTGACTCAAGAAGGAGTGGAGAGAGGGTTAACAAATGTTTGTCTGGAAACCTCAAACAGTATAGAAAAAATCAGATCTCACAGTTTTCCAGTCCCAGCAATATCTAGGCTGCCACTTTTTGACCCTGTACACTGTGCACAGGGTACCCATGTAGACCAGCACAATGGTCCATCCTTTCTGAGAGCAAGGTGAGAGTATCTACTGAGAACCCTGTGAGTCTCTGGAGTTAGTGCATCTCCCTGTCTCCTTGCTTCTCTGGGCTTCAGCTCCTTCAAGTCATCTCCCACTGCATGATAAAGAGAATGCCCAACTAGAAATCTGCCCCTTCATGAAAGATATTAATCTGTCCCTCTTAGAGTGGGTAGGAAGAAGCTGACTTACTTCTTTCTCAGTCCTGCCTCACAGAGTCACTTTTTCTGGAATTCTGATTGCTTCTATTGGTCTCAATAATAGCTATAATTAAATATTGAAAATCTATGCTTGGAAGAAGACATTTTGGGAATAAATGTGATGATCTACTCTGGTAGATATCTCTTGAGAAAGTGAAGTTATTCACCTGCAATTCATACTCTACAGAGATCAAATTTAATTTAATTAACAGTTTCTCAATTCATCTCATGTAAAATAGTTCTGGAAATATCTGACTTTTTATCACCTTGTTTCTAAGTGATTTGATTAAAACAAAAAAATATATATATATATATAACTTAATGAATGCTAAAACACAGGATCTGCAAACACCTGTTTCAAGTATTTCAGCTTTTCTACTTCATCCAGGTCAGTTTTTATATGAATTCTAGGGGTTTTTTTGTCTGCCTTAATATATGGCAACATTTGCTTTTCATGTTTATATAATGAGAATGTCACTGCCAAATAAACTGGTTAAAAAAAATCATACTTTTTGATTTTGCAACCTTGAAATTGTTTTCATTTCTGTTTTCTTAAATTGTTTGCATATTTAAAAGAGGGCAAAACTCACAGCTGAAAACTTGCTTTCCTGCAGGAGAAAACAGAGGACAGAGATTTTCATGCTAAAGTCATTTCAAAGTATCTGAAGGTTCAGGCTCAGACTCTTAACTTGGAATGGGAGTATCCCAGTTAAGCACTACATTTGAAGTTCTTCCTTCTTTTGTACAGGTCTTTTATTACATTATCCTAAATGAAATCTGGGAACAACAGAAGAGATCACTTAAAAAAGCAAAATCCTTCTCCCCCCTCCCTCAAAAGACAGTGTATTTTGAAGATCCCTCCACTCTTTTTTTTTTCCTCAAGAAGCCATACTTCTTCAATAATTCAGGAAAAGCAAGAACCAGCAGATCTTACAGCATATTTGATGTGCCAGCAAACAGGCTGGAGATTGTTTCATTTCAATTAGCCCCTTTGTTGCAGACAAAAGACTGACAAACACACTGAGAGAGGGACAGGCATATGGCACTTTTACTTTCCACTTTGCTTTTTATTTGATGATAGTTCTCTTACCAGAGCCTCTCACCGCTTCCCCTGCCTTGTGCCCGCTTCCTCCTTTGCCATACTTTATCTACCATTGTTCCCCTTGTATCGTCTTACTCGGGATCAAGTGATTCTCCCCAGCTCAAAAATAAGAAGACGTATTCTTTTTCAGCCTCTTCTGATCTCCCAAGCTAATTGGCTCAGGTGTAAGCCAAGCCAGCAGGGCTGTGACTTTGATGTGACACTTTAGAGCAGCGCACCTGGTAACATCCCTGTTTGTGTGTCAAATACCAGCCGGCCTTGCCTGCTGCTCAAACCCAGCTAATAAAAACGCTAGTAATCACGTTGTATTACAAGGCTCAAATTCATGCTGTTACTTTATTGCAAGGTTGTCATTAATTTTGCAGGGTGAACCTGGAATCCGATCCGACCTGTTTTTAATGAGTGTGGGTCTGTGTGGAGCTGTAAGTGACTGACAGAAAGGTGACTGCCAGCTGTTTCTTCTTTACGTATGGTGTTACCCTTTGCTTTGATCAATAATGCTGTTTCACTTTAAAAAGAAACTAATTTTGTAAGGATGCAGAAGAGGGGCCTTCCTACCTCCCTTGTCCCCGTGGTTTACTTGTAAAGTATACACAATTAGGGAAAGGTCAGTCAACAGTAAGTAATGTCTTACTGTCTCGCTAGAGATTATTTCTCTCTTTTGGACCCATTGTTTAACAGTTGTCTTATTTTTGTTGCTTGCAATGGTATTTGGTAGAATTACAAACCTGAGTAAAGCCTAGGAAAAAAATTTTAAAAATGTGCTAAAGAATGTAACATCTAAAATTAATCTATTAAAATTCTTCTGAATCACAAAGATTCTTTTTAAGTGCAGTGTGGTACCAATGAGGCATAGAGTATACAAGTATACAAGAAGTATTATTCCTACATATAATATTTATAAAACTATGCATATATATGTGCATATAAATCTTTGTATTTAAAGTAGTATTTGCCTTTTTATTGTGGGGAAAATATCAAATCTTCCCATATTGTGCAACTATAGCCATAAATTCCTTCAATATTTAACAAAGATGTTATCAGGAATTTATTGTCTGATCAGCCAGGAGCCGCTAGAATTAGTAGTGGTAAGCTAAGAATGCAGGATAAAAATAAGATCTTACTTTAAGATATAAAGAATATTCACCAAATGATTTTTCATCATTGCTTTTAATGCTTTTGGTCATATTGGAAAAATATTTTTGAATGCTGAGAGATATAGACATATTGTACAGAAACTAAGATATGAGAACTTAGAACAAGGTAGCTCCTAATTAATTAACAAGACAGATTAATGGTCTTTTTCAAATGGAATTAAAATTATAAATAATTTATTGAGATACAGGGGAAAACATCTAAAATCCCTAAACTGAAAATTAAAAGAAAAAAAACATTGAAGGTGGAGAAAATATGCATTAAATGTTTCTTTTATTTCCTTTTTTTTTTATTTATGAAACTTAGGTTTTGAACTTTCAGTTTTACAGCATGGCCAGGAGTCCTTAGAAGAATGCTGGAAACTAACAGCTCAAACTGAGCTCCTCAGCATCACAAAGTGAACCATTTAGTGCTCTATCTGCACTGCAGGTATTGTTGTCTTTAATAACTGATACAAACCTGTCATTTCTTCCCAAAACAGAGGTGCTTTGTACTGCCAAAAAATAAGTCCCTGTAAGTTTAAATTCATTGTGCACATAGACAAGAACTGCAAATTCACAATGCCTAAGATGTATGATATTTTAAATATGAAAATAATAGTAGTTTACATAAAGAGTTTTTCACCAAATTTTCTTCAAGTTTTGCAAACAGTAATTTGCTGTTAGTTGTGTCTAATGTTTTCTTGAATTGTCTATGCAAAAAGGCTGTAAAGCACACTAAGGGTACATATCGCAAAGCAAACTGAAAAAAACCTCTCTGTAAAACCAGAGAGATGATGAAGTAAAATAATTTTACACAATCTTTAATCTTCAATATACTCATGATGATGTAAGAAATGCAAAAGTAGAACAATGCATTAAAATAATTCAAAGTGTACATAAATCTATAGCTAGTAAAAAGAAGAAACTTGGAACCTGGTGTCAGGCAAAGATCAGAAGATCAAAGGCAAAATTGGGGGATATTTTGAGGAATGGAGAGAAAAACATTAAATATTGCCCTGGATAGTGAGCTGAATTGGCCTATAGGGAAAATAATTCCTTGCTGTTTCACTTTCACACTAGTGAGAGGTTCTTCATCAACACTTTTAAACCCGTACAGAAAAACACAGTGATAAAGAAACAAAGGAGGGACACAATTTCTGCCCCACTTTCCTGACTCTTGAGAGGTCTAGGAACATTGAAATCACTGAGTTCAGTTATACTGTGCTTCTCATCTTTCTAGAGGAAGTTTCCAAGAAGAGTGTGACAAACTTTTAACATGGTTGTAAATATACATGCATTTATTGAAGTAAATTTGAAAAAAAGTTTGGGGAGCAGTAATAGCTATTCTGCATTCTCCAACAAATGTCCAGCCCTACCCATTCTTTAAAAGCATTCTTTACTATATTATTTGCATTATTCTGTCATTTATTTGCTTTGTTTTTTAATGAAAAACTTGGCTCACTGCTTTCTTTGGAGTAACCATCAGAAACAAAAGGACCCAGCCCTGTCTAGTTTTTCTGGTTAACTAAAATCTGCAAGATGAAACTCCATTGCCTAGTACAGAAACTCCCTATATAACTCAGAAATGTAAGTTTGTGTAAGATTTTCTGTTCTCTTTTGGTTTTCTTGCTTGCTTTGTTTTGCTACTTTTCCTAAAGGTATGAAACTTTATTTTGGTCTACCTTCCACAATTGACCTGGTAACACATTATCATATTTTCTTCTCTGTTTGATTTTCATCACTTCCTCTTATCTATTTTCATCACTTTCTCTTATCTATTTTACAAAACCCTTTTACCCTTAAGGCTAACCCAGCCAGTCTCCACACAGATAGTTTGGTTTTGATTTCTTGGCTCTGAATGCCAGCCAGAGCAGTACACTGTTAGATCAGTGACATCTACAGATGTTGAAGTAACCACAGAAAAATTTTGCTGCTGTTCTGATGAAAAGTCTTTCTGCAGATTTTATCTCAATTTTCTGTTACCCTCCTTTAGATGACTGGCTCAAGTGCAATCCTGAGAAGGAGGGTGGGAGGGAGATGCGGCTTCTTTCCTTTGAGAGCAAATGAATATGTTGGGGCAGAAAGGTTTGGAGACCTCAGGGTGTGGTGGAAAAAACCCATGAATCTGGGAGCATGTAGCTCCTGCAGAGAGGTTGGGAGACCACAGGAAAGAGCAAGGATCAAACATGCAAGCTCCAAAAGGGATGAAAAAAATGTAGCGCAGGCTAGAGGGAATGAAGGCAGGCCTTGCTACAAGTCACCTCTGAATTGCTTGCCTAGGAGAAAGACACAAAGAACAGGCAGACAAATGGTTGTAGAAACCATTTTCATTTCCATTTTCTCTTCCCTGCTTGCTCTGAACTCACTCAAAGAATGCACCTTGCAATTATTATGAAGATTAAGACATTAAGAATGTCACTTAGAAGCATCAGAAGTATTTTAGTCTATTTTCAGAGATCATGTAGGTAGATCCACCTCAAGATTTCAGTCCATATAAAGATGGCAGACGAAAATGAGTATCCTACCTTGGCTCAATAATCAGATCTCTTTCTTTTTAAAATATTGTTATATTTTGTTTATTTTGTCTTGTTCACCTCTCAAATATTCACATGCATAGTGGTTAGTTTTGTGTTCTCCCTCACAAAATTTATGAAGGATCTTAATAAAAAAAGAAGAAAAAAAAAGAGATGTGATCTTGCATGAGGGCAAGTGGAGTAGCTACTGTTAGTTTTCCTGCTAAATAGCTCCTGACTTGAGTATAACCACAGTGTGTTTTTTAAGAAAAAATAAATTGGTATAGTCAATTTATTTCCTAAGCTGTGTCCATTTATATGGGGCATATTGGCCTAATGATCAATATGGCTGTGCTTAGGTTTTTTTTAAGATCTGTGTGAGCTTTTTGTAGCAGAAAAGTTCTTCCTCTTAGTTATGGAACCATCTTCTGGGGTCTTTGAACTCTCTGATGCTTGTAACAAATCTACACAATGTTTAACCTATCCATCATGTATTATTTTCTAATTATGTTCATTTTCAGGGCGTAATTCTGGCTCTTAAAAAATGAATCTCTTTATATTTTTATAACTTATTTATAATTAGTGCATTGAATAAAGATCATGATTTTTCCTTACAGAATAAAATATTATTAGAATCTAGGTTTCTTCTTTGGTTTTTTTTTTTTTTGGTTTTTGTTTTTTTTTTTTTTTTTATATTACTGTCATTCTATTATAGCCTGCAATGCATACTCCCTGGCTTTGGTATTGGATACCCAACTAATCTGTAACTTTACCTTACCTCCAGAACTTGAAGCAGTCTTTAATTTTATATTCCTTGCATTTACTTTTTTCCATACTATGTAGAAATTCACAGCATCCCACTGAAAAATAATGTTTTTAACAGCTGCTTAAACCAAATAGTGAGCTGGATAAAGCTGTGATGCAGTACTGATTTTGTCAGAGAACCTAGGAACTTTCCCAAACCCATAATTTTCTTTTCCTTTGGTATCTTGTCTTTTTTGGAGCTTGTGATTTCTTATTTTAATTTTACATTCTGCTACTGTGTCTCAGTGACTCATCTTGTTCTTTGGATTAGTTTTTTGTGTATCTTATTTTTCTGAGGATATTTGTTCTGGTTTGTTTCTTCTTTATATTTAAAAAGTCACTTTTTATTTCCTGCTTCAAGAAAGTCCTTAATATCATCCAAATCCTTCACTACCCTAAATATACCTACACTGGATCACAGAAACATTTGTTCCCATCTGTTCTCCAAAGTTATTTCTTATTTTTGTCTCTATTTGTAGGAATTATTCAAAGGTTTATAGTAATATTAAAACTTTCTGATCTGGGAGTATTTTTCTTTGTTTTTCATTATTGTTTCTTCCATTTTCTAAGAATTTTCTGGTTGTATCCTTCCATTTCACATCTTTAATTTAAACCAGAAACCTGCTGCTATTCACTTGGTTTTGGTTAGATTTTTTACTGTACTAATTCCTCTAAGTGGAGTTAATATTATGAAATTAAATGTCTTTAGACATTAATTTAGCTAAGGTTCTACTTATTTCTGTAGTATATGTTGTTTCCCACTCTGGTAGCTGGCTGTAGATGGCTCTGTATCCCTTACAAGATTTAAGTACAGTCACTGCTTTCAGAATTATTCAGGGTAGACTTTTTTTAGTGAAGCTGAACTTTTTTCAGTAAAAGATACTTTTGTTAAAAAAAAAAAAAAGGTTACTTCTTGTAAGTCAGCCAAAGTTGTTTCATACTGTCTTTTCCTGGGCACCTATCATCTTTGCCAATGTTTCACCCTTACTAGAATTTTCATTCTGTTTCTGTTTTCATTTTCAGCACATTTCTTTTTTTTTTTCCTTTCTTTTTTTCCTGAAGGTCAAATTCCTGTATTGCAGATTATTGCCTTGAAATTTGCAATGCCCTTTTTATTTTTTCCTTACAGTTCAGGCATAACACATCCAAAGAAACAGTATGAAGTTCTTTAACTTCTACTTCTGCAACATCTTTACTTTCATACATGAAAAGGTTGATCATATAGCTATAGGTGAATTCTATCTTCAGGGTGTAGTAAAGCACCATAAACTTTGGTATTTTCTGATGCCATTCACATGCATACATTTTGTTGAGTAACTTTGATGTTGCTGAACTTTAAACTATGATCTTTGTGAGCCACTCAAACTAAAATGAATCTTTTCTGGACTTGATACAATTAATTAGGAATGCATTAACATTAGAGTTGGTTTCTGTAATGTATTTTACTCATTAAGGTTGTTTTAATTTTCTAGTTCATTTTTCCTGATCACTTTACCTGATTAACTTGTTCCAAATATTTGAGTTCAGAGATCATTGTGAGGATAAACCTGAAATAATTTTGTGGTATCATGCTTCTCTTCTTTTCCAGATCATTAGAATACAAATGAGCAGTGCTGATCTCTGGGCAGGACACTGAGGCATCTTGATTTCACTCTTCTCTGACTGTGAAACTTGTAATTTACTGCCCTTCTTCCCACCAGTGGTGACACTTGTGCAATCTGTAACAAGAGGACTTTTCCCAAAGACTTTGTGAAGGTTCTTACATACTGCTTTAAGCAGTTCTTTTTCCACTACTTTGTCAGTACTTTCGAGCAATCTTAATGCATTTTTGTACCCTTACTTGTACCTCTCCTCATACACACGTGTTCTGTATTAAGTCCTGCCTTATTTTGCTCAGCTACCTCCTAACCCTGGTTTCATGCAATTACCTTCACAAATAGACCATTTCAACTCTCTTTATGCAGGACTCCTCTTTTGTTTTCTCCTGGCCTTACCTGACCTGATTTCTGTGAGGTCAGGAACTGTTCTGAAATCCCATTAATCCCAGCCAAGATTACACCACATCTGGCTATCAGTATTGGGCTAGCTGCTGTCTTCAAATACTGCATGATCGGCTGTTTCTCTAAAGCACCACAGAAAATCTTGTCTATTAAGAAGTTTGGAAAAGCTAAAGAACAGATGGGCTACAACTCAAACATTTGAAAAGGTTCATGAATGTCAAACTTTTTCCCCCTTTCTTATTTATACTCCTCTCCCCACAAAAACATTAAAATAGAGTGATTTTTGAAAACACGTCTTGAAGTAAAATATTGTTACAATCAAGATTTTTGACAACTTACAAAACCCATTATGAATTCTCCAGAATTAAAATGTTTAAGGATAAATGTAAAGAGAATTAACAAAAAAAATCTTCAGGAATGTAAATATGTAGTTTTTAAAATATGTAAGACATTAAGACTACTGTAATTTTGTCTTTAGTGAGGTCATAAAGCTGTTAAAGTTGTGGGGATTATTTTCCTCTCTTTTTCTATTTATTTTCAAGGGCCTCACACTGGAGGTAAAGAAGGAAAGTCACTCAGAAAAATTCTTATTATTTCCAGTGTAAGTCAAACAATTTTTCCCTGAAATATCAGGAACATAAATTTTATCCTGAATATATTTCTAAGAACTGAGGGAAAAAAGGCATTATGTTTCAGAATCTTTCACCAATAGGAAAAATACATTAAACCTGCTGACAATGTCAAGGTGATATTTACCGCAATTGATTTTGTTTTGAGACCTTAGCATTACATCAGCTCATTTGAATTAGCTCAGTTGTTTATTGCCATCACTAGCTCCCATCCAATATTATCTGGAAGAAGCACTGAAAAAGAAAGTAAAAGAGGACAAAATGTGCAGTAACTTGCTCATTTCAATTTCAGCTTTCAGGGGGAAGCTGAGCTGCTGCATTTAATAGCACTTGAGGACTCTCCCATGTGAAGCTGTCTAGCTGCATTTTAAGTCAAACAGACTTTTGAAATGTAAAACATCCTGTAGCAGTGAGCTTCAGGTTTGTAGGGGAGAGGTGAGTTCCTTTTTTAGTTTTATATATATCCTTGGAAGATATACTTGGAAGAAGTGGATGAGCTATTGTTTTTGATGGAGAGATTTTTACTCTCACTGAGAAAGACAAAAATAAACTTATCTTCAAAAGTTAAAAAGACAAACCATGTTTGAGAAACCTGAGAGAATATTGGTACCAAGTAGACCAGGAAGTTGAGGGAAGTTGAGTCAACATCATAATTCCTTTGGTTTTTATTCCCTTTTGTTTCTTCACTGAAAAAAACGGTGATAAAAACTAATTCTTTTTACACTGTTACTATTTGTTACACTGTTGTAGTTGGTACAATTTCTTTTTCTCAGATTCGTATTACTGCATCTGTGAAGAAAACAATCAACTCCTTTCTGCCTTGGCTTGTTTACCCTTATGAAAAGTCATGTTCACAGAACAGTTTCCTCACCAGCCTGTTTATAATTTTTCTGGCCTGATTCTAGTTTCAGTACAGAAGTCTTGGGATCAGTGGGTGTGATGTGTTTGGAATACTTAGCGTGTTCCTTTCTCTACACACTTCCCCTAATCAGTAGAAATTACAGTTTGCAAAAACACCTACCTATCTTTTTTGCTGAAACAGGTATATTTCACAAAGGCTTATTTCTTAATCCAGTGGGGGCACCAGTTTGTTTTTTTTTTCCTATCTGGTCTCTGACCTTTGACTTGCCTGTCATGCATAATCCATCCAGATGAGGAATCTCCCACGGAATTACTTTTCTACTCAGTGAAATGCAAAAGAATTTTCACTCTGCAACAGGAATGGATGGCAGGTCTGGATTAAAAAATAACCATGGCCCATACATTGTTTTAAAAAATAGGTTCTTAGATAAATGGCATATAATATGATATGATATGATTGATATGATATGATTGGTATTATGACAACAAGAAACCACTAAATTAATGAGATTTTCTGCTTTTTTTTAGAAGAAAACAAGAGTGAAGTGTCTTTCCTCCCTCCTCAGAGAAGAAGGAAATTGTGAAAAGGTCCGCTTACCATAGAAAGTGACCATGGCTGGCACATACTGGTAAATAGAGCAGGTCAAACCAGCGACGTGAGAGACTGAAGGGACCTTGACTCTGAGTGATAACAAGGGGATGGAGTTAAATTCTGGTACAGATTACTGACTGGTAAGCACTGACCATTCATTATACTTCACAGAATGGGAAAATTTGTCAGATGGATCAAGAAACATGAATCAAAAGTATGGCATAAAAACCAAGCCATCAGATTAGGAACTTTTTCCTCATCTCTTCAGCTGGACATAAGAAAACTCCAGGGTCATGTGTCCCAGTCTCACTGCCTCTGATCTTCCAGCGAGCACTCCAGACAATTTTAGTTCTTTTCCAGAATTCATGTAAAATGTGCCTTTGCTATCCTGCTACCAATAAATACAGTCAGCTTGGCTCCCCACATGGTAGCAAAATATGAATTGACAAGGAGTCAAAAACAAGATGGGCAGAGAGATTGAATCCTGCATTATTCTGTGCCATATTTTGGTTCAGCTATATGGTCTCTTTCATGACACACTGAAAACTCTCTAATACCATATAGGATGTAGGAAACATAATCTGATGGTTTGCTATTGCAAAGAAGTATGTGAAACTATAATTCACAAGAGTACTCTGGAAAATGTTAATGTCTCTTTGTCTCATTACCTCAGCTGTAGACCAAATAATCTACAGTTGGCATGAGAAATTATTGGCATAAATACCTGCTGACTGAAGCAGTAAAAGCAATGAGTAGTACCATTTTGTGATTTGAGGTTCCCTGAGACAAAATAGAGATAAGAGGAGCTGAGTCAAGTACATTTTGAAAGACCAAGAGTGTATTGCTAGTAGGAAAAATAATTGCCTGGTCAGGTAGATATATTCCTAGACTTGAATGAAGAACTGGAAAAAAAAATATAGTCAATGAGAAAAACAAGGATTTTGTGATCTCTACAGTGTTGTGAAGTGCTGACCATTAAGAAGCTGAGTTCATCAGGACTTCTGAGGCAGAACTACTGCTCAGTTCCCAAGACTGAACATCAAGCTGCCAATATCTTGTTACCAGAGTTGTGTCTATCTCTAATAACTTTTTAAAAGACTGTTTTACTTGTCATCTGATTAGTTAACTGCTGTCTAGACTTAACACCCTGTCAACAGATTTGTTGTCTCTGAGTGGTAGCAGAAGTCAAGCAAACTGGGATGGATAAGGCTTCTACAGCCTTCCAATCCAAATGAGTAAATGCCTGTTGTCTTTGCCAGGCAACCTTCCCACTTTGCTCTCAGAAGTGACTAAAAGACAGAGCAACAAACCTCATATATTTCTCCATCTATCAAGAGGGACATTACAGCTGCTTAAGTCACATCAGGTAGCACACTAGCAGTTAGAATGCTGTCCAGCATCAGTCAGAAAAATGTCTGAGCCTAAAGCCAAGAGTAAATTATGATTTACAGCTCAAGAATCTCTGGCTGATAGGCTGAAATACTTTGTCTTGCAGAGTTGCAGAGAATTTCTGGTATTATAGTATTTTTGTCCCATAAAACTTTTAATATAAACTTTATTTTCAGCAGAAAACATGTTTAAAATTTGAAAAGAGAATGTGCTGAAAGAAAGCATTCATCAGACTTAGAAGAAAAGCCAGTTTGGCTTTTCCACCAGCTATTCCCATCATTGTTTAGTTTGTCAGGGTTTGCTCTGTCAGTGGGTGATACTCACTGCCTTTTTGACTGCATGAACAAGCACAGTAGCACTTAAACTACGATGCCCAGTGCTGCAAACCCTGAGCCACCGCCTTGTGACAGCACCAGAACTTGTGTGGCCATATCATCAGGGCAGGGAAGTGGACCTAGTCTAGCAGCCTGGCAGCACACCTGCTCTCTTTCCAGTATCTGAGCCTACAAAGCTGCTGCTGCTGCTTATCTCTTCTTCCTTTATCTCTGTTAACAAAGAAACCTCAGTCATACTCTTATGTTTCTCAATTGCCTCATGTTTGCTCTGACAAATCCTCTAGTCTCTGTTTTACTAATTTTGTAATTTTATTTATGCTTTTAAATAGTTGCCTTTATGATAAAGTACCTACCATCCTATATTTCTTGCCTGAAGTATCAGGCTGGTGTTTATTTGCCAGTCTTCTACTATTGGTGCATAATTATATTCATGTTTCATGAAAACTTCTGCACAATTTAGAAATACCTTGTTCACTAAATCTGCTAATCTGGTGGGTTGATTTTTCCTGTCTTTACTAGAGAGGCTGATGTAATCAACTGGGATTCTAGTAATAGCATCTGCATCATGGAAGTGATTTGGACAGGTGCAACGTGCCAGTTAAAACATAAACAAACACAAAATGCTTAGATTCACTCCAGCAGTTTAATTTTTTTTTCCTCAATCCTAAAGTCAATTTGCAATTAATTTAATACTAAAGCATAAATGACAGATTATCTAATTGTTTATATGGTACAAGTTTAGAAAGACATTAGACTACCATTCTGGAGAACTGTTGCACATAATTGCTCAGGTGTTTAGAACACATTTCATTCCCCCTGCTGTGCAAGGACTTCTGTTCCTGGATTTTCTTTCAATGGTTCACCCAGAAGTGGGATTAAAAAGAGAAACCTAATGATAATGAATTGAATTGTTCACATCTAAAGGGGACTGATTGGCAGGATGCCGGAAACAAAGAGATCCCTGACGATGGTTAAAAAAAACAAAAGTAATTGGATTACACAAAGAAAATAAGATAAACATTCATTAAAATTACAGTAACAGGCTGTGATTAATGAGTGTATACATGTGCAAGCAGCCCATATTCTTTAGGCCCTGCAAGGCCTACATCCAGTGGTATAATTAATAATTTTTAATTGTTCAGTAAGTAATTGTTATGTTCTTCTCAGTTCAAAAGATGTGAACTTGTTTTCCCTAACCTGATTTTATCTGTGACTACTATGAAGTCATCAAAGGTATTGTAATAGGTAATGCCCTGCCCTTTTGAATTGGTAATTCAACCCGCCCTCTTTTTGACTATGAAATTCGAATTTATGTGGTTCTGCTTAGGAAAATCATCACAGAACTTGAAAGAACGCATAATGGAAGAAACTTCCATGTATACATTCTTCCTTACATGGTAAAAAATTCCCATATTTGAATGTCAGAATGTTTAAAGGTGATGAAAACAGATACCTTTGTACATTAGTAGGAAATTTTAGCTCTTATGGTTACATATATATGTTCAGCAAAATTTGATTTTGAGTTCATGTACTCTGATGGACTGGAGAAAACACAATGAGGAGTGTGTATCTGAGGTTTTTTTTTGAGGACTAAGAGGACAAGTTGTAGTTTTTTGGAAGCCCACAAAATGCTTGGATAGCAATGGTAGCTGTAGATCCAGGCCTAAGCCATAAAACTGCACGTGAGAAGCAAGTGAGAACCTTTCCAGCCCTTTGGTTCCAAGTTACTTAACAATACTTTTCAAGAGCTCCCAATTGAGAGCAAGAGAGCAGGTGGTGCTATATATCTACCACACTCAGAAACAGTGACCATTTTAAAGATCTTAAGCTCAGCATCTTCCTCCCCAAGTGACTGTTTAGCAGGCTGCCTACAGGATGCCACAGTGCTGTTCTGGTGCTGAAAAACCCTGCAGGATTTAGGGAGTACCTCTGAGTAAAACAGGAGATTCAGAAAGGGAAGAGGAGTGATTTTGGAGAAACTAACAAAAATGCTCACAAATTTGGAGTCCTGCAGGAGAAGCTCTGGAGAAGAATATATCCATCCCATGGAGTCCTTGGGAAGCTTGCTGAAGGTGTTAGGTCATGCTGATTTCTGATGCACTCCTCATGGCCCATGGTGACCCTCTCAGTCACTGCACTGAAAGATAGTCAAATTTGGCAGCCCATAGCTGTGTTTCAATCGCTGTATTTTGTATGCACATTAAAGCACTGGGAATTTTTCAGACCCCCTTTCCAACTATCCTATCCCCCTCTGACCAAAAACAGTGCAAAGCATCAGGGTAAAACTCTTATCAGTCAACAGCATCAAAATTATTGTTCCTTAAGGCTTCCTTTGAGAGAGTTTTCATCCCTATTGCCAGTGCAGACAAAATACCGATATTTTTACCAAGCAGGTAAGGCTGATCCCAGAATCTACCACAACTCTTCATTACAAAACAGCTTGTCTGGTTTCCAGACCCAAGAATAAAATCTCTGGCACTTTTTTTTTTTTCAGTAAGCATTTGCCTTAAAAGGTGGTTGTATGTGGCATCAATGGCACCTGCTCAGGCTTGCCTCTTTTTAGTGTTCTCAGAGCAAGCTATAAATTTCAGTGCTTGTAGTAGCACAGAATTACTATTAAGCTAGGCAAATTATGTATTGCCCTTAAAACAAACAAACAAACAAAAAAACCCCTACCAAACAATGAACAACAGAAACCTCTGAAACTATGGAAACTCCTCTAAAACTTAGTCACTTCAAAATGCTGTCCTCTCACTTCTCCAGAGAATTTTTAACATACTTGAAAAATCTAACTTTTGGGCACAAATTTTGTAATGAAGAGATTGATGTTCACCTTCCTATTCTCTAACTCAAAATGGCAAATATAAAGCAAAGATATTTCAATGCTTCTTATGTTATGGCCAGGAGGAATGAGGATAGCCTTGTGAAGCTGGGAGAAAAGATGTGGATCTTGAAAGGTTTGAAAGGAAAAGGCATGTCTAGGGGACAGGAGTTGAAGAATCAGCTCAGGTTTTAGATTGAAAAACACATACACCGAAGTGGTTAGTGGATTTTAGAACAATTTTTCTTAATTTCTTGAATTTGGAAAGGTTCATATAGATTTATTTTATATGTTATTTATATCTTTATATTTGTGGTAGAGGGTGTAAAGCTTACATTCATGTCCTGTGCACTAGAGTACCAGGTAAGAACATGGGGTATTATAGTGTGTTAGAGATAGATTTTTTTTTTTCTTATTTTGTTTATCACAACAGAATCTTTCTCCAGAGACTCTGGCTTACAATTAATTTTCTTTGGGACCCAGAGGCTCTTGCCACTTCTCCTTATTGTCTGGATGAGGAGAGAGAGGAGCATGGGGAAGATGAGCATGGCTCAGTTTTCTCTTTACATGTGCAAAATTAGTGGTGTTCTAGAAAGTCTTTGATCCAGTGTTATAAACTCCCTCTACTCACAACCAGAGAGCTAGTCATGAAGAGTCACCAGAGTTCTGTGGAAACACAAATGTTGTTATTATTCAGAGTTTCCTCTTTTCTGATCTCATTTTTGTCAGCTATAACACAGCTATTCACTTCTAATATCTTTACTGTTTCCAGCCAGTATTTTCCTTTCCACTCAGAGTGCACTTTGCATGATTCCTGATGTAGCCATAGTAATCCCACAGGGATACTAAGAACAAGCTGCTAACATTAACACTTAAGTGGTTTCCCCAATATGATTAATTTTAATTAGTTAAATGGATCAGAGTGTTTTTGAGAACGCTTAAAAATCTAGATAATATTTGTCCATTGTCAGTAAAGGCATTATTATCACCTTAATCCTACTGCTTTAAGAAAAAAATGTTAAGAAAATATTAAAATGTAACAAAATATTCCTCATAGAGGGAAAGGATTGCTTATGCTATAAAATTAAAGTATGGATACATTAGAAGACTTCTGAGAAAATGCAGTATTTCTAATACAGCAAACTGAGGAAATATCCAGGTTTGGAGATCCAAATCAGTTTCCATTATGGCTGTATAAAGAATCTGTTTAGTAACTCTCTGCCTTATGTCCTTGTCAGTGTATGGGTTTTGGTTAGAAACCTTGTTGTGATAAGTTATAATTTAATAAATAATGGAAAAAATAATTTTTGGATTTTTTTCATTGAATACCAGAATTATTGAGGTTGGAAAAGACCTCTGAGATTATCAAATCCATCCATTAATCCACCACTGAGAAGTCTACCACTAACCATATCCTTAAGTGCCACATCGACACATCTCTAAAGTACCCCCAGGGATGGTGACTCAAACACAGCTTCTGCACCCTTAAGATTTTCTTCTGGAAGGACATCCAACATTCCTGGACTTCTTTGTCCTTCAAGACAATCTCCCAAGGGATTCTGTTAACCAGCCTCCCCACCATGCCAAAGTCTGGCCTCTGGAATCCCAGGGTAGTGGTACCTCTGACCCCGATTTGAAGCAATACTCTCAGGGACCCCTTAGAGTCTCACACGGATCAATCAAGCTCCCAGCTCAGACTAATAGCAATGGGATATAATGTCACTCTGAACATATGCGCTAAACCCAATGCATTGTGGAGATTAACTGAGCAGTATTGGATGTAGCAACCACGGGGATGATTTATGGAAGAATTGACCTAACTCTTTTTCCAGATGCCCAGAGCTGAGTCTTTGGAAAAACAGCTGGTTGCCATGAAAACTATATTTCTGACTGATTGATGGGCTTTTGGGGCCCTTGAAACTGGGGACCTGATCCCCGAGATATATCCCTATGCTAAAGTGGTTTTAGGATGCTCAGAGTAAATTAGCTCAACCAGACCCTGTGCAAACTGCACAATATTTCTCCACCTCTATTGAATCTATGTGCTCCTTAGTGTTTCCTTGAGGGAAATGATTCAGGAGACTCCTGAATCACCAACTAAAATGCATTTTACACTGCAAAAAGCCTCTGGCTTCCTCTGTGGAGTAACTCCCTGGCTAGTGGACTGTGTCTCATTAGGTCATGCGACCACAATAAGACCTACATGGTCACACCGAGGTACAGCAGAGTGTTGGTATTAAATACCATGGTGCTGATTTACTAAGTGGGTTTTCAGGCATAAGAAGGAATAGTAAGGTACCCTTATGATGTTAAAACTGAGGGGGAAATGGTGGTCATGAAATTGGGGGTTGAAAACCACCACAGAATGCTCTTTGGCTTAAACAAAACTGTTTTACTCACACCTTGGCCTTTTAGGTAACCAGGTTTTCCTATGTGTTGCCATTGATATTTGCAGTTTTATTGTGGCTGAAAATAATGAATTATAAACTAACTAAAACTTGATTTTCATTTTAAAGTTGTTTTTTTTTTTAATAAGAGATCCATCTTATTTAAAGTTCCTATCTTAAAATACTCAACTGTTATAAATGAGAATAACTCCACTTAATCTCATCTGTCAATACTGATTTATATCCAGAAAGGCCTAGAGTTGTAGTTTTCTGGTGATTTTCAATTTATCTCCTTATGCATTTGTATGAAAACTAGGTCTAAACAACTGCATACTATCAGGATAAGTGGGCTTAAAATTCTATTATTCAGGAATCTTATATCTATTCTGTATGTAATTAGATGCAATGAAAATGTGAAGTACAAAGCAGAGAAAACATGTTTTTTCCTTAAATTTACTATAGTAATTAGACTTTTTATTGTCTCTTTATTTGATTCATGCAGACACTCCACCATGCTCTTCTTTCATACTGGTAACAGAGTAAAAATGCTTTTTTTAACAGATATTTAAGGAAATTATTCTCTTTAACACTATCTTTTCATGTGTAAAGCAGAAGTAAAAATTGCTTTTGCTAATCTTTCAGGCTTCATCTCAAAAGGATGAGCCACTCCCTCTGCTGGGGATATTTCTACAAACTGCTCTGCAAATGAAAACTGTGTGAAGTTGTGTAAGTGAAATGCTAGAAATCTGGAAGTTTTTCAAAAGTTGTATAAAACCTTAGCTCTGTTACTGCATAAAACATTGCTCAAGTATATATGTGACTTTTACTCAAAAAACATACCTAATTGAAAAAAGAAGAAAGGAACAGAGATATAAAAATGTAAATGCAAAGATTTCTTAGCCAACAAGTTTTAGGACTTTTTTTTTTTTTTTATTTCACATATTTATAACTTAATTTACATTTTTCCAAAGATAGATTACTGATAATCCACGAGAGCTCCTTCTAGCTGCAGGTTAGGTTTAGTCTGGATAAGAGCTGTAGGACATGATCAGCAGGTTTTTTGTCTTCATCTATTAACACTCAAAATTACACCTGGAGGATAATGATTCTCAGGAAGAAAGTTCAGTTCATTCCCAGTTTTTGTTTCGCTACTGGCCTTTTGGATGAAGCTGCAGTGGATTCCAAAGAATGTCTCTGACTGGATGCCAAAAACTGTTCCAGCACATATTCGTACATATATTGGTTTCCCAGTCAAGCTGAAAAAAGTTTAAAAACTTTTTATTTAAAAAAAAAAAAGCATATTTTAAAAGATACAGAGGCAAAGCATGCAAGGTCAGGTTATCCCTCTTTTACATATCTTTGTTGCTGCCTATTTGCTGTGGGAATAATTCATTTGCAGGTCTGAAGGAAGCATAAATGTTTCACAGACAAGAATGTTCCTACAGGCTCTTTGAAAATTGTTAGCCAGGTAGAGGAAGGACACCCAAATTTAAGCTACTGCTGAAGACAAGAGAGCAGATTTACATGACACCCAAGATTTCTCTCAGGCTGCATGGGTGAGAAGATCAAAGTGTGCATGTATAACTTCAGATTAGCCACATAATTGCTGTTGTCAAGTTAAAGAAATTTTATAGGAAAATAAAAAAGGTGGAGAGATTTGTTCAAGAAAGATGAAATCTAGTCCAATGTTTCCCCGCTTCCAGAATATTACTTTGATTTAGAACATTTTGTGTTTAAACAAACTCTTAATTTCATACTTTTTGTGTTTTGAAAAGCTCAGTAGTTAGTGTCTCTGTGGTATTGCCATCTTAGTGGCAAATTTTTCAACAGGACATAATAAATCCACTAAATGAAGACTGAATTCTAACAGCCTTATGTGAAAAAGTACTAATTTCAATGAGAATACCTGAATAGAACACATCTTTGAACACGCCTGAATTGGGCAAAAACTGCGGTGGGTGGTAATTGCACTGGGAACAGAAAGCATGACTGGCACTTACCTAACTCTAAATTTCTGAAGATTCATTTTCTTTCTAACATCCATTGGTAAACAGAGGAAATTCTAATGATCACAAGTGTCAGTGGAAAAGGTGATCATCCATAATTATTTACTCAATATTATGTAGCTATTACTGACTCAATTATTTATCCCGTGTTCCAGTCCTCTTTCTACAATTCTTTTGTAGAATGGACTCAAGTAACAACAGATAGAACATTTGGGGGACCAAGAAACAGGTTTGTTTCTTGAGAGCTAGGAGACTCAGTACAACTCAGAATTATGTGAATGTTTTCCTTGAAAATAAATGAGAAAAGTATTTTTATACTAGTTATAAAAAAGTATGCATACAAGAACCTAACTTCTTAAAAGTAAAGGAAAATATACTGTAAACCCAGGGAGCACTAAAGGAAGCAAATTCAAGGTGAAATTTTGGGACTGTGTCACTGTAAAAATGTTTAACAAAAAACCTGCAAGAGTTTAAGAAGATTCTTGTAGACAGTCCATGGTGCAATAAGGCTGTGTTACTTTTCTCATGCCCTCACATGAAACTGGAGGTTGACAGTGACAGGGCATTGAGGCAAGACAAAGTGTGAACCCAGCAAAGCATCTAGGTCCACATCTGAAGTCAGATAAACACTAAATCAAGCACTAAAAGCTGTACTTACGGTTTCATGGTATTTTACCTTGAGGGAAGGCAGACTCACTAAGATTTTTTCCATGGGAAACTGAACATGCCAGTAGCTATGTGATGGGCTAAGTCAAGGGTTTAATAAATTCAGAAAGCAAGGAAATGATAGGTGGTGAAGGTAGGGCAATGTGTTCTGCCTGCTGAACATACAGCTGCTACTTTAGCAAATGCAGCGGTCATTCTTGCTTCTCTCCCGTGGCTCTTCCAGGTGTTTCAGTGCACACAACATCTGGAGGATAGCACACAGTTTTACTCAGGTCATCTATTGTTCTGTGGATTACAAATGAAGTCCTGTCAATTTAACTGTGTGCTTGCTGGAAGAGTAACATTAAATATTGCCAAAATAAATTTTAAAAAGTAGTGGTCAATATTTCCTCTTGCTAGAATAAATTGTCATATTAAATTTAAAAAATTAGTATCATTCTTCACTTCAGAACCTTTGCAACTTCTGCAGAACCACATCTACTGTTTATATCTTTCAGCCTGTGAGACTGTGCAATGTTGTGGAGTGGCCATTCTGCATAGAAGCTGAACCCTGTGCCAGCTCACAGCAGGTCAAAACTTTGCTTCCATTATTTTACCCTTTGCCTGTCTTCTCACAGAGACTTTATCAAATATATAAGATACAGCATGGCTGGTTGATACTAAAGTTGCTCTAGACACACAAAATGGAGAAAAAATGGTCTAAATTATGTGGATTTTGTTCAGAGATTGTAGGAGCATCCTGGACTTGTTTAAATGCATTGTGAATTTTTCTTGGAAGGATTAATATTCTAACATAAGTGTTATTTATATTTAAAATATGTCTATAATGTCATATTATATAGCTGTCTTATTTGAGTATCACATATTGCATTTTACGAGTTCTCAAATAAATATTCCTTTTCTCACATTTATATCACATTCTGACCCTTGAAGAAGTTTGAATCTGGTTGCTAAAAGTTTTCTAAATTAGTTTTAGTCTGTAAAAAGTCATACGGAAACTACAGTCTAATTTACTAATAAGGGAAAGGAGAATATTTGTTTATCTTTTACCAGAGTTTCACTGGTACAGAAAATTTCAACTGTTCCCATTATTTTAGGAAATAGAAAAGACTCATCATTTCTGCCAGCTCTCAGGTTGCGCAGCATAGAAAAGACAGAAACCCTTCATTTGTTCTTTGTTCCTAAAAACCATTTTATCCTGAAAGATAAGTTGTCTGAAAACTAAATGAAAATCCTCTTGTCCTGTTCTGGCTCAGATTTGCAATCTTTCTCGGAGTAGAAGTGTATAGTCCTAACAATGTTACACACCTGTCAGATTACTTTCATCATGAAATTACTGTAAAAAATAAGTGGGTTAAGTTTGGAATAGTTTTAAAGGTCATGCAATTAAAAGCTTAAATCTCACATGAATGTGGCTTTATGTACTTGGCTGCATTTCTTTCAGACCTACATGGTCCGTAGATTCTTAACAGTCATTATGGTTTATATTTAAATAAATGAGTATTCTTTGGGACCTGTCTTGAAGTGACAGAGCAGGTCAGACATAGAGCCAGAATGATAACCTAAATATTCCACTTTCTAATCTAGAGTTGTAGCCACTTTTTAAGTGCTGTTGTTTCAGTGAACCAACATAGGTTGAACCTCTGTGCTTTGTTTTTCAGACAATGAATTTTCATGTTATTGCTGTTAAACCGATGACATATATTATCTACACAATATATTCCTTCTTTAAGTGTCAGTATTTTTTTAAAAAGTCTGTTACAAAAGCAGGTGCATGAGTTGGCTCGTTGTTTTTTTTTTTTTTTTTTTCATTTTGAAATGTAATAAAGTCAGTTTTTGGCCTCAAGCAATACTAGGATTTAAAATAGGAACTACTTTGAAGCAACATGAAGTTGCACCCAACCTCTAGGTTATTAAATGTGTTTTCTCTCTCTGGCTTCCTAAATGCATCTCATTGTTTAATGGAATTTTAACTGTAAGATTTAGTTGCAAACATTTCAGCTGGACTTCCTTTAGAAATAACAGTGTACCCTGTATTGCAAAACACATGTGGATTGAGGGGTTTTGGAAGGGGAAACGCCAAAAAATATTTTTACCTCCAGATCACAAGACAAATAAACAAATTATCAGTATTTCAGGAGAAGCAATAATATGGCTTGTGGGTAGGTCATCTCAGTCAGAGTGAACTGAGCTTCATCCTTCAAGGTCTTGCTTTCACACACACTTTATAGTTTGTGCAGCTTACAACCAAAAATAACTTGTTCTTTTAAAGCAGATTGATAAATAAACATTCTGTTCCAGGAAGCCTGCCTTTCCACTTGATGCAAGATATTCTTATAACTAAGATTGGTTAGTGAACTTTGTCACTTTACAAACTGAGAGTGTGGTCATGAAGGCAAAGCAAATCCTCTGAATCTCGAAAATATTATTACCCACAACTTGCAATGTTACTGTTTATTTTACATGAATTTAAATCATATTGCCCAGGAAATGTGTACCTAGAAGCCTCTGGACACTGTAGTTTCATTAAATAAATCCTTTCGCAAAAGACAGACACTATGGAGGTACTGGCTGTAAATTCACAAAAGCTAAGATATAAATTGCACATAAGTGTCATCGATACAGGTGTAACAATATCATCTTGCTAAAAAAAGTGAAAGAGGAATATTTCTATTTTACTCTGATAAGAGGTAAAGACAACTCAGCTAGGTCAGCTGAAGGCATTCTGAAGGGACAAGAAGGAGGAAGTTGAAGATCCATAGCAATTCTTTGCTTTATATTCATTCTAGAGATGGAAGGTTTCAATTTTCAGAACTGTCAGTTTATCCTCTCTTTTTTTTTACTTCTTTTGTGTTCAATTTAAAAAAGCTTTTGAAAGGTACATTTAATGATTTCAATATTTTATTTTTAAGAAACACTTTAGCTTTGTTTTTTTGTTGTTCATGTAGGCTTGTTCCAGAATGCTAATATCTTATCCCTGTTACACTCCAACCCCAAGCAAAATCATGTTAGAGCAAGTAATGCTTTCTGAATGAAAGTTTTATTTTTACATGCAACCAAATTGAGTTATATTACACCTGGACGAATGATTTTTCCCTTATTTTATGAAACTGGAAGAAAG
Organism: Lonchura striata; assembly: GCF_050655825.1. Classification (NCBI taxonomy): domain Eukaryota; kingdom Metazoa; phylum Chordata; class Aves; order Passeriformes; family Estrildidae; genus Lonchura; species Lonchura striata. The sequence continues at coordinate 93,869,124 of NC_140704.1, forward strand.
CCAAGTTGTACAGCCTTTCTGGTTGGTTTTTTTAAATTTTTTTTTTTCACACACCTTTTCCCAGCATTGCCTGCTTCAATGATTTGGGTGTTCCCCTCAGGTAGGCCAAAATTTAAACATGTTAGCACTGAGATTGGCCACACCCAGAGATAACAGAATTATTTTTTTTTGGCAATGGCTATGTTAGTTAAATATGACAGTGATCTATGAGAGTAATTTTTTGAACTTTGACCAACTCTTTGTTATTGGATGTCAGGAGTAGCTGATGCTATTATAAAGAAATTTCCAGAACCATTTAATGAGATAAAATTAGCCAATAAACAAGGATATTTGCACTAAGGAAATGGAAAGCTGAATGATCCCAGTAGTCCAGCTACTTCATGATCTTGCCTTTAGCCCCAGGTAATAAAAGCATTGAAAATGCTGCAGAGAGCTGTGATTTTATTACCATTTTGTGCTGAAGTCCACAGACAGAGTGGGATGTGGAGTTTGCAATGACCTCCTACCTCTACCTGCTAAAACAATGAACTTCAGTTCCTGCTATCCTCAACCCAACATCTTTTGAAGCAGCTTGAACACACACATACAATCCCCTGCCCTAAATCCAGCTCCACAGTGGGAGGGAATGTCTATCTGGGATGTAAAACAATTCAATCCTAATAAATTTTCTGTCTATTTTTCTGCTTTAAACAGCTTTTGTTTGGTTAATTGGTGCTGTAGGCAGATAACCAATTTTCTCCTGTGGAGGGATTAGTGGAATTCCATTGTTGAGATGTTCTAATTGTTAATTTGCATGCTTGAGAAAGATTATAATTTTGATTGCAAAACCTACCAGGGGTGATTTTTTTTTTTTCCTGAACAAAATACAGGAAATAGTTTTTTGCACTTAATTAATATCTACACAGTGTCGAGCATTGGACAACACCAAACAAAATTATGACGCATATTTAAAGAACAAATATCACTAATTCTCTTCTTTGGGAACAGTTCATGGCCAGCTCCATCTCCAGAGGAAGTTAAATAAACCCTAAGGCTGAAAAGTCCTGTAAAAGCTGTTAAGCTCACAAAGGACTGCAGAAGCCCAGGAAATACCACTCCTCACACTTTTCATTTCATACACTATGAGAGTTTCCCATCTTTATCTTTGCACTTCTCTTCCCAGTAAAAAATAAGATAAGATTGTTATCTTGAGATGGATAATTGGAGGTAAAGTCCTACAGATGAGGAACTTTGAAGTTTTCATATTAATGAATAGGTTGAAATAAACCTTTTGGGAAATATGGGAACTTCATTCTTCACATTCTACAACTCATCAGAAATCTCCTATCTGATCAGGTCTGAGAATTTTATCCCATTTAGCTAACTTGGGCTAAAATTTTTGTCATTAGGCATGGTTTTGGAAAATGCAAAAGAATTTCAATTTCTTCTTCAGAGCAACATTGACACCTCTATATTGCTGTTGCTTTGCAAAGAAAAGTGTGGCATCAATAGTGTCCTCAGATGGTGCCAGTCGCTGCTAAACTTAATCCTGCCTTTATTTCACTGCTTATGTTTTATTAATGTATAAAGAGTGGCAGGAGAAGACCTAGTATTTTGAATTTCTGATGCAAACAGTTCTTCTCTCATGTGGTTTTTTAGAGCCTTTTTCAGTGATGAATGATTGCAAAGTCACTGCAAAATGTCCCAACATGAAAAAATGTCTTACTAGAGTAGTGCAATTCATTACATGAGACAATGGAAATTTAAGATTATCTCCTAATCTTATGGATCATAAGTTACCTTATGGACAACTAAAACTTTTGAATTGTTACAGTCAAGTTCTGCAGATGAGTGGGCAGTACCAGGACAAGGCAAATTAAAATGGTGGAGTGAAAATGAATCAAGTGCATGAATCAACAACTACTTTGATCAGAAGACAGAAAATTAGAAATGTGTGGATGGTGGGAGAAGGCAATAATTGCCCTCCTCAGAAATGAGAAATTAAAAAAAAAAAGGCATCTAGGAGGTTTGTAGTATTTATTTTCTCTTACTCTGTTCTTCAGAGATCTAAAATAAAGAAACAGTTTCTTCAGAGTTGTCTTACTGATCAAAGGAAGGATATGAAGAATCAAAACATACATCAGTTTGAGTGACAAGATCCCAAAAATCCTATATTAAGTAATGTTTGGATAATTATATACTGGTGAGCACTTCACAAATGTTTTGGGGTTTTTTTTAGCTGACTGAAAGGGAAAAAATGAGACAATTAAAGAAAACCAAATTAATGAAAATTTTTTATGCAAATATAGACAGATAAATACTTTGTTTTCTGTTTTCTGTGCACAAGAAAACATAACACAAGAGAAATATCCCAGTGAGAATTATGCATTTTACAGAAGATTGCATTAAGACCTTTGGGTATTACATGGGCAGGGATATCTTCTTTTAGTCCAGTTTACTCAAAGACCCATCTAACCTGATCTTGAATATTTCCAGGGATGGGACACCCACAGCTTTTCTGGACAACCTGTTCTAGTGCCTCACCACCTTCACATTATAGAATTTCTTCATAATATCTAATCCAAAACTGACCTCTTTCAGTTTAAAGCCATTCCATCTTGTTCTATGTACAGGCCCTTGTAAAAAGTCCCTCTCCGTCTCTCCTGTAGCCCCTTTAGGTACTGGAAGGTGCTGTAGGCTTTCCCTGCAGCATTCTCTTCTCCAGGCTGAACAAGCCCAGCCTTCTCAGTCTGTCTTCACAGGTGAGGTGCAGCAGTCCTCTGGTCATCTTCATGGACTCTTCTCTGCTTTCAAAAGGTCAGTATGCTCCTTGTGCTGTGGATCCAGAGCCTTATTCAGGTCTTCAGGTGGGAATCAGTCACAGTTTTACAGTTTGTGCCATTTTAGCAACCCAATGTTTTGTATTGATGCTGAGACAATTTGCAAGTTACCTTTTATGAGATCACTTCCATAAAATAGGATTTTTTTCCTAAAAACAGGACAAATGCAGACCTCCATATACACTCTTCTCTCACTAGCTGGAGGAGCTATAATAAAAAAAAAAAAAACCATTTAGATAAACCAGAACTGAAAATATAGAGAATAGCACATGGTAAATAAAACCCCCAAACCCCCACCCTGAATAACAGCCACTGGGATAAGGATGAACTGGTATGGCACTGGTTAAAATGGAAAAGCCCCAGCAGTCATGAATCTGAAGAATGTTAGGGAATTAGCCATTGCAACCAGTGGTGCTAAAGGTAAGTTCACATCTGGACTTTGGGAACCAATTGCTGTTTCCTCTTTGTTGACATAAATTCAAGACCTTGGAAAAATGCTTCTAGACTAGGCAAAGCTCTTAAGATTAGACACAACAAAGAATGTCATTCAAGCATTACTATTATTATATTGTTTGTCCATAACAGACCCAGAATAACCTTAAACTGTTTGTTGATAAGTTTTATTTTTAGTTTTAATTGCTTAGAGGGATAATAAGTGCCTATGGAACCATCACTGTGAGACTGTGAATAAGTTCAAGATACAGGCACAGGAGATATCCACAGACTAGGATAGATACAGGTGGTTGTCTTATTTTTCAATTTCAATAATTGTCAGATCTCTGATATTCTAATGGTTAATATCCTTCCTAATTTTTGAGAAGAAAAAAAATAAAATATTGGATTGGGATGAAATAAGTTTTTAATCAAACTTCTCCATGACATTTTAGTAAATTCCAAATTGGCTTGAAATACTTAAAATTTTGACTCTGTGTTTCAGTTCTAGACATTGTAGTTCTGTCAATGTAATCCCAACAGCCTTCAAGTCTGGGAGCAAGAGTTAGGCAGCAAACTGAAATGAAATTTTTTTAATAGTATTTCTGGAATATTAACATTTTCATCAGTTGCAGTTTACAGGTCTGCATGACTTGATTAGGAAAGGCTGAAGAAAACACCATGCTTCTGGATGGTGGTGTCATTCTTGGAAACCTGTGAATCTTCTGGACCATGGCTCTGATCTCAGTCCCAGAAGAACAAATACTAAATGTAATTTGTGTACCGATGTTTGAAATCTTCAAGATACTTTCACTAAGAAAATGTAACACTGTAGGTTTTGAGTATTATATATGGCAGAAAGCTATCATTCTGAAATTCAGCTTTGATTGCTCACTCACCATCATTTTAATTGACTTTCTTTAGATCAGAAATAGCACTGGGCTGCAGACATCAAATTAGAGTGGTCCCAGACTGCACTACATGCATTTTACTAGGTCAAACGAAAAAACTTCATTAATAGTATAACATGTCAAAATTAGTCACTTAAGAGTGTAAACATCTCCAGAAACAGGAATGAGCAGGCCTCCAGCCATCTGCTTTGTGTGTTATTCCTGTTTTTTCACTGTAGGCACTGATTTTTGTTCACTCAGCCAGATGATCGTCGCCTTGGATTCAGCTGAGTGTCCCAGAGTAGCAGAGAGCTGGAGATGTCAACAGATTGCGATGCCTTCCGGTAGGGGCACAATGCTCTGGGCTCAGCAGGGAGGAGCAACATCAACAGCTGGTACATCCCAGGACCTCTTTTCCATCTTCTCCTCTCATTTTTTTCCTACAGATGTGAGAAGCAAACGATCTTGTCATTATTAGCAAAGGCACCCTGGAGTAACCCTACACTCGTTTTTAACTCAAGCCAGCAACAAACCTTCCTCCCTGATCTTCCCTCCCTCCCTCGCTTCTTCTCACCTTTCTATTTTGCTGACATTCTTAACTTTTACATTATTTTCATGAGAGTTTTTAATTTATGTCTAGTATACTTTTTGTTTGCTGCCCGTACCTGATTACTCAATTTATGAAACCAGATTTATTTAGTCAAACTCTATTGAGATATATTTGTAAAGCCCTATGAAATAACAGAGAGATCTTGAATATAATTACCTTATTTAATTTTATTTTTGGCACAAAAAATATGGAAAGTGTACACTAGCCATGCAACCAGAAAACAAATCCTAAAATGTATGATCAATAGAAAACATTAGCAAGCCTCTGAACAGCAGTAGCAGCATCAATTTCTAGTTCATATAAAAGAGTCAGTAGGGATTAGGCAATTGCTGTGCAAAGAATAAACCAATGATTTCTTGAAAATTAGTATCTAGCTGATAGTCATTTAATTAAACTGTTTACTTTAGTGTTTGTGATTTTTAATGGATTTTCAGGAGAGGTTAAAGGGAGGAGTTGAAGGATAAGATATAATACAGATATAGAAAGCTTTAATTTCTTTGCTAAATGCATAGTATGTTGGTATGTCATTGTTCTCATCAATACAGTGAAGAACAAAATACATGAACATAACAATAGCTTGTGGAAAAATTATCCTAACTTTACATGAAAAATATTTGTTTCACAGAACATTCTCAGTTGAAAGAGATCCATGAAAATCATTGAGCCAACTCTCAAGTGAATAACCTCAACAGGGGCCAAACACACGACCTTGGTATTATTAGCACTGTGCTCTGAGCAACTGGGCTAATCTCAGGTAGTTGGTAGTGTCTTTACTGTATAGCCAAGCCTCAGAAAGGTTAAGGACCAAAGTGAAAGGAAATGTCCTATATCAGACATGCAAAACCCACTTTTGGAGTTAATGAGCTGCTTCAGTGATCTGCATGGAGAAATAACCAAGGCTTTGAGAAATGCACTAGTGAAAGCAATTATTGATGAAAAAATTGGGAAATATTAGATGATATACAATTTCACATCAGATGAAAAATATTTCAGTATATCTACTGATCTACTAATTAATGGGAATGAAGAGGAAATATTTCCTAAGTTTGAGCAGGGGGTGGCTATTTTGGTGAATTTTTGCTACCCTTCAGTCTTTTGACAAGTACTGAAAAAAGGATATTGAGCTTACAAGTGCCCTGATATGACACTAGATCTGTTTTATTCTGAGTGGATTTCTAAACTCAAACAGTGTGCCAGCTGCTCAGACAAAAATTAAGTCTATTAAAAAGAGGAAAGACATGCCTTAAGAACTGTTAACTGTCAGGAAATCTTTATTTTTTGCTATAAACCTCAACTATGATAATGATGTAGTCTCTCTGCCATTAGCAGTGAACATGATTATGTGGCAAACTTTGGGTGACACTCTGTTTGCCCTTGCCCTTTAACAATTTTATGGAAGGAAAAGATGCAGTGATGTCCTTCTACCCCCTGAGAATCCTGATCCTGGGGTCAGGTTGAGAGGACACCTAACCTGAATCAATTGGGTTAATCATAAATGTCACAAACACTTTAATTAAACCACCACAATGATGTGATGAGTGTTTTGTATAAAATAGTTTGTCCTCCTCTCATGGCCTTAATACTCCTGCTAAAGCTCAGTTCACTGTGCATGCAGGAATGAAAGATTCATGAGCTGGAAACACAGCAAGAGGAGAGAAACATGACTCTGCAATAGCGATGGGCAATGCACTTGGTCAGGCAGCAGGACATCTGAGTGACTGCTGTCAGTCTATACCTACATCTTCACAAATGAGGGGCTCATATTGCTCCTTGCCTCTTGGCAGCTAAGCTTCCACTTAGAAACTACCTTTTGGACTTGTCCAAACTCATCCTTGCAATGGATGTACTACAGCAAGAATGTTCAAAACCAGGAAGTTACACAATCCTTTTCTTTCTCCCTGCTAGATATTTATTAACTTTTCATATTATTTGATTTAATAATATCAGTATCATGATATGATTTTGCTATAATGAAAAATTCAGATGGTATTGTTCACTGCTATACTGTTTAGTGATTAGGCATCTCAAGACATACATGAGAGAAAAGCCTTTAATTCCTAATATTTCTATTTCCATTTCTATAATGAACTTTTCTGGGTAGGATTAACACCAAAAAAATTTTAACACCTCTTGTTATTTAAGTAGTCTTGGGAAAAATGTCAGTTGACAGACCTGGTCTGAAAATGTTTGAATATCACAGCAGCAAATATTTAAATCTCATTTGTATTGCTCTTAGGATGAAATAGACTGGAAACTTTCTGCATTACAGGGTATTATTGCTCAAGAAAAAAAAAAAAATTACCCTAACCATTGATTAAAACCAAAGTTTTTGTATTTAGAGGCATTTCAGATGCTGTGATGGAAGGATCAAGTTATCTCTTTACAAAAATGTCAACGAGTCTTGTCAAGTATAACCACAACAGGTCCTGCACACTTGCTGTCCAGATATCATCTATCAAAGTTGTGTCTATCTCTCACTTTGCTCCAGGGAACACAGTAAGGAGTGAGGTGTGCTTTGAGTCAGATAACAAGAAAACAATGATAATAGAAAACACACATAAGCTCAACTGTGAATTTAGTATGGTCATACTTGAAAAAAACCTTGTAAGTACAATTTGTAAAGGGTGAGAAAGCTAAAATCCCTGAGGTATTCTCATGAAAACACAGAAGTCTATGGGACTTCAATAATATAGCATGGTGTTTTTTCATATAAGCAGAAATTAAACACACTCTCATATTATTTATATTCATTTGTATTGATTTTTTTCCTATTCAGAAATGCTAAGAAAACAAGGTAGTAGTTTAAATTGGTCATTAGGTGATATGGAAAGTAATATGATATATATCTTTCAGTTCAGACTTATTAAAAACACAAGAAAATATAGTTATTTGTAAAAAACAGATGCTTTGCAGAAGAAAATCTTCCTTTTATTTATATAGAATTATGTATCATAATTGCTAGTTATAAGAGATTGCTAATGCAAAATATTACCATATTTTATACATTTAAATGAATATTCTTTGCATTTTGTCTACTTTCTTCTTCTTCCACCCAATGTCATGTGTCCTGTTTGTATTTCCTAGCTAAGCAGCAAGAATGATACAGACCCCTCGACAACAAATATGCAGCAGCACCAGGCACAAGAAGATTTGTGCAGCCTTCACTGAAAAAAAATAATGCATCAAGTATAGAAGACTGGATCAGAATGAACTGCTGAAATCATGTAGAAGCATATTTTTATCCAAAACAAACATCTCATGTGACAGCTTTATTATATAAAAAAGCAAAAAAGTAGGAGTTTCATATAGTATGATGCAAATCATTGTTCTGTTTAAGGAAGACTTTAGAATAGTAAATTATGATCTTGTTTAAACTGTGATGTTATGATCTGTAGAATCTCAGAGTCTTAGATTAAAGCTTTCTTCCTGCTTGAAAACATTAAATTATTTTTTTTAATAGCACTTAATTTTAATGTTCCACTGTGACAGTGCATGTAGCTAGGAAATAAGCTTAACCCTTACCCTTTGAAGAGAGGAGTCAGATCCTTCAAATTTATGTGGATTATCCAAAAAAACCCACAGAAATGTGCAGCAACCAATGCACTTAGTGAAAGGTGAAGTAGCCCACAGCAACTGATCCATGCTATTCAGGAAGCACAAAGCCATTGGTTTTGGCTCTCACAGGAAGCATTGAATTTATTTAAATAGAACACAATTCTTGTGAGGGAAGCCTGGTACTGTAATCCCAAGGAGTCTTTTGATTTGTCATCTACTTCTGTTACAAATTATTAACTACTGTAACTTGCTCCATAAAATGCCTGTACTAAGTAAGGGAGAGCTGTGGGGACAAGCTGTCCCACTCCTTCTCCCTTTCCTTGGTCAGAGTGAGAAGTCAGGACCTGGATTGCCTGCAGGCACCTCCTGACCCATCATATTGCTCCACTTCCAACAGTTCTCTGCACTGCACTGTCTCAAGTTGCCGTTCTCTTTTCCCCTCAGGGAATAGTCCTTGCTTTCACTCAGGGTCAAAAATGCCTCCTGGGACCTTTGTCAATATTAATGTCATGTATTAATATGGCAATTGCACTCAAAGGTCAGTGGAGAAATCAGAAACCCAGTCAACTTTTCTGCTGTGCTGTATTTATAAGCTAGAATTTCTTCATGGATATCTATTCATGCCATAGCTTTGACAAAATGAATAGTCTCTTGCAGACACAACTTAAAAAATATATTAGAAATTTTTTTTTTCCATTTAAAGAACGGAAGCAAGAAGGCTGTTACTGATCATTTTATTTTGTTCCTTTGTAGCCTATAATACAGTAGGTTTTAGTGTAAAACCTGAGATTTTTACAGCCTAAAAAAACCTCAGTACTCTGCAAGTGATAACTTTTACTTCTTCATTTTACATTGATAGAATTGACTAATTCTTTGTGAAACCAATTGTAATGATATCTTAGGTAAGTGATCCAAGGGAAATTTAAATCTTTTGAAGAAATACAATATATTCAAAATCTTTGTTTTTTCCAAGTCAGAATTCTTCCTTGTTCTGGGGACATGATTTCCTTTTGAGGAAGAGTAGACCATATCTTGCTGCTCAGGTTCCCTGCTTTCTCTTAATCAGAAAACGCCTTATAACTTTAGGAAGGGAGTCTTTAGTAACAGGGAGAATGGGAATGATAAGGGTTAATTAGGTTCAGCCCTCTCTCTTTCAGAATGACACAAGCAAATATCAGAAAGAGATACACAGGAGAATGCTCAGCCTGGCAGGGTTTTCCTGCAAACCTTGTTTGGCTTCTGCTTCTTCTCAGCTTTGCATTTTATTTTAGTATCAATAGGAAAGGATGGTTCTCATATTTTGATCTTTGCTGATATGTAAATATTTATAGTGCTACCTTCAGGCTAATGCAGGGACCATTTTGACAGGCTTGGGAAAGCACATGAAAGTGCTACTTTCTGCCCATCTGGCTTTTTCACCTCAAACAGTCTTCAGGTTTTTCAACCTTGTATTGCAGGAATTTCTTCAAAAAAGAAGACAAATAAAAAGATGACACAGGTTCCAGTAAATCAGTATGAAAACAGATTTTTTGTTTCTTACTTTAGGACAGACTTGTTCAAGGGAAGGAGTGTTCAGAGTTAATAACATATTGTTTGTAAAATTTGATATATTAAGAAGCATTTGTGCCTGAGAAACAATACCATTTACAGTGGTACTTACAGAGTACTAAGCAGCTTGTCTGCTGCTTTTCTTTTTAATCGGAATATTATCCTGTAATTCTTTTTCTTTTCTCATTTTAAATCTTCACCGCACCCTTGTACTTTTCCTGCCTCTTCTTTTCTTGTTTTAAAGCATCATGCACAATTTGCAAAAACAAGCTTTGTTTACGCATTTGAAAGACATTAAACTTATAGAAATTTCATTATCTACTGTTTAGCATTCAAGAAGCTAGGTTTTTAAATTTGTATGAGTAGCATATGGGTGGACCTTCTCCACAAGTCTTGCTTTTTTGTTTTATCTTTTTTTAATTCATTCTGTACACAACCAGTACTTAGAATTACTGCTTTGATCCTGAACACTCTATGAACTCACTAAAAAATTAAATAACCACTTCTGTAAAACAATTGTAAATACTTCTAGTTATAAAAAAATAAAAAAAAAACCCTTCATGCTTCATTTTTATGAGAAAGGAATATCACCGTGAAAATATTTAGTCTTGTAATCAATAAACATAACCTTCCAGTGTGTTACTGAAGACCTTCATTTGTCTTCAGGTTTTACTTGCAAATATTATTGGCTGCATAGCATGAAGGTCATTTTATGGAAAATACACGTATCAGATATGACAAAGGTAACATGCTACCAGAGTATCTGTGTTTCCAGAAAAATGACATATTAAGCTATTACAGAATAAAAATAAATAATAATTTTGAACTCCATAAGCTTTTACAAATGTCAGTTTTATGAAGCTAGTGACTTAAAAGGAAGTGCTATTCCTAGTTTTTGCTCTATATAATATTGTCAAACCTGATGTTTGGCATTTCAAATACAAAAAGAAAATTTATCTGTGCTTTTCAGCTTCTTAGCAGAAACACAAATATCCCAAGTGGAGGAGTTAGTTCTCAGATTTATCCATTCATCTCATTTTCATCCAAAATCAATGACAACGTTTTATTGAGATAGGAGTTTAGTATTGTTTTCATGTTATTTCCATGGTACTTTGTTTTCGACATGTCAGCATTTAGAAATTAAGCTGTTTTGCTGGAAATCTGGGCACAGTATCTCATCTGAATGCAGCCAGTTTAGTATTGGAGAATGAAAATCTCTCTATTCAGGGCAGATGCCTACAACATCTCTAAAGGTTCTTTGATTAACTGAGGTGAAGCCATTCTGTATAACAGGGTCAGCACACACAAGCTTTTATTATTTTCTTCATTTACATTAATTAGAATTATGGAGGGCCTGGGGCTACTCCTGCCTTCTAAAAACGTGATCTACTTCTAGGTGATGTTTAAATAGACCACCAGAAAGACCACATCATATTTCATTAACAAATAAAACTTTTATTCCTTTCATCAATGACAGCAAGATTTATCTTAGGTGCAATGCTAAAGCAAGTCATTAACATATATCACTCAAGGTGGTCAAACTCTGAAGAACTAGAGCTTGGTGTATATCACAACAGTCAATCCAAAGATAGTGAATTTCATTTTTGCACAGACTGCATTCAAGAAAGAATAAACATCAACTCCAACTGATTTTGTGAATTCCAGTTTTCTTTTTATGATTGCTTACTTCAGTGGTGAGCAAACTACTGCTTCTTATTATGGCTCAACCAGAGAATGCCTTTACCAGACTAAAAAATAAAAAAGAAATTGAGTTCAGGTCCTCTACCTTGAAAGCTAGATGAAAGAAGTAAGTCTACCAGGCATGGAGGCAACATAATATATCACATGTCAGAATTACAGAGGTATTCCAGGAGTGAACCAAAAGAAACATGGTATTGATAATACTGTAATTTTCTACGGTCCAGTGTGTAAATGCAGACATCTCTCCCGTGGATGTTGTGTTCAAGGTGAAATCAATGCCACATTTTCTTATTTTCAATGTAAGTTATTGCAAGTCACTGTCGACTTGTTCAGTAAAGCAAAAGTTGATTCACCAATAGTTTTATCAACATGTATAAGCTAATTTTTGCATCACAACTATTCCTGCAAATGTAGAGAATATTTGTGCAAATTAAAAAAAAAATGTTTCACATTGTAGAATAATATGGTTTGTTAAATAACATTGGGTCCATGCTGTGGCTGTAAATTCAACCATGCAGGCAAGAACCTAAATGTCTCCTCTTTTGTGCGGAAAGGCTTCTGCTTGAAATAATTTTTTCCTATTTCCTTTCCATGTCCCTGTAACAGCCTCTAGACTCTAAGGCTAGCAAACTTATTAGCCTGGTGGATAGAAACTGTTAGTAGAAACAGAGCTGAGAAATATATATTTTCCATTATTTTACCTGCAAAGGTAATGACTGATGTTATTAATATGGATGCCAGATAGGTTGGAGCAGTCTTACTCTGGCATCAGGAAAAGAGCACAAGGACAGCCACCTGATGGCTGTGTCTGTAGTGGTCCAAGTAGGCCACCAAAATATAAAATTGGGATTGACCCAAACCATCCAGAACTATTTTGTCATCTGAGGTCTTTTGTGACCTGCAGATTTAGAAGAGGGGAGGGAGGTCTCACAGAATTCATGTCATGTTTTATCTTTTTTTCCTCGTTTCTCCTTTTCAACATTTGTTGACTAGAACATAGTATGTTCAACATAGTATGACTAGAAAAAGTAGTTTTTTGCAAAAGTAGTTTTGCAACAGTTTTTGATTACCTGTCCTGAACTTCAAAGATCTGGTCTGCTTGGTTCTATAACAATCACAATTGAATATGCTTTTTACACATTAATTACAAGTGAGAGGTGATCAGCTTTTTGGTATGCTAGTTATCTAACACTAATATTCTAAAGCAAGGTCTAGTCCAATTTAATGTACTCTCAAATTTTGGATTGTATCACATATAGGAATTAGATGTCTACACAAGGCTTTAGGAGCTAACTTCAGGCCTGAAGAATGAAACAAAAAGAAAGAAGAAGGAATTTGGCTTTGATATGGTAGACACAACACAGTTGTACCCAGTATGGTAGGAAATCTTCTTTAAAGAGACAAGAGAGAAAAGTTAGCTCACAAGTAACAAGAAGAATTGGAAAGGTGAAGGGTGACAATCTGTTTACTGTACTTTTAATAATTAATGTTCAAGAATATTGGTGCTGGGTCCTTACCAGAGAAGTCAGAAGTGATTAGAAGCTGTCTATGATGTCTGTTATTGTAAATGGCTTTCCAACTAGTTTTTGCACAAGCTTTTGTTCCTCTTGGTACTGCTTACTGTTTTCATATTACTTAGTTCAACTCTATGGTACAACCTGAGAACTTGGGGATTTTGTGGGGATCTTTTTTACTGTTTTACAGATCTGTGGGGAGAGAAGAGTACTTCATACTTCAACTCAGACAAAGTGTTTAATGGGAACTTACTCAAATATTGCCCATCAGATTTCTTATGATAAGTACACTTGAGGCCATGCTGAGTGCACAGCTCAGGACTCCAGGAAATAGTTATATCTGAACAGTGCTTACCAGCACAAAAATGCACTCCTGTTCTGCCTGTGCTGTACTAAACATCCTGGGATTACTCTGACTAAAACTTAGTTCTAGGAGCTGTAATTAGCAAGTTCTAAGAAAGGAGAAGCTGTAAACTGCCTGTAAGCTCTGTGGCTGGTAAATCCCAGGTGTTGTGCTGCTCCAAATTCCCCCTTAAGTTTGAGGTGAAATGCATGTGGAAAGTACATATTTTTGTTGGTGGTTAATGCTGCTTGTCATTGAGATAGCTAGGTTTTTCAGTCCACCTGTTACCATAAGAATGTTGACCTAAGAATGCAAATCATTTTCCTAAATCATAAGTTGCTATATGAAAAATAGATGGATTAAACAAATACATATAACATAGCAGTTAGGTACTGAGGCAGTCATGATTATCACAGAGTACAGTTTTCTCAGTTTGCTTACAAAAGTTAAAAATCCTTGACAGTAATTCCCACAAATCAGTGCATTTTTCCTGATTTCTTGTTCCATCTCAACACTTTCTCACAGCTTTAATCAAACAATGGTTAAATTTGCAAATAAATCCAAATACAATGTAACAGGACTGTACTAGAGAAAACAGCACATGAACACCTAATCCCTGGCTGGTAATGAACACCAGAGCACTTCTTGCAAGCTAAGCAAGAAAACAAAGGCACAGAGTTCATTACACATATTAGATATTACAGTTGTGACTGTACAAAATCTGGAGGGACAGGAGAGGGGACTGAATATTCTGTCATATGATCCACCAGTATATGAAATTATGACAGGATCTTTGCTCCATCAGATACTCTGTTCTCAGCTCCTTTTCATGGAGCTGGAAAGGATTTATTTTCACACGGAACTTTGCCCTCAATTGATATTATAATGATTCTTGTAATTTTGGTCTTTCTCTCTATCTGATCTGATATGTTAGATGTTGACAGTAAGTTTTAACATATGTTTCTTCTGTAGATTTTGACAGAGTGCTGTTATTTCCTGTATAATAACAGTTTCAATTTCCTGTTCACCATTTTAGTTTTTCATACAGTGATCACAAAATAAAATCTTTAAGGAAGATTGAATATAATTTGATCTATAAAGATGGCTGATTAATGAAATGATTAAACTCATTTTTTGTAGCTAACAGATAAAGTTGAAATGAGAGCACATTCCTCTTCCTTCTATAGATCTGGTTTCATGACTATAAAAACAAGGCACTGTATCTAAGAAGATTCTGAGTTTTTAAAAAATCACAAACATGAACTTAATAGGAGACTAAAATTAAACAACACTACAAAAAGTCATCAAATCTTTGTCCTTTCTCTGACTTCAGAAATGATAGAAAGTTATTTTTTTTTGACTGAATTATACTGTAAAGTTTTAGAATATTGTTAATATATTTACCTTGAAAAGGACTCTTCTGCTATCTCTTTACACTGTAGAAAATAATAGTTCAGATTACCATCTCTTATGACCTGGAATCGATTCACTGCTTAGCGTTGAAGTACTTTAGACATACTGAATTATATCTAAACTAAGAAATAATGCTGTGCACTAGGACTAGGTCTCTCAGATGCAGGATGGACTAGGTCTAATGTGGTCCTATGTACTGAACACACATCAGCAGTTAAAGCACAGTCAGATTTCTTATTGAAGCCCTCCTTCTTGTTGAGTTTCATCTGAAAATAATAAATAACATTTTCTTTTGGGCACTCTTCAGTGTGAACCAAAGCACCATAAAATGTGTAATTAGAAGGAATCAATTCAAAATACACACCTGATCCAAACTACAGATTAATCTTGTGCAATTCTAGACAATGTCTAGAAACTCTAGATGAATCTTGTACAATTCTAGACAACGTCTGTCTCACAATTCTAAAAGATAATTCTGTGTAATTTTGGAGGTTAAGATGCCTGTTAAGTCACCCTAGAATTCCCTCTTTTATATTTCCCACAAGTTTACATCCATAGCTCAGCAGTAAGCTTAACACAATTCTTTGGAGAGCCACCAGTAGAGCCACTTGTGCGTCTTCTTCCTTGCAAGTATTTTGAGGCAGCTCATGGCAACCTCAAGGCAGACCTTGAAGTCCTAGTGAAGACCTGTTTTCCCCAGATCTGGAATGTGACATGTGATGATTCCAGTGTTCTCTGAAATGCCAGGCAGAAACACAGTTGTAGAGATAGGGAAATGAATGCTAATTATGGCCAATTAAGAAAAAATTAAATAATTACATGGAGCGAAACCTAATACATCTTCAGTAGAATGAAAGGCAAAATTTCTATGTAGTGCATTTGGAAGCCTTTTTTATCCAGTACAAAATACCTAAGAAGATTGTGACTTTTAAAATACATGTATTCCCTTGGGTTTAGTCAGGCCAGTCACATTCTTCAAGTTAATCACGTGCCTGAGAATTTGGCTTGATTGTGCCATATGTGTTGCTTTGAAGAATTTGATAAATAAATCTGACTTGTGTGTTTTACTGTTTGCAGAACACCATTATTTCTCTGAATTTATTATTTATTTCCCCTGATTTGCTGGATGTTTTTTAACTTAGTGGACCAACCACGAGCATCTGCCTTTATGAGTATTAATAATTTGATATTTTAAAATAAGCTGAGTCACCTAATATTGATTTGTTTTTCGCATAATTGCAAGTGGATATGAATACAGCCAATTATATTTAAATGAAAACTTACACATTTCCAGGCACGCCTATTTATCTGTCCTTATTTTCACAGCTCTCCTGTGCTGTTATTACCAGGAGAAACAGGATGATATACTGCTGCAAAACACCAGTGTGAGATAATCTGCTGTGGTTATGGAAAAGAATCTGCTCAAACTTCTTATTGGTCAAACTTCACTAAGACCAAGGGTGCTACAACAAAGAGGAATTTGATCCTCAACACTTAATGAATAAGATTTGGGGTTTTTTCAGTCTCCTGACTGCCAACTTGCTTTGCCTTGAGGTCTTTTTAAGACCACTTTAAGACCACTTACACTTACAGTTAAATGGATACAAGGAAGCCTTCCCAATAGCAGTAGGTACTGTCTATGCCTTTGAAAAGTCATGGAACTGTCATGGTTCTAGCCAAAAGCAGGAACTCATTTCCTTTATGTTGGCCCAATAACATCACACAAAATTCTTCTAAAATCAGGATGAAAAGGCAACTTTTTTTTCAAACCCTCTCACATTCCCTAAGGAGAGCCTACATTTTCTGTCAGAACTTCTGGTTTAAATTCTTACCAGTCAGAGCTTCCTATGGAGCAGATGTTTTTGTGATGTTGCTAAGTGTTTATAGGGAACTTCTGTGCTTTAGAGTGTGACTTTACATTCTTCATTGCACAGTCTGGATAAGAAAAGGCATATACACCTTGAAAAAACTCACACAAATATATCCATTTTGCTGAATACAAGAATTAACCAGCTATTTTCCTCCAGGACCCATAAGAGGCTATAACAGGAAATGGTGAAGAAAAAATAGAGATGAACCTCATCACACATTGTGATGAGATTGAGGCCCCTTATTTTACAAGGTCTTGTCTTTAAGCCTCTGTTTATAATTCCTGTCATTGCAATACTTCACTTTGATATTAACTCATGTTTATTTCTTATTCATCATGGTAATGTTGCAAGGAGCTCTTGCCTTCTCTCTAGGCTAGGAAAATGAAAGTTTCCAGCTCAATCTGATTTCAGGATTAGTGTACATACTAGCCATTAATTATTATTTATTTTCAGAAGTTTGCAGACAACAGCATAAGCATAAAATTTCCTCGGTGCATCAGGTAATTCTGGGCAGTAACAAGACCTAACTAATCTCTCCTGTATGAATGCAAAGACTGAAGGGCTGTGTGTTTTATGATGAAAATCATCATTCCCTGGGTTGTACTGAGTTCACCTCTCCCAGGCCACAAATTCTGGTTGTTTTCTATTTGTTTGTTTTAGTTTGTTTTTAAATTATGTACTTGCCAGGATTTAAATTAAATCTTTCAGGACTTCTGGAAAGCTGGAAAGTTGGCTGTACATCATTGTGACTGAATATTGAACTAATCACTTCAGTTAACTGTTGGCTATCACTGACAAGAGGGAACTCAATAAACCATGAATTAATTCAGAGCTCTATTCAGCTCAATTTGTTGCTGTAAGTTACCTTTTGTGAGTTACAATATCCACTTCCCAACTGAAAAGCTCTTACTAAATCACAGCAGCAGCCAATTTCAGTCATGACCCATGCAGGGCTGCCCTTTACTTTGTGGTATTCAGCTGTCATTCAAATCAACCCTTTTCATTAAATACACTGTACCCTATCCTATGAAAGCTAGTTCAAGACAAACTACTATTAAAAAAATGTGTGTATACACCTTAATATTTCGTATATTTACTCTCACTGATAGGCAACCAGGGTGTTTATCCTTAAGAAAGATAAAAACTGGGGAATATATTTTGTTCTATAGCATATCCAAACACACAAAATACAATGACTGTTCATTTACTTCCATATTCTGAGGTCTCATAAATAGATGCTTTTTACTGAGAGCATTAATTATTTTTTAAATAGTTATCTGGAAATATTCCATAAACCATGTTTTCAAAATTGCACCTCTATGACATGATTCACTAAGTTTGCCCCACTATGAATGATCTTGCATCATATTAAGGAATTCTTTCAAATATTGCTGATAAGTTTATGTGCCCTCTACTCAAAGAGTGTAAATTAGATAACCAAAGTAGTCCTTGTGGGACCAAAAAGCTATGAATTCAGGAAAGTCTTGAAAGGGATCAGAGTTTCTCAACCACCCAGAACAGACACATTATCTTTTTCTGTAAAGAGAATGTTTTACAACAGAAAAAAATATTAAAAAGACAGAAGTATAAGTAAAAGTTAACTAACACAACCAAAGCAAGTTGAGATGCAAGAAAACTATTCCAATTAGTTTAGAATGGATTTTTAATTTTTTCTTTATTTTAACAAAAAAAAAAAATCTTCATTTGTTTTCCTATTTATTTTATGCATCTTTCCATTTTTATATTCTAAGAATAAAAATGATAGTATGGGGCATTCATAAGAACATCATAAGGACATAAGAACATCATTCATGTTCTGTAGTTTCCAGTGATGTTTGTTGTTAAGAATGTATCTAAAACTCCTATCACAGGAAATGTTGTGCAGAAGGTTCTTTTCCCAGCACAAATTAATAGTCTCTTCAGAAAATTAGTATCTTAAATGCCTACCTGTATTTTTTAATATTTATAACAGCCATCATATTAGGACTGCTGTATGAACATAAATTTTTACTAATGCTCTGTGAAGTTTGCAGTCTCAGTCTGCCCACCACGGTGAAAAGCACAATAGCAAACAATTTCATTAACAGTACCTAAAGAAGGGAAAAGTTGAGGTATATCTACATCAACTGTGCTGCTGCTCATCATGGAGTTGTTTTAAATGACAAAATATCTCAATTTGTGAGGTGTTTTCACCTGATGAACTTTTATTTTCCACATATGCAATTTTCCACCTTCCAGATTCAGGTAGGCAGTGAACAATTGCCTTGATAACTATTGTTTTGAATGAAGTGAATGACCAGGAGAAGGAAATATTGTTTCCCAAAAAATCCTCCTGCGACCTGCTGCAGGCACTGTTACTTGGTACAAATTACCATCTCTCTCCCTGGAGCACTTAGATCCAGGAAAGGCAAGCACAACGCTTTCCTTCAGAGTGACCAAAGGAAGAAAGGCTCAAAGCAAAGCTGCTGGTGCAGCCAGCTCACCTCAGAACACTGCTGTGAATGGTGCTCCAGGCAGCAGAGCAGTCTGGAAACCCACTGAGCTTGGCTCACCCTGACTGCTGCTGTCATCCTTAGCACTAAGGGACTTTAAAACCCATGACACTGGTGAATTGCAACCTCACTGATTTCATGCATAAGGAGCTTTACTGAAAATCTGGCTGTATGACATTCTTTCTCAGTTTAATTCAACTGGTTCAGTGCTACCTTAATTTCTGTAAAGAATTCTTCTTCTACCTTTTCTTACTTTTTTTTTTTTAAAGTTTAGCTTCAATGTTAATTGCAATCTTTTTTTTGATTCTGGAAGTGCAGAGGTTCTTGCAAGTTAAGAGAGCCCATTTTAAACTCTGATTCTAAAATATTATGTGCTTGCTCTTGCAAAAGTCTTGCACAAAACCCATGAAGAGGTCCTCTAGCAGAACCTAGAGGTGACCTGTTTTCTCCCCTTTTAGTGCTTTCCTGACTGAAAGTACAAGCCACAAGACTAAAGAATTTCTTTCAACCCTAGCCTCCTTCCAGCCAGTGTGGTTTTAAATGTATTACATACAACAGCAATTCCAGTATGAGAAAAAAAGTGCTCCTTTTTCTGTCTAGCAGTGTTTAAAGAGTGATTTTGGAGAAGACAGACATGGTTTTGAACTGCTTCCAGCTGAGAACTACAGCTAACTGTGCAATTTTTTCTAGCCACTGACTAATTACATACATTTTTAATGCTTTATAGGAACTTCTACTTTTGCTACAATTTGGAAGGGATCCTTTGTGCAGAGGATGACTGTTTATATGGGAATGTCACTACTTGATGCTCTTCATGAGACAGGCAGCAGGATCAATGCTGACTTATCCTTCCAAATAGGATTGCAAAGCAAGAAGAAAGGTGCAGGGTGTGCTGCAGACTGGGGAACAGAAGTGAAGGCCCAGAAAATGTCAATAGAGAAAGAGATTATTCATCATCTCTGCTTTATCCAAGGAGCAAATAGGTGGGAAGGGTTTCTTTGGATCAGCCACAGAGACTCTATCCCAGACATGGTAAATGCAGAATAATAATTCTGTGGTTTGTTTGTTTGTTTTATTGCTCTTGTTGAAGACTATAAAAAACAAACAAACAAAACAACCAACAAGGCATTTCATGGTTATGAGCTCTCGCAAAAGGTCTCAGGGCCTTATGACTTGTTTATTTCTCTTTTCATTTTTCCATTTATTTCCAAAGATAAATAAAGAAAAGAAATGCTGTTTTCTTTCCAAACAGTGGAATGGTAAGATTTTGTAAGAGACATATATAAGTTGTAATAGATAGAAAGATTTTCAGCACCAAGTATTGCTTCTCAGGACTGCACCTGCTATCTATTTAGAGAAACAAGTGGAGGTTCTGCAGTTTACACAGACTTTTTACCAGGCTTCACCAGCTTGTTTCCCAGCTGTACATAAAACCTTCTTCCTTTGCATTTTCTCAGGCAAAGTAAGTTTGTCAGATTTTCAGCTTTTTGTCTCTGCTTATATGGACTGTGCAGACTCTTTTTAGCTTTTAGTACATCAGATAGGGCTTAAAGGAGTCAGAGACATCTACTGTGTCACACGAAATGTGTTCTCTCAGTATTCACCCAGCTTTGCTTCACTGCGGATTTTCTCTCAGTAACACAGTTCTTCTATACATACACCTGACAAATTAGTGAGAAATCTATGCCTACCATGATGAAATTAAAAAGAAATATTGATCACAAAATTTCTGGAGAAATAGAAAAAAAAGCAAATTAACAAAGTCTCAGAAACTGAAATTTACTTGATTTTTTTTTTTGTTTACATGCACTTGGAAAACTCAAGGTTTTAGTTGAAACTGAAACTGAGTCAAAGCAGGATTTTGAAAAAGAAAACTATTCTGAGTATTGAGGCTGAAGGGAGATTCCTTCAGTTTTCAGTTTCCTTGTTCAGATAATTTTTTTTTTAATGTGTGAAAGACTGATGAGAGCAAAGGGCAGTTGTTCTTTTATCTGGAATACATGTATGATTTCAAATAAATAAAGATGCTTAACAAATGGAAAGATTAGTATTTCTGCACATTTGAAATGAGTCATGCGTGACAGTAGCCTAATTCTTTTTTTACAATCCAAGTTCACACAAAGAATGCATTAAACATGAGAAATGCATGGATATTTTTACATATTCAAGACTTTTAAATGGAACATCAAAACCAGAAAATGTTCACAAGGATGAGGCCTTCTGGGAATATGCTATTATGTTTTCCATAAAAATAAATAATTCAAATTTTTATCAGCATAAGTTTTTCTTTCATGGTGCCCTATCTAGATTATTATTTTGGTCTGGTTACAATGAGAATTTGAGCATTGAAGAATAATGAAGAATTGGAAAAACTTGCCCTTTTAGTCTTAGACCACTTGCCTTTTAGTCTTATTCCCTTATTGCTTTACTGAGTGCATGTCTTTAGAAATTTAGTCCCAAATAGTCTTATCAATCAAAAAGCTGTGGGACCTGTAGTGATTTGAACTAAACCCATTTTTATTGCATGTTCAAACTGTAATGACAAGTGGTAAATTTTTCTTTCCCTGTATCAGAGTAAGACCAGTTATTTGACTATAACAATCATTACTGGTGATAATTACATGAACATTCCAAAAGGCAATTTGACACCCTGCTTTGGTTTCTTCTCAGGCTGGGTCTCCCAGTATTGTCTTATCAATATATTCAACTGGTCTCTTAAACCAAGACTTCCGATGTTTCTGCTGTCTATACATCATAAAGAGTTTCACAGTAAAGTCATATCTGTGCTTAATTTTAATATTTTCCAGCAAAGGGTTGAAGAGACTAAGACAGCTGTAGGACACAGATGTTGATGTTTGAAATGATTTATCTCCCCCTTATTACCTCTAGCTAAGATGTTGACTTTGCTGTTTTCACTGTGAGTCTTGGTGAGTATTTGGTTAATCTGGGGTCAGCCTTCTTGCAGATGGTGCTTTGAGACTGCTGAAAATGTGCTTTCCAGAATTACTTTTGTGGTTAACATTGTTTAAGTTTTTCTCTCTCTGAATTTATGTTGGAAATTATGTTTAAATAAATTTATGGAATTTATATTTAAATTAATTTAAAAATCTAGTGGTAAGCATGAATAATTCTTTTTGTCAAGTTTTGCTTGAAGTGGACATGGAAGAGCCTGTTTCTGGGATCTGGCTTCCTACATGATAGTGTTCCTCAGATTCATGAGTAATTTTACTCTCCCAATTGTACCAACAGTCAAACTTATAAAAAGAGGTTCATCAGTTCTCTGTGCATATGTCCCATTATGTTCCTATACCTACCTAATGGCACGTTGTGTCTTGAGCTTTGTTAAATCTTTTAATTAAAACATGTTAACAAAGCCTAAGAAAAATAAATGAAACTACTCACAAGAAAATTAAATTGAGAAGCTAAGCTCATTTATAATTATTGTATTTCAATTAGGCTTTACTAGGGCTGGGTGAAGGTAGAGATAAAAAGAAACTACTTTGATGTCTGAGTTTCATAAATATTTCTAGTGTCCTATTTGTGAAGTCCACAATACTAATGATAACAGTTTACTGCATGCAAGCTTCTTCATGCCAATTACTATACTTAAAAATTCAGTCATAATATAGCATCAAAACATGTCAAGGCTCAGCCCCTAGGTTTGTAAAACAGGTTTTCTTTATTGCACTTAGGGGAAGTAAAACTACTCACACCTCTGATTCACAAATTCAATACACTTTTAAAGTTACCCTGCCAGAAGTCCTGATTCATTCAGTTTACAGAATTTTATTAGGTGACTCTTAGATGAGATCCAAATCTACTAGCTGGATTAGAGCATATTTGTTAGACAGAAAAAGCATGCCTTATTTCTCACTCATATTCATCAAATTTTAGCTTTAGTTTTTCATCTTATCATCTTTTGATTCTAAATTAAGGACTCATAAAATAAAAGAAACTTTCTAGCAATGTAGATACTTACTTTAAGTCACCTCTTCACATTTCTTACCACCATAAAATATTTTGCTTTCCCAAACTTTAAAGTATAATAGTTCAAAACCTTGAGGAGTCAGTCTTAATCTTTCACATTTTTGATAAGTTCATGACTAAAATGTATTAATTTTGGAAGACCTAATAATGCTAGCCAGCTCATTACACATTATCTTCTCTTTCCAAGAGCTATGATTTCCTAAATTACAATAATTTTTAAAATAATTAGCAACAAATTACCGTACAAAGGAAGTAGTGTCATTCATTTGGAAACTACATTTCTTTTTCCATTCAAAATTTATGGCTCAAAAGATCAAATAATTTCCATCAGTTGTTGCTGATTTTCCTCCTGAATTTCTTAATTCTTCTAAAGTAGTCCTTGTTACAAGAGTGATTCTTTCTTGAAGCATGTGAAAACACATATTAATTTTCATAAGGATGACCCAAGATGAGATAAGTTAATGATGCACATATGTACTTACAAATTAGAAGGCTGATAGATAGTCCTGCATATTTTTCATCATAACATTATGATCATTAAAAACACCCCATTATTTTGTTTAAAAAAAACTTTAATTTTATCATCAAGCCACTGATTTCTTTCCCCAGTGAGAGAAGGACATTGAGTGATTCACTCAAGTTGTTTAGGTGAATTAGTTCTAATGGATTTCTGTATATTTGTTTTTTTAGCTCCTGTCACCACCAGGAAATGAGCTCATTACTTAATCTGGAAACCCAAAAACAGCCTTCGGGCATGCCTAATGTAGATAAGTGATCAGACAACTCACTTGATCAGAAAAATCTGGGAAAGAAAACAATGGCATAAAAGTATCTTTTAAATCTTAAGTCATAGTTAAATTTTGGCTTCAGAAAGTCACCCTACCAGCACTAAGTTAAAGTATGAGTTTATCACTTATATGCTTCTTCCCATTGCTCTCCATTACACAGAAATAGTGTGGAATCTCAGCAAAATGTTTTGTCAGAAGAAATTTTTTAGACAGATTTAACACTTTCTAAAATACTCCTTGACTGTTTGCCAGTGGTTTCATGGCCTTGATCATAGCCATGACACCATCATGGTCTGCTTTGCCTTCTAGCTGTACAAAATAATTGGTTATATTCAGATATGCTCTCTGTGTCACAATAAGTTAAGCATTCACACCAAGTCAATATCACCCAAGGTTTCTTGTCTTCCAGTGTGTTTTGACATTTTAAAGACAAAACATGGCTCTAGAAGACTACTGAAAAGCTAAGAGCCTTTCTGTGAAATGACTGAAAGTTTTAATTGTTGTTGACATATTGTAAATGCCACATATTCTGTTGAGG
The DNA here is from genome assembly GCF_050655825.1 of Lonchura striata. Lineage (NCBI taxonomy): Eukaryota > Metazoa > Chordata > Aves > Passeriformes > Estrildidae > Lonchura > Lonchura striata. The sequence goes on from NC_140704.1 coordinate 93,893,625, forward strand.
TGCCTTTCTCATACTACTTTAATGGATGAAGTTACACAATTGTTAGAGCAGAAGGATTTTGGGTTGTTGTGGGTTTATTTTGTTTTGTTTTTCTTACAGCTCCTTTATGACAATCCAAACTAGAATCACAAAATAGAATTATCAGGTTGGAAGAGACCTCCAGGGGTCTCCAGTGCAGCTTTCTCGTCAAAGCAGGGTCATGAAATCAGACCAGATTGCCCAAGGTTTTATTCAGTGTCATAAAGCTCCAAGGAAGGAGACTGCACATGCACTCAGGGTAACCTCTAGGCAACCTCTTCTAGTGCTTGAATCTCCTGTAGATGAAAATATTTTGCCTTAAGTCAGAAGTACCCTGTTTTAATTTATGATCATTGTAATTTTTTCTCCCACCATGCAAGTTCAGTCAAAAACATGGCTCCCACTTCTTAATGACCTCATTTTCGGCCTGATCCTTTAGTCTTTTCACACAGGTCAAGTGTTGCAGAGCCTTAGGCATATTAGTGACCTCTGCTGAACTTTCTCCAGTTTATCAATAAGTTTCTTATGTAAAGAAGACAGACGGAGTTTAATAGGTGCCATGCTAAAGGAAATAAAATTTTTCCTGGATTCACTGGCTACTGTTGTGGTGTGGTTTTCTTTAATTTGATATTTGTTCTGTTCAACTCCCCCTCCCCCCCCCCCCCGCCCACCAATCTCCTCCCTTCCCGAGTTGTCAATCTTCCCTAGCTCTTCCCTAACCCCCTCCTCTCCAAGTTGTCAATCCTCCCTTTCCCTGCCCCTTTCCCCAGAACATTCCCTGTCACTCCTCCTAGCCTCCTTCCCTGCTTCCAGAGCATTCCCTGTCTATTTAGTGAGGCTCAACACCCTGTTGGTTACTTTGTGTTACTCCACTCCCCTGTTTCCCCTGATAGGTTTGTGCTATGTTAGTCCCTCCTTAGACTCCTCCCCAGCCCTACCCTCATTGGTTGCTGTTCCTATACCCCGCCTCTTGAGTTCCTGTATAAAACCTTTGTTCGCCCTCCCTGGAGGGTCTTGGGGCTCGCTGAATAAAACTGTCATGTTCATCCCCGTATCCCTTTTCAGCCTCCCTCTGTCCCTGTGCTGACAACTGGGACTGCAGAGCTTAACAGGGGGAGTGGCCGCCTGTTCTCTTCCCTCTCACCGCCCAGCACGGCACCGCTCGGGGTATCGCGGCAAGAGAAGCTGCCCGCGTTACAACAGGCTACTGAATCAGAAATGGCTCTTGGTGGGTGGAACAGCCCTGACTTGGAGAATTTGTGATCACAACTGTGCTGGTGGAGCACTTCCATCGCATAAACCTTGTGTGACCAATGTTATGCAAATATGTGATACAAATGACCATAAGCTACAGTATGATTGTACTGTGTAACTCATTGCTGGGGGCAGTTCTGGCTGTTGGAAATAGCTTTTCAGTCCACAATTAGGATGCCAGCAATATTTAGGGAACCAATTACCTGTGAACCTGCCCCCTCATGCAGCTGCTAGTGGAACGCAGAGCTTTGGGACACAGAAGTGTTCTGGGTATTCTTTGAAGACTGTATTTGGGTAGTTTAGTAATGATTGTCTTTAGCTGACTGTTAAACCAGCAAATCTCCAGTGACATTTTAATTTCTTCAACTTTGTATTGAAACAAGTGATGGCAAATCATATCAGAAACTCCTTAAACTTGCCAAAATTTATTAGTGTTGGCCATCAGACTGCTCACTCCAGTTCACTGCACAAATTGCAACTCCTTCTTTATTGAAAATTGAAATCTTCCCATCCAGAGGAGAAAAAGGGTGTGAGACCCTAAATATGGATCTGGTGAGGTTTTTGCATGCATCTGGTGAGGTTTCGTGCATTCCTGGAAACTTTGTCAAAATTTCTTTCTCATTATATTTATCTTTCTCTTCATATTAGCACAAACTAATTTTATTTGCGTATTTGGTAATTTGGTGTAGGAATCAGTGGAACAAGCAATAATTATAAACAATAATAGAAAGCTGAGAAAAGAATCTGGGATATTCAGTAATGAATGTATTTATTGATGGCTAAAATATAATTTTACATGAGAATAATAGCATGACCACTCTTAGTCTCAATAAGAATGTTGTTCACTTTAGCATGTATTTTTTTCAAGTTGTATTAACTATAACTATAATCAATGCTGTATCATAATTTACTTCTTCAAAGTGCCCATATATTAAAGAATGTTAAACTGTAGCATTGTTCTACAAGATTAAATATATCTTATTTTCCCCACACAATTTATTACTTATTTCTTCGGTAAGTGGGATGAACACTGATCTCTCAAGTGTTTAAATGCCATTGAGGCCGCTGCCTCAGCACACAATAGTTTCTGTTACAGACACACTTATTACAAAAGAACGGGTGAAGAAAGCTGGGCTCAGACCACATGCAGCTGACGGCACTGCTGTCCACTGGAGAAAAGAGACACACAAGTGTTGGTTTAACATCCCAGCCAACAAGCTAGGCCCAGTTTAAATTCCCCCTCCCCCAGCTCGCCTTCCTTGTGTGCATGTCTCTCTCTCCCTTTGTTAGATTCACACACTCTGCTTTTCCAATTGCTTTAGCCCGAAGCAGTTGACATTTACCCCAGCTAGATAATCGAGGAATAACATTTGCGTTACAGTTTAACATGACCTCTGCCTCTACAGCTCTTTTTAGATTACCTTCCCCCCAAAAAAATGGTTGCTGACACCATAGTGAGGCAGGAGGTGGGAAAAAAAGAAAAGAGAAGCTTATTATTGCAGTGGCACAGTCAATGTCATGAGAAGCTGCTCTGCCCTTTTCAGTTGTGGGTGAGCAACTATTAAGGAAAAGGTATTAAAAGGAGGAACAACTGTGATGCGAGGGACACACAGGTTAAGCTCAAAGCAAAGGTTAATGGATTGACTGTTACCTGTGTATGAGGCTTAATGTTGGTCTATACACAAGAGAATTGCTTCGAGGTTGTATTTTTTTTATGAAAGTAAATTAAAGGGCTAATTTATTCCAGCATAAAGAAGTGAGATGCTGTTGTTGTTGTTGTTGTTTTAATACACAAGGACACATTTTTAATTCAAAATGTTTGCTTTATATTTCCAGGACAAGGTGCTATTTCCAGTACAGATAGTGAAAAGAAGAGCAAAAATTGGCATTTTTGGCTGAAGACACTCACTTAAATTTAAATTGAAGAGTTTTAATGTTGTTCAAGGCAACTAGACAAAGTTTAGAGTAATAGTTTAATAGTTATACCTCAAATGCAAAAGGTTTTGTTTAAAAAGACTGTATCTCAAATAGAAAGAAAAAGAGTGCTGTTTCCTGAACAGTGGAAGATGAAAAAAACCAATTCAATATTTTCTTCAGATCACTGTTTTTCAATATATTTTCTATATTAAAATAAATGTTAGACATCAGTGGCTACAAATTCTTAGAAAAGTTCCAAGTGAGGAGATCAGGATGTAGCTGGTCTACAAAGAGTTAAGAAGTGGAAAAGGAGTTCCTTGTCTGTAAATTATTCAGTCAAGTTAATGCCTATACAGTAAAACCAAAACAGGCTGACATATTCAAAATTTTGATTTGTTTTCTTTTTTAGTTATGTCATCATGACAATGAAAAAATAATTGGTGCACATAAAATTTTCCCATTACTGTTATGAATATAGACAAATGATTATGATAGAGAACTTATCACACTGCCTCCTCCCTGTGAGTGAATTCAAGTAAAACCTTCTTGTCCATTGAAGAAGTGACAGAAGACAAATGCATTTATAATGAAAGGAAACCAACCAAAATCAGGTTTAGGCCATCTGTAGATTCTGAACTTTGTAGAGGCTGTTTCATCATGATCAATTCCTTTATCTAGAATTTTTCTTAAACAACACCTTTCACTTGATGTAATTGTATTTTCAGGGAAAAGTTGAGCACATCAGTCAAATATTCACAAGCCGTCACTAAAACTTGCCTCCTTTTCCTTCTTTCTTTTAATTTTGGGAGGGAGAATTACCAAAGAAATACATAACAGAAATCTAAATCAAGAATAATTAGCAATATGTTAGTTTAATGGAATATCCACTTTCAAAAACCTGACATTTTAGAGCTGGCTTATTACTTCCTTAAAATATGACCTAATATTCTCCTTCCTTGCCAATGTGGAATCATTTTTCAATATTCATTTTTTGGTATTTTGGTCCAATTTTATTTTAAATTTCTTAGATGATTTCTGGCATTTTTTATGGCAGACTACTCCTAAGCTTAATGGATCCTGCCACCCAGAACTTATTTTCCAATAGTCATCTTTTTAGCTTGTCTATTATGTCAAATGATTTTTCAGCACAAAGACTGAGTTATATCCTCACACACTCTTACCAGCTGCAGCTGGTAAGATTGTATTATGAGCAATTGCTCGCACCAGAAGACTAATCCTTATTTATATCCAACGTGAGTCTTAATTAACACTTATTCACACTAATTTTTATTATGTATATATGTATTTATTTCTTAAATATTTAGTTATTAAGGACAAAAAACTACCATATATTCTCAGCTAATACAGTGAAATGAATGGCTGTGGTCTTCTTTCTTTAAATTTAAATCCAGCACTTGGCCCAGACACAGTTTATTAGATGAGACACAAATAATGCAATACAAAAATCTGTGTAAGTATTTCCCTACTGTAGAAAGAAAATGTGATATAGTTCATAATAAATAAATGCCTCAATGCTAAATTTATTTTTGTATTTAAAGAAGATATTTATTCAATTTGTGACTCTTCCTGTGGCTTTCAGTACTCTAGCTAAGGGAATTTTTCCAAATAGTTCTTTTGGTCACAGAGCAGTATAGTTTTTGGCGATGCAAATGTCAAATGTAATGTTGAAAATAACACAGAATTTCTGAAAGGCAGGTCTTCAAATGGGCACACAACCTGTCTGATGATGCTGATGTGAGGAACGGGCACAATGAAGATGTTCCCATACAAGTGAATTATGCATTTGCCAGCTCATTCCTAGTATTGTCTAAACCCAGTAGATACAATTCCTTCTGGCTATCAAAGGAAGAGCATAAGGACAAGAAGGGATTTATTCATTACTGTATTTATGATCAGTAGTTTCTTTCACTGTGAGCAGATGCACTTAGGACCATTTTTGATTTTTTTTTTTTTTTTGAGTGTTTCCTAAAGTATGACACAACCAGAATAAAGTTAAAAGTTAAACAGGGAAAGAGGAACGAAAGTCCTGACTGATGCACCAGAAGAGCTCCTGCCTGAATAGGATTTAACACAAGTGTGCTTACATTGGCTGTGAGGAAGCCTGCAGCTGCTGAGGACTGGTACATGGACTTCCCTGCTGCTCCACAGTGCAGCAGAATGGCTGTAATCAAGCAACAACTTTGAGCAGCAATACCCCACCAAATCATACAGTGCTAAGCCCAGTCCCATGTTACCAGAGGAGCTGCAGAAAAGTTTGTGTTAAAAGTGCAGGATCTGGCCTTCACCCTGTGAGTTAAAGTCTGTACATGGGAAAATCATTAGGATAAAGGGCAGGTTTAATGCTCTGCCCTCAGTTCACACATGCCCAGTGTGGGTGCTCACCTGCAAAGAATGGCCTCCACTAAATCTCCATAGGCAACCTTCCTGCACAGGAAGGCCTTGCACTGCAACACCCTGAGCAGATACCTAAATTTTAAGAACAATATACTTTAAAATACTAAAAGAATACAAAAAATGAATAAGCTATATCTTATTAAGCTATATAATGTTTTAAAATGTTTTATAAATGCTTTATAAATGTTTTCTAAATATATTAAGTTATATAATGCTATAAAATGTTTTATAAAACATTTTAAATTACATTTGGTTACAAGTTGCTTCATTCAATACCTCTTTTTCCATCACCAAGCTTCATTTATTTGTTTATGACCACATTTACTTCAAAAACTATAAATGGGGAAATGAAGTTGAGCTAGTGTCTTAGAAACCATAAGGAAAGTATAGTGGGAAATTTGCTATTTAGCTGGCCATTATTTGTATATGAATTACTGCCACACAGAATGAGTACGAAAATAATTTTTTTTCATTTTTGTTTTCAGGTAAGTCTTGTAATGGTTGGTTTAGGTTTTAGTTTAACAGCACATGGAGTCTGTATCTTTCAGCTGTATACATTTATTTCAAGGTACTTAGAAGCTGACTTTTATGAGATTATTTAGTCAGTGATTATTTTTGTTGAGAAATGTGTCCTTTATCCTTCTCATTCATCCACTGCTAAGATATTTCTGTTTGTCAGAATGCCTCCATTTCTGATAAATGACTGAAGACTGACTGCTACACTTTATTAAAAAGTAATAACAATTTTTGTACGCACCCTTCACATTGTAAGGGGGGGACCATGAATCAAAGGACACTGCCTGTCTGGGCCTGATAAATGCATCGTTTACCAGCTGAGGAGTTATTTAGGACTGGCTATTAATTTAAATCACATTTATCTTCCCTGAATGGGGGGAGGTTGCTGTGATAGGACTGCGAATGACCAATAGTGCAGCTAAGTGCACATTATTTATTACTACCGCCTGCAAAGCACTGCACAATATGTTAAAAAACCCCAGTGCCAATTACCATGGTTAATCTAGTCAGGGCAGTAACAGATTTCTTCCTAACACAAGCCAATTTCTACACTTGTACTTTTGAATCTCTAGGAAGTCAGTGTTTGCTCAAAATTTGTGATGATTTGAAACAGTTTATTTATCCTCTCCTAAGCCATTATAAGCAAAACCAACACTCTTCAGTTTTTTCTTCATTTTGGGAAAAAAAAAAACAACAAAAAAAACAACCAAACAAACACCAATTTCTTCAGACATTTTAAAATAGAAATCTCTGGAATGCGATAAAGTCATGTAAACCATGTCTTCTTGGAGATTTCTGAGTTTTGTTCCAAGGCCTCTGAACAAGAAGAGGTTTTTCTGAGGCTTAGGGAACACTCAAGCAGAACTGTTCTGGGCCACTGGAATCTAACCTGCTCAGAAAATGTTGCATACAAAATTAAAATAATTCTGAAGGAAGCCATCATACAGAGGGATTTGTAAAGCCCATGGTATGAATTCAGCATACCACATATGCCGGTAGGATATAGTCATCTCTGCCTTGTAGCTGTGGGCTGAGGTACTGGTTGTCAAGGCAGGTACTTCTGAATTTTTTAAGTGTAGCTGAAATAAATGGCTATTGAAGAACAGCTACTAAGATGTCCTAAGTGCATCTGCAGTGGTGGATAATCACCTCCAGAGAGCTCACTGAGGACAAGATTGTCTTGTGGTGGACAATGAGGTCTCCATTGTGGATCACATCCCAAGTAACCAACAAAGAACAGAAGCACAGTAAGGCAGACATAGACACATGGAGAAATGAAGGAACAGCAGATATTGAAACCGTAGTTCTCCTTACTTGCAAGAAAATATCAGTAAGAAAGATAACAACAAAGCCTTGCTTTAGTTATCTGCAATCATTTGCATTCACACTCACTCTTGTTCCACAGTTACGATAACGCTAGAGTCCCTTCTGGCATTCAGTGGGAATGATGTTTTTTCTTAATGCTAGCTGGTCATCCATTTCCAAAAAAAACCCCTATTGTTTCCCATTCATTATGGAAGTCTCACTAACAAACAGGTTTCCATGGAATTGCATTCAAAAACCAACACTGTGTTAGCAGTGTTAGTTGGTTTATCTACAGAGCTGTCCCCCGTACTCTGATTAAAAAAAAAAGATTGTTGGCATACAAGGCACTGGTGCCTTGTATGTCAACAATCCCATAACTGGAAGAACAGCTAAGTAATGATTGCCAATATTCAATACTATCCAGTGTTATGTATGAGTAATTCTGGTTTTGCATGCTTGTTGCATCAGCTCCCAGTAGTAATCAAGCCTTTATCACAAAAAACAAAGTCCAAGTACTGAACACCATGTTTGGACAAAGTGTTAGGTTTCCCATCCCATTAGTCTGAGAAATAAACAAGATATCTCTATGCAATTAACCCTAAAATAAATAAGCAAAAATGTGAATAGAAATATACTGACACATTATAAGAGATTATTAATTCTAAAAAAAGTGTTGTACATACAAGTCCCTGGAAGTCTGAAGCATTTAAAGTAGATATAAGGGCTTTACAATTATTTTCTTTAATATAGTGACAACAATTAACTGAATAACTAACTAGAGGTTATCCTGACTTTTCTATCAAGAATTTTTTTTTAAGACAAGATGATTATTTTTTTCCCCCTTGGGCTATATCTGACTGCTCTTATTCAGCCACATAACAGGAACTAATCCAGGACATTTCATCGCAAAGATCTTCATATTTGTCTCCTTGCTTCTAAAAGTCTGAACAGTTCTGGGAATCTGTTTTCTTTACTGGTATAAATCTCCTGTTTTACCTCAGAGGATTTGTGGCATAGCTTTGGAATCTAGGGCTGGAAGAGAATGTGGGGACTAAATCCAATTCCATGCTCCTGCAAGCAAGCATATCATATAATCTTTTTACACTTATCAAACTCCACCTTAAAAGCAATTAGTTTTTTGTTCCTCAGCCCCTACACCCTTAACATGCTTGGGAAGGTCTTCCAGGGAATGATTGCTCTGCTAGATAAGGAACTTTTTCCAATTTCCAACATAAATTTACCTCCTTTTTTTTTTCATGCCAAAGCTGGCATGAAAAGCTGGCAGCTTAAATATTTTGCCTCTATCTCTTGTGTTTATTTTTATATGTATACATAAGCAACAGTTAAATCTCCTTTAGGGTCTGGTTTGTTAGTCTAAGCATGCCAAATTGCTTTGGTGTCTTTTTGATATTTATGTACCAACTGTAAAATTTCCAGTAATAGTTCATCTTTCTTTTAATAGGTATGTGATCCTCTAGATTAGGTTTTATTAGTGTATTGGATGGTGATACTAATGCTGTCTTATTCTCTCTGGAAATATCTCCATACTGTATTTCAGAGACACATTTGCCTTTTTTCACAGCTACAGCATACAGTCATACTGTGATCAGCTAGAGAGTTTAGGTCACTCTCTTCTTGGTGATTTCTGACAGATGAGCTCAGAGTTTATAGCAGAGTATTTGTGTTATTAGTCCCTGAGTGACTGACCTTGTACTTTGTGCTATTGAATTTCATCTTACTTCTATTCCTGTCGATCTCAGGGCTATCTGATTCTTCCACTGCGATATCCCAATCCTCCTCCCTACAGAAGATGTGTCCTGGTTCTGGTGTTATCAATACTTCTGTGCACAAGTCAGATCCCTAATAAAAATACAACCACTGTCTTACTGAAATGTCTCAAACTGGGCCGCACTCCAGACTAGTAGCCTCCTTTCTAAACACCTTAGTCACCACTCTCTACAGTGAAACCTTTACCCACATTATTTCTATCTCCTCTGAAAATCTTTGGCTGCTCCAGCTTTACCAGTTTTACTGGTCTTCTTATTTGCACCACGGTTTTGATGTTTGGTATCTGAATATCTTCCATTTGTATGATGCTAGGGATTCAAGGATGGATTCTTGTGTTTTTTGTAGCTGCTCCTTGACACTGGATTTTCAATCACTGTCTTACAGAAGTGCCTCAGATAGCTCTTTCTATGAATATGAATATGGACCTTTATGAAGCTGTGCTGGGAAGAGAGAGAAGGAACGGAACAGACTGCCTGGTGGGACTCCCACTTTGTATCATCTGAGAAAGAGTAGTGAAAAAGAACTCAGGAAGTTGAACAAAATTCCATCACTTAAAAATGTGGCAAAAAAAAAAAAAAAAAAAAAAAAAAAGAATGCATTGCTTTCAAATTTTAAGCTATCAGGCATACCAATATGCCAAGCCCCTGTCAAAAGCACATAATAGAATGAATATTTTTAAATCAAAAGCTGCTATCATTTCATATAGTTTTTCATAACCTGGAGTTGTCCAGACTGAATATTCAGGGCAGAAGATTTGCCCTGAAGACTTTGCGTGTCAATCATTTGTAGTGCAAAGAATGGGTCATATCCACATGGGGTCACATTTTGTTTCACTTACTACAAATTCCCCTACCTAATATTTAAGCTGTGTTAGACTAAAAAATATTTTTTATCATGTTTCTGCCATGTTATGACTTTAAGCATTATGTTTTCCACATAGACTATAGAATAAAGTCCTTGACCCGGTTAATCCTCAGGCTCTGGTCTGTCTCTGAGTTAAAGATATACAGACGCCTCTGGAGCTAAACACAGAAGATCACACTACTTGTTCTATTGCTTCAGTTCTTTCCTTTTAACCAAGAACCATTTGTGGGAGCTGTCTGTGCTACTTCCTTTGCTTACACTGCAGGTATTCAAAAGACAGTCAGTCTTAATTACCCCATCCCCCTTCACACATCCCCACACCCAATTAATAATGTTCAGTGAGGTATGAAGCTAAGTTTACATTAATGTAATTTTTTAATACATTAAAGTGGTGCACATCTCAGGCATTTTATAAATAAATGTCACTAATTTATAAATACTTGTGCCACCCTGGGGAACACAGACTGTGAAGGGGAAAGGGCAACAGGGGTGCAATCCTCTCTCTTCCCACTCCCATTTGTAGCTCCTGGGGATGCTCAAAGAGATTAAAACTTGCTCTTGCCAAATCCCAGGACATGCAGCTATTACTTACTGTGTACAGTGTAATATAGTTCAGGTTCAGAAAAGAGCAGCCTAGGAACTTAGTCTTTGCTGCCACTCTTAGAAAAAATGAGGTTTTCTCTAAATAAAGAAAGGAAAAATGTTCAGGTACATGAGAATCAAAGTTTCTCTGTCAAATCATATTCCTGATACCTTTTCAAAGCCAAGAGCTCTGTAATACAGTGGGGACTTGCAAGATGAAAAGCTTTAAAATTCAGATTCACTGTTACCAGATCAATGAAATGAAGATTACCTGTTACTTAAACCACAGTTTATTGGAGTTATTACATGAATTTAATTCCACATTGTAACTTGGGGTGAGAGAGTAAAATTTAGGCACAGAAATGCCTAAAAAGTATCATTGGATGAAATTTGGAAAGTAGCTGCTGATGCTGTCTGGCCTAGATTTGAGCCTGACTTGTGCTTGCATGGGGAAAGTCAACAAGATGCATCACTATGCAACTATTCTTCAGGACTTCATCTCTTTTGCTGTCATTGCTACTAAATGTCTAAGAATTCTGATTTACTTTTATTTCATTTATTACTGTAAGGCAGTACATTTCTTCAGCAGAAAATTATAACAGTTTAGCACATTTATATAACAGACATAAATTCTTCTCCAAACCAGGAACTAGGTATATGATATAAGGGACAAAACAAAATTTTTGAATATAATACACTAAACTACAAGGCAAAAAAAAAAAAAAAATAAGTCTACTCCCAGATATGGGATATGCATATAGAATGAACATTAATCTGTGGTAAAGACAAGGGATATTTTGGCCTTTTTATACAATGTGACAAATTATTAGATTATTTTTCCCCCCTGTCTATAGCTGACCTGTACCACCTTTGTTTTTTAACAAGCAGAAGAAAGTCTTTTGTTTTTAATTCAAGCTCAAGGTCAAGATTGATATATAGGTAATTGTATGAAAATTTTAGGAGTTTTGGTTTTAGTCATTGCCTACAGTCCTTTTCTCCTGCTGCGCTTCCTGTGAGATGGGCTGTGAATATGCAGCTTCATTGTTCTTTTTGGGCTATGTTTGCAGACTATTTCTAACCCGCATCAATGCAATCCAAATAATCCTCAGAAGTTGCTTCATTATTTATTAGAAAAAGCAATCTGGCATGCGGTGTGTTATTGACAGCTGAAATCCAATACTCAAAGGTCACCAAAACAAATACCAGAAAGAAAAGGTGTTAAGGCAAATAAAAATACACCTTTTTAATTTTGACTGAATTGATTAAATAACAATTGAGTGGTGTCACAGGTCATAAGGCTTTGAGACATAAGGTCAGCTTAATAGAAAAGAGCCTGGGGCCATGTCACAGGGTATGCTCTGAGGCCTAGGACTCTGAGGCCACATCATTGTGCTTGCTCCTGCCATTACCCCATGTAGTCTGAAATGAAGAAACGCTTAAACAGAATAGAGAGCAGCCTAAATAGACTAGTGTTTATCGCTGAGGGCTACCCCCTGAGTCAATGCTGTTTAGAACTGATTGCTTTATTTGAACTGAGACTACTGGGCATCTCTCAGTAAACGTTTTATAAAATTCAGTACTCTGAGGAAAAAAAAACAAAAAAACAAGCAACTAAGAAAAAACCAAGAAAAAACCCTTCTATACAAGCAGTACTCTATAACATGTACAAATTCATGAACACCTCTTTATATTCCCACAGCTCAGCCCAGTCATTTCAGGACCGACATAAAATGAGTGAAGTAGAAAATGAAACACTTTCATATACTAAAATCAAAAGAACTTTATATGTGATTTTGAGAAGAATGAACCTTACAGTAGTTTATACACACTCACATTAATTAAACGCACATAATTTGTTTAGTGTTGGCTTTTTGTATGCTAAATTATTTTGTTGGTAAATATAGCTAGGCCAGGGAATCTATTGCCGTAGAAATTCATACCTTCAGATGATGTGACTGAGCTTTTTAAAAAGGCTTAATAATTTTACATTTAATAACACAAATGAAAAATCTTGGTCTGTGTCTAGTTCAAGGAGTGACTTAAACCTATGTCCCATTAAAGGACAATTAACTTAATTAACTTCAGCAGGTTAAGTGGAAAACAGCATGTAGGAAATTCAGTATAGGAATGTGAAAAGTTATCTAGATTATTTTTCACTTTCATGACTACCTGCTGGCTCCAGCAGAGACTAAGGCATATCTCCCACTCCTGTGGCTGAATTCATGGTGGAAAGAATGCTTTTTACCCCTGAGAATCTGATACTACTTTCAATGTATTTTCAGCTTAATGAAAATTTTAATTGCCTGGAGTTAGAAAAACGCCTTTTGTTTTAAGATTTCTACTTTAACCATTTTCTATGTTTATTGATCTGGAAGAGTTTGTTTCCTTTTCAATCAGCTTATTTTAAGGAATAACCAACAGCTCCAAAAGATAGTGCTTTAAAATATAGTTATACAAACAGTGAAGTTCATGACCTACTCTGTCTACAAACATAAAAAGCTAAGACTTTAATTCACAAACATCTTTATCAGCAGTGGTAAAGCCCATAAATCACTCAATGATACAGACAATGTTGAGTACTCTCAGGAAAGGAGTTTGAACAGAATCAACTGTAGAAACTGTAAAATTAAAAATATGCATTTTATTTAAAAAGTACCTTTTTATGTGCATAGAAGAATTTGTTCCTGCAGTTTTTAAGTACCTGGAGACAGACAAAATGAAATCTAGCACATATACTTGAAAAAAATGTAATTTGGGGAAAACTTTTCTTCCTGTGGAAATTACTTCTCCATTCTGTAAGCTCCTATAGTTTATGCTGTGCTTTGTACTCATAGAAGGAAATCAGATTGCAGCAATTTAAAAAATCTTTCAGACTGATGATGTATTATCTACTATGAAGGGTGGAAAATGACAATGGAAGAAAATGTATGTCAGTGTCAGTGTGCAGAAACAATGCACAAGTGCTTGGTGGCTGGAGTATTCTGTCCTGTCTTGGACAAGGTCCTCTTGGGCAGCTCCTGTGCTCTCCACTGAACCCCAAGGCCAGGGAAGAATCAAGGAGGAACTGGCTCCTCCTTGGAAGGAGGGAAGAATCAAGAAAGTTCTGGCTCAAAACCAGCCTGAAGACCTGCGATCATTCACTCAATAGGGTTAATGTAAACACTACTAGTTCACAAAAATGCTGCCTTTTCAATGCCCTGGTGCTCTGCATGTTTGTATAATGACCTTCATCTCTTCATAAATCACAGTGGGACTTTGTGGGGAATCTAGACAAAGAACAGACAATCTAATATCCAGTCTAATATCTATACTTTCAAATTTTTCTCTTTTGAGGATGAACAGAAACATGCGGACATGAAGGCTATGTACCCACTGCCCTACCTTTACTTTCCAGGCTGAAAAGCACTGCTCTTGGCTGTTGCAGATTTCTGGATTCAGGCAGAACATTTCTACCTAATTTCTCCCCAGCCTGGGAGTCCATTGTGAAGGATAGGGAGATATAAGTGTTGTAGATCATTTGTTACAATCCTGCAACACTCTTGAGCTTGCAACCTTGGATTAGATTCTTGTATTAAACACCTGAGTTTTAAAAAATTTGAACACCTAATAGCTTGGGTTTTCTGTATTGATAAGCAACAGGTTCTTGTACTTCTGACATTGCCCAGTTTTTAATGGTGTCAGATATTGAGAGGTTTAAGCAGTTTTAATGGATGATTAGCTTCAAAAAACTGTTGATAACTACAGCATGTCCACATTAGGCATCTTCAAAAGTCTTTGCTTAAATCAGGATTCATGAACTGAACTTCAGTCTCCTTGGTTTGCTTATTTACATTTATTAACTGCATTGTTTAATCTCTTGACTCTTTCTTAGCAATGTATTTCAAATTACACCTTTTATCTGATTTTGCATTAGACTAGAAAGTTTGCATAATGGTAAGCATTTATGTGAAGTACTGGCATAAATATTCTTAATTTTGCCCCTTCTAGGTCATATTCTCCATTCCTATTTTAAATCTATATTAGTTCATGTTCTTGTATCTTATCTGGAATTCTTCAATTCTACTTCATAGATTAAATAAAATTGGGTAAATTCTCTGAGGTTTCATTCAGTCTTTCTTCTCAGCAAATTAATTCAGGACATAATGTCCTGCAAGTGGATAGAGGGTTAATCAGTGTTTGTGCAACCTTTTCCTGAACTTTCATAAGTTTTCCAATTAACTGGGGTAACTGCAAAAACCCACACATTTTGTGGTGTACAGTGTTTCCTTTCCCTCTTCACAAAGTTGCTTTAAGCAGCTATCCATATTTCTAAAGGCTAAACTGTGGAAGTTTAAATAATTGTTCCAATAAAATGTGGAAGTTTAAATCATTGTTCAGTGTGTATAGGAAGCCCCAGCTGAGATGGATTTCCGTGGCTACTCTTACTTGGCTGCTTGCAAATTAACTTCCTATTAACTTATGAGAAGCAAGAGGAACTTTTTTTTTCTCTGTGGAGGAAAAGGTCTTGTTTAGAAGAGAATTTTATAAAAGCTTTCTTTCCACAATCTGTGCATTGAGAGATGGTGCCTTACAGCCTGAGAAGTTGGCATTTAAAGGAGATGTAGGGGAGTTGCACATCATTCTGTTGAACTCTACCAATGAACAGTCCTTACAGCCCATGTCTGTAGTTGGCACCACAACTGTAGGCTAGGCAGGAAAGAAGTGTAAATTGTGGTGGAGTGGCCCAGAAGCACAATCCATCCCAATGGGTAGACTGACACAAATATCTTGGCTAGAAAATGGTACAAATGCCCTGGACTGAATATCTCCTGAAAGGTGAAAATCTACTGATACCTGCAAGGTAGAGATGAAGCTGATGGAAAGAACTGATAGATTACTTCAAAATCTGTGGGGAAAACAAACATACTTGTCAAAAAAAGTAATACTTAAGATCGAGCCAATTTATGCAAAATTCTGTAATTCCAAACTGTTGTCATTAAGAATTTCAAGTCTGACTAGTGGGGAAATGAAGCAGACCTCCAGGAAAGAGAGTTGAATATCATATTTATCACAGAGAAATATGTGAAAGGTACAAAATTTGCAACATAAATTTCAATACCTTGAATTCCTATTACCATATGAGTAAAATAATAATACGGTAAAAATTTGAGTAAGTATTTAAAAAATGCTGTTTAGATTGTTTTGGCAGTGACAAAGATTCTTTCTTTTGTCTCTAGCATCATTTCTCACACAGTTGCTATGATGCTGTGTAATTTCTCATCTGTATTCTTTGATATATTTCTTTGACTCTCTTATATTTAAAAATACAAACCTAAAAGGAACTAAAGGAACATAACTAAAGTAAATACAAACCTAAAGGAACTAAACTTAAAACCTAAAAGGAACTAAGAAACACCACATAGTTCAAGGGTTGTATAATTTTATCTACGCTGATAATACACTCTGATAGTTACCTTCTGCAGAAATATTACTTACTGGTTTGTTCTCACCTTCAAATTTATTCTTATTTATGAGGAACTTATGACTTCACTCTCATGAACTCAACAGTATGTCATTGTTTTCATTATGTTGCAGCACTGCCAAAATATGCTAAGTAACTGTGATGTCCATCTAGGTATGTTTGTAATTTGAGTATTTAGAGACATTCCAATCTTCATAAACATTCACAAAATAAAAAATAAAAAAAAAATAAATAAAAGGTGCACTCTCTAACAGGTCTAGTGGAAAGCAAGAATATGATTGAATAAAATATTCTTCATGACTCCTTTATTTGAAAAAAATTCCCAGACCATGACTTCCTTTCATAGTTCAAATGTCAAGCATCCCTTCCACTGTCATCAGGGTGGCATGCAGGAACAGAAGGAGACCCTAAACAGAAGTCTTTAATGATGACAAGCCTGGTTGACTCAATGACCCACAACATCTTTTGTCTCCCTTTCTCCCCATGTTGGCTCCTGCTGATTCAGATGGGGGAAGCCAACAAGCAGAGCAGCTGCTCATGCATAGTCTAGGGAAAACACTTCCTTCAGCCCTGTGCACAGAGTGCAAAAGGCCCTTCAATTTCCTCTGTACTGTTTCTTGTGTGGTTTTTGTCTTTTTCTCTGATTGACTAGCTTTATATTGATTGAAAAGTCATTTCCTTTGCCCAGTCTTCTGAGAAACAAAATAAATGTTTTCTGTGACCCTAACTTAGATTTTTCTTTCCACAGAGCTAAAGAAAAATTTTCCTGTCAATTATATTGAAGGAAAAATTATATTGTTGTTTTGTAGCACTTTTTTTTCCCCTATGTGTCAAAAGGGAGCAAACGATGCATTAAAAGCCTAAAAGCTGAAATAAAGATTAGGTGTAAAGTGCTATTGATCCCTTTACAAAAAGAAGCAAAGACAGATTCCACTCCGCTGTCAGGTTACATTTTCAGTAAGTTACCCAGATGCAAGATTTGAAAATTCTACAAAAGAGTCCTTAAAGTGTTGTTGAAAATATCAAATAAGATTACACCAGACAGGAGAAACAATCATTAAAAAATGTCAGTGATTCAGCTGAGGTACTGCCAGGATACGTTGTCCCAGTGTTTCATGTAGCCCAATGCCTGAATGTTTAAGATACCAAAATGAAGAGACAAAACTTTAAAAACATCACTTACTACATTCTCTGCATGTACCTCTCTCTCTCTCTCTCTCGTCCCCCAATACAATTCTATGTATCTTATGCCCAGAATCTACACAGTCTTAAACACGTGTAGTTTTCATAGGATGGTGCACAAGAAAGCTCTGATTTTCATTCCCTAGCTCGTTACTCATCCAAAGAGTAGTCTGAACTTTTTTGAGATTATTGTAAACTATACCACTTCCAGTGAGAGAAAAAACTATTTCTACAAGTCAGCATAGTAGATTTTCTTCCAAATACTTTACCTTCTTGTTCCTGAGAAACCTTTTAGATGTTTGTTTGCTGCAAAGAGGAAGATGAACAGAAGATATAAAAATATGTGACAGATTATCAGAGTCATATATGGTCAAATATCATCATTCTTTGTACGGTTTTGACTTTAAAAGTTCCTGAAAAACCAGCTACTTGGGGTTTTTATCCTACTTTCTGCATTCATTGATAATCGGGTTTAGCACCTGATTATACAATGCAGACATCTTGACTATGAAAGTTTTGGTTGCTACTTACATGAGCTGGAAACATCAGGGATACATAAATCTAAGGAAGAAGCAGACAGCTGATTAAATTCTATAAATTTAAAAGAATTCTACCATGCTAGGGCAATGAATTTCCTGATTTTCAGTAGAGTAACTTTAGAACATGTCCAGAGATAATTTTTCTTGACAAACAAAAATAAGATGACAAATAGATACAAATGCCAAATAAAGTCAGGTAATGAACCTTCCTTGTAAACTATCACATCTGGAAATATACTGATTATTGAGAAGGTAGACTCCTCTGCTCAAGAAACAGTCAGGAAGCAATTTTTGTAGAGCAAGGGGGTGAAGCTCTCATGGTAGGTGTCTAAATTCAACAGAAGTCTAAAGATGACAGATTATTTGGGGTGAACTTCTTTAAACTAACACCAGAAGAGGAATAAAACCTCAGAGATTTAAATTCAGTTACTGGAATGTAAAAGGAATTTCTAAGTGGCCTGTATAATTGTATTAGAAACTCAAGGAAGAGAAAGCACTAATTTCTATTTAAAAAGCTCTTCTGTGAATTTGTGAAGCTAGTGAACCCTGGCTTCACGTAGAAGTGTCCTACATTCCCTTTCCTTTTCTGTTTGGCACCATTTGCCTTATGTGCCTCCTTCATAACACAGTGCACCCGAGTCATTCCAAGCCACTTATAGGTTGCTGAAATTAAATGTATGATACTTATGGAATGTCCCACATCTCCTGGCAACTTTTTACCTTCTGACTAACCAAAAGGCAGATCTGTGTCCTTAGCTAGCTTTTGGATGAGCTCTCTCTAGTCCAGAGCTCTTCTGCATTTTTAACAGAGCTGAATAACAGACTAGAGGTTCAGCAACAGCTGAAGCTGAAACAGAGGTGAGGAAATTGAACAAAATTTTCATAGGGCTGGCAGAACAATGCACTTTCCATGTCTACTGCAGCCTTGCATGGCGAACAGAACCAATGCTGTGCCAGTATTCTAATGGTATAAAAATAGCCTAAATATTTATAGATCAGAAACCCTTGGAAGACATATTGGAATAGCTGATATGCATTTTTAGACATAAAGTTTTCAAGAATAGAAATTTATTCTGTTCCAATGTATTCTAATTAAATTCTAATTGAACCTGAAATGTCTCTGTTAGGCAGTCCTGCGGTGCAAAAGGAGTAAATTTTCCAAGCAAATAGCTGGATTCAGGACCAAAAATTCACACTTTATGACTTATAAGCTTTTCTTTTGTTCTAATTCTAACTAAATTTAATGATAAAAATGCCTTTTATCATCTGGAAAATACTTGGTGAGCTTCTTCAGCTTCCTAGTCTAATTTCAGTGAAAATAATTGAGTACATATACTTTTAAATGGTTTCATAAAGCAAAGTAGAGGATTCTACTTTAGAATGATTATGTTATTTACTCACAATTAATAAATCATGGACAAATCAATTCAGCTTGATCGTATCTGCAATAATGTAACATTTAGTGGTTGCTTACAGCAAAACCTTTAGCCAGTGCTTTATTGTATTGTATAATCAGTAGAGGACACAGGACAAGAGAATAGGCTGGAGCTTGGTTTTTGCATTGGGATGAGTTGGCAAGTTGCCTCCCTAGCATGTAGAAATCAGACTATTTTGCCTGGCTGCTGATAATCTTCCCAAGCATCCCACAATAAATTCCTGCACAGTATTTTCCTGTCTGAGACTTTCCTTCTTCTGAATTTATTTAGACCATGTGATAACAATGGGTATAAGGCCATGAAGTGAGACCTGCCAGGCATACATTCTGGCAAAGCAGCATCTTTATGAATAATCAAGTAGCTGAAAAAAAAAAATTAAAAATGCATTTTCTAATAATTTTTAGTTCTAAAATTGCCCTTTCTACCAGATGTTGCTTTCATTCCTCCTTAAAAATGTCTGCATTATTAGAAATTGTTCCAGTTAGATGTTACATTTTAGAAATACTTTCCTCATACCTCTGTCACTGAGAGCAGCTTCTGTGTGAGACCAAGGAGAGAAACCTATGAATCTATTCATTTTAGCACACTGAAAGGACCTACATAGATCTCAGTGAAGGACAGCTGTGGATTAAGTTACTTGACTGACCACAAGAATGAGTCTCCACTTCCCACAGGCTGGTTATGATCAACTATGTGATGATATAGCACAGTTGATGTATAACATGCCAGCAGCTGATGTGGAAATCAACGCTGGTGAAACAGCATACAAACATCCACATGCACTAAGATGCATGTTAAATACTGTGGGTTAATGCAAGACTTTTGCAGAAGATTCAGTGTGCTGCTGTCTGGGATAATTTTCTTCACAGTGACTAGTATGTGACTGTGCATAGTCCCATAGGTTTGTGCTGGGCATAGGGTTGATAAGTCATCATTTCTTTCATGTACCTCGTTAAAAGAGGAAACAACTGACTCATAACTCAGCATATATTCTGAGTCTATGATCCTGTGTTAGATGGCATTTGATGCCAAGGATTGATTCTTCTTATTCTTTGAACAACTTACTCTCCAGGAAGAGAAGGCTGACAGTCATGAAGAGCTTAGATTATGCAACACAGAAAAAGACAACGATACCTCTGAAAGGAAAAGAGACCAAACACCTTCCCAAGAGTGGCAGTAAAAGAAGTATTCTAGGGACAGAAGAAATTATACAGACTTTACCACAGCTCAGAAAGCTTGAGCTGAGTGGAAGCAGACCTGGAAGCAATAACCTGTCTGGCAAGGCCACAGCAGGCAGAGCAATATTTATTTGGAAACCTTTATTTTCTGATGAGTATTCCCAATTTTTAAAATGAGTCTGCTGTAATTCTTTTTTATTAAAAGATTGCTTTTGGATTTTGAATTCCTTTTCAGTCTTTTTAGGGCAAGATTTCTCTTTTTTCCACTGCAAACTCTTGTAAGAGAGCAACTTGTTGCAGTGTCATCAGAAGTGGAGGGTGTTGATGGACCCTTGCTACTGCTCTGCAGTCAGCTGACTGAACATAGAGGAAAAGGCATTCTGCTGTTGGCTCAATGAAATTAAATAGAGGTAGAAAAAAGTACAAGCAAAAAAATAAAAATGCAAGAGGAATCAGCTTTGTGACATGTATTGATAATATAAAGGAAAATAAAAATAGTGAAAGCATTTTCTCTGAGATTTCACAATTATGAAGAAAGGGAAGGGGAGCGCAAGAAGAAACAGACTGCAGGAGAGTGTAAAAGGAAACCACTGCTCAGCTCATAGGAGACCTCTATTTTTAGATTTAAAAGCACACTGTCAATGTCTTCTGTGGAAAACAACAACAAAAAAATCTATTAAACTTGTTTTTAAAACTGGAAAAGAGAAAGTGTGTAAAAAAACAAGGATCTGAAGACATTTGCAGTTTTTCCCATATTATTTCCCACATTCTTCTTCAGAGAAACGTGTCACAGGGTTCAACCTCTGTAACACCCAGCATTTGTCTGTTCACACTGACCTAATTTTGAGGAGGCTTTAGGATTTCATGTGTATAAGCAATTTATCATGAATACATACACTGGAGTTTGTCATGCATGTACAGAAAACAGTTGCCAAGGAAAAAAAGTTGGTAATGGAAAAGGTGTATCATTAAAATCATTAAAGCTTTCCTGCACACAATTCCCTGTAAATCAGATCCAAACAATTTAAATACTAATCTGTACTAATGCTTTTACATGTAAAATAGGTAAGCATGTTTTTATTGCATTTTGGAAAGCCAATCCTTCTTTCTTGTGCATATTTGCATTAAGTACGTATAGTTTCACACATTTAGATAGTGATTCTTCAATTAAGGAATCAAATGCTACATCAAAGCAGAATAGGATATTTTCATCAAGTATGTAATGACAATATTTTGCAAGTGTATTAGAAGTAATAATTACTCATCAAACTAAATAAAATGAAACTTGGAAAAAATGTAGAGTAGTTTTAATAAAGTATTTGAGCTGCAAGGAAAAATATTTAAATTTGTAATCAACACATACAAACAAATCACTCATCAAATTTCCTAATATTGTGGTGCTAAGTAAGCTAATTATCCATTCTAAATGTTATTAAAATAGCTTTTTTTGCTTTGAAGTTTACACATTAGTTTTAATAGAACTATCAGACATGAGAAATATGAAAGACACAGACAACAAAACATGCAGAATACAAAGTACTTGCTCTTTCAGATGTTTGGACTTTGTGCTGAAGACTGTCAGAACATAAGAGGATGGTACTGTTTACAACAAAACACTAGAAATACAGAGGACACAGAGATCTGACTTCCTATGAAACATGATGAATGAAGTTCAAAGATTAAAATTTAAAAAATTAAGAAAATCTTTTTTCACTTATTTAGAGCAAAAATATCTCTCTCCTGGGTTCACTGTGTCTATACTGATGTAAAAAGGAGGAAAGACATATACGGTTTTTTGTAAAGTAAACACTGCAGCAGTACACCCAGATGTGAGAAATGAAACTATCAAACTAAAATTACATCAAGAATTAAAAGGATAAATTTTTACAATTATTCATGTCATAAGTTTCAGCTGAAATCCATTTCAACAAACAAAATATTTAGTAAAAGTAATAAAACTACCTTAAATCCACTAATTCACCAGAAGCATACAAATATGACTCAACTGGATTTGTCTTAGGGAAAAAATATCTGCCCAGAGAAACATAACCATTGTGATGACTAATCATAATTCCATAAAGTATGTCACTAAAAGTTGACTTTGAATAATTACTTTAATTAATCTTGTTTCTTCAAATGCAAAACACAGCATAAATTTCATATATATTATGTATACTTCATGGGAAATGAGAAATGCTAGTATTCTCCTGTCTCCTTATTTGGGACAAAGAGAAACAGGAGAAAAGTGTAGCATCTGAAGAAGTTAACACAGGACAGTGTCCCTTAAAAACAATCAGAGAATGTTTAAGGTTTGGTTGTTTGGGGGTTTTTTAGCAGCATTACCTGGGAATTCCTCCATATAACCAGTATAGGTGCTCACCTATCCAACAGTAGCTTTATGCAAGTTAGAAATGGACTTCATTGTTATTTCAACTAAGAAGCCTCCAAAAGTACAAGTTTTAGAAACTACACCTAGGTTTGGTACGATTTTATCTCTGGAGATATATCTCTTCATCTCCTATACAGGCAGATCCTAGAAAACCTGGTTAGATAAAATATTTAAATTTTTCTGGTTAAACAGGATGGACTGAACCAATACAGAGTGATCACACTGAGGGCTTTTGTCAGTGCAGGAGACAAAATAATTCTCTCTGGAAAATACATGAGATTTTAATCTATCAGTTCAAGAGGTCTGATAAACTGCATTGTCTACAAGCTCCCATTTACACCACATTTGGTAAACCCAACACCAACTGCACTTCCAGCTTTGGTAAACCTTATACATTATTTTTCTAAATTACACTAAACTCTTGAAGAAGGGATAGCAAAAAAATTAGTTGAACCTGTCTGTCTTTTTCTCTTATGATCCTTTCATATGAGCCAGTCACTTGTGACTAGCTATCTTTTGTCATTATCATGACAATTCTGACCTTCTTTACATCTTTACCTCTTCTTAAAAGGGTTGAAAAAATATTAGATGAAATGGATAGTTTTTGTTACTAAAGTTCCCAGTGAAGAGGTGTAATATGTAAAAGCTTCAGACATAAAATGTGCATAAAAGGAAATGAATTGCAAAGAAGTAATGAAGTCCTTAAGACTTAAGACCCAAGCTTAAGTTCATAAACTATGTTTTAATTAGGAAGGGAAAATAGCCTTCGCTTAAAAAATAAAAGAAAGAAAAGAATGAAAAAGAGAGCAAAAACCCTCATGAGTGCTAAAGTATCTTTAAAATTTTGTAAAAGTAATTGTCCTTTGGACCTCCTCCAGTTTACTCATATTCCCACCCAAAATTGAACAGTTGCCCTTGACCACATATATTTGTTCCTGAGGATATTACGTCTGTTTTTTGAAAGTGTTTCAACTGAAGCATGAAGAAAAATGCTGTGTAAATAAAAAATATTGCAAACAAATATCTCAGCATTTATGATTTGAATTTTCTCACAGTCTTCTAATCTGTCAGAAGGCTTGATTTTCTTCTTCTCAGCTCTGTATTTTATTTTATGAGAAACATTACTAAAAGTGTTATTACTGGAATTTCCATTGGACAATAAAGCTGTCTTTCAAGCTGTCTCTTAATGACAAGATGGAATACGTCCTCCTAAATTTAAAATATGTGTCTGTTCTTTTAACATGTTAGTTCACAAAATCAGTTTTTTAAACCTGGATATCTCTTCCAAGGTCAGTATGGCAGTAAAAATTTATACCAAATAAAGATAATCTCTGCTGTTTGACAAAATAAAACCATCTTTGCCCACTCAATTAATTTCAGATTTCATAATATTATATTAAACTTCCTGGTCCTTTGTTTCCATATAAATCTGTGATTGATTTATGCAAATGTGATCAGTAAGTAGGAGGGCTTTTTATACCTGTGTCATCACAAAACTTCCTGTAGAAATTTAAATGGGTGAATGAGAAATAATCTTATTTTGTATCTGCTTTGCAACTTTTACTATTCAAATGTTCTGTTGGCAAGGACTTAAACATAATTGTGCTGAAACTGAAGCATACAAATTAAATGAAAAATAAATTTGCATTGAAAGTTCATTTTGGTTTCTTTACTGTCTAGCTGACACTGTTTACACAGATACAGTATATAGAGAACACTGTCTTAATATCATTTAAGGATTTGTCGTGACTGGGGCCTTCAAAACTTGCATCTTTAGCTGGACTGATGTGGGGAACTCAGACTCCTGGAAGAATTCAGTATGTCTGTGGATTTTGAGGCATATAACAAGCATACAAGAACTTTCAAACACTACATTTAGTGAATGCATCACATATAGCTTCTGAGGTGCAAATTGTAAGCATCTGTAGGCAATACATTGACTTTTTATAGCCAGAGAAGTAATAAAATTATATTGCTACAAAAAATTGTATTTATATGTTTCTATAACCTCTACATCATAGTTAAGATACAGTTACAGCTGAGGGCTAACTCTGCCACTGACCTTTTATGACATTCTGCAAAGCTCACTGTCAGCACTACAAGCTGCAAAGTAATGGAAACAAAACCCAAAACAATTCCCACACCGAGATCGGTTTCTAACCACATGTAAGCTCAGCCATGTTACATAATAAAGTGTTCCAGCATGTATTTTGCATCTGAAATTATTTCCCATCATTCCCTACACAGCCTTTCTAGTGTGTAAAGTAGTCATATTCAAGAGGTTGCGTACTCCTTTTCGCTTTAGAATTGATACATTGTGTATGTAAAAAGACAAAGGCAATTTAATTGTTCCTCAAAACAATTTTGTCACTCAATTTATATAAGTACTCAATAAAACAGAATTCTCTCATTTTCACTTGTATCACCAATGCTCTGAGAGGGTATGGCATGAATGTAGATTTGTGCCATCCATTTAAGTCCCACTTTACCTAGTTCAATCAAACAAAGTAAATTAATATTTTCAGTTGGAGTAAGTATGGTTGAAACACTTTTTCAATGTGTCTACACTCAAGCTTTTACTTTCTAAATGCTATGTAGAAACAGCTATTCTGACTTTACATTAATTTAAATATAGTTGTATGAAAACTTAGAAAATATTTTTAGAATTGCTATATTTTTAAAAGCACATTTTTAATCTTTGAAAGATAAGTGGGTTGCAAAAGCCAAATAGGCACACATACAGTGTGAGATATTTAAATTGAAATTTTTAAATTTCAAGATAATCAGTTACACAGGGTTGAACCTTTCTCCACAGAAGACAAGGTGGTACCTTGCAGGAGCTGTCACAAGAGAAACACTGGAGAGTAGCCAAGCTGTACCAGTTTGATCTAATGGGCTGTACCTGGTATGAGTCAGCCTTTAAATGTGCTGATGGATTCTGGTGAGATGGGGCTAAATTTCAGGGGAAGTTCACGGAGATCAAGGTTGGATTTATTAATATACTGATTTTCCTGCAACTACACTTTGATCACTGACTTAAACTGATGTTCTTGGAGTGAAGAAACATATGCTAAAGAAGAACTTGTCATGCAGGACATCTATAATTAAAGAAGATCTTCAATGAAAGCATTTCACAACACGGCCATTAGGCTTTGTCATGCTGCAAAAAGAACATGAGCCTTTGTGTAAAGAAAAGTTAAACAATTGTCAGCTGAAAGCAGATGAGGATTTTATTGAATACCTGTATTACTAATGCATGAAGAGCTACCCATGCAGAGCACAGCAGATACAATCATTGCTTTTAATCATTGTGCAATTTTTATTACCAGTGGAACTACTAAACAAAAAGAGGAGGATAGATTTCCATTACTGGTAGCCACAGTTTTATTCAGGAGAAATAAGTGACCTAGGTCACTGAGTGGTCACTGATTCTAATGCCAGGATCACCTACACATGATGAGACAGGTAACTTTACTTTTTTGAAGACAGTGCAGATCAGGAGCTCAAACCCCACTAGCCAGGGGAACCTAAAGAGTAAAGTCTGGATAACCATTTCCAAATCTTCCCACTGTGAAGAAATAAAATTATTTGACCAGGCAGTGAAAAGAAAAAATTAGCAGGCACTTATATAATCTTTAAAGGAAAGTATAACAACAAAGAAATATGCATTAATTACAATCTATCAAAAAGCATTATTGTAATTTCTATCATCATATGAAGTTTGTACTATGGCCACAGTGATTGTATCTTGAGCCATGGTGCAATTATCTAGAATACTGGAAAGCAGTCCTTGAAGTTTTCGTAGGCTAGGGAGGAGACATTGCTGAGCAGTTGTCCTGGAGAAACTGCTACTGCAAACCATGCTTCAGCTGTAAAGTTGTACTTTCATTTTTTCAAAATGTTGGTCTTAAAATATTGGTGGTGGTGGGTGACAGATAGAAACTGATGTAAATATGAAATTTATTTAATGCAAAGTGTAAAACTGGTTTAATATTTTAATTTTATTAATTCTCAGTGCAGATTTTTTAAATTTTATTTTTAGATGAGGATTCACACTGTTGCAAGTACTACTGAAGTACCTGTGGCAAGGGAAGCCACAATTAAAGGAGGAAAATACTGGCTCTGGATAGTGGAGATTCTCACTTTGACAACTTTGCTTTTAGTTCTGGTTTGTTTCTTTCACTATTCTATTAATCTTACAAAATAGATTTTTTAAACAGTAGATTCAAGTGTAATCCAGAGCCTTATTCTCCACCTGCTGTCTGGTCAGAGACTCTTTCATGAAAAGACAAAGATCTTTGTAGAAGGCAGTGTTAAAACAGTGCCTTGCACCCTTGGGTGTAAGAAGGAAGAACTGAGTGTTTTGTCTCCTTTATCCTTGCACCAGGAAAAGTGAGGTCAGAATATAGAAAAGACAAATATCAAGAGACAATTGTTTTTTCATTCAATCAATCCTCCTTCTGGGCCAGCAGCAGTGCAAAAGGCAGAAAACATACTCTCATTTATTCCTGGTTTTAATCTCTTTTATGGTTTTCTGATTTACCCTTTTCCCCTGTCTACTGCTGTTTCATTTACAGGTTTTCTCAAGTACCTTCATTCTCAAAGGGAAATCCACATGGTTTTCATTTGATATTCTCAAGTCCTGTGGTGTCAATAAAACTGACCTACTCCTACCCATACTACTTTGGATTTATATATTAAGCATGGTAAAACTCAGGCATGTGTCATTTTTCAGGAGCTAAATAGAAAAAAAAAATCTGTTTTAAAAGATGGCATCACATATTTGAGTTCAATATTGTGAAAATTCAGCATGAAGCAAAATCACGGAGATGCTAAGTGTTTCAGCTTTTTCAGGGAAAAAATATAGACATTAAAAATGTACATTTCTCTTTTGTTTTCAAGCACTGTCAAAAAGAAGCCATTCAAATGGCCAATAATCATGAACAGAGGCAAAGAAATAGGTAAACAGAAAATTCATCAGAAATACATAGACGGTGAAAACATTAAGGCTTTTTCTTCACATATGGGGATTTGTAAAACCAAGAATAAGTGTTACAAGACCTAAAAGGTGTCCTGAATCAATTCAGAAGTTTGGCAGTTTGAGCTTAAGCCAAATGACTACCCAATGAAGAGTAACAGATGCACCTGACATAGCATTCCAGTTCAAGGACATAGCAGAAATATCACTCTAGTCCTCCCCAGTGACAGAAAAAACTATTGATTGCACATTTACAGCTCAAATGCCTTTTTTTTTTTCCTCCTTTCTAGAGTAACAGAAGAATTCTAAGTGTATGAAGAGCTTGTGGGTTTGGCTTCAATTCAAGGCCAAACAAAGGGCTCAGACTTTCACCACAGACTACAGAAGAATTTACAAGTTCTGTGTTCAGATTTGTGAAAACTTGTTGATCTTTCAAGCTAACAAGCATTTTCAACAGTAAGAGCACACAATAGAACAAAATTCCTTTTGTTTTCTGATGGAAAGGCTTACAGGTACCAAAATCCATCTGAGAAAACATTGCTATAACTTGAATTCAGGATGTCTTATGCATTATACACTGAGAATCTGAATCACTGATAATTGATCTACCAAACCCAGTCACTGAAGAGAGCCATGTAACTTGGATAACCTGGAGGCATATATTGTTTCTCTAGGCAGGAAGTAGAAAGACAAATAAAAGGGAAAAAAGTCCAAAGAGTTCATATTCTTTCAACTTCATTTCATTCACTGAAATTAATAAATAATTTGTTGAGCATGTGAAGAAAATTTATAATTTTTTTATTATGCTTAGTGTGAAAATATGAATAAATACATAAGCCCCACAACAGCTAATGAATTTAAAAGAGCAGTTTAAAAAAATTTTTGTTATTATTCTCATTGTTTTCAGGTGTTTTCCCAGTCTTTCCTACTGTTAGGTAAACATTAAAAGAAGGCCACTATGTTAGCCAGTTTCCCTTTTGTAATGTTTGTTTTTATTTTCATGGTAGGAGACTGCTCTTTGCACATATAAAGACATATCTTCCTTTCTCTCTCTTCATTTTGGAAAAAACTTCATTTTTCCCAAAAGATGGCAAAATGTAAGGAGGAAGTATGAAAACTTAGGTGTGTGCACAACTTTTAAGTCATGGTTAATGATTTGTGATTTGTGTTTTCAGTTTCTAGGACTGATATTAATACCAATATGTCATTTTTTAAGGTAAAAATCTCAAGAGAGGCAAACACCTATCTCGCTAAGAGACAAGATGCTGAGTAGAGAGAACAACTGAAGAAGAGGAGCTGTTTTTTAACACAGGAACGGGGTTAAAAAGAGATGAAAATAGGCTGCTAAAGACAAGTGGAAAGAGTTGAATGTGAGAGTTGGGTGTAAGGTGTCACTTCATTGCCTTGGACTGGAGCTGGATCTCATGCTGCTCTGGGAGCAGCGCAGCACAACAGGATCAGGTCTGTAGATGTCCTCAAGGGCCAGTGTCCACATTAAGCACATTCTGGGGGAGTCCATTTCAGGATACTTCTATTTTGTTTCCATCAGCTGAACCCCCAGAACAGATGGAGGGCATTTAGGTGTGATTTTTTCCTCTGCATGTAAAAGGGTTTCATACTTTGAGGTGGCCAAGAGTTCTGAATCAACAAGTGTTAAGTGGGAAGAACTGGGATACTTTCCTCAAAAGCACTTGGCTGATTGAAACTAAAATCTCAAGAAGCTCCTAGTTGAAGATCAAGTACTTCTTCAGGATTGTGTAATTGTCTCCTATCCAGGAAAAAGAGGTATTGGTACTAAAATGATATTACTCTTCTCTATTTCCAGCTTAATATTAAGTATAAAATATGCATTTTCCTTTCCCTTTTCCTTCCTAAAGAAGTTTGACTTTTATAGTGTACTTCAGATGTAAACAAATTTGCAGTTAGAGAGCTATGCAGTTCAGAGGACTGTGTAAATGATGATGCTTCAAAAGGCAGAGCTAAAGACCTGTTTAACTTCTACAATGATTTTTAGTTTGTACCTTTCTGTGATCTTAGTGAGCCAGTATGTAATGTGACAATGACTTTGATTTCTCTAACACCCCAAAATATTACCATTTGTTCAAATATTTTAATGTCTCTTGTGCTGTAACTGAAATTATTTTTCTTTTGTATGCAAAAATGTTGATGAAAACACACAATGAAAGTATATATATAAATATATAGTAGAAATATACAACAATGATGTATGGGAAGGAATGCTTCAAATATTAAGTCCCCTTAAGAGTTGATTCAAAGAAGTAAAACAAGAGTGAAACCTACAGTTATTGAGGCTGTCAAAGCTGCCTATTCCATGAATACACCTTCTGATGAGCAGAGACCATTTTATGGTTGTTTTTCTAGAATGGAAATAAAGAATATAGCATTGTGGATCAAGCCTGCTTTTAAAATTATTGCTTAAAGCTTTGGTGCAACAGTTATAGACACTGGAAGTACAATAAGAGACAAATAGGACAGCTATTACAGGTTCATAAATTATTCAAGGTAGATAAACCTGACTAAAATTATAAGTGACAAATTATCTTTGGGATATTCTTGTTACTTTTAGTTAATTCCTTGTTAAATATATAAATCATCAATTCTCTCTTTGTTGCTATTCACTCAGGTTCTGTAGGAGAACAGGTTCATCTCACTGTCCCAGGCAAACTTAGGTTATTTAATGTACCAAAGTAATTAGCAAACTTTAACATTTAGTGATCTATTTGTGTTCTTGGGTTTTCTATTTATTTTCTTCTATTCTATTAAAATATTGTGATGAAGTTTCTTTCATTATTAATTTCTGAATTTAGAATTTGTAAAAAAGATACTTTTTTGTAAATGCTGCTTTGGGAATTTTTCTATCAAATTATAACTTATATGCGCACAATAAAAATCCAATCCATTTTGAAAAGAAAATAAAAATATTTTTAATTTTTACACAGGAAAATATTGTTAGTTACTCCACATGCTTTCTTGTAAAACTAGATAATTGGATATGGGATTCGAGAAGGAACCTGACTTTTGTATATATGGACATTCTGGTTTTTTACTTTGTAGCTTTAATGCTTAAACATAAGTCATTGAACTATTTGGAACTTGGAATTTTTGGTCATTTGTTCTCATCTGAAATACACTCATATTTTTGATTCCCTCTATTGTTTTGTTTGAAACTAAAATAAGATTGAGTTGCTAGAGTAAATCAATCTCATTTCTGTTCCTAGCATTTTTTGTGAAAAATCTGTTAAATAATTTTTTCTTTATTTTTTATTAGACTGCAATGAACAGATGTTTTCTATTGCTTCATTCCTTTCTCTCCCCCTCATTCTCTTTCCTCCATTGCATTTTATTTAATATTCCAAGGGCAAAGACAGTGATTAACAACAAACATCTCATCTGAGCTCCCATTTTCAAACACAGCAAGTCAGAAAAGCTGCTTTAGCTGAGATATTATTCAGAGATACGAAATTCTGGTCCCAGGTGAGGCTCTCCAAGCCACAGAATATGAAGCCTGAGGGTGCAAAGTATTTCTTAGCTGTACTTTGTGATGCTGATTTCTATGATCCTTTCAAGCTTACTTATTGTCTACATTCAATAATATTTTCTCCTTACACTAACTTCCTCCATTTCCATTCCCACCTTAAAAAAAAGTAGTTAAAAAGTATAAATTAAAAGTAAAATAGAAAAAAATCACCATATCTTTAATACATATGTTCTATTTCTAAAACTGAACAGCTTTCTCAAGAATCTAAAAACAATATTTAACCTTTTAATTTATTAATTATTGCATTTTTTTGAAACATGTCTTTCCAAAATAATTGTATGGGAAATCTAAAAATAACATGAAATGTAGTAAAACAGAGACTAAGTTCTGAATACTTACTAGTTTCTACACAAATTCATTATATTTCTTATTGGTTATTTTACAGCAGTAATAATACCAATAGCCATAACCAATTTTTTTATTTTATAACCTAACTATGGTTTCCATTTAAAAAATTCCAATTAATCCTCCTATTGTTTCTCACATAATAATGCTTCTCTTTTTACACCTGACTGGTTACCTCCAAAACTTTAGGATTCCTCTAAGGTGAGGAACTGCTGGCCCACAAGTATAGAAACACCTACTGCTAAGGATGTTTTGAAAACCCCAAATATGCTACAAAAAAAAAAAAAAAAAAAAACTAGCAGACATAAATAGTCTTTAAAGTCTTTAAAAAGTTGGTTGCTTTTTTCCCATTGAAAAATATTAATTCAGAGCTAAAAAAAAATACAGTTACAATACATGCCTCGAAAACATCTACCCTCTCCAACATATTTCAAAATAAAAGATTAGTACATCAAGCAGTTCTAAGGATGCAAATAAGGAGCTGAATAAAATGTAGATGTCTTCTGTTTTCTTTTACTGAAACTTGATTACAACAAGCAGAAGTGACTGGTCTTAACTATTTTGTGATGCTCATTCACTTCCTGGATGAGTATATTTCTGAGCTCAAAATATTGGAGCAAAAGGGGTTTTTCCCTGTTCCTTTATGGAGGAACAAATAACTGGTTTCAAATCATTCAAATTTTAAGTTACCAAAAATCTTTATTGCCTTCTGAAGCATCACCTTAACAATAAGTTTTCATTTCTCCCTCAGTACAAGCACACATGAACATTGATACATTTTATTTACTGTTTCAGACCTGCACAGATTTTCCACCATTACAACTCAAATTAAAAGGCAGTGAGGACATACATGTATCATGTCAATCGATATCTCTGCAATTAAAAACTATCACTGCATTCCTGGAAGAATCCTAAGATGAAATACAAAGTCCTCAGATATTTCTAACATGTTGTCATAGATCTATATGGCCCACCTTTGTCTTTTTCTAAAGTCTCAAAAAGGTCACAAAATACTCTGCATAAAATTTGGAACAGAGAATTTCTACAAGTATATTGAGTTTTATGACAAAGTCAAGAATATTCTTTGAGGAATAAGAGCATGTGTTCACAAGATTGTATGAAGACTGCAATTGCAACTAGGAAATCTTTCTCATTCTAATCTGAAGGACCATTTGGAATCTGCTGAGACAATTTGATGTTTCATTGGACCTGTCACTGTAGTAAAGCTCAGTATATCCTGGTACAAACTTAATTTTGAATTTAAAAAATGTATTATATTGTGAAAGAAATCTGCCATATAAGTTTTCTCTTCAATTACTTTCCCAAAAAAGAATTGATTTGACTTGCTGAACCCGCCCCGCCGCCCCCCCCACCCCCTTCCCCCCCCAACACATACACACATTCTCCCTTTCAGGTACTTTACATGTTTTTTTCTGCTTTCAAGTATATATAAAACGTCCTATATAATTGTGTTATATTCATAAATATCCACAATGCCTAAACACTGCTCACATCTTTGCTCACTCTGAGTTCTCTTTGTCAGTCTCTGGACCCAGCATTTGGGACAGTGGCTCAATTTCACAACAGAATTTATTGAACTCCTGTTGTCAAGAGCACTGTAGATTTTTTTTTCTCTGAGATCTACATGTAAATGTGGAGCATGCATCCTCAAAAAAAAAAATTTAGGAAGCTTCTTAATTGTTTAATGCCAGAGCTCTGCTGGATTCCATGGTTTCTCCTTAGGGAGGATCGGCATTCTTTGTGTTTGTGCATACATGAGATTCTCCTTTTCGACCTATTGCTTCTGATACTCACCATGTATCCCTGTGCTGCTGACAGTTCATATTATTTTTCTAAAACTAAAAAGTGTTCTGCCAATGCACTTTATGGACAGCAATGGGTATATCAACCAAGATTTGCCTTTAGAAATGTGCAAAGAATGAGTGTGTATAAGTTAAACCCACTAGCAATTCATAGTGCTGGCCAAACTTATTTTACATTGAAATGCTACTTCCTGTCTA
The DNA here is from genome assembly GCF_050655825.1 of Lonchura striata. Taxonomy (NCBI): domain Eukaryota; kingdom Metazoa; phylum Chordata; class Aves; order Passeriformes; family Estrildidae; genus Lonchura; species Lonchura striata. The sequence goes on from NC_140704.1 coordinate 93,927,372, forward strand.
TGGTTAGAAGTAAATGGAAACAGATAAGTAGTGTTGAAGTGTCCAAAATCTCACCAGTTTCTCTATCTAGATATATCCCTTTTTGGCTCCTTTCTTGGAACCAATACAGGTATAGCTGATGAAGGAGAAACGTCAGGAGCTGCAGCAAAGTTCGCCAGCTCTGATTAAGATTGATGGATTTTAATAACATTCTCATTCATGAAAACTACTGATAATGCTCACACCAGCTACAGATTCCAGATAGACTTCAACATGGCCATAAACCAAAATATATCAGTTTTATACCTTCATGAGAAATTTTATATCTGATGTGAGTTTAGTGATGAATATTTGCTGTTTACATAGAACTCACCATGATCTCCAGCCATTCATATACCCAGAATGCAGCAGAATTTATATCAGAATTTTCAAAATGGAAGAAAAAGTGAGTGGATATTGTAATACAAGAAAATGTAATAAACCTGTAATAGTAGCGTTGAAAATTATTCTTATTGTCCATTGACCATAGTGTTGGAATTTTTTTATTTCTTGAAGGTTTTAAACAAATTTTTAGATGGCTGTTGTTGTTTGGGGGAGAGAGGTGTTATTTTTGTTTTTTTAATGCTTATTTTTTCATTGGTTGAATATAGGAATATGGAATAAATCTGTGACCACAGTGGGTAATTTTCTCCTTTTTGGGAAGATGTGGAATTAGAAGTGAACAAAGCATGTAGCTGCTTGCTCAAAGTATTCACAACTGAATGTGAAATAACATGAGAGGAGATATCTTTTGGCATCTCAGCTAACAGCTCAGACTGCACTATTATGACAATATGATATATTGTCTTTGTACAATTTAAGTCTCTTAATGTGCAACTTCTTGTAATTAGAGTATCAACATGTAGAAACATGAATGGATTGCACCCAGCCTAGCAGATCTAAAAACAAAACAAGTTTTTAAGAATTAATAGCAAAATTATCAACATAAAATTAAACTTTCATACCATTATGATGTTATTATGATGTATACAATGGCAGTGTGCCTATCGATAAGCAGCATAAATTTATCTGTCTCTGAATTGGACCATGAATTTCATATGCACTGATTTCCTGGGAAAAACACGTCTATAGTTTGTAAGCTCTTATGCTTTATGTATAAGAAGTGAATGCTATTATGTCCTTCCATTAACTTCACAGGGCAAAGATGGATCTCTGCTTGGCTATGTGACCATGTTTACCAGTGGCATCCCCTACTCACAGTATAAAGGATTATTTGCAGGTGGTCACAGGATTAATCATGACTGAGCTATGGTGGGACCACCATATAGCTGCCTGATTGTCCAAATATATCAACTCAACTATCCCAAAAGCAAGTTGAAATATTGCTGTTAATACACCACTGAGACTTAGATATAGATGTTAAGATTTTGGGAGATGATTTACCTCTCTTGCTCAACTTGATCATTGTTCATATATATGTACTCTAAATTGTGCAGCCTCCACCATAACAAAAGCAATTTCTTGCTTCTGTCTCCTTTTCTGTCAAAATATCTTTTTAATCAAAATACCTACTAAATCTTTTAAGCACATGCTGTGGTTGTTCCTATTCACTATAAAATTTATGCTAATATTTCTTAATATCAATGTTAATTTCAAATCCATTTTTCCAGAATTTCAACTTTTACTATCTGAAATACATCAAGAAAGATTTTTTATGATGTCATGTAGACTTTGCCCCTCCTTGCAATAGTCTCTTTTCAAAACTGCAGTTGCCCTTGACAAGAATAAGACCTTTTAGCAGCATGTTAAAGACAGAGATAAAACATAGTCATACAAGTTTCATAGCCATGTACACCACCTATTTTCCCTAGAAAACTAACACCAAGCACTGGTAAATTAATGTCTTTCAAGGGTTCCAGGGGAGAGAGGTTACTACTCTTTTACTCTTCAGTGGGATCACTTAAGAGAGCAGTTGAAAACTCAGTACAGCTAATGGATTCTAATGTCACACCAGCTAAGAGGAAAGAAGTGTGCAATTTACACATTTTGCTCTAGTGTTCCAGTATTGATCCTGTCCTATAAACCAACTTGTTCCCACATAAAACAAACTTAAAGCTCTCTGAACTGAAATGCACCAATCTGTCTAAAGCATCTGATTCTGGAGGAAGAGAGACAGAGGAAGAAAACAACCTGGAAAAGCAAGGAAGGACATAGCTTTCTTTTTGTTCTGTTAATGGTTCCATCTGTGAAAATAAAGGGTGTGAAAACTATCAAAAGCACCCAGGAACTTTCGCAAGGTGGATAGAGAAATATGCTTTCATTCTGACAACCTTGAACTATCAGATAATCTTGATAGAGAAGAAATTAGATGGTGGTAAATATGGAAATAGCAAAGAGGGCATTGGACGGTGGTGTGGTTTAACCCTCTGTGGCAACTAACACCCACACAGCTTCTTGCTCATTTCTCCCAGTAGGATAGAAGAGAGAATCATGAGGGTAAAATTGAGAGAATTTGTGGGCTCAGGTAAAGGCAGTTTAATAGATAAAGCAAAGCCATGCACACAACCAAAGCAAAACAAGGCATTCATTCACTACATCTCACAGGCAGGCAGATTTCAGCCATCTCCAGGAGACCAGGGCTCTGTCATGTGTCATGGTGACTCAGGAGGACAAATGCCATCCCTCTAAATATGCCCCCCTGCCTTCCTTCTCTCCCCCCATGTATATGCTGAGCATGACAGCCTAGAGTCTGGGATAACCCTTTCACCACCTAGGGTCAGCTGTCCCAGCTGTGTCCTTCCCAACTCCTTGTGCTCCCCCAAACTCCTCACTTGTGGGGTGAGGTGAGAAGCAGAAAAGGTCTCGGCTCTCTGTAAATGCTGCTCAGCAATAGAGACCTCTCTGTGTTCTCAATGCTGTTTTCAACACAACTCCAAAACTTAGTCCTCTACTAGCCACTACAAAGGAAATGAACTGTATCCCAGCCAAAACCAGCACAGATTGATTTACAAGTACAGACACATATGCATGAGAAGTCTCTTCTGGATGAAGGCCTTCTATTTTGGGTAGCACCACAAAATGTGAGCCTTATCCGCAGGTATATTAAGACAAACATTGTCAGCAACCTTGTCAAAATAAATAAACAAAGGTAAAAGTCTGATTTCTGGAAAACAGCAAGAAAAAATACAAAACACTTCTAAGTGCCTTTAAAATAAGGAAAAGGTGAAAAGTAGTCCACACAGATTCATTAAAAACAAAACATGTCAAATCAATCTAATTTATTTTTATGAAAGTTATCAGGAATTGTGGATAAGGGAAAGTATATGGCACATGCTGACTTTAGTAAGGCTTTTTTGCATTGTTGCACGTGACATTTTCACAATTAAGCCACAGAAATATAAACTAGATGATACTGCTGTTTGGTGAGCCTAACTGGTTGGAAAACCACACAGAGAATAATTATCAGTGGCTCACTGTCAAACTGGAGAGATTTATCAAATTGGGCTCTTCAGGAGCATGTCTTTAATTTGATATTATTCAATATTTTCATTACAATGGTGGATGATAGCACAGAGAGTAAGCCTATTAAATCTACAGTTGACACCAAACTGTGACAGATGTGAAAACACTGGAGGACAGGATTAGAATTTGAAATGGTCTTGTCAAGTTGGAGAAAAAAAAACACATGTAAACCACTAATGGCAAATGCAAAACTCTGTACTTAGAACAATAAACTCAACAAATCCATAAAGGGGAATATTCATGTGAACAACAGTATTGTCTCTGCCAGACCTATTTCTGCTTAAACAGGAAAACTGCCTATGTCTAAGCACTACTGCTATTCCCAAATTCAGCATCTGTTCAATGAGACTAGTTTGACTTGCCTGAACATGCATTGTTCATTTCCTTCTCTGACACAAAGTGCTTTGGAACAAGTTCTTTGACCCAGAGATTTTCTCACTTCTTCTTCTGTCTCATGTGCCATATCCTTACCAAAAATGGTTACCTCTAAATTGTCACAGGGTATTCCCTTGCTCCTAGAGTCTTTGGCTCTTCTCTCCTTTCAGAGCACTCATTTTCCACCTCCTAGTTCTCACCAGCTTCTAAGAGATATAAAAGTAGCCCTTCTGCAAAGTGTCCATTCTTCCTTCCCATTTCATCTTTTCCCAATTCTCTCCTGCTTGCCTCTAGTTTATCCATTAGTTGCAGATCCTGTTTTGTGCTGCTGAACTTGCAATGTATTAGCATTACTCAAAGATCTATGCATTAGCTTTGTAAAAAAAAAAAAAGAGAAGGAATCTCAAAACTCATACCTAGAAATTTTCACTTTAAAAACTGGGATTTGGTCTAAATTACCGGTGAAATGGATGTGACCTAAAATACCTCTGAGCAAGCTCTCTGTTCTTCAGTTGTTTGTTGAAGACATGACCAAAGCATCTGTGTGTGTCTATATCAAGATCCAGAGGAAGGTGGAAAGTGGTTTTACAGATGCATATCTCCTAAATTCCACATAACCCACAGGCATAATCTGGATTTTCAATCAGCCACTCATCTTCAGCCTATCTCTTCCACAACATGGAACAACTATATTCATTTTTATAGACCAGATTAAGTAGTGTTTTAATTCTCAGGTTTGGCAAGAAAAATAATCCTCCATTCATCCCTTTTCCTTTGGGTAAAAATCATAACTTCAAAGACCATTCTACTCCCACTTAATCATGTCCCCAGAAACTTTCAGGTTGGTCATTAGTTTTAATGCTACTGAGTGCAGATAGGGGTCTGCATCAACAAACAAAATTAATTAAAGTAATACAGAGAAGGATTGACTGCCAAAGCTGTAGTTAAGGACTAAGAATCTAACATTGAAAAGCTGAAAATGAGCCACCAGTTTCATTCTGCAACAACAAAAATAAAATAGCTTTAGTGAGATGCAAAAATAAGAGCTTTTCTTGATAAATATGCATAAACCTTAAATTTATGGATGAAGAGGAGGAAATCCAAAGGGAAGCAAGGGGAAAGATCAGAGTGATAGAAAATGTGTAGGATGATACGACAGTAAAAATATTCTTCCTAAAGTGAAGATTTGGCAATACTTTTCTCTTAGGTTTGTGACTTTCTCTTAATACCAGCATCTGCTCATGAATTAAGCCCTGAACTTTCACAACTGACACATAACATGACAAATCCCCTCTAAAAGGGAAGTCTGTGCATTTGTAAGCCTTACTGCATTGCAATATTACTGTAGAACTACTGAGTCCTACAGATCAGTCTTTCTATCTTGTTCTACATAATTTTAAAGAATTATTATTTCGATTTATGGGAGGAAATTGCTTGGATTTGACTGATAAATGTATAAATGACATCTCTTCTTCCTCTCCACAAGATTCATCTGACACAGTTTTCAAGCCCTATGCAAGAACTTAAAAAAGAGTAGGAGCTGCACAGGCCTATTTAAAATAATTTTAATTGAGTATCTGCTTGTAAATGACAAGTTTAGATACCTCTGTGACTCCTTTTAGGATAGTTTTTAAGAGAACCTGAGACCAAACATGATTACAAATCAGGTCTTTTAAATTTACAAATGGATTTTAACTGTATTTCTTCACAACCAAAAAATAAAGAAATTATACCCTTTCTCTTTACATTGTATATATTTCCTTTTTTGAGAATTAAAAAAAAAAAATGATAAAGAAAAAAGCCTATATATCCTGCACTATTAATTATAAAGATGATAATATTAGTCTCACTTGACAGTGTCATAGGGGGATGAGTATGCAACTCCTTTGATTAAAAAGAAACATCAAATTGAGAAATCTATAAAAATATGCTCACATAGTTAAGGCATGACAATCCCTGAGTCTGATCTTATTCCTTACTTTTAATTTAATGCTGAAGGTAAAAGTCATTAATTGTTCAAATTATGAGGACTTAGCTGAGAAAATTTTAAAATTGAAAATTCAATACAAAAATATAAAAATGGCAGAAACTACACAAGATTTGTTCAAGCACAGACTACAATATTAGTGGTTTAATGACAACATTTGCAAATACTGGAAATTAACAGGTCATAAATATGAAGAGGTGATTAAGTAGCACATTTCTTACATAAATATTTTTGTTCCACTGCAGCCTAATGAAAAATATAGATATTTTTCTGGTCAGTAATTTCAACTGGATAGTACAGATTCATAAACAACAGTAATTGCCCAAGATTTTTAGTTCCAAATTCATTTATGAGATTATTTCTTGATATATATATTTTTGTTTCAGGCACACATGCATCTAATTTGTATGTAAAATTGCTAAAGGGAAAACCTCCCACATCCACATCATTACAAAAAGTATTCTTACTCAGGTAACTCAGCTGGAGAGACTGAAATCTAACTGAATACCTCAGCTAGCATGAACATGTTCATTTAAATCAGATATGAATTAGTATCTGTGTGTTCCTTCTATAAAATCAAAAGTGAAGTAGTATTATTACATTGCATAGGTGGAAACAAATTTGTTAAACATGAGGACTTTTTAATGTTGATGATAAAAAAGCATACAGGACTACAAAGCATGGTTGTGCCAATTCTTAGTTAAATAAGATTCATTTCAACTAGAATCTTGAACTCACTCTTTTGGATATATATCCTTTCATATTCTGTGAAACTTGTGGACATCGGCTACTAATCATGTAATCATGTATTAAAATTTGTACTTAGGTATGTTTACTTGTGTTTTGAAATTCTATGGTTTGCTTCCTGATAAATTCAGAAATTGCATTAAATTTACTGTACACATTGTTTCTCTGAGAAGTTATAGTACACTTGTAAAAAAATTAAAACAGGTGAAAACATGTTTTGAGAAACACATTTTGAAATCTGCTAAATGGTTGAAGGTCTTGCCAAATATTGAAGGTTTTCAGGGCACCTTTTTAAAACATAGAAGCCAAATCAAGCACTTTTCATATAGACCTGGCACCTGGCATAAAAAACTTTCAGAGTTTAGGATGTTTGCTGCTAAAGGACTGTTCTCATAATAGAAGATAGATTCCTAAAGAACATAATTCATTTGCATATTATTGGTATCTCAAGATCAAAATGAACAAAAATAAAGCCAGAAGAGAACTGTGATGTTATTAATCAGAAGAAATAACATTTCTTTGCTGACATCTACCTTGAATTCTCAAGATTATTATGAATAACTATAATTGAGAAAGTTGCACATGCTTTTTTTTCTTCTTGTTATATTACAGACAGAAAAGTGTAGGTACTCTGAATGCATTCTAGAATTTTGTTAGGAAAATAATTACAATGAAAAAGTGTACATTGACATGAGGCATTTTTTCTCTTTTTCTACCTACAGTCAAAAATGTGCTTGAGTCAAGTCTCTCTGCCACACAGAGCAGGCTCAGAGCACATAGACTACATGTTTCAAATTAAAATTAAATTAATTCAAATTCAAATTAAAATCCTTCAGCTGCCAAGAGACTTCCAGTACAGGCGACAGAGTAGACCCTATCTATCTACGTTAGATAGATGTCTTGTCTCCCCAAGTCACCTATCTAACTTAGGTTTTTGGGACCAATTGTTACATATCACAGATCCATTCCTATTGTGTGTGCTTGGTAAAGGCGGTCTAGGGTCTGTCATCATTGGCAAAACTGCTTCAGGCTATGAGAGCTGGAAATCCAAGTACAAAATGCAGGACATCACTTATTAGTGTAGCTCCCCTGTGCAGCTGAGGCCTTTGAGTCTCATCTTGCTGGTGACTTTCCTCCCACAGGGAAACCTACACAAACCCACCAAGTCCTGATGTCATGTGTTCATTAAGTTCATGGTAAAATAGCTTCAGTAGATCAGAATTTAATCGCCAACATGCACTTTCTTGCTGAGTAGTATATACTGCACTCAATGAGGAAAACCTTGGGTTGGGTTTCTGTTTCAAACAAAAGAGATTTATGATTAAAAAGTAGGACTTTCAGTGGATTTATCTTCCAGGATACACCACAAGGAGTTGCTTCAGTATCAAATTATGTTTGCTCTAGTCCTGTGAAAATGGGAGGCCAAAACAGCAGAAGGCAGCTTAACTGTAAATGAACAAAATTATGTTCTCTGCTTTGAGAAGCAGAAGATATTGACTGAGGTTACTTCAACAAAATAAAATATCTTATATAGAATTTATAATAATTATAACCATTTGATTAATATGATTTTTTCAATATTCAATTTTTTGCAGCATACGTTTCTAAGAGCATTTTTTCACTATTCTTGATTAGCTTTAGTTAGACAGAAAAAGACACATTTAAAAAGTAAACACTACAGTAAAAGATGCAGAAAAGTAGCTGTGATCATGCCTGCCTTGCTCAATGTCACAGAAAATCTATTGTGCAAGGGAGAATAGAAACCATATTTTCTGAGCCATAGGCCTGTAAATTTAATAGAAAAGTTATTTTTATTCTCTATTTAAGTGTAATTATCATTGGCTATGAAAAGGCACTCCAAAATAGCTTGTGGAGTAATAGGTAAGGAAAAAAGAAACTTGTGTTAGTTTTTTGAATTAATAAAAGGAAAAGTTTAATATATATGCTTAGAAAATATCTAGCACAGTTAAACAAGATCCATGTGAAATATATCCAACCATCTAAAAATGAAGGCAATTAGCAGCAATTATAGAGCTTCTTTTCCAAAACTATGTATTGCAAATCCTTTTAATCAGTGAAAGCACCAATAACATCAAGCCATTGTGTGTTTGAACAGGAAGCCTAGTATATAAGAACACTTTGCCTTTAATTAACTTTTGGATACCACTTTGTGCAGATCATTATCGGGAGAGGTGCTGCATAGAGGAAACTATGTATTTTAGATTCCTATTAAAGGATTAATTGTATTTTAAAGTGCAATATGTTAATGAGAAGTAATGGTTGTTTGCTGGAGGTATACTGTACTTAATAGGTTGGTGGATTAAACAGTCCCTGCATTAAAAGGAATTATTGTATTTGTCATAAATACCTTTGAGGATAAATTTGCTTTCAACTGCTGGAGGAATTCTTTGATACAAAACATGAAGGATTACATGAAGGTGACAGGAGAGGTAGTCTGCATCTGTCAGGTGTGCTCCTGATCACAGGCCAAGAAAACTTACGAAGTAACCTGGGGCATATTACATTTAGAAACTGAGCCCTGTTATCAAAAATCAAAGAATCCGATGTAGTTGAATGTTTTGTATTTGGAAAGGGGAAGGGAAGAAGTAATGCATTTGGAATTTACTGTGTTTCTGTACTAGCTGCACTTTTTCTGCTGGGCTCAGTAACCCCTCAGAGGGCAACTGTGTTTATAACAGTATCTGCTACTGTAATGTAAAAATGAAGCTGCAAAAGCTAAGTTCTCCGTTTTTTAACACAAGCCCCAAGCCATGACCACAAAGGGCAATTTAAGAAGGGAAAAAGAACAAACCACCCAACAAAAGAACAAAAAACAAACAAACAAACAACCCCCCCCCCCCCCCAAACTTGAGGAAAAAAACCCTGAAGGACCTATACAAAGTGAATACTTTTCATCTGTTGCTTCCAGACTGGGTAGTTTTGTATGAATTATTTTTCATGGGAATTTTGCAAGAATGCCTTCTAACCCCACCCACCCTTTCATGTTGGATATGGTTGTTAATTGTGCAAGGGCATGGGTGGGGGAAAAATTACTACTGTGATTTTGGAGTAATTTAGTTTCTAGAGACAAGGGCTTCTTTTTTAGCGAGTGTATAATCCAGACTAAGTTTTTTCCTATAAAAAGTGTGGACTTGCTTTTCTTTCTGTGAAGCTCACTGTAGGCAGAGTTTGTCGACAATGCCATAGACTCAGAGTGAGACAGTAGGGTTAAAAGGGGGGACTTAGATTTGATTTGGTTGTGTTGGGAGGACTGCACAAGTGGACAACTACATTATGAGGTAAGTGTGTACACATACCAGTATAATGCCAAGGAGAAGGACAAAGGGATAAACAAACTTCAGCAGGTCCCAGAAGGGGGAAGAAAAACAGCTTTATGTTATAAATTGTAACAGAGGTTGGAATCACAAAGAAGGAAATATAAAAAGCATAATGCAAGAGAAAAGATGTCTGGATACCAGTAGAAGAATAACAAAGTGTATTTATGATTATACAAAACATATGCAAACAGACTTGTGAGAATAATTGCTTAAATATCAGTATAGCAGTGCATGTAGTTTTCAAAATAAATTTTCAATGGTACTCTAAATGTTGAAAGTAGATGAGACCCCCAGCCTCTTCAAGTGTTACAGGATGAAATTAAGGCATACTACTAGAGAGATGATGGATTTAGAGCAAAAGCAATTATCCCATAACCTTGTCCCTGAAAGAAATCTCTCCTCTGCAAACCTGGAACAGTTCCTTTCCTGTTTCAAGATACCCTTCAGCCCTCACACTTCATGACAGATGCCTTTTTCAGAATAAAAGCTTAAACTTCCTTTAAGTATGTTCAGACTTCAAAAGCATAAGAAAGCTACAGTTGTCTTTGCTTATTTATTTGATGAGACCTTTTCATGCTGAAAGTGGCTTGTCAAAGGAAACAGTCTGTGAGGCCCAAACAAAAAGTTTAGTAGCTCTTGATGAATGACATTCTGTTCTTTTTCCTAAAAAGTTCTAGATCTTTGTCATAAGGAAGGAGACAAGATCATGTAAGTACTTATGACTTGTCAGCTTCTCCTATGATTTTCCTGTGAAGTTGGAAAAAAATAATGTGAAAAAATTCTATTTTGTTACAATACTAAGTCAAAATATCTACAGCTGTTTCTCTTTAAAATATACAAATAAAATGCTACCATTCTTCAAGAAGTAATTTATGTGTTATTGTTTCTTCTATGGAAATGACTAGAATTGTGGTTTCATAAGGTATGATATTAATTAAAGCTCAATGTTAAATATATGAGGGCCACGAGAACCAAATTCTTAAAAATTCTAATAAAAAAGAAGATAAATTGATAGCAATTAAGGATCATATGCACTATGTATGAGTAAGATGTCCCTGCCCATGGCAGGAGAGTGAGAACTAGATGATCTTTAATGTCCCTTCCAAACCAAAACATTGATTCTATGATGATGATTGCATGCTTTAAAAAAATGTAGGAATCAATAGAATGTTTACTCAAAGAGATCAGAAATAGAACTTGTTTCCAAACAGTTTCATAAGAAATGTGCCAGGGTAAGTGTTAAATCTGTTCCTCAGATTCCTCTCATTCGTATTTGTCATCTGAAAGTGTTACCAAGGGAAAGTCTAAGGTAGTCTAAACCAAGGCCAAAACCATTTATATTGGCAGTCAAAGTCAGCCTGCCAGTGCAAGTCAATTTTTCCGACTCTTAGTCAGTGAGACAAATAAAGAGAAGTGAGTCTGCTTAGATGGTTATTCCTCAAACCAATTAAAGGCAATTCTGAGGTTCTTTCAGCTTATCCCATTATAACCTTCACTAAACTACCACCTAATTTTTTTATTATAATTCTTTGTGTAAATGCTAGCTCAGAGACAATTAGTGCTCTATGTAGGAACTCACATACTGGATTGACTTTGTAGAAAAGTATTGCATTAAAATTACTTTAGGGATAAAGGAACTTTATACAGGATGGTTTTCTGAATCTATTCAGCAAGCCATAAAGTTCCAACTAGCTAGTTTTGAAAACAGTATGTCTGGTTTATGAATTTAGTGGCTTGAGAATAGAGCTAGTGGTAAACCTGAAACACTGAAAATTTATTTTCAGTCTTTGAAATTAAATAATTGCATTGGTCTGCAAAGTTTGGGATGCCTTGTAACAGTTTCAGCATTAAAATATTTTTCTGTTTCAAATTCTTTTTGATCTCCCTTGTAATCACAATTCCTTCTCTGCATGAGCTGGATAGATTCACAATTCCAAATTTTAGGACATTTATTTTCTCCTTTGTAGTCACACGATCTGTGTGAGGTTTCTCAGGATCTTTCACAAGTTTTGCACTATCAACAGAGAACAATTTCTCTTAGTCCATTGTTTTGGTTTAATTCCAGCTGGCAACCAAACCTTCCCATAGTCACACTCTCATTTCTTCCTGGTGGCATGGGGAGGAGAACTGGAAGGGTAAAAATTAGAAAATTTGTGCATTGAGATAAAGACAATATAATAGGGAAAGCAAAAGCCATGTACACAAGCAGAGCAATACAAGGCATTCATTCACCATTTCCCATGGGCAGGCAGGTGTTCGGCCATCTCACAGAGAGCAGGGCTCCAGCACACTATAGCTCAAGACAAATATCATCATCCTGAATGTTCCCCCTGCCTTCTTCCTCCAGATGTATATGCTGCACATGATGCCATATGGTATGGAATGTCCCTTGGGTTACCAGGGATCAGCTGTCCCTGCTGTGTCCCCTCCCACCTTCTTGCGCACCTCCAGCCTCCTCCCCGGTGGGCTGGGTGAAAAGAAGAAAAGGTCTTTACTCTGAGTTAGCACTGCTCAACAGCAACTAAAACACCCCTGACTTATCAACACAATTTCCAGGACAAAACCTGCACACCCATTTATATGTTCACACCTCTTCTTCATTAAACATCCAATCGATGATTGTTCATCTACATTAGGATTTGTAGAGAATTGATTGGATTGATTGATTTGGAGAGAATACCCAGAACAAATCACAAGTTAGTCAAGAAATGTATTTACCTTTTAATTTACTTATTTTAAAGCTTTATAGGGAATAATCAATTCTGATACCAGATGTACAGAGGAATGACCTCCCAACAGAGATACAGACATTTACTTATTCATTTTTACTTACCTTTACCTGTATCCTGTCTCTGAAATTATAAACCAGGCAACAGAGATATTTGTCCTCATTCCCCCACCCAGCATCTTCTAATGTGTGGTTTATGGACATTTTTCTGCTCACCAATTTGCCTCTATGGAAATCGGAAATCCATATTTTTCTTTCTGGAGACTGATCAAAAGATCCTTGAATTCTTTTTTGGAGTTATTTTAAGGACTGGCCTCAAACCTGACACCTTCTTTTCTTGTAATATTCTGTTCTATCTAAGAAATCAATAGTTCATATCAGTACCTTCTGTGTTTAAAATGTAAGCTCATTTTGAACTCTTTGATTAATCCCACTTATCCTAGTAATATATTATTATTCATATAAACATTCTGCTCTAAAATCTCGCTCAGCAGCTCTTCATCCCGAGATTTCTCCAGTTCATTTTTCTGGGAAAAAAAAAAAAAAAAGACATGGATATAGTAAAATCTCTGAACTCCATCTTAGTGATTGTCAATGCAGGTAACTGACAACTTTTGTGATGTTGTCTTATTATCCTAAAGGAAGTCAGAGCTCAGTCCAGGTAATTCTTTGCCTCTTCAGTTCAACAGGCATGAAGGACGATAAAGTAATCTTGATCTTGATATAGGTAAGTATAGTCCTTCAAATTCTTTGGATTCCAGACCAGTGGAAAAATATTTTCCCATTAATTCTTCCATGTCATTACACAGAGAATCATCTGTTCTCTTGCATATCTTAGAACTGTAGTGAATAGCATGAATCAGGTTCAGACTCTAACATGCAGCCTGCATTTGGTTTGAAATGTAAATATTTAGAATTGTGAAATGAATTTCTCCTCAAGTGAGCTGTCTGTGGACAAGCACTTGCAATGGAAATAACAGTTAGGACTCTACAGTTAAACTGTAGGTCTTCAATCTGTGAAGACCACACAGATTACACAACACACTGGTGCAAACTAGGAGTCTGTCTCTGACACTGGGCAGGAAGGAGGTTGTGTAGTCCTGATTATGAAGATAACAGGTGTGGTGATTTGGTAGACTGAAAGATTATACAGATTCTGTACAGGTTCTGCCAACCAAAGTAAATGTGGTTTCTTGTTTCAAGGACTCTTGTGTACCAAGAATCCCAAGGTGGAGGTGCTCAACAGCATTTTTTCACAGCTGTTCATCTTTAGTTGATGAGTTAAATCCAATCAACATTTATAAATGCCGCAGTTCTGATTGATCAATGAGGCAGAGAATACTACCCAGAGGACTTCCCAAGAAAAAATGCATATATAGAAGAATTATTTAAATCTTCCATCCTCTTTGCAAATAATACTAAAGGATAAAATCCAAACAGCTACTAATTTTTCTCCTGCAAAACATTGCTACAAATGGTGAGACTACTGACGAAAAGTGAACACACATACATGCAACTGTATGACAATCTTATTGTTATATATTTTATGTGTGATATGGGTAAACACTAGTACCAGTGCAATAAGATTATTAAAGAAGACCTTAAAATATGTTCCCTCTCTCAATGGAGAACTTCATACTGAGGCCACTATTTTTCCAATTATTAGAACAAAAATTTTCTTGTACCAAAAAGCAGAGGAACAAAGTTTGTGATGCTGGTACATAATTTGAAAAGGAGCTAGCAAGACTCCAAAAAGTTTTAATAACCATCCACAGAAAAAAACACAGTACGACAGAGATATTTTTTTTCTGAGCTCTGGAACCCCATTACATAGGCTGCTTCATTACATTCCCCTAATATGTATTCTGGTAGTATATCTTACATAGTCATTGGCAACATTTTAAAATAGAGCTTATTTAATAGCAACTATCTAGTGTTTAGGTTTACCCACTCGTTGTTTAAAGAATACTTTTCATCACATTTACAGTATTTAATTGAAACTACAGTCTTTTACCAGTGTAATATCAGCCTCAGGCTGATACTCTTCCAGACTGAAGATGCGCCAAGTTCTTCTGCTTGTCCAGACTGCTAACTGGGTGGGATATAGAGGACACACAGATACATTATTGGAAATGGCTAGCACACCAAATTCTCCCTGATAGAGTTGGTTGACCAACAACTTCACAGGTTAGTGTACAAAACTGTTCAGTAGCAGTATTGTACTAACTATGGTTGCACAGTGCAATTGCTTTGTGCCTTCAACTAAGTAGGTGCTATTTTATGATGTATAAAACCACTTTACTGTCATGGCATTGGGAACTATTCACAGGCTTGGCACCTATCTAATGCAAACTGAACTGTTTACACTAAAGTGTTGGCTGCACTGAGCAGACGTGGTTGAGAAGGAGAACAGGCAACTACTTAAACAACATTTCAGTGTTGAAATAGACTGAAAAGGTGAAGGAGCAATATTCAAAATTATGAAGAATAAAGCAGAAGATGCTGAAATATGGTCATGTTGTATCTACAAAAAGGTGATTTTTGTGCTTAAGCTGATACAGCCATCTGCATGCCCACCATACCTGGTTCATCACAGCTATTAACCAGACCCCATTTTATCCATAGTTTTTTCACCCACAGCTGCATTTCACCAATGAAAGAGGGATAGGGGCTTAAACAAACAAACAAACCAATCTAACACTTTCTGGTCTATTTTCAAAATAAACTGTCAATAATTAGTCTGGAAGGGATGATTTCCCTCAAATACCTACCAGCCATTTGGTAAAAAGATATGAAAAATTAAGATTACAATTAATTTTATTCCTTACAGACAAATTATATTTTGTTTGAGATAAAACTTTTATATTATTTCCTATCTTTATGTTCCCGTGAGAAAAATGAGAGAAAATCATTTCAGTTGGTCCAAAATTGATTTTTTCCACAATTTTTCGGGTCAGCTAATGAAGTGAAAAATCAATTCTTCACACAGCTTTACCTCAAGCCCTTCTTGAATATAGAATTATTACATTCCTCATGAGCATTTTCCATGGCATTCCTCACCATATAAATTAATTTATCTTAATTTGGCATAGATTAATTAATTTATCTTCACAATAATTTTACAAAGAACTGGGACTACTGTTTTGATTTCACACAAGAGAAGTTGAGCTATAGTTATATTAGACAGCAAAAAATGCTCTTTTGGATGCTCCCCACAACTACAATCTAATTTAGCAGAGTAGTTAGCTGTTGCATAAAATCCAGAGCTCAGAGCACAGACTATCTAAATGGTCAAAGCACATTTCTCACATACATCAGCTTTCTCTATGCTTCCACAGTTGTTCTGTGAACTGGATTACAGGGTTTGACACTGGACATCAGAGACTGGAATCCAGTTAGCTGTTAGCTATGAGAAGTTTACTTTAAAGGGCCATCACACAGGAACCAGTTCAGAAGCACAACAGAGTTAGAAATACATAAGAAGGAGAATAATAAAATAAAATAATATATATCCCCTGTGACAATAAAATACTCACGGTATTGGATTCTGCTATGCTCCAATAGAAGCAGAGATATAATACTTGACTACAACATTACTACAAGCCATTAAGAGCTGCTGCCAGAAAGATAAAAACAGCACAGTGAGGGATATAAGACCATGCATCTTCAAATCGTACAATGATGATGATGATGAATGTTTGAAGATGTATCTGCACCCAGATACAACTAGGACATTGCACTGACAGGGTCTGCAGGTTCAATGACACCAAAATTTGCCTATATTGTTCATCCCCATTCACATTTTTTAAATAGTGCCTTGACATTTTGCTTGAGATCCAAGGCAACAACTCACTTAAAATAATGTGGGGAAAAAAATCTTGTGTTTTAGTATGACACTATTAAAGTGAATCCAAACTTTGTGATTTGTTTGTCTCAACATCTTCCTTCAGTCTCATTGCTCCAGAAGCAAATTGATTTTCATTCTGAGATGTGATCAAATTCACATTCATGCGATGATTGAGGTGTAGAATCTTTTATTGGGAAAAAATATAGTCTTCAGAGCTGGCAGTGAAGTGCTACAGTACTACACTCTGTGAGACCATTAAATTTAATCCTTCCTTCAGACTCACTCCAAGGGTGATTTCAATTAAATTTGTTCAAAATTTATCAGTGTCCTGCATGTATGCATAAATGATTCAAAGGCACACTTACACATTCACTGAACAAAATGTACCGAAGGGTACATATTATTTTTATAACTTTTCACTGTTCTTTTTTTTCATAAAAATTACCTAAAAGGAGCTTCTAGTACGCAAAACTTTAGTCCTCTGCATTAAATATTCTTGCCCTTCATTTGGAAATCAAATTTATTTCTCAATGTGAATCTGAAATATTCCTTAGCCAACAAAACTGCCCTTTTCTTTGGCATGATGGTACAGCTATTTCCTTGAGGGAAAATTATGAACTTTATTTTACTAATGACTTGAAAAGTTGTTTTCTGTCCGCTGCTATGAAATATGATGTTGATTCTGACATAGTTTTCAGAAGACATGATGGAATTTGTGCATGCACTTCAACATAGTTTCTTTTCCCAATTTTCCCAATTGACATTGTGGGAGGTGCACTTTTGCACTTAAGAAAGCCATCAGTGGTGAGAAGACAAACAATTAAAGCTGCACAAGCATCTCAGATATAATGTTAGATAAGAGGGCAAGCACTTATTTCACAATAAACATGTTTGTTCTTATCTATTTACAGGACCCTATTAGGCATCTTTGCGCCCTGAAGAATTTATCTGGAGGAACCCATTGGGTAGGGCCTTTGTTTCTAAACATGTTATCTGTACCTGAAAGTAATGCTTGTGTACTTACCTATATGTCTGCTTGGGTATTAAATATGAAATTCATGCACTCCATATTTACAAAACTTTTAAAGCCCATGCTAGATCTACCTGTGGCTCATCTCCCCAATGGAGAAAGGAGAAAGGAAACTAAGTAGTCATTGTGTGTCTGAATAAAAGACCTCTGCAGACAATGTAACTCAGCTGTTTTAGCAGAAAGGAGAAAAAGACCAACAAGCTGACAGAAAATACATATTTATTCCAGAATATATTAAAGTACATTTTGTAGAAATACTAACAAGGCTTGTAGCCAAAGGATTGTTAGCAAGTTATAAGGATTAAGTATTTATTTTTTTACACTTTACATTTTGCTCATCAGCTACTGGATTCTGGTGCTTCCTCATTGAGTCCTGACTCAATGGCTAACCAACCCATTTCAATAAGACTGCTTATTAAATAAACTATCATTCTGAGTAAGAGTGGCAGACAGGACTAGAACAACAAGCATTTTATTTTAATTACCTGCTATAATTCAATAGTTTCATGCTTTTGTTCTAATTTCTTTTCATGATTATAAATTCTAGGAGAACACAGGGCCTTTCCTAAGTTATGCTTTATAGCTTCTTTCAAGTGAACTTAACCTGCATTTTAAAGTTGACATCAGACGTCATCCTCTGCTTCATGACAAATGTATGAGCCATAAACCACTGTGCATAATCTGACTAGCTAAGGCTGACTTCTTGGCTACACCTTCTCTACTCCCTCCACCAGGGAGCAGGGCAGGATAGTGGCTTCAGAGATTTAAGTGGTTCCTCTCTAATTCTGACAGGACATTCACGGAAAATTAGCATGCATTCATCTATCAAGCTACCCTGAAAGTCACAGTTGCTCAAAAAAGTCTGAAAAAGCAGCATTAATAGAAACCATAAAATTCAAGGTAGCATATACCAAAGTTAAGATATAAAAATTGACACTGTGCTCTGTGTCTAGAAACTAGATCTTCTACACTACTCAGTTCAATGAATAATTTTACTTATTTCATTCTGTAATTACTGCAGAAGAATAATGATATTAGTACTCTGGCTTTTAGTCTGCAGCAAATACAGTTGTTAATTTGCATTAACTTTGTCTTGACCGGTATTATAGAAAAAAACACAGCTATTCATAATTTGTTTGTACAGTGACTAGCACCAGGGAGTATTGGCCCATGACTTGAGTTTCTAAGAATTACAGTAATGAAGATGATTCCCAAAGGAAGGTATGCTTGGCAACTTTCAGATATAAGACAATAAATTTTTCTACCTTCTTTGGAGAGAGAAACTATAGGGAAAATGGGTGGAGCAACTGCTGCACATTTTTTATATATAGCTGAAAAGTTTCCTGGAGTAAGTCCAGAGAAATTTTTCATGGCCCAATCATTACTTATATAAAATAACCTAGTGCATTGAATAACTGCATGGCCTTTAACTAAATCACATTGTAAACTATCTGAAAATTTAACCTCAGGATTCTTTTTACCTTTGTACTCTCAATAATTCGGATTAAAAGGGCCTTTAAAATTTTTAACCTGTATTTTTTTCAACTAGACACTAAAAATCAGATATCTGAGGCATTTGTTCATTTAGACTTCTAATTTTATTCATTATGGTCCTGTTTTCACAATTTAGGAAAAAAAAAATTAATAAAACTCTAGAACAAAAGTATTTAACTTAAAATTACGAAGAAATTTTGTCTATATAAATTGCAAAAAATCCTGGCATCTTAACTAAATTAATAAGTGAACATTAACATCAGCAAGTAGTTTATATTTTACAGATAAAATAAATGTTTTTTAAGGTCTGTTGGGCAAGTGTTTATCATTAATACTTGAAACAAAATTATATTTATTTTAACTTACAAATCTGAAAGAAATTGAGTATTTAAAGTTATAAGAAGCTGAATTTTGTTTTCAGGTCATATTTGCAAAATGCATGAGGTTTAAAGCCCCACGGTGTATTAACATCTGAGAGGTGCTTTGTGTTGTCACAAGTTGTAAAACTTATATGAGAGCCCTGCGTTAACTCTCTTGTGCTTCTGTGCACTGAAGCTAAACAAATTAGGTATTTCACAAGGTAGATTAGTAGAGCCCTTAATACCTTAGTATATAAATGTTAATACTGGAACTCTTAAATAAGGTAAGTCAAAGGAAAATTAAATTTTAAGGGGAAAACCAGTTGTGTCTTCCATCCCACAGACAACGCTCCCCTGCAATTTCAGTAAGTTAATTTACCCCTTTTTTTTTTTTTTTTTCTGGTGAGCAAGAAAAGTAATTTGAATGCTTTAGTGAGAAAGTAGCTTAAGGTAATCAATCCAAGATAAAATGTGAAGGGAAAAGATCCCCAACCTAACCCATTCTATCCTGATACATTTATATATTTCCATAAATGTACCTGGGTCTTCATAGAGCATCAAGAACAAGTCCTGGCTTCAAAAAGTTCACAGCTAATGATAAGAATTTACATATCCCATTGGGATTATTGGACATGTTGAAACACATCCTGCCATGACATAATATAACTCCATCTGTATCACTCCTCTTTCATCACATCCTTCTTTAAAGAACCACATTTTAAGGGTGGTTTAATATATTGTTTTAGGGGAACTTGCCCAGTTCACTATAGGGTGGTTACACCAATGGTGTTAAATATCCAGCAAAAAATGAATATAAAGTGCTGAAGTACTGGAATCACATCAGTGATAGTTCTCAGATATATCTTATACATATTTTTTCTTTCAGTATCACATAATTTTTAAATTAAAAATTTAATTAAATTAAATTTTTAAAAGTGAACTTGAGAAAAAAAGAGCTTATTTGGTCAGTGCCGTACTTTTTTACCAAAGCCTGTACTGTAAAACCTGTCATAAGTGGCACTGAAAAAAATCTTTTCAAATGTAGACAATTGTACTACTTTCTTTAACCGGCTTTTCTTTGTCCCCTAAGGGGAAAAAAAACCCGAATTTTGATTCAACAAAACTTACCAAAATTCCCTTAAATTTAATTACTTACCTCATTTACTTATTTTCAAATACCTATGTCAAAATTTCTTTTCAAGAGAGGAAAACCATGTAACCCTCACTTTTAAGTTGCCTCCATCTTAAATCTTCTGAAGGGCTCTTGACAAATAACAGGCATTCATACTACCACATTCTCTTGAAAATCATGGGATGCTGAAGAGAACCTTTATTTCATGCAGCCTCACAGAATAATTGAAGCAAAGATGAATGCTATAAAACAGTGCTTGATCAGACACCAGAACACAGACCTTAAGCGCCTAGTCTAAGAAAAGTGTGTGACAAGCAAATGAAATAACTTCTCTCTGCTATTCATTTTCCTCTTGTAAATAAAAACAATTTTCCTCAGTCAATAAAATAAATTTAAATTACTTCACCTTAACCCAGGTCTTCATAAAATCCTTTAAATAAGAACTTAGTTAAATATGGAATTTGCCATTACCTCAGAAATTATTAAGTATCTAGAGAAGCTGGGAAATAGCAAAAGACAGGATAAAAGCTGTAAGACAGGCAGTAGTAAATTTTACTGACAAAGAAATTATTGGATCAAATGGTGACAAACCTAAGGCTAGCCTTCTGATTGAGCTCTATAAAAGATTTTGGTAAAAACAATGGTTTTTTCCTGAAACAGCTGGTGATACAAATTGAGAAAACATGGTCTATACAGAGGATGATCCATCATTAAGCAGGACACTTGCATTGCTTTGTTCTCCTGCCTAGAAAATGCAGAAAATTAAAGAATAAGGGGAAAAGGATGAAATTTAAATATTCATAGAACATGAATCACATCCTTAGGACCTAAGAGGAATATGTGCTATAGAAAGAGGACCTATCAAGCTTTAATCAAATGAGGAAGAAGACCAGTGCTTGTTTACCCATCACAACATGTACCTTATCTACTTCAGGGTGAAATAAAAGGGAAAAAAAGTAGTTGTATTCTCAGATAGAGATTACTGGTAGAGATTCTCAGGTAGAGGTTACTGTCTTTGTACACAGCACTATGGAGAACTCATCTAAATGTTGGTATCTATTCATGCCATGCACATTCAGGAGTGCTGAATTCAAGCCAGAACTCGGAATGCACAACAATGAGGAGAATCAAGCCTATATTGTAGCAGGAAACCAAGAGAGCTGGGATCATTGTCCTAGGAAAAGAAAGGATGAACACAACAGGAAGTAGCTCAAAGGGCTACTATCAATGAAGATAGATTTAGACAGGGAAGGACTGACTGAAGAAAAAATAAAAGTAATCAAAAATATTGCTCATTAAAAGGTATGGGCTGAAATTATTAGATGGCTCTTTGTGGCTAGAGAATTGATGTTCTGCAAAAGTCTTTGGGCGGTAGAGAAGATATAAAAAAATCCTAGCCAGCTATAAAACCTGCAGACTGTAACTGCTGACACTACCATTTTCACCAGCTTAGAAGGAAACTTTTTCCTTTCTTCTGTGATGTTAATGATTGAAAGGCATTTTTTTCCCTCTCAAAATTTTAATTTGTATGAGAAAGGCTATGAAAACTACCTGTATGAAAAAATAATGTTCTGCTTTTGTAAAACAGCTCCTAATACAGATGTTTTCCCATGGGAAAGTCCAGCTTCATGACTGTATATGTCATGGGGAACTTCTAGCCAAAGTTCTGGAAGTACTCATATGTGATGGAACAAAAAATTCTATCCCCATTGTAAAGAAATTAGATGGTTTTTTCTTGTCTTATCTAAACCTCCTTTAACAGTAGGTCTTAGAAATTTTATCTACCTTCATATTTGAGAAGGCTGGAATTTTTGTGACACTGAGAAATTTCAAACATAGAGATTTCAACCATCCAAATTTCAGTTCTGCAGAAGCACAGAGTTTTATAAAGAGCAATATACTTTTCTATTGCCTTTGGCACACAAAATGCAACAACAGCAACTCTTGAGAAAAAAATGAAAAAAGGAAAGGTTACTGAAATCCATATGAAGACTCAACTGTTTAATTACAAGAACAATTTTAGAATGGGAGGCCAAAAATCAGACATATGTTAAATTCAGAAATTTTTCAATCTAGCAGGTGATCAGTGACAGTTGAGAACTCTTCATACTCCATTGAAGATGGATCTGACATTACTACGTTACTGGTGATGTCAAACATAGGCCACTCAGGTTTGTTTGCCCTGTCAGCTCGTGTACAGGAGCCAGGCAATTTAACTACTCAGGGGACAAGCTTGGCAGATGAAGAATCCAGATGCCAGTTTATAGATTTTGCTTTTCCAGCAGTGGCCTCTGAATCTGGTTGGACTTTGACTGATTTTTATTGCAGAATTTTTCAAGCTGCTATGTAGTTAGTCTGTAAGAGGATTAGCTTTCCCTTTGGAACAAATTGTTGCAAAAACATTTCTAAGTATGAAGATTTTATATGATTTTTAAATATGATTAGTGTTATGCAACTTTTGTAGCTACTGCTTGCTTCATAAGATGAAAATCATTGCATACAAACTGGATATCATAAAATATAATCATTAAAAGAATAGAAAATTACTGCTCAGGTGGAAATAAGATGTTTGATGCCTATTCGATGCCTATTCAATACCTATCCAATGTAACTTATTGGTTTTGGTTTTTAAATGAAAGATTTGAGGTTTTAAAAACCCCAAATCCAAATGTATTCCTGGATTGGTGAACTTTCCTTCCACAAATCCATCCTTGGCCTCCTCTCTGTCTTATGTAAGTCAACAAGTTTTGTGCTTTTATTATTGTTCCACTCAGCCACCATCTTGAAGTAGTATTTCTGCAAGAAGAAAACAAATTTTTCCAGCTCTCCACTTCATGAATAAAGCTTTTATTACTATTTGACTAAACAGGAGTAAAAAAGAGATTTGATGAAAAGCAAGGCCAGAACACAGACTGCATGAAATTCCCAAGTAAGGTTAAATATGTCTTGGACTCCATTTCTTATACAGCCCATTGGTCCCCCTGAGGCTGAATGTTGCAAGTGAACCCAAAGAGTGAATCACTGCTGGCATGGCCTGAGTTATAAAGAGTGATTGGAGCAGGTTACTGTGTGCCTGGTACTGCACTTGTGCTTCCTAAAATGTGCTGGGAGAGGAGTATGCAAAATGTCCTGTCTTTAATCAATGGTATGGCTAGGCCCAACTGTGCTTTATTAAACAGGGCCTGGAATGCTTTCACCAGCAAGCACGGAGCTGGCTTTGTGGTTTTGTTTGGTTTGGTTTTTATACAAGGTAAATGCTCTGAGATATCTGAAGCCAGGGTAAATATACATACGTTTGTCTATCATACCAAGGTGAGGTTCTATTCTAGAGCTTTGTTTTTGTTTAACTGAGTAGTATTTCTTTGAATCATTGCCTAAAAATTTATTACTATCTCCACTTATAATTATACTTTAGTAAAAGAAGTCAAATAACTTTTTTACTTTCTATGTTAAGATACTCTGCAGTATATGATTAATAGAAAAATAATTCTCTACCTCTTCAGACACATAAAACAGACCTTGGCACCTGATACCACTCAGTTATAACAGCAGGATGGACACTGCACCTCTTTTTCCCTATAGCTATGGCAATCATCATATAGACTTTAAAAAATTCTTCTCCAGTGCATTTCGATATAAATATACATTAATAATCCTTTCTTCCTTTCTGAATTATGTGTATCTTTAAAAATATTTGTTTTTATTAAAAGGTAATCTTCTAAATCACATGATATTTACTTAGGCTCATGCTTTCATCATAACCTAATCTGTCATATTTCAGCTGGATTTCCTTTCCATTCAGACTTCTCAATTGTCCTAGCAGTATTTAGAACTAAAATCACGCATAATTTACAACATTTTCCATATTAAATAGTACATTTAGAATATTTGTGGCATTATCACATATTCATCTATGTATAATTGTCATATTATGAAATTATAAAACCATATAAAATTGCTTTAGCAAACCAAAGATTATGTGTTCTTTATTGACTGCTATGTCCAAGTGTTGGATGAAAAATTCTTTTTTAAAATGAAGGAGAATGAAATTGTTTTCTTATTAATTTTCTTGCTGCAAAACTTACCACTCTGTCTTCATATAGAGTAAGAAGTAATACAGTGAAAATCTCTACCAGCCCAACAGCTCCAGGCCACTCTATCACGGTTGGGAATATTGTTTTAACTCTCCATAATCTTTGTAGCATAACTTTTTTCAGGCATTACTAAATAAAACTTTATAATGCATCAAGGATGTCATTAACTTAGAAAAGAGGAAAGCAAAGCATAGTTAAGTTAAAAAGATTATTTGAATTCAAGTAACTTTCCTTTGGGATCTGTAATACAGTTACTGTGGTTTTTCCTAGAAGACATTTTTCCTCAGAGTGATGAAAGAAAGTGAACAGTGAAGATGCATAACAAATGCTTCCTTCAAAATTAAAATTATGTTTCTGAACAGAAATATTCAAATCATGCATCACCTCAAACACAAGTCATTCACTTGCATACTCTAAGAGTTGGTTTCTTCAACTGTTTTGGGTGTCAGGCATCCTACCCACCTTACAGCCTGGTACTGAGCAACATCAGATGAATGGGATCAAATATTTTCAAGTTACATTCTATTACCTACCCAAACTGCCATAGACAGATAAACACATTCTAAATTATCTTATAACATCCAAAGTGACAAATACTCAAATTCAACAAATGTATTTGTTAGTGGTTTACCACAGAAGCAGATACATGTTCCTAGTTCCCATTTCCTAATGGTAGATGATTGGTAGGAGATAAAATTGGAAGTGATGGAAGATACTGGTCTCATTCATACTCGCGAATTTCACACTTGAGCAAGCCTTGTTCTTCTGGCTAGAAAGAGACATAAGGCCACAACAGAGTGTAATGGCTGCATATGTAAGGCTATGGATGAATAAAAAATATCATCTGTTTGTGCTAAAAGTGGTTCTTGTGCCACGTGTTTTCTAAGATTTCCCAAAACTTGTGCTTTCATCATCAAGTGCAGCTCCTCAATAGCACACTGAGACACTGCCACTTCACACTGACGTGTGCAATTCTCCACCTCCAACAGTATCTCAAAGAAATACAGAACTAAACTTACCTATTAAAAGGGGTTGGGTTTTGTAAGTAGTTTAGGGGTTAGTTTTCTTCCTGTCTAAAACCCCATTTACCGCTTCAAAAATGTACTTTAAAAGGGTAAAACATGCTCAATCTGATATTCTTAAGTAACTTACGGAGCGCACTAGAACTGAATTGTGTTGCACAGGATTGGAATGAAGCAGTTTGCATGAGGAGTCTGCCTGTGTGAGTGATTCTCTGACTGCCACCGGTCCTTTGTGCTTGCCATGGTGCAGACAGGTTCCTTGACCCAAACTTTTGTCACAGACATATTTTCTCTTTCCATCTAGCTTTCTCTTTCCTTCTTTCTCCTTCCTCTATGTTTGATTCTGATGGACAAAAGAAAAACATATTTCCAGGCAACTTGCTATATTTACAATCAAGTGACATGGCAGCCAGACCATTACTTATCAACTCTCCATTAAACTTTAATAGATTAATCATCAATTATTGAGGGATTAATGTTCAGATCCAGCTGTGCTGTCCCAGTTCAGTTCACAAGTGCCAACAAAGATACTTTATGTCCTATGCTGTTGAGCATTCAGAATCTCAATCACCTCTTACTTTCACATCTCAGCTTTCTGAAGCAGAAAAAAGAGGATTTTTAAAACTGAGTATGCAAGCAGAACAAGAGAGAGGAAGAAATTTGAGTTAAAGAATAATTTTACAATGCATAGGATTGTTCTGAGTTTTGTAAATAAACATCTGCTTTTAAACACTAAAACAAATAACCAACCCAAAAACCCAAAACCCCACCACTTGAAGAGCAGCCTTTTAAACTAGGTAAAAAATGCTAATCTGAAACATATTATGCACCGATTCTGTAACACGAACAAATGCATATTTGCCACATACTGGCAACAGAAAGGGACAGTGACTTATTACTAGACAATGAAAGTAAAATTGCCATTCTACACATAGCTGAATTTTCAATCTAAAAACAAACCAAGTTTTGTAATAGCTGTACACAATTTTTAAAGCTTCTGAGATGCAGAGGGTACTAATGAGAATAGCAAATGATTTGAAGTGGCCTAATACTTTCCCCATTAAGAACGAAAATTGAAATTCTGCATCGTATATGTATTTTGTCAGCTATAAGTACTAAAGCACAGGCCAAGAGTCAATAAGACTTAAATGAAAGGAACTGGTACTTATGCACACCTTACTTTGGAGATCCCTGTGCACATGCCATAAAGACAGGCTCTGTCAAGCAATCTTTCCTTTCCCCTATCCCTGCCAATATCAGTCTACCTGTCAATCCACCTGCCTATTAGTATGCTGTTCAAGGTTGAAAAGAAATACCAAAGCACTATCTTAGTCAGTTTTCATTGCCACAAGGAATAAACAATGAACAGAGAAACTTCAACACTAGTTTATTATAGTCACTTGTAAACAATTAAGAATTATAAGCAGACTTTGGGAGTAGGTAGGTAATTAGTGAGATAAAAATTACATAAATCAGGGTACTGAAACTGTCATCTGCAAATCCTATAGGGGAAAGTGAAAATGTATATGAATATAAAAGGGTGGACACTATTGTGAAATGCTAAGTGTATTACCAGTCATTTTGTTAGCTGATTGTTTTCTTTGATGAGCCTTGGAAATACCTGATGGAAATAATTTTGTCTTTGAATTTTGCAGAAGATTCAAGTACATGGAAGACTGGAAAATAAAAATTCAGTGCTGTAAATATAAGCTCTGGATACGTTAGCTGGGGCTGCGATATGAGGTTGACCATATGAGATGTTATTTAGCAAAAATCTACTGTACTCCTGAACAGACAGGCTACTGGTGCTTTCCAGACTCCATGAGCTGTGTGCATTGCCCTCTCAGATATGTCTGCACAAGAGTATAGAAGAGACAGACCTGTTATAACTTCACACTACAGACCAAGGTCTACCTGTTTGAGCACAGGGGAAAATTTTATCAAAGTGACTAAACAATTGGTACCCAACTACTTACTTGTGGGTGGAACTATTATGATGTCCTCAACCACACCTATAAACTAAAAAACCCTAATAGAGCACCAATGGACTTTGCTTACAGCCCAGCCCTCTGATGGATATTATGAGGGAGAGTGAGTAATATTTCCTTCTGTTCATTTGGCAGCGTACTGGAAGACTAATAAAATCTGAATTAATTCCAGAAGAAACAAATGTGTAAAAGGGCATACATTTGGACTACCAAGCTGATTTGTATTTCTGACTGTTCTGATGCTTTGAACAGTTATTTTGAAGTGAGTTGAAAAGCAGACTGGTCAAAAGAAAATTTACAGGTGCATTAAGATAATTTTACAAATGTTTAATAGAAATTTTCACTCTTTCCTCAATTCTGATGGAAAGAATAGACCTGAAAAGCCTTTTAGGGTGAAGATGAAGACAGGTTTTGTCTGACGAAGACACTTTCAAACATATATATATATATATATATATATATATATATATATATAATGTATATATATACATGTATATATAAATATTTTTTTAGCTTTTGAAGAATTCTTTTTTTATGCCTTCTTTCATACATTCATTTACACAAAATACAAAAAATACATCTGAGTAGAAATCATTTGATACATGTATTTGACATAAATTTGCTAGCAAGCCAAATACACAAGACAGTATAAGTCTGTAGCTATACCACCTTGGGCTTTGATCTTGTCAGATCTCATAAACTAAGCAAGATTGGGCCTGCTGTGTAATTGGGATGGAAGACCTCCAAGGAAAACCCAGCTGTTGTAGGAAGTGGTGTTGGTCACTCAGTAGGTGGTATTCTTCACTCTGGCTCCACACTGAATCAACGATGTACTAAGATGCTGCTGGTGGTATTATCTGTGCTCCATACATAAATCTAAGATGCTGACCAAGTGGGCTAATTAGATATCCCTTGGCACATTTCACAAGAGCTAAAATTGTTAACTGCAGCATCCTGGACAAAGTCCAAACTGAGTAAATACATTATGCCAACTTAAATATTCTCTACAGTTGCAAGTAAATAAAGCATTTAAATACCTTTAATTCACCGTATACTGTTTTCTATCATTTATGTACATTGTTAAACAACTGCCGCATTTTACTCTAGAGGTGATGACATTTCACTGTTGGTTGAACTAATTCCTGCATGGCCTATAAAAACACAACCACAGTGAAAAACATCATGTACAAGTAAATATTTATACAGGGTATTTTTACTGCTACTCAATTTGTTCCTAAAAATATGCCTTAATTAGGCCAAGTTCTTTTTTGTGAACAAAAAATAAAATTAAAAGAGTTGTCTTATATTTTTAGTTCCTTACTAATTCATCATCTACATAAAATGTATCATCACTATGTAAATTTTGACAGAGGGGAAAATATTTTTCTTTACAATGACCTAAAAATAAAAAACAAAACAGCTTTTCAGGTCTTCAGAGTTTTAAATATCTGAAGATTAGACAGAACTCTATTAAAGTTTGTATTGTGTATGCAACTCTACTCCACACTGGTACAGAATTCACTGAGCCATTAAATAAAGTGCATTATTAAAATCTCAATGTTATGTGACATAATTATGATGAAGTTTGGAGTAACATGTTGAATTTTTATTGCTCTAAAATGTACAAAGTTAAAATTACAGCTCCTTACTCAGCTTTGGATTTAGACCTCTGATAACACTGTAGGTAAAACATCAGCAAGAAATGAGATTAATGGCATTGTAATTTTCTCAGGAGAAAGAACCTCTGCTGTTAACATTCCAATTTAATTATTTAACTGTCATTTAAAAAAATTAACACATGATATAAAAAGCTATACATTGGATTACATTTGTATAATTTTGCCAAGACTGAAACTGTGTAATTCAACACACTTTTATTTGGCAGTACTCATGTGAAAGGAAGAATGTATTTAAATGTTCATTTTAATGACATCTTGTTTGAACAAGTCATAATAATTAAACAGATAATAACTTTATCAGCAAAATTAGCTGTCAGATCACTATTTTATTGTTGATCCTAGAATATGTTGAAATAACACTTCAGAATATTTTTGAGGGAGGGAGAGAGTGAGGAAGGGAGAGAGAAGTGCTGAAAAAATCAATGATTCTTAATCATGTTTAAATCACAGATATTAGGGAGAAATTTGGGCCATCAAAACAAAAGTAGCAATTTCTGTATTACTCTGTACTGATATACTCTGGATATTCTTGAAGAAAATTTTGTTGGACATCCTCAAGACTCATACACAAAAGGAAGGGTTTTTTTACAAATCAAATGGGGTGTTTGTTCCAAAGTAATCAAACAACTGTATTTTCTTAGTGCAAATTTAATTTACTAAAATTCAAGAATTTCTCACTGTCTAAAAGAGCACTTCATCTCACTCAAGACTGCAGGGAGATGTCAAAACTCATTTCCTAGCCAAATTCTAGAATCTTTTCTTTCACCTAAGCAACCAAGCTCATCTTCTCCAACCTGTACTTCAGTGTTTTCTGGCACATTTTATACTGAAAAGTGTGCAAAACAGAAAATTCACCAGGACAAATAACTGGAAGTGGAATTTCCCATCCCACAGTGAATGTTCTGGACATTAAAGTGCAGAGTTTCATGCTGAGGGATTTATTCTTTTTCTTTCATGCAATTTCAGGAAGGAAAACATCCATCACAACAAAAAAAAGTCTTTCTCTCTTTCTTTGTTGTTGAAAGCCTTAAATAGGTTGGAACTGGACTACAAAACCCATATAGACATATATATACAAAATCTAACCTACATGTTGGTCTTTCTTCTAACTCTCACTCCACTTAGCTTCTATCTAGAAGAGTTGAAATAAGGGCTTAACTTGTTTTAAAATATAAGACTACGAAGTTGTTATTATAGAAATTTAACAAAAGATGAAGTGAATACCTCTTTCCAGCTATTTCTTAAAATAAATAAACAGGTAAGGAGCATCCATGTCCTTGTCATTATTTGTATCTAGACTCAATTCTTTTATCCTTAAATTCAGAGAAAACAGTATTTAGTCACAGAAATGGAATTTAGACAGAAGTGAATATGAACATTATTTGCCTATTATTTGCTAATTCATATGATATTTAAAAATGGTCTGAAATAGGTGGATTGAAGTATTAAACAAAGTTGTGAGAGATGGGGAAGGAAAGGGGAAACCCAAAGCTGAGAAATTTAAATTCAGACCTCAAATAATCATGAATTACTCCTCCTGATGTTAGCAGATGTTTTAAAATAGATGTGGCCACAGATTTCAGATGCTTAAAGGTAGAGTTCTAAATCCACATTTAGGCACTTAAGTAATACTTGCTTGATTTCAAAATATGTGTAGAACTGTAACTCCCACTGCTTTCGAAATAACACTTTTGTCAGGATATACTTATGAAGTTATTTCAGTGAAGAGTTGGAAGCTCAGATGTTTAAGTCTGAGAGATATGAGCACTATTAATTAATTTTCCAGAAATACAGTGATACATTTTAATGTGTAGTCAAAAATTGTATTTAAGGTCCTTTTCTAATTATCACAAACACCTAGTAAAAACAGACATAACAAAGAGACTTCTCTTTCCAGTGGTAAAGCCAAAGACTGGGCTTGGCAGAAGGCAAATGCTGACATCTCAGGGACACAGGTGCTTTACCCTTTTTTGAGAGAGAAATAATTTAGGTGCTTAATTAAGGGTTCTAGAGAGCAATTGTGGGTACTTAAAAAAGAAGTTTTTCTTGGTTAGTCAGTAAGGGCACGTCTTACCACTTTTTAAAGTGAAACATTCATTGAGATAGTTAAAAACCAAATGATACAACAGTGCTTTTACTTGTTTTCACCCCACTCTGGGTCTGTAGTAATATTAAGAAAACTTTCAATATGAAAAACAATTGCACTTTAGAAAATTATATGCTGTAAACATTTGGGGATTTGATCATAAATTTCTATCCAATAGATTAAAAAGAGCAATGGATTAAAATGTCCTATTATCTTTGCATATATTGTACTAGACTACTTAAATATACAAACTTGTCTTTTCCACATTAGATACAATTTTTCTTCATGAAGAAATTTTAAAAGTTTAGACTTAAGCATGCTAATCAAATGTGTTGTATTAATTTAATTTATTTTAGTTCCAGTTATATAATTACTTCAGTAACTGTCTTGCTTTCATGAATTCCTGCTATTGCACTTTCATTAGAAATTTGTGCTTTAGTCATGGTGACAGGTACTGGAAAAAGTGGGACTAATATTTAAATGCTACAACTCTGCACTCTTGAGCAAATCCATGGTGAAAGAGAATTACAGCAATTAACATGCCTTTTAGATCTGATCTTTTGCCTGATTTTCAATCCATCCATCCATCCATCCGTCCGTCTGTCCGTCCATCCGTCCGTCCGTCCGTCCGTCTGTCCGTCCATCCATTCATCTGTCCATCCATCCATCCATCCATCCATCCATCCATCCATCCATCCATCCATCCATTCATCCATCCATCCACTCAAGACAGAATGTTCATTTATCAACAATTTAAATTCCATGATCAAAAAAGGGAAAAGAGGAGAGAGATTAGTAATTTCCGTAAAGTTTAGACAACTCTGCTAAATTTTCAGGACTCTGAATAAAAAATCTATACATGAAAATCAAAATTTCCTTTAAAGGCAATTCACATACTCTCAAGTCCATGTAATCCAAGAGTGGATTAGGAATGAAAAAATTCATGTCCCTTCATTTAAAATAAGGATTAAGTCAAGAGTTTAAGGGTTAACCCAAAATCATGTGTCTCACATTATACAGAGAAGAGGAGGAACAAGAGGGACAATAAATTGACGACACAGATGACAATAAAGCCTTAAATTCAATGTTTGGTTTAGAAGACAAATAATACCAGGACAGAATAGCAGCAGGAAAGAAGTGTTTATACAACTTAAATGAAAGGTTTTAAAGGACCTGATGGCTGCAGGAAATGTGATACCTGCATAGGTAAGTTTCAGGATTATGATGCTTTAATCATTATTAAAATGTTCATACACAGCAAATATAGACATCCTTTGCAAATGTAGTAGTTTTCAACTTTTATGTCTATAACTTCTACCTCTATAGGGGAAAAAATAGCTGTCCACAGTACTAGTATTTACAATACTCCAACAAGCAATCAAATGGGTGATCTCCTAAGTCTATATATGCTTTCTGTGCTTACTTTTGTAATTATTTTATTCTCAACATTTTATATCAACGCCCAAGCAAGCTTGGGTCCAAAATATTTTAATATAAACCAGAAACACTCACATAAGACGATTCTTACAAATGAATTCAACATATGCATACTTGTTTTAATTGACCACAGACTGATGTCACAGATTACTTGAGATGGAAATGTACCTCTGTGGGCTCATTCTGGTTTCCTCATGCACAGCACCCAAAATACTGCACACAGTCTGATGCTGGTATTTCTCTTAGTTACTGCTGTTGAAGACTTAACCTCAAATCACTTGCAGTAAGTTGTAAGTAGACATAACAGAAATGTTTTGATGTTTATTAAAAGCTCTCCTAAACTCTCTGAAGTTATGGGTTTTTTTTTTCCAGATTGGTTTGGAAGTGCTTCAAATAGAGCCTTCTTGTGGGATTTTACTCTTCAAATTCCATCTCCAGACACAAACCAGAGGTGGCAAAGATGTTTTAGAGCTTTAAAAGTCATATAACTCAGAGGCAGCTCCAGAAATCAATGCGAGCAGAGAGAAGGAAGTTGTTTTCCAAACTGACACTCTAGTCTCATTCAGTCTTATAGCCTTAATGCCAGGACAGAGACACTTATTTTTCTCCTTTGAAACAGAGCTCTCAAAGATGATTTCAGCATTTTAGCATTGACCCAAATATGGTAACTGGCTGAGTTTTTGCTGGAAGATTGATAGCTATATACAGTTAAACACTGGTTTATTTTCCTATTTCTTTGGGCTTGTGTGTGTTGTGGGCACCCTACTAAATTATAAACTGCCTGTTTGTTCTGTATTGATTTCTGTTTGTTAAAGTTCTCAGGAGATTGCATGGCTTCATTCATACAGAGAAATACTTCATGAAATCTTAATCAAAGCAGCAGCTTTGATTTTGTCAAAAAACCCCCTCACATTTCAATTCTCACTATTCCAGCTGAAATTAGATTTTTGTTTTACTTTTCCAACTCTTATAATGGTATTTTTTCCCCTTCAATTCTTATGTTTGAAAATTTATCACCAAAGAGCAAGTTCAATGAGAAATCATTTGTTATTTTAATATAGATGATTGACTTCTTGAAAATGCTTTGCTCCTGGAAGGGATTCATTCTTGAACTGGATTAAGAATTTGTAAAGACATTTCATTTCTGAAGTTGTTCACTCATTCAACACAGATTTCCATCCATCATGCAACATAGAAGTCTATCTAGTAGCAGCAATTAATTAGTCTTCCCACTCACTATTTTGACACTCACATTTCAACAATTATTTTGTATTTAAACACCAGACAGTTCTTAAAACCCAGCTGTACAGAGCAGAATATTTCTCTTTCCTAGTCTTCTACAAGGATGAAAACCATTCTGTGTGCAAGTCACCAAGGTAGCCCCCAACAGTGGATATACTACTGAACAGTGTGCTAAATATATTTTGTTTTCCTTTTCAAATCCATTAAGAAACTAGTATAAAGGCCTTGAGCAAGGGGATGTCCTACAAATGATAGCAACAGCAGAGAAAGACACAGAGCCATGACATGCTTTTCCTTCCTCCAGTCCCCAAGACATGTCTCAGGTACACTCTACAGAGCAGTCTCTAGCTCTGTAGTCAAACATTTCTAATTCTTCAGTCCCTGTTTACCTCTTCAAAGCTAAGAATGGCTGATATGCTAGGGCAGCATAAAGAAATAAATCAAAATCTGAATTCCAAACCTGTACAATTTGGATTCAATTCATAATGAAAACAAGGTTCCAGGTGTCAAGAATTCCCCGAAGACAAAAACACCTGGTTTTCCAACCCAGTTCAGTAAACTTTTAGGTTCCTATATTTTTTAAAGTATATAAAGAAAGTTCTTCAAAAGTGTGTTTATTTTTTTGTTTCAAAAGCAATCTCAATTCTACCACACATTCACATCAAACTCCACCTAAAAATTCAGAAATGTTCTAATAAAATCACATGCATTTCAAAGGTGAAGGAACAGACCTGTGTCAGACTCTCCTGGTTTTGCTTTCTGTTTTAAAATGAAATAAAAATCAGATTTTACACTCATCGGTCTTTGATTGCGTACATGCATTTAATGTCTGAATAGGACATAAAAATTTCCTTTCCTGAGGAAAACAGTTGATGTTTCTGGATCTGCAATGTATTGATGAATTGTGATTGCCAGAATTGTTAAATTTATATACAGGCAGTGTTCTTTCTCTTCAGTTTTTACCACACTGTTAGATGCATGAAGTTAGAGATTCCTCTTTGGAGAGCATAACTCTTTGGAGTTATGCTTAATATTGAAGCTAGAAGAAAAAAAACAAAACAAAACAAAACAAAACAAAACAAAAAAATACAATAACATTAGATTCAGGTTAAATAGTAATTTAAAATTTTATAAATGAATTGGCAATAAAAAGAAATAGAGTAATTTTAGAAGAATATTGCTCACCAGTATGCTGAGACTAATGAGGGAAAAAGAAATCTATGCAGATATGATATAATGAGAAGTTATATTACTGGGAAAGAAAGAAGGAGAAAGAAAATATTATCGTAAAATTTCAATACATATAAGAAAGCATTAAACTGCTAGTAACTCTTTAAATGGAAGGCCTTAAATGCTGATTCATATACATATAATTACTGAGCTTCCATAGGATCTTTTTAACCTTAATTGAATTTCCATTGATTATTAAGATCCTGTTTATGTAAGGTGAACAACTACATACATTACACAGCTGTTAAAACTCTGTAAATACCTTTTTAGGAATGGTTTGGTGTTTAATTAGCATACAATAACTCTCCTCTTAAAACTAAATTAAATCTCTACTTGAGAAACTTAATTTAAATTGTTAGCCAAATGTGCATACCTGCAAGGTGGTAATTTCAGGTTTGTAGTAGCAGTCAAGGTCTAGTAATTCTGAAATGCTGAAGGTTAGAAAATCTGAACTCAATTCTCTATTAGATGATTTTTAACCTGATTTGCCATGTACCAACACACAAATGAAAGACAAAAAGTGATCACGCTGCTGCTATTTTTCAGTCTTTAATTAACTTTGAAATACGATCTCTGAACAAATCATTAAAATAACACAAAAATATTTAAACATTATTTATGCTGTTAGAATTGTAATGCGTTTGTGAATATTAGAGATAACTAGTGTTAACTGTGGCTTCATTTGGTGTTTGGACAATTTTTCATCACATTAAAATGAACCCAACGGGATTTGCCTCATATACTAAGCTTCTTTCTTTACCTTCCAATATGCATGAGGAGTGCATCAGGTCTGTTGCTGTTTTGCAGACTATCAAATCTTGCAAGTAAAAGTAAGAGCTGGATCAGGATACTGCTATGCACTTGAACTCAGAGCACATCAATCTCTTTCCAGTTTTATCATTAAACTTAGTGTGTAAGCTTTGACCAAGTCAGGTTTTAAGGTGCAGATCCAAAGCCAAAAGAAAAAAAAGGGGATGAAGCCTCATGGGTTAGGGCTGAAAAAAACCCAAGGCCACCCCACAGTGCTATTGAGATTATTGGGTTTCTGTGCATGATGTCCTATGCAATTAGCAAACTGCCTGCCTAAAGGGACAGAACCTGCCAGAACAACATGCCTAGGCCTAGGAAACCAGTGTCAGCAGGGAAAATCCCCCACTCAGGCTTGTAAGAGGTGATCTAGGGGTCATGTTGAATAGTCAAATGACTAGGTGAGAGTGGCAGTGTCGCACCTGCTCTTCCTATGGGTCTACATGAAGCAAGTTAGCTTCATGGAGAACTATAGCATTTTGAAACATCCTTCCAATGCAAAAGAGTGAGAAAACATTAAGATTTTTAGAAGACAGAACTGTCATTATCCAGCAAATTCTATGGATGTATGACAAAATATGGCCTATTTTGTTAAAGACACGTTAGATGCATAGTCAAACAGCTAACAAACTCAAACCAGACTACCTCTTGCAAGTAACCACTCAATCTTCTTAATCTGGTCAGCCACTTTGCCACTCCTGCTCCTTTAGAGGACTTACAGAGGCAGCCCTCAGGGCTGCAGAACATGTGGCAGGAGTGTGCCAGTGTGTGCCAGAGCGAGTCCTTCTAAGCAGTGACCATTTCCAAGCTTACTGGAAGCTCATCAGAAGCCACCTAAGGTGCTGGGCATTCCCTGCCACCCCTTAAAGCCACAGAATTTCAAGGGAACCCTTTGGTCAGGAACCTAAATGCAGTCATCCCCTTTCTAGTGCAAAGCATAATTAGGGGCATTTGCAGCTTGAGTTGCTTGGCAGCCTAAAGCCCAAGTGATACTTTTCCTTCCCCTGGCAATCCCTCTGCTCAGCACTTGAAGCACAGACCAAACCTCTCAGTCCTGATGGTCTTCTGAAGACTGGATATTCATGAGCAATGCTTTCTGCCATCTGTAATTAAAGGAGCAGGATTTTTGCTATTACTTTTAAAATCACATGAAAGTAATGTCATATCCTTGACTGATGATCTACTGATGAACTGCCTGTGGGCAAGGATATTTCAGAAGTGAAACTGAGTTTCTTGCTAAGTTAAGCTAAAACAGGGTGTTTTAGGGTTAGGTAACATCACTCATAATATTGTGGGGATGAGATTTAGCAGAGGCCAAAAGGGAGGGAATCCTGCATTTTTTCAAGATTAAAAAATATATATTGTACATATTCTTCTGAAATATTCCCTGTAATTTTTTATTAATAATGCATCCATTTTATTCTGATTTGAGACACGGTGCTAGCCAAGAATGTGTTATTGGAGAAAAAAAAGAAGGTGAATTTTGAGAAGTCCAACATGTTGGGAACATAAATAAGCCAGTAAAAAAATCACCCATTCATTTATGAATTTTATCTCAAGTGGCAATAAGTAGCATCATCTTTTCTAAAGCATCAATAGAACAAATGTTTATTCGTTGAACTTCAGCCCACAGTTAGCATAATTTCTTAGGTGCTTGAAATCTCAAAACATAACCTGATAGATTTTGAAAAGCTCACAAGATATCTTATACACATAACAAATCTTTCTCAATGATGTTATGCAGAGTTGACAAATCTTAATAAAGGATTTTTTTATAAAATAGTTCTGATGTTTGACTTCCCCAAATTAATTTTCTTGGCTACTTTACTAGGTTAATAATTAAACTGATAAAATAAACAAATAATTTATATTACCCATTTATTTTAGTACATATGTCTAGCCAAAGGATTTGAAATAAGTTCCAAACTGCCCAGTATATCTTTGTCTCACTGCAATTTGCTTTTTGTTTGAGGCAGATACATGAAATTATTATGGATAAATTGGTTATTTCCTCATTATTTGTATGTGTTTTTTTTAGTCAGTGGCATTTTTCTGAACTGGAAAATAATTCCTGTAACTGTATGGTAAAAATTTGCTTTTCAAATGGAAATTGACAGTGGCTCTTTAATCATCATGTATTTTCATGAAGATTATATCTGATGCTGAGACTGGAGTACCAACAGTACATACCTTCTCCTCTCCATTTGAGATATAACAGAGAACCCAGTGAAGAAGGCTAAGGTTACCGTGGGGAGTGGAAGACAAGGACAAAGATGTGTGTATAGGATTTGTTTGTAGGCTTTTTAAGACCTTTCATATATGTCTCACTCTTTACATATGTCAGTTGTCTAAACCTGCAAGTGTTGCTAGTAAATAAAGAAAACTGTTTGCAAATAGCTTCTGTGGCTGTGTAAAATAGAACTGAAACAGAAATTTAAAAGCACTGACAGTTTTTATATTCAACCATTTCTGAGGCTTTGCTACAGCTACCACTTAAAAAAAATTAAGAAAAATAAGTTTCTGTAGTGAGAATAGATATTAGGAATAATATTCCTAATATTATAATTCTTTCCTTTTAAAACTTATTTTCTCTTTAAATCCTGGCCAGTGTTAAATCTCCTGAAAAAAATTTTCTTTTATTGTGACAGATTACTTAGAACTGGATCCTGCAAAGACTGGAACAAATCAGCATTGTTAGTTCACAGGGAAAACCAGATTTGTCCTGGCCAATAGTTCAATTCTTACGAGTTTTGAAAACTTCCACTTTTTACTTCTATATGTGTTTATGGTAGTAATAAAAACTCATAGTTTCAGTGAGAAGCCATAGTGAAGTTTTCAAGGCATGCAGAACCAGTTCTTATGGAATTATCTGTGCAGGAAGAACAGTTAGCTGCCTCAGGGACAGAAGGATGAATGATTCTCTTTAGCTTCACGCAGCAGTGGAGCCAAAGTTGCACAGGCTGAGAGCGTAGGCAGAAGAGGAGATCTGTCAGTAAGGACCAGAGTCCTGACCCAGACATGAGAAACACTGAGGCAATCAAACATTGCAGCATGGTAGTGGGGCTTACAGGAGCAAACAGCACAGCAGGACATGGGGAACAGGGTGAGGGGACAGCCAGCAGAAGATAATCCAAACAGAATCTACTCTTGATATTAGTTAGCTAACCATGATGCTCACAAGTTATCCTAGGGAATAAAAATTCAGGTTGGTTCCTCACATACAAGGATTCAGCAGACTTGGCAAGAACATTCATCCTTCCCAGACTAAGGGTCTACAGCATAATTTGACTATGGCAAAGTAGGGAGGATGACCTATAGAATCCTCAAAATATGGGGAGCAGAACAGGGTAGGAGAGAGACTTAGGAAACAATATGAACTGATCTAAGTAGATGTCAAAATTTTCCTAAACAAAACAGATGTTCCTGTCCTTCCTTGCGTCCTGAATTTTTGTGTTTCTTGATTTGCTTGTTTGGTGCTTTTGTTTTCTTCAGTTCAGTTCAGGTTCTCTTCAGTTTGTCTTAAGAAAAGAAATTTAGTTTAGTGCTTTTTGTTGTTGTTGTTGGGGATTAGATTTATTTTTCTATGAAAAAAGTAAGAATGAAGTTGGTGAAGTCTGAGCACAAGGCTTATGATGGGAGGCTGAAGGAGCTGGTGTTGTTTAGCCTGGAGAAAAGGAGGCTCAGGGGTGACCTTACTCTCTCCAGCCACCTAAAAGGAGTCTGTAGCCAAGTGGGAGTCAGCCTCTTCCCCCAGGTGACAAGTGTCAGGACCAGAGGAAATGGCCTCAAGTTGTGGCAGCAGAGGTTTCAACTGGACATTA
Organism: Lonchura striata; assembly: GCF_050655825.1. Classification (NCBI taxonomy): domain Eukaryota; kingdom Metazoa; phylum Chordata; class Aves; order Passeriformes; family Estrildidae; genus Lonchura; species Lonchura striata. The sequence continues at coordinate 93,967,316 of NC_140704.1, forward strand.
GGAAAAAAATTTTCACCAAAATGTTTGTCAAACATTGAAATGTTTGGAAACTATGGAAGTGTTTGAATCATCAACCCTGGAGCTACATAAGGCATTTGGGGACATGATTTAGTGGTGGACTTGGCAGTGTTAGGTTTATGGCCATATATTTGGGATATTTGTCAACCTAGAGTGATTCTGTGATTCTCTTCAGGCATAAAAGATGTGAGAAAGCACCAGAGTCAGAATTTAAAATCTTTGTCGTTGTTTTCACTCACCTTTTGAGTAAATTTTCTTAATTGACTCGAATGAAAATCAAAAACTTCTAAGCCATCTTAGCTAATTACTTCCTCTCTAACTCTTATTTCTTTCCTCCAAAATCTACCATATTTTAATGCAATCTAAAAAGTATCTTAAAATTAAATTGTGTCTTTATAAAGGCTCTGAAGTTTACAGCAACTGGAACAAAGACTGTAAAATAAAAGTGTTGTCTCAGTAATTTTAGTTTGTTATCACTTAAACAATCTACTTTTCCCCCTTCTGTAGGTGTAGTAAAAAGCCCAAGAAAATTTAAGACTCCATATTTGCAATGAAAATGAGCTAAGTTAGTTCTAGAACTTTGAAGCTCTCACAAACCATGTAAGCATTTAGTATAATGAATCCATGTTAACACCTTTTCCCTTCTGAGTCAATTTGTTCTACCACAATTAACAAACTTACCTATTAAAGGTAAAAAAAAAAAAAAAATGCCTGCATACAACAGGAACCAGGAAGGGGTGCACATTTCAGTTTCTAACTGTACTTCACTGCTTGCCAAGAGGATTCACTGTAAGAAGACCTGGGTAAAAATGGCACTAGATTTTAAATTTGGAGACATTTGACAGAAGTCTTATATACCCAGGATATAGATAGGTATAAAATGACTGCCATATGCATTAATAAAGACACGACTGAATAAGCAAACTAAAGCACATAAGTAGGTTTTAAAAAAATTAAAAACAAGGTCATCTCTTGTTTCTTCTTTACTTTTTTTTTTTTTAACTGATTGAAAGAGTTATCATTCCAATTTGCAGAGTTTTTTCTGAATTTTATAAAACCATATTTTATTAGTATTAGTAAATTGATTACAAAAGCAATCACCTGTTATTATCACCCTGGAACAGATAGAGAACAAGTTAAGCCCTAATGATGGCTACATGATCTAATTTTGCAACTAACATTTAAAAGGAAAGAAGTCTGTTCTTGTGACTGTAAATAAAAGTAATCTGCACTACAGCTAAAATGTCATTATTAATGCAAGATACTTAATCTAATCTGTTTTTTCCTCTGTGACCTCTATGACATTGCATATGTTTAATGCTATTTACTAGATTGTCTCTGAAATGCAGCTTGGCATATTAACAGCCTTTTTTTAAAAAAAAAAAACTTCCTACAGCATGTTTCATTTGGTCTCAATCAAACGAACTGAATATTCTATAGTACAGGTAAATGTATTTCTTTCCTTCAAAAATTGCCATTAATTTAGGATTTAATCAGAAACTTTAGAACAAAGTTTATGTGACATATTAGCAAATATCATATTGCCTATCTGAAGAAAAATGAAGTCTTTTATGTTAAAGGTTTTATAAATTAATCAGGTCACTGTGGACCTAATTAATCTATAATATTGCTAATAAGGGTGGCAGAAAAATTAATCATTCAACTTTCATAACTCAAATTCAAAATAACTAGCAAGAAGGGGATAAAGCCCACTCCAATTCAAAAGCTAGGAAAACTACCCATTAGCTTATGTAACCTTAACGTCTAAGAAATACTTTAAGGATAGAAGTGCACACTTACAGATTCAGTGTGTATTCTCATGCCAAGCACTCTCAAAAAATATTAGGTTCAACAAAATACCTTTGTGTTGTCAGATGCTTTGATAGCCTGCTCCCTTTTTTTTTAATTCAGATAACTAAGAATCCACTGCACAAAACTCCCCAGACAGCTTTAACTGGAAGATATGGTTATATGATTGTATTCTGAATGAGATAAAACCCATCTATTGCTTTTTGTTCTGTTTTTCCTCTTTTCTCACAGCTTCCCTTTGAGCATAGAGAACTTGCAAACTTCTGCAATATCAGTAAATACTTCACATTTTTTCCATCACGAAGTAATCAGATGTTTAAATTATCATCTTTCCTGGATTTTGTTTTACTTCTTTTCTCCTGATATTGTGAAAGCTGAATCTGCCCAGACGTTTGTGTTTGATCAGAGTTTTTGCAACTTGTGAAAAATAAGGCTGTGCATATTTTTTGCATAGAATCCATGGTTAGGTGACCTATAACTTGCATCACATCACATTTTTATCTTGAAGTATTTAGGATTTTTTTTCTGTCAGTTGTTCTTCTGGCAGTTTAAAGCAGCCTACCATTTTTCATTATAAAGGTCTTGTCTGTTGTTTTCAGGATATCAAATTTTAGCTGTTTTGATTGCATTTTCTATGATAGACATCTGACCTCAGAGACTTTAGAAAAACTCAACTCTTACAACAAAAAAGCTTAACTACACTGGAGCACTGATACAAGAAAATGAAAAATCCCTTTCATTGAGAGACCTTCTGCATATTACAGCTTGATTTCAGAACTGCATCCAAAGCATAATTTTTTTGTCAAGGTGGTCCTAAGACATCCACTTCAGTACAGGCAAATTAAAAGTAAGCAAACCAATGGACCTCCTTTCTACAAACCAGTGAAGGCCATGAGCATGCCCAGTGTAAGATCGAAAGCATTTCTGGGCTTTTCCTGCACACTAAGCTGAGTAAGTTGGGAAATGAAGCAACGGGACAAATAGAGTTTAGCAGTAAGGCAGAAAGCATCTTGCCACTTGAGTAACCATGGTAAGACTAAAACGGTTTGCAGTCATTACAAATGCGTCAGCTTTTAAGGAGGGATTTAAATGAGGAGAAAATTGTGGGTGTTAGTGCGTAGCACCGATGTGCTTGAAGGAAAATGGATAAGCAGGTGATCAAGGCACTTGGTCACAGGAAAATTAGCACTGATGAGTACCTGAGTAAGTGCTCACGGTAATGAACAAAGGATTGCAAAATTTAGCCTGAAGTTTGTAAACACACACCAAAGAACAATTATCAGCCTAATTCCTGGCAAAAGAAACATGAGGAAGATAAAAATATTAATTCAAATGTTGCATTAAAAATTAATTAATTATGTGATATTAAAAGATAAATGTTAAAATATAAAATAATATTTTGTTAATTACATACTCTGTAGTCATTACTCATTTTAAAAGGGCTGTAATACAAGATGGTCTATTACAAGGTCTCTTGTGAAGTTGTTACTCAACTTTATTAAGTGAGGAAGAATTAAGTCCTATATAAATAATGTTTTTAAAGAAAGTAAATGTAAGCTTAAACATAGCATTATTAGCAAACAATATCTATTTCGGTTCCATGGAAAATCGTATATTAGGGAAAAAGATCCAATCAAAATTCTTGAAAGTACAACATTAGATTTGCTATAATTAATTATTTTACTGAGGCTTATAATATTCTTCAAAGGTAAATGTTATCAGTTAGCTTTTGAGAAGATTGTACTTTGCCATCACACAAATGGGCACAGACTCTGTTGTTAATTGTTGTCAATAGAGCGTAGAAAATTTCTTTGGTACAAGGACAGAAATATTTTTATCTAAACACTTAAGTTTATATAGATTAATTAAGTCTTTTGGCATGTATAATTTTCAAATTTATGCAGAAATATACCTTGCCAAGGTATTTCATCTTGGAGGATAGAAGCCTGTAGTATGGAAACGTATTTCTCTGGTGGTTTATTACATTATCCAATAATTTTCTTATATAGAAATCATAGCTCTCAAGATATCTTAATCACGGAGAGAATTTTGATGTTGATATGAGGTCTGTAAATTAACATTTGTGGTTTATTCCAGTCATCCAAAAAGAACCTTTAAAGGAAAATTCAACTGAAAATATATATCTTTATTTATTTAAAATAAAAGTAAAAATTTTCATGTAATATCTTTCAAACTTGCAATATATCAATATATAATCTGAGAGAAAGATAAAATATTGAAATTGTAGAATCTCTGCTAAGGTATGGCTTTAATATATTAACTTTGACTAATATCCATATTTAATTGATAATTTATTAGTTAAATTAATACTTAGCTGTAGAAAGTTTCCCAATAAACAAATTAGTTCTGGTTTCAATATTTTAATCCAAGAATTTGGTTTTATTATTGATTTTTCTTCATTGCAAAGATATTGAAGAATTGCTCATGGTAAGATTATTCCAAAGAGAGTTCCACTTATTTTGGCTAAGCTGTATATTATTTGTAATATGAACAGGTTTGGAAGGAGCAGCACTTAATTATGATGTACTTTCTTGACATTCTCCCAAGATATTTGATTTTCCAAGAACAGGGGCTACCACAAACTGTTCCTTATACTAAACATCCAGTCTCAATTTGAATATGAACTGGAGGTTATGCATGTGTATGTCAAGCCTGGGAAATGTATGACTGCTAAGAGAATACATGAAGGTATTTGGAGATATTTTCAGGTTAAACATCTTATGTGTTGTGGAGCTTATGAAATGCAGAATTCACTACTACTTAGCAGGGGTTTGAAGCAAAAAACCCAATTCTTTTCCCCATATTATTTGTTTAAAGTTGTGTTTGTGCCCTTACATTGCTTTGTAAGCTGAATTAAGATTTTTATAGTGGTATGTAGTCTTTTCTTTTAACATTGTAAACATTTAAAAGTATTTATTTTTTTCCATACAAACTTTTCTTTTATCATGTGGGTGGATTTTTTATTATTTTCAAGGTTCTCTAATACTTTTTCCTCCTATAGAAATGCAGATTCTGTCTATATATTCCAATGATTCACTGTGAATATTGTGAACACCCTATCCAGAGGAGTCATTATTTCCTATTGCTACTATTCTGCCAGGGTATTTAAATAACATCTTTTGATACAGTGACACACTGATGGTGTTCACAATGGCCTTCTTTTTCTGCTACAAAATGTAAATTTTTTCAACCTATTCTGGAGGAAAACCTTTGTTCAGGTAGGAAATTCTTTTTAAATCAGCCTAGATGTCTGACTGTGTTAAAACACATTTTTGCATGAATGGACCAATGAGCTGAATATGTTCATTCATCATCAAATAAGTTGAATCTCTGAATCACTGCCTGTGGTCTATTGTCTACCAGTGAATGCTGTATACAAGGTTTATCCACATTTTTTATTTATATTTAATTGTAGATGATAAAATAAAATATTTGTGAAAAATAATTCCTTTGAATCCCTGCTGAAACATGCTGTTTTCACTTCTGTGCTGAGAGGTAATTTTTGGAATCCTTTGTTCCATCATGTTGCACCATTTTATGTTTGCATCATTGAAGCTATATTATGCTGATTTTTTTCATACTCATGTGGTACTAATTCAAAACTCTTCCATGGACATTCCACCTAAATGGAATGATCTTTTATCAACCAAAATTCCTACTCCTATATCAAAATTACAGCAAACCTAGCTGAAATCATGTACTCACAAGAACTATAGGCTACTGAAGGTTGCTCCAGTTCTCATAATATCATTCTTATCCAAATCATTTCTACTATTAAAAACTTTGTAAATTCAATTATATCTTTACAGAGGTACAGTACAGTAATATTTTAACAGTATGAACATTTGACAGCACCCAATAAAAGCTAGAAATATGAACAGGGGTCAGTGACATAAGTACTCTGCAGTACCTATACAAGTGCAGTAGTTTTAAGGAGTCTATTCCTCTGCATCTGAACTTTGAATTTGGAAGGCTTTCTTGTTTTTTGAATTTGGCAGTTTTTCTTGTTTTTCTTGTTCTTTTCTTTCCTACACTTCTGCCACAAATTTCCAGTTCTTTTATTATGTGGTTGTGATGCAATAAAATATAATATATAGTATATAATATATAAAATGATGTAATATATCTATGGAAGTTCTTTTTATTTGTCCACTCTCAATAGTAATGTATGAGCTAACATTGATGTATGTTCTAGGTGATATTAAATCAACTCATTCTTATTACAAAGCCAGATTTTTCTTAAATTTATCAATGTGGTAATACTGCCAAGCCATACACTAAAGAGTTTGACAGTATAAATCAAGTCCCTTTATCTTCCAATCCATCAGTACATTTCTTTGCTTAAAATTTATTGCCCTGGCAGTTGCAAATATGTGGGAGAAGCCAGCTACTGTAAAGATTTACATCCCTAACATATTTTTTCAGGAAAAACAATGTAGAAAGAACTCTCATATAGAGAGAGAAATGCAGCAAACCAGTTACTTTTTTAGATAGTTTACTTATCATTCTATTATTTAATTTTAGTTTTACATATTACTTTGAATTTTTTGCTTTAACATTAATATTGAATATCAACTTGAACCAGCCTTTACTTCATTTTTAAAAGGATTTATTCCAACCAGAAATATCCTTATACTGTTCAGACGAAACTCAGTAACATACTAGTCAGAGGATCAAAGGAAGAATGGGAAAAAATAATTGGGGATTGAAGAAAGATGCATTTGAATGGCCTATGGCTATTGTCTAGGCCTCTTTTTAGTAATTAATTAAAATAATTATAGAAATTCTCAATACTGGATGACCAACAAGACAAGTTTTGTATCTGAAACCTAATGGGGACCTCACTCTTCATATCTTACTTGGAAAATAAATTATTTTTTGCTTTTGATGGCTAAAGCTCATTGTTGGATGCTTAGCATTGGCTTGTATGAAAATAAAAACGAACCCTCAGTCTCCAATTAGTTGAACTGAATTATTTGTACTGTAGAAGAAAATGCAGGCTTATGATTGTGCAATGGTTGGTGTCTACAGAGGTACTATAAAGGCACTGATTTGTCAGATTAATTAGGTTTTGCCACACCCCTAATTTCAAGGACAAGGTAATTTAGGATTTAAAGTTTGGCAAGAAAGATATTATACTCCACTGAAGTTTTCCGGACTGCAAAGTAATTCAGTTCAAGAGGTTGAGCATGACCTTTGTATTTTGTGCAAAAAAGCCCAAAGAAGAAACCCAATATCCACCCCACCATATAGCCAACATATCCATATCCAAACCTGCATATCCATATCAAGCACTGCTTTCCTTGAATGAGTCTGGAGCTATGAAATTCATTTTCTTTCATTCCGAGTAAGTAGCCTAAATATCAGAAAATTCATCCTCTTGGTGTCAAGTTTACTCCGTATTTGTAACTCATATGTTGTGTCCATCTGCTTCACATTCATCTATGGATTCCTACCACATCAGTTGTCTGAGAACAGTCACATCCACCTCACAAAGGACCAGAGTCTTGGGGTTGTTTAAGCCAGTGATGGAACAGGCTCTCCAATTTCAAACATGTGTACAAACCCTGCCCCCAAAATACACCCAGCACGAGGGAACCACTTTTGACAGAACGTCTGTTTCCACAGAGAATTCCCACTTTTTTGCAAGAGATTATCAACTATAATCTACTTGGTAGGCAGTGTCTAGATGAAATTTTCAGCAAGCGACAGGAGTTGGATTGTTTCAGAAGAGAATGAGCCAGAAGCTGACATAACAATAGTATAGGCAGGGCATTGGCCCCACCTGTGGGGCACAGACCCCCAAGATCTGAGCACAGTGTGTAGAGCAAATTTTTGGTAAAAGACTACATAAACTGATAGCATTGTTTTTATTTTGACAGTGGAAATAGTGGTGATTCTAATTTTTAAATTAAAAAAATTTGTCATTTAACTATGACAAAATAATGAAAACTATTTTTTCTGTATATTTGGAATGACACTTACTCATCACATTTTAACCATCTGCCCAAAACTCACTTAACTTTTAGAGGTCTTTCACACTGTATAAAAAAGTGTGTTTCATCCATTTCTGTTCTATCGCAGCTAGCAGCTATCCAGTTATTTCTACTTATCTTGCAGTTTAATTTTGACTAGACCCTTAATTTGCAACTACAATCTGGAGAAAGAAGAAATCCACTGGGTCACTAAGTCAGACAGCTCTGGAGGAACTGCTGTCAAAAATGTGGATATTATTACCCAGATAACATAGTATGGTTATTGGTGGAGGGAGCTATACAACATGCTTTTCATTATTATGAGTTCTACCATCAGGATGCTGCCTACAGAGATATATTTCAAACAAATATTTTTAAATAATCATGAAAGATGGGCTCTATGTCCTCCAGCATATAGTAGAAGAATAGTTAGTGTGAGGACAATGCAAATGAAAGCAGCTTCTGAATCCAATTCCAGCACAGAAGCATCTAAGTTTAACAGATATAAATCTTCCCCCTCACTACCGGTTTTAAAAGTTGCCTTCATTTTTCTTTCAGAACTTGTCTATAATTAATAAGATTGTTCTTAAAATTAATCTGGTTTATGTATATTCTTCTTTATATATATTTTCTTTCTCTGGCTCTGATTTAAAGTGTTTCCTTAACAACACAAAAATATTTATTGTCTTTAGGGGGTGTTGATCTGGTTTACCATGGTAATTTAATTTTTCTTTATTGTATTTTACTTCCTAATCATGCTAGAAGTTCATTTTTCAAAGCTCTTTGGTGACCATTGCCTTGTCTAGAAAATTTCATTTCTAATTAAAATTATCATCATATTTATGTCTCTGAATATTTTCACATACTGTTTTTTGCCTTTTCTAGAGTAAAATTAAGTGACAAAAAATGAAGTAGGCAAAAGAATTTTTTAAAAGAAAACTGATCGCATAATAGTTTTTAATACTTCATTAGAGAGCTTTGTCTGCTTCTGAGTTAAAATTTAAAGTGTCACTGGTTTCAACTTGAACAGTTAAGAAGATCACATCTTAAGACAGCTTTTTAATCACCTCTAATAATTGCTTTTTACTCTAAAGAATCACCATTTAGCTGACTTCTATTCATATGCATTTCACACTGCAGGAATGGCAACATAACTTTCATATAAAACACACTGAAATCCTCTAAAACATAGAATTTCATAGATGTGCTTCACTGCTTCACCAGCATATCACAAAGTACATATTAACAATTACACTACAGTTAGTAGCAAACACTTTGAATGGGGTTCTTGTGATTTCTGGCACAGAAATGAGAAGAATAGCACTAATCATATGTCAGTATTCATCCCAGAAATCTGTTTTGTACTAACCACAATATTGTCTCTGTGACAATATCCAGGTTATCTTTTGCAATTTTGTACCTCAGAGTTCTGAATGTTGAAAAGGAACATTAACATTAACAGGAATAAGTCTCTGTATGTATTTGTGTGCACCCCCCTCAAAGGCATTGATTTATTAACAAAAAGTGCAATGCAACTATACGTATCAAGGCTCTACCAAAATCATAGAATCTTTGCAATGGTACCCAAGATTTGCCTAGATTTCTCTGGGGATATTTCATCAAGATTGTAATCAAATGTAAGGCATAATCTGCTTAGAAAAGAGTAGTTATTGGATACATGTCCCAAAAGGCTAAAATTGCAGAAACCTGAAAGAGACAAGATTATAATAAAAAATTGGTGTTTTTCTTACACCCAGTGTAGTCACCGTACAGTCATGTGCAGTTTCATGAGCAGAGGAAAAGGAGGACAATGACAAATACAGCCAGGTGGTCATTTTGTGGCACAGCTGTGTTTGAAGCTGTGGTGTGATGAACTGAGCGCCCAGTGCTCAAGGTTGTGCAAAACCATTGGTGAGTCTGGAAAACTTACCAGCTGTGGGCCTGAGCTCATCCCATCTTGTACTGGAAGAGACAGGGAGCTGACTCATCCTTAGTTATTCCTACAGCTCTTCTACAGCTATGTTAACTGTATTTTGAAATGTATTCTTTTGAAACACATCCTCAATCATTGTTTGACTACATAATTCTGAAAACAAGTGTCTCCTGAGTGCAGCTACAGTTTGGCATTTGATATCTAGACCCTGTAGGATGCAAAAAGCTAAGAGAGAGGTCTCCAAACTTGGCAAGAAATGCAGGTAATCATTTCTCTTGGGTTGATACAGTAGAGAAGTTCCCTTTCATCTTATTTCCCCCAGTACTCATCCATGTGGTTCAATGCAAACTGGTGCCAAATATTTTTTGTACCTCAGTCTATGGGTTTAAAAAAGTTTTAAAACAATTGAATTGCTGAAAATATCGGTCACTAAAATACTGTAATGTTCCAGGATGTTCTGCTACAAGGACCAAAATTTGAACACACCCGTCTTGTTTCCCAAAATTATCATGACAACATATCAAAATTTCATCAGCATAATGTGCAATATATTCATGTATCTTTCACGTGCTGCATTATAGTGCTACATTTACCTAACATGAGCATGCAAACTAGAAATTCCAAAATGTTATTTACCACAAACTTTGATTCCTTTTAGTATTGTCTTGTTTCACTTTTTCATCCCTACTGTAGATCATATGCAGGAAAAAAGATATAGCAAGAGGGCAAATTGATCTTTAGGCTTCTGAATGCTCTGTGATTTTCTAGCAGATCATAATTTCCAAGCCATTTTGAGGGTTCCCCGTGGCAGGACCGTTCCTAAGGAGCATTGCAAAAATGACAGATTTTTCCAGTTGCATTCAGGTTTTCAGAGTGGGAGGAAGGCCAAATGGCCTAAGAATGGTCATCTCTGCATGATAGAAGTCTCTGAATAGCAGATAGTTTAAAATTACAACACATTGACTACATGAGCAATACAAAACAATAATATCTGCCTGTACAAGATGAGTTCTTTGTAGATAAAATACATATTGCAATAGTAAAAAGTAAATTACTTCCAGATCAATAATATAAAAAAGGATAACTCTATAGAGAATGTTAGAGAAATTAATAAAATTAATATTTGGACAAATTCTGTGATTTAACTCCTCAAGTCTGAGAAGAGATATTTTGATTCATAAGAATTGGCTAATAATTTTTCGTCATACTTATTGGGTTTGTTCACATGCTCTTTGCAAAAGCAAAAGTTGGAGTTATGGCAACACACAGTCCATACCAAATTCAGAAAACTTAGCCAAGGAGTCTACAGCTCCTCCCCTCACACACAGCCTGCAGTACAGGAGGACATACCATCCTGTATCACAGGAGATATTCCCACATCTGAGGCTTCCCACAGTGCGCTTTCTTGTCTTGTATACTTGACAAAGAGCAAGAGCTTTCTTCATTCTTGGTAGGGTCCCAGTGAGGGTTCTATTCACAGACTGTTGTACTGGAACAGTCTAGGAGAGACCTGCAGCTGGATATCTTACAATTGGTTGTTAGGGCAGTTTCCTGGAATACCAAAGCTGATAAGGGAACCCAAAAGTGGGTGTTCTCTATGTCAAAGGGCTTGGTGGCTGGTTTTGCAGCTAGGTTTACAGCTACATATACAGTCTTGAGAGTAAACCAGTCACTCTGAAATTCACTTAACATGTAATTCTGTTGAATCTAATACATAATTATTCTGGGAAAAGATTGGTTTGGTGCTTACATCAAAATTATGCTTGTATGCATGTTTGTATCATTTTTTTTTTTTTTATTTTACTGACCAAACACTCAGCTGTGAAGTCAGACTAAAGACCATGTGATTTCTTTTTTAATTCTGAGTCCATGCATCTTAGCACCATTCTCTTTAGGTATTTTTCTTACAAAGTTATAAATTATTTTAAATTACAACTTTATATGTGGAAATATTCTATAAAATGTGAGATATGAGTGTCAAGCTTGTTTGTTGTTTAGACTGGAGAACACCATCTCATACTTTTATTAGTACAGTTCTCAAAGTTTACCTTGATTGGATTGCTTGTACTAGAGATAATTGCAGAAGATGTTCTTGATCTCTTGAGTTAACTATTCTTGCAGTTTATCTTTGCAAAATATGCTAAATATGCCACAATAAGCCAACTATAAAAAAGGAATAAATGAATGTGACAAGATTTTATTAAAAAACAAAACCAAAATGTTTAAAAATATGTTTTCTCTTAGAATTCAAATTTGAGAGGTAACAAATTAATAGTTTCATATTTACATTCTGATTAAAAGAGAGAATTGAGCACTACATTGTTATATTTCAGAAAGCATGGAACAACAAAAGTGCTGGCACATTTTTTCCCTGTTCTGTGCCTTCTCACTTCCCCAACCTTTCTGATGTCTTTCCAGTTTGGAGCTCCTGCTTAGATAAAACAGATGACTTTCTGGGCCTGCTTCTGCTAACAGCAGGCAGGAGCAATGGTGACTGATTGGTTGAAACATGAGGATTAATGGGTATTTATATTTCATTAAATTTTATGCTCACTGGAGAATAATGTATCACTCGCAGATATTGAAACATATGTCAACCCTATCCACTTACATATAATTCAATTTGACTTAAATGCATTGATCAAATTTTATTAAAGTCCAATATATCTTCCAAAAAGGCCTGCTAACACAATATTGCTGCTTCACATTCATCAGATAAAAGGAGGCAATTGTGTTGTAATTCCATTTATACCATTTTTCGGGAAAAGGGAGATTATTGTGAAGCGAATACTCATTACAAGGTGACTGGTCTTGGCTGAAGGACTTGAGACTTAGATTATTAAGTGAATTCTCAAGTGGTGCCCTTTAGTTAAAATTACCCCAGGGTGGGTCATGCCTGTTTTCATCCCCAGTGGAAAAGAGAGATCAGCATTGTTAACGATATTATCTGGGAAAGTTTGCCATGTGAGATTTTGAAAAACGCTAACAATTTGTTTTGGTTTGGTTTGGTTTTTTCCCTTTGAAGCTCAGTTTATGAAACATGCATAGCTGTGATTGAAATACTACTTTTCAGCTTTTATTCCCCTTTTTTCTTCTTTATGTCCCTCCTTTTCATTTAACTTTTGCTTTAATTCATACTGAGATGATTAAGAAAAATAAAGAATGTTTATTTCTTCACTTCTTCTCACAGAAAAGGAGGGTGTTTTATATAACCCCCATCTTAAAACAACCACAGAAATAATGGGATGCATCTCAAGCGTTTAAATTAACATTCTTTCTTGCAGTTTGTACTGCGCAGAATAGAAGAGGTTTTAGCCATCTTTATGAAAGGAAGTAAAGATTTCAGCAGGGTCATTTACTCCTCACTCTCAGACTATCAGGGTTTGGGACAATGGGGTTGATGCAATGTGTTTTAGCAAGCTCTTAGTTTGTTTCTAGTTCATGTTTATTACGGGCTGAAATACCTGCCTTTCAATATAAAAGTGAGCATCTCAACACAGGCTTTCAAAGAAAAGATTCACTTCTAGACTGGAAAACAAGGGAGTATCCAGGAGGATGTGAAAGAGTCAAAATAAAGGAGTCTGAAATTCTAGGTACTCTCAGGAGACATAAAAAACCGTATTTATGTCATATGGGATTTGAGCACATCACCTGGATTAGTGTCCTAGCTCACAGGGTTGAAATAATTTCAAAGTCCCTGTAACCCTCACTTCAATAATATAATAATTTTTCTAATGTGAGGTGCCCTGGAAAGTTTCTCCTGAATAAGAAAAGTCTTATTTTAAACAAAAGTTTCTCCTTGTAGCCATACTTTTTTCTTCTGGAGGTGCTATTTTGTTTTACACTTTTTATTCTACACTGACCAACAGACTTACAAACACAGTAAAGATTCCTGTGCAGCTTTATTATAGTGTTTGTTCAAAATAATAAGCAATTTCAAAATCAGTGCTTTCACTCAGCTTATATTATGTGATCCAAATTTATTGCTATAAATAAAGAAGTGATATATCAAATGAAGTAAATCTGTCAGGAATATTTCCTCGATAGATGTTTTTCTGATCAGCTGTCAAAAAGTTACTGTCCTGATTTCTAGTCATCAGGCAGAACTTAAAAATAAATAAATAAATTAGAAGTCTTGTTGCTGCTTTTGAATAGCATAAAAACATTCAAGGAAGATGATCTTCTCATTTGTACTTCTCAAAGAATAGGGAGAAGGAAAAATTTTAAAAATATATTTCTTGTCAGTTATAAATTCAAATCTAAGCAAATTACAATAAGATGATATTTTCAGTGTCACCTTTCTATTAAATGTGGAAAGATATTGCTCTTAAATTTACATATGGTCAATTTTTTGTTCTTAATTCACTTACTGTCATAAGACCCATGAAAAAATCATTCCACTGGCTCACCAAAATTATGTAAATTTCTGTTTCACTGTAACACTTTGGTGACTAGCATAATGTAAAACCACTGTCATGATTTAGGGCATTTTCCCCACATTTTTAGGGACTTTGAATGAAAACTTGAGGAACCATTGTTGCAGACTTGACAAAGGGAGAAGATGGTCATCAACATGAAAAACAGAGTAGAGACCTAAGAGGGGCAAGAGGCAGGTGGTACTCTTCGAAAATACAGGCTGGTGGGCAGACTGTAATCAGTCAAGTTGAGAGGCAGAAAATTTTCATACAGCTCTAGGTTTTCAGTTTTTATCAGAAATAAATATAAAAAATTTCACATTATCCTTTTGATACTTTATTTTGCTTATCCTCAGTTTCCTATGGGAAAATATAAAAAACCAAATCAGCCTGGCTCTTCACAGACATCTGTTTTTCTCTTGCTTCTGTCCTGATGCTGGAAACTTCTGCTTTTCTGTTACTTGCCTACTTGTTAAAAAAAAAAAAAAAAAAAAAACCAACACTTTTCTGGGGGTTTTACTTTTTTTTCCTCTTTTTTTTTCTATTTATTTTTACCTCTAATTTTTTTTTTTTAGCAAAGCTGTGGCATTTTGGGGGTCATGCTGACTTATAGTAGGGGTAGAAAAGAATACAATTGTTCACACTTGCCGCTTTCTGTTGTGAAGCACCAGGAGACCACAAGCAGGCCATGAGTGTTTGAAGTGGTTTTGTAGCACCACAATTCCAACCAAATACTCTATCAGTTACCAACAAAAAGTCCCAGAACCTTCCCTGGTGTCACCAAGTCACTCGGTGCAGCCATAGAGTTCTCTCAACTCTCCAAGGATGAAGTTTACCTCTGTTGACACAGAAATTGCATATTCAGTGCAGAAATGATCATGCAGTTGTGAGCTGGAGACTGGATGACTCCCCTCCCCCACTCACTCCTCTTTCACCAACCCATAAAATTACCGGTGGAAGCTGCTTTTTTATTGACAGGATGGGTCTGTTTCTGAGGTAGTGTTCTCAAGAGCTGATCTGTAAGGAAGAATTACAGCAGCCCAAGAAGAGCTGGCAGACCACAGCAAAGGAAGGAAAACAGAGCTGACTGCTAGGCTGGTGCCAGAATCACCTTGTCTCCTTTCCATTCCCAGGTTTTTACCTTTGCTGATAGACTATGTAAATGTTCCACAATATTGCTTCTCAAGCTGTTACAGGTACAAACTATCCAGATATTTAGATACTATGGTATCTAATAGGATGCTATCAATCTTTTATAGTAAGGGAATACATAAATTATAAACAAATATGTCCTTTGGTCTAGTGGAACAGCATAATTATCAAAGACAGACAATAGAAATGTATTTGCTTCTACAGTAAGCTTTATTCCCTCAGCGCTCAGTCCATAGTGATGGACAGGCAGTGAGCTGTCAGTTTTTGTTCTGTCTGTCACACTACACTTACCTCCTGTTGTTTTAAGTAATCAATATGGGGGCTGAAATCACCTACCACTACCTCTGCTACCTACTATTTTGTCCACTCATAAATTATGAATCCCTGCACAACGTCAAGTCTACAATTTCGATTGCATTTGCTAATCATTGATCAATAATTCAAAAGCCTCTTCTTCTTCTTCTTCAAGGGTCCCTAGTTTCCTGGAACATATGGCAAAAGGCTGACAGTGCTCACAAAACTATTCCCTTATCATAAAAAAGGAGCCAGGGAAAACAAGTTATTGGAAGTTTTCTTTCTTTCTTTCTCTTTCTTTCTTTCTTTCTTTCTTTCTTTCTTTCTTTCTTTCTTTCTTTCTTTCTTTCTTTCTTTTCTTTCTTTCTTTCTTTCTTTCTTTCTTTCTTTCTTTCTTTCTTTCTCTTTCTTTCTTTCTTTTCTTTCTCTTTCTTTCTTTCTTTTCTTTCTCTCTCTCCTTCCCTCCTTCCTTCCATCCTTCCTTTTCTCTCCTTTTCACATTCATTCTCTCTTTTACTTTTTTTTCTTTTTCTTTTTCTTTTTCTTTTTCTTTTTCTTTTTCTTTTTCTTTTTCTTTTTCTTTTTCTTTTTCTTTTTCTTTTTCTTTTTCTTTTTCTTTTTCTTTTTCTTTTTCTTTTTCTCTTTCTCTTTCTCTTTCTCTGTCTTTTTCTTTTTCTTCTTTTTCTTTTTTTCTTTTTTTTTCT
This sequence comes from Lonchura striata, assembly GCF_050655825.1. Taxonomy (NCBI): domain Eukaryota; kingdom Metazoa; phylum Chordata; class Aves; order Passeriformes; family Estrildidae; genus Lonchura; species Lonchura striata. The sequence goes on from NC_140704.1 coordinate 93,983,637, forward strand.
TTTTCTTTTTTTCCTTTTTTTTTTTTTAATGGGATAGACATTTTTTGTTATTATTACCTCATCTTTTTACAGTTAGTGACTGCACAAGTACTTGAATGCAGTATCTTACAGAAGTATTTTCAGCTTCATACCTTGAGAAGATGTACCACTTATCAGACAAACTGGCTAGTTTGGTTTTACAATGATAATGATTGCTATGCTTACTTTTACTGGTACTGAACTATATTTCCTTTCTCCACAAGGGAAATATTGCATGTTTATATTATAGTGTTTACTTGCTATAAAAGATCATGAAAATAAGATTTAAAAAATCTTTATTGTGTGTTCCTGTAAATGCATAACCATGAATACAATGAGAAATAGAATCTTTCACAAGTTAATCTGAAGTCCTTATCCATTACAAGAGAGTCACAGAATGCCTGCTCCAGTATTTCTTTCTCTGAGGTTGTTTTATTAGCTATTTTACTGCTAGAGTAGGACCATGAATAATAAATATCGTCATACAGAACAATTCTGATTACTTCTCCATGGAAACCTTTTAAATTGACAGATCCTGAAAACACATACAAAAATTCACTTCATGAATTATCTTGGTCATTTAAAGAGAAGCTCAGGCATGCTAGTGTATTTGATTATTTTAATGACTACTATAAAAAGAGCCTCAAACTTTCTCAGTCCTTTATCCTATAAGCTGAATTTTAGAAGAGATATAAAAAGGTTTATTTAGATTGTGTTGTATAAATGCGTCCTTTAATAAAAAAAACTTCTTTTTATTATAATTAATTGGTTAAGGATTTAATTAAAATAAATACATGAAACCAGTCTGATATGTCACATGCTTTTGTTCAGTTTTATTGCATCCTCCAAAATGATGTATTTACTTATACCTCTATGTCCTATAGCTGCATGTAAAAACTAAATAAGTTTTTGAAAATCAACCCAGGACATGGGCATTTAAAAGACTAATGTTTAAAAACGTCTTCGTAAATTCACTAATATAGTCATTATGTTTTTCTAGGAGACAAGACACTATATGTTTATACAAGTTTATCTTGAGATTAACTGATATAGCAGGCACAAGTATAGTTAATATCAGACAGACCACCAGTCTTATTCTGGTTATGTCAGATGCTTGTTGGACATTTAAAGGTGGTACTTTGCAAGGTGCTTTACAAGGGACATCAATTACCAAAAAACTGCACCTTTGCTGCTCAGTAAAGATTGTATTAAAACAGAATTGACAGTAGTCCTTTCTGTTAAAAGAAAACAAAAACCACACTTTCTTTAAAGTTTAATCCTAATTTCAAAAATTGTAAATGGTTTTTGAATATAATACCCCTGATATCCTGATTTTTGGGTTTTTTCCTTTTCTTTTCAAATTTGATATAAATGTCCAAATTATAGTTCTTCAATGATTTCTCATGTACAAACAGGAGCAGAATAAGAATCATTTATATAATAGAATATATCAATTTAACTATTATGTATCATTCTCAGGATAACCAGAATTCATGTTGCATTGTCTTACTTGATTCATATCACTGAGCAAAGAAGTTAAAATCAATGTGGCTTCTAGATGACAACATGTTTTTGTTTCTGTGTTTGATGTCTTTTTGCCTGTCTGGGTAATAATAAGAAATTATTTCTACCCTACATTATATGTACATGCAGTTTTATCATGTATGGGTGCATGAACTTAGCAGTCAGAAGAACAGACTGGAAGAGAACAAGAAGAATGGTAATGAGGTGATGCAGATGCATAGAGTAAAATTTTCCTACATAAATAACATTGAAAGTTTCTTGATTAGTTGAATTATTGTAGTAGAAAAGAAGGCTTAAAAGATATCATTACAATCACTCCAGATTTTTATGTGTTTTTACTTTTCTACATCAGAAGGTTTTTTTCCTAACAATAATTCATTTTTTGAATGATTTTCTTGTTAGAATTTTAGTCAAAAAACCCATAAACCTTTCCAAAGAGAGATCACATGATGATATGCTTTGTGCAGAGTCAATAGATGGAACTACAAGTCTATATTTCTATGATATCTCTTTTCTTAGCAACATTAAGACTTCCAGAAAGTCAAAATTTACTATAGATAATGGAGATTTTGAAGGAATACTGTTTTTGAGAATTATTCTCAAAATCAAAAGAGATCTAGTAACATAAGGAGTCTTTTTTTATCATCTTAGGATTTTTATATTTTAGAAGAAATAAAATATTAGCATTTGTTTTAATAGTGGAACTAAATTGTGTTGAAATCAAAATATTTGATAGGATCCCAATTAAAAGGCGTCAACAACATTTTGGCAAAGGTGTTCCAATTAGACTAAAATTATTTCCTGCAAACTGATAATTAATGATACTGAAGTTATGAATCAAACCTCACATATATAAAATTTGAACTCTCTTATAAATAGTTTTTGTTTCAGGTGCAAACTTTAAACTTTGCCTTATTTTACTTCCTCCTTCATCTTTTTATCAGTCATTCCTTTGCCAATTTGGATAAATCATGCTGGAACCAGTTTTGTGCAATACACTTTTTATTTCTGGCAGCAAGCTCCATCCTTTTCTAACATATTTCAGAGTCTGTGGTAATGGCGATGGAAGGAGTCTGCCACAGAGCACAGCTGGACAGCTGGCTAGCATGTTAAAAATATCCAGCTGCTTGACAAAAATAAGTATCAAAATCTGTTCTTGTTCTGTCTTATTTGTTCCTTAGCATGAGGAAAAAGTTTTTATGCTGAGGGTGACTGAGCATCAGCATACATTGCTCACAGAGATTGTGGAGTCATAGAGGTGGTGGAATCTCCATCCTTAGAGATACCCAAAATCTTCCTGGACATGGTTCTGGGCAACTGGCTGTAGTGGGCCTGCTTGTCCAGAGATCCCTTCCCACCCCAGCCAATCCATTATTCCAAACCTGTGCTCTTTCTCTCTCCTAAAATACAGCAAAATTATATTATTAGTACTATCCATTTCAGCAGTTTCAGAACCAAATTTCTGACACTTTTTTGATAACAGCAAATATTTTTATGGAATCCAAATTTGTTCAGGTCCATGATCATAAATTCCAAGAGCTGCAGCTGAATTTGTGACAGTAAGGGTATCATTTAGTAAAGTCACATGTTTTTAAATTTTGAGATGTCATTTCCCAGCACAATTCCAAGATATATTGCAGGTGAATAACATTTCTGATACAACTGGTGTCAGAGATCTTACTGATGATAGCAAGTGGGATAACTTCCTGAGGTGAAATGAGCAGGAGCTCACCTGGCAATCACTCTGATTTTTTAAGGCTCTTTTTCTTCCTTTTCTCTCATAGAGAAAAATGCAACATCCATCACATGAAAGTACAGACAGAAAAAGTAAGCATGAAATGCAAGTAGAAATTACATTACAGAAAAGAAGAGTCTCATGTACTAATTTAAGCCAGTGTTCAATTGATGGGAGCTAATGAACTACAAAAGCTCTGACATCTTTTGCAGCCGACAACTCAGTGTAAACTAATCAACATTAAGTCAATATAATCTAACCCTTTGTTGTTCATTGACCTTTTTTACAGGCTACACACTGCCTGGCCACGTGAATGACCCAGAAATATATGTAAGGAAGAGGACAAAGTTGTTAACACAAAGGACTAACTTAAAATTGGCCAGCCTGAAAAGAAAATGAAAATTATCCCCTCCCTGTCTTCATTCTGCTCACATAAAATGCCTATATATTTCATGAATGCCTGGTGAGATGAACCTGAGCAGTTCATCCATCCCTGACCTTTATGCATTCCAGATGAACCTATGCAATGAAATCACTAAAAACTTGGTATGACCAAAGGCTGTTTTCTCTTAGGAGATTCACCAAGATTCACCAAGACTATAGGCTCACTACTTTTCTAATAAAATTTCAAAAGAGTTTATGAAAATTTGATTTTAGTCTGTGAATCTCTCAACTGTTCTGAAGCATCATTGGAGAGCCTTTCCCACAGAAGCATGGCCTTTTCTTGTATGTGTGGATATGCATGGAGGGATGTCACTAGACAGATAAAGATGTTGCATTTCTTTTGAAACCATTAATGTTTTTGCAAAAGAGAATAAAAGCCATGTTTTCTCCCAAGTGTGTCTTAGATGTAAAACTGAGGAGTTTTCATTGTGGACATGGGCATTAGATATTTGACCTGGTAGTATGCATTTCTTTTACTAATAGAGAAATTCTTTGGGCAATCAAATGATACCATGTCACTCAGAGCCCAGATCAAATGTCTCTTTATACTTGCAGAAAGAAAAATAAAATATTTAAAATATAAAACAGCATATAGAATCATTAGTAAAGATAATATTTACTAAAATCCACATTTGAAGTGATTACTTTTCTATCTATATTTGGAAAAAAATGAAAATTTAAAAGTAATCATATACTTGCAAAGATTTTCCATAGTTTTCTGTGCTACTGCACCTTTCACCTATACATTTGTTCTTTCTGTTTGGAAATTTCAAGGAAACGTAAAGGTCTCTTAAACTCTTAGGCTAGAGAACTGACCTAAGTGGAATTTGATAAAATATATTCTTATGACTCTTTCCAGATATCAGCAAGGAGATTCTTGAACCCAAAACTTTCCAAGACATATGCTGGTCACTTTGGTCACACATTGCCTCAATGCAGGTAATAGGAAAGTTTGTGAGAATATGCCAATAAAGTCTTCACCTGCAGAGAAGAAATATTTCATACTTTTGTACTAGAAAACAAATAAAAACAATTTTTATTTCTCTTTGAAGAGGTAATTTACTAGCCTTATTACATAAACAATACATTTCTGTGTATTCCAGCTTTTGAGTGTCTTTTTTACCGGGATATTCACAACAATTTTAGAGTCTCTTCAGGATCAAAATATTTTAGAATTTAAGTTTAAAACTTAATTTTTATTGCAGAATTTGAAATACTACCTCTGCTTCCTATGACAAAATTGGGAGGGGATTGCTAAGGAAGAGTGGAACCACATTAAGGACATGTCCCAAATGTCTACATCAGAGAATATTATTGAGTCATGAAACTACTAGAGCACAAGGAGAAAAAGACATGGTGTAACTTCAATCCCAGCTTTTTAGTTTATTCAAATGAAGGACCCTCAAAAGGTTTAGTTACGAATTAAGTTAATTGGGTTTGCTGTAAGGTTGGTCTACTTCCTGCTGGAAAGTTTCCCATACTTCCTCAGTATAAGTAGCGGCTGGACTCCCATGTCACCCTGTTAGCCCAGACTTTAATTAGTTCTGGCATTCGCCTCATAATGATAAATGCTGAGATGATGAATGGAAATGCAAATGAGTGTGAAGTGGCTCAGCCATCAGTGCTGAATATCATTAATACCTTCCTACTGTTAAATCGATCAATGTCATCCCAGGATCCCTCTGTTCAGCGGGTGCAGATGGCTGGCCGCCAGAATGCCTTCCATTATATTGGCAGTGAAAACTTTGTGGGTTTTTCCTCCCCATATGCTTTTATTCATCTTTTGCTGAATATTTGTTTGGCAACTAGAACTCTAATATATTTCCAGCTGAGATGATAACTATTTAGGGTCAATAAGCGAGTAGCTAATTTAGAGCAAAATAAATATGAATATGGATCTCTTCTCACATCAGGAGAGAACTATCAAGTGCATATTCAATAAATGGGAGAGCAGTAGAATTTTTCAGGGTGCAAAATTTCATGTTGTAGCAACAAAAGGTAACATAAGAAGATGAAAAAGTGTTTAGTAATGTCTCAGGTGGGTTGCATCTTTGTATTTTACCAGAGTCTGGGTTTGTCAGCATGTCCACAGAACTAAATTTCATAAAAATCAAAGGCCTAGATGATCAAGATGAAGTTTTAATATCTAAAACATTTTTGTGAATATGAAGAATAAATCTTGAAAGCATAGGGAATAATTGTTTTATCTGTTGGACTCTATTTTTGTGCAGTGTTTGGGGCTCATCCACAGGAATGCACATTAGCTTTGTGAGTTCTTCATAAGGAAACTTTCCAATCAAAGTAGATACAGATCTTTTTCAAGGAAGTGTTTTTGGACATCTAAACTTAGGATCTAACTCTGATGGCTCCTTCAGGGATTCTTTGCTTACGCTGGAGGAGTATGGTTATTAGCCTTTTTGAATAACCTCTTCTCCATATAATTCACAACTTTCTAAAAATCTCAGAGAGTAATGAGTCAAGAGTGATTTATTATATTAGATCAGGAGGGAATGTATTTCATCCATAAAGAGTCCAAAGAATCACTTTCTATCGAGGCATCAAGAGGTTACTGAGATTCTAAATACATGACTGTGTATCAGCCTGGAGTCTATTCTCTTCTACCTCATGTTTAGCCATACATGATAACAGCCAAAACATATCATTTTCACACTGTGTTCAGTTTAATCATGTCTCCAATTGTCTATGAATCCACTTCTCTGTGGCTTTGCAAAGACAGGAAAAACTTTGTGTGGTGAGTACACCCTGTACGCTACAATTCCTACGTGAAATGTGTACTGGTCCTTCCATCCCCCTTTCTTCTCATAAATAACACAGTATATCTTTTATGTCCCTTCATAAACCCTCTCATTTCATCCTCTAAGTAGGCTGGAAACTCTCCCATGGATTGAGAAGTTACTGGAACTGGTCCAAACATAAATCACTCATTATCAGGTTCAATTCTTTATATAAATGAAACTGTCTCTTTTTTTCCCCTAAATGTCTATATTCTAGATATTGATTTCTGTAAATCACCCTTGCATTTATCCACTGAATTTGTTTTGTAATGGGATTATTTTCTGATCTCAGGATAATTTTTTTTTTTCTATTAGCATAATGATAATTGAAAATAAAATCAGACAACATATTTTGTTACTTTGGAATCTGTTAGAGTTTTGGCATCTAGAGCAGCAGTGACCAGCTTCAACAATATTGGGATCACAAGAAAATAAATTAGATATTTTAATTATGACATTATATCACTTTATAGGACGGCTGGGGAAATATGAAGCAAATTTTAATAACAAAGCAATAATTTAAACAGAACAGATCACACTTACTTCTGTGTTATTTTTTTAAGTTTTAAGGTTAAAAAAATTATAATAATACCACATGAAGGAAGCCACTACACTGACCTATGAAGTGAATATGGAATTTAATGATCCTTTTGCTTATGGTCAGCATTATCACAAAGCCTGAGATAGAAAGTTAAAAATACTGGTTACTTTGATTTGAAGAATAATAAAACTATTCTATGGAGGGGGGAAATTGCTAATGATTTGTATCTATACAATATACAGCCACAAGCAGATAACAGGAATTATGCCAATCAAAAGCTAGAGAGCTAACTATGTTTGTTTTATTAGAGCAAAAATACATTTTTGTACCATTCAATTTTTGCTTATCCTGTTAACAAAATAACTTTGTAATAGTGATTCCCTTCTCTTTTTTAAATTATTTTCATTCTTGTCACATACTAGCTGTTTATAATACCAGATGTTTATTTAGTACTTTAAAGAACAGTGGGCAAAATAAAAGGGACAAGTGGAGGAGTGTGTGCAAAGCAGACTCAATTTGAAGTGACATTAAACGAGGTCTGAAGCCCAGAGATTAAAGTGGGAAGTCTGTGACAGAGATTTCGTCAGAAGGCTGTCAGGAAATGCTGTGTCAGTAATGTGACTTCATAAGGGTTTCAGATTCCAAGGCCCTCCAGGCTTCTGGGTTTAGCAGTACAAAAACACTTACCAAACATCCTTTAAAGTAGCCCCGATATGGTTTGAGATGAAGGTGGGCCAAACACAGCACAACGGTGTCTGTTCTTCATGCTTTACTCCATTTTATCCCACTGATCTCCTCATAAGCTCTGACTGCCATGTCATATCTCATGTAATGAGAATTTACAATTATTCAGAGCTATCTGTTTTAAACAGACATCCTTTCTCAATTTCTTGGATTCTCAACTGACACTCATCTTGAAATGCATCTTTCAGTCTCAATTAGATATTTTCAATTATCCATGCCTGTGTTATTGCACAACTACTAATGGATTTCCATTATCATATTATGTTTAATATATATGTCTTCATTATCAATCTTTATATGTGGTAAGAAATTTTTAGAGAGCATTTCCCCATCCAGCCAAATCAGGTGGCAATTTTGCCATTAGTTTCACGGGGAACAAAATTAATTTCTGCAATTTTATTTTTAATTACCATCCAAACTGCAAGGCCACTATGCTGATTGCACCCATTGGCCTGCCTTTTTTACTCACTGGAGGCATGTGCAAAGGCAGATATTATTCAGAATGCATAAAACCAGAATTTTATGTCCCTGAGAAAATATGTGTCTATTATACATCAAGCTGATAGCATTATCCTACTTTTCATTAATAAAGGCTTTTTTCAGTTACTTGTGGCTGTAAGAATTCTGAACCATTGGGTGCATGTCTACAGCTGCACACATGCCTGTGTGGTTTTGCCTGCACACACATGGGTAACCTTCACATATAAATTCAGGAAAATAGTATTTTCTATTTATAGCTGAAAAGAGCAATCAGTGTGACCAGCAACAGAGACAGACAATGATCAAACAGAAAGAAGGGGATGAAGGGAAGTTAGGTACTAAAAGTAGGATTAGAACTGCAGTGAAGGACACTGAAGTAAAGGATATGTCTTGCTAAAGTCTGACAGAGTTGGAGACTTCTGACTGGTTAGGTCAGGGAAGTAAAAAGATTCCCGTCAGATGCTGGGAAAGAATAAGGGTTCTCAGGGCCTCAGGTATATCTTGAAGGTCAAAAATAGTTCTGTGAAAGCCCTTGGCAAACTGTAGGCCTCATTTAGCTCTGAGAACGTCTCTATGCAAAGGAAAACACCTCACTACTGCTGATTGTAGTCAGACATGATAGAGACTTGTGCAGTGGTCTAAAAGGTTTAAATTCAGCTAATGACAGACATATGATCTAAGTCTTAATTCATTACAAAGATCTAGGAATTATGAGTGAAATATGTGAACCCAAAAAATCCAGGCAAAATCTTTTTTTCTCCATGCATGAGGAACCTTACCTAACCCCCACTTTGTGCGATACAGACCAATTACTGGATCAGAGAAGATTATAGGAAGTTTTGCGGTTAAAGCAGCCTTAGAGAACTGGATTAAACCTTGTCTCTTGTCATACTGGTTGTTAATGAGGCTGGTCTAGTGATTTCAACTAAACTTTTTGCAGGTTGTTACTCATTATGTACGCTTCATTTTATGGATCACTGATTTGCAAATTTGTTAGATTCTCACATTTACATTGGTAAGAGCTGTGCTGTTAGTGGGCAGCCAGAGAGCAGTGAGCCCATACAGAGAAACCATGACATATGCATGCAAACAGACAAGCAAAAATCAGAGCATGAGTGTAGCCCAGGTGGACTACCAAGCTGCTGAAACTGCCATCAACATCAAAAGTCTTTTTCACAGGTCACTGCTGTTGCCTTTTGCTGACCAGTCAGAACATCCACTCAGAAGTTCCACTAACTGGAACTCAGTCTGCAGAGTCCAGAGCAAAGCTCCAATTCATGACCCTACATCAATGTTTGGGTGGTATTATATGTCCCTCGGAAGAGTCTCATGAGGGCAAAGTTTGGATAACACCCAGTAAACTCAATGAAGGCTCATATAACAAGGGTGAAAAAAACCACTCAGGATTCAATGCTTTTGGTGCCATCCATCCATCCATCCATCCATCCATCCATCCATCCATCCAATCAGTTGAATCGCAGAAAAACACGATGTGGTCATGTAATTAAAGAATACAATCACATCCTACAAAAGAGACAACCACATCTCCAGAATTTTAATATCTGAAAGCCTGACAACAAACTTAAATGTTCTTCTAATTAGGGCTTTCTCTACATTATGTAGGCTGTAAGGAAGAGACAGTGAGCAACATTCTGTTTACGAGCACTATTGATAATATGAAAGGAGATTACATGTTCATATAACAAAAACTGCTCTACAGGGATCAATTTGTTAATGACAGATTTACAGACTTATGCTAGTATAAATCCAGCATGGCTGCACTGAGATCAAAATACTGTTAATTTACATAGGTGTCATTTGTAGTTCGGTTTTATCCTTAATCTTGTGTTTCTCTTTAGTCATTGTAATTTTGGAGAAGCGTGTCATAACTCAGAGGGAGATTTTCAGGACTAGAGCATCACTGGAATAATTTCTGCATATATATACTGGGAGATTTTAAATACATATGAAGAATTAATTAATTTGAAGCTGACTGAGAAGTCTGGCAGTATAATTAAAATAAAAGACAATTGTAAGGTGAGTCTGGAGGAAAGCAGGACAAGAAGAAGGTTGGGTTACTGCAATATTTTGCCTTTACAGAAAAGTGGAGGCAGCTGAATTGACAACAAAACAACAAAAAAACAATCATAAACAAAATGAGGAATACCTATGGCATTCTCATGGTTACAGACAGATGTCTAAGCTGACTTTTTTATTGAATAAACTTACTCAACACCTGTGAGCATGTGATTAATTTAAACACAGAGTACCCAGTGTACTTTAATTTCAGTAAAAAAAAAAAATGTTGACCTCTGGTATTGCAAAAGAAAGACAATCAGCTAACCTAATAGGCCCTTTATTTGCTAATCAAACCTCTCATTAACAATTAATTGGATCAAAAGTTCGCTGGCCATTATTGCTGTGTCAGTTCAACTCTGAGGGCCTCAGAGGATGAAACTAAATGAGCTGGTCAGGTTATAAATAATTTCCAGTGGCTACTCCTCTTACCTCAGGCTATTCAGGTAGAGGTCAATGTCCTGCCTACTGCAGGCAGAAAAGACAGTTGCTGTGACAAGCAAGAGGCATTCTTCCTTTTCTAAGAAGCTCATTTAGGCTTAGTAATTTAAACCTTTGTAAAAAGCCACAGTATAAAAAGCAGCTCTGTACTGCAGTTTCTGCTTGTACTTGCTTATCATGAGTTAATCAAAGCAACATTTCAGATTGCTTAAAGCTTTTCAAAAATAAAAGAAGCCAGGAGTTGCTTTAATCAGAAAATCTGCTTCTTAAAGAAACCCTGCAGAGACACCTTTATGGCAATATAATTATTTGTTTCTATTCTTAACCTAATAATCCAGGTAGTGACTGACAGGGTTCAAACACTGCTCATCAAATAACATGAAAGAACCTGTCAGAAGTAAATGAAGATACAAATGAGAATAAAGTGAACAGAGTTTGGTCCAAAATATGTGCAATGCCATATTTAACTGTTGGTTTCTCCTTTTCATTAAAAAATTTAGGGAAGAGGGGAAGAAAATCTTATCCTTCTATTTTCCCTTTAGACAAAAAGTGACAAGCAGGCACATCAACTTTTAACACACACATATTACAACTCAATATTAGGAAGGAGGGCGCTGTAGTATGGGCAGGCCAAGTCTCAAGACCCTGTGTGCTGAACGTCAATATGATGACAGCACTATTTGCTCATTATAATTGAATTGAACAAAATAGAGAAGGAGGCGACATCCATCCAAGACCATTCCACAGATCAGGCAAGGAAAAAGTGTGGCATAAAATTTATGGACATGGGGGTGGGAGGGAGGAAAGAATCTAGAAAAATAACAATGTTGAAATGTAGTGCCATGCAAGAATTTATGGGTTTCAGGATAGGATGTGAGCATTGCAGAACTGTGGGGCTTCTTGTATTGGTTAATCAAACAGAAGTGTTATTTTATTAAAAAGAAAAAATAAAAAAATTGTGAGCTACTTAATGGAAGAATCTTAAGAAGTGATAGGTTCATAAGTGGTTTTAATAGGATTTTATGCATACAGTAGTATTATCTGGGCCAAATAAGGGAGCCAAGTATATAGAAAAGCTGAACAGCTCCTTGCAAAGGCACTATCTAACAGTTCAAGATGTCATCTAGAACAGAGGGAAAATCTGAAATGAGAGTGGGACAGAAGAGTTCTGCTCATTTAACAATTATACATAACAGTAACTCCAGATGCTGCACAAAGCTGTGTGTACATGGTTTCTTTCCTGGCAAATGAAATGGTCTCCCAACTGGTCAGAAGGCATGGAGATGTGGTTAGGTCAGCATGAAATTAACATATTTAAACAGCTTTGGCAAGGCTTGCAAACAAAGCCAAATTCTTGTCTGCTTGGAGCATGATCAGAGGGAGGTCATAAAAAGATTGATAGCTCAGACTAGCTGAGACTTGGAAACTTCTAGTGCATAATAAGTGCATAATATGTGCATAATAGGGGCCTCTAGAAATTAGGGATTACAGTTTTGGATGGGACTACTGCTATTGCACACTCCTGCTGCTGCAACAGGTTGTGTTTGCAGCATATCTTCAATTCACAACACGTGTGTTGGAAAAAAAGAACGACAAACAAGCATCATGCCTTCAGACACAGAATGTTCAGTGGCTGGCTGAGCTACATAGCACCACTTGTAAATGATTTTAACAAAAATTAGGATGCATAGGGAAAAGAGGGTGACTCACTACCTTGAGAATGGTATCCTAGGTCTGGAGAAGAGCCAGGAGAAGGAAACATTGACCCTGGAGTCACCTCTCCTTATGAATTTTGCAGTTTAGTGAAAGATGCACTGGTCAGGCAGGATTTGGCTAACTCTGACAGAATTAAATATACATGATTCTATTTCAGTGACAGGCTGCTTTGCTGTCAGGCACATGTATCAAATATGATGTAGCTGTATTTGGAGATATTTTATCCATTTAGTAATGTATATTAGTATATATATACATACTTCTCTCCCAATGACTTATTTTCAATACATTAGCAAAGATGTTTCCCAAAGGGCTACAAAAGGGGTCTGGGAACCGGATAAGACCATTCTCTGAGCTTAAATTTTTAATATTAAAATGCATTGAGATTTGCTATACACTTGCTCAAGATGTATTGCCTCAAGCAAAACAGTGTTTTATAGATGGACATGCAATTTTGCTGCTTTCAGCCGAGGGTCACATTTGTTTTAGTGGCTTTAGGATGTGCAAAATAATGAATGAAGTATAAATAAGCATTCTATGTTTAAAATAAAATTGGAATTTTAACTATTTTATGTGCATATACACTCATACATACACACTTCCCTTTATGTTGGAATATATCTTGAAGAAACATAAGTCAAGTAAAAACTATTATATTTTCATTTTTCTTTTCATTATATGAGACTTCATCTTAGATATTTTGGGTGAATCCAGTCTCTTTTTCCACTGACAAAGCACAATACTTTCAGTTAAATCATGCCAAGGGTAAGCCCTAACCTTCTTTCTCTCCTACAAAGAAGAGACATCTGTTTCAGTTGGAGCATAGCTGAAATGAGTGTATGAGGATGTTACATTAGATCACTTCAGTCTTCCTAATTTTAAATGACACCAGTATTTGAACCATACTTCATTAAATATTCCTGAGCGTGTTCTACCTCTACAGTTCACTTTCATCAAGACTTTCAGGGAAACTTGTGTGAAAATCTTTCTCTTTGAATACATAATGTAAGATTGCTAATCATGTGGTAATCTCATGTATTGATTTTGCATTATTCCTGAGGGGGAAACAAAAGTAATTCTAACACTTTCATTAATTTGATAAACATTTTAGCTAAAGTTATGCTCTGACTACTGTAAAAGTGATTTAATTTACACTAAACCACAATTTTATCCCATTTAACTCTGTTTAAAAATATGCTTCAATGATATATTGGTACATTTGCTTCAATAGGAAAACTACTCTTTTTTTGCAGTTTGTAAGAAACTGGGGAACCTGGGGAACCGCTTTTCCAGCTTGAGCTTTTTTTTTTTCTTAATTTATGTGTGGGAAAAAAATGTTCAGAGGAAGTGGCGATAAAACACTGAGAACTTAGCTGAGGCAGGTTAAATTCTAACTGCAGATGGAGTTAAGATTTTGTAATATTATCCTTAATGTTGTCTGTGTTAATATTGGGAGCAGGGGAAATAAAACTTTGTACTGCTAAAAAGTGTAACCATTTATTTAATGTGGAGCTTTATCTTTAGAAGTGTTGGGTAAAATGACAATAAAGAAGAATAAGGGACAATAGATAGAAAATGAATTTTTTTTTTTATTTTCAAAAGCTGAAAAACCTCAAGCATTTCTCTATGCCATGAAATTAAATTAAAATTTGAATTAATGGCTCAAAATTGTGGGTTGCCTTTACTGATGTATTTACTAAAAAAAAAAAAGGAAATTAATGTTTACAATTTTTTAATTCACTATGTAGAAAAAGAAATAATTTCTTTGTGATAGAGAGCTCTCCTATTTTATACATTAGCATCTTAAAGCAAATTCTTCTATTTATGAGTTGTTGCCTTGAGCTGGGTATAGGTAGATAATGTGATTGCTGGGAAGGTATAAATGAAAACATGCATCTGTAGCTGAATCAGACTCAGAACTAATTTGGAGTAAGAGTTAAGCCAAGTGCAGCTGCAGTGATTGACCTTTATCAAACACCTCTTCTTGTGAAGCCGGACTTTGAAATTTTCTCTCTTCTCCTCTTCTCCTTAGCCATACTCTGGCAATCAGATGGAACGACACAGGTTTTGCTAAGTAGCCTTACATTGCCTGAGGAGATTCTCAACCTAAGTTATTCAGTTTTAAGAGACCACTACATGAATTGTATGAAAAACCCAGTAATGTCATGGGGCTAGAATGCCATCCTTGTGGCTCGTTACTTCTGTAGCACATGGCACTGTACATCAGAGGATGCTTCCTCAAATGATGTAAATCAGTGAAGATTTAGCAAGGACAATTATCCATATTCCTTTAGAACCTCTAAAGATCTAGATGACAATTTGCAAAGTTAATATTGTGTTTCTCTTTTCCTAAACCATAGACAAACAAGTATTTTGCAATGTAGATGAAAATTATGAGCATTTTAAATTATAAAAATAGGGTGTCTTAAATTTCTCTTGAAACAGAAGTTATAACCCTACTCTTTTTTCTTTTTTCTGTGGTAAGTAGAACATCTAACAAGCTGAATCACTTGTTACAGCCTTTTTGATACCATTAACATTGATATAAACAATATACAATGTATTATTTCCAAACCAAAAATGACAATTAAAACTTGAAAGAAACAGAGGTTTAGTAAGTTTATGTGGTTTTGTTTTAATTTATGTTTTTACTTCAGTCTTGCCAAGAATAGATACCTAACAGGAAAACACTGGTGTTTTATGTACAAGTACATTGTCATTACCTCTGGAACACATGGATTTCACAAGGTATTTTTCTGTTTCAGTGCTCACTGGTTATGTGGGTATATATATTCAACAGCAGAGTCCTCCCTCAGCCACCATAAATGTATTTCAACATATTTGCATGTCTTTCTACCTGTTCGGTTAATAGTAAAGTGTCAGTGCCTTGCTCTAAGGTAATATTTGCATTATAGAAGCACTGTACTAATTTGCAAGGTCTATGTTAAATCCAAATGAATCCTACCAAATCACTCAGGAAATGGAACAAACTTTTCAGTTCTATTTGGCCTTATCATTCTAGAAACCTGCAATATCTCCTGATTAATCGTTCACTAGCCACAGAACGGAGAGGTGAGGCAGATCTGTAATATAAGAGGAGTGCTTTGTAGTTAATTGACATCTATTTTTCATCCTGCTGTGGTTTTTTTTCCCTCCTTCAAGCAGCAACAGAGTGAAGTGTTGGGAGTATAAGTCTGAGGAAAAGGGATGTTGCTTTTGTTTGAGTTGAGGGTCACTTTAAGTTATCTTTTCATCTATCTTCTGCTTTATAACTGATCTTTTCATTAATGTCTTCTCTTGTGTAAGAGTTAGAGAAGGAGGGGAAAAGAGAGTGGGATTTCTAAGCAATTTTCAATGCACATCACTTAAAATTTCCTTGATATTATCAAGCTTAAGCATAAAAAAGCCCTGTTCAAAAGGATAAAAAAAATGAACACATTTACAAAATTCAGGATCACATCAATGTTAAATGTTTTGGAACTAATTTCTAAGCAAAAACATTTGGGGTTCTTGTGCCTGGGGGCTTCCTTAAGTCAAGACACATACAACGAGAAGTCTTGGATACCTGCCCAGGCAGACTGTGCCAAAGTCATCTCTGGCAGTCCTTACAGTGGAGATTATAGTTAAATGTGAACTGATTCACATTACTTTCTATTTTCCAGTTCTGACAGATGGAAACAGATACCAAAGGGGAGTCCAAATCTCTCCACATGTTGATCCATCTCACTCATCATGCTCTATATACTGCGTTCAAAGCAGAGAGCTATTTCACAGACATTTTGAGAAACCTTTCATGCTAGGAAGGAAATATAATCAAGTACACACAAGAAGATATTGGCAGGGATCTGTGCTCTGTTCCTAAACTAGTGAAAAAGACAAGATGTAGATCTACAGCGCCTTACTTTAGTAAAACTTATTCAGACCAAGTTGAAGGGGAGTTAGGTTAATGCCATGGGTCCTTTGGTCAGACATGGTCTTTGGTGTAGCCATATCTACCAGAGACTTTAAAATTCTAGGTCACTGTGAAGAAAGCTCAATTGCCTGAATTTTGCTTCTGTTCTGTGTTTTTTTACACAGGGCCCATGGGGAAACAGATGCAACCAGACCTCCACTACTGCTAGGCACTGCAAGACAAAATAGGATGAATGGGGCCTAAAATTCAGGGCACTTTCCAATATGTTACTTGTATACATGCCACTGCTTTTTGGCTTCTGTATTTCATTCTGATCCTAAATGAAACATCACTAAGATCTGTCAGGGTCTAAGAAGATAAAGCAAGCAAAGAGGCAGCAGCTTTTTTTCTGGAGTAGTTCTGCTAATAAGCAGCAGAAAAACATCAGGCCTCTGAAAATCAAGACGCCAAAAATAACTTAAGTATAGAAAAAAAGGATGTGAAGAATAGAAATATGTTTTTAATGTTGATTCCTTAAGAAGATAAAACTTATGTTTATTATAAGCCGTCTGACTTCCCCCATTGTTTGTTTTACCCACTGAGAAAGAGTTAAACATCTCAGAGATTCTGGGTTTAGACAAGTATCATGCAAACCTGTCACTAAGCATGGGGGAAAGATTCAAAGGTCTTGTTGAAGAAAAGTCTGAATCCTGAGCTCAGCTTATTTGCTTTGTCCACCTGGGTGCAGATACAGCCTGGCAAACACTGCACCCGCAGTTTGGCACCAGTAAGGCAGATGCTGCCCATTTGCAGCTGGTGGCTTTCATCAGGAAGAGATACCTGGGGTTTAAGTGCAGGGTTTGGTGGGAAGTATCAGAGACATCTCAAGGAATCATGATAGGTAACAGGGCACAAAATCTGTGAAAGGGGATTTCACTGCGTCTGTTGCTGGAGGAACAACTTACTAAACATCAATGCAAAAGCATACACTACTAGAAAGACTGCTGTGTCAAGGGAAAAGCTCTTTCCACTTTGAAAGAGTCAAATTTGTCTTGAAAACTGGATTCACTAGATTAGAAGGGACAGTTTGAACAACTTAAAGTAATGTACACTCTTTCAAAGCTTGTTGCATAAATGCTATTATTTTTACTTTGGAACACAAAAAGAAAGGTAGAAATGTATTTGAATATGAGGATGGTGCTATCCATGATCTGAATTTTAATAACACTCCCTTGAAACTCTCAGGAATTGCATTTCCATCAGGGATGAGAAATTCAGAAATAAGGGAGTGTCTGACAAATATTTTGCTCACAAACAATGCTGTCTAATAGTGGCAGTGGTAATCATGTTAAGTGTTTCAAATCCAGAGACTCAAGAGAACTGTGTAACACAAGAGAGCTTTTCATCCTGTGAATCAGGCAGAGGATGATGTGACCAAGAAAGATTAAAATCAGTATATTAAAGACAGCAAAACCTGGTTGGAGAGATCTGGATTGTTTAATCAACTGGCATCAGATTTCCAAAACCAACCTAAGTGATAGGAATGGAGATAAGAAAGGAGTTGCAGCTTGTGGTTGCTCTCTTCTAATTTGACTGAGCACCAGCTGTGTGAATATAAACAGTTATACAATAATATATTCATGCATAAGACTTCCTTGCTGCCTAGATTGTGCTCAGAAACAGCAACTGAAATTGAATTTTTTAAAATTTAAAACTGAAACGGAGGACCTCAACTGAATAATTGTGGATTTTTGATTGCTTGTTTTCATATATTTTGGTTGGAGAATTGAAAAATAAATAGTTTCCCATCAGGATGAAATGGTACTTGAAGAAGTTTAAAAGTCAGCTGAGACCTCACAGACAAATTGGAAAATTATTTTTAAATCTTTTTAGATCTTCTTTCTTTTTCAGTTGAAAATTTTAAATTATTAAAATGTCTTGAAGTGTAAAAAACACCAACATTCCATTAAAAAGACTAAAAAAAATGGTCTAGATATTTTGCCTTCTTTCTTATTTTCTTAACCATAAATACTCCATTTACAGTGTTTTGACTGTAAATCATGATCATTCCAATTTCTGTCAATATGCATTTTTTAGCAGGTAATCCACTTAGGGGAATACAGACACTTGGGTGTAACATAACACAGAGTTGCCCTATCAGATTAACCCATTACTCTTGGGTTATGATGATGCTACTAAAATTTTGTCTATCCATAACCAGATGTCTTATGATTTATATCTCTCCACAAGATTATTTGCAGTAGGAGATAAATTAAACACTAATGTTCCATATGTGGCTAATACAAAAGTAAATAATGCAACTAAGGGAACTGAAAGCTATGCAAATTCTATGCAATTACTGAATAATGCACTGTTCAATACTGAAAAAAAAGTTGAACATTTAAGTTATGAGAAACTCATACAGATGGGTTGTAATCAAAGGAAGATAAAGATTTTTGAAATCATGCATAAAATACAAGGCCAGATACTTGATGCCATTGTTAATTATAACAGAAGGAAATGAACCTTTACTAATCAACATACATTGATTTGATAAGACAATGCTGGAGGGGGACCACAGTGTACCCTCTCATAGAGCCATTGGCTGGATTAAAATATACCAAGTATAATTTTGCCATATCAATGTGATTAACTGTCATTAAAAGTATTCCCAAAACAGCATATAAAAATAAAGAACAAAAGTTTTAAATAAATCTTTTTATACATTAAAATCTTTTAGAATAATTTATTTAGAACACTTTATTTTCTCCAGTAGGAGCAAAGCCATGCACTGCACCAGTTGTGTGAGTGACGATAACTGACAAATGTAAAGCTACTGATCTTAAAGTCTGAAACAGATAATTACTCAAAGATGTAAAGGTCATATCTATCCCTTAAATCTGTAGGCATGGTAGGTATTTTGAAAATTGTCTTCTTATCATGAAACAGAATTTAAAACAGAATGCAAAGTTTTTTTATGGCAAAGGCATATATACATGCAATTGAGTCTGAAAGATGACAAAAGCAAGGTAGATAGTGACCTTTCTGGACTCTAAAGAAATGCAGGGCTGGTCATACTTTTTAAAATATGTTTGACACCTGCTGTTCAGTTTTCACACTTAAATTTTTATTTTGAGACTCTAAGAAACATGATTTTGAAAAGATGGAGTAATATAGTGTAAGTAGGAAAAAGGGACAATGTACTAATTTTCATAGACTGACTGTATAATTGATCAAATAAAGGCTTAAAGAGATCAAATTTAAACTGAACTCTGAAAAACTTTGAACCTAATTTTTTTTCTTTTTTCTTCATTGTAAGTGATGATGGTTGCTTCTAACACTGATTATATATATATATATATATATATATATATATATATATATATATATATATATATATATATATATATATATATATATTGTTTTTGCTTAGGACTTTAAAAATTGTTTCAAAATGCTGAGGTTAAAATGAGCAAGCAGTAGAGATGAGGGTCAACCAGCCTCAACTGACCCTCCAACTATCTTTAGAGGACCAAATACAAACAGCAGCTGTTAAACAGGTAAAGGTCAACACTGACAAACCTTGATCTTCAAGTTTTTCCCAAATTGTTTCCAAGTCACCATCTGCTAAACTTTGCCTTGATATTGCTTCATTTATACTGATAAAGCTTATGATGATTTTGGCTGGGGCAGAGGTCTAGTATGGGGCTAAGTTTTGGATTTGTGATGAACAGAGGGTTGATAATCTGGAGATGGTTTTGTTATTGCTGAGCAGAGCCCACATAGAGCCAGGGCTTTTTCTGCTTATGGCCACACAGACAAGGAAGTTGGGGGTGCATGAAAGGCTGGGAGGAGACATAGCCAGGACAGATGACCTCAACTGGCAAAAGTGATACTGCAGACCATATGGCATCATGCTCAGGATATAAAATACAGGAGAAAAGGAGAAAGATGGGGACATTTGGAGGGATGACATTTGTCTTCCTCAGTAACCATTACAGGTGGTGGGGCTGTGCTCTCCCGGAGGTGGTTGAACACCTGCCTGCCCATGGGAAGCAGTGAACCAATTCCTTGTTTTGCTTTGGTTGTGTGTACGGCTTTTCCTTTCCCTGTTGAACTGCCTTTATCTCAACCCATGAGTTTTCTAGCTTTTGCCCTTCCAATTCTCTCCTCAGTCATGTTGGTGGGGGAGTGAGTGGGCAACTGCATGGAGCTTGGTGTCTGGGTGGAGTTAAACCACAATGATCTCTGTCAGTTATTGCATGCCATGTGTTGGGATATCACATTCAATCACGTGGAGCACTGCAATCAAGTGTTCAGGTTTCACAGAGCTGATAACCCCCTCTCTGTTTTTCACAGAACTGCATTATTTTTTATCATGACCAAATTTTGACAATATTTATGGCTATCTTTTTGCTGATCCTTTGAAGTTAAATAATTAAAATTTTCTAGTACAAGGAGAGGAT
This sequence comes from Lonchura striata, assembly GCF_050655825.1. Taxonomy (NCBI): domain Eukaryota; kingdom Metazoa; phylum Chordata; class Aves; order Passeriformes; family Estrildidae; genus Lonchura; species Lonchura striata. The sequence goes on from NC_140704.1 coordinate 94,004,509, forward strand.
CTGGTCTAACTTCAGGATTCTGATCGTTTGTTCACTGAATTACCTTACATAAATATGACAAGTGGCTGAAAATCTGCCCTTGACCTCTTCTGCCATAGTTACATCCTATTAGGTCTAAGAGCAACACTTGCCCTAAGTAGAAGATCTAATTATTTTGTCCTATATCAGGAAGAGGTCTGACTCAAGGAATTCCACAGCCAAAAAGCTGAGACAATCCAAAAAACAATCAAAATGCCTGACACTGTTATTAAGCGTGTGTTTTTTTCAATAGCCAGTCCACTGCAGAAGCCCCAAAAGAAAAGCCCCACTGTTTCTCACAAGTGGATTTAAGTTTCTGCATTGTACTGCAGGATGTTGATTTCTAGTCATTTTATGCAGCAGCTTAGTAAAGAGGAAGAAACACCCTGTTGATGAAGGATATAGTGACAAACTGGCCTAATCAGAGGTTCATGCACGTCTGAGACCAGATGTACACTTCACCTTCACAGCTATTTCCCAGTGTCTTGGTCACTACAACAAACAGCTCTGGCACTGACTTTTGGCAAAGAGGAACTAAATCAGCATCATTCACCTTGGAACAGCCGCAAGCTCCTTGACTCTCATGTGTTTTTTTCTCTGGAATTAAGGGAGCAGGTCCCCTGGCAGCAGGACACAGACTGTGGTCAATAACAGCATGGCATTCTTTCTCTGCACCCTCAGCTGCGATACAATCGATGCCATGAGCAGAGTGACCTTGCAAACTGTCCATTTGATCATCATCCCACGCTGCAGACATGACAGAATGTTGTGATAGTTATCCTACTCACTGCTGCTAAGGGGGGTAATTCATATTCCTCCTTTTCACCCTTCCTTCCAAATACAAGCTTCTGCATCATAGCTTGTGCAAGTGAATTTATTTGTTAACCAGTCTAATGTGTTAAATTCCAGAAAACAAATTCAACAAAATATTCTAGTGGACAAAGTCAGCACACCGATATGTAGGCTGAGCACAATGTGGGCTTTCGGTCCACACAGGCAGCAAGAGAAATGTAAAGAGAAAAAAGGATGAGGAGAAAGGACAAAGAGAAGGAACAGACCGGAAAGGAAGAATAGTGAAGAAATGTTTTGCCCACTGAAATGGAAGGAGGTAATTAGAAACACCCAGCTGCCCCTCACCTAGGTGTGCAGGTCATCACTCCAATATTCCCACTAATCCTTTCAGTTGGGCATCAGATCCAGAGACACTGGTTTAGCACTGCTGAGCTAGACCAGCAATGAGGCAGATGGAACTCTGACAGAATCTCCATTTCCTTTGTAATCCACTGTCTTGGGGTGTTCTCATCCTGGATCAGGATGAAAAATAAACCAATTTTTTTCATGCATTTGGCAGAGACAAGGCCCTTCTCCTGCATATCCTCACATAAGGCATTTTAATTGCTAGGGCAACTGTCTGTCATCTCCCACCCACATGGAGTAGGAGAACAGTAGTGGGATCTAGATGGAACATCACTTCAAATCAAGAGAAGCATGGGAAAAACTGTGCTAGAAATAATGTCAGGAAGCAAGGAAGAAGGCAGTGTGAGGCAGGCAAACCTGAAATAACTGTGTATGAATGCTGGGAATAGGCACAGTCTGCTGTCCAGAGATCCCTAACTTGGAGGCACACTGGCATTTCAAAATTAGGAAGCACAGTGTGGAGTATAAAGTCACAGCAGGGGTTCAACAGTGTGGCCTTCCGGAACAGATCCAGTGCTACCCATAGAAAATCATAAGTGAAACAATGCAGATACTGCTAATAATGTGGAAATTTTAAATTAAATAGATACAATAAATCAATATATTATGACACATGAAATGAAAAATGTGCCTGGTCACATCCATAAATATATATATATATATGTTATTTTTTCAGGGAGGGAAATGTATATACTAAATATTGAAATTATCCAGGAAAAGGAACTATTAGAAATTATGTCTGTAAACAAACTCTGTAAATCAAATGAACAAAACATTTACTAGACACGGTGCCATGTCAGGGGCAGATAGTGAACCACAATTTAATTACCTTTTATGGAAAACCATACTACAATTGTGGGGGAAAAAATTATCAACCAAATTAAGAGAAAATACCCACATGAGTAATAAAATATTAATTTTCATGCAGTGAAAATTTCAGGAGTCATTCAACCCTAATCTAAAGCTTTATAAAACCCCAAAGGTCTCCCATTACTCTGCCAGAACTATACTAATTCATACTCGATTCTGGGAGCTTACCAACTCTTGGAGAACCTGGCACCAAATTCTGTGAAGAGTCATCCTGAGTCAACATACCTCACAAATATTGCACACATTTAAGGTATCCTCTCAGGTAATACAGATCTCTTTCACCAGTCAATTAATAATGCACTAATATTTCCAAAGTTCACCTCCAGGGACATCTGTAAATGAATTTAGACTGTTAATCCAGCTTTGCTGTCTCTGGCTAATGAAACATAGTCCTATACAAGCACAGACATCTGTGTCCATAACAGCCAGTACTTAATTCAGAAAACAAAAGGTTTCTCCTTCACACATGTTGCAAGAAATACGTGGGATAAACCTGCTCTTTATCATCCACCCTGACTAAACTGATAGAGGATTTAGGAATAAATATCTGCAAGTTCCCTCACATTAAGCAGAGGCCATATATTTGAGACTATAGAGACTTAGGTCCTCTTGCTGAGCAGAAGCAGCTCTCCTGTTTTGTTAGAGGATTGTTGCTTGTCAGTGCATAGGAAAAAGACATCCACTCGCATCATCTGGAGTGGTCAGCTCCACCAGCAGGAGAGAGTGGAGGCTTTCCTCACAGAGGTGCTGGAGGAAAGATGAGATAATTAAAAGGATTTACATCCCTCCTGGCAGGATATACCTGAAATAGTTATGGGAAACACTTCCATATCTCAGTCCCTCATTTGTGAATACCAAAATTTTTCCCCATATCTTTTTAGTATCTGCTTGCAGCATGTTTGGATAACATAGATCCCAGAGGGGATAGTATTTTCATTATGCAAACTTTGCCTTCCCCTTCAAGGCCTTGTGTTTGAAAAAAGTCAGTTCATGAATCAAATAAATGAAATACAGATAATGTTGTCAGTAAGGGAAAACCACTTTGACAATCATGGAATCCATTAAATGGTTTGGGTAGTAAGGTACATTTAAAGGTCTTCTCACAGAGTTTCCTTTGGCTGTATATACATAATTTACTTTTCTTCAATTCAGCCTAACTTTTTCCATTAAAAGATTCATCATAGCTCTACCAGTAGTTTTTAAAATAACATTATGTACCATACATAACATATTTTTAGTCAATCAAATGACATCCATAAGAAATACAGACCAACATGAGTGCCACCATCATTCTTCCCTGATGCATTTCCTTTAAATTATATTGGAAATGACATATACCAAGGCACAGATATCTTTCCAAAGCAAATTCAAACAAATAAAAATCCATCCAAAAGAAAATGTTACACACCATGTGTCACAGAAGGAACAAACCAGGCATGATATATGTTCAACATGTTCTAGAAAGTTTTTCATATGAAAACCATAGTTGAAAAGAATCACAATTTGAAAGCCACAGCAAACTGCAAAATACTTCTGATTTCACATAAATAAAATGCCTTCTGCCTACCTCTCAATCTACTTCTTCTATAGAAGAATGACTTAAATCCTCAATTCTAGTGCAATACAGTAAAGAGCCAGGCTAAAGCGGTAGGATTTGTTTTTTCTGTACTTCTGTCAAGACAATGAAAAGATATAAGATGTTATTTCTTTCTCTTTGCACATAAAAATTGATTTATTTTGATATGACAATACATTTTTGTAGTAAAAAGTTTATGTGCCTTTTCATTACTTAATGTTTTAGTTTCCAGTTTAGAGCTACTAAATCAGCTGTTTAGTAAAGTTTAGGAAGTTTGGAAGTCTACTCAATATTAAGACTTTTGCCTGAATATAAAGGTACAATGACTTCCAGCATTTAAGCAACAAGTAGGGTAGACAAGCAAGGTAATAGCTCACTAATCCACATAAATGCATATATCATTGTTAGGTGAAAAGTATGGATAAGAAAAAGTAGCAAGTAAGCATTTTGCATTCAGGAGCAAATACTTAATAGTGGTAAATTAAATTATCTGCACTGGAAGAAAATTAACAACCAGCATAGAAAATTGTATTAAGAACTCCCTGATGTATATAATTGTGTAATAGTCTCTTTCTTCTTTTTCTCTGACACTGAAGTAGCTAACCATATCTTAGCCTTGGCATATATTATTTCTATTAACATAATAAAAATGGCTTATAATGGTTTGCTCTCTCTTTTTCATGTATTCCCTAGAATGAACCACTGGTGGGCAGCAGCCAAGTGCAGTGTGGGTGAGAGGAATTGCAAGATATAAATTAAACTTTAACACTCAGTGCAAAAAGTTATATAAACTAGAGAGCTCACCCTGGAGAGTAAGGGTGTTTTTATTATCAGATGTTCTGCTTCAAAAATTCATCATACTGCTTTCTAAAATTTAGGGTGGCCACTGAAGTAATGCAGAAATCAATATCACAAACATCAGAAAAAGACACTGAAACAGTAGAATTCAGAGTAAAATAGGAGTGATTTTAGTCACTTCAGACATCACAGTTCTTTCATTTTATAAGGTTATTTTCACCAAAAAGTGTAGGTGTCATACACCAGCAACAAATTATTGCAACTTTCAATCACCTGCTCTTTTTGTCACATCTTAAAAATTTAGAAGCACAGGAGAAATCAGATAAGGAAAAGAATGTAAAAGTTGTATGAATTCAAGTTAAAATGGCAAGACACAAAATGCACTGGCATACCAGGCATTGCTCTCAAATAAAGGTGGGGAAAATTGATGATGAATGACATCAGAGAACTATTTGTCCTGCATATTTAAATTTAAATCTCCTGGAAACTGGAGAGCTTTTACTTACTCAGTTAAAAGTTGTCCTGCATTTGAAAGGGACCGCTTGGAACCACAGCAATGTCCAAAGTCAATAGTAACAATTACATTTTCTAACTCATACTATAAATTGCAATTGCCGATTCCTTTTAGTGTGTAGTTACTGTTATTATTGTTGATACTGATTTGAATAAAATTACACTTAGAGGGAAAGTTTTCCCCCCTTTCATTTCCTCTTTTCATGCTTTCTTGTTCTTCAATTTAGTCACTGATGCTGATGTTCAAATTCTATATTTGGTAACTTCTCCTACAGCAGCATACTTTAGGAAAAATAAAAGACCTTCCTGAGCCACATAAGGCAAAGTATAAGAGACATGACAGGCACTGTAGGATTCCCTGTTATACCTAAGGTGGTCTTGATGTTAATATGCTGATTCTGACTGGGTTTTCTTTAAAAGCATAAATCTCCTCTACAATACATCAATATCACTAGCACAGGTCAATACCTTTAAGCGAAAATCTTTTATAACTGTGTGATAATGTTGTGGGTGGACCTTGTTTTTGAAGTGTTTATGATCACTATCTTCACTATTTGTGACCATCCACGATGTTTATTTCTGCTCCTGAATTGAAATCTTTCACAAACTTAGTAAAAGACTAAATGATCCCTTGGACAAATTCTTCCTAAAATATAATATCAATTAATTTGACCTATTCTAGTATTAGGAATCATTATTCCTTATAAACAATAACACATAAAATTGTATTTCTACTAAATAAAACCATGGTATCTAGAAGATATCCTGTGAGGAAGGTTTAAGTATGTTCTCTTAATTATTTTAATATATTTTAGAAAACATTAAAATTAAAACTGTGCTATTATTAACTAGCCAATATAGTGTATTAATACATTCTCCAAAACTGAAACAAATAAGCATTATCACGTTATCAAGTTCTGCCTCCTGACATAAAGATATTTTGTGTAGACAGACCAAGATTTATCTTAAAATATATGAATATATATATACACATATATATTTAAATATATATGAAGTTATATAAGTTTAGCTACCCAATTCTGCTATATAGGGACTGTTTCCAACCTCTTTGGCACAAAAATTCTCGCTGGCTTGTAGACATATTATTTCATTGACAGTTTATATGCTCATTGCTCCTTTGTGGACAACATCCTTTATTCTACATTACTCTACTCCTTTCCCAGTGTTTATCTCCACCCCTTGCATATTTATGCACAACAGTTATAACTCTTCCTTTTGCTAGACTACACATCTCTAGCTTACCTTGGCTTCTGTTATGCTGTTGTTCCAACCTTTCCCTGATCGTCATTCCATATGTTTTAATGTCAATATTTTATTTCTTTTTAGTGTTGAACATGATCATCCAAAAGAAACCACAGAGTTTAAGAGGCTTCTCTGAATTTTTTTTTTTTTTTTTTTTTTTTTTTTTTTTTTTTTTGCTTGTTAGTAAAGAAATGAGCTGAAGGAAATCTATCAAGATACACTGCAGGGAACCTTTTTGCAAATGTATCTCATGCTTATAAGTTATTAATGTGAACAACTGTTGTACCCATATATTTCTTTACTTCTGTTATTTTCTGTTGGAGAATTAAAATATTATAGAAATTATTCATATTATTACTCTTAAAGCATTAAGTTACTTTCTGCAATATTATTTCTTTCTATTTCCACCGCTTCCAGTCTCAAGGTATTTGAGTCCTCCCTGTAGGCCAGTTTAATCCTTCATCATGTTGACAGCACAATATGCCATCAGCATATTTTCTCCTTTTAACATATTTTGCTTCATAATAAAAACATTCAACAAGATCTGTGGTTAAAGGAACTCCCTTCAGCTTCAAAGGTTCTTCCTTTTTATTCTGTGTATCTACTGTGGTGAATCAATAAATCTCAAGTCTTCTCAAAGACTTCTTCTCAGTGTTGTTATAAAGCTCGGATGCCTTTCTTTTTATTGTGCCATGTTTTTTTATTTAAATAAGTTATTTTGTCTTACCAGTTCTTTAGGAATTCTTTAACTTCAAAGATCAAAATTGTCCCACCTATATTAGGTCTGTGACTTGATAATATATTTAAGGATGCCATGTTTCTCTCCAAATTTTCTATTTACATCTGGTAAAATAGTCTGTCTCTGGCCCTGATGGTTGTGAAGGAAATTAACTGAATGCAGAGGCATCTGAGCCTGAAATCTTGAAAGAAAATCTTTAAGACCTTGAGTTTCTGTCTCCTTTTTGTTTAGTAGATACTAAACAAGTATCTTTTTAAAATACCAATATTGTTCCAGTGATAAACTTATAACTACTGATTATACATAGAAGGAAGAGAACAGATTGTGTTATGAAGGACTCATATGATGTGTAGTGCTCAGCCTGGGCCACTTGTGGATGATGTTCTGAAGAACATCAGCAACTCCTTCATCTCTTGGAAAAATCTATGGGAAGGAAAAACCACAAGGATTACTTTGCAGAGCTCACTGGTGTATATAAGCCAACACAAATGTCCCCCAGATCAGCATTTTATAAGTGACATTCAGGCCCATAGAATAGTCATTACTAAATCATTGTCTAACACTTTTCTTTACATTGAGATTGGAAATGGTCTCCTTTGAAAAATTCAGAAGGTTCTGAGCCCATCTGTGTATGTGTCCCATATTCTGAACTATACTGCTGGGCAGGAACAAGTCTCAGGAGCCTAGAAAAGAGCATACCATCATATTTCTAACAACAGTAACTGGTGGCATCTCAAACAGACAGAATTTAGCTTGTGGACAAAACTTGGGACAAAACTAGTACCACTGCTTTCATCCACTCATCTCAGACTCCAGCTCTCATAAACACATCCTATAGAACATCTTTGTCATTATCTCCCACAATAATGCTATGATTCAGAACTGCCCTTCATATAGGAGAGAAAAGTACAGCATGTCTTGAGCAGAAAAAAGCTATTCTTTTTTGTCTTCCTTATTTTGCTGGGTTTTTTGTTTGTTTTGTTGGTTGTTTTTTGTTTTTGTTTTCTTGTTTGACTTGTTTTATTTTTTAAAGGAATTAAAAAATGGGACACTCATTGAATTGTGTTTTGCATCAGCATTTCACTGTGAGTGAAAAATCAAGATTTAAAAATTCTGCATGTCAAGTTGGCACCAGCTGATCAAATTCCACTTAGTTGTGAACATATGCTTTTTCCATCCTCTTCTGTCAAGGAATGCCAGCTGTATAGAGCACAGTGCACTAGACCAAGATTATGACAACATGAGTACAAAACATAGAATTGCTAATTTCTGTACCTCATATAACTTCAGTTAGTTAAACTGCATTTTATAGCAACTGAACTTTGATGCATACAATTTTCTTTAGGTAAAATAAATTGAAATTTTCTTATATATAATAAAACTGTTCCATCATGATGCAAAATTATGTTGTAAGCCACTTTCCAGATCAATAATTTCTTTCTCTCTAAATATGCCTCTTTTGAACTAAGTTACACAATTAAATAATATTACTCAGCTTGTCAAAAGACTAATACCAGGAATATTTTACAAGAGATTTGTTAGGATAATGAGATCTGAAAGTGATTAATTTAGAGACATATATAAACACCTCCAGTCCACTGTGAGCTATCACATTACTGTATAGAAGAGATTAAGGGAATTATATCAGATTTGCATTGAAAGTGCAATCATATATGTCATAGCTGTTACCTGTTGTTTCTCTTGGATGGGAGAGAAGAGCTACTAAAACTTTTTTCTTGCCAATATCTGGTTAGACATTTCTCTATACTCCTACTAGCACCTTTGTTACACTATTTCAAACCAAGTCAGTGAACCATTTGAATTGGAATAATTCCCCTGTCGCTTCAAGCATGGTTTCCACATTAATACAGAAAGAAGAAATCTGCACCCTTTTTCACATATTGTATTTTAATTGCATGTTATGAGACTACTTTGCATATGGATAGCAATGATGCACAAAACCTTGTACAGTCTAATGAATCATAAGAAGTACTGTTATATAAATGCACAGGATGCTCTATACTTTTTGCTGTGCTGTTAGTGTTCAAGCTGCATACAAAGGAAGGACCTCAGCTTGGGAACAAAGTTTTGTCTCTGTTAGAATCTTATATCTCATTACCTGAGGCTCACCTACACTAGGAAAGAGTCCAGCATTATAGGTAAAAACTTGTTGAACAAAAGGTTCTGTGCTGAATGATCTGCATGCTGTATCTTACAGATATTTTTGGGATAATTTCTTCAGATAAACTCTATGGTTATTGAGCAGTAGTAGCTGCAGCATGTGAGTTACACTCCTAGAATGGACCTTCTGATTTATCCAACATCTAGCCCATGTGTTTTGATGTATGTGTCAAAGTGAATAGGATGTTGAAGATTAATTTCAGATCTACAGTAAAAACCTTTGTTTGACATAAGTTACAAAAACCTCAAGGAAAACCAAGGATAAATGTAAACACATATTCATTAAAAGATGCATCCACTTTTCTTATTGCAACACAAATAAATAAGCTAAGAAATTTTTTTCAGGGAATCAAGAATAAAAAATATAAGTTCTTAAAAATGGATACACATTAACAAAATTATTTAAATACTTGTCATAATCACTTGATCTACTCTTTATTGCATTACATTAAGTATGCTGGACTTAAATATATATGCATATTTACTTCTGAAAAATAACCAGATGTTAGGAAGATTCAACCAGCTGAATCATTAGTTTTTTCTTGCTCAGTGCTGCTAAGAGTCTACACTAAGGAAAAGATATACTGTTAAGAGTTGTTTATTGAATTATTAAATCTGACAGTGATGACCGGTTAAGCTGTAGCTTTAAAACACATGTGTTAAGTAAATCTTACAGTTCATCTATGATCTCTGCTGAAGACTTAATACATGATGTCACAAATTCTCATGGCTAAGCTAATATGTGTGTGTGTGTTTCCTCTCTGTGAGGAGCACAATGTCACAAATCAGACTTCCATACGCTTTCTTGCACCCCTTTCTTTCCCCTATGCTAACAGGGGAAGAGTTAGCTATGTGACAAGGAAAACATTGCTAAAAGCACCTAACAACCTCATACATACATGATGAATATAGTTCTGAAGATTTTAAAATGTCACAATGTTTTCAGAATGCCAATTACCCCTCTGTTTCTGCTGATGCAATTTGGATCACAGACTAATAGAGCTACAGAAACCTCAGTGGGGAGAGGTATCTCTGAGTCCCCAAAGCTGTTTCCTTCTTGAAACGTGGCTAGCAACCAACAATGGAGCAGATTTGCCATAGCTTTGTGCATCCAAGTATGCAAATTCCTTACCAGGGAGCCTCTGCTCTTGTTCAGAATGCCCTGTCCCATTTTCTGGGCTCCCCTTCACTCCAACCCAACACCAATTCTGTGGGTGGGGTGACGCCACCTCTGCCAGTGCCCTGCAGGGTTTGATCTGACTGCTCTTGCTTATCTGCGCAGTACCTTCAGTTTTATAGATTACACCTTAGTCCTTCACTTCCCCCTCTATCATTCCTAATATTACTTTACCTACTGCATTCCTGCTTCCAAAAGCTGGAGTTCAGTCTCTAACCTGAATGGTGGTGGGTGAAACCCATCTAATTTTCCCGCCTTTTATTAGATTATGAGATTCTATGCAGTTGGATCTACCACTGTAATTACTGAACTGCGGCCAGGGTTCCAGGAGGATCCTTTAGAAAGTTTGCTTAACTGAGCAACTGAACAACTATGTATTGAGGAGTGCTTCTCAAGCAATGAATTATCTTTCCTATTAAAAAAAATAGACTTCCAACTTAAATTTGTTTAGGTTCATCTTCTGATGACTGTGACTTTTTACATATTTTTCAGAGAGGTTAAAAAACTGAAAACCATTGCTTCATGCATGTGCCAAGGTTACCTCCCACCTACATCTTTGAAAGAACACAATAGGTTGGTATTTTATTGTTCCATTTAAAGCACTGTCTGCTAAGTCAAGTCTTGAATGCTTTTCCTTCAGGTGTATGGGCTGTGTCTTTAAAACACAGCCATTCCTCTCTCTATCCTCTTGTAAAAGTAAATAGTTTATGGTTGCCAACTGTGGCTAGTTTCAGCATCCAAAAGACATAAGATTGAAAAAAGTCTTTTTACAAAGACTTTAAAGAAAGACTTGCAAAATACATTCCTGTTAGAACAACAAAGGTAACGCCTCCTTATTTCAACAGTAGTCATATTTTCTCTAAGGTAATGGACAGAGGGATTTAAACAGAGCTATCCATTGGCTTCTGGCCTGAACAGTGTACTAGTAGGTTTTGGAAGAGTCTAGAGAGAAGCTTGGCTGCAGAATATTTAGGAATCACAGGGACCTTTTGGCTTTACATCTAAAAATTACAGAAGTACATACATTCAACTGTGAAAGACATTCCATTTCTGTGATATAAATGAAATAGCAAGAAGGAAAGCAATACAATTTCTTCCTTTCCCACAAAAACTATAAGGCTTGATGCCAAAACTCTATAAGGATTTTATTGCTTAAATACTAACTGGCTGCAGGCATCTGGAATCTGCAACATGTTTATTCTGATGCAAAGCCAACAATGTTTTTTTTTTAAATCTAGGAGAAAGTCATCCTTCTCCTAATGAAGCAATTCTAGGCCCTCTGCCTAGAATAGTCATAAAATGCTAATTTACACAAGGTCATGAGAAAGCAGAAGAGCAGACCCCTGTGGGCTTCCATGTCATACCAATAAGGACAATTCAGTCTTTTCCCTAAAGCAAGCAGCCTCCTCCTTAAGTATCAGTGAGCTTGATTTGTTCCAACACAAGCATGAGGTTTTAGGGTTTCTTCCTGACTGCAGCCTTGCTGACATGCTTACAGTGTCAAGAAAATGTTTGCATTTCCAGCTTTAACATCAAAGTATGAAGTCTAAATGCAATTTTTAAAATGAAAATTTAAACATAATCCAGAGTCTGAGAGATAGTGTCTTTGGTGTAGGTTTTTGCCTTAACATAGCCAAACTCCAGAGTAAAACCAAATACTCCTATAAAGAATAATGCAAATTAAATATTTGCCACTGGCATGGCCCACTCATCATTTGAGGGATGATCATATTATAGACAGCCAGAGAAAACCTTTTCTGTATGTCAAGCTACTTCAGTTTCACAACAAGGTGAACATCAACTTGTAGATAAAATTTGGCAGAGTGTCTTTACCTGTTTTCTTTCAATACAGATCCCATGAGGAGAAAACCTGATTCAGGACAAAATGGTTGTGGAGAGACTTTATAACTGAATCACTTTTTTTGAAGAGAATTCCACATTTACCAGGCTGTCATTAGTCAAAGTTCAGCACACACCTTTTCAAGTCAGGTTATGTTTTACTGCTTCAGCCCTTAGATGTTAATCACAAAGCATCTCTAATTTCTATTTGTGTAGGGAATGTCTTTTAGGACAAGGGAGTCATCAAAGAGAATGACTTGGAGATCTTTACAGACTGAAATGATTTTACTGATTGGAACTTAAAGCCACTGCAAGTGGTGCAGTCAGTGATCATACTGGTTTTGAAACAGCTAAGCAGTATTTGCCCTGCTCTAAAGTGCTCATGCCACGAAGGAACAATTCTTTGAATTCATGGCTCAAACATTTCCACGATTCTGAGCTGCTACCTATATATCAACCCATCTGCATCCTGGGTTACAGCAACAGGACTAGAGCCAAGTAAGCCCAGGTAACTTATTTTTTCTCTTCAACTCACTTCTCTTCAGGTGCAGCATGGGAGCCACCAAGATGATCAGAAGTTGGAGCACTCACCCTTTAAGGAGAGGCTGGGGCAATAGGATTTGTTCAGTCAAGGAGGAGACAGCTCTAAGGGACTCAATACTAATTCTAGCTCCACCATTTAAGAGCAGCTTTTGGAGGTGATCAAGCCAGACTTTCTCAGTGATGCACAATGGATAGATAAGAGTCAAAGGCATAGGTTGAAACATGAGAAGTTCAGTCAAGCAGAGATTGTGCAAGCCAAATTGCAAGTCAAATCCTTGAGCATTTCAAGATTTGTAAGTCCCACCAAAGCACCAAACAAACCAGCCTGACCTAACAACTGACCTTGCTTTGAGCAGGAGGTGAGACTAGAGCCCTCCTGAGATGCCTTTCTGCTGCCCTTATCCCGTGAACCTACCATCCTGTTGAGATTCAGACTTATTTTTTCTCAGTTTCATCATAATACCTGTTATCTGTACAAAAATGGAATAACTACACATGAAACTATATATAGGCTGATCAAATTATTGTAGCTGCATTTTTCACAGAGGGTTTCTTAATCAGAATAAATTTGGCTCCTGAAAAGAAAGATATCAGTTCTTAATGATGTAAGATGCTATATTCTGTTAAATATTCAGATTTAATTCCAGGTTTGGCCAGCTATTCTATTACAAAGCATAACTAAATTCCTGGTTTATATATCAGGAGTTGTATGCAAAACTCAAAGATCGTCACAGATGGTGAGTATGTTTTTGTGACCATTAGTGATGTGATAGTTTGTGGGTCACTCCACAATAAGTGGGCATCTGGAATGGCCATTAAGATATGTCAAAATTATTACACCATCTTCAAATGATGGTGAGAATGGGTGGGTTAAAACTTAACCTCATTAATAAGATCCATCCATAATTGGCAGAGAGTGTAACAATGCCCCAGCTGTGCCAAACCAAGAGTAAGAAGCATCCACAGTGCCAAAAGAAATTCTTGCTGAGGATCTTCTCTCAGAGGAGGAAGTCCTGAATTAAGCAGGATGTGAAGGAAACTGAGCAGCCTTAGCAAAATAAAGTAAGTTTTTCCATAAATAAAAAGTGGTTAAGAAAGATGACAGAGAAACCAAGAATGTATAGTCACTTTTCAACATGGAGAAAAGTAATTTGTGGAGTTCAATTGGGTTGGTAAGGGGATCATGTTGTGTTCAGATTTGGCATAGAGGAGAGGGTAAGCCCTGAAGTGACTTGTGGTTCACTGATACATACTGTCTCATGGGTGGCAGTATCCCTGCTCCCCCTCCTAGCCACTGACAGAAGACAGAATTCTGGCACTAGTCCTGTGGTCTTATCCAATAAGACTCTAAGGATATATCAAAAAATATAAATTGTAGGAGACAAAAACAACCATAAATTATTGCAGACTAAGACCAGAAGAGGAATAAAATGGAAAAGGTGATCAGGTACATATGCTTCTGCACATTAATATTTTAATGTATGCTTTTTTTGCAGTATTGACAACTCTTCTGCTGCAGCTATGCAAAATTGCTCCTGCCTTTTAGGAAGTACCATGTGTTAGAATCCAAGAACACAGAAACCTTTATAAACAACTCATTAAAAAAAAAAAAAGAAAAAAAAAAAAGAAGCCCTCAAAGAAGCAGGAGCGTAAGTCAAACACTATCAAGCTAATAGACAGAGATTGCAGAAGACAACTGCTTTCTGTGAAGTCTAGAGAGATGTGTTGCAATTGTCTGAGATATTTGGAACAGAGAAAAAAAGGTAAAGGTGGTAACAGTGGCAAATGGGGCTGCAAGTAGCATGCTAAGGAATGAGCAGTACATCAAACTGTGAGACACAAGAATGTTTCTCAGAATTCTTATGCCATTTCCTTGAATGTCTTAAGTGAAACCATCCAAACCTCCCTTAGAGGAGTATTGTATTCTCATAGTACTGGGGTTCAGTGTTTTCCAACACAGTGAGGTCAGCAAGAAGGTGTAAATATTTTCAGAATCTGAACACAGCTATGCCAGGAGAACTATTAGTTCAGACCTGACCCAAGACATATAATCAGCAATTAATGTGGGGTGGGCTTTTTTTGTTTCGTTTTGTTGGGGTTTTTTTGTGGGTTTTGGGGGTTTTTGTTTTGTTTTTTGGGTTTTTTTGATTTTGTCTTTGTTTTTTTTGTTGTTTGTTTTCATTTTTTGTGGGTTTTTTTTTTTTTCGTCTCAGTAGCCAGATGTTTTTTTGGGTTTGTTTTTTTTTTTGTCTCAGTAGATTGATTATTCATTTTTGTACAAATGTAGGGAAAAAAGTGTCACCAGATTATTATATGCTATTAATGTTAAGCAACAGCAATTAAAAAAGCCACACCTCATTTGTTAATATGATACCTTTTGTACACCTGTCACAATACTGGGAAACTGAAAGGCTTAATCTTTGATATTACATATTTACAAGCCTCACAGATCAAACTCAAATGGTGTTTCAACTGTACATTACCTAGAGCAAGAAATGTCTAGGCAGATAGCCCAGAGCATATTTAGAGCTGCCCTGCAGTCAGTGAGACACATGAAGTGAGTATACAATGTCAAAGTACTGTAAAAATAAGTCAGCTAGTATGTAATTGGCTTGGATCATAGGTCTACAGGGCTAAGACACCAGAGCCATTGGTAAATTACACAGACACTTTTACTTGATTTCCTGTTTTTTCAACTCTGAAGTGATAATTCTGGTGAAGATGACAAAGACTGTTGAAGAGATTTTATTTAATACAGATGGACATGTTAATGCAGAGTGATCTACCCATCCCTCCAATTAGCCTACTAGGTGCAGCTTGATATAAAGCAGAGACTGGAGCCCTGAGGACATGAAGCAAGACAGGGAGAGCAACATAGCTCAGCATGTTTTCAGGAAATCCAATTATTTGTCTGAAGCTTTGAATTCAAAAGTGGATTCAGAAAGTCCTAAAGCAATTATGATTTGCACTGAGAGAGACTGGCTAAAGCCAGCAGCTAAACGTTTGTATTGTTTTTGGCTTGTGTGCTCCATTTATACAGTAAGGCCCTTTAGCACAGTCATTTCAGCATGTAACTGAAATGAGTTTAGTTTTCAATAGGATTCTTCTTTCAAATAAGTTGATAAGAAACACACCACTGTTCTTATTTTTAGTGCAGACAGAAAGGCTCAGAAAAAAAATCTAGATTTAAAAAACTATTTGAGAACTTTTATGAGCTTTAAAGACACTGTTGTGTTAGGTATCTTGCACAAGATGATAATGCTAAAATATTTGCCTGGGTGAGTACCCTTCACTTAGTCTACTGACTCTTCCTATGTTAGCATGATGTGCTATTGCCAGCATGCTTTGAAGCAGGAAACATTCAAGATAGGCAAATCCTTTGTATTTGATATGTGTGCTAGTCACTTTGGTGAAGAAAAAACAAATGTAATGGTATTCTAGGCATATTTCAATGCTTTTACCACCACCAAGTCCTCTGTATTTCTGAAAATGTACCTACTAATTTGGATAGTTTAATTTCCATATTTATGTATGTTGTGCACATAGTCCATATACGCTACAACCTTAAACTACTTTATTAGTGGTATCAAGAGATACCTGAAACCATTCTAAAAAACCAAAGTATGGAAAAATTATCTTTTAAGATTTTATGCATTTATCTCCTGAATAGAAAATTACCCTGAACATATTTATGTAAAATCACTGCAGTCATACTTTATATGTGCAAGAATTCATGTATTCACTTTACATTTTGGTCATGAATGTGTATGTAATTGTTTTTCAAAATTCATCAAATATAGCAAATAAATGCTGTGAGGCAGGAATCTGTAACACTAGGAAATTTATTTTTACATGTATGTATTTAATGCACACATTCTTTAAATGTCAGCTAATTTGTTTTATTTTCAGAGACTTTTTAGAGATTATAGCAGAAGAGCAACCTGCATTTTAATCATATTCTTTTAATTATAAATCATTTATGTCTCTTCTTGAAGATAAAAATCCATTCCATAAAAACTCTCCTGAGCTGTAGCTGCTAGATGTCTTTTTTAAATAGCAGTAAAATTACCTCATAACCACAGTTGGCCCAAAACTGGGATTCCAAGTTCACTGGAAGTTTTTTTTTTTTTAATTTAGTTTTGATCTGACCTGTGGTGGCTGTTTCCAATGTCCATAGTCCAGGCAGACTCTGCAGGGATCCAGGCAGGGTTCTCTTTGAACTCTGTCTTGAGTTTGCTAAAACCTCATTGAAACCAAGATGTTTTAAATGAAAAACTTCAGACTGTATGAAGTAGCATTTTTTGACAAAACTTTGTTTCCTTTGATAATTTCTGAACACTTCTATTTACAACATGCTTTGATTGAAGACAGACTGCTATGATGAAATGACAGACGTTTCATAATTATTCCCTTCCAAAGCCTTTTGGATGCAAGCATCATCATAATTCACAAATGGCTTAGCCTACTTCTCTTTGACTCTGTCACTTAATAAGAACCAAAGTCTACTTGAGCAATTAGCTGAACATATTTTATTAGACTTCTAAAACAAAATCACAATGATAACCTTGTGAATAATTTCCAAGATTAGTTATCAGAAAATCTGAATTCTCCTCAGTCTTGCTGTAAATACTGTGTCATGGGTTTTGGCCTGCCACAAAAAACCTCCAAGAATGTCTATAGAAGCTTTTCTGATGCTTCCTAAGGCTGCTTTTTGTGTTAGATCTCCAATCCCAAACCATAAACACCCCTTTCTACCCTTCCAACAATTCCCTTGTTTTTTCTGATTATGAGGCCTGTTGTTCATTGATATGAAGTTTGTTTTTTGTCAGCATTGAATATCTGACACAAACCACCCCAATGTGCCAGGATAGTTACCCAGCCCTGTCCCAAGTTGTTTTGATTGTTACTGTGGAAAAAACAATGCTGTTAATCCTCTTTCTTGTATGTGAGTAGCTAACAACCAATGTAACAGAAACTGTGTTGGAAAGTGCTCCAGGCACACCACCCCTCTGATTTAGCATCTCTGGGCAGCTGACCAGACTGGCTGAAGGATGGGATGATCCTGCTGTTAGTTAATTGTGCATATGTAAAAGTTAGAATCAGACTGTCATGCTGCATAACTGCAATTAAGAAGCCAGTCTCCATATTCAGCAGTTCTCATGTGGAGTTTTTGAATTAGTAAACACTCTTGCTAGCTGGTTTACTTTCTGAAGTGTTTGCAGGAAGCAAACATATATGTCATTTACTATACTTCCATTTGTGTTCGCTCATAGAGAAGCACGCAGACATAAGAGTAAACATTTGTGCATAAAGGACACATAAAAGCTTTTGTGATGTTTCAAAAGTGTATAGTAAAAGAGTAATTCCAAAAGATGCAGGGTGCTTTGCACATTAATGCTTCTCTGATTATTTAAATGTTTGAGAAATCCTTTACCTGTTCTTCATTCTTGCTATGAGCTGTGTCAGTCAATTCTTACAGTAAATATCTTTGCCTTTCTCTGCTGGGAATCTAAAGAAAAAAATCTGAAACTCCCTTGTTAGGAAGGTGTCAAATTCTTAATTCAAGCAAGAAATATTTATGGATATCTGATGGATAAACCTGGAATCACAAGCATGATCAATCTTTTTCTGTATCAGATAAAAAAAAAAAACCCAACATTTTCATTTTTAAGGAAAGAGTAAGATAAAAAACACAGATTACAAAAATAATAATAAATAAATGGATAATAACTGTATATTATACACAATAGAAATGCATTTTGTCGGCTTAGCTTGCACCAGAATGTGGATTTTATTCATAGAATGCAATACATCTTACTATGATTCTGTTATTTAAAATTTAAAGCACATTCATACACACATACATGTATACAAACAATACTTCTTTTTGAAAACAATTTCAAAAAGTCAAAATATTCCAAAATATCACTACGGGTACATATACAGCATAAAGATGCTTCACAAATCCTTTAAAAATTGAATGTTTCTGGCCATCTTGAAGAGTAAAATATTGATTGCTAGATTGTGGCATCAAAGAAGCAGAAGAGCCACTGGTATAAAAATTTCTCTTCTCCAGCTGGGGCTATAAGTAAAGCTTCTTTTGGAGAAACCTGCAAACTATATCTCTATTTTGATTGCATTTCTTTATGAAGTTGCCCCTTAGTAGCATTTAAAATGATGAAGTAGCTGGTCTCTCTTTCTGAAAAGAAGATACAAACTGTGAATATAGTGTCAAAATCTGTAATTTTTCTTCTCTGATGGAACTTAAGACAAAATTGACCCTAAAGTCCTAATTGTTTTGATGTGGGCTAAGTGCCTCTCTTCTAAATATATTCCATGACATGAAATCTATTCTTTGAAGGCATTTGAGGTCAATTTCTCTTTGGAAAAAAGGCAAAGAAGCACTACTGGGGTGCTCTCCATTAAAAGTCTTACTAGGGTGCATGTTTGTTTTTTTGGGGTTTATTGTTTTTGTTGGGTTTTTTTTAATACCTTTTCTTATTCCTTACAATAATAAATGTTTTAGGGTTTATAACACAATGATGCTTTGACATCAGCAGTCTTTGGTAGAAAGATATTTTTACTTTGATTAGTAAAAAATAATCCAGATTTCAGAAACCAAACAATCCTTTGAAATTCCAAAAATTAGAATAGATTTTAACTTGAATAGATTTTATTGCTCCTTTCATTATTCTGAACATAAAGTGAACACTTTGGTGTGTTGTAATGTAAAATTATTTATGAATTGTGAATAAACTTATTGTGAAAAATTTATCCAGTAAGGATGGTGTTGGATTGACTCCTTTGTGACCAGATGGAAAAAAAAAAGGGACAGGTGTATATTCATAGGTATGTAAAACTCCACTATTTACATTAAAACAAAGCTAAGCCTTTACAAACCATGGCTTAATGTTTTCCTCAAGAGGTTTAAAATACTGATAAACCCTATATTTAATGACCTTACAACATCTGCCTTTATGGAAATGGCATTATGATGGTAGATTTAGCTCCGATGACTCAGTATTGCTAAGGAGGGCAGCTGAGGAGGAGACAGGACAACACCTGTTTTGTGGAGCCTTATGGAGAAACTTGTGTGGAAGTCCTGTGATTCCTTCCAGTTCCCCTTCTCTAATCACTGTCGTAGCTCACTGTTCCCCTTCTCTGAATTCCCACCCCCCAGCACCTTGAAATTAAAACTTTGAGTTTTAACTTCCCTGTGCCACAGACTCATAGTATCACAGAATAAGCTGCATTGGAAGGGACCCAGAAGTATCCCTGAGTTCAGCTCCTGGCCCTGCACAGGACATCCCCAAGAGTTGCACCACATACCTGAGAGTATTTTCCAAAATCTTCTTGAACTCTCTCAGGCTTGGTGCTGCTACCATTTCTCCAGGGAGACTGTTTTACTTATATCTTCATGTGTAAAATTCTAAAAGTTGTTTGTTCTTTCTTTTTTTTCTTGAAATCTCCTTCTTTCAGTGTGTTACTGTTGAATTAGATTCCACTGTAGAAAAATACACCAAGAAAGTAATTTGTACATAAAAAAAAAAAATCATTAAAAGTTTATTACATTTTTACCAGCTTCCTGCTTTTGAGGTTAGTTATGTCTACTGGATGTGGCTTTTTTGGGAGCTACTCCAAGCTGCATCACCTTATGAATTGATCTGACACATTTGGCTACTATAAGTATTCTATGTCTTACGACAACAGGAATGCCAAAGATTATTAAAATTCAGCTTCCTGAATTCCTGATCTGGTTAAAGATGAAGAAATAGGTGCCTAAGAACCCCAGGCATTAATATTTTATCTGAAGAGCTGATAAAACTGCTTAAAGATACCAAAACAAGAGAGGAGTTTGTAGCACCTGGCCAAGTTATGTCTGAACAGATTTGGAAAGAATAATTCAAGATATGCTCTGGGGACAAGATAAGTGTCAGGGCCTGAGTAAATTTATATGTTTTTATAAACTTTTCTCCACCATACTTGCGGGTTAAAGAAACTATTTCTCTCTGTCAAACCACGACATCTCCTTAACAGAATTTGTTTTCTAAGGAGGGGAGTTATTAATGAACATTTCTGTCCACCTTCCCTGCATCACAAGTTGGTTGTACTAGATGCTGAACAAGGAACGTGTAATGCAGGACATCAAACTATGAATAACTGCGTGATACTTCTCGGGGGTTTGGTACATCAGAAATCACTGCCCTAAATCTTCTTATACCCTTAAGCTAATTTGAGAATTCATTCAAACAAGGTTCTACAGGCACAGAAGCACCAGTCACCTCCTCCTATGCAACAGAACACAAAAGTCACCTTATTGCTATTTTGACTACCAGTCTCTGCCCAAGCACTTTTCATCTTAAAATACAGATTTCTCAAGCAAAAGCTGTAATTACTTATAGGATTTGCTAGAGTAAGTGTTCTGTCTTGTTGGAAGCTATGTTTGCATTGACAAATCAACATTCTGGAGGGGAAAAAATACATTACTCTAATTTACTGGACAACACACTTATAGAGAAAGAAGTAATTTGAGTTTTATTCCCGATCCAATGCTTCTTGAATTACACTGTACCCCGGAGCTTGAAGTTACCCAGCTCCAGGGCCAGATAAATTGAACTCGGCCTCCAAAGTTCTGTAGAACTCCTGCATTGCCTTCTGAACAAAGAGCAGTGTACCCACCATTCTTTGGGGTTGCTCTAATTTAAATTTTTTTTTTCCCTTTTTCCTCTAATTTTTTGAATTTTTCTGGTTTTTTAAATACTCCAATTTATTTTTGTTCATGTGGCTATATAGCTTAAAATATATTATTATTCTTAATTTTTGCATTAGTGTACTAGGCATGGCCCATTTTTTAGGGTTTTTGTTTCTTCTCCCTCCTCCCCAGGATTTATACTAAGCAACTCTGAGATGAAAGCCACGGTTGAATTAAAAGTGTGCAAATTCAGAATTACTGCATTGTCTTCATAACTAAGCTGTGGTCTATTGTATGTGCTGGGAAAAAAAAAGACAAATGATACTTTTATTAAATTGTTGATGTATTTTTTAAAATGGAAGTATTTACTGCAGTTTGCAAATTATTTATTTACATATTTCTGGTTTCCGTGTTTAAAATTCCAAGAAACAATGAGGAGCCTTATGGGAATCTCAGAAGCTGTTATGTTCCTTTCCTTCTTCATGGTGTGGGTGGTCAACTTTTTTAATACCCCTGAAAATCCTGCCTCATTCTTCACCCTCAGAAAATGCCAACAAACTGTGGTAGCTACAGCAGAGAGAGATAAAGTGGTGATCATCTCTTCTAACACAGCTGCAGTGGCAACCTGTCCCAGGAATTGTGATTCTCTGAGCACTGTCCCAAAGGAGCTTGGTCAGGTGCTCATTGTCCATCGCTACTCCAAAGTGATGTCACAACTGCCTGGCAACAAACCTTGCTGTCAGAGCAATGGTGCACCCAAATCCTACATCTTCTAAAATTTCACAGGGGGATGAGAGGATTGGTGTGAAAATGTGCTCTTTGCTCTATCTTGGTGTGCTATATGAACATGCATTAATATTTAATGCTGAATCCTTACAGTAGCACAAATAAGAAGAGAATTCCCAGCAGTGCTTTGTCTGTCTTATACCCCTTTTTTGTTTCATTGTTTCAGAGTGTTAGTAGGGAGGGAAAAGGATTTCTATTTTTTTATTCATCAGGACAGCAAATTCCAAACAAATCTCAAGAGTTCAGCAGAAGGTGCTCAAATCAATTGGTCTGTTGCTGCTAAGTAATACCTTGATTTTCTCATCAGCAGGCTGAGGCACTGTACATATTCAATGTATGCTTGCATTCCTGCCTTGTTGAACTCATCAGAGATGCCTAACTTCTCTTCCACATAGCAGAGACAACCTTTTGATGATCTAAGAAACTCAAACTGCTTTACATGTTGCAGCTTTGCAAGTTCAATGGGAAAACACCCTCCAGACCATGCCCTTGTATATCAGAGCTCTGTAGGTAAAAGGATTATTGGTGTGGCATCCATATACACCTGGCAGGCCCACACAGGCATTCTCCAGAGCAATAAATGTGCACAGAAAGTTTATAAGAAGAGTCCCCACTCCCAAAAAATATCTGGGTTTAATCACTTAAATAGCTGATTATATAGAATCTATTTTTTGAGGTTTTGGCTTTTATTGCTTAACATTTTACTTAAAAGTTCACTGAAATAAATGCGAAATGCATTTAAAACACCTTTTTTTAATTCAACATGTAGCTCAATCACCAGACTACTCTTGCACTGTTATCGCAGGTATTTATTTGCTTATATCACATTTGATACTGAGACACATGGTGACACATATGATGCCTGGTTTTGCTTCATGTTTTGCACAAATTTATAATGGAGAGTTAGCCCTACAACAGCTGAATTGAGTTTATTACATTAACAGATATAAACAATGCAATTTGATCTCAAAATGTGCAGCATGTCTTGTATTTATGATCAGCAGTTTACATCATCTTAGAAAACCTGTTTGGTCCATGTGGTATAATAGAGCTTTCCTATGGCTACATCTTGAGATTCTAAGCTCCCTTTAATTCTGGTAGAAAACAAGCTGCTGAAAATTTATTTCTATTTTGGTATAAAAGGCATAAGACCATTTATTTTAAAAGAGACCTGTTATTTAAAACAGGAAGCGACTTGTCCTTGGTGAGCTAGTACCCATTACAAATAAAGATTTTTTTTTTAGTTCAGTCCCACATAGGGACTGTACAATTTGCAATGTACAGTCCTTGTTATTGGATGGCTTTAAAAGGTCAGGTGCTTACTTATGAAAGGGCATTTCTAGCTTACAGGTTATTTGTAAAAAATATCAAACTAAATTGTGGTTTCTGGTAGAAATGCTGGCAATGGCAAAATAAATGCTGATATTTTGACCTCACGATGTTACATGCTAAAAGACCATCAAGACTGAACGATACAAACAGCCAAGGGTGCATTAAACTAAGCAGATTTTTTCATCTACTTCCAATTTAGTCTTATTTAATTTAGTTTTTAATAAAATGCATTTTTGTTAGCCATAACTTCACCCTATTTTCTGTACAGCTTCAAATGACTGCCTTTTAGAGCTATGAATAGCCAAAGCAAAAATCTATAGTTACATTAGTTGCAGGTTATTGGTCTATAAGTGCTCATTAAACACTACACTTATTCTTTTCAATTTACAGTGTTATTTGTTTTCTTATTTCATTGGCTTTGATAGGTCTTTTAAGACTTACTTTTGTGAAAGTATCCAAGCTCTGACAGTAGAGCTTAGCCAAGCTCTGCTACCTGAAGCTGTAACTCTCCACTCCTACCCACTCTCTTGAAACTTATGGTGATCAATAATCAAAATATATGTATGTAAAAATTAATTTTAAGCTGAGAAGAATTTTGGTATCTGATTTATTTTAAATAGGATTATTTAGGATTTTTTTTTTCCTATTTAAAAGGATCATGGAAAAGCAGAATGAAAGCATATAAGTATTTATGATTGGGAAAAATGTATTAAACAAAAGTGTTAAGCTTAAATGTAATATTTTTATCTTTTAACTTTTTTAAAAAACCTTGGCAATTTAAATTGGTGTCTAACTGAAATCATGGCAGTTGATTTAGATTTTTTTATTCATTTAATTTGTGACAAATATGGAGGTCTAGTTTTAATAAACACATCCCAGGATGGTTTCCAAAGACAGTGACTTTAACAAAATTGCATTCATTATAATTTTAGTTGTTAAAATAAATGGAGAAAGTGTGAAAAAAAGAAAAACAAAAATCCACAGCAAAATTTACACTTGAGGAGATTTTAAGTTACAAGGAAGAAATTTATTTTCAAAATCAGTTTCAATCTGATGCTAGATAATGGAGAAGGAAGGGTTTAGAGCTAAATATATCTAATTCATATTCAGGCTGTGTGAGGAAACTTGATTATTTTCTGAAATTTTAATTTTATAAATATATCTATTTTCTTCTTTTGCTGACAATAAATGCATCTTGGTGATTCAAACACTGACAACAGCAAGAACAAAATAGTTCTATAAAAAACCAAAGAATTGCGACTTTTCTGTTGGGGAAATGAGACTGTCATCCTATAAAAAGAAAGAGAAAGAAAAAGGAAAAAAAAAAAGGGTCTGGGGTTGAAAAATAGGTACCAGGTAGTTAATGAAATGACAGGTGAAAAAACTCCAATCAAATCTACTCGAAATCAGGACCATATAATGGAAACCATTCAAGAACTATTAGGGTGTCTGTCTTGATCTGTCCTAGCAAGGTGTTCTTCAGTTTAAGAAAACATTTGTTTATTAAACCAGCTCTGCATTCCTGGCTGGAAAGAACTGTTACATTCTGTCTATAATATATCTGGGTTTTGCAACTTCTGAAACAAAATTTTCTACTGCATTGTGCCTTTTGAAGTGGAGTCCTGGTTCATGGACTGATATTGTTTAAGAAAAATAGGGAAGAAATTTAGAAAGTGGTCTTATAGTAGTCCTCAGGTGTCATCCTTATCCTGATAATCTTACTGAAAGGGAATAAGAAGGTTGGGAAACTCTGTGCAATAGATACGCTTTGAGGAATTAGGTATGTCAGCTGATTATCTAAAATCTACTTCAGTTAAGAGATTTTTTATATCACCCTGCATGCCTCGATTTTAATTTAATGTTATGATTTTTACAGATTCCATATTAATAGAGGAATGGAAAGGAGTGTGGAAGGTTTAATAGCTCAGTTCATGAATACATGTGAAATAGCCTTTTTTTGGTAAACTCTATGCAGGATCACTTCCATACCAAATGTTTTTGGGGATTTTTTCTAGATCAGTATAAGAATAGTCCTTTATAATAGTAATAATATATTTCACTTCTCATCTCATTTTGCTCATCCTACTCATTCCTTCCCAACAGAATGCATGTTCTGTCCTTGTGGATTTAATCACAGTGCTTCCCAAGTCCAACTGAGTTGTGTCTTTTCTACCCGTTCTTCATCGTCACTTCTTCCAATATCAGCTCCAGCAAAACAATTAATAATGGGTTACATTTCTTAAAGGATAAGTAGTTTGGTTCAGTGACTGAAGAAGAAATTTTTCAACCCACTAAATATTATAGTTGGGGAGTATGTTGCCATGAATTAGGGTTTTGGCTGCTTAAACAATCACCATAATATGTATTGGCAAAATGTTACCAATACATTGCCAAGTTCAATGTCAAGGTTCACTCTTTTACTTACTACATGGATGAAATGTTCCAGAAAAAAAAAAAAAATAGGACTAGAATCAGTTTGGAATGGTTCACATGGATACCAGAGATAAAAAAAGATAAGGATGCAAAAGGGTATGGTAGCACTTAACCAGTGATTAACTTAACATTTATAAAGTAATTCACTAGCATTAACTACAACAATTACTTAATTAGAGATCCAAGACAACATTTATGCTATAATCTATTTACACACACACACACACACAGGAAGAGAAGTGCATACACCTGTATCCACATATGTACTTAAAAAATTCTCAGGTCCAGTGAAAAATGTCAAAGTCCTTTGTGTTTCTCAACAGGCCTGGGTCGTGCCTTGATAAGTGTGTGTGGACAGGGAGTACCAGATTAGGTCTTACCATCAACAATGACCTTTTGAATATTGCAAACTTGGAGGGCAGGAGGATGTACCAGAAAAGATATTTAATGGCAAATCCATCAATTGATAGAGCTATCTGATAAAATGTTGAGGTTTCACCATGCCCACACGACTTTGTTATAGGAACATAGCCCAGTTATGAGTGAGTTTGTTCTTCCAGGAGCTGTCCATATACTATGGCTGAACCTACTGTCAGAAAAATGTGATTTAACAATGGTTATTTGTAATTAATGTGAACTCTCCCTAGATCATTATCGTAAACAATGAACTATTAGAATAACAGGAGTATTTCTTGTTGAAGAATCATCATATTTTTGGAAGATAAAATGTTCTAATTAAAAATCTTTATTTTAATTTATTTTGTAACTGCTATAATGAGTAATAGTCCACAGAGGCTAATCTATGAAATAAGTGTGTAAGAAAGGTCTCACACTCTTCTCAGTCATGTTGTTCGGAGACTTTCATGCTGTCTTAAGTGCCATGTATTTTTATAATACATATAATACAAATAGAAGTTTTTATAATATTCTTGATTCTGGTTTCAACAGTATTGATAATTCTTTAACTATTTCAATGTAATTCAATCTGTTATCAAAACTATTTTTATCAAATATTTCCAAGCTAGGAAATATTTGATATTTGATATACCTAGCACAAGCTAGGTCCTTGTGCCCATGCCAGCTAACAGGTGATGGCTCAAGTTACTATTGAAGATGGTTAGTTCTGATAGACACTTCAGTCATAAAATATAAAATAATTATTAATTGATTATTCAAGCACAAAACTGAATGCTCTTAGAAAAGGCCAAATATAAGATGCAAATGTTAATTTAAATATAATTTCAATATTTCTACATGGAAAAGCGTCTGACCTACAATACTACTAGCTAATTAAATTAGTCAGAAATATATTCTTAGCATTATTAATTTATTCTAATAGGAAAGTAGAACATATGATATATTAAAAATTGTAAAATTTTAAATATTTAAATAAATGTAAAGAATAGGAAAACACTTATTAGAAGGAAATTGTATGAACGTTTATTTTGCTATGACAGAATGAGAAGGGAAGAGAAAACAGTGTTTAAAGGCACATTATACATCCCTTTGAGATAGTTGGATTATGATGTCACCTCTTCCTTTACCCTTCCCCTTCCCCTTATCTCTTTAACTAAGAGAGTATGATATATTCATGCATATAATTTTTTTTCTGCTTCAGCTTATACAAAGGGTGCCAGTGTTGAACTATTTTCCTCAACTTTTTTCCTCAAGAGCAGCTTCATGTGAAGCTTCAATTCCAAAAAAAAAAAAAAAGAGAAAGCCATTTTAAAATATGTGTGTAATAATGGCTTGTAGCCTTTCCAGAAAGCCAGATTTTTAAAAGCCAGAATAGGACCAAAATATTTGCTGTAAATTTCCCTTTAGCATCCAGGCAATTAGCTCATTTTTCTTTTATCTTCCATAAGCTCAGTACTCTTTGATGTTTTCAAAACTGTCAGGGAAGTGGCCTTTGATGTCTTCAAATCAAAACTTGATATCCATCTGGAAGATACACTTCAGTCAAGTACACATTATTCAGCTCAGTGCAAGGATAACCAGGTGAAATTCTACAGCCCATGTTTCAAAGGTAGCCAACCAGATTAGCTAATGGGTTTTTGGCCATTACATTTTATGAAGCCATAAAAAATGAAGCACTATGCATCTTTATACAGAGCCTCAAAAGGGAATCGTAAAAAGAAGTATGAGAGAAAGCAGACATTGGTACAGAATGATGAATTTTAGATCATGAGAAGATATAGAACAGTGGGGAAAAATCAGAGGAAGACAAGTTTTTATGCAGAAAAATGTCCACTGCAGATAGGGCTGTAGAGCTTCCATTCTGTGGTTAGTCTTACTCAGAATAGCAACATAAAGTAGAACAGAACATGCCTAGAAGAACCATAACCAGCCAACAACAAAGATCATGGCAGAGTTAAGTCTACCTGCCTACATTCTTGTCTGGGCAAGTTTCTAAGTTCCATCTGCAGTGTTTTGCAAATCTGAAAGTATGAGCATAAAGCAGCAGGTAACAGTAGAACTGTCTCTTTGACTGGATAATGATTTTGAAATTTGCTGTCAGAGCTCCTTCTTATACAATCTGTGCAATTTCAGTACTTCCATTCTTAGAGGCAAAAGGCTTCCAACTTCAAAAGACTCACAATACATACACCATTTATTTACCCAAGTGTCAACAGAAGTCTGCTCTGTCAAATTGTCACAAATGTTCGCATTTAATACTTTTCCATTTCTGCTCCTAAATATTTTGAAAGTAATTTCTCATGTATGCATTTTTTAAACATGCATTTTTCCAAATGATGATTTGTGTTTTAAAAAGAGTTTAATTTAAATAAGTCCCTGTAATCTTGCAATTTACATTACTTAGTTAGACTTCTACCATTCCTTGACAAAAGTGCAAGTTCTTGGAATATGATGTTTCATCTTGTCTTTCACTGTTTTCCTTTCCTTTTTTTCTTGTCTTCAAATTTCTCTATCAGAATTTCTTGGTTTTGTAGCTCTGTTTCTTTCTGAGCTTTTTCACTACACTAGATAGAGCATATTCTGTGTAAAGGCACAAACTAATGTTTCTGTACACCACTTTTCTGAGAAAAAGAGGCTGCTTCCAGTGGTTTATCTAAGCTAGAGGAAGTTTCCTAAAGGTTGAGTTAATGAAACATAGTTCATAAGCAAAAGATATAGTGACCACACTAACTCAATTCCTCTTTGTGTTTGTTTATTGTTCTCATTGTTCTTTTGAGACAAATAAAAGGGCTGAAGTTCTATTAAAAAGCTTCATTTTCTGCCTTGTTTCTTCCCAGCCAGTACGCTATCTAAGGGTGAGTTATGCATACTTGGTGGAAAGTTTAACATGCAAACTGACCCTCTCTTCCCATTATATTAACAAACAATTTATTCCCCAATCAGGGAAATGCTTAGGCCTTCGGACATTTTGGAAACATTTCCTGGGGTCTTCCAGTACATCTGGCAACTCCAGGACAGTGTTACAGAACAGAGATAAAAGAAACTTCTAAGTGTGTCTGCATTGGCATATACATGCTAATATACATATCCCACCACCTACATCATATATAAAATCAAACCACAAGATTCAATTAATTTCATATATGTATATTGATTCACCTGCCATTATTCTAGAAGTAAATGGCTGTAACTAAGCAGAATTTAGTTGTCTTCACATTAGGAATAAACTGGATATTGCATCAACATTTCAGGGCAAAGTTAGTCAGAATATTAGCCTAAGTGCAAATATTTAAAAGCTTACACATAAAAACATATGCAAAACACTTGGTGAGTGCACACAAGCTGCAATGGAAAAATGTGCTTTCTGAATAATGTTCTTAAATATGCTGTCCACAATACACAGAATGCCTCATATTAAACCTACAAATGTAAAGAATCCTTTTTAAGGAGTTTTAAATTACTAAAATTATTTTCTAGGAATAAAAAAGAGGGAGCCCAACTCAGTTTTTCTACTGGCATTTTGATCTCTTCTAGCACAGCTATATCTGCAATTATTACGCCCTTTGTAGAGCCCTATAGTCTCTATATAACTTCATTCTAATTCTGAAATTTAGTCATGTAATCAGAGAAGAAACTTATTTTTAGGGAGTTTCTTATATAATTCATTGAACCAAAACAACCAACCAACCACAAAACCCACTCCAGCAAAGTAGCTTTTATTAATGCTGAGATATGAAAAGCCTCTTTGTGAGAAACATTCTGGCACTGACAAGCCTCTCTAAAAGAGGTTGCTGTGTACATCCCTTTTGAAACTTAATTTTTCCCCATTTCCCCTGAATTAAGCCACCATATCTCAGGTCATAGCAAAGGCAGCAGCAGGCCAGAATGAAGGCTGCTCATGCTGTTGCACATTGAAGAGAGAGTGTTGACCGCTGTGAGAATCATAAACCTCTCAGTTTGATGATCAACTGAGCAGTAAATTAATTAATCATCATTTTATGCCTCATCAAGCACTTTGCTGAGGCTCTCAACAGGGGCCAGCTCAATTAGCCAATGGGAAGCAGACTGTTTTGTTTAGCTGGGTGAGTCTTCCATAAACAGAGGAAGCTTTGACAAGCTAATAAATATGTCATCTGTCTGTGTCACTAGCTGCAATGTGGCTCCACCTGTAAAGTAGTGGGATTATGCTTGGTATGTTGGATAGCAACTCGAAAGAATGAGAGCGAGTTATCCTAACTCCTTCTCAAACAAAGCACTTCTCATAGCTTACCAGGATCTTTAGCCAGTGAATTTAGGATTGATTTTTAAGAATCAGATACTTATTTTTGATTACTTCACATATATTTATTTCCTTTTACAACAGATTCTTGTTTGGCACAGTAAAACCAGTCAGATGCATTTATAATTTGAAAAGGCTTATTTCCATTTTTTTCCCTCCCTAGATAAAAAGAAAATGTCCACTCTCTACAATAAATGCTAGTGATAACAAGTTTCTCAGGGTAAAAGCTTTTGATTAAGTGTCAATAATGCTTCTCTGTTCTTGAAAAGTCCTTATATCAAATCCTGCATTTCCACTGAAGTTACCAGAATTGCATCAATCTATCATTCTGCAGCCAGAATTCATCTCCTGTCTCATTAAGCATTTCATCATTCAGAATGGAAAACAGAAATCTGCATTTAGAACTTTCAGCCTTGAACAAAATCACTGACTGTTGCAAATTTGTGCCACTGACTTTCATGTACCTTTATGGTTATAAGGGCCCATTATGAGTTTCTAATCTGATTTTCTGCATAACATTGCCCATAACCTCTGTCTGAACAAGAGATAATCACTAGCATATCAGTATTTACTGAAATATTTCAGGTGGTGGAAAATCCAGCACATCCTTTGATAAGCAACTCCTGTAATTAATTATCGTCACTAGTAAAAATGTGCATCTTATTTCAGATTTTATAACTTCAAAATATTTATTTATAGTTTTCCTAAATCTTGTTCCAGAGGGAGAGGCTCTAGGTTTATTTTAACACATTTTTCAAAAGAAGCAGTTCTAATTTTTTTGCACTCTTATGTTTTGGAAAAATTAGCAATACTCTTGGGAGACTGAATAACGTTTTCATTCAGTCAGCATCCCATAGTATTGTGTATAATACTGATGCATTGCCAGAGCTGGACAGAAGCACCTTCTCCCTCCTTGTTCCTGGCCATACACACTCAAATTTTAGTGAGATATATGTTACCGTTCTACAGTTCTGTGGATTTTAATCCACTCCCTGGTTTTGGACTGCACAGGCTGACCAGAGTGGCAAGTTGATAACATTTTGGTACAATGGTGTTAGAAAGGCAGAAATGATGACCAGATGACTTGTTAGGAAAAGTGTCTACAGAGCCCTTGTCGCACTAGTGCCAAGGCATAGCATGGCTCACAGTCCAATGCAGAAAGTGCTTTGGTTTCCCAAAAAATAGGTGTAGAAACAGCAGCAATGTTTATAAGTGGTGACTCCAAGATCTTCTCGAATATTCACATAGGCTAGAAAGACAATTCCCTACACCTGTCACTCCAATCAGTAGGAATGGTAACGGCTCAACTGGAAATAACAACTTAAACATTGGAAACTAATTTATAAATCACAGCCAGACTTAAATCTTTCTTCTAGAGTAAGATTGTTGTCTGAAGGAGTGCAGGTAATACCCAGTGTGACCCAGTTTACTCCCTAAGAAGATCCTGCCAGTCCTGTCCTCCCATCATAAAGTGACTTGTTTTATCTGACACGTATTTAACCAAACCATTTAGGCTGCTCCACCTGGGTATAGCTCCACCTGTTTCTGAACAATGTACAAACATTCATAGAAAAGTTATTCTATAATCCTTCCAAGCCCTTGCAAAGGCTAGAATGTAAAAAAATCTCTACATTCCCTAGTAAATGACTGCACACAGTGACAATTCCTTTTAGCTGTTCTATTTTAAACTCAGTCAGTCTGGTTTTAATCCATTTACTTTTCTGCAGTGATTTCACACAGGACTAACTTTTGGCTATGTGAAGTGACATGTGTTAGAACCTTCCTGTAACAAAATAATACCCACAGGAAAAAAAAACCAAACAAAACAAAAAAAACCAAACCAAACAAAAAAAAAAAAAACAAAAAAAAAACAAAACAAAAAAAAAAAACGCAACAAAACAAAAAAAACCCAACAAACTATGAGCCAAAATGAGCTCCTCAGTATAGGCTGCTATA
This sequence comes from Lonchura striata, assembly GCF_050655825.1. Taxonomy (NCBI): domain Eukaryota; kingdom Metazoa; phylum Chordata; class Aves; order Passeriformes; family Estrildidae; genus Lonchura; species Lonchura striata. The sequence continues at coordinate 94,037,118 of NC_140704.1, forward strand.
TAAATAACATGAATCATGCCTTTTCTCAGACAAAAGGAAAAGAAACATCAATGGAAATTAGGCACTGGTGGAAAAAATTAAAATATAAAGCTGCCACTTATGCAGCTTTGGATGGTAAGGGCTTTCTGTAATAGTGGAAATAACAAGAGGATAAATGGGAGCATCTGAGGTATGATGAGGGGGAAAAGAGGCACACAGTGACTTTTAACAGACCTGTCAATATAACATAGCTGGCCTAGAGAAGTAAGAATTGATCCTACCTTTTATCAGGAGGATGAGCCCTACATGTATCTGTAATGATACACCTACAGACACCTCTCTCTGCAAAATTCTAGTTCCTCTGAAAGGTAATATCAATTTTATTTGACCAGTCTACTTCCAAATAGATAAGACTGATCATTGATCATCACCAAGTTTCCAGTATCTCAAGATGCAGTTTCATTGTTAGTTTTGAGGTAAGTTTCTCACAGAATTCATGCATGGAAATTAAGAATTGTCTTACCACATATGTCCATAGGAAGGAATATTTGAATTCCATCATATTTTTTTATATACTCCTGTAAGAAAATGTAAGCACATGTACTCTTCAAAATTTTGCTGCTGTTGTCTAGGTAAGTGGGCATTGGTATATACTTATTTCTTACAAAACATTTAATTACACATAATTATTTCAAAGAATGAGAAGGTGCCAAATGATGCAGCAATAAATTTCATAAATTAAAAACAATGAGTTTGTTTTGCTGATATTTATGAAACTATTTTTCTTCCCTGACTATTCAGTTGAATGGCTGATGTTTCTTCTAAAATTAGCAATTTTTCCTTACAAGGGTTGGTGTGAACATTGGTTTCTGCTTCAGGTCATGTGGGTTCAAAACTCTAGAGTTTCACTTTGAGTTTGATGATTGCTTACTGAGAACCATTTGTCTTCACTAGTATAAATCAACCTACATTCAGCAAGAATAGGCCATGATTTCATCAATATATTTATCTTGTTTTTAATGGTTATAGAGTTCATAGTGAAGATTTTACAGAGTGGTGCTCAAAAAAATTATTTGGAAAATATCTGTGTTTCTAGTTTGCATATCTTTCACAGTTACATTTGATTGTCTCTTGAAAACTGCAGAGATTTTTTTCAAGCTTGTAACTTAAAAAGAAAACCAATCTGAAATGGGCTTCTAGTGCACTCACATGGACAGATATTAGAGCCTGATCAGAAGCTTTCACCAACCTCAGGGAACACTGGACTCTGGGCCATTACTTTGAATATGTTGTTACAAATCCAAGTAAAGGTAAATTACATAAAAGAAGAACTTTTAACTTTGCTTTCCTCTTCTAGAAATCTCTGTATGCCGCTACTCTTAAATCAGGAGAAATGGTTGACTTCAGCTCATTTGTCCACTCTGCTTTTGTGGATAATTTTCAGTGATAATTTTTCTTTGTTCACAATATGAAATTTGCTCTGCCTTGTTCTATTTTACAATAATAATTCTTAAAGGTACTTTGAAGTGAAAAACTCAGAATAATCATAAATCTCACTGTCATACAGACATATGTGAGCTTTCTTTTGAAAGCTTCATTGTTACTCATCTATTCTGTCTGGGATTACCCCAACCCAATACTTTCCATTCTTTATTCCTTTTATGAAGGGCAGAAACTTTAACTATTTTACAAACTCCACTCACAACTCAATTACATTTTAACTAATTATATCACATGAATTTTATCCCTTTTGTTTTTGTCCAAGATTAATACTGGAATGTGTCAGATGAGTTTATAGACAGTCCCTTTATTCATCTAAAGTGTAAGGCTGAAATGAAGAAATGCATAGCACAAAGAAACTTCACTTAAGAGCGTCGGGAATATGACTATGCGGGTGATTAAAGAACAAGATCTAATCTGGTTTCAGGCCTACAGCTGAAAATCATCTTTCGTAGAAGTGTGCCTGCCAAGGTTATTGTAAAATTATCCCAGGCACCAAAGTGATGAATAGTCCCAGCCTTTGCTGTGATATGGATGCCATCCCTGTGGGGCTTCACCAAGCGGGATTTTTCATGTGGACAGACTCACATGGAGGACAGATGGGAAAGAAAACAAAATTAGTTGATCTGAGCTAGAGCAAAAATCCATCTTTCCTTTGCTACCCAGAATGTGTACTTGCTTTTTTTTTTTTTTTTTTCAGGCACAGAAATGTGTTCTTAAATTATACTACTCTTCCCCTTTTTCCTTTATGGAGTTATCTGAACCTTTTAAACTGACCTTGGGTTTAGTGCTGATTTGCATTCTTGAACTTTCATGGCAGCCTAATTTTAGACATGCTAAGCAGCAAGCCTAATATCGATCTAAGTTAGCACAAAAATACTGTGTCTACAGTTGCATTAATAACAGCCTTAATCCAAAGCTGAAGACAGGCAGTTCTTAAAAGCAAAAAAAGTTTCAACTGAAAATGATCACTCAAACTTAGCTTTGTGAAAGTCCAACTAATGAGCCAGTCAAAGAGCAACAGAGACATTTAACAGGCAGGCAGGTTTCCCAGGAGCCAGTCCTGTGATGATACCAACAATCCCACTGACAAAAGCACTGTAGCCAGTGCCATTCAGAAATGGGGCCAGCCATGGTTTGGGCAGCACATCTGAGAAAAATCAGCTCTTAGGCATTTTTAAAGCTTGACAGCAAAAAGAAGTCTCTTTGATACTTGCACCATTATGTGCTGGTGACAAAGAAGGAAGGAAGGAGTTAAATTATGCTTCCGTTGCATCTGCAAATGTTGCAGTTTGATTTTGAGACAATTAAAAAGTTGCAAATCTCCTATAACATATTCACCTAAAAAAACAGGTTATGGATAAGTCACTATTAAACTGTTTTAAATTGTCCACATAATTTTAAATTTATTGTTAAATTCACATCATCGTGTTTTGGATGTAGGAAGTATTAATCCAATAACTGTTTCACAGGGGATAGAAATGCAACAAATACTTGGTATATTTCTCCATCTCCATTTCTCTCTTAATCAGATTTCCAGGGTGAGAGGTTAAACTTAGACAGTCAGCAGGGATGTTAGGATTATTTAACTGCAATATAAGTAACACCTTAAGAACTGATTTGTCAGAATGAATTGCAGTCCAGAGTGCTTTGAGTTTTCAACTAAATTTACTCTTGAGATAAAAGGCACTTTTTAAAGAATCCCAGTTCCTGTTCTAACCATTCCCCCACCCTCGCCTCCAAGGCATTTCTTATAACTCTGATAAAATCACAGACCAGGTGCTCCAAGACTTTCAAAATAATAAATTCCAATCTGTCACTAAAAAAGTACAAGGTTAAACAAGTTTATAGAGGTAGTCTGTTCCAGGTGTTATTTTGAAATTGTACGCCTAATTTATCATTTTTCAGTAATAGTTACAAGTGATAAAGATCATGTAAATACACTGTATTAGAAATAAGCTTTCATTTTGTCATGCAGATAGTACTAATGACTAAATAGACTTTAATCAGGAGATCTCCACCTACTAACATTAGGACTGAAGAGTCATGTTATAATCAGATTTTCTCTAAAATAAAATGCTTGAGCTATAGAAGCAAAAACAAAATGAAAGTCATACACTGATTATATAGCAGTTTTTATAAGAACCAGAAGCATGAAAACTTTTCACAAATCACCTACTTTGGAACAGACTGCGTAGGTTCAGTGGGTATGTCTATCAAGTGGAACGAGGCAATGGAAACTGCTAACATCTTCCATATGTGGCAGCCTTTAAATTATAGTACTATTTTGGATATAGTGAACAAACTGTTCTGAAACAGCAGTATGTCAGATGGGTGGCTGGGTTTACCTGTAGTTCCTCTTTTGCTGTTTTCAGTCAGTCCTACACAGTTCTAATTCTGCTATCTTCTCCATTATTTATTAAAGTATATAACTAAAAAATACCCTCAGTTTTGCTCAAGAGCTCTGAAATGTGTGATTTGACCTATCATAAATCAAAGAAAAGCTATCATTCTCAGCCATTTTGAAGTTAGGAGGAAAATCCAAGCCCCAGTTAAACAAAGTGTGTGGGTATGTTCTTGAGTGCCATTCAATTCAGTGTTTTTCCTTACCTGCAGAATAGGTTGCTCCATCTCTGTCAGAGTCTGCAGTCCTTAAATCAAGTGTGGCAGCATTTGGGATACCATTATGTTGCAAGCAGGTACTAAAGGCTTATGGATAGGCTTCCACATGTCTATATATATATATTTCAGGGGTTCCATAAAGGACGAGAGGGTGCCTCACCCTTAAGTGATAAAAATTCTGTCCTATTATTTCCCTCCATGACACTCTAAATTATTTCTCTTTTTACCCTAAATTATTTTTTAATTAACCTCTCTTTTTAACCCAGCTCCTCTCTGTTCCCAAAAACAGTAGCAGAAATTAACTGCCCTGGAACTTTCCTGTTCAACTAATTTTCAGGAAAATCATAAACAAATCTCATTGTAAATTCAGTTTATAGAGATTACAGGTGATTTTACAAACTCTTAAGGTACAATTAACATATCAATTTAGGACAATTTCCTGTATACAACTTGAACAGGATGAAACTGCAAATTGAACAGAACTGAGAGCTGAGTTTCCTCATACATGTTTAAAGACTGTTCCCTCAAAGGAAAAGACACTCTTCCGCACAAAATATTCTGTTACAGTTTGAAACTCAGGGAAATGTTTAAAATAACTTCCTTTAAGAAGTGAAAGAGAAACTGAATGGCTATAGCTATACTATGTAGCTGTATTGAGGTTTCCAAGTGTGGCAGTAAACTTGTGCTACTAACACAAAACTAAGCCGAAGTCTTCATTGCTTATGACTACAAGTTTCATAACACATAAAACAGTGAAGCTTTACATGGTTGTGGAGGATTCTGCGTGTTTAACTCTCTTGTAGCAACTGCCCTTAAGCGTAGAGTCTTTTAGCAAGGTAAGCAGATTACTCTAAATTATTTTAATTTTTTAGGAACAATAAAAAAATTGCTCTCCAAGTAAGTTATGATACTTCTTATTAAATAGTAAGCTACTGTTATTTTATGTTAATTGAAGGGAGATAAATGAACTAATAACCTCTTGAAACTAAAAACAAGACTTCAATTTATTGTGTGAAAACAACACTTAGAAAAGTTACTACTTACTAATATTTTTAGTTGACACTTAGATGTCATATCTAGCTGCGGTCTATTATGTACCATAAGAGTGTGTAAGATGCTTTGCATTGTTGCAAAATGTCTTTTACCCCTTCAAGGTAGATTAGATTTCAGTGTTCTGTATTTGTATTGCATTTTTTTTTCCTTCTAGGCTTGCCTTCAAACAATTTTTTTAAGATGAGAAATATTTGTGTACACTGAATTTTGCTTTTTTTCACAATACAGTAATCCTGATAGATAACAAAAAGAGTCAATAACTAAGAGTTTCCCAAAATGTTTATTTTTACAGCTAGATTCAGCTGAGAAGAAATGGTGGTACTGAGCTTCAGCACCAGAGAGCAGCACTATCTAAGAATTGTGATTCAAAATTCCTTCCTTGAACCCAAATCCTGTTCTGGATGAAACAGATGTACCCCAAATAGAATTTGGGGGCATAGAGTATGTAATCTTCCTTTTGTTTAACATTTCCAACTGACACATATCTAGCAATGCTCAAGATTTTTTACCACTTTGATATGCATCTAACACATCCATTGGTGGAATAGCACCAGCAAGTAGCCCATATTTTCACAGTAGAGCACATGACCTGTCTAGATATAACATGAACAGGAAAAGAATTGTCAACCATAAGATCAGCTTCATACCCCAAACACATGGATTTGGGTTAGCAACATCTAGCCCTTTATTCTCTTTGTTTGGAATTTATAAATAACAATAATGTCAGAGTGACTAGTTGACATTACTGTTCTCCTTGGGAACAGTTCAGTAATGCCCTCTGGCAGTTTTTCAGCTGAGCATGGGAGCGCAAAAGAAAGTCTAAAAAAGCATGCAATTACCCCCAGGAAATAATTACAATGCAAAAAGCACTGGATGGTACAAGTGACATTCCAGTAAACTAGGTGAACTTGTATCATCATCCTGCTTTGCCTCAGGGATATCCCTGCCAAAGGAATATCAACCAGTTCCAAGAACATCCAAGGACGGAGGTGGGGCTGCTCATCAGCCCTTCCAGGTCCAAGTCTCAAGGAACCAGAAGTGGTGGGCAAAAGAAACTCCTGCTTAGCCAAGCATTGATATTGCAAGTCCCAAAGGCCAGGGTAATAAATCTTGCTGGAGGCGATTTTTGACCACCAGGTTGGAAACTAAACCATACCTAAGGCAGCCTTGCTTATGTATGATTTAACTATTCCAAACTTAATGATTAAGAGAAATATGGGAAACAAAGTATTTTTACGTCTACTTTTCACTCTCATGGGAGCAGGATCATTCTGTTCTCTCTTCCTGAACTATGCTAAACTTCAAAGCTTAACCAAATGCTGGATATCTCTCAATTCCAACCTTCTTTTGGCTCTGCTGAAGAAACCTCTCTTTGCCTGCAACAGGTAGAAGCCATACCCAAGCCACATTGCAGAAGCAGTTGTTGGAGGAGCAGACAATTAAGCTGGATGTGGCCAGGTTTCATTCAGCAACTTTCCCACTCACTACAACCTTCTAATCCAACTCAGATAGCCTCACATGTGTACACACAAAATCTGTATTTAACCAGGTAGATTTTCTTATCTTGCTACTGTTTCCAGAGGCTCACAGAGTAGCAGCAGCTAGTACATGATATTGTTCTCTTTCTTTGCTTTCAAAATATCTTATTGCAAATGCATATTGATCACTTCAGATTTGGGATCAACTCCTCCACGTTTCCTAAATGCCTTCTGGGAAATTACAAGATAATGACGATAGGGCAAGAAACTAATGCACCTACATGCTTCGTTTCTGTCTCTGAATTACCACTATCATAAAAATGGAATTTGACTTGAAAATCTGTGGTGTCTGAATACCCTTTTGGCACCCTCAGGTGATCTGTGCTATACAGCCTTGTAATACAGTGCTGGGTTCTAGATACTTGGTCAAAGCAAACTCCCCATCTAAGCCTTCCAAGGTATACCATCGGTAATGCTCAGAGACAGGACTGCCAAAGTGGTCAGATTATCTGCTTTCCAAACAAAATAAGTAAATTTCCAAAAATGCTGAAGTTGAAGCTGCCTCCAAGCATTTTTACCTCACACAGCCAGCACTTTTGGAAAGAGCCCATTGACCTTGGCAGCATATTTGAACATGGCTGAACAGTTCTTGAGCAATTTTCCAATGAATTAGGCACAAACAGACCCGTGTCATTGGGCACACATGGAGTTTTTTCTATATCCTCTTTCTCCTTAAAAATTAATAATTTCTCAAACCTGCCATGCAAAGATTATCACAACAAGAAGAATGTCCCAGTGTGTTACTGGCTCATGTCTGGTATGTGAAATTACTTAGCTAGATGCTTTGCAAACTCTGCAGAATTGGGTTCTGACCAGAGACCTGTTAGTCAGATGCATTTATCTTTTCTGACATTCATCTTAATCACCAAATTATCATAAACTGCATGTGTGAACTGACTGTGCATACTTTCATTACCAAAGAAGGAAAACTTACGAATTTGGAAACACTGACACAGTGTATTAAACTCAGTCAATGACTTTTAATAAATGTAAAAGCTACACAAGTAAAAGCAGAGAATAGTGATAAATGTATTACTTCTGTGCATGAAGTCTATCTACTCACTACTTTAAAAACACTTTAAGAAAGTGAACAAAACCCATCCCACTTCTAGAAATTTAATCTCACAAAAATCTTCACCTCTTACTTTATTGCCAGAAGATTACAAAGGTTTTCTCTTTTGCCTGACAATTGGTTGCCAGAGATTATTAATTCAGTGCTATCATTTCACTGGCTTGTGTGGGGAATCAGCATTGTAGTGATGCTGCTGCAATGACAGGTACCTCCTACTTGGCTGCCTTTCTCCATTTCCTTACCTGCCCCATCAAGTGCCTTTTTTATTCACCTCCATTCTGCCCACCAATCATTCTTTTCTGCATTCACTCCTTAACTCACAAGACAGCCTTCCTTATTTCATGACTTCACCTTTCTCTTCTCCTCTCATACTTCTATTTCTTCCTTTCCCCCATGGGTCACATGAAAAAAATCTAAAAGTTTGAGAGGATGGAGATGGAGAGAATAAAACATGTAGTGCTAAAAGGCACCATCTCAACTAGGAAAAATTATTGCTCATCCTTAGTTTTCAGCACAAAACTTTTTTGTACAGTGCTGTGAGAGCACAAAAACCTCTACTCAGCTTGCTTCTTCCCACTTTCCCATATAGTAAACATATGAGCTTTATCAAGCTTTATCTTAGAACTTTCTTGCTTTAACATCATGCATTACTTTGGGCCACTATGGAACAGTCCACAACTCAAAGAAAATGTGACACTGTCCTTAGCTCTATACTTTTATCTGCAGCTATCAGGACAGAGTACAAAGTTCAATGCTATTATCCCACTTCACAAAAGAAAAGGCCAAGAGACACTGAGCAACCCAACAAACCAGTAGCAGAGCCACAAATGTTAGTCAGGTCTTTTTGCCGCGCTTCCGCCCCAGACCCTCGATCTCTCTAGCCCCGGCTAGCTCTCTTTGGGGCGAGAGTGGGCAGTGGAGGCACCCCCCTGCTGCTCCTTAACAGGGTTTGGAGGGTGCCTTTGTGGGTTCACGAGATAGCGCTGGCGAGCCTCGTCCGTATCAATGAAAGGCGGATCCAGTTGGGGGCTGAATCTTCTTTATTGAGGGCCAACGGGGCCAAACACAGGGAAGAGGTGCCAGCCAACTGGAACCCTGGGCTGGGCTTAACATGAACCTTTTATGGGTTGTGGGCGGGGTGGATCATGAGGGGGGAACCAATGGGGGACAGGGAAGGGAGTGGCTCCGGGATGGGGTGATCCGGCCTGGTCCAATGGGGAAGGGGCATGGGAGTGGCCCCAGGCCCTCGTCCAATCACCCGGTGCCCTGAGGAGAAGTTTCTGGATAGAGGGGAAGGAGCACCGAGTGACGGACAAGGCACCTGGGAGGGGATAGGGGAGTGACTCAGCACTTTCCAGGTTGATGGATGGGTACTGGAAAGGCGGGAAGGGAGGACCAGGCGGGAAAACAGAACAAAAGAATGTACCAACTGGGTAACAGGGGGGAACAGGGACAAACTATTGGGGAAATATAATTATAAAAAAACCGTACATAAAATATATATAAAAACACACCACCACATCTTTTGAATTTTTTACCTGTCTCCTGGTCAGTGCAACACAAGGAAAATAAGAAAGCCACCTGAATGGAAGTCCAGTCCCCTCCACACCTTCAGCTGGAACTTCAGCAACAAAAATAATGTGGCACTGGATTCAATGGGGACAAAAATAATGAGCATTTAATAATGTTTTCTTACTTCCATATAACACATAAAAAGGAAATGTCTATATAAGCCTGCTTTCTTATTGTTTAGAAAATATCCAACAAAACTTAGTACTGAGTATTACTTTTAAAGACTAGCTAGACACAAAGAAGTTTTTTATGAAATGGTTAAAATAGAACTATGCCATTTTTCTCAGTGGCATGTTAACTAATAGGTTTCCATGGTTTATTTCAAACATCCCTTTGCAACATTTATACACTTTGTTTTTAATTGGGCAGTAAGTTGCTAAACTACACTATTCCACACTCTATTATTCATTAGCAGAAGTGCAGACAATTAACTATGTTGGAACTTTTATTTAGAATTAAGAGAGGAGGGAAACGTGAGAGCAGTTGAAAGCAAGGTTTCTCAGGAAAGAAAACAAACCTCTTTAATGCTCTTTTATGTTTATTTCTATTTGGTTTGATGTTTATTTGTTTTTTTTTTTCAGTTTACAATAAGTGCCTTGTTATGGTCACATGAAAAGTTATTAGAGAAAAGAAGAAAGCTTTGTAGGGTTTATTTGTTCCAACAAAAGCCAGGGGAATTAAATAAAAACAAACTGAACATAAATATGTAAAGATAGTACAGGTTGAAAATTAATAGCTTATTTTTAAAAAGGAAATTTAATAAAACAATGCCTTTAGCTATTTCAAAACCAGAAAAATGATACCTAAACATGTAGGGAATTTTGGCAAGTTTTCCTACCTGAGCTGGAGTGTGAATAACTGGTTATTATACTTCTTGTATATTCTTTATTTTCATTTATTCCTCAGAATGAACTAAATGACAATATTATTCTACTATGCAACTGGAAATACAATTTTCTTTCCAAAATATCACATGGCATAAATAATATGGATTTTTGCTGTTGGATTTTCAAATCAAGGTGTTATCTCATGTTCACTGTGTCTGTAATTCCACCACATAAACCTAAACAGCCACAGTTCAGTGTGAGTGAACACTGATACAACTTGGCACTCTAAAAATTTGGGGGTTTTTTGCTGTGATATACTGAAGGAATTAAAATTAAAATAAAAATAAAAATGATGCTCCAAAGAAAATGCTCATCTCCACAATAGGTAATTGGGATTAAATAGAATGTAAGAGAAACTTATTGCTGCAGGCTCAGTAAAGTAGTATAATGATGGCACAGATGCTTGATCTTTGAGTATTTTCACTGAGAAGATACATTTGCTGTGACAGCCACTGTGCCAACAACTACTTAGTTTCAGTGCATACTTGAGTATATAGTTTTGTAAAAGTTGTTGATGCATGAGAGCTCATTGTGACAGCCTTACGATGTCTATTTCATAAAATTGTTTTATTTCATTCTTAAATGGAAAGAAACTTCAATGTTTATCTGTTCTAAAACTTATGATAGTTTACAAGTAGTGTTAAGATCTTTTAATAGCACTGTGCATAGAACAATCACATTCAGAAAAATGCTGAAGGAGTAAAAGGTTTCACTTAATTGTTTTTTCACATGGCATTTTTCTAGATTCTGAGCAGACTAAGAAAATTTGTGGGTTTAAAATTATTTTTAATTTCTACTAATTATCACTGGGAGATTTTTTTTTTCCAAACAAAGTTTTACTTTGGACTTTCCGATTTGAGTTTATCTATAACTTAACAATTTCTAGAAGAAATACATTTTTAAATATAAAAATTACTGATCATTAGATTTGTCTTCTGTATATATCATACAAATTTATGATAACTTTGCCTCTAGGAAGAGAGTTTGCTCTTCAGGGGAATTTATAAACAAAGCAAGATTAATGAAAAATCAAAAGTGGCCAAGGAATCTCAGAAAACATCCAGAAATTTATAGAAGTCTAGCATGAAGACCTCCTAGAAGTTCTATCACTGGCAACAAAAATAATATATTTATCTGAGGGATTAGTTAATTCTGCAAAATAAAACCTTTTTTATTTTTTAAATTGAAAAGAAATTACTTTTCTATCTTCTATTTAAGCACAAAAGTGAAACATTTTAAAAACACCCAAAAGCCTTGTTTCCTGTTATGTATTAAAATCATAAGGGGAGCATTGATTCTACACCAGAGAGGACACATCCAAATTTTCTCGTCTTGTTGTCATCATTAGTGGTGGCAAAGTGGTGTTTACTATGTCAGCTTAGAAACTGCTGTCAGCTGAACAGCCAGCATCCATGTCATGGGGTGCCAAGTGGCTTACAGAAAGTGGTAGACTCAACAACATGGTCCTGATGCTGGAGTTTTCATTACAGAAGTTGGTGATGGAGGTTTTCTAAGAGGGAGGAGAGAGTAAGAGCCTTCCCTAACCATGTAAAGAGCTCCCCTACAGCTGCATTGAACTGTGGCACCCAACCAGAATGAATACAACTTCTTCCTGGCTGATACACTTCTGTCTGCTGCCTAACACAATTTAATTTTAAGAGTGCAGGGAGAGGCAGGAAGGATGGCACAGAAGAAAGGGGAAACTCAGCCCTATCTGCTCTTACACAGCTATTTCCTGGGAACAGCCTGAGGGCAGCCCTGAGGAGAAATTCTTAGAGTTGGCAGTGGATGGGAAACTCAATGTGACCCATCAAAAAGCACCAGCAGTCAAGAAAGACTACAGCATCCTGGGCTGCACCAAAAGAAGAGTGGCCAGCAGGTCAAGAGAAGTGATTTTCCTCCTCTCCTTGGCTCTGAGTACTGAGTCCAGCTCTGGGGTCCTCAGACAGGAAAGACTTGGGCCTGTTGTAACAGGTCCAGAGTAGGATCACTATGATGAGGAGAGTCCTGGAGCACTTCTTCCTTAACAAAAGACTGAGAGTGTTGGGGCTGTTCAGTTTGTAGAAGAGAAGGCTCCAGAGAGATCTTGAAAGCAGTCTTCCAGTACCCAAAGGGATGTTTACAAGAGAGTTAAAGAGGAACTTTTTAAAAGGCCATGTAGTCATAGGACAAGTAGCTTTAAACTGAAGGAGGGTAGATTTAGATTAGTTATAAAGGATGAAATTTTAAACTTTGAGGGCGGTGAGTCATTGGAACAGGTTGCCCAGAGAGGATGTTAACACCCTGTTCTTGGAAGTGTTCAAGGACAGGTTGGACAGAGCCCCGAGCAACCTAGTTTAGGAAGGTGTCCCTGCCCATGGCTGGGGGGTTTGAAGTAAATTATCTTTAAAGGCCCCTTCTGACCCAAACCATTCTATGGTTCTACAAACACACCCACATCAGACAGCTCTGAATTAGTCTAGGCATAGCCAGCCATTCAGGTCCCATTCCCTCCAGCTCTCCTACCCAGCTGCCTGAAGCCAGCTCCCTTCATGGTTATGTGGTCTACCTCAGGTTTAGCTCATCCCAGTTATGTGTGTGTACCTGCTGCACAGTGCCAGAGCTGTGGAAAGATGGAAGTACTGGTGGAGGTCTAGAAAGCTGGGACACAACCTGAGGCTATGTTCTGGAGAAACTAGCAGTCTCAGGTGCTGCCCCAAGGCAAAGACGCCTGTCTAATGCCTCCAGTGCCTCTCCCAAGGGGCATATTGTGAATCAGGGACAGTTTAACAAGTTTCAAAGTGTGTAGTGATGAGAGAAAGGCAGAGAACATAATGTAAGTCTGCAAGAAAAAAATTCATATCTTCTTTTAGTTCATACTGCTTCCCCTCCCATAATCTCTGAAGCTCATAAACTTTCCGGAAGGCTATGACATGTTTGAGTGCTTTGACATATTAGATACTGATATGTGGGTTCAGTTCCAAGAGCTTCAAATTTTTATGATCTTATAAAGCTGAGATTATAATAATTTATTTTCATAGAAAATAAATAGCCTGAATCTTTTTGTGTTATACATAATACTTCTTATTAATTTCTTCATTCATCTATGTTTAGAAAAGGAAAAAAAAATCTGAAATTCTGTGCAAGACATAAGTCCTTGTGTAGACAGGGCTCTCTCATTTACTCTGCTGATAGTCATGGCACCATGTTTTTGTAGTAGAGACATGAGATATCCTTCATGATGGCTTCAGATGTATCTCTGTTGCCCCACCTTCCTGGATGGTGAAGGCAAAGGAGAAGCAGAAAACAGACCAGCAGACCTGAATTTCATTAGTCTTGACAGAGAGCAGAGAAGATACTTATATTCCCAGCAGGAGGACTTCTATGAGATCTGAAGCCAGCCCCTTAGATGCTGATTTTTTCACTCTATTTCATCAATACTTTTCAGTAAAGTCAAGATAGAGGGGTGACAAAGGTCACCCATGCACACAGACTGAAGAGTACTCCTTCTTAAGGAATAGCAGGTATAATCCCTTCCTTGTTATAAATTTAGGTAGAAAACTTCTCTAACTTCAGACACTATAATCTGCAGCTGCTTGGCTGTGCTTTAGCCATTTGGCAAAAGCTCATATATATTGTCACCAAAATTGCGCAGACGCAGTAGTGGTTTTCCTAATATATGAGCTGCACTCCTATGCCCAGAATACAAAAAGTAAGAGAAGAGACTTACCAGACAAGTCCTACAGCTAACACAGCATTGATAGCATCATAGAATCATTTTGGTTGGAAAAGACCTCCAAGGTCACCAAGTTCAGTTGCTAATCTAGCACTGTCAAGTCCACCACTAAGCCATGTCTCTAAATGCCGCATATACATGTCTCACCAGTGCCAAGAACAGGGTGTTGACCACTTTCCCAGTCCTGCTGTCCACACTATTTCTGAGACAGGCCAGGATGCCACTGGCCTTCTCAACCACCTGGGTACATGACAGGCTCACTTTCATCTGGCTGTCAACCAGAATTCCAAGGTCCTTTTCTGCTGGGCTGTTTTCCAGCCACTCTGTCCTCAGCTTGTAGAACTGCACAGGATTGATGTGATCCAAGGGCAGGACCTGGCACTTTGTCTTGTTGAACCTCAAATTGCTGGCCTTTTCTCACAGATCCAGCCTGTCCAGATCCCTCTGCAGCGCCTTGCTGCCCTCCGTCAGATCAACTGCCCTCCATTCAAGCTGGTGTCATCCCTCATCCAGATCAATGATGAAGATCATTATCAGGTCTGGCCCCATTATGAGCCTTGGGAAAAAGCACTTGGGACCCATGGCCAACTGGGAAACCCACCATTTGTAGTGTCAAAGGCTTTACTAAAGTCTAGATAAAGAATATTCACAGCCTTTCCTTCACCCCCAAAGTGGGTCACCCTGTGATAGAAGATCAGGTTACTCAAGCACAATCTACTTCTCCTAAATCCATGATGCCTGGGCCTTATACTCTGATTGTCTTGTATGTACCAGGTGCTGCTGCTCAAGGTGATCTGCTCCATGATCTTCCCTAGCACTGATGTTAGACTGACAGGCCTATAGCTCCTGGATTGTTCTCCTGGCCCTACTTGCAGGGTCTCCTTTCCTTCTGCAGGGTGTCAAGAGCTCCTCTGCAGGATAATGTGACACAGCTTTTCTCTCTCCTTTTCTTCAGAATGTGTCTTCCAGATTGTCTTTTCATAAGATATATTCACCTGTGTTATCTTTCTTTAGTGATTATCAACATCTTTTACTGTTAAGGATTCTCCACAAATCACTATGACTATCATGTGTTCTATACGGGTATATGACACATGGCCAACAAGCTGTGAAGGGAAAACTGACTCAAAAATCTTCATTCTTGTGACCAGTGACAGGACTTGAGAAAGCAGCATGGAAGCTGCTTGAGAAGCATGAACTTTCCTGAGTCAGGGAAAGTTTAGGTTAGATATAAGGAAACCATTTTTCACCCAGAGAGTGGTTCATCACTGGAGACAGAAGGGGTTTAGCTCCAGAGATCGTCCCACCAGCACCCAAGAGATACAATACTTAACCCTCCTGTAACAAAAGAGTTTGACCCTGCTACATAAAACTCAAGTCTGAGACTCTCCATACTCGAAAAGATTGTCTGTCAGAAGAACCATGTCGGACTTTCTACCACCTTT